>NC_143385.1:61029984-62279984 GCF_980474605.1 Leiobunum rupestre | reverse complement strand
ACTTATGGAACTAGGTAATGAGCTCGTTTGTGATATAAAAGTATTTTATGAATTAAATTGTAATTGATTTCGATAAAAAAGAGAGAGAGACTCGCCTTTAAACATGTATTAGCGTCAATTAAATGAAACTATAATTATGATTTTTTTTCTGTATACTAGCAGCCCATAAATTTTCATCATAATGTAAGTCTCTGAATATAGTTAATCAAGCGATGAAATCATCAGCCACTTCCAATCATTTTTCATCATTTATAAATAAAATCTACTTTGGCCTTGGCTCATAAAGCTTAATTTAATGATTTTTTAAAGTAAGGAAATTCTTCCTATCGTTTTGAAATTATTGAACTTTCAGTAAACGCGAACGTTACTGTTCGACGGTTGTCGCCGGGCTGGCTGGCAGATTGGTTGTTAACTTAGAATTGAAAATATTTCGGATAATGATAAAATTAAACCTACTCATTGCCTTAAAATTAGTAGACAAATATGGTAATGCAGCATGGAATTAGTTACTAAAATTTTAGCATTTACAAATTACTACCAAGATAACGTTAAATTGGTGTAGTAATATTTGTAAATTCCGTGTTTCTTAACATTCGAATGGTAAATGTACTTCACTGTTAATTTTACTATTTTTAAAACTATAAACCGTGTACTCTCAAATATGAGAGTTTTTTGTGCCTTTATAATTTTTGTAATATAAATGTAACCTTAGAAAGCCCAAAAATAGTCGTATTTACCCGTAGAATCGCTTCGTGAAAACCCCTAAAAAAACTAGTGCAAAAATATAAACAATGTGCCAATGTAAAACTACCGTAGTTAAACGTTGTGAGTTGACATATCCTGTTCAGGGCTTTATATATTCTTGTTTAACATTTGTAAGAAATAGATTTCTTTTCTAAGAAAAGCTTGTATAAGTGTCAAATAGTTAAAAATTGTAAAAAATAAAATTATTTACTGTAATAAAAAACGGATATCCTGATTTTACAGATTAACCGGGTCGAGTCTAAAATTCCAAATAACCGATATATAGGAGAATCTATATATGTGTATTTAACTCGTTTACATATTTTATCAAAAAAGGTGCTAGATGGAGCTTTAGAGGGATAACGTCGGCTGCTATATCGTGTTAATTTTCGGCAAAAGCTGAGATTTAAAATTAGTACCATAAGTTTGTAAGTTAGAATCCACCTTAGATCTAACGTTAACAGCGATTTCTCCCATAAAAAATCGGACTCCCTGCGGCGAATTTTTGCCCTATCTTTTTAGCTTCTTCAACTTCCGTCGCCTATCTCCATGGATACGAGACGAACAGAAGCCCGCGAAATTAACGATGCTTTTTTTTAAATTTTGCACGGGCGGCGAATGGCGATGGGTTTGTTGGCTGGCGAAATTCTTGATTTGGAGGAAGTTTAAACATTTTGGAAGAATATTTTATTCATTTCAATATGAACATGTACTGTCGTCAATATTCTTAGCTTATCTCTTCTCGACAACTCACGTTAGGCTTAAAGGGAGTATAAAGTTTTGTTTTAGGGTGGATCACCTAATTTCCCTTTTTTGCCACTTGTGGCACTTCAGTAAAAATTATGAGGGAAACCTGCGGAAGATAGTGGTTACCGATGCGTAGAAAAAGGACCCACAGTAGTATTCCTTTTTGATCACGTTTTTTTCAGTCAGGCTGGTTTACTTTAAGAAATGGCTGCTAAGTTATTGCAACAAGCACGCTCTCGGGCATAGAAAAATTCGCTTAATTTCGATCAAATTAAAGATAGAAAAAAAAACGGTTAGTTAAAGAAAAAAATGCCACGCGAATAAACCTTTTAGGTTCATTTAGCTCTTTTCAAAGACAAAAGGAGGGATTCATATTGTTTCAACAACAAGGTATGCCTCAAAGGCTTATAATCTCTTTAAGTTCACTTAACGAGCTTCGATCCCGTCGATGAAACGAAAACGGATTCCACTGTTTTCCACAGGAAAGCTCATATGTCGATTTTTCGCCATCAAATGGCGACTTCGACGTCTTATGAGAAATCGCTGTTAACGCACAGCCTATACACGATTCTAACTTATAGGGAGCTAGTATATTATAAACTTATGTTGCTACAGATATCGATTGGTATCGCAAAATTAAATGGAAACTTAGGATACGATAAATTGCAATGAGCCTGCTCATCTGCTTAGCAGATATAAATCAAACAGTTTGAGCTTCTCGTGTTGGCCGTTACGTGGCTCTATGTAAACTGAAAAGGCTAATTAGGGATCGGTAAGAAATCAGTATTGCAATTTTTATTTTAAAATTGGATATAGACTAACAACTGTTGGAGTATCTTTAAAGCAATAGGTTTTCATTAGGCTTAACACTTACTACTGCAGCCCTGGTTAACCTTTTTTTTTAAATAAGAAAAGGCTACAACAAAAACGACATTGGATGGCTCTGATGACCTAATAAACAAAATGGCGTCGTTTTCATTTAAACCCAATTTATTATATTTTTCTTCACAAATCCCAAAATAATATTTACAAACATTTACAAATAAGACGTATCTACAAAAAATTAGTAATTTTTTTCCAAAAATACAATTAGTTATAAAACAGAATTTGAAAATTATAAAAAATTAACAAGGCGGTGGGGGCTTTAATATAAAAATTAATTTTTCTAAAAAATCTGCACATAACATGCGTAAATGAAAATATAAGCATCTATCTTTAAACATTTTATCTTTCTTAAGTACGACCAACTAGGCCTATTTTTGGCTGCTAAAATATTTTGAAACTCACAACGGAAAATAAATTTAAAGATTCAGCCATTCTAAATTTACACATTTAACAAGCAACGATAAATTTACCACCATAAATGTGACTTAAGACTTATTTAAAATTATATAACATATATTAGAAATATGGGGCTTTTTAAAATTTATTAGTCTGCCATGTTTAAAAACAGGCTATAAGCGCCATCTATTACTAACGGCGCAATTTCAAAGCTTTATCACACTCTATGGTGGACTTATATAAATAGTTTAGTTTTTTTCTAACATTTTTCACAACCAATCTAAGTCTTCTGGAAATTCTACGATATGCGTAAATGCAACCTCAACCCACCCAATAAATGGCTGAATCTCATGAAACGTCACTAACATAATCAATTTTTTAAACAGACTTGTAAAATTCTTCGCAAATGCTAGAAAAGCTTTTTTTAACTACTCTTAAATTTGATTGTCAATTTTTGAGGCAGCAATTTCGTTTTTGGAAGTTCCAAAACAGTTTAACATTCAAACAGTTAGTTTAATTGTAGACACAGTATTACCTTCCATAGCTAATTTGACATACATACATACGGTAACAAACAACTATGAAATTTGTTAATTCCTAAATATGTGGGATTTGGCTTTGTACATATGGCGAAATCTATATCCAAACTTTGTTAAAAAACTCCATGAAAGAATCGTAGATCATAAAGGTAATGCCGACATCGAGACACACTCGGCTTAGACGTGGAACTGTCCCTTTATAGAATCTGTACGGTATTGGATTTAAATTTATAATTATTGCTTTGTCCAGTAATCTGCATTATAAAGTTGGGTGGAAAACTACTATGCTAGTAGAAAAAAACCATTTCAACAAAAAGCAGGATAACTATTATTTAGTGCATTAAACAATATTTTCAGGCCTAAGTGTATGTTAAGTATATGGCATACAAGGGGCCAGTAAGTCAAAAATAATTGAAAATAATCTTAGTAAGTCAAAAATAATTGAAAATAATCTAAGTAAGTCAAAAATAATTGAAAATAATCTTAGTAAGCCAAAAAAATTAAAATTAATCCTAGAAAGTTAAAAATAATCAGAAAAATTATGAAATATTTAAGATTATCTTAAAAATCAAAGATTTTAGAAAAGTTAATCTTTAGAAATCGGTGAATTCTTTGTTAATCAGTAAAAAATACTGGAAATCATGTCAGAAAAAATTGAGATATTTTTAACGAAAATCTTAAAAAAATCCAAGATTATTTTCAAGATCATAAAATTACTGGGATTCTAAAGAAATCTGGTGTACAATTTTTACTTAAGTGGCTGGTGTATTAATTATGGTACAATTAATTAAAAGAACCCTGCTGAAGTCTTACTTCTAATTTCATACTAGCAAATAACAAACCAGGAGTGTTAGGGGCTAAAACCAATGTGCAAACCATAGTTATTCAATTTCAGCAGGTTGGATTGATGCTGTAGTAACAATAGAGTAGTAGCCATGGCCGCCATTTTGGTCGCAAATTTTTTATCTATAGGAAAGTGCATGGGTGACGTACTAGGACTTCACAGTGCCATTACTCTATAACAGAAATTCTTGTCCCACAATAAGTAAGAGACTTCCCCACCCATGTGAAGAAGGGTAATTTTATGTGGATTTGTCAACAGCTCCCTCTATTGCAGATAAATAAAACTTATTTACTTTAAGAATTAAAAAACTATTTAAAATTAAGGCTAAATAACATAGATGGCGCTCAGAGGGGAAATTTTGGGGAAAGCAAACTTGACTTATGAATGCTTCAGTAATCCAACCTGCTCAAGTTGAATAACTCTACTATTCTGTTAGCAAATGACTGAAATTGTAAAGACATTGGAAGAAAACAGTTGGAAAATTATCATTTAATCTTAACGGGCCACAGAATCATTTGAAAAATTCAGCCCAGATTTCTTGTAGCTCCTCTACTTCTATAACTCGTGATACCATATCCAACCAATCATATTTTGGCAATTTTCCAACCCTATTTCTGGAGCCCAGCGTGGGTAAACTAATAATTCCGTGGCCCTTTAAAGTAGAAAAAGATAAATTCCTTTCTGCAAACACCAACGACCACCAAGAACACAAATGCAAACCAAAATTCTACCTTAAAAAGTACTTACGCTTTGAAACCTTCTTTCTTGGCAATTTGTACTGTGCAATCCCAGGTATTTTTGTACTTGTGAGCATCAAGACCCTGCATTTTTTTAAATTTAAGTAGTCAGTTCACTATTGTCAGTGCTTGAAATGGACCAGAATGTACTGAAACGCTGTTCTGTTTAGTAAAAGTTTTTCCTCATATCCTTCTGGTTCATTAAGATTATTTTTTATTGCACAGCTCCTGTTTTACAGAATAATCAGAAGCTTTGAAAGGAAACACGTTCCAGTTCGTGAATAAGTCCATTTCGAGCAATGACCATTGTTAATTTTGAGTTATTCCTATTGCCACAAAGCAGCAGTTTCTCGAAGCTTTGTAAGTAGACAATGACAAAGCAGTGCCAACTTTCCAATGACTATAAAACCGGATTGCCATACATTTTCTATGTAAAATAAATAAAATAAAACTTAAAAAAAGTATGGCAACTCTGTTAAAATAGGGTTTACTTCACCATAGACTATTTATGAAACTTCCAAAATGTGACGCTAGAGGGAAAAAGGAATAACAACCATTGGGTTTACAGTAACATTACCTGCATTCTAGTTTTCACCACATCGATGGGAGTATTTCCAAAGACAGAAACAGCACCAGCTAGAGCTCCAAACATTCCAATGAGGAGTTTGTTCACTGGCTTAGTTGGATCGCCTCCTCTGTACCAGTCTTTTAATGTTTCCATCACCCCAAAACGCATAGCTTGGTTACTACCTTGCTTTAATATTGTTGCTGTGACACCTTGATATGTTCCTCTTAAGCCTTGATAGTACAAAAAATATTAAAGGCTTGGTAGAAATCAAACCTAATACTGATTGGGGCCTTGGTCTAAACTTTAGGGAACACAAAATCCTTTGAATTTCACTAGATTCCGGGAAAAGGGCATAATGTTATTGGCATTCTCTGCTACCACTATGTTCGAAAGGGGAGGAGCTACTTTAAATTTGGGCGGAAATTTTAAATGATTCTGTGGCCCTTTAAGTCTACTTGAGGCTTTGGTCCAATCAAACTGGTGATTATACTAAAGAGTGATCTTTAGTTACATTTAAACCATAATTAATCAGCCTCTGCTGAATACACAAACCTTCAGTCCTGACAATTTCTCGAACACCATGGAAGAAACCCTTGTACTTTGGAATAACACTAGCTTGATCATTGATGAATTTAACTTTAACAGTTTCCATTGGAGTAACGGCAAGTATTGCTTCCGCAACACCAGCTCCAAGACCACAGAGTAACCGATGATGAGGAGCTAAGTTTCCTCTTTCATCGACGCAACGTTTCTTAAACTCTTCAAATGCACCAAACCTAAAAATTGGTTCTATAAAGTAAACCAACAGTGGAATTTCAAAATAGACCTAAACTGCTTTACCTGACTGCAGATTTAGGAACTGAACCATAAACCAAAACACTGAGCCCTCGATATAAGCCTGGAACACCATGACTCCGAACAGTTTGCCTGACAACATCCGCAATGCCATTATATTTAGGCTTGGCAGCACGTTCATCAAGTTGCAATTGCGTTTTCACATATTCCGTCGGAAATGTTATACAGATTTCAATACCACCAGTGATACCACCTGTAGATATTTAAAAATACCCATCAATCCCTAAAAAACACTAATAGCACTGCATTTGGCAATCCAACAAAGCCAATAGGATAAAAATAGACCTAAGATAAAATCAAGAGCACCATTTAATTTGAAAGACATTCAAGGATAGTAAGTTTGTAAAGAAACTACAAGGAAAACTTGTTTTAAAAAATGTTTGTCGGGACAAAAATAAATTGGTTGTTAAGTTTGTACATGTACGTCAAAATAATTAAAAATAAAATATATTAACTACCTGCTATGATTCCTTTTAATGTTTTCTGACTGGGTAAAAATGAACTAGCTGATAACGCAGCCCCGTTTTCAACCATGGTTGATCTTCCAAATGGATTTTCAAACTTTCCATAACTTCCTTTAGATTTGTCCATCTTCAAAAATTTAATTCCCACCTCTGACAGTAGCCTAATTTACGAAATAATTAAGGTACTTTGTAATTATACCATTATATATTGTCATACAAAGTTAATAGATTCTTTAAATACAATTAAAATTAATTAGCTTACCAGCATCAACAATTTTCTCCAACCGATGTCTTTGAGCTCTCTCCCTAAAAAAAGAAAAATCAGCTGCTAGCCTTTTTCCCAGCTTCCGGGAAATTTCTCCTTGGCCTAAATCGAAAATGATAGTGCAATTTTTGAGAGAGAACGCGAAAATATGGACCAATCAGGGTGATCGATTGGCGTCTGAAACCACGCGTTTTTAAATTATCCAATAAGAAACCTAAAAGGTGGAAATTCAGCTTCCGGAAAGGAGTAAATAGTATCGTATCACGTTTACGTGTTATCGCGGGCCACAGGACTTCCCAACTGTCGTAATATTGCGTCGATGGGATTATTTTCCCGCTTACTACGTCACACTTACGCCCCTGTAACAGCCAGTAATAATTGAAATTCCCCGATCCCAAACAAATCAATTTATCATAGAGTATTTAATATATACTCTATGAATTTATCGGCTTTCGTCCAGCTTATGTTTAAGCGCCATCTATCTAGTATTAGATTAATAATGACATAATAAACTGCCGCTAAGTAGTATACGAATATAAATATTTTATAAATTATTAACCAGGAAATTCGGCAAAAAACTATCTCAAATTCCTTTAAAACATTCCACTAAATTCCTAACATAACATTCGGCAAAACGCCATCTATGTAGTAAAAGTGGAATTTCTGTAATATCCGCGTGGAGCCGTGACCAGGGAAAATATAACAATTTCATCTGATAGCACGTCCAACCACTAGAAGCCGGGTATTGCCAGAGCTTTCGTACTTTTAAGTTAACTTGTGTCCAGCTCCTCACAATTTTGGCGGGAGATAATGGACCAATGATGCCGAAGTGGGACGGATACGAGCTTTACGTGGAGGGAAATTAGGGCCTCCAATTGGCTATCCTGGCCTCAAACACGTGAAACGACCAGGGAAAACTGCGCCATTTTCTCGTAAATCCATGTAGTGTAGATTACGTCAGGGTTCATGTCGGCTGTTCATATTTTAGCGCTCTTTATTTTTAAAGTTTTAGATCAAGTTTTGGTGACATCTCGTGTATCATTCGGTCCCGAAGTGTGACAGCTACCTGACACAAGTTGTCATGTCTCGTATCAACGGCAAGGAAGGCGTAGCGATCGCTAAACTTTTAAATTTCAACGAATCTGACGACATCGACTCCGGAGGTGAAGGACTGGACACTCTGGATGAAAGAACTGACCAACGCATGGACCATGCTTTAAATTCAAGTGGGTGCAGTGGTACCAATTACCAGAGTTCCGATGACATGGAAGATGAAGATATGTTTATTCGATCTAGACCAATGGGCCTATCTAATAGAGAAACTAATAACATTACATCAACTGCGGATTTCAAGTTTTCAAGGCCTTCAACTCGGGAATTGGTTAAAACTAAGGGTGATACCCCACCATACAAACGGGTCAGAGCATTAAGACTATTTGAATCGCCACAAACCCCCAAAACACTACTACAAATTGCTCAGTGCGCGAATACAAGTGATGCCAAACTAACGGCTAACCGTAGTAGACTATTCAGCGATGCTAAATTTGGCAAAAACACCCCTGAAACCACTGAAAAACGCAATGCAGATTCTACTAAAAACACTGACTGCGAAGCTAATGTTAATCCTTTCACACCCTCTGCAATGTTACTTCAAAATAGGCTGATGAAACGTAGAAAAGTCTACGTTTTGAATGGGTATGTAATTTTTAAATTTTAACCGTGGGTGGTGGGAAAGCGCTTGTTTTTGAATTTTTGTAACTGTTAATTTTTAAACGGTGGACTAGTCACTCGACCGTTACGATATGAAGGTCCTTTTTGTTTCTGGTACCTGAGAATTTGGGGGTTATATAAAAATGTCACGCTTTACGGTTACAAATTGTCCATATAATCAGAAGTTTGTCTGGGTAAAAATTTGTTTTGGGGTTCAATCTAGTGACAGAAAGGCGTATATGGTTAAGCGTGTCAAGGTTTTTATGTGGCCAGGAATTAGGCAGATGTTTCATATATAATCAAAAATGGGAATATTTAAAATTGTTTATTAATTACATGTATAGTAAAATATAGAATATTAAAATGGTTAATGTACCCGAACTGAAAGCTAAATTTAAATTTTGAATTGACTTAGAAAATTAGTTTTATCTTATAGACAATACTGAATAATTACAAACTTATGCAGAAATAGTGCGATCAAAATTAAAATAGTAAATAATAAATTTTATTATTTTGTAGTTGCTTATAATATAAGCATATAATAGGACAATGCAAAAGTACATATGCCAAAATTATATTTAAAATATAGTTCAGGGAATTTTTATACATAATATGTTATATAATAAAAGAATTTAAATTTAGCTTAAAACTTTTATGAATATGATCTATGTAACGTTAAAAGTTGAGGAAGGGTCCCGGAATTTTAAGATTTTGTAAAAATTCAGGGAATGTAATTTTACTCAAGATCTATAACAAATTCTCCTTGAAAGTTTGGCTATTTTTTCAACACTGCAATAACCTTTTACTGAAATGTAAGTCCATTTAAATTTATTAACTTAATAACTTCTGATAAAAGTAAAATTTAAAATAAAAATTTTGACCTTAAAAAGTCAGGGAAAATTTCTGAAAATGGTGAAGAAATTTTGAATCTCAAAATTTGGTGGCAACCGGGTATTGGCTTAGATTTCCAAGTTTATATAAAATACCAAGAATTTAGTGTGGAAATCCTAAGATTTATAGTAAACAATACAAGTTCCTTTTGAATTTACCTTATTTGAAAGAGAGCTATTGTCAAATGTAATCCCTACAGAAATGGTACTGGGATTTCGAAACTCAAAGTAACAAAAGAATGACTTATCTAGAAATGAATCATTTTGTCAAAGCAGGAGATAATATTTACTCCTGATCAAAGTATAGTTAATATGGTGATTTCTAAACAACCTCAAAAAGGTTACTCTATGCGCAAAGTTCAAATTTGTCATAAAATATCTGCAACACAAAACTCACAATGTGATATGCTGTTATTTTAAAGGAATCATTTTTAACGTTACTAAGCTTATCATTAACAAAACATGGGGTCGTGGACTGAAAGGCAATCTTCCCAATAAAATGTCTGTATTTCTGTTTAAATACAGCCTAGATTGAGAGGTTAAAAATTAACCCCTAAATTCTTTATGAGGGGATAGTGAAATTTGTCAACCTGGGTCACAACCTTTGATAATTTTACGCAAAGTGATAAAGTACTGTAGCCATTTTACAACTTTTAAAATGGGTTAACTATTGGAAAATACTATCGAAATTTAATACTCGGGTTGTAGATTAAACGATAATTTATCAATATCTCCTGTTAACGCTGTCGAAAACAATTTGAATTTAGCGCATTTAATTTAGAACCAATGGAAACTAAGTTAAGAAGTTGCCATTAGTAACCAGTACCTTTAAGCCTTGGCAGTTAATTGTTACTTGCTGAAAGAATTTCAAGTATGTTCGCCACTTGAAAAAGAGACATGCGTAATATATTATCTCTTATGACACATTCTAGACGCGTTTCATCTGAGTGGAAATAAAAAACGACGCCGTGACGCGTTTAGACGCCATGATCAATACCTGACCATGGATATAGCTTTATCTTAAAAATATGACGCATTTTTTTTGGCTTTTCTGTAAGTTGTATGTTGATGTCAAATGCGGCCAATTTCGATTCTAGAGACATCAAAGTTGGTAGTACTTTAAATCTCAGTCAATTTTAAAATCAACAAAAAAATTTCAAGCGTTTATAAAAGCCTATTATCACAACCTGGCAGATCTGCTTAAAATATTTAAATACGGCCATTGTCGGTTCACAAAGAAAAACTTTGTTACCTTAATTTAAAAAAGCCGTAACTCGTGCTTTAATGTAGCCCAAGTTACAACGTTTATAAACTAAGGAAATGATCACAACTGTTGTACTCAAGGTTACTAAAATAAATTCGTAAAAGAATTGATAATTTTTTTTTATTAAATGCTTTTATTTGACGTGCAGAGTAATACCTTGCCATATTAGGAGAGTTTTTTCTTTATGGAAAAAAGCATGGGTGAACGGCACACTGATACTACTCTACTCCCTAGACAAGTCTTCCAAGCCTGTTCGTGATTCTTTTCGAAATTTGTGTAAATTTATTTACTTTTTATTTTAGTAACCTTTTTAGCCTATAGCATAAGTATAGAATTAATAAATAAGTGTGCCAGTTATTCTAAATAATTAATGGTAGCGTAAGTCTATAATATTGTTCCAGTATCAGTGTAGTGACGAAAAATCAACGGCATACCGTAAAACATAGGCGCCTCTAGCGACAAAAATAAGCAACAAAATCAAGCACAGGTCCTACCTACGACATCAAGGAAAATAACACTTCGTAGCTTTGCGATGCCTGCCGCCATGTTGGTATACAATTCTTATATATAGGATAAAGCATAGGTGACGTTCTATGACGTCATAATGCCAAGTCACTATTAGGCCTAATAACTTACAAGGAGACAACCCAAGGTGTGTAACCCACCGATTTTGTTCTAACTCGGGGGTTTGGTAGACCTTCATGTAACTTGAAAAATCCTAAAGGGAAATGTCTCCATAGGCAACCAAAAATGTTTTTGGCAACACAAAATGGAAAATTACATGGGAATCTGACCAATTTAAATTTTTGAAAATGCTAAAAATAGAAAATATAAATAAAAAAATAATGAAAAAGTTCGAAATTGATTAAACATTATACTGGACAGATTCCCATGTTATTTTCAATGGGAAAATTTCCATTTTGTGTTGTCAAAAACATTTTTGGTTGCCTATGGAGACATTAATTACCCTTTAGGGTTTTTCAATTTCAAGTAAGATGAAGGTCTACCAAACCCCCGAGTTAGAACCAAATCGGTGCGTTACACCTCGGGTCGTCTCCTTGTTAGTTTAAAGTGCACCAAAAATAAATGGCCGTTCTAGAAATAGCTTTCAAGAAAAATCTAAAATGGCGGAAAAAGAAACCGCCACACTTAATTATAAACTTATGCTAATAGCTATAATTTTTACTCCAAAATCGACCATTCACAAACGGTTCAAAACACAGGGTGCGCCAAGAGCCCAAGACGGTTTTAAAATCCGCTTCTTTTCTTTGGGGGTTTGGGAAAGTTGAAGCAGCTGATTTCCAGCTGTTGGGTACCCTCGAGACACGGTCGGGTCCCCAACCCCGAAACCGGAAGTGTGGTGCTCCCTTATGTGTATCGTCTTGAAGACGTCGGCGAACGTGAGATCCCCTCGGGGTTGACGGTTGGCGCGGCTGTCCCTTTAAAGGCCAGCGGAGGACCAGGTGATACCTCTTCTTCCATTATTATTATCTAAGGTTCTTTCAGCCCGGCCATATGGCAGGCCTGCTCCCTGACTTTCCCACGGGATACGCGCGCTTTCAAGCTAAAACCGTCTTGTTTACTAAGAAAATATGGGGGACTTCGACAGGTTAAGTTTGCAGCTCTGATATGGACTATTACGTAATTTCAACGCGATATAGGGCTTGTTTACTAAATAAGCTAGAAATCTTATTCATAAGCTTTCTTTAAAGGGAGTATAAAGTGGCAAGTTTGTAGTAGATGATCGTAGTTCGTATTTCTGCCACTAGGTTTAACAGCAGCTTGGGGATAAATGGCGCTAGTTACGTTGGTAACAAATAATATCACGTCTTAGCAGTACATTTTTCGATTTTGAATATACTGCCTTTAATTAAAAAAAAATATCGTTTCACGTTACGTCATATCTACCAGGGTTGCCACGGTATCTGGAATTCCTGGAAAAGTCCGGGAATTTGAATATGGGTATAAAAATCAGGGAATTTAAAAAATTAGTCTAAAAATCAGGAAAATTACTAAACTATAGGTTAAAAAATACAATCTTGACACAAAATAAGTCGGGGAAAATCTCCGTAGATGGTCAGGGAAAACCTGGAAAAGTCAGGGAATTTGATTGTGAAAAACTGTGGCAACCCTGTGTACAAATCGGTGCTATATTATAATAAATTGTCATGGCGTCCACTATTAAAGGTACAGCGGTGACGTATCACAAATTCAAAAACTTAACACCTGACACAGCCACTACATGTTTTTAGATTAAATTTTCACGCGCGAAATGAATTAAAAAAATTCGAAAAAGTTAACACACCAAACAGTAAATATATTTCTTTTTGACTAACACACCGTAGCTTTGGCTGTGGCCGCCATGTTGGGTAGATTTTGTTTCATAGGAAACAGCACGGGGGACGTCGTGTGACGTAGAACTGTTAGCTTGATATTTCTCGATAAGTCTGCTCTAGATTTCTGATATCTAGACATATGCGAAGATTTTAGCTTTTCCATTTTCAAATATATTATAAAAAATAGTATGATTTCGATATTTTCATCCTATAAAATTATATAAATCGTTAATTATGGTCCTATAATTTTGGAATTTTATCCTATAATTGATATATATTTTTGACGATTTTTGGTAGCTATTGTCTGCAGAAAATATCGCTAATAGCCTATTATAGATTACGTTATTTTCTACCATTTAGCATTTTCCAAAATTACTCTTTAACTGGGCCACGTACAATTTTTTCTAACAGAAAACTTATAGGATTTTTATAGCTTTAAAATATGGAAATCATAATTTAATTTGGATTTTTTATTCTATTATCGAATTTGGATTTTTTATCCTATTATCGAATTTTGATTTTTCCATATAAACCTATTATTTTGGATTTTTTATTCTATTATCAAATTTGGATTTTTTATCCTATTATCGAATTTGGATTTTTTATTCTATTATCGAATTTGGATTTTTCCATATAAACCTATTATTTTGTATTTTTTATCCTTTAATTCTTGAAATATCGTCAATGTCAATTTCGTTATTTTATGCAATTTAGTATCCCCAGCATACTAAATTACTCACTGCACTCTTTATCTAGGGCACAAGTTTTACGAACAGGAAATTTAGCCTTGAAAGGCATTTCCTCTTCAAGGAACTGCGTTCTCATAACTTCTTATATTGGGCCTAAACCCCCAAATATTGGGTAAAAAAATTCAAATTGATATCCTGTGAGGAACTAACTTGTTCCCTGGGAACTTTCACAACCGATTTCCACTTGCATTGACGACCCCAGGGGGCCCACCGCGATCGGAAAGTCATCAATATATATCTAAAGGAAATAGCTTTGTTAGAGCGCGCCTAGTTTTTTTTTTCGGATTTCTTCCGTTGGTTGACAAACACCGTCACCAGGTGGCGGGCCAAGACGGATATAAGTTTTAGGGAGTGTTTATATTGTTAAAGAAATTATAAAATAAATTTCCGGTTTTACGGAAACACACGTAAAACTATACATTAATATTTACTACTGGCCTACTTCAATAACAAATGTTTTTTTAATAACGCCAGTTTGTTTTGGCAACTTCCGGTTTTAAAATGATTCACGATTCATTGCAAAACAGGACTGCCAGTCAATTCGTTTTGGTGGAAAATTAATGTTTAATTAAGAGAATACGTAACTAGCGCTAGTTACCCAAAGATTATGTTAGAATTGATGATAGAAATTTGTTATTTCCACAATAAATATGGAACTCTTTATCTTAGATTTCACGTTAATTTAATTCAATCAAACACAGCAATAAAAACTGGCATCTTAAACTTATAAAATATTTCTCAAAGGATACAATATTATAGACTTATGATGGCTTTTTTCTGTGGTCTTTAATAATGTGTAATAGAAAGTGTCATACTTAAAGAATAATATTATAGACTTACGCTGCCAATCACTCAATATAAATAAATTTAAGTTAATCCAACCTTATAAAATTTACGCAATATTTGTGTACGTTAGATCTAAATTAACTTAACAAATCTAGTTTTATTACGCGTCGTATGACAAGGTAGGATCGCGTTTTGCGTAGCAGCTCTCCCTGTTGACATCGTTGATAAATCAGATCATAGCCACGCTTGAATTGCTAACAATAGAGAAGCCAGCAGCCAGGCTGCAGTTCCCCATAAAGCACCTTGGCGCGGCGAAACTAGTCCACCTGGTGTCGGCTGCAGGAAACAGCTGGTCCGAAATGCCTGACCAGTACAAATGGGGCGAGGAAACGACCGTTGGTATTTTCCACACGCGCTTGTACATTCCGACACGGGGAAACGGTCAAACTAAATCACTTCCGCGGGTTGGCCAAGGCCCATTGTTTGAAAACGCGTCTCGTAAGGCCAAGGCCTATTGTTTGAAAACGCGTCCCGTAGACTCGTTAATGCGTCTATAGCGCATGACTGCATCGCGATAACAAAACACGAGACCTAGATCTGCTATCTTCTATTTCCGACTGTAAACAACGCGTCGCTCTTCAAATTCATATCTTTTGAAAACCCACTTTGTCCCTGGAATACCTTAAAGTCCCTATTTTTATATAACGTCCGTAAACCACGCTATCGTTGGTATTTTGTCACTAAAGTAGTGACAAAATACGGGCTAAATCACCATCTGCTTAAAATATTTTTTACTTACTTGTTTGACATTTGACAAAATATCAAAGCCAGTTTTTGGAACAGTTAATAGGTTATTAAATTTTTGGGACTTGAATTAAATATTAAGTCAGCTTTAAGTTTAAATAAAGATTTCATTTTATTAAACATTGGTCCCTATTTGGTCAACATTTTACGAAAAGACCAATTTTCCCCAATTATTTTCCGAATTACGGTGGCAACCCTGCATAAGTATGCCTCTCTAGGAAATATTTTACAGAGCTATTTAGTGACATAATAATTGAAAAAGAAATAGCCATCAGTCTAGCGAGGCGTTGTTGAAGTCTTGAAAATCTCTCGTTTACAATTTTGCACGTGCAGTCTAGTCCCCAATAACAGGGTTGCAATAAATTAGAACCAAAAGTGCATGGCAACCATGTTAAAATAGAGTCTGCTTCACCATTGACCCTTTATGAACAGCACTTATAAAAACCAAAAAATAATATTTCCTTAAATTGTCTGTAAATTTCAATATTTCTAGTTGTTTTTTTAACAATTTTGAATTTACGACAAGGCTTAAAATTGCTCCATTTTCACAATTCCCGAGCTGGTAACTATTGAAATTTCGAAAACTCAAGTATGGTTAGTAAACATTCCGATAATAGCTACGGCTTATAGTCCAAAATGGCGTTACAAACATTTCGTCGGCGCGAACATCTGCTCTGTCGGCACGCGTTCGCTGTCTGATTTTCTTTTGTGCCTGGCGACTCCCGCTCCCTTCTTACTTAGATCTGATCCTATTCAAAGACCCCCTGCTATGACGGCAAGGGCCCATTGTAACGCGAAACTACAGCAGTCGGCCCCGCTTTGAATAGCAGACGACGCGTGGCAGTTTGAAATATATCTAAAGGCTAATTTCCACTAGGGCAAAAACGAAGCGACGCGAAAAATCTCCGTTAGGCCTAATACAATTTTTGCGTCGTCTCGGCGTTTTTGCTCTAGTGAAAACCAACCCCGGCTCTTCTTGGTGGAGAAAAAAATAACCTCTCAACAGGTGACGAAGCATAGCGTTGATGGGAAATCGACCGTTGATAATAGACGCTCATTTCAAAGCATTTCGCGCGAAAAATAAAGTTAAGTCACGCACATTTTTCAGTATTTTCAAAATACGAGCTATTTTTTTTACTGATAATTAAAGTTGGTTGTACTTTGCCAAGTGTTTTTTGTTCTAACCGTTTTTAGTATAAAAGGTTTTGTAACATTGTTGATACTTAAAATGATTATCGACCTGTTTATGAAGTTCATACATACGCCGCAACCGAACTTGTCGCTGTATGTAACTTTATTAACGAAAGCGAGGAATCTCCTTTGACAGCTAATTAGGGTTGACATAGTACTCGAATTTCTGGAAAAGTCTCAGGGAATATCCAAAATTAGCATAAAATTCATTCAGGGAATTTAATTTGGGTTGCAAATAGAAAAAGTTCAAAATAGACAAATTTGGCTTAAATAAGACAGGAAAAATCTTGATAAGTCAGCAGACTTGGAAAATAGTGAAATTTTTAACGGGGGTCCTTCGGGCTCCCGACCCCTTTAAGTTTATTTTTATTGAAGGCCAGTGGCCCAGGGGAGGTGAAATGGGGGAAAACCTTTTAAAATAGGGAGAAAAAAATACAAGAATAAGAATTAGTTAACATTTATTACTTTAAAACGCTAGATTTCGCTCTCGACTAGGGTAGGAATACAGCTTTCAGCAAAAGCGTAAAAAAATATTTTTCTGGAATTTCCGTAAAATATTTAAATATTTTTATTTAATTTGGGGCCCAGGTGGCTCGCAACCCCAGTTCGAATGATTTATTTTAAGTGCCACTGATTTTTTTAAGAGTCATTGTCCCCAGAACTCCCGCTATTTCCAAGTCTGTAAGTCAGGGAATTTGAATCCAAAAAAACTGGCCACCCTGCTAATTGTTGCTCCAGGTTACGGCCTAGTGATAATTATAACGCTTTTAAAATGAAACCTGGTGCTTATTTTGTATAAATAATGACCAATTATTGAATCGGGAACTTAAAATTGACTATTATAAACCCTAGTTTCATTCCTGAAGGTAATTACCTTGAATTTTGATCTAAAAAACGCGTGTTCAGTGGTATTTATCGCCATCAAAAGAACCTGGTAGGCTGGTATAGATTCTGCCAACGAAGAGATAAACGGGTAGCTTCTTCGGAAGCTAAAGTATAGCACAGTCTGTCAACGTGGCTTATAGGATCTTTAATTAGTATTTAAAATGCTTTTTTAGATTCGTATATTTAACTATTTTACTATATTACAGTATACTTAAAATTTGCTATACAGTTAAAAAAACCTCCCAATGCGTGTTTAAAGAATTAAATTTCATTTTAAGTTCATTGTCCCCTATAAAATAATCTCATTTGGTATTTTTCATACCATAAAAAACAACTAATCTGACTACCTGATTCGTTAAATCCCCGATACGCAGTATGAGACCATGGGCCAAGAAACGATAAATCCTTCTTGGCCCATAATGAGACCTACTAAATGCCACTCTAAAACCGCCGGGAAATTTAAAAGCCATAAGGTCACGAGTTAAAATCCAAAAAACGCGGAAACAAATATTAATCCTCGAATTACGATAAAAAGTCTTGGGGAAACCTAAAACTCTACCAGATAAATCAACCTAAATAAGCCGGGTAAACAATTTATACATCAAAAACCCCGTTTTTATATCCAAAAAGTTCCGATTCTGGTAAAAATCCAGTAAAAACGATAAAAATATTGATAAAAAACCCTTTTTTTTTCACATAAATTCGCCTTTAAGGCTTAACGAAAAAAACCGTTAGAAATTATGCTCCAGAACTTTATTATAAAGTGGTGTGTATTACCGAAAACAAGTGCATCAACCTCATTAGAATAAATAAAAACACCTGTTTTTGGCTAAACTATCTCGGCTTCTAAAAGTTGATAATAGACACCTGTAACGCATTATAGAATTTGAAGCGTTTTCTAGAGAGAGATGACATATGGGAAACTATAACGAATTTTTTGATGACGCTGCGTGTTTTTTCGTGTTTACTCATGCGTTTGGGGGTAATTTTGGAACAAAAATGGGCTTTGTATCTGGCGTTTTTTTTCCTATTTGGGGGGGATTGTAAAAATATACCATTGTAATATTTTAAAACGTGATTGTTTTTTACGATTAGGGCATAGACCATCTTTAGGGAGACTCACTGTAGGCGTGGCTTAAATCGGAAAGCTTGCTTATGTATTTTAGCGACTTCGAGTGAAATCAATAAGCGTTTTAAGAATACACCGCTTTAGGATTTAGTATGGCGCCATCTATGGTGGTTTCTCGAAAGCAATTACAATTTAAATTTTGAGGAAACGGTAGAAAAGGAAAAATTACATGCCAAGTTCTTTTCTGATAGTAGATGACGATGAACTTATTATTTAATGTTGCATTACATTTAATTTTCGTAACGTGATATGGTCAGAAATTATTGCAGCGACACCAAGTTTGTCCGAAAAGTACTAACATTTTCCGTAATTTCCAAATTTCCCGTGTGCTTACTTTTTTAGGCATAGTAGTAGATTCTTAGTCTATGTTTTAAAACTAATAACTTTTTAAACTTGTTTTACCTTTAATAATGAAATAATTATCAAACCGTAAAGTAACTAAACTTAATTTTAAGAATATGATAATATAACGTTAAATATTATTAAATATTATCTTCTACATTCTAATATAATACATTTTAAGTATCAAATGTTTTTTGTTACCATGGTTAATGTAAATAATCCAATCTTAAATTTAAGGTTAAATAAATTGAAGATAAAAATATCTTTTAAAGTAGGATGTTTAATGGTGGATCAAGGATTTATAATTTTTGTTGGTAGGTAAAAAGTGTGTAGTAGCCTCTATTCCTACCGTCTTATGATAAATTCGGACGAGTGTGCCTTTCCTCCCATATTACTTGCCAATATGATTCGTTCAAAGAAGTTTCTACTAAACAACTGACTGCGTACGCTTGGGGATATCTCCTATCATACTATACTGAAATGCAGATTTGTCTGAGTGTGAAATGGGGATTTGAAAGTTTCTGTCCCCACAATTACTACATGAATTTTCAAAACAGATTTATGGTGAACTAATGAATTTGACATTTCTGTAACAGCTATATCAGAGGTTAAGGGATGATCGGTGCTAGTTACGTTAAAAACCAGTCCTAGCGCGAATTGGTAATCGATTTTTAGAAATAAAGAAATTTAGGAAACCAGCTACGTGTAGTACTACATACCTGGAATTCCCGGAAAAGTCGGGAAATTTTAAAATTCAGTATAAAAGTCAGTTTCTAAAAATTGCCTAATTTTGCTAAAAAATAATACAAGGAAAATGGACGAAACTAGTTTGGGAAAAACCTGGAATATAATTGCAAATGGGAAATCTTTTCTAAAATATAGCCTTCTAAATAGAGCTTAGCTCTGGCTTAGGTCCGGTGTTCCCGAAACACTCAACGGTTGGGCTCCCAGAGTTCCTATAAATTCCTATAATTTCAATATACTACTATAATTTCCTATTTTTTCAAAATTGTTCGTATAATTTCCTATTTTTAGCTAAGATGTTCCTATAAATTCCTATTTTTAGCTAAGATGTTCCTATAAATTCCTATTTTTTGGCTAAAAATGTTCCTATAAATTCCTATTTTTTGGCTAAAAATGTTCCTATAAATTCCTATATTTTCTATGAAATTTCCTAAAATTCCTATATTTAAAAAAAAATCGCTGGGAGCCCTGGAATTTAATTCCGGAAATTTTGTACGAACCCTGAATAAATGTAGAGTGACTAGCCCTTTAAGCAAAAGTTTTAATTTGAGTCAATTTAAATTGATGACGTTCGTTGTAGGAGCCTGTTGAGCAACAGCATAGACGAGGTGATGGAAGCCGACTTCGACGACGACGAAGACGATATCCAGCCGCCAAAAGTAATTAAACTTGATCATTCAATCGCGAATGTCGTCCGATCTGATCTAATGGGTTGATCTTAATTATTTCCCCGCAGAGAATTCACTTGAAGGATGCCAATATCTCTCGTTACAGCACGGAGTTCCTCGAACTGTGCCAGATTGGCTCCGGAGAATTTGGCAGCGTCTACAAATGCGTCAACAGACTCGACGGTTGCATTTACGCCCTCAAAAAATCTCGAAAACCACTGAGGGGCACGGCTAACGAGTAAGATCTATTATCCTACTTTATTTAGTAGTTTTTCTACTATAATTTATACTAACACTAACATTTTTATAGTTTGTTTACTAATTGTTTCATAGTACCTAGTAATTTAGTATTCGTGTTCCTGCTATACAGGGTGCTTCAAAAGGTTATGCAAAAAATTTAAGGCGTTTTAGGGGGTGAGTTGAGAAGTGTGCCTGTTTTCCCCTGTTTCCTACGATGAGGGAAAATAGCGCCAGAGAGCTTCAAAGTGTGGCCTACTAGCCCCTGGAAGTAGGCTGCAACAAGCGCGAAAACAAGCAGCAGGGAAATGCGAACACAAATAAAGGTTTGGGATCGTGCGATAGGAAAAAAAGTACTCTGTAAACAAATCGAGTAGGGATGCATCGATATGGGTACGGCCGATATTAACAAAGTCATCTATCATAACATTAGTGTATAGAATATATCTATCGGCACCTGCATCCAGTGTTGATAGTGAAAGACTAACCGGAAAGTTACTAAATAGACTAAATGTAAGGTTGTGGAAATGAAATATTATCATTAGGTAGTTAATGGAGTATTTTATTATTTTTAAATGTTTTTCCTGAAAATATTTTTCGAATACCGGTATCGGCCAATAGCGGGTTCGCTTAAGCCGATATTGGCCGATACCGATATAAGAAAAACAGACCGATATATCGGGGCATCCCTAAAATCGAGGTAACCAGCGTAAAAAAGTAACTTAAACAGTATTTAAAGTCCCTGCTGCTTGGTTTTGCGTTTCTTGCAGCCTACTTCCAGGGGCTAGTAGGTCACACTTTGAAGCTCTCTGGCGCTCTTTTCACTCATCGTGGGAAAATGGGGAAAAAACAGGCATACTTCTCAACTCACCCCCTACAACTCCTTAACATGTTTGCATAACCTTTTGAAACACCCTGTATATAAAACATACTACTACTGCTACTACTACTAAAATGACTAGTCTTAATAGTAGTAGCATAAGTCTATAATATTATTCCATAAGTTTGTCACTTTGGGGAATATTTTATTGAGAGCTAGTCACAGAGTGACATCATCACAAGAAGAAAATCTCCCCCTAGCGAGGCGCTGTCAACGGCTACGTGTGACGCGTTAGCAAGCCTGTGACGAAGCCCGTAATGCAGTCTGTCTTGATAGCTCTCAGTAAAACTTGCATGTGAAGAATAGAAAGTGTCACACTTATGTAAAAATATTATACACTTATGGTAGTAGTTAGTATATTTCTTCTTAATTTTCATACTAACAGGCACGTCAAATTTAAACGTCTCTAATTTATGAACAAATAATTAGTAATTAATTAATTATCAGCCAAGTTAATACCCACCACCTTAGGCCCAAGTCATCGAGCGACTGTTAATGCCATGAATTCAGGTGGTCGGGTTACAATGCGTAGGAGGGTGGTGGCAAGCCCTTTGTACCAACAGCTCTCTACACTTGCTATTACCTTTAAACTCAACAGGTTTTTATAGAAGGGGAAACCAAAGAACTTGAGGGCTAACCTCTCTAATCAGTGGGGAGAGAACTTTCAAACCCATCACAAGCTAAGATCGAACCCGGCCCCTCTTGCTTGTTCATAACTTGGAGATGTTTAAATTACTAATTTCACATGATAATAAAATATTGTGAAATTTATATTGATCATGGACAGAAATTTAACTTTACATGATCTTAGTAGTGTATCGTTAAAATATGTTAAGCTTAATTATTTTATAATTAAATTTATTGGATTAATTATAAAATTACACTGAGAAAGTATGAAGTATTCTGATTTTTTTAAATTATTTTTTACTTTCATTAAAATTAGGCGTACTGCCCTAAACGAAGTCTACGCACATGCAGTATTGGGAATTCATCCTCACGTAGTACGCTACTATTCAGCATGGGCCGAAAACAACCACATGTTAATACAAAATGAGTATTGCAATGGTACGGAACTATATTGTTAAAAAAAATGTTAATTTGCATATAATTTATCTATCAACTAATCTAAATTTACCACTAATAGGAGGCAGTTTAGCCGATGTTATTGAAATGAATGCTAGATCAGGAAATAAATTTAGCGAACCTGAGCTAAAATTGATCTTGTTGCATGTGGCCGAGGGTCTCAAGTACATTCATTCCTTGCATTTAGTACATATGGACATAAAACCAGGTATTTGCATTTCTAACTAGGTATGGCCCTAGTGACCAAAAATATCAGTCGCATCAGTTAAAGGGAGTAAACACTTCCATGATTATGGTGGATGATTTATTTTCACTTTTCCGCCACCAGGTTTAACAGAACCTAGGGATGATTGGTGCTAGTTTCGTTAACAGGTCGGGGAAAAGTCAGGAAATTTGAAAATAATCCCAAAATGTCAGGGAATTTTGAAAGTTGTGGAAAAATCAGGGAATTTAAATGTGTCAATTAAGTTTTATGATTGTAATTTTACTATAGTTTTGTAATAAATACTTTTACTGTTATTTAGTTCCTTAAATGTTCTCTTAATTTTTAATCGTTGCAATAAAATTTTTTTTTAGTTAAAAGAAAACCTCTGTATTAAACTGTATTTAAGTGGAAGTTAATTCTGGAAAAAGTAAAATATTAAGTTAAAAATTGTCTGACATGACCAGGGAATTTCAATATTAAAATATTATGGCAACCCTGCGTTGAAATCAAATGGCGCTTGTTAGCAGACTATTTTATCTAGTTCATACTCCATTTAAAGTGATCTGACTGATATTCCAAAAAAATTGTACGCCTGCAATATATTTACGTAAAATATATCGATAAATTAATGTACTTATTTCACGCGAGGTAATTGACGTCAACCAAAATGGTGTGGGGAAAACTACGTGGCAGAACCTGCTCAAACTGTACCCCGTGACACCTTAGATTAATAATAGTGTTACCTTTATATATCCCTTCAACATGTTTCTGACCATAAAAAGCTTTTACGACCCCCGCACCGCGTAGCTGGAAATTCTTGAAACTCCCGTAGCAAACAGGAAACCTCGTGCTTTTTACACTAGGCCTTAAAACGCGTTTTACTACAAGCGCGATTTGCAACTTCGATCTTAGATTGGTTTCTTTTACATACAGGTAATTAATCTTAAAGTATTAAACTTTCCTTTTTAATCAAGTAAATTGACTTGTATTGATAATGTGGAAAGATCCAAGTCGATAAGCCTAACCACCGTTATTTTCAAGATTCTGATCACAAGAGCAGAAACCGTAACAAACGGAAACGTATTTCAAACGACTTCCGTCGAAAACACATTGTCGCGTGCTCATCTCTTCCCCGTCGCAAATGCGCATCGGCAGACGCGGTGAAATCCACGCGTTACCGTAGTAATATTATTATTAATCCAAGGTGACACCATGCAGAAGAGAGGGGCTAGTTACTGTAGTACCAAAGTTAATATAAACCTCGTACCCTAGATTCGAAGTAACTGCCCCGCGCGTAGTCAATAGCGTTAACCCACTTTCCCACCAGAACTCCGAAGAATTAGCTCCGTAGTTACCATGGTAACCACTAACTATAGATAAGACCACGGCCAAGTTTGATGACGTGCTGTTCGCGTAACAGAGCGTCATCAAATTTGGCCATGATAGGTCAATGACAACTAGGAGCAACAAACACAGCACCCCATACAAGGAGAACGCAACCCATCAAAAGTCGTGCATTTTCTTGTGTACATTTTTCATTGGATAGACGCTTTAGCGCCGGCTTTCGTCAGAAGGGGAAATGCGGAAATTGTCTTCCCCCCGCCCGTAAAACGCTCAGCGTAAAGGCTCGTCCAATGAAATTTGTACGCAACACTGCGTCAGCGTGTTTAAATGCTATCTGCGTTCTCCTTGTGTTTGTTGCTCCTAGATGGCAGCGACCTATGGAGGCCGAAATGAGGAAACGTTTCGTTACAAAACCGTCAATCAGAAAACTCTCAGAATTCGAATCTAGGGTAAGAAGTTCTATATTATATTTCGTAGTACCGTTGGCTCTGTACGCCAACGCCACAGGTGGTCTTTCTTTGAACTAGATCATGCCACATTTCCCACTTTCACCAATGCTGTTTGAGCAGATTATGCCATTTAGTGGAAACCACGCCACGTTTGAGGCAGTCGTAGATTCCCATCGAGTCGCGTGATGAAATTTAAAATTTTGGCATTATTACGACAGAGTACAAATCTAGTTTCACCAATGTCATTTAAATCGGTTGACTTTTATCATGCCTACTACCACGAGTCTATAAGTATGATACTTCTTCCCAAGCGAACGCTTTACTGAGAGCTATTCGCAAGAAATATTATAAACGAGCTTCGTTACCGTTTTGCGTCCGTTCGCTCCCACGTCTCACAGCGCCTCGGTAGCGGGCGATTTTCTTGTGATGACGTCATGCCGTTAAATAAATCCCAAAGATGTACCAATATTATAGACTTATGCTACTACCATAAATAAAATTCGCCATTTGAATCTGTGATAAATGGAGCTTCGCTTCAATTAATATTTTAGTTCAAATTATTAACTAATGTTTGTTTTTTAAATAGGCAACATTTTCATATCCAACGAAAGAAAAGCCATCACTGGCGCGGCACCAATTCTGCCCCATCGAGACCCGGACGATGGTTTCGAAGACGATGACACTGAGGAGGAAGTCACGTATAAAATCGGTGGGTATTATATCAACAACATGGTGGCAGGTGTTTGCTGATAATTTTCTATAAAATGTCGGTTGAAAGTGAATGTTTTTGACGATGAACAATTTAAAAAAATGAAAGTGACTTTTTCCAGCTGCTTATTCCTTTCATTTCACGTGTGAGATAATTTGTTAGAGCGTGAAGGTTGTTATGTTAGAGAAAGGTTTAAATACTTTCAGAACTTCCTTAGTTTAGGCGATAAAAGTATTGTTTTTTTATCTGGCATAACCAACGCTAGATGGCGTTCAAAATGCAAATGGCGGAAGTTGTTCTAATTTTCAGATTTCAGTTGATTCTATGAATGTATGGCTAGCATAGATCAATGCAATTTTAATGGTGGACCTGATAAAATGCGAATAGATACTACACTTTGATCTTACGATGAAAAAGATTATTAGATTTGAAATCAATTATTTTATTATACGAAGTCATCTTTTCGGCAAAACAAATATTTTCGCAGTGCCTATTTACACAAATTAAGTTTTTCGAAAAGAATGTCATAGAATTACACATAATTAAAGCAAAGAATTGATGCATTGCTTAAATTTCAACCTTTATGAAGAAATATAGCGATCGGTATCGTGTTAGGACAAAACCACAAACCAAAATGAATGGTTGCTTCTTGCTCATTTAATAACTGTACCTCAGTTAATGATAATTATTATTACCCTATATTTGAATGACTCCTAGAGAGTACCAATTTGTATTCAAGGTCCGTAAACCACCCTAATATACGCATTTTGTCCCTGAAGTAGCCATTATTTTCAATAAATCCAGAGAAAAGTTTTTAAAATATTTATATACTTCTGCTCAAAATTGTTCAAGCTAAGTCTGTTTGTGATAATTAAAAATTAAGTCAGTTTTTGGTATAATTTAGTTTGATTGTTTTCTATTTTACCCTAATTATTTTTCTCCATGCTACCATGTCATACACGTAACATTAGGCAATTATAATATTTCATTTTGATATTCTAGGTGATTTGGGACACGTTACGTCAGTGTTAAACCCGCAAGTGGAGGAGGGAGATTGTCGATACTTGCCTTTAGAAATTTTACACGAAAACTACAGCCATTTGACGAAAGCTGATATATTTGCATTAGGATTAACAATTTTCGAACTGGTAAATACATCTCAGGGATTTAAAATTTTATACAAATTGTTTAATAAAATGTGACAATAATTAACAGGGTGGTGGAGGCCCATTACCTAAAAATGGTGACCAATGGCACGAAATTAGGGGTGGAAAGTTGCCTTACTTAGAAGCCTACTCGAATGATCTAAACTCACTACTTAAAGTAAGTTTTTACTTTTGGAAAATACATTTATCACCATAGTTCACCATGGAGCCAGGTAAGGAGTCCTGTTGTAAGACAATTTTAAGTTCTAACCATTATGCCAGGGAATGAAAGGGGACAACACCGGGTCTTTTTGTTCAGCAGTAGAATTGGGGTCGACACCGGGTCTTATAGTCCAGCCACGGCCAACTTTGACACTCGCGCAATGGACGCTTCAATAAAAGATACTCGGTTTCTACTCCCCTCTCCAAATTCATCTGGGAAGGAGCGATTTCCGGTCGGTCGGTTAAACGGTTAAAATGGCTAGCCAAAAAGTCAAATTTAAGCCGATTTAAGACGCGTTTTTTTCCCCCATGAGAATTTTGCGTCAGATAAGAAACACGTCGGCTCACGTGTATAAGGAACATACTAATGGTAATTTTCGATAATATATTTTAAGGTAAAATATATAATGTTACTACAACCATCTTTATAATCATCCTCTTATGTTATAAATAATTAAAATTATATGTAATATTTTTATAATACCAGGCAATTTTAAAGCAGAGTTAATTCATTTCGTATAAAATTATCTTTCGGAAAAAGATGAAAACTAATTCCTTTAGAACTAAACGTATTACTTTTGCAGTACGGTATGCAACGAGTGTTTCCTTTTAACCAGGTAACTTTTTTGGCATGTTAAGGCTTAGCAAAAAACCGATGTTACGTTCGAGAAAGTTTCCAGCTTTCTAATATTTCAACAAGCACTATATAAATAATAGCTTATGAGTCCTGGCTGTCGGAAATATTACTTCTTGGCAATTTCTGGTAAGATGTTTTATTTAAGCGCCTATAGCGGCGAACCCATTCGCCGAAATTCCACTAACAAATATTTTCCGCTATAAACTTTCGGCGTTCAGCGCCACGCTCGTTTTTCTATTGGCTTCAATGCAAAAACTAACATAAAAATTATTTTCCGCTAGGGGCGCTCAAGGCCGAGAGATATTATTGTTCGTAGGTTATTTATTTATTTACTTGGAAAGCCTCAGGGGCTTATGCCCAAGCATCGGAATACAGGGAGTAGAAACAAAACCTACAATAATATAATATATATATATACAAAAATTACTAGAATACAAAGAAAAAATAAAAATTCTAAGAAATACACTAATACAGATAGGGAGACACTAGCTAGGTATGTCCGTAACCAATTTTTAAAAACCGGGTAAGATTTTTGCGTGACCATATCATCCGACAGGCTATTCCAGTCATTAAAGGGAATATAACCTCAGCTATTTGGTGTGGAACACCAACGCTTGCAGCTCTGGCCGCTCTTGCCTTTGGCTTTAAAAATGTTTGGCGCCACTGTACAGGGACATTTGAAAAATTGAAGGGGTCTTCCGTAAAGATTGCTTTGCAGGTTAAATTCCCTTTAATGACGCTGTGGGAAAAATGGTTTTGTCGGGTTGTTACACGGGCCCTAAGTTTGGACAGCTGTAGGGTATGACCTCGAGTAGTGGATTTAAAATTGAGGGTGAAAAAGTTAACATAGAAACTTCAAGCGGTAGAAAGGGGATAGTCATCAGATCCATGGATTAAATAACCTTACAGGGATAGTTCTCTGAGGCACAATATTTGCTCCAGACGTACCCTGGTGGCCAGAATTGTCAACGACCGGAAGTTGCGATTTTACCGATACACGGGGGAAAAATTGCAAAGGGTGTGCAATCGCGATTGATGAAATTATTATTTTTGTAGGCCAAGGCCTATCTATTGAAAACTTGTTTACAGTTTGAAAGCCTATAAACAATTTAACGAAAAATTAAGTGATATACATAAATGGCTAAAAAACAATATGAAAAAGGTACTTATTATTTCTCACATTTAACCAGGAAAATCCAGAGCCACTGAGGTACTGACCACGATTGAATATCTCAATTTCAAATGTAATAAAACAAACCGTTGGAAAAATATTAAATTCGCCAAAAGCCGCCGCGAGATGGCGACGTATCAAAAAATTTTGTTCCGGATTTGTATCGGTAAAGGGGGTAAAATTGAGGGGACGGCAAAAATATCTGGCAGCCTCGTTTGAAACAAACATCTTCAACTCGTAGTATAGTAAAATGTATTAGAGAGAACTATCCCTGTCAGATTATTTAATCCATGCCAGATCTTACTGGCCAGCGGTAAAGTGGGGGCCGATAATAAAGGGAGTTGACATAGGGTATTTTTTGTATAGTGATAAATAAATATATCTTTGTTTTTCGAGGCTTTTATATGGGGCGCCAAACCGGAAAAAAACTGAATATAAACGCAAATATAGAACGAAATTTTTACGTTATTGATCAAATTAGTTTGACCAAAAGTTATTTAGTCCTAAAACGTGAACACTTATCTAATTGAAATGGAAATTTCTATTATCAAGTGCCGCTACATATTCTAAGCGTCCTGAATAAATTCAAATTCCTAGTTAAAACACATTTGGAGTGTTTGGCCCTGTATCATTTTAGTTAACACCCTGTATAAAAAAGCTTAGGACTTTTTTTCATTAAAATCTCACCAAAAAGAAAAACAAAGAAAAATAAACACGTAATAATTTACATCGGGCGATGGAAAATTTTGGATGAGTCATGCATGTTTCAGGTGTTCGTTTAGAGTTTGGTTTGTATAAGTGCTAAATCGAGGGGCAGCTCACTCGTTTGGTTGCGTTATAATAAAAGTAAAATTATTAAATTAATTTAATCAATCTAATCACGATTTAATCAATTTAAACAAGATTTAATCATAGTCGTGATCAAATCAATCTAATCACGATTTAAACAAGATTTAATCATAGTCGTGATCAAATCTATCTAATCACGATTTAATCATGATTTAAACAAGATTTAATCATAATCGTGATCAGATTATTCTAATTACGATGTAAATAATTCAAATAGCCGTCTAATCATTGTAATCACGATTTAAACAATGCAATCGTTTGAATAAAATGTAGATTTAAATAATTATTATCGCAGTTTAATCATCTAAATGTACGTTAATTTAATTTTGATTAAATGCAAATTATATGATTCGTAAAACTAGCTGACACGTAACGCCAGCTATATTCGTTCTATATATGCGAAAAAATCTCGTTCTGTATTTGGGTTCCCAACCATATATTTGCGTTTATATTCAGTTTTTTCCGGTTTGGCGCCCCATACTTTTACAACATTAAAGCAACATTTCGGCGTACTATTTATGAAATAGCATTTGATGACAATGCTTAATGATTTTTATATTTGTACTCTAATGTCATTAGAAAGCCTTGGCCTTATTCTGAACTGCAACATGCATTATCAGTAGCACATTAAAAACACTCTTGTTTGACTTAAACTTTTCACGAATAAATTCGTTAAAAATGTCGGTACTATTGAAATAATATTTCAACGAAAGAATCTTTTTTTTTGAGATACACAAACCTCGGTGTCACTTCGAGGCCTTAGACACCAGCACACACACAATAACTGATTAATCAGGGTGAGATGTGTAACGGGCACGCCAACGGGGGGATACGTGGGGACAGTGGTGGGGACACCCGTGGCGGAAGTATCCCGACCGCCCGTTGGGGGATTGGTAGTCGTCCTCACACGGCCTTCCACAAACTCGGACGCCTGGGATTACAGGAGTGAGCCACTACTCCCGGCTCAACGAAAGAATCAAACAACTCTTTACGTTTTCGTTGATTTACATTCTCTGACACAGCCGCCATTTTGTTTGGAACTTCGCGATCTTTTCAACTTGACGCAAAAATCGCGAAATCTTATAATAAAGAATATCTTATCCACTTGATGTACCCCAGGTGACGTTATTTGCCGTCATCAGGCTGCTTTGGGAAAAAGACCCCTATGTACCCTCTACATTGTCGTGACGTGTTAAAATTGCTTTACAAAGTTACTCCTTACTTTTTCGCTTCATGAAAATTAATAACATCCAAGGCTTAAGAAGTAATTATAAAATGTTGATTTTTGTTACCTTTTCTAGCAACTGATAGTGAAGGATCCAGTTCTAAGGCCATCCGCAACAGCTTTGACGCAAAACCCCGTCTTAGTTCCTTACGCCAATAAAACGAAAGCTCAACTTCGCAAAGAATTAAATGCTGAGAAGTTCAAGAATGAACTCTTGTCCAAGTAATTCCATTTATTTTATTCTTTTAAGTAGTAAACAACCAAGGGTTATGAAAAGTCGAGTAGTTTATATTCGTGGAGAAAAAGTAGTACCAGTAATCGTCAGTGATGCACAATAAAATTTCTATCTATCTTTTTCGTATCTTTTTACATAGATGGCAGCAGCTATACTATACTTTCAATTTTTTCCCTCTGAAATTTCTGTAAATATCATTTTATTTTTGATATTTTTGAGCATAGATGGCGACAAAATCATTCACAATCTTTCATTTTATTCAGTTTTGGCCCTTTGATTTTTTCACGATCTTTCAAATTTCTTTAAGATATGAGAGTTTCAATTATTTTCAATTCTTTTTTGCCCTTGCCTGAAAAATTTCAGAAGAAATCTTTAAAGATTTAGATAAGTATCATTTCAAATACTTCTTTAGTTTTCATTATTTTGAAAAGTATATTTAAAAATATTTCAAGTACGTTTCACGAGAAAGTAGAATCAAATTTTTTCATATCAAAAGTTCGAAGTATTAAAATGAATATTTCAATTTTTATCTTTTGATTATTAATTCAGTAGTAAACCTTCCAATATTTGATTTTGATTTTATGGATTAGAATCGATCTTAATTTTCGTATTTTCAAAAACTAAATTATGGAAAATAAATAAAGCTATTGCATCGCCACAGCCCACGCTGCCAGTTTGCAACACACGTGACACTCTAACTGCGTGGGAGTTGGGACGGTGGGAAAAATAACTTTTGGAAGTTTTGGTTTTAGTTTTGAAATCGCCTTTCAGTCTACGCGGCGCAGCTTTTTATCGCTAGAATCAGTCTTTGCTTTCCCTCCTCTGTCTGCCTAGGGATAGAGGGAATTATCCCCCCCCCCCCGTTAAAAAACAGCCAAAAAACGGCGCGACCTTTGACCGCTCCTCTCCCTTCTATCACTTAACATTGTTTCGGGTTTGGCTATATTTCGGTATCACGTGAGATACGTTCGCCGCTCAAATAGCGCCATCTAGATATGCCGATATACACTAAAATATTTCCTCTCAAATACAAACAAAATTGAAGAGAAACCAGAAAAAATCTATCGTGTAATTTCTAATATAAAAAATGGAAGCACTAGCTCTATTCCGCTCTTTTTTTCGCTAGGCTAGGTAAGAGAAGAATCTTTTCAAATATAGTTCGCTCCCGAATTTATTTCTTCAAAATTCTATCGCGATCATTTTGCAATGTAGAAGATCATATCAAAATCGTATATTTTAATTTTTATTTTTCGGATAAAGTATCATCTCGTATCCTAAAAGTATCCAAAGATACGAGCGCGCCCATCACTGGTAATCGTAGCAGGTAAGTTCGAATGAAAAGAAAGGCTAAACACAGTTTTCTTAACCCTTGTTGTTGTTAAAAAATGTTTGTGGACAAAAAACAGGGTTGCCATATTTTTTTTCATATTTCCTGACCACTTAAAAGGCTAAGAAAAAATATATCAATTTGGAACTTAAGGTTTTACCATAGTCTATAATATTATTCCATAAGTTTGTCACTTTGGGGAATATTTTACTGAGAGCTAGTAACAGAGTGAAGAATTCAGTAAAACTTTTGCAAGTGTCACACTTATAGTTTTACTTTGATCAGATTTTATTTTTATTTTTCTTGAGGTCAGTTTAAATTCCCTGACTTGGTAAGCCTACTTTCAAATTCCTTGACCTGTGGCAAACCTGAATAAATGAGGGATTTTTGATATTCTTAAAACTAAACAATTAAATGTTTTTGCAGGAAACTTCAAGAAGCTGCTAAATGCTTATCAGTTCCGATTAAGTCTACTAACAATGACAGTCGGCTAACTAGGCTAATAGGCAAGAAAGTTAATAGAAGTCATAGTGTGACCAACTTTTAGATGATTTAACTTTTTATAACTAGATGTAAATATGTATTTTTAGATATTACCTAAATTACGAAAACAGTTTTACACATTGTTATAATTAGTGGCCCACCAACAAATATTCTTTTGTTTTTGGCTATAATTTTTAACGCATTAATTTCTGTATAAGTTCCAGAGACCATAAACACGTCAACATAATTTTTCTTTTAAAGGTTTTTCCTTGCCATATTTTTTAAATATAATTCCAAGATTTTCTAATGGTTTTTTTTGCACACTTAATTTTGAAGACATTTTTTCACTCCGCAAGTATTTGACTGTTTTTGTAAACTTTTACAAAGAAATGTATTTTTTAAGTAAATACTAAAATAGACTATTAAAATAAATTAAATTAACTCATGTTTTTAAATTCTTTAATATTTAATCTACTATTTCTGTATTTTGGAGGTTGTAAGATATCACATCTCAAGAAATATGTTACAGAGCACAAAATTTTGACTATCAACAATTAAATAATTCTATTCAACTCTCACTTAAAAATTTTGAACTTATAATGCATTTATGGCTTAAATTTAATTCATATCCAAAATTTTGTTTTTAAAGACATTCCTACTATACTTAGTTTTTCTACTATATTCTTTAACTACACCCATATATTTGGCACACTTTAAAAAATTTGATATGATCAATGTATTGAAGAGATTTAAAGGGTAGTTAGTTTAGAAGAGGTTTGGAATATTAAATATATAGATCAATTCTGAGAAAGTACAATAGCTGAAAAAGAAAATTGGATACTACTTCGTTACTAATAGTTTTATTTATTATTATTTACCAAACTTGGTAGGAAATTTTTCAAATATTAGTAGAACCTTTTACTAACTCCTCCCCCGGGGAAAAAATTCCAGCTACTAAAAATTTAAGCCCAAATGCATTTTTTATCTTTGTTAGTAACGTTGTAATATTTTTCATTTTTTACACACGGCAAAAAGTATTCACACTTTCATTAAATATGCCTAAGACTTTAGTCCATAAAAGTATATTTTTTTTAAATAACACTTTAATATTTTGTTGAGAAAAAGGAAAAACTTTTGGCACAAAATTTAGGCCTTTTGAAATTCATTTTAAAAAGTCTTCATTTATAGGCAATGTTAATTTTTTTTTGAAAAGTTAAGTTTTAAAACTATATACAAAGAACTGTTAAAGTTGTAAGTTCGCGCACACTTCGCGTGAATACTTTTAAGTACATCGTTGAAACTTCTATAATTTCTAATATATATATAAAATATTTTCTCGTTTTGGCAAAAATCTTTTTTTCTTCTCGATAAATCTAAAAAACTAATTTTGAAGATACGTTGATTTTCTTTACCGCGCGTCAGCAAAATTTGGAGAAACTTTTAATCCACTTTGACCTTAACTTTCAGTTTCGCGAAGAGAGAGACAAGAAACCGAAAGAAAGGTCGTTTCACACTGTGGGGTTGTTTTTACGCATGTTGACGTAATACTGGAAGAATTCTTGCACGGACCTGGACGTGTACGACGCCGAAGAGTTGCAAGCGGTAGATTCGTTGGGTAAAAACGTGAAGATTATGCTAAACAGGGCTCCTAATAGAAGAATTATACCTAAACCGTACCTAAAATTGCGACTAATGGTGCGAAAATCCCAACGCGACCACCAACCGTCGTCCGGTGCCCAGCTTGCCAGCCAGCTATTGTTGGGCCTGGTAAGGATAAAAAAACAGTAGATTGTAATAGGTTAGTAAGAAACCTTGGTAGGAAAAACAATGCTTTACAGTAGTTAGTAAGAAACCTTTGTAGGAAAAACAATGCTTTACAGTAGTTAGTAGGAAACCTTTGTAGGAAAAACAATGCTTTACAGTAGTTAGTAAGAAACCTTTGTAGGAAAAACAATGCTTTACAGTAGTTAGTAAGAAACCTTGGTAGGAAAAACAATGCTTTACAGTAGTTAGTAAGAAACCTTGGTAGGAAAAACAATGCTTTACAGTAGTTAGTAAGAAACCTTGGTAGGAAAAACAATGCTTTACAGTAGTTAGTAAGAAACCGTTTTCAAGTATGCGCTTTGAATTTGGTTGGAAACGTTTCGCGATTCTTTCGGTAGGAGTGCAGGCGGGCAATTCAATTTGAAAAATAAAGTTTTGCTTATGATTCGGGTCTTTAAGTTCATAATAAACAACTTAATTTTGCTACAAAATTAACCTATATATTACGAATCCTACTATAAGCAGAAATATACCTTCACGATTAACGACGTGACCTTCCTAACTACTGTAGTATGAATCTTACTATAACCTGAAATATACCATCGCAATAAAGGTTGTAGACTTTCCAACTACCGTAGTATAAACCCTACTATATAAATGACGTAGTCTTTCCAATAACTGTCTGTAGTTTGAATCCTACTATAAGCAGAAATATACCATCGCGATAAATGATGTTGTAGACTTTCCTAACTACCGTACTATGAGTCCTATTAAATTATTCGGTATTTGTTTGGAAGGAAAGTAAATAAAAAGGGTGACAGGCAGAAGAAAACCTAGGCCTTTAAGGGGGTGGAATACCATCAAATTATCTCTACGTGTAGGCCGGGAATCATAGAGGTTATAGTGCATATTCTCTGTACACCTTAATACATTCTTTTTAAAAAATATTCCCAGCAAAACTCCAGCTTAAAAGTAAAAACTACAAAAAACTAATACTTCCCACTAAAAGGCAAAAACTAAAGGTCGCACTTCTAAAAACGAGCATCTAATTACCTCCAAGAGAAGAAGCGTAGAAAATATACAAGAGGAATAGAAGCTGTACCTTTGACAAAATTATAAAGTATCTCAAGGACCTGAAGTTAGGGATTAGCTTAGGCTAATTCCGGTTAATATACACTACAATATAGGAAGCTTATGTCACGTCATTACCGGAAGTTACTAAGCCTAATTAAGGGCGAGAAGATGAATCATCTAGTTACAATTCCTTTATATTTTCTGTTGGAAAAAGGCCACGGTACGGCCACGTACTTCTAGCGTCTAAATAAGCAAATTACCTGATAGGGTCACGTCTGAAAAGAATCCTCGAGAGTTGACGGCCGTAAGGGTGAGAAGAGGCCGGCGTCGGAGTTTGGCTTCGATCACTGTCTCTGCCGGGAAAAGATTCATCAATCAATGGATACGGGGAAAAACCTCGCCATTATGAAAGGGAACAAGTTGCCTAAAAGGTGGTAATATAGTTCGGCGCTTAAGTCTATATTCGTTCAACCGAACATGGGCGAGATAAAATAATATTTTTATGTTAACCTAATTTTATTTATTAAATATTAACCGAATTTTATTCAATATTAACCTAAATTTATTAATTAAATATTAACCTCATTTATTAATGTAATAATAACCTAATTTTATTAATGTAATAATAACCTAATTTTATTAATGTAATAATCGATCAATTTTAATGTAATAATCGATCAATTTTAATGTAATAATCGATCTAAATTTTAATGTAATAATCGATCAATTTTAATGTAATATTCGATCTAAATTTTAATTTAATATTCACCGAGTTCTCAATTTTAATTTAATATTCACCGAGTTCTCAATTTTAATTTAATATTCACTGAGTTCTCAATTTTAATTTATAAATATATTGAATTCTTAATTTAAATTTCATAAATTGAATTCTTAATTTAAATTTAACATTCATTTAATTCTTCATTTCAAATTAAACAATAAAATCAAGCTCTTATGTTCAAGAGGGTTCAAAATTCTTAGAAGAGACAACCACGAAGCCCTCTAATTAGAAGAAATCAAAGGACCATTGTCAGTGGCGTCAACCAAAACGAAATTTACTAGAATAGTCCCTTTAATCGCGGTATAATTCTGGAGGTAACCTACGATGGCGCCGGGCTAAAATTTGGTAGGGAAAAGTGTTTTTTCTTACGGCGTGTTCCTCCTATCGTCTCTGATGACGCTTCTGTGAGTGATTGGTTTCGGGGAATCGGTCTGGCTGTAGTTGGTGAGGGTGCTGCAGTTGGATTCGTCCTTCGGGTCGACTTCGTTCCGGAGTTCGTTGTTATTGCTTTCTGGGCTCGATACGGCTACTTCCGTTTCAGATGCACTGAGAAGAACGGACATAAAACATTTGTTGCGGATCCCGACACCAAATTGCTCATTTACACTTCTGTATTTATTAAGTAGGTTTTCGAAAACCGATAGCAGGGAATGACTACGTCGAAACGATTTCTAGCTTTTCTCACCATCTACCTCACGCTCTAACAGTATGCGCCTCCCCTTAAGAGTCAATCAAATGCACCGGGACCAAATTGCAGGGTGACCACAGAATATTTTTAATTCATTTAAAGGAATTATAGGAAATTTATCAGTGACATATAGGAAAATATATAGGAAGAAAATTGAGGGGAAAAAGGAAAATATACGAAGAAAATTGGGGAAATAAGTGGGCCCGGCAGTCCCAAATAATAGTTTCACACGAGCCAAGCTTTACGAACACAACGAATAGTAGTATAAACTGATTAAAGTACGTAGGATAATTCCGTTTCCACACCACCTCCGTGAGGTAGGAATCTAGGTCCTTTTTTAGCGAAGGAGGTGTCCCTCGTAGGCATAATCCTCCTTAACCCTTTTAGGGACGAAAATCTGGTATAACTATATGAGAATATGGCTAGCTTTCTACAGCCTTTCCCTCTCTGATTTAAAACGCGAGCGCAGGAGGATTCTACCGTGGCGTTAGAAACCGGCGTGTTTGCCAACGGCGGCGGCGGCGGCGGGGACTGTAGCGGCTACGGGAGTTTTACTCTAGCCTATACTAGGCTCGTGTAAAACTAAAAAAGGAAGAAATAGGAGAAAATTAATTATACAAAGAGAGAAAACGGTTGTCAATATTATTTAAAGGGGGCATAACATACAAAATAAAGTTGATAACCGATAGCAATAGTCGAAAACTATCGTGGAACAGTGTTGGAAATAAGCATCTTTAAAAACTAGGACAATATGAAGACTTCTAAGGGTAAAATATCAACTATTTTAATTTCTTCAGACGTTTGAGTTCAAATATAGGGTAGTATAGGAAATTTAAGGAAATTATAGGAGAAAAAAGGAAGGACGTTAAATTATAGGAAATATAGGAACTGTGGTCACCCTGAAATTGTCCCTTTGCAGAACGAATACAACTAAGCTGTGCCTTTGCTGAAAACCCCTTAAACCAGTGGGGATAAAACTTGCAAACTCATCGCAGGAGTTGTTCCAAATTTTCATCCAGTGCCACAAGCTGGGATCGAACCTGGCTCCTCTTGCTGCGAGGCGAGAGTGCTAACCACTCCGCCACCCCACAAACTGTCCCTTTACAGTAGGAATCCCACCATAAATCTTTCCGCTACAATAGGCATTCCACAAAACTGTCCCTTTACAGTAGGAATCCCACCATAAACTTTACCATTATAGTACGAATCCCACCAAACTGCCTCTTTATAGTATGAATGAATTTACAATTTAAATCCGGCAGGAATCCATACCAAAAATCCGTCAGCCACATCGAGACTAAAATCTGCCGCGATAAGCATTCCAAGTAGAGGTATGGATTCCTGAATCGGGCTAGAGATACCTCAACATGTACCACTTCAGTTAGAGATATTTTCTACCTTTCTAAGACCAACTAACCCTGATGAGAATAAAAGAAAGTCAATTTACGTTTTGTCTTCGCTGTTGCTTTCCACTCTTTCCAGGGCCGCCAAAAGCTCTTCGTTGCCCGTCAGCGAGTTCAGGGGTCCAGTGGCGGTGCTTCCGATGGTCAGCTTCCTCAGAGGGCCGCCTTGACCAGGTCCCGGGGAGGACGACGGAGAAGGGAAGGGGAACCTTTGATTGTTGGTCAGACTAAGTTGCGCAGGCGCGACGGCCGGCGGGGAACTGGTCGACGAGGCCACGGACACCGCGTTGAGTTTCTCCAATTTTGCTGGGCTGAGGCTCGAAGACAAGGGCGTCACGGCGCTGTACAATCTGGCACGGAATTCCTGCGAAGAATCCCCGCCATTTTTAATCCGGTGTTTCAGTTTTAGACGTGGAGAAACTGTTAGGAGTCGGTTTGTTATCAAATTTTAAGGAAGGAGAGGGGGGCTGACAATAAAGAGGGTGGTACCGCGTCACTACGATACTGGAAGGAGAAGGGGGGCTGATAATAAAGAGGGTGGTACCGCGTCACTACGATACTGGAAGGAGAAGGGGGGCTGATAATAAAGAGGATGGTACCGCGTCACTACGATACTGGAAGGAAAGGGGGGCTGACAATAAAGAGGGTGGTACTGCGTCACTACGATACTGGAAGGAGAAGGGGGGCTGATAATAAAGAGGGTGGTACCGCTTCACTACGATACTGGAAGGAGAAGGGGGGCTGATAATAAAGAGGGTGGTACTGCGTCACTACGATACTGGAAGGAGAAGGGAGGGTGGTACCGCGTCACTACGATACTGGAAGGAGAGGGGGGCTGACAATAAAGAGGGTGGTACCGCGTCACTACGATACTGGAAGGAGAAGGGGGGCTGATAATAAAGAGGGTGGTACCGCGTCACTACGATACTGGAAGGAGAAGGGGGGCTGATAATAAAGAGGATGGTACCGCGTCACTACGATACTGGAAGGAAAGGGGGGCTGACAATAAAGAGGGTGGTACTGCGTCACTACGATACTGGAAGGAGAAGGGGGGCTGATAATAAAGAGGGTGGTACCGCTTCACTACGATACTGGCAGGAGAAGGGGGGCTGACAATAAAGAGGGTGGTACCGCGTCACTACTATACTGGCAGGAGAAGGGGGGCTGACAATAAAGAGGGTGGTACTGCGTCACTACGATACTTAAAGGAGAAGGGGGGCTGACAATAAAGAGGGTGGTACTGCGTCACTACTATTCTGGCAGGAGAAGGGGGGCTGACAATAAAGAGGGTGGTACCGCGTCACTACGATACTGGAAGGAGAATGGGGGCTGCAAATAAAGGGGGTGGTAACACGTCACTACTATACTGGCAGGAGAATGGGGGCTGACAGAAAAGGGGGCGAAACTACGACCTTAAGATACCAACAGGAGAAGGTGAGAGGGCCAGCAGGACCACGTGTCAACCCTCCTTCTTACGTTATTTTCTTAGTAACGCTTTAGAATTGTTTCACAGCGTGACTCCTTACATTTTCTCCATGGTTCAATTTCGATGAAAAGTGGTATCTACATAACCACCTAACGTGCTAAATACTACTACAAACGAAAACAAGTGAATGCTATGCGAAAAAACACGATAAAGTGATGGGGGGAAACTCAAAAAAGTGTGTTCAAACCGTGCAGGGATTTCGAAATGAGCGTGAAAACAACAGTATGTATTCTTACCTAACTATCAGAACTTTGCTGATAGCGGATTCCAGTTTGACTGTACGTAAATGACAGCGTGAAAGGAAAATAACCAGTTACATAGCGCCAAATTTAACCACCCCTCCGGAGCAATTACAATGTAGGGAAATGTTCAAATGATATTTCATTGATTCGAAGCTTTTGCGAAGTACACTTTCCTAGACAAACCACTCAAAAGGTTGCTTGCAAAAAGCATAATTTCGGATCTGTAACTTGGGATTTCAAATTCGATTACTTAACACTTTCGAAACTCGAGTATTTTGTCGTTTTGAAGTTAACAGTAATTAATTTTTGTTAGATGATTTTTGCGGTTTCAAGTTAGATTTGATTAGTAGGTTTGACACTCGAGTATTTTGGAGCTATTAAATTAAAATAATTTATTTATAGTTTTTTGCGGTTTGAAGGTATATTTGATTCGCACTTTTGAAGCTCGAGTATTTTGGGCTAATAATAATAATTATTATCATCAGTTAGGCTACTACCCAAGGCACCACCGTAGGCCCAAGTCCGCTAGCTACTTTTAATGCCATTAATTCAAGAGGTCGGGTTACAATGCGTGGGAGGGTGGTGGCAAGCCTTTCATGCCACGCGAGCCAACAGCTTTGAAATTCGACTATTTTGGGCTTTGAAATTGAATTTGATTTAAGAACTTGAAACTCTAGTATTACAGGCTTCAAATTCGTTTCATTTACCGTTTAGAAATTCTACTATTTTATTTTTCAAAATTAACAATAATTAAAGATTTAAAATTTTAGTTATTTAAGTTTTGTTAATTCTGCAGGTGTAATTTAGCCTACTTAGGTTTTTAAGTGCGAATAATTTGAGTACAAATTTTCGGAGCCGAAATTCGGCGTATCGACTTTTCTACTCTTAAAAATCCGGAGTAATTAATCTGCTCTTCGCAAACCCGAGTTGGTTCGAGTATCAGTCGCCAGGTGGCCTGAAAACGGGAAGGGAATAAACCCCTTTCACAAACATCGATTTTCGACGCTGGCAGACAATGACTTTTGTTTCAAATCCATTACGTCAGCCTGTTTTTCCCCTGTTATTTCTGGCAAGCTTCGCGTTTTGCAATTTAGCCGAAATCGCCGAAAAAGAACCCCCAAAATTTCGTTTCCTACGAAAACCGACCTATTTCACTGGGAAACTACCGAGGTCAGCGCCATCGGCAGACCCGTAGCTTTGGCAGCGTCGTAACGGCGATGGTAGCTTCCGTAACGGCCTAAAATGGATAGGGGTGAAATGGGCCGGTAACGGAACAAAACTTAATCGATACTCTACGAGATAAATTGATTAAGAAGCAAGTTGGGACATAAAGCCTCATTATACGGACTTTGCCGTCAACAGAAGCTCCTAATGGAGTTGCCTACCAGAGTCGCTACTTAAGGCGGTAAATCAAACCGGGTCTGAGAGGACGTTGCGGCCGTCTAACGCCAAGGTTAAGTCTTTGTTTCAACGAGCCGGTAATGACTAGGGAAGGACATTATTGATACGTTAGGACGGCGCGACGTACGCCGTGGAACTTTGTCTGGGCCAAATTATCGGAGGGTGTCCCTAATAGGTTGCCACTATTTGTAACGATATCAATTTGTTACGGAGAACGGTTTACCTTCGAAATTATATAATTTTACTGGTCTATTTGGAAGCGCGCTGACCTCGGGAAAGCCCTACAAATTCCATAGGACATTTCTAATAGATTTATAGGAGGTATTTTGGGAAACTAAATTGAGGTTTAATGTTAAAATTACAGAAAACCACGAGGTTTCTAAAGGGAATGGACGCTTCAATAAAAGACACTCGGTTTTTACTCCCCTCTCCAAATTCATCTGGGAAGGAACTATTTCCGGTCGGTCGGTTAAACGGTTAGAATGGCTAGCCAAAAAGTCATATTTAAGCCAGTTGAGACGCGTTTTTGCCGTCATGAGAATTTTGCGTCAGATAAGAAACGCGTCGGCTCACGTGTAGGCCTATAAGGAACATACTAATGTTAATTTTCGATCATATATTTTAAGGTAAAATATATATTGTTACTAAAACTAAGTATAAGAAGATATTATTATTATCATCATCTTATGGTATAAATAATTAAAATTATACGGAATATTTTTATATTACCAGGCAATTTTAAGGCTTCTCGTGCTTCTCGTGGAGGCAGAGTTAATTCATTTCGTATAAAATTATCTTTCGGAAAAAGATCAAAACGAATTCCTTTAGAACTAAACGTATTACTTTTGCAACAAGTGTTTCCTTTTAGTTTTATCAAGGTAACCTTCTTTTGGAATGTTAAGGCTTAGCAAAAAACCGATGTAATGTTCGAGAAAAGTTTCCAACTTTCTAATATTTCAACAAGCACTATATAAATAGTAACTTATGAGTCTTGGCTGTCGGAAATATTACTTCTTGGCAATTTCTGGGAAGATGTTTTATTTAAGCGCCTATTTGGTTTAATAATTGGCGAGGATTTCTAATATGGCTGGAAATAGTTTGAACTTCAATTTTGGTCGTAAATGTGGTTTATTCTTTTGGATTTTATTGATTAAAAGTTGTTTAAATTACCGATTTGAATAGATTTTTCAAAATTACCGATTTGAATAGATTTTTCAAAATTACCGATTTGAATAGTTTTTTTAAAAATTACTAATTTGAATAATTTTTAAAATTACTAATTTTAATAAGTTTTTAAAATAACTAATTTTAATATATTTTTAAAATAACTAATTTTAATATATTTTTTAATGATTTGAATATATTTTTTAAAATCACTGATTTGAATATATTTTTTAAAATCACTGATTTGAATATATTTTTTAAAATCACTGATTTGAATATAATTTTTTTAATCAGATTAAATGAGAACTGTCACCAAAACCAAAATTTACGAGGTTGTTTTACAGAAAGATAGAAAATATATTAATAATTATGTCCCTGAAATTTTATAGTTATTGGAAAAGTATTTGAAAAGTTACGCTACTTTTTCCGCATCTTACATCAAACGGCTCCCAAATATTTAGAAATCGCGGTTGAACCTACGTGCAGCGCCAAAAGAATGAAGCGGCAAAAATTTGAGAAAGGGTGGCGTGAAAGGAATATTAAAAACACGATTAACTACAATCCACCAATATAACTAGTTTAAAAAGCCAAGGATAATGTCGTAGCAGACGACAGTTCCGGCCGAAAAACGATAAAACCGGGGAAAATAATATTTCGTTCACGAGATGGCGCTGCAGGTAGGTTCAACCAAGCGGTTCTGAGATTCTCGAGTCGGGGGGATAAAACACGAAATTTGGTTGCTTATAATAAATCAAATACTGGAAATATTAACATGAAATTTTTTGTATAACCATTTTCGGACGGCCTCTATCCATTTAAATGGTTTTTTTTAACCAATTTTAGGGTGGTGACAGTTCTCCTTTAAAATTGCGTTTCTAATAGGTAATTAAAAAAAATATTGAATTAATACTATAATATTTAAGTAACCATGCCAATACCGAGTAAACAAAATTAAAAGTAGTAATTAAATGCAATTAAAGGATTACAGGATTAATCTAAATTTTAAACGACATAATATGGTTGTCGATCGAGCGCGGCGTTGAATGAAAATGAGCGTGTGCTTACCCCGTTCGATGCGGAAGCGCCGAAGTTGCTGAGTGTCCCGATGCAGGATTTGGCGGCTTCGAGGATGGGTCGGTGGAACACAGCGACACTGGCCCGACGTCTGGTACTCTGTTGCTGCTGTTGTTGCTTTAATTCGGGTGCAACCAAACGTTTTAAGTACTTATTATGCCGTACGCGGTTTCGTCGGGTTTAGAGTAAGTGCCTGTTAGTTTCTACAAGCGCAGAAGCGTCTACTGTGACGGCGTTTATGAGCCAAGGAAGATCTTAGCTCGAAACCAACTACCGGAAGCCAGCGGAAGTAGTTTTACCTGGCCAAACGCGAACCTTAAATTGTATTTGAGTTTTTTCCCGTCTAAATCTACTTTAGATTAAATCCTACTGAATTTTCCACCCAAACCCCGAAGTGGATCTTAAATCCTTTTAGGATCAAAACCAAACCGATTGCTTACATCCTAAACAGTATTCTCGTCAAAGCCAACACACTGAAATACTTTCCTGCCCCAGCCCAACCTGAGATCCTACGTAGCTTTCTTGCCAAAACCAACGCTGAAATCCTACATAGCTTTCCCGACCTGACACGGAAATACTCCTTAGCTTTCCCGCCGAAGCCTAACCTGAGATCCTACGTAGCTTTCTTGCCAAAACCAACGCTAAAATTCTACATAGCTTTCCCGACCTGACACGGAAATACTCCTTAGCTTTCCCGCCCAAGCCTAACCTGAGATCCTACGTAGCTTTCGTGCCAAAACCAACGCTAAAATTCTACATAGCTTTCCCGACCTGACACGGAAATACTCCTTAGCTTTCCCGCCCAAGCCTAACCTGAGATCCTACGTAGCTTTCTTGCCAAAACCAACGCTGAAATCCTACATAGCTTTCCCAACCTGACACGGAAATACTCCTTAGCTTTCCCGCCGAAGCCTAACCTGAGATCCTACGTAGCTTTCGTGCCAAAACCAACGCTAAAATTCTACATAGCTTTCCCGACCTGACACGGAAATACTCCTTAGCTTTCCCGCCCAAGCCTAACCTGAGATCCTACGTAGCTTTCTTGCCAAAACCAACGCTAAAATTCTACATAGCTTTCCCGACCTGACACGGAAATACTCCTTAGCTTTCCCGCCCAAGCCTAACCTGAGATCCTACGTAGCTTTCGTGCTAAAACCAACGCTAAAATTCTACATAGCTTTCCCGACCTGACACGGAAATACTCCTTAGCTTTCCCGCCCAAGCCTAACCTGAGATCCTACGTAGCTTTCTTGCCAAAACCAACGCTGAAATCCTACATAGCTTTCCCAACCTGACACGGAAATACTCCTTAGCTTTCCCGCCCAAGCCTAACCTGAGATCCTACGTAGCTTTCGTGCCAAAACCAACGCTAAAATTCTACATAGCTTTCCCGACCTGACACGGAAATACTCCTTAGCTTTCCCGCCCAAGCCTAACCTGAGATCCTACGTAGCTTTCTTGCCAAAACCAACGCTGAAATCCTACAAAGCTTTCCCGACCTGACACGGAAATACTCCTTAGCTTTCCCGCCCAAGCCTAACCTGAGATCCTACGTAGCTTTCGTGCCAAAACCAACGCTAAAATTCTACATAGCTTTCCCGACCTGACACGGAAATACTCCTTAGCTTTCCCGCCCAAGCCTAACCTGAGATCCTACGTAGCTTTCTTGCCAAAACCAACGCTGAAATCCTACAAAGCTTTCCCGACCTGACACGGAAATACTCCTTAGCTTTCCCGCCCAAGCCTAACCTGAGATCCTACGTAGCTTTCGTGCCAAAACCAACGCTAAAATTCTACATAGCTTTCCCGACCTGACACGGAAATACTCCTTAGCTTTCCCGCCCAAGCCTAACCTGAGATCCTACGTAGCTTTCTTGCCAAAACCAACGCTGAAATCCTACATAGCTTTCCCAACCTGACACGGAAATACTCCTTAGCTTTCCCGCCCAAGCCTAACCTGAGATCCTACGTAGCTTTCGTGCCAAAACCAACCGTGAAATCCTACATAGCTCTAACGACCTGACCCTGAAATACTCCTTAGCTTTCCCACCCAAGCCTAACCTGAGATCCTACGTAGCTTTCGTGCCAAAACCAACCGTGAAATCCTACATAGCTTTCCCGACCTGACACTGAAATACTCCTTAGCTTTCCCACCCAAACCCAACCTGAGATCCTACGTAGCTTTGCTATAACCAACGCTGAAATCCTACATAGCTCTAACGACCTGACCCTGAAATACTCCTTAGCTTTCCCGCCCAAGCCTAACCTGAGATCCTACGTAGCTTTCGTGCCAAAACCAACGCTAAAATCCTAAATAGCTTTCCCGACCTGACACGGAAATACTCCTTAGCTTTCCCGCCCAAGCCTAACCTGAGATCCTACGTAGCTTTCTTGCCAAAACCAACGCTGAAATCCTACATAGCTTTCCCATCCTGACACGGAAATACTCCTTAGCTTTCCCGCCCAAGCCTAACCTGAGATCCTACGTAGCTTTCGTGCCAAAACCAACCGTGAAATCCTACATAGCTCTAACGACCTGACCCTGAAATACTCCTTAGCTTTCCCACCCAAGCCTAACCTGAGATCCTACGTAGCTTTCGTGCCAAAACCAACCGTGAAATCCTACATAGCTTTCCCGACCTGACACTGAAATACTCCTTAGCTTTCCCACCCAAACCCAACCTGAGATCCTGCGTAGCTTTGCTATAACCAACCGTGAAATCCTATATAGCTCTAACGACCTGACCCTGAAATACTCCTTAGCTTTCCCACCCAAGCCTAACCTGAGATCCTGCGTAGCTTTGCTATAACCAACGCTGAAATCCTACATAGCTCTAACGACCTGACCCTGAAATACTCCTTAGCTTTCCCGCCCAAACCCAACCTGAGATCCTGCGTAGCTTTGCTATAACCAACGCTGAAATCCTACATAGCTTTCCCGACCTGACACTAAAATACTCCTTAGCTTTCCCGCCCAAGCCTAACCTGAGATCCTACGTCACCCCAACCCGAAACGATACTGAAATCCTACGTAGCTTTCCCGCCAAAAACTTAAGCAGCCGTTGTAAACCTCTATAGCTTTCCCACATAAACAGAATCTTCAAAAGGTAAGCGACTAAACGTAGAAACAGTTCAATTTCGTGAAATCCTACATAGCTCTAACGACCTGACCCTGAAATACTCCTTAGCTTTCCCGCCCAAACCCAACCTGAGATCCTGCGTAGCTTTGCTATAACCAACGCTGAAATCCTACATAGCTTTCCCGACCTGACACTAAAATACTCCTTAGCTTTCCCGCCCAAGCCTAACCTGAGATCCTACGTCACCCCAACCCGAAACGATACTGAAATCCTACGTAGCTTTCCCGCCAAAAACTTAAGCAGCCGTTGTAAACCTCTATAGCTTTCCCACATAAACAGAATCTTCAAAAGGTAAGCGACTAAACGTAGAAACAGTTCAATTTCATTGGTCGCGGATTACGTCATCGGTTCATTTTCTATAACATTTACTAAACAAATACTATTCCTAGATCCTAGTATTCCACATTATTGGTTAATTTAGGTTAAATAACGTTAATATGATAGTAACTATTGTCTTGAGTTGGAAAAAGTTACACTGGGTAGCGAGATGAGTTTGGACCAATGGAAATTTGGAACCGTTGCTACGACTAGTTAAGTCTTCGAAAAGCAAAACGACGTTAGAATTAAGTAGAGTTTTGCCACTCGAACAAAAAGCAATGTTTAATCTCATAGATTTTCCGCCCAAATAACTTAAGAAAGAGGTTTTTAAGAATAAGCGAAAAACAGTTTTGTAAGTAACTAACAGCTTGTACGTGGTTAGTGTCTAAAGACTACAGCGTTAATAAAGCAACAACACCAGAAACCGAGAGCGAAGACAGTTCGGTTCAAATGTTCGCTAAGAGCGCTTATAAGAGAAAGGTTCGCAAAAGCTTCAATATATGCGCCGCCAATACCTCCAATCAGTGACAGCTAGGAGCAACAAACACAAGGAGAACGCAGCTAGCCTTTAAACACGCTAACGAAGGGTTGTGTACGAATTTCATTGGACGAGCGTCACGAGCCTTTACGCTGAACGTTTTACGGGCGGGGGGAAGACAATTTCCGAATTTTCCCCTTCCGTCGGCAGCAGGCGCTAAAGCGTTTAGCCAATGAAAAACGTACACAAGAAAATCCACGACTTTTGACGGGTTGCGTTCTCCTTGTGTGGGGTGTTGTGTTTGTTGCTCCTAGGTGACAGGGTATTAGGCTTAACCGAGGGGTCCGACATTGGCCAATTTTGAATCTCAAAATGTTTTCAGAAATCAGAAACTGGTTTTGAGATTTCAGACCACGATTTTCGTGTTGATTTCAGATTTCTAAAATCGTTTTTCTCTAGAGGTGGAATTTGTTCGAATGTCAAACCCCTCACGCTTACGCGCCAATAAAGCGTTAAAGATTCAACAGCGCCATCTAATATCCGACATGGAATAACAACGAGGTCTAGTGCGCCCTCCACCGCGACAGAGGGAGTGTTCCAAAAGCCAGGAGGGGTGTGGGTCAAAGGTCGCCAAGACTTACGGGTTTGTAAGAGCCGGAAGCGATGGACGTCCTAGTTGGTCTTTTGGGGTCGTCCGAGTGCGACCCGAAGAGATCACTGGGGCCCCCGGAGCCACTTCCGGGCCCGTTGGCCTCGGGCATCAGCCGATTCTCAATGAGAACTCGGCGCGTGTCCTCCAGCTCGTGGTGTTCTCGCTGGTACAGGCGCTTCAAGTTCTCGACGTACGTCACCATGATCTCGTAGGCGTGATTCATACGCTCCTCCTACGCGATTTCATCGGTGTGAGACAGGAGAGGTCAGCCAAGGGCAACGAAGGGGCCGTGTAGCTCGGGGAGCATGCGTTTCACGACTAATTCTTGACGATCATTTATGATAATGATTGGGTAATTACAAGATGACACGCGACTAGAATGGACTCTTCCGATTAAGTAATACCGTTTATGTGAAACGTAATGATATTTTATAATTAAAATAATTTGTGATAGTTTATGGTAACATAATGGACTATTATAATTTAAGTAATTGAGACTTAAATGATTATTCCGATTAGTGTAAATATAAAACGTAATGGACTACTCCGATTAATGTAATTATAAAACGTAATGAACTACCCCGATTAATGTAATTATAAAACTTAATGGACTACTCCGATTAATGTAATTATAAAACTTAATGGACTACTCCGATTAATCTAATTATAAAACGTAATGGACTACTCCGATTAATCTAATTATAAAACGTAATGGACTACTCCGATTAATGTAATTATAAAACTTAATGGACTACTCCGATTAATGTAATTATAAAACGTAATGGACTACTCCGATTAATCTAATTATAAAACGTAATGGACTACTCCGATTAAAGTAATAGACCAGGCTTTTGCCATAACATTATCGGAAGTGGGTAACCCTAACCAGGACTCCAGGAGAAAAAAATTCCATTCCTCTAATCTACTCTCTTTTGTTTTACTGCTTACACGTATTCGACTATAGCGTTAATTTATAATTTCAATTATCTTTTTTAAGCTAAACGTTTAACTGGACCATAACGATAGCTTATTTATATCGACACTATAAGCAATATTTCCTAAATCTATAAAAACGCGGTTCTAATGAAATTGTATCCCTTTTCAAACGGCAGACAGTGACTCGAGCAATTATCATTACGATATCCGACTATTATAAAGACTTCCTAATATTGGTGTTGCTTTCGCTAATAAAATCCCACGAGCGGAAATCGTAAAGTTAGCGACCGTAGAATTGTCGTTCAGGTTTCGAAATTCTTCGAAACGCCCAGCATTGAGACGCGCATAAACAGTCCATTACGTCGTAATTACCATTTCACCGACGAAGGGGGTCAAGGGTAATCGACATATCTCTTACCCCGAATGCATTTATGACTACTGTAGGGAGAATGACTATTTTGAGAGGCTTTTGAGCGTCGCAAACTCGACCACGATTATCGTCTCAACGTAGTCGTAAATAAATATGTTCTCTAAACCTTTTCCGCGAACAAATGATTGTACCACGGGATTTTTGGTCCTCGACGAAATGGTTACCTGTTGCACCGCCCCGTAGACCTCGGCGCGACTGGACATGCGAGAGGTGGATTGGTGGACAATGTCGATGTGGTGCTGCACTTTGACGATTAGCTCGCGCATTTGAGAGTCCGTGCACATGTGGTTCAGAGCCTACGAACAAAAAAACAGAAAGGTTTCATTTACTTCTGGTAACTATACTCCCCACCGTTTTGTGTACGGGAACTTGAATTTCAAACTAAATTTTTAACAGGGTTGCCACAATATTCCCTGTTGTCCCTGACCATTTTAAGAGATTTTCCCGACTTTTTAAAGCCAAAATTAGACAAATTATAACTTTAAATTTTACTTTTATCCGAAGTTTATAAATTGAAATCAACCAGTATTTCAGTACAAAAGTATTGTTGCGACGTTAAAAAAATTAGCAACACTTTAAAGGAAGTAAATACATGGTTGCCACAGTTTTTTCACAATCAAATTCCCTGGCTTTTCCAGGTTTTCCCTGACCATACCCGGAGATTTTCCCTGACTTATGTCAAGATTTGGTATTTTTTAACAAATATTTAATAAAAGTGACCTATTTGCCACCGAATTTAAATTCCCTGACTTTTCCAGGATTTCCAGATACCGTGGCAGCCCTGTAATAATAATCATTGAATCTGTCAGATAACTAGAGTAAAATAACCTTAAAAAAGTGTCAAGATAAAATTGAATTCCCCGACTTTTTACGACCATTTTTAAGTTCCCTGACGCGTGGCAACCCTATTCACAGTGTTTAAAATGGTTTTTGTAAACATTTATTTATAGAGATTTTCAAGTAGATTCAAGTGTTTGAAAATTTAAGACGGAATTTTCAAGATTTAATTTTATTTTATTGTAAATTTTCGATTGATTTTGAAATTATTGGGCTAACTTGGCATGGGATTTCCGGATTTTCAAATTGATTCAAGTTTAAAGAATAGATTTTTTTCAAGATTTTTAAATTTAAACTGATTCGGTTGTAGCTTTTTGATTCTAAAAATTAATTTTATGTTTTAAGTGCTGATTTGTAAAACTTTTATCACCGAATTAGATATCGGATTTCATGTTTTTCAAAATATGAACTAATTTTTCACGATATTATAATGGATTTTTAAATTTGGTTGTAGTTAACAATCACCTAAACTAATACCCAAGGAACCACCTAAGGCCCAAGTCATCTAGCACCTTATAATGCCTTTAATTCAGGTGTCCGGGTTAAAATGCCCACATGCCACACGAACCAACAGCTTCCTACACTCACTATTACCGTTAACCTCTACCAGTGCCGGCGCTAGGATTTTCGCCCCCCCCCCCCCCAAGTATTTTTACTACAAAATATGGTTTTTTGGAAATAGTCAGAAAATTTAAGTTAGGCACCCGGGCCCGGGGTACCTTTGCCCCGCTTATCCCCCCCCCTAACGCCGGCCCTGACCTCTACAAGGTTTTACGGAAAGGAGAAATCGAAGGACTCGGAGGCAAACCCTCCTAACCAGAGGTGAGAGAACTTGCAAACTCAACGCAGAAGGAGTTGTTTCTAATTTTTCACCTAGTGCCACAAGCTGGAATCGAAAGTGCTAACCACTCCGCCACCCCACTATTATTCTTAGAACTGTTTTTAAGATTTTCAGAAATTTTTACACGGAATTTTAACACGTTGCAGCTGTTTTCAAAATAATATATGAGCGTTTGGGCGATTTTGGCTCCAAAACCCGGTCTCAACTTAACAACAAAAATTGATTGAAAACCCTTTCAAGTTTAAAATGATACCCGTACCGTAAGGACTGCTTTTAAAAATATTGCAGTTTACGTTAAAGCCTTTCGAACAAATTTATTTTGACAAAGAGTAAGCTAAGATAACATCTGCGTAGCGTCAACCTTCGACGCCGAAAAAGACATTTTCTATTAGCATAAGTAAGGACCACCACGGCGCTGAGAACCAACGGATCCAAAATGGTGGCTGACCTACCTAACAATGCCATACCCAAATATGTACATTTTCAATCGCGCCAAAAGGATTAGGGGAAAATTATTAAAGGGGTACAGAATGCATTCAAAAACGCCTACGTCTATGTAGAAAACCCTTACATGGCTCCAAGCGAAATCTGGAAAAATATTAAGGGAAAAAAGGAATTTTCACAAAAAAATAGGACCCAAATTGTTTAAAATAGGAAACCAACAGGGACAGAATTATCTAATAGTCTTCAAATTAACTTTCCCTTCAAGAATCTTCCAAGTCCCTTATTAAACTAATTCACAAACTACCTAAGTGTTTTTGAGTGATCTATGCCCTTAATAATCTTTAATTACCAATTCCCTTAATAGTCTTCAATTACCAATTCCCTTAATAGTCTTCAATTACCAATTCCCTTAATAGTCTTCAATTACCAATTCCCTTAATAGTCTTCAATTACCAATTCCCTTAATAGTCTTCAATTACCAATCCCCTTAATAGTCTTCAATTACCAATTCCCTTAATAGTCTTCAATTACCAATTCCCTTAATAGTCTTCAATTACCAATCCCCTTAATAGTCTTCAATTACCAATTCCCTTAATAGTCTTCAATTACCAATTCCCTTAATAGTCTTCAATTACCAATTCCCTTAATAGTCTTCAATTACCAATTCCCTTAATAGTCTTCAATTACCAATTCCCTTAATAGTCTTCAATTACCAATTCCCTTAATAGTCTTCAATTACCAATTCCCTTAATAGTCTTCAATTACCAATCCCCTTAATAGTCTTCAATTACCAATTCCCTTAATAGTCTTCAATTACCAATTCCCTTAATAGTCTTCAATTACCAATCCCCTTAATAGTCTTCAATTACCAATTCCCTTAATAGTCTTCAATTACCAATTCCCTTAATAGTCTTCAATTACCAATTCCCTTAATAGTCTTCAATTACCAATTCCCTTAATAGTCTTCAATTACCAATTCCCTTAATAGTCTTCAATTACCAATTCCCTTAATAGTCTTCAATTACCAATCCCCTTAATAGTCTTCAATTACCAATCCCCTTAATAGTCTTCAATTACCAATTCCCTTAATAGTCTTCAATTACCAATCCCCTTAAGAATCATTTAAACAATCCCTTTAAGAATCATTTTAACAATCCCTTTAAGAATCATTTTAACAATCCCTTTAAAGGGAATATAACCTCAGGTATTTGGTGTGGAACACCAAAGTTTGCAGCTCTGGCCGCTCTTGCCTTTGACTTAAGAAATGTTTGGCGCCACTGTACAGGGAAATTTTAAAAATTGAAGGGGTCTTCCATAGAGATTGCTTTGCGGGTTATATTCCCTTTAAGAATCATTTTAACAATCCCTTTAAGATTCTTTCAATTTACCATCCTTTTAAGGATACTTCGGGTCACTATCTCTGTTTGAGTTAAGACTAGAAGTAGACGTACGCGTTGACCAGAGGGCTACTGAGCCCCTTTCTTTAGGAATGAAAAGAAGAAGGGTGTCTCACATTGAGGGCTTCCTTCATCGCGGCGACCTCCTTGTCAATGTTTCCCTCAGCCATGTCCCTCTGTCTCTTCTGCAGCTCGAGCCGTTTGCTGAGCGTGAATTTGTCAGTCTTGAAAGCCAGTGAAAGGGTGCCGAATTTGCTCTGAAACGAGAGATCCGTTTTGCCATGACGATCATATTATACACCGAAAGGAACTGAAACCGGAGATGCGTTTTCGAAGGCATCGAGTAATTACCAATTTTGAATATTTCGCTCGATAATAAAAATGACAAAAACGGTTGAAGGTTACTTTTTGAGGACGTTGTTTTCAACGCGGGTTAATGAGTGCGGCCGCTTTCAAATTAAATAAGAATTATTAATATAAATTAGTTAAATGGTATTTAATGTAAAATAGTTAAATGGTATTTAATGTAAAATAGTTAAATGGTATTTAATGTAAAATAGTTAAATGGAAATTAATGTAAAATAGTTAAATGGAAATTAATGTAAAATAGTTAAACGGAAATTAATGTAAAATAGTTAAACGGTATTTAATGTAAAATAGTTAAACGGTATTTAATGTAAAATAGTTAAACGGTATTTAATGTAAAATAGTTAAACGGTATTTAATGTAAAATAGTTAAACGGTATTTAATGTAAAATAGTTAAACGGTATTTAATGTAAAATAGTTAAACGGTATTTAATGTAAAATAGTTAAATGGTATTTAATGTAAAATAGTTAAATGGTATTTAATGTAAAATAGTTAAATGGTATTTAATGTAAAATAGTTAAATGGTATTCAATGTAAAATAGTTAAATGGTATTCAATGTAAAATAGTTAAATGGTATTCAATGTAAAATGGTTAAATGGTATTTAATGTAAAATATTTAAATGGTATTTAATTAAATAACAATTAAATATTAAATGGAAATTAATTAAATAACAATTAGACGGAAATTAATTAAATAACAATTAGATGGAAATTAATTAATTAACAATTAGACGTAAATTAATTAATTAACAATTAGGCGGAAATTAATCAAATAACAATTAGACAAATTAATTGAATAACAATTAGACGGAAATTAATTAAATAATTAGACTGAAATTAATCAAATAATTAGATCGAAATTAAATTAGATGGTAATTAAATAAATAACTAAATAAAAATTCAATAGTAATTCATTTAAACTAACGATATATTATATTTTTGATAACTTATTCGAAATTAAATTAAACTATCTAATAATATTTTTGGAATACAAGATGAAAATTCGTTTACCATAATCAAGATTGAATATGAAATATTAGAAATATGAAATGCTAGATGAGGGAATTGATTGTACTGAATTATTTAATAGGAAATTAGGGTCAGAAAATTAATTAGTAAAACAGAAATTAAAGGGGGAAATTAATTAATGGGAAATTAAAGGGGTAAATTGATAAATGGGAAATTAATCGAATAGAAGGATAATAATAGAGGAATCCTTTCAAGTAGTAGGATATGGAGCTTGGTTAATTGTAAATCAGGATGAGGTAATTAATAAATATGAAATTAGGGCATAGAAATAAATGGGCAATTTGGTTGAAGATTTCCCTCTCAACAAAAACCCAATAGCCGATAATAAAACCACCCGAGCGAGGCGAAAGAAAAACCGATAATAAAGCCAAATAACCGATAACCGTCGAAATAGCATTAAACCCAATAAAATATTTTTCATTCGAACCAGACTTTCGACGTAATCTCTTAAGAAAGATTCAAAACTTAAGCCAGCAATATCAGGTTGGAAACTTCCAAAAACTTGTTTCAGCGAAAAAGACTAAAAGGTCTACGAGGATAACGAATGGCAAAATATAAATGCAAAAAACAATCAAGTTGCCAAAAGGGAAAAATATACTGCGCCGTTTAAGTCGCCATATTTAAATATTAATTTAATCCTCAATTTCAATTAATTAATAATTTAATCCTCAATTTCAATTAATTAATAATTTAATCCTCAATTTCAATAAATTAATAATTTAATCCTCAATTTCAATAAATTAATAATTTAATCCTCAATTTCAATAAATTAATAATTTAATCCTCAATTACAATTAATTAATAATTTAATCCTCAATTACAATTAATTAATAATTTAATCCTCAATTACAGTTAATTAATAATTTAATTCTCATTTTCAATTAATTATTAATATAATCCTCAATTACAATTAATTAATCATTTAATCCTCAATTTCCATTAATTATTAATTTAATTTTCAAGTGCAATTAATTATTAATTTAATTCTCAATTTCAATTTCAATTAATATAATTCTCAATTTCAATTTCAATTAATATAATTCTCAATTTCAATTTCAATTAATATAATTCTCAATTTCAATTAAATATTAATATAATTCTCAATTTCAATAAATCAATAATTTAATTCCCAATTTCAATAAATTAATAACTTAATTCCCAATTTCAATAAATTAATAATTGAATTATCAATTTCAATTATAAATTTAATTCAAAAATTACGTTTTTAAGTTTAACCTCCAGCCCGACAAGATATAGGGCTATATATTCCTAGAACAGACAGCGACGTAGCCTTTTAAATACTCTCACTATATACCCTGAGCCAATTTTGTACATATCCAAGGACCGCTCTAGCTTTGGAAACGCCGTCAATTAAAACTAAATTTGTCATTTTTCTCAGAGTATCGATCCGGCGGCACCTACGACGGCGCCGGACTAAAAACAAATGTCAAGTCCTCTCCTAGCACGGCGAAATGAAAAGATTCCTTTTTCGGAAAATGAATATTATTTATAACGATTAACCTCGCGCGAGTCTCGGATTTGATTTATCGGTTAAAATTCAAAGGCTAAAATAATTGCGGTGTCTCGAGTTTCGGTTACAAATTAGCGGGTTTGGAAATTGGCATAGACGTACTTTCTTCCTCTTATTCGCATCCGTCTTTCTCGGAATTTCCTAAGCTTATTTACATTGAACGAAAAACCCTTTTCTCGTTGTAATATATTCCAGTTTAAAGTTTAAGAATATAATTTTCGCTCTTTGGCTAGGAATTGCGCGAAAATCAAGGGCATAATTCGAGTCAAAGAGCTGATACAGTTCGATTTCCTCCTTACTAAGTTAAAATTAAATCCTGTTATTTAGTGGAAAAATGAAAGCTAATGAAGGTTAAACCTCGGATACGATTAAAATGGTGTTAATTTGTATTATTATTTTATTACTTTTCAGTTGGGTATTAAGTGAATATTCGTAACTCGCACCATTATTCGGATTTAAATAGGTTATTCGATTGCTTATCGGTATTATAATAATTATGGGTTGACAAATTAATCGGTTATTCGATTGCTTATCGGTATTATAATAATTATGGGTTGACAAATTAATCGGTTATTCGATTGCTTATCGGTATTATAATAATTATGGGTTGACAAATTAATAGGTTATTCGATTGCTTATCGGTATTATAATAATTATGGGTTGACAAATTAATAGGTTATTCGATTGCTTATCGGTATTATAATAATTATGGGTTGACAAATTAATCGGTTATTCGATTGCTTATCGGTATTATAATAATTATGGGTTGACAAATTAATCGGTTATTCGATTGCTTATCGGTATTATAATAATTATGGGTTGACAAATTAATCGGTTATTCGATTGCTTATCGGTATTATAATAATTATGGGTTGACAAATTAATCGGTTATTCGATTGCTTATCGGTATTATAATAATTATGGGTTGACAAATTAATCGGTTATTCGATTGCTTATCGGTATTATAATAATTATGGGTTGACAAATTAATCGGTTATTCGATTGCTTATCGGTATTATAATAATTATGGGTTGACAAATTAATCGGTTATTCGATTGCTTATCGGTATTATAATAATTATGGGTTGACAAATTAATCGGTTATTCGATTGCTTATCGGTATTATAATAATTATGGGTTGACAAATTAATCGGTTATTCGATTGCTTATCGGTATTATAATAATTATGGGTTGACAAATTAATCGGTTATTCGATTGCTTATCGGTATTATAATAATTATGGGTTGACAAATTAATCGGTTATTCGATTGCTTATCGGTATTATAATAATTATGGGTTGACAAATTAATCGGTTATTCGATTGCTTATCGGTATTATAATAATTATGGGTTGACAAATTAATCGGTTATTCGATTGCTTATCGGTATTATAATAATTATGGGTTGACAAATTAATCGGTTATTCGATTGCTTATCGGTATTATAATAATTATGGGTTGACAAATTAATCGGTTATTCGATTGCTTATCGGTATTATAATAATTATGGGTTGACAAATTAATCGGTTATTCGATTGCTTATCGGTATTATAATAATTATGGGTTGACAAATTAATCGGTTATTCGATTGCTTATCGGTATTATAATAATTATGGGTTGACAAATTAATCGGTTATTCGATTGCTTATCGGTATTATAATAATTATGGGTTGACAAATTAATCGGTTATTCGATTGCTTATCGGTATTATAATAATTATGGGTTGACAAATTAATCGGTTATTCGATTGCTTATCGGTATTATAATAATTATGGGTTGACAAATTAATCGGTTATTCGATTGCTTATCGGTATTATAATAATTATGGGTTGACAAATTAATCGGTTATTCGATTGCTTATCGGTATTATAATAATTATGGGTTGACAAATTAATCGGTTATTCGATTGCTTATCGGTATTATAATAATTATGGGTTGACAAATTAATCGGTTATTCGATTGCTTATCGGTATTATAATAATTATGGGTTGACAAATTAATCGGTTATTCGATTGCTTATCGGTATTATAATAATTATGGGTTGACAAATTAATCGGTTATTCGATTGCTTATCGGTATTATAATAATTATGGGTTGACAAATTAATCGGTTATTCGATTGCTTATCGGTATTATAATAATTATGGGTTGACAAATTAATCGGTTATTCGATTGCTTATCGGTATTATAATAATTATGGGTTGACAAATTAATCGGTTATTCGATTGCTTATCGGTATTATAATAATTATGGGTTGACAAATTAATCGGTTATTCGATTGCTTATCGGTATTATAATAATTATGGGTTGACAAATTAATCGGTTATTCGATTGCTTATCGGTATTATAATAATTATGGGTTGACAAATTAATCGGTTATTCGATTGCTTATCGGTATTATAATAATTATGGGTTGACAAATTAATCGGTTATTCGATTGCTTATCGGTATTATAATAATTATGGGTTGACAAATTAATCGGTTATTCGATTGCTTATCGGTATTATAATAATTATGGGTTGACAAATTAATCGGTTATTCGATTGCTTATCGGTATTATAATAATTATGGGTTGACAAATTAATCGGTTATTCGATTGCTTATCGGTATTATAATAATTATGGGTTGACAAATTAATCGGTTATTCGATTGCTTATCGGTATTATAATAATTATGGGTTGACAAATTAATCGGTTATTCGATTGCTTATCGGTATTATAATAATTATGGGTTGACAAATTAATCGGTTATTCGATTGCTTATCGGTATTATAATAATTATGGGTTGACAAATTAATCGGTTATTCGATTGCTTATCGGTATTATAATAATTATGGGTTGACAAATTAATCGGTTATTCGATTGCTTATCGGTATTATAATAATTATGGGTTGACAAATTAATCGGTTATTCGATTGCTTATCGGTATTATAATAATTATGGGTTGACAAATTAATCGGTTATTCGATTGCTTATCGGTATTATAATAATTATGGGTTGACAAATTAATCGGTTATTCGATTGCTTATCGGTATTATAATAATTATGGGTTGACAAATTAATCGGTTATTCGATTGCTTATCGGTATTATAATAATTATGGGTTGACAAATTAATCGGTTATTCGATTGCTTATCGGTATTATAATAATTATGGGTTGACAAATTAATCGGTTATTCGATTGCTTATCGGTATTATAATAATTATGGGTTGACAAATTAATCGGTTATTCGATTGCTTATCGGTATTATAATAATTATGGGTTGACAAATTAATCGGTTATTCGATTGCTTATCGGTATTATAATAATTATGGGTTGACAAATTAATCGGTTATTCGATTGCTTATCGGTATTATAATAATTATGGGTTGACAAATTAATCGGTTATTCGATTGCTTATCGGTATTATAATAATTATGGGTTGACAAATTAATCGGTTATTCGATTGCTTATCGGTATTATAATAATTATGGGTTGACAAATTAATCGGTTATTCGATTGCTTATCGGTATTATAATAATTATGGGTTGACAAATTAATCGGTTATTCGATTGCTTATCGGTATTATAATAATTATGGGTTGACAAATTAATCGGTTATTCGATTGCTTATCGGTATTATAATAATTATGGGTTGACAAATTAATCGGTTATTCGATTGCTTATCGGTATTATAATAATTATGGGTTGACAAATTAATCGGTTATTCGATTGCTTATCGGTATTATAATAATTATGGGTTGACAAATTAATCGGTTATTCGATTGCTTATCGGTATTATAATAATTATGGGTTGACAAATTAATCGGTTATTCGATTGCTTATCGGTATTATAATAATTATGGGTTGACAAATTAATCGGTTATTCGATTGCTTATCGGTATTATAATAATTATGGGTTGACAAATTAATCGGTTATTCGATTGCTTATCGGTATTATAATAATTATGGGTTGACAAATTAATCGGTTATTCGATTGCTTATCGGTATTATAATAATTATGGGTTGACAAATTAATCGGTTATTCGATTGCTTATCGGTATTATAATAATTATGGGTTGACAAATTAATCGGTTATTCGATTGCTTATCGGTATTATAATAATTATGGGTTGACAAATTAATCGGTTATTCGATTGCTTATCGGTATTATAATAATTATGGGTTGACAAATTAATCGGTTATTCGATTGCTTATCGGTATTATAATAATTATGGGTTGACAAATTAATCGGTTATTCGATTGCTTATCGGTATTATAATAATTATGGGTTGACAAATTAATCGGTTATTCGATTGCTTATCGGTATTATAATAATTATGGGTTGACAAATTAATCGGTTATTCGATTGCTTATCGGTATTATAATAATTATGGGTTGACAAATTAATCGGTTATTCGATTGCTTATCGGTATTATAATAATTATGGGTTGACAAATTAATCGGTTATTCGATTGCTTATCGGTATTATAATAATTATGGGTTGACAAATTAATCGGTTATTCGATTGCTTATCGGTATTATAATAATTATGGGTTGACAAATTAATCGGTTATTCGATTGCTTATCGGTATTATAATAATTATGGGTTGACAAATTAATCGGTTATTCGATTGCTTATCGGTATTATAATAATTATGGGTTGACAAATTAATCGGTTATTCGATTGCTTATCGGTATTATAATAATTATGGGTTGACAAATTAATCGGTTATTCGATTGCTTATCGGTATTATAATAATTATGGGTTGACAAATTAATCGGTTATTCGATTGCTTATCGGTATTATAATAATTATGGGTTGACAAATTAATCGGTTATTCGATTGCTTATCGGTATTATAATAATTATGGGTTGACAAATTAATCGGTTATTCGATTGCTTATCGGTATTATAATAATTATGGGTTGACAAATTAATCGGTTATTCGATTGCTTATCGGTATTATAATAATTATGGGTTGACAAATTAATCGGTTATTCGATTGCTTATCGGTATTATAATAATTATGGGTTGACAAATTAATCGGTTATTCGATTGCTTATCGGTATTATAATAATTATGGGTTGACAAATTAATCGGTTATTCGATTGCTTATCGGTATTATAATAATTATGGGTTGACAAATTAATCGGTTATTCGATTGCTTATCGGTATTATAATAATTATGGGTTGACAAATTAATCGGTTATTCGATTGCTTATCGGTATTATAATAATTATGGGTTGACAAATTAATCGGTTATTCGATTGCTTATCGGTATTATAATAATTATGGGTTGACAAATTAATCGGTTATTCGATTGCTTATCGGTATTATAATAATTATGGGTTGACAAATTAATCGGTTGTTCGATTACTTATCGTTATTATAATAATTCTGAGCGGACAAATTAATCGGTTGTTCGATTACTTATCGTTATTATAATAATTCTGAGCGGACAGATTAACCGGTTATTCGATTATTTATTGGCAATTCTGAGCGGACAGATTAACCGGTTATTCGATTATTTATTGGCAATACACAAGTTGTCTTGCTAGCTGTATCGCTTAGACGGAGTGACTACTCGGTTAGACTGACTGTAGCTGGATTAAAATGGACTAATCGGTTACAGGGTTTATTATGGGTTAATTAAATTAGCAGCTATTCGATTACGTACGGTTATTAATTAAGATCACGAAATATGGGGTAATTAGCGTATTATGAAGTTCCTGAACGATTACTTCAACAGTAATCGATTATGGGGTATAAGATACAGAAATTATCGGTTAATCGATTTGTTATTTTATAGTGCTTTGATATTTAAAGTATTATAAGCTAATTTAATAGCGATTAATTGGTGCGGCTGTAATAAACGGAATCGCTAATTTATCGGTTATTGGATTTTTATCGATCTTCAACTATGTGATTATTACAATTAATTATAGTACCCGTTAACAGATGTCGGTTCCGTCATATCGGTTATTCGATTCTTCATTTCGTATAGTCAAGCGCAATAATGACCTTTTAAACGAATTATCGGTTATACGATTAGTTAATATTCAATAGCTTTAATATCCTACCGAATAATCGGTTATTCGATTCGTCACTTCATATAATCATACGCAGTTATGAGCTATTGAACGGATTATCGGTTATTCGATTAGTTAATTTTCAATAGCTCTAAATTCACCAGAATATTAATCGGTTATTCGATTAATTAATATTCAATAGGTTTCAAACCCTACTCGAATGTTAATCGGTAATCCAAATTTAATTCTTTAGATGGAGATAAGAATATCAAAAAACACTTAATCTTTCAAACCACGATTTAATTTACTCGATTTCGTTATCGGATATATCGATAAATCGATCGGGAAAAGTTAATGTGGTAAAACTCACACCATAAACGTTGGTTAATAGATAATGTTGCCAAATAGATAAGATAGCCGCTTATCCCAAATCTGATAAATCTCAAATAACCCGAACAGATTGCAGACGGTACCGGGGGGGGGGGGGGGGGGGATTAAGCTCTAAGCCTCGGTTGATCAAAATCGCACTGTCTAGGTTCTGAAATTTGCAAAATAGAAATTGGAAAAACGTGGTGGCCAAGTCTGGCCAAGTTTAAAATATAACTACGAAAATAAACTATAAGTTATATTTAATACAATATGAAATTTGGAATATTTAATTTAAAATAATTAGAAATTAACTATATTTATTATAAAATAATTTGAAATTAGCTATATATATTTAATATAAAATAATTTGAACTTAGCTATATATATGTATCATAAAATAATCTATATATATTTAAAAATAATCTATATATATTTAAAAATAATCTATATATATTTAAAAATAATCTATATATATTTATAAAATAATCTATATATATTTATTATAAAATAAGACATTCGGTTTACACTGAAGTTAAAATATAAATTAAAATCTATTTTTTGATCCGTGAAACCATTCCAGTATTTAAAGTAAGTCTTTTTATTATTTAATTCAATTAAAAAAACCTATCGACAAAGGAACGCGAAATTTTTCAGCGCTGTAAAAACACTAATTGAATTTTTATTTTTGTTAATAACTTCCCAACTAATTACTTTTGTTAATTACCGATTGAGCAATGCACCGAGGGTAATTTACGCAGAACAATACCGGTATCGTAGATCTTACAAGCATCCCACTAAAACTAATTTAACTTAATTTTATTATTATGCTAGCAATATTTATAAATAATTCATTAAGTTATAATTATAAAGTTCATTATTATTATTATGAGCTATTAAACGACTTATCGGTTATTCGATTAGTTTATTTTCAATCGGTTTAGATTCCTCCGAATAATAATCGGTTATTCGATTAATATTCAATAGGTTTAGAACCTTCTCGAATTATATTTATTTTTATAGTTAAATAATATAGTAAAATAAATAATATCGAACAAATAACCGATAACCGATAATTAACCGAAAACGTAAAAATCTTTAAACATTGCATACAGGAAGAAAAGAAAAACGAATGAAGAATTTAAGCCTTGCAAAAAGGCATAAAAAATATCTAAAAAACCTCCAAATTTAACGAAAAGTAATTCTTTTTCGTTAGGCTTATGAAATATATTGATTGAAGTTTTTATTTCAAACGTGTTTTATACTATTTCGCGATTCTTACGCTCCTTGATTAAAAATATAAAAAGAATCCTACCTCAACCTCCTGCGAAGTCATCTCCTCCGTACTGAAAAAGAAAAAAAAAACACATTAAATAAAATACATAAAAAAAAACTTAAAAAAATAAAATACCGTTTATTTTGATTTTGCAATAACAAAACCAAATCATAGATGGAACTAATGGGTTCCCCCGAATGTTTGGTCAACGCTCGACTCATATCGTCCACCTCCTTAATTATTTAATTAAAACTTAAAATTAATTAATTTTAACTCTCGCTTCGTAATAAAAATTAAAGACGAACCATCATCGAAAGATAAATGAAATCGCGGTAAATCCCAAATAGATTTTAGAATTTAAAATTTTCGATCTAAATTCGTTAACCCCGTCATAATTACGACAAGAACGAGAAAAGACTGTAAACTTGATAAGAATTTATGAAAAGTTATTCGAAATTCCAGCTGAATTTGTCGGCGAAATCTTTTGTGATTGTTGAAAACGTGTAGTTACGCGAAGAGCCCGAATTCACCGGAGCAGCATCTCGACTCCGAGCAAACCGGTCGCCGCATTCTGAAAGGATTGGGCTGGAAGGGCCAAAAGGGGGCGAAGAGAAACGGACGCCTTCCCCCCTTCGTTTCGTCATTGGCTAGACGAGAGCAGCGCCATACTTTCCAGTGACGAGTGGGGGAAACTCGCGAGGGAAACGCGAAGTTACTCAACAAGGTGTAACGTTAAACGCGATACTTTGGTCTTAGAAGTTTTAATGTTTTATTGTTTTCCAGTCGAGTGTTATTGGGACACATTTGCCAGGACTTCCGTTACCCGGAATGCTTTTGGCCACGAAGGAAAGACGTTAAATCTTTTTATTTTGAAAGTGATTTATTAAATTGTTTCAAGGGATATTTTTATTTTTAAGAGATTTACTTATCAAATTATGTTAAATAAGATTTTATTTTGTAAGTGTTTTATTATATTGTTTCAAGGAAGATTTTTTTTACAGAGATTTATTAAATTGTTTCAAGGTAGGTTTTATTTTAAAGCGATTTTCATATCAAAGTATTTTAGGGAAAGTTTTACTTTTAAGTGATTTATTTAAAGGAAAAGTCCAGGTTGGGTAAAACTTGGGTCTATTTGAAAGATCATGTTTAAATAAACTCAAAAATATCAGTCGTAAAATTGTATCTTTTTTTAATGACGAGAAATTAATTTTTAAACGAGCGAAATTTACCGCCAAGCGATCTGCCTTTTTTTGTTTCGGGGTGACGTTTTAGGACTTTAATCACGCGCTGTTCGCGCTATAACAGGCTTTAACAGCGCTCTGTTCCCCGCGCGCGCTTGCTCCGCGTGCGGTCTGCGGAGGGAAAGTGAAAGAAAATGGCAGCTCGCTTGGCGGTAAATTTCGCTCGTTTAAAAATTAATTTCTCGTCATTAAAAAAAGATACAATTTTGCGACTGATATTTTTTAGTATATTTAAACATGATCTTTCAAATAGACTCAAGTTTTACCCAACCTGGACTTTTCCTTTAATTATTTCAAGGTAGATTTTGTTTTAAAGCTATTTACTTATCAAATTATTTTAATGAAGATTTTATTTTAAGCGATTGATTAATTATTTTAAAGACTGGGTTTTTAAATGGTTATATTTAATTATTCGGGGTTGCCACAGATTTTGCAGATAAAAATTTCCAAGTTTCGACTATTCCCCATTTGCCGCCAATATTAAATTCCCCGACTTTTCAATGATGTTTTTACTAGTTCTTATAATTACACAATTTTTCCAGGTATTTCAGGTACTATGGCAACCCTGTTATTTTGAAGAAGATTTTATTTAAGTAAATTGTCTAAGGAAGACATTATTTTAAAGTCATAAAAATATTTTAAAGGGGTTTTATTTAAAGTTGTTTATTCAATTATTAAAGGGGATTTTTTTAAATTATTTTTTAAATTACTTTATGGGGATTTCATTTAAAGTTTTTTATTAAATTAATTTAAGGGGATTTTAAAGTTATTTATTAAATTATTTTAAGGGGATTTTGAAGTTATTTATTTAATTATTTAAGAGGATTTTAAAGTTATTTATTTAATTATTTAAGAGGATTTTAAAGTTATTTATTTAATTATTTAAGAGGATTTTAAAGTTATTTGTTAAATTATTTTAAGCGATACACTTAACAAGAGGTTTGATTTTTCTAGTGTTTAAAAACTGAACTGAATTACTTAAACGAATCGTAATATATTTAAGCTTCACTTGACGTCATCATCTCTATGACATAACGGTATGTTCGCTCACTTATAAAGTGTTTGTATTTAAACAATTCCACAGCTATAGTTAACTTTGGGGGTCCTGTACTAACACTGTTCCGTTTTACCCCTTTTTAATTTAAATTGTTTTTAGACGCCTAAATCTGCCCCTGGCTATAGACCCGACGACGTAGCCACGGCAAAATATTTACTCTGTTAACATATCCCCGACAAATCAATACGTAAGCTACCAATATGTAATCTAATAATTATCAGCTAAGCTAACACACAAGGAACCACACCGGCCTAAGTCAACTAGTGACTTGTAAAGCTAATTACTGGTGGCTGGGTTAAATTGACTGATCTCCAACTGGACTAGCGTCTTTGCGAAGATCGCATGGTGATATGTAAAGCTTGTTTTCCACTAGCGTGCGTCATAATGTTATTTTCTTTACGTTTGAACGTTTCAAAGCTGAGAAACGCGTCGTTGCGCGCGCCAGTGGAAAACAAGCATTACACTTTTTGAAACGCATAACGTCACGAGAAAGATACTTTACACAGTGGCGGCACTTAGGGGTAGGAAAGGTACTCAAATCCTACCAAAGGGGATAGAAAAAAATTAAAATAAGCAAAATCTTTCGTGAATTAACATTTAAAATGCAACAAATGGATTACAGGGAGCAGAAAAATTGTTATTTTGAGCCTGAAAAACCTATTTTGTTAGCTTTGGGTAATAAAAAGAGAAATAAACTAGGCCTACCTAACCTAACAATGTTGGCGCTGTCACTAACTTTAAACAGGAATCCATACCTCTACTTGGAATGCTTAACGGGGCAGATTTTCGTCTCGATGTGGCCAACTGTTTTTTTGACGTCACTATGTTAACTTAACGAACAACGTGAGAGGGGAGCGCGCGCTGAGGGTATATTTTTAACTCGTAGGCGGGGCCAAAGCCGTCAGAGTGATCTTACCATACGCGATACGCCAGGATAAGCATTCCAAGTAGAAATTTATTAAAATACTTATGATCAAGTTTCAATTATTATTTTATTTCTCTAAGCTAACATACTTCCTTCAAATAAATTCCCAACAGACATACAATGGTAGTATAATTCTAGTGGACATTTGAGACAAAAATATTTGAATTTTTTTGTAAAGCCGTGAAAAGGTTATTTTCACGCCTAAAGAAGTTTATTTGAAATGGGGCTTTCCGGCATCAAACGTCATCCGGGATTATCCTACATTCAAATAAACGCAATAAAATTTAAAATGACCATTTGATTAATATGGCAAGGAATATATTTTTCGCGAATAACCTAAATACGATGCGAAGGGATTTTTCACAAATTACTTGTAGCAGTGTTATCAGAAGACCACTTTTTTTCATAAAAATCCAGGCCAGTCACTAAAAGTGGCTAATAGTTGCTTGTAAAAAGCTAAACGCAACTAGTTTCATTGCGATTTTCAAACTATTTAATTTATAGTAGTAACATTATACTCAGGGTTGCGACCGTTATTTCACAATCAAATTCCCTGACTTTTCCACGTTTTCCCTAACAATCTCCGGACATTTTCCCTGACTTATTTTGAGCGACAATGTCGAATTTTTTACCCTAAATTTTAGTAAAGGTTTTTTATTTGCAACCTAAATTAAATTCCCTGACATTTCCCTGATTTTAGACAAGTTTTTAAAATTCCCCGATTTTTAGACCCATATTCAAATTCCCTGACTTTTCCAGGAATTCCAGGTTTTCTAGCAGGGTCGCCACAAAATTTTCCGATTCAAATTCCTTGACTATTCCCTGTTTTTCCTGACTATTTTAAGAGATTTACCCTGACTAATTAAGGCCAAAATTTTTCATTTATATTTTACTTTTATCAGAAGTTAATAAATTTATATAGACTTATATTTCAGTAAAAAGGTTATTGCAATGTTGAAAAAATTAGCCAAACATTCAAGGAAATAAATGATAATCGTGGAATTTGTCATACATCTAGAGTTAAATTACCTTCAAAAAGTGCCCAGATAATATTGAATTACCTGACTTTTCACTGAATTTTTACCAATTATTAAAATTCCCTGACATTTCCCTGATTTCCCTGACGTGTGGCAACTCTGTCTAGGTACCGTGGCAACCCTGATACTTAAATTAGCAATATTGTGACAGAAAATAGTGTTCTAGCGATTTTATATAATTAAATTATAAATTAATTAAATTATATTGTCCACTATTTGTCACTTTGGCCAGTAAACTTATTAGAGTCCAGAAAAATCCATTATATAAATAAATAAAGTTATTGTTTTACTTCTAGAAAACTAATCGTACCGTTATAAAGAAAAGTACTAAATTACTTTTGTACCTTAAAATAATTTATAATTGAGGTTTACGATATCAGGGTTATCAGATTTCCTTGATATTTCCCACGAATATTTCATATATTTTCCCAGGTTCAAGATAAAATAAATAAAAATTTAAAGAGTAATGTCATTTCATGATTGTTAATTGTTATTTAAATTAAATTGGTTCAATATTATAATATTGTATAAATACATACATTCTTGATAAAAGAAATAGTCAAATTTTTAATACGAAAAACTTATTGATGTAAATTTGTATTCATTAGGGCAAACTTTATGAACCCTCATATATTTCCCTGATATTCACAAAATTTCCCCGATTTCCCTGTTTTTTCCAAAAAAAATGGGAATTTCACCGACTTTCCAAGTCTGTATGAACACCGGATATAGAATAACGAAACGTGACGTAACATTTAGTGAACGACCCCTGGAAGGTTCCCTTTCCCACCAAACAAAAAAGAACCGACTGCCAAAAAATCGCTAATTTCAACGACGCGAATGAAATCCCGCAAAACGTCCGTTATCGCGTTCCTCGCAGCTTCATTTTTGACGCCACCTCGAGAACGGGAGGGGTGTAACGTTGTTGTAAATGTCTATTCAACAGAAATTGAATTGAAATGAGAGTCTGCCAGATATGAAGAACAGGTATTATCCCCCCGCGAAACCGCGTGTTTCTAACTACCTTTCCCCTCATTTTGCTGCTTTTGCATATTTTCCAGCACGCAGATCTCGGACTTTCCTAGACACCGCGAGCTCTGATCGATTCCGGAGTCGGGTTAGAAGAAGGTTTATGACGGTGGTATTAGGATGAGTCTTCCGCGTGCAGGCTTGCCAAAAATACATTTCTTTTGATAATTAGCCGATTTTCATGATAATTAGCCGATTTTCATGATAATTATCCTATTGTTTAAATAATTATCCTATTGTTTAAATAATTATCCTATTGTTTAAATAATTATCCTAATATTTAAATAATTATCCTAATATTTAAATAATTATCCTAATGTTTAAATAATTATCCTAATGTTTAAATAATTATCCTAATATTTAAATAATTATCCTAATATTTAAATAATTATCCTAATATTTAAATAATTATCCTAATATTTAAATAATTATCCTAATATTTAAATAATTATCCTAATATTTAAATAATTATCCTAATATTTAAATAATTATCCTAATATTTAAATAATTATCCTAATATTTAAATAATTATCCTAATATTTAAATAATTATCCTAATATTTAAATAATTATCCTAATATTTAAATAATTATCCTAATATTTAAATAATTATCCTAATATTTAAATAATTATCCTAATATTTAAATAATTATCCTAATATTTAAATAATTATCCTAATATTTAAATAATTATCCTAATATTTAAATAATTATCCTAATATTTAAATAATTATCCTAATATTTAAATAATTATCCTAATATTTAAATAATTATCCTAATATTTAAATAATTATCCTAATATTTAAATAATTATCCTAATATTTAAATAATTATCCTATTATTTAATTATCCTATTATTTAAATAAGTATCCGATTATTTAAATAAGTATCCGATTATTTAAATAATTATCCGATTATTTAAATAATTATCCTAATATTTAAATAATTATCCTAATATTTAAATAATTATCCTAATATTTAAATAATTATCCTAATATTTAAATAATTATCCTAATATTTAAATAATTATCCTAATATTTAAAAAATTATCCTAATATTTAAAAAATTATCCTAATATTTAAAAAATTATCCTAATATTTAAAAAATTATCCTAATATTTAAAAAATTATCCTAATATTTAAAAAATTATCCTAATATTTAAAAAATTATCCTAATATTTAAAAAATTATCCTAATATTTAAAAAATTATCCTAATATTTAAAAAATTATCCTAATATTTAAATAATTATCCTAATATTTAAAAAATTATCCTAATATTTAAAAAATTATCCTAATATTTAAAAAATTATCCTAATATTTAAAAAATTATCCTGATATTTAAAAAATTATCCTAATATTTAAAAAATTATCCTATTATTTAAATAATTATCCTATTATTTAAATAAGTATCCGATTATTTAAATAATTATCCGATTATTTAAATAATTATCCTAATATTTAAATAATTATCCTAATATTTAAATAATTATCCTAATATTTAAATAATTATCCTAATATTTAAATAATTATCCTAATATTTAAATAATTATCCTAATATTTAAATAATTATCCTAATATTTAAATAATTATCCTAATATTTAAAAAATTATCCTAATATTTAAAAAATTATCCTATTATTTAAATAATTATCCTATTATTTAAATAAGTATCCGATTATTTAAATAAGTATCCGATTATTTAAATAATTATCCGATTATTTAAATAATTATCCTAATATTTAAATAATTATCCTAATATTTAAATAATTATCCTAATATTTAAATAATTATCCTAATATTTAAATAATTATCCTAATATTTAAATAATTATCCTAATATTTAAATAATTATCCTAATATTTAAATAATTATCCTAATATTTAAATAATTATCCTAATATTTAAATAATTATCCTAATATTTAAAAAATTATCCTAATATTTAAAAAATTATCCTAATATTTAAAAAATTATCCTAATATTTAAAAAATTATCCTAATATTTAAAAAATTATCCTAATATTTAAAAAATTATCCTAATATTTAAAAAATTATCCTATTATTTAAATAATTATCCTATTATTTAATTATCCTATTATTTAAATAAGTATCCGATTATTTAAATAAGTATCCGATTATTTAAATAATTATCCGATTATTTTTATAATTATCCGATTATTTTTATAATTATCCGATTATTTTTATAATTATCCGATTATTTTTATAATTATCCGATTATTTTTATAATTATCCGATTATTTTTATAATTATCCGATTATTTTTATAATTATCCGATTATTTTTATAATTATCCGATTATTTTTATAATTATCCGATTATTTTTATAATTATCCGATTATTTTTATAATTATCCGATTATTTTTATAATTATCCGATTATTTTTATAATTATCCGATTTTTTATAATTATCCGATTTCTTTCAAAACCGGTGTCTTTTTAACCGCATTTATATACGAAATTGTCCTACAAATATTTCCGTAACCAGAATAGGCCTTTCAATAAAACCTGTTCAATGATTCGCCGATGCCAAGGAGTATTAATATTGCTTTGAATAAACTCGTACTGCCAAATCCAACTCAGCCTGTGTGGCTTACTTCATTTAGCCATTAAACTTACATTTTTAGTGAAATCGGGCGAAAATTCGCTTTTTTTTAGATTTGATAATTATCACGATTTTTTCAAAGCTACCTGTCCGCGTAATATTTTAGGTTTGTTTTTTAGGATAATTCGCGACAGAAACGAGTCTAGGTGGCGTAAAGGCGCTAGCTTCTCCGAGGTGGCGCCTATGATCTAGCGTCTGCTACCGACAAATTAAAAAGTCTTAAATAAATTTATCAAAATATAAGCAAACGATGCCAAAATTATAGTACAATGCAGGTATAATTATTTATAAAGTCTGCTTTAGTTGCTACCTAGCTAGGTTTCAACGGCGAACCAAAGGGGGCGAAGCGATAGTTTTCGGTCGCGAATAGTTATTTTTTTCGGAGATACAAACATGATACGTATTAATAATCAGCTAGGCTAATACCCTTGGCACCACCATAGGCCTAAGTCATCGAGCGACTTTTAAAGACATTAGTTCAGGTGGCCGGGGTACAACGCGTTGGAGGGTGGTGCCACGCGAGCCAACAGCTCCCTACACTCACTATTACCGTTAATAGGCAAATCAGCCCTCGAAAACGGGCCACGGGTTAACTGAATGTAATTATAGTCTCATTAAATAGTCATCCACAAAAATGTTTTTAGTCTACAACACATGTTCTAATAGTTAGTTTGTTTTGCAATAAATTAAAGGTCTTCAATAATTATATTAAAATTTCGTATCTTAAACCTGCTATGCTATGGCGTACTTCACGAATGCAGAATATGCCGATATGCATCTTAAGAAACGACTCGCTCAGGGAAATGCGTTGGAAGCGCGGCGTTTGTAACAGGAGAACTTTCCTCAAGACAGCTTCCAAATCGACAAACGTTCACGGCGGTTGATATACGCTCAAGAGAAACTGGAAAAATACAACCCACGGGACCTGCTACTGCGGAAGGAGACGTTCCAGAAGACGTGGAGGAACAAGTACTATCTATTTTCGAGGATGATCCTACGACAAGTACGAAGTAACTTGGACGTCAATTGCGAGTCAACCATGTACTTGTCATTCGAGGACCATAGTACCACCCATTCCATTTACAAAAAGTTCAATCTTTAAATGAGGTCGATTATCCGAGACGAGTCGAATTTTGTCAGTGGTTTCGGGAGCAGACTAACGACTTCAATTGGTTAAGTACGCTCCTAGTTTCTGACGAGGCTAATTTTTCCCGTGACAGAATCTTCAATTTACATAATCGTCACGAGTAGCAGCCAGAAAATCCGCACGCGACTACCGTTAGGTCACATCAAGTGCAGTTTAGTCTCGACGTCTACAAGACGCTTTACCAGAGCTACTTGAAGACGTACCACTAGCAGTAAGAATGTGGTTTATGCACGACGTAGCACCCCCTCATTTTAGCGTTCGGGCTAGAACTCATCTTAATGCCGCATATCCTCAGAGGTGGATAGGTCGACGTGGAACTGTCGCATGGCCAGCAAGATCTCCCGATTTGAACCCATGTGATTTCTCTCTTTGAGGCTACATCAAGGACTTGGTATACAAGAATGAAGTTCGAGACGTTGAAGACCTACGTCGTGTTCGAGAATCTTTCCGAAGACGCGTCCAAGCTTGCCTACACGCCAATAGGGGCCATTTCGAACCGCTTTTGTAATTACAATGATCATTGTAATGTTATGTAACCTCTGAGAAACCATAAGACGACGAAATGAAGTTTTTACTATGTTTCTTTGTAATTTAAATGACTGTCATTATTTCAAATCGTAACGATAGCATACTTCTAGATGCGAACGCTTGATAAGCTTTTGCTAATAGACATTTTTATTCACTTATCTCATAAGAAGTTTTTAGTCCTTGTTACTCAAAGAACACGAATTTCTACCCATATCCAACTTTTAGTTCTAAGGACATCTTGAAAAATGGGTACACAAGACTGAAGTCCGCAACATTGACGACCTACGAGGCTACCACAAAGCATTATTGATCGCTGTGAAACTATTCGCGACCGAAACGGGTCTAGATGACGCAATGGTGTCGAGCCGTATAAGGGGCCTGCTTAAGTTTCTCACTTGCTAGCTTCGACAGTGCATTAAATTTGGTTTAAGGGGTTTTACCTCTAGCTCTTCGGTTTCCCCTTCTATAAAAAGTTGTCGAGGTTAACGGAAATAGTTAGTGTAGGGAGCTGTTGGCTCGCGTGGCACCACCCTCCTACGCGTTGTAACCCGGTCACCTGAATTAATGGCTTTAAAAGTCGCTTGATGACTTAGGCCTAAGGTGGTGCCTTGGGTATTAACCTAGCTGATTATTATTATTATTATTTATTATTTGACCTCCGAGGAGTAGTTTCGCCCGCCGCCGTTAGGGAGCGCAACCATAGTTTTTGGTCGCGAATTCGTAACACGCCTCGAATCTTCGAACGGATTCAAGAATGATTTGCGTGTGCCCCAGGTGATCATTTTGTACATTTTTTTGAAATTCAGTTAAATTTGTACTTATAGCATTCGAAGAAAAAAACCGAAATTAAGTAACTTTCTTTCAATTAATAACTAACTTTTGATACTAGTGATCGTTTTCTTATCTTTTTCGATAAAAAACCAAATGCTTAGTGAAAGGAAATAATTCGGTCCAAGGAATAATAGAAACTGCACATTCGCGCGTTTTTGGATCCTATTGACTTTTAAATTCAGTTTCATTTTTACAATGGTTATGTTTAATTTCAATATGCCCAATATCTACATGCCCGATGTGGAACTGTTATTACGGCCTTGGCCGAATTGTTAAATTCCCTGATTTCCCTGTATGAAGTATATAAACTAATATTACATTTCTGCCACTAGGTTTAACAGAAGCCAACGCATCTTGAATGTAGTAGCCTTAGTTAGGGAGCCGTCCATTAATTACGTGAGGCCATTTTGGCGGTTTTTCGACCCCCCTCCCCCCTTGGTGAGATGTCGTGATTTTTGGCTCGACCCCCTCCCTCCCTCCCCCCCCCTCCCCCCTAATATCACGTGAGATTTTTCAAAATGCGTATTTTTAGTGTAAATACGTTAATCTGTGTTTGATTGCGTTGAATTTATTTAAAAAAAACAATTTGCTTAATTATTTATATTTAAGACTAGTTAAGACTAGTATTTGAGATTTTAAAAATTTATTAATTATCTACGATACATTTAAATTTAAAATATAGGTGGCGCTCCATTTTTAAGTATAAATATTATTTTAACAATAGTTGATTATAGTTCAGAAACTTTACACAAGCCGGCGCTGTAGGCGCGAAGTAGAATTTTTCAAATTCTCTAAACGCGGTAGTAGCTCATAAGCGTCCATCTCCGAGCCGAAGTAGTCTAACCTGTGTAAATATATAAACCGTGGCCTCACGTTATTTATGGACGCTCCCTTAGCAGACGATGAAACATACAAAATGAATGAAATATACAATTAAGTGATTTTATAAAATAAAAAGTGGTCTTGCCCAACTTGTTAAAATGTCGCTCTTACGTCACGAGACACAGCCCTCATCACGAGAGGGGGGGAAGGGAACACGTCACCGGCACGCGCGTCGATCGCGTTTTAGGGAACCAATAGGATGCCAGGCTGATTTGATTTTTGCGTTCAGTAAAAATTAATACATTATTGATGCAACTTGGGTAATATAGAAATAAAAAAACCTAACAAATAAAAATTATATTGTACATTGGGGTTACTTTTAAAGGATGAAAAAATTTGCGAATAAGTAGATAAGTCCATTAAGAAAAGAGATAAAAAAGCTAAACCCTAAACAAATTAGAAGAAATTTAAAAACTTACTAATAGCTCGTACCGATAGGTTTTCGAGCAAACCAAAAGACGCGAAACTCGGACCAAATAGATCTTCGAGTGAAAAACTAAATTAAATTAAATAAATTAGCCAGAAATTCCAACGGTAGACCCGTTTCCTATTTGGGACTGGTCAGTACCGTTCGGGAAAATTAGTGCTCGGATTTCGATTAATTTTTATCCATGAATAAAATAAGCTCGGCGATATAACCAATAGTTAAATAAAAATTGAAAATGTTTAAATAATCGAAAGTGAATAATCCTATTATTTAAATAAAACAAACAATTATTTAAATAAATGCCACTTTTATTCAAATAAATGCTTCGTTGCGTAAAAAAATAATTAAATAAGTTAAAATGATATTCTTTTTATCAACGTTTTTTAAATAAATCGGAAAATTTGTGGATAATGAATAAACAATTCCGAGCACTAGGGAAAATATCTACTTATTCGCAAATTTTTTCATCCTTTTGTAACGCAGTCCATAGGTGGTTCCTTTTAACGTTATTTTTAAACCCAAGTTACGGACCTAAAGAAGACGTAAAATCAATAACTATTCGTCTTTCAGACTGACTGCGGGGGAAAACAACGAATCCAATATTATTTCCTGGTATTTCCCCAAACTAAAAACAAAACGGATTTAACTATTTATCTAAAGAACAACCATATTTATCCTTATGTCAAGTCTACAAAAGAGTCGGCGAAATTACGAGAGAAATTACCTAATATTCAGGTTTCAGGGGAAAAAAACCGCTCATAAAAATCCCAAAATCTTATCAGCAGAAAATGGAGGGGGGAAAATCGAACTAAACTACTCGGTACTGTCGCAAAAAGTCTAAGTTTAAAGTTCAGTCGGTTATAGAAGCGTAGAGTATATCCCCTTTCCCTATATAAACGCGAACTACACCGTAAGCCTATAAAACATTTCCTCCCCTGTAAATAAAAGACAAATATTACGAAAATCCCATCAATTTCGCCCCCCCCCCCCTCAGAAAGAAAAAATATTACTCTTCTACCGTCGGAAAAAAACCTAAATCAGTCGCCTAAAAGCAAAAATCTCGTAACATTTCAGAGAAGCATTTTGAGAAATATTGATTTAAATTAGTGTTGTAAGTCGGAAAATATTCCGTGGAAAATGACCGAGGCCTTTTTCCGGAAAATTTTCCATATTTTTCAGAAAAAAATTAAAAAAAGTTTTAATTCCATGATTAGTCTAATATATTAATTGAAATAAAGCGGCATTTTCACCTCATTTTTCGAATTTAAAAGTAAACTAAACCTCTAGACTAGTTTAAACTGATAAACAATGTAACGCTATTAATGTTTTGTAGTATGTTTACTGATATTTAGACATTTTATATCGATAAAAAGTTAAAAACCCTTAAAAAGTAATTTATGTTTCAATTTTTTTAATTTTCCGATTTGCTGAAAATTTTCTGGAAACTTTTCCGAATTTTATTTTTCCGGAAAATTAACAACACTCATTTAAAATTTTGGAAGAATATTAAATAGTTATAGAAAAATGTATATATGTGACAGAATAGGTTTATGTTTTACGACACAAATATCAGAATTCGTCGTGACATTTAAGTTGATGCTTAAAGCAAAAACCGAATAATTCGCGTTGCGTGTTTTTGGATGTCGGGCGACGAAATAGGCGTCTTATGATCTAGCCGACTTTGGTTATCTTAAGTTGTCACTGAAACGGAAGCACTTTTTCTCTAGTCTCGCTCGCGTCCACATATTGATCGCCACGATAAATAACTCGGCGCATTCCATCTGACGCGTAAATAAAATATATGGCGATGACGCTGTCGCCATCTGTGGCCGTTTTCCGCAATTAAAAGCTTTTTAAAAGACCGAAAATTTATCGCTGATGAGACACTAATAAAAATTAATAGCCGACTGTAAAATAATTTTAAAAGGGGGAATTTTAAATGGGGTTTTTTTAAGATGGGAAAATGCAGGGATATTTTTGTGATTTTCTAAATATAACGATTGTTATTTTTGCTAACATTGCTCAGAATATTGCGAAGATAATTCAAAGCAAGTCTGAATAGAGAAATTTGTTTTCCGCAGCCGCAAATAAATATGAGAACGGTGGGTGATGGATCATTTGTCAATGGGGAAGTCGAAGAAACACCCATCGAAAACCTAAAAATATCGTCCAAAAATGTGCATTTATCACGGAACTACAAGGATTTAGAAATTGAGTTTAAACAAGTTATACAAGGTCACTATGTTACTTTTGAATCCCGTATTGCAATACTAGCCGCTTTTTTGATTCAATTTTTCTCTGGCTAATTCCAGACATTTCCTAGAATTATTTTACGTCAAACTTTGTCAAATTTCAACCTACATTTTAGTGAAGTTTTCCTATTTTTCATCGAAATTTAACTCCCCGACTTTAAGAGCCATATTCAAATTCCCCGACTTTGAGAGCCATATTCAAATTCCCCGACTTTGAGAGCCATATTCAAATTCCCCGACTTTGAGAGCCATATTCAAATTCCCCGACTTTGAGAGCCATATTCAAATTCCCCGACTTTTAAAGGAAATCCAGGTTTTCCAGGTACTGTGGAAATTCTGTAAACGACAAAAATTGTCAACACACTAACAACTAATAAACCGAACCTGAAACCATAAAAAATTAAATATCCCAACTTTAAAATTAAGCTAAATAGCCCTCAAACTATCACATCACCGTCACGAACAGTCATAATCTATTACAATAAAACCCCATTTTAGTTTCTAATTTATCGTAGAAACCTCGCTTGAAAAAAAGTTCGGTATTTTAATTTTTTCCGCCGAAGCTAATACTATCATAGCACGGCTCAAAATCGCGTGGAGCTCCGTAGGAGAATCACTGCTCTAATAATATAGACGGACGAGACAAATCCATCCAACAACATCTCTACCCTAAGCCTTGGCAACAACTGAACAAGGCTTAACATGGAAAGCGCTATCTTTACTAAGAAAAACACTAAGCCTCGGGCTTAACTAGCAAAGCCGTAGAAATAAATCCAAAGATGTTATTTCTGTCCAGATCCTATATCCCTCTTATTACGGGCGGGGATTCACCAAATGCACGTCAAAGGTGCCAAAATAGACCAGGCTTAGACCAACAAAACTGGCGGGGAAAAAATCTATCATTCGCAGGCTCGCCTATCTGGAACCCGACGTGATTCGCTCAAAATCAGTTTTCTGTCAACGCGATAAATGAGATAGTTCTTGTAGCGAGACGTTTATCGATTGGCCGTCGATCAATTGAATTTATATCGTAGGCCTTTGTTTGATAACGTTTTCGCTAGATGGCGTTAGCGTGTTGAGTTTCCGTTTATAAGGACGCTTTCGACCAGCGACTCGGTTCTTAAGTTACCAGAGACGATGCAGACCGTACCTCTTTTAGTAGGTTCGATTATACCGCGAAGTAACGTTGTTTATCTTTACAATATTCCTTTAGTTCTTCACGCACGGAGCAGCGGCTATTTCGGGGTATTTTTAGAGGATGCAACTAGCTCGTAATTTGAATAATGTTTGTTCAGTGAAAATTTGCATAAAACGGTTTTGAAAGATGGCGAATTTTCATACGGGTGCTATATAGTAAATATTATTTTGAGCGTGTTGATTTTAACATGGTTTTCTTTGAGTTAGATCTAAAATGGAATGGGGATGAGATGGATAGAAAGGTGTTAAATTGAGAACTCGCCAATTTTGTTAAAATATTAAACGGATTTTAATATCCAAATTTTTTTGTTAAGTGTTAAAAGGTTACATTAGTTCAATGTAAAAAATTTGTTTCACAAAAATAATTTCTATAGGGGTCAATTTTAAAACATTGCTCGATGATTGCCAAATATTGTGTTCTAAATAATTTGCCGAAATATAAAAATTATCAAACAAATAATTTCATTTAAAGATGCCTCAAATCCAAAATGTTAAAATAAATCGTAAGGCTCATTTTTTGAAATATTAACCTTCCAAAAACTAATTAGACCTTCCGAAAAAATCCGAATTTCAAATATTTTCTCAAATATAATTTAGAAAACCGCTCAATTTCAAAAATGACACTCGAAACCGCTCAATTTCAAATATGACACTCGAAACCGCTCAATTTCAAATATGACACTCGAAACCGCTCAATTTCAAATATGACACTCGAAACCGCTCAATTTAAAAAATGAAACTAAACCGCTCAACTTCAAAAATGACACTCTAAAGCGCTCAATTTCAAATATTAACTGGAGAAGTGCTCAATTTGAAATATGACAATCGCAACCGCTCAATTTCGAATATGACACTCGAAAAATCTAAATTTCACATATGACACTCGAAACCGCTAAATTTTAAAATATGACCTCCAAGAGAGCACAATGTTCCAAAAAGATCTGATCACAATTCGCAAAGTTTCTGAATAATCCGAAGTAAAATTCTCGAAGGCAGAAACATGAGCCTCAAATACCAGGGCGGCGCGTAATATTCCCAAATTTTACGGAGATACTTGAAAAGGTTCACTCTACAAATAACAAAATATTTCAAAAAGCACATTTCTTCGCGAGTTCAGTGAGGATAGGTACCGGCTTTATTTACCCCTAATTTCGAGCCAAATATTACGTACAATAGAAACAGCGTTAGTGTTAGCGAGATTGTTTCAAGGAGAAGCCGCGACTGGAGCCTTGCCTTTCACGATTCCCATTTAATCCATAGTTCCAAACACAGAAATGCCCAAACCATAGCCCAGCACAAATGAAAAGACCATATTTCTCCAAGAATAGGAAAAAGACCACATTTTGACCCACAAAACTAAAAGAACCACATTTACCTTAGAACAGGAAAAGTACATTTTTCCCCCACCAAAAACTAAAAGACCACCTTCTTCACCACAATACTAAATATCCTACATTTTGCCCCATACCACAGGAAAATACCACATTTTGCCCCATAACACAGGAAAAACCACATTTATGCCCTATACCAAAGGAAACAACCACATGTATGCCCTATACCACAGGAAAAGACCACATGTGTGCCCCATACCACAGGAAAAGACCACATTTATGCCCCATACCACAGGAAAAAAATAACATTTATGCCCCATACCACAGGAAAAGACCACATTTATGCCCCATACCACAGGAAAAGACCACATTTATGCCCCATACCACAGGAAAATACCACATTTATGCCCCATACCACAGGAAAAGACCACATTTATGCCCCATACCACAGGAAAAGACCACATTTATGCCCCATACCACATGAAAAGTCCACATTTATGCCCCATACCACAGGAAAAGTCCACATTTATGCCCCATACCACAGGAAAAGACCACATTTATGCCCCATACCACAGGGAAAATATTATACTCCGTCCACATCGTTAACCGCGAAAATGGTCTTCAAAAGGGAAAAGAGAAAAAGGAGGAACTTACTTCAGCAGAGATCCCTTTTCCAGATTGAGTTTTCTCAAGAAGTCGTCGGGCAGACTAGGAAAGCTGGGCGCCACTCCGGGGGGAGGAGGCTTGAGGACTTCGACGCCGGTGGGCTCCGTGACTGGGCCGGCCGTGGCCACCGTCGTGATGGTCACCGAGGCCGACGCTGTGGACAGGACTGTGGTCGTGGTGGTCACTGGTTCGGTGGTTTCGCTTTCCATGCTGCCATTGGCCGAATCTTTGGCGGATTCCGTTTCCGACGTTTCCATCACGTCGGGCATCAAAAAGCGAGGGTTGCGACCCAGCCGTTTAGGCTTATCCTGGTTTGGGGAGAAAAACACCGACAATTAGTAGGTTTCCTACTACCAACCACTAAAATCACAGACATCAGTACTGTAGCTTTCCAACTACCTACCACCGACATTATGTTTCCAACAACAAAACTACCAAAACCACTTTAGTTTCGGATCGTAGAGTTAATTTTAAAGCAACGATCTACTGTTAATAGAATAGAAAATACCCCAAAATTAGGCAATTTTTCGGTAAAAATACTAAAATTAGCAAGTAGTAGTAGTTTTTCAACTATAAAACTTTTTATTTTCAGTTTCTAGCGTTATTAGAATATAAATTACCCTGTAATGAAGGTATTTTTTTCCGTGAAAAACTTTAAGTTACAAAAAATTACATTAGTGATAATTAGCTATAACACAGAATTCGAAGGGTTGGACATTCAAAAGAAATCCGACGGAGGGAAAAAATCTCGAAATCCGCGACAAAAGATAAGAAATACGAAATCAAATAAGAAATCTTGATATCCAGCGTGAAATCCCAAATACATTTTTGGTGAATGTCCGACCCCTCGACCTAATTAAAATAGATTCTACCCCAATGATTGAAAATTATGCAAAACACTCCCACATCTAATACGTTTCCTAACACAATAGTTTACGAAACTTTCGTTAATAACACAATAGTTTAAAAACTCAAGTAGTAAGTTTCCTAACACAATAGTTTATGAAACATTCGTTCCTAATACAATAGTTTAAAAATCCCAATAAGTAAGTTTCCTACTACCATAGTTTAAAAATCCCAATAAGTAAGTTTCTTACTACCATAGTTTAAAAAATCCCAATAAGTAAGTTTCCTACTACCATAGTTTAAAAAATCCTAATAAGTAAGTTTCCTACTACCATAGTTTAAAAAACCCCAATCAGTAAGTTTCCTACTACCATAGTTTAAAAAACCCCAATCAGTAAGTTTCCTACTACCATAGTTTAAAAAACCCCAATCAGTAAGTTTCCTACTACCATAGTTTAAAAAATTTCTACCAGAATAGTAAAAAATCCATACAAAAATACTTTTTCTACCAGAATAGTAAAAAAATCCCTACAAAAATACTTTATCTACCAGAATAGTAAAAAAAATCCCTACAAAAATACTTTTCCTACCAGAAAAAACTCAAGTAGTAAGTTTCCTAACACAATAGTTTATGAAACATTCGTTCCTAATACAATAGTTTAAAAATCCCAATAAGTAAGTTTCCTACTACCATAGTTTAAAAAATTACTACCAGAATAGTAAAAAATCCATACAAAAATACTTTTCCTACCAGAATAGTAAAAAAATCCCTACAAAAAATACTTTTCCTACCAGAATAGTAAAAAAAATCCCTACAAAAATACTTTTCCTACCAGAATAGTAAAAAAATCCCTACAAAAAATACTTTTTCTACCAGAATATCAAAATATCCCTACAAAAAATACTATTTCTACTAGAATACCAAAATATCCCTACTAGAATAGTAAAATAAATCTATAAAAATACCTTCCTGTCAGAATAGTAAGAAATCACTACAAAAATACCATTCCTACCAGAAAAGTTAAAAATCCTACAAAAATACTATTCCTACCACAATAGTTTAAAAACTTATAAAAATAGTACGTTTCCTACAACAATATTCGTTAAGGTTGAAAAACATCTCGCAAAAAGCGCTTTTCCTAATAGGGTTTGAATAAGAGGCGCGATAAAACTTAGCCCGAAAATGATGTCATCGGGGCTAAAAGTGTCCAGATTATTCAAGACATTCAACACCTTTTCCTCATTTAACACGCCTCGCGTCAACGATATCTTATCAACTTACGTGGTAGTCCTAATACTTAAGAAACACACGTTTTTATCGGCGCTTATAAGCCGTTATAAATTAATGAAATTTTAATCTTTAACGTGAAGCGTTTAAAGAGATACGATAGACAGAACGAGGGCCCATTACACTCGTGTCAAACTACGTGTTTTTCGCCAGCACTTAGCGACTCGCCGACTAGCTTTCAAAAAGTAGCTTTGATCGAGTAAGCTGTTAAAAACGCCCTGGAAAGTTACGTAAATACGCGTCAATTAAACAAGTACCACCCCTAAAAAAATTGAGGTTAAAAACCTTGTTATAGAAAACAAAATTGAGAAGAATTAAATGGTTTTTTTAAGACACCAGTTGGGAAATTTTAAGTTTGAGCTATAAAACGTAATAAACATAAAATGTAGAATATTTTTTTCTACGACGACATTATTTTCGTACATAAATTAGTGGCAATATATTTAGTATTTTATTAAAAAAATTAAATGGGATTTTTTAAAGCCAAAAATTTTCATTCAATTAAAAGATGGCTTTCGAAAGACAGTTGGTGAACCATGGATTAACAATTGTTAATCCATGGGTGAACGTTTCATTCGAACCAGATCCCCCTATCTTGTGAAGACTCACTTCCCCTACGTCATAACGTTGTCTGTTCTGTTTTTCGAAATCTAACTATTGGTTAATTCGCTACATACATGTAGTTACTTCAACTATAGAAATTTTTAATATTAAATAATGATATTGGACCTAATGAAAATTATAATTCTAATGTAACTAGAATATTGGTTTAAATAGATGAAAATTAAAAATTCTAATGTAACTAAAATATCGGTTTGAATAGATGAAAATTAAAAATTCTTATGTAACTAGAATATTGGTTTGAATAGATGAATGTTAAAAATTCTAATGTAACTAGAATATTGGTTTGAATAGATGAATGTTAAAAATTATAATGTAACTAGAATATTGGTTTGAATAGATGAATGTTAAAAATTCTAATGTAACTAGAATATTGGTTTGAATAGATGAAAATGAATTCTTAAAATTATATAAAATAAATTTTAAAACCAATGCATCAAGTTAATAGATTTTAAGTAATTAAAATGAATAATATGAACTAAAACTTTTTTAAATCAATAAATTGAAGTTAACGTCTAATATTTTACCGATAGTAAATAGATGATAGAAAGATTGATCAGCTATCACCAAGATAAATTTGATAACCATTTATAAGGCTTTTTATGAGACAAAATTAAACTAAAACTAATTTTTTTTTAATTTTAATTCAAATAAAATTCATTAATTAAAGCGCAATTGCTTATTTGTCATTATTCAAATAGGTTCTAAGTTCTTACCCACACGCCTCTATAAATGGTAGGTTTTTAGGAAAAATGGCGATTTTAGCGTGACTTTCGACTACAACGGCACAACAAGCCTTGACCAACATAATGCTTTATTTTTTTGCCGTTTCACTGGCGCAAATATTTCGTGTCTGAGAATCAAATTTCCCTACAAATATTTTGATCCGGATGCAGGCCATGAAAAGGATCTCCTTTCAAATACGCTCGTAATATTCAATTCTGGAGGTTCATTTCGAAAACATAAGTACTAGTTAATATAGATTGGCAAAGCCTTTGTTGGAATAAGAAATACAAAATATTTTGGGGATTTTATTGTGGTAGTAAATGGTAAAATGCGGAATTTATATTGAACGGAAGTGTACGAATTATTTAACCACGATTATTAAACAATTAAATTAATAAATCAATTAATTTAATACCCAAACGTCAAATTTAATACCCAAACGTCAAATTTAATACCCAAACGACTAATTTAATACCCAAACGACTAATTTAATACCCAAACGATTAAACCAATAAAAAGTAAATTAACTGTAGAATAAGAGATTAAATATATCAATAAAATGATTAAATCTAAATAAAATACAAAACCTAAAAAATATTAGCTGTAGATTAAGTGATTAAATCTATATTAAAGATGATTAAATCGAGATTGAAAATCATGAAATCAATATTTTAAAACCATTAAATTGATATTTAAAAATTAAATTAATATTAAAATTGTTTATCTTTGATTGCGTAATTAAACACCTAACACTACGCCCTAAAACTACAAACTAAACTTAAATTATTTAAAATAAATCATATGAAATTTAAAAATTTATGATAACACCAGGTAAAAATCGAGAGTTTAAGAAAATTATTATAATTTTTCAAAACCACAGCGCAATTTCTTCAATAACGATCGCCATAAATTTAATCTTTTAAATAATGTCCAAAGGCGATTTTTTGAAATGTTCAATATAAATTACTACAATTTAAAAAAATAAAAATTAAAAAATTTATTCTAAGAGAGAAAAACCTTTCCATTGACAGGTATTGGTTTGAAAAATTAGGTAGTTGACGCGGTTGCCATGGCAACGGCACGTTTGACGCAAAGATCAAAAACGAAAATGCCTTAGTAACTAGGAAAAGGTTTTTTTTTTCACTATTTCAATTTAAGCAATTTTTCAAACAATCGAATTACGTTGTAAAGGTTTTGAATAGTGACAAAATTGAGTAATTCGATATTTTACAGAAACGTTGTTTCTAGGCGAGGTTTCGAGATGTATTTTAATTATTTTTGTTCAAGACAAATTCAATTGAGCAAAAATTAAAGGATTTAATTAAATACTAAGCATTTCTAACATAACAAAAATAAACTTAATTTTAAAAGAGTAAAAAATATTTAGCGAAAAATAATATTTAATTTAACTTTAATGGTTATAGTAAATTTCAAAAATTAACCGAATCTAAAAAACCAAAACTATTTGAATTTTTGTTTTATTCAAATTTATAAATTTAATTTAAATTTATTACCAAAATGTTTTAGTTTAACAAATTATTAAGGGTTAATAATACTCTAAGTTAAGTCCAAATAATTACGGAAAACTTAAAATATCCAAACTAATAAAAACTTACCAACAAATTAGAAACCGTTACAATCCCAATATTTCAAGCACAATTTTACCGGAAATAGAACAACGAAACTAGTGTTAACAAAACTTCAGCCGAATGTTAAATAAGTAACACTTTCGGAAAAGCGAAATTGGTTTTTCAATGAATTAAAAAAAAGTCCTATATTTTTGACGTCCGCCGAATTTTGTAGCGGGGGTGCCTCTGCCGGCAAAACGCGGAACTAACAAATATTTCAATCGAGCATAGAAGCCGAGACGAAAAATATATTTTTTCAACGCATATACGAAAGCGGAGCCATGTGCTTAGTTTAAAATTCACGCCACCTATGGGACAAATCGAGAAACTCTACAGCTACATTAGCCAAGGATTTAAACAATTACTATCGTAAATTTGTTAAGCCTCTCGTCGTAAGCCTTCCAACGCTAGATATTTTGTAATCTAGATTTTTTTTGTTGACAGATAACAATTGTTACAGATAGCCGGGTCTCTAGAGGCAATCTTGAGATGCAGGGTATTAAATGTGGCAGAAGCCTGCTTCGATAAAGTGTTTTAAATAAACTGCTTAAAGAAAGCAGATAGCGATTTCTTTCCTTTATAGTTTTAAGGCCCAGTTTTATTGCAAGTTACGGAATAATCAAAGTCGAAATTTACGCACGATGACAATTAAAAAGTTAATTTATATAATATTAGAATACACTTGAAATTGGTCTTATTTAGTTATAAGAATTATGCGTAATTTTATTTAAGGGATATATCAGATTGAAATGGCGAAAATAACCGACAAGGGAATATTAATTGATAAAATAACCGACAAGGGAATATTAATTGATAAAATAACCGACTTGGGAACATTGAACGCGAAAATAGCCCGAAAGTAACACATACTGGAATATTAATCGTTGAAATAACCGATACTGGAATATTAATCGATAAAATAACCGATACTGGAATCTTAATCGATAAAATCACCGATACGACAATCTTAATCGATAAAATCACCGATACGACCATCTTAATCGATAAAATCACCGATACGACAATCTTAATCGATAAAATCAACGATACGACATTATCGTATCGGTGATTTTATCGATTAATAATCTTAATCGATAAAATCATCGTTACGGTAATATTAATCGATAAAATCATCGATACGGTAATATTAATCGATAAAATAACCGACTTGGGAACATTGAACGCGAAAATAGCCCGAAATTAATCCATACTGGAATATTAATCGATGAAATAACCCATACTGGAATATTAATCGATGAAATAACCAATACTGGAATATTAATCGATGAAATAACCGATACTGGAATATTAATCGATGAAATAACCGATACTGGAATATTAATCGATGAAATAACCCATACTGGAATCTTAATCGATGAAATAACCGATACGGTAATCTTAATCGATGAGATACCCGATACGGTAATCTTAATCGAAAAAATACCCGATACGGTAATCCTAATCGAAAAAATAACCGATACGGTAATCTTAATCGATAAAATAACCGATACGGTAATCTTAATCGATAAAATAACCGATACGGTAATCCTAATCGATAAAATCATCGATACGGTAATCTTAATCGATAAAATCATCGATACGGTAATATTAACCGATAAAATCATCGATACGGTAATATTAACCGATAAAATCATCGATACGGTAATATTAACCGATAAAATCATCGATACGGTAATATTAACCGATAAAATCATCGATACGGTAATATTAATCGATAAAATCACGGATACGGTAACATTAATCGATAAAATCACCGATACGGTAATATTAATCGATAAAATCACCGATACGGTAATATTAATCGATAAAATCACCGATACGGTAATATTAATCGATAAAATCACCGATACGGTAATATTAATCGATAAAATCACCGATACGGTAATATTAATCGATAAAATTGAAAGACTAACTGGTTATAAATAAAAAAAAATCGTGTAATGTATTAAATTGAATAAATTTGAACATTCATAAATCAAATTTAATACATTTATAACCATTCAAGAAAAAAACAATTGAATTTCCAAGACTAAATTTAAATTTAATACAATATTTAATCATTCAAAAAAAAATTCCATGACTAAATTTGAAGTTAAATTTAATAAATTATTTAAACATTCATAAACCAATTTTAATTTTCAAGACAAAAATTTTATATGTTAAATTTAATGAACATTCACGAAAAAAAATTAATTTCCAAAACTTAAATTTCATATATGAAATAATAAATTTTTTTAACTAAAAGCATAACTAAGCGGGTTTCACGGAAAACCATCAATTTTTAAAAACAGAAGACTAGAAAAGAAAACACAATAAAGTAGGGCAATTAAGCGAGAATTTAAAACCTCCCCGTCCAAGACAAAAGACGTGTTGATTGCCTTGGATATTTTAACCGCGGGCAATATTATATTACCGGAAAACTTTCGCTTTCAAAACCGTTCTTTGTACGAATTCGAGCTGAACATAATGGGGTTACAATATACCCTTCCTCCATTGTTATAATCGTCTCAAGGTCAAACCAGTACCGAGCTAAAGATCGACTAAGGCTTAAGTAAATCCCAACAACGCGTTTTGTAAAACGATTCGAAGCCTCAAAGGCGCGTCAAAGATTCGAAGATGAATTTCAAAACTTGTAATCGTTAATTAAGTACAGATGGCGCGGTAGAAAGTTATATAATGTTATCTCCCCGTAGATCAGCTTTGTTTATTCGACGTCAGACGTTCTATATTGTTTCCCATATTCGACGATTTAGGAAACGCCACTTGCGCCATCTAGGGCTCTTCAATGGAAACTGTTTGAGGAGCGTTGAATTTAGATACGGTCGATGTTCTATTCAATTTACTAAACGTATCGGAATTAAATTTAATCACGTTGATAAGATTCTCAAATGACCAATAAGCCGATCCACACTTTCGCGATTGGTCGAAATGGACTAAATATTCAACCATGGAACCATAATCTAATAGGACTCACTGATTTGAGTCAAAAGAGCAAGCATTGGTATTTCAGACGACAGTTTATAGAGTTCTAGTCCAGTAGTTCAACAATGAATCTAGAGATGGCGCCACTTGTGCGGCTAACACCAGCTACACGCCATGTCGGAGGGTGTTAGGCTAACTAGAACATTCGCAGATTCGAAATAACAAATCACAGGGTCCTAGGTGTGATAGATTCTAAATTTCCAATCATAATAGTTGGTAGATAACTAAATAGCCAATCATAATAGTTGATAGATTCTAAATAGCCAATCATAATGATTGATAGATTCTAAATTTCCAATCATAATAGTTGGTAGATTCTAAATAGCCAATCATAATAGTTGATAGATTCTAAATAGCCAATCATAATGATTGATAGATTCTAAATTTCCAATCATAATAGTTGGTAGATTCTAAATAGCCAATCATAATAGTTGATAGATTCTAAATAGCCAATCATAATAATTGATAGATTCTAAATATCCAATCATAATAGTTGATAGATTCTAAATAGCCAATCATAATAGTTGATACATTCTAAATAGCCAATCATAATAGTTGATACATTCTAAATAGCCAATCATAATAATTGATAGATTCTAAATAGCCAATCATAATAGTTGATAGATTCTAAATTTCCAATCATAATAGTTGGTAGATTCTAAATAGCCAATCATAATAGTTGATAGATTCTAAATAGCCAATCATAATAGTTGATAGATTCTAAATAGCCAATCATAATAGTTGATAGATTCTAAATAGCCAATCATAATAGTTGATAGATTCTAAATAGCCAATCATAATAGTTGATACATTCTAAATAGCCAATCATAATAGTTGATACATTCTAAATAGCCAATCATAATAATTGATAGATTCTAAATAGCCAATCATAATAATTGATAGATTCTAAATAGCCAATCATAATAATTGATAGATTCTAAATAGCCAATCATAATAATTGATAGATTCTAAATAGCCAATCATAATAATTGATAGATTCTAAATAGCCAATCATAATAATTGATAGATTCTAAATAGCCAATCATAATAATTGATAGATTCTAAATAGCCAATCATAGTTGATAGATTCTAAATAGCCAATCATAATAGTTGATAGATTCTAAATAGCCAATCATAATAATTGATAGATTCTAAATAGCCAATCATAATAATTGATAGATTCTAAATAGCCAATCATAATAGTTGATAGATTCTAAATAGCCAATCATAATAATTGATAGATTCTAAATAGCCAATCATAATAATTGATAGATTCTAAATAGCCAATCATAATAATTGATAGATTCTAAATAGCCAATCATAATAGTTGATAGATTCTAAATAGCCAATCATAATAATTGATAGATTCTAAATAGCCAATCATAATAATTGATAGATTCTAAATAGCCAATCCCAGCAATTTGTGGATTCTAAATAACCAGTTGTAACATTTAATAAGATTCTAAATAGCTAATCATAACAGTGGACAGATTCTAAATGTCAAACCTAATTCTAAATTACCCAATATTTGCCACGCTGTTGAGGAAAAAATCAGGTTTTTGGTTTAAATCAGGTTTTGTTAAACAATGCTTTATTTTACTTTTGATCTAATTTTCGCTTCCGTTTAAGCCCGCCAACCCTGGCCACACTTACCTAATATTTGCAACTTCTTGCTAGCCAATATTAACCGCTCCTTAAAAAGTCGAATTTAGGTAACACTGAAAACTACCCGATTGAGAGACAATATTAGCCGCGAAAACCAACCAATGGCGAAGAGCCCGTTAAAACCAACTCACGATTACAGATACAAAATACCCCATTAAAAAACAGTAAAAATAATCCGCCATAAGATGATAAGGTCAGGAAAGCAAAGGGACCTCAATAGCTAAAATATGCTTCTTCCGAAGTACCCTTGAAGAGTCGTAATAAAATGAAATTGAGTAGACTCACGCTGAGAGCGGCCCTGGCGGTGTAGGCAGCCGACGCCTTGGGGAATTTGACTACGGAGACATCTACCGACGGCGGAGACAGCGACACCGGCAGAGCGGCGGGTAATTTGTCCATCGTCAGCACGGGCGACGTAGAGCCGCTTAGCACCTGACCCGCTGTTGTTACAAATGGTCCTTGCTGCAATATACACAATTTCATCGATTAAATATAATGATCTTGAAAAAAAAATCGAACTTTAGGCTGTTAATTCGTCCGCTTGACTAGCTAGTATTGCCACAATATTTTCCGAATCAATTTTCTTACACCATTTTAAGAGATTTTCCCTGACCTTTCAAGGACAATTTCTAACTTAACAAATTTCATTTTTATCAGAAGTTGGTTGAATTTACAATAAAAGTGACTCTTTAGGTTACGCGTTATCTTAAAAGTTTTATTGCTACGTTTACAAACCTTAGTTTTTTCTGATCACCTTCGTAAAATTTTCTACATAAATTCCCAGACGTTTTACAAAATTCTAAAATTCCATGACACTTCCTTGAGTTTTAAGATTTATTTCCAAATTATCTGACTTTCCAGCAGATTAGTGTGGATCATTTGTTAAGTCTATGGAAATCACCAGAGAAAGCAGACGAACGGCCTTTTGTAGCATTTTATCACCACACTACGTCGCTAACTATAGAAAACGTTAACCAAAATATTTTGTCCTATATTAGACGTTTTTAAATAACAGAGAACGCAGACCGAAACAAGTTGTCACGGACATTGAAGTACACACAATCCCCCCCCCCCCGATGTATTAATACATTTTAAATATTAAACTTAAATTTGAACCAATTTTCAATCAACTTGTAAATTAACTTAATAAACCCAAGAGGAATTTTATTGTGGGCCCCCGATCTCCACAATTCATAGCGGGCTACCGAGGGCATGATATTTACTTTCGATTGAGTCTTCCCTGACCTATCTAAGCCTAACATCGGCATCGGCTATACTGTACGTGATTTTAGTACACACAAATCCCTTAGGGACTGTGTAAAAAGGACTTTTGTAGCATTTTATCAACGTCGTATGTATCTACAGATAAACTTAAATTAAATATGGAGAAAGTTAAGATTTAACGAAAATATTCCGACATCCAGCCAGCCAGCTGCGACGAACCATACCATAACGTACGGATCAAAATGGTATCACAAAAGTAAGAAAAAGCAAATTATGATCAGTAGCAACAGGGTAAGTTTTTTCTCGGAAGGTTAATGGGGGACAATTTGCATTTATAAAGGCCGGATTAAAAGTGAAATAACCCAAATAGAACCCAGGGCGTTTTCTAGGGTCCTTCTTTCGACAAAAATCGTGCAACCAATATTAAATTTTCCACCCCTTACGAGCGTGTAAAATCGAAACTTACCATTTGTTCGGCGTCTACAAAATCGGGTTCGCGTTCGTCTAAATCGATCGTGCCACTGTAGCTCGAGTTGTGTTCTGCAACAAATTCAAAGTTTTCCTTCAAATTAATTAGACTTAAAGGCTAGTTCGCTACCTGATTTATGAAAATTAAATTTGGTTTTTTAAATAGTACTTTAATTTAAATTTTAGTTTACGTTACCACTCAAATAATTAATAAATTTGTCAAGAAAGAGGCGTAAAACATATGAAATCAATTAAAAGCAATAAAAATCAATTTAAATCAACTAGATTTTTTTCGATTTTTACAAAAAAAAACTAATTAAATAATTGAAATTTCGTGAGACAATGTTAAACCAAAGTTAAAAATTAAATAAATATAAATTAAGTCTAATATTAAAACACCTAAGGGGATACTTATATCGAATTTCTTTCAAAAGTCACGTATCTCCATTTGCTTGACTTTCGATCTCACGTAGTATAATATTTTATAGCGTTACATTGGGGAAATTAACCATATAAAATTTCGTAACGGAAAATAAAATGTATGGTTTATTTCCGCAAAGAAGTAATAATTTTCCAATTTTACAGCAGACGTTGTACGTACAGGTGAACAGTGTGGGTGGAATTTAATTAAATAGCGCTTCGTTTTGAATATTGAGGAAAATTAACTGTTTTATTTTAACGCCGCCCCAACAAATTTGTTAAATATTTAGCTTCGTTTATTGAATTTATTTTATTAGCATAAAATTGTTGGAATTAAAATAATCAAATATAAAATAGCTGCCTATAATTCAAAGAAATATCATAAGTTAAAAAGTCTATTTAGAAAGCTTTGTTTTTTTTTAAATTCTCCAAAAAAGGGTAGCTTACCAAGCACTTTTGGAAATTTAATTAAGAAAATTGTTTTACTCTGTCATTTTTTTAAATAATTTACTAACTTATTAAAACAATTTTGCATTAGTAAGTTCTCATTTTGAAAATTAACTTACTAAAACTATTTTGCAAAAGGCCTTAAATAAGTTCTCATTTTTAAAATTAACTTATTAAAACAATTTTTCAAAAAGGCATTTTAAAAATTAGCTTATTAAAATAATTTTGTAAAAGGACTGAATAAGTTCTCATTTTGAAAATTAGCTTGGTAACTTTAAATTATTATTAAAACTGATTTAGAAGAAAATAAAGAACATTGGTTTAGAAGAACCTATGAATAATTTTGGTACGAAACTGATAATGTATATAAGCTTTCTAAAAATAGAAAAAAAAAACTGGTAGATACAGTGTTATAACTGTGTTAACCCTCACAAAATTTAAGACTTTATTAAAAGCACTTTAAAAATCCAGAATATTTCACATTAGCTTCACTTTAAAAATTCAGAATATTTCACATAAGCTTCACTTTAAAAAAATAAACATGTTAAATATATTTCCAATATAACCGGGCTGTCCGGAAAATGTACGTCATATAATTAAAAATTACTTTCGAGAACTTCAAAATATTTACTCCACCATATCACGGTCGAGACTCTTAACAGAGGACAAAGATATGAAACTACCGGATGACGGATACAACGCACACTCTCTTAGACGGATTAAGCATATTTCGAAACGATTCTATTTGTGGAGATTTGAATTTTCGAAGTGTAAACACGCGTCTCTCAGCGACAGGTTGAGTGGAAATAAGTTTATTAACAGGCCAATTCACACTAGCCAACATTTTAAACAACTATGTCGGTGAGCGTAGGTTCCGACTGTAGTTGCGAGACTTCAAGCATTAACTGGTGAAAACAATTATTCGTACAACATCGACTACATAATATATCAAATAATATCAGGAAACTATATAGGTATACACTTGGAATGTCTAAGGAAGATTTTTACGGCCGTGATGAAGCTCGTAGAAATGGTCGTGTCTTAAAGCGGGAAAACTCACGAGAAAACTTTCGCGCCTTGCTACCCTCATTCGACGAAAACTCGTCATTAAGCCTAGTCATTGCTATTTTATTATTAGCTTACCTGATTATCTCTTTTTTAACCATACAAATACCTGAAATTAGGTATCACTACACTTCTTTCGCGAAGGACATTATAATTACTTCAAAATATTAAGTACGATAACAAATTGAGGTTTTTAAATCCATTGTTTTATAAGCCTATTTTGCGCGGGAAGATCGCCTATTTGTTACCATGACGACGCATTCTTTTCGCGTCAAACCTCGAGCCAATGAATTTGAAATGTCGTGTTACGTCTTACACTTGACGTGGTTAAGCCCCGCCTTTTTCTCGACGCGCTTTCGTATCACCGTCCCAATGGAACCTTAGACATTTCAAGTGTATACCTCTATAGTTTCCTGATCATATTAATAACAGTTATTGGATTTTAATATTATTTAGATTTTGTGTAATTAAAATGATGTAGATCTTAAAAATATATGTCAATTAATAAAGGTTTGATTTTAAAATTATTATTTAGTTTTCGCTTAATCAAAATGATGGGTCTGATAAATCTTAAAAATATATCTACTACAAAATATGTCAATGAATATTAATATAAGTTATTGAATTTTAATATTATTTAGATTTTGCGTAATAAAAATGGTGTCTAGAATTCTTTAAAATATATATAAATATATATATTTATATTAATAAAGGTCATTTAATTTTAATATTGTTATTTAGTTTTTGCGTAATCAAGAGGACGTGTACGAAAAGTATTAGATTAAAAAATTGGTCTCTAAGCCTCAGTCATATGAAGCAGACTCAGAGGTGACCACAGAATATTTTAAAACCCTTTAAAGGAATTATAGGAAATTTATCAGTGAAATATAGGAAGGAAATAGGGGGGAAAAGGGTAAAAATAGGAGAAAATTAATTATACAAGAGAAAACGGTTGTCAGAATTGATTAAAAGAGGGATAACATTCAAAATAAAGTTGGCAACGGATAGAAATAGTCGAAAACTATCGTCGAACAGGGTCGGAAATAAGCATCTATAAAAACTAGGACGTTTAAAAGACTTCCAAGGGTAAAATATCAATTATTTTAATTTCTTCCAACTTTTGAGTTCAAATATAGGGTAGCATAGGAAATTTAATGAAATTATAGGAGAAAAAAGGACGTTAAATTATAGGAAAAATAGGAACTGTGGTCACCCTACCGACTGTCCTTAAATCTTGTCTATCAAAAGCGTTTGTGTGTCCAACAACGTTATTAAAATATAAGCAATATTTTTTCGAAAATGTAGGATCGTTTGAATAGTTTAAAGGGAATATAACCCTAGCAGTGGAAAGGTCAAACTTCCGCAAATACTCACTAGTGGCGCGACAGTCTAGATAGTAGTAAAAGATAATAATCAGCTAGGCTAATACCCTTAGCACCACCTTAGGCCCAAGTCATCTAGCGACTTATAATGCCTTTAAACGGGTGGCTGGGTTACAACGCGTAGGAGGGTGGTGGCAAGCCCTTCGTGCCACGGGAGCCAACAGCTCCCTACACTAACTATTACCGTTAAATTCAACAAGTTTTTATGGGGAAGAGCTCGGGGGAAACCCCTTTAACCAGTGGGGAGAAAACTTGCAAACTCAACGCGGAAGGAGTAGTTCCGAGTTTTGCACCCAGTGCCACAAGCCTGGATCGAACCCGGCTCCTCTTGCTGCGAGGCGAAAGCGCTAACCACACATCTTAATAAGATGAGAAATCATAATTTTCGATTACGTTCCGGTGGTGCCTTGGGTATTAGCCTAGCTGATTATTATGATTATTATTTAAGAAGCGCGGCATACCTGAGAAGCTGCGACGTCTTTTCTTGGCTTTCTCAAGAGGCAACTGCGGGGGGGAGGGCTCGGACGAGATCTGCGCGTCGCCGTTCTCCGACTTGGACGAGCTCAGACGGCCACGCTGCGGCTCCTGTCAAGACACAAACACCATTCAATATTGGACAATAAAACACTTTGACATTCAAATACATGATGATGGAATTGAGTCTACGAGTTGGTACGTAACGCTACCATGATACTACAATTTTGTCTTAGCCAAACCACGTTGAATCTTAGATTTTTTAATTTAATAATAAATCATATATTTTGTGGGGGATACTACACTTTGATCTTAGCCAAACCACGTTGAATTAAAGTATATATTTTTTAGGTTAATAATAAATCATATATTTTGTGGGGGATACTACACTTTGATCTTAGCCAAACCACGTTGAATTAAAGTATATATTTTTTAGGTTAATAATAAATCATATATTTTGTGGGGGATACTACACTTTGATCTTAGCCAAACCACGTTGAATTAAAGTATATATTTTTTAGGTTAATAATAAATCATATATTTTGTAGGGGATACTACACTTTGATCTTAGCCAAACCACGTTGAATTAAAGTATATATTTTTTAGGTTAATAATAAATCATATATTTTGTGGGGGGATACTACACTTTGATCTTAGCCAAACCACGTTGAATTAAAGTATATATTTTTTAGGTTAATAATAAATCATATATTTTGTGGGGGATACTACACTTTGATCTTAGCCAAACCACGTTGAATTAAAGTATATATTTTTTAGGTTAATAATAAATCATATATTTTGTAGGGGATACTACACTTTGATCTTAGCCAAACCACGTTGAATTAAAGTATATATATTTTTTAGGTTAATAATAAATCATATATTTTGTGGGGGATACTACACTTTGATCTTAGCCAAGCCACGTTGAATTAAAGTATTTATTTTTTAGGTTAATCATAAATAAACTCTTTCGTGGAGGTATACTACACTTTGATCTTAGTCAAACCACGTTGAATTATAGTGTATATATTTTTTATGTTAATTATAAATTAACTATTTTGGGGGGGATACTACACTTTCATCTTAACCAAACCACGTTGTATCTCAGTATATATTTTTTAATTTAATAATAAATCATCTATTTTGTGGGGGTACTACACTTTGATCCTAGCCAAACCACGTTGAATTAAAGTATTTTTTAATCAAGTGATTTTATTAAACATCGTTCATTAAAATCACACAATACATTTCAATGGACGAATAAAAAATTGCAAAAAATAGATTTTTAAAAAAATAAAATACAGAAAATCTGAGCAAACTAAAATATAAATTAGTTATTAAGGTTAATTAAGATTTTATTTAATTCAAGATTAGCTAACCGATAAAAGTAAAATATCCGTTAATTATACAATGAAATAGCCATACATTATATAAAAGTCAATAAATTCGATTTAAATCAAAGTAATTATTGATTTGATTTTTCATTAAAAAACCCCAAAAGTGCCAACCCTGCACACCCAAAATATAATATTTATCTACTAGTATTTTCATACAGACAAGTTTAACGTGCGGGGTTGGCTGGTTTAAACCGTTGATTTTCAGATCCTTTGGTTTTTTTAAATTTGCTACGACTCACTTAAAATATTTCCCAATTATTTGTACATTTTCTGACCAAAACACAACGAAACTAATTACTAAAACAAAACGCCTTCTTGCAAAAATATTTGTACATAATCGAAACTAAAACTTCGTTTCTGGCGAGACTTTTGTAACCGAAAAAAATCTACAACTACGCATTTTAAGGCGATAATAATCGACTAGGCACAGATAAAGTATCTAAACTTGTGTTTTGACGTTAAAGAGAATCAAAAAGTGTAATCCCTTTAAATATAGTCCCAGAAAATAAAGAATTTTTACCTCTCCGAGGGGACTTTGTACCCTAGGAGGGGTGATACAACCACCGTGTCTGTCTGTCTGTCTGTCTGTGGGTGGGTGGGTCTGTCTGGCCTGCGAACGCGTTCGCATTTTCGGGGCAAAGGGTAATCACTGTGTACCAGTTTCTTAGAATCAGGGAAAAGGTTTTTCCAAAAGCGCCCTCTTTTTGTCATTGGGTGTAGTATAATTTTTTAATCGGCCGGGATTCGAACCCGAGCCCTCTTGCACGACAGGTGAGCGTTCTACCGCAGAACCACGGATACAGTTACGCTTCACGGAAAATTAAAAACTCTTCCGAGGAGAGGTATATTTTGGCTTGCCAACTTGTTTAATCCTTGCTCATAATTTTGGTACTTAATTAAGGACAGTATGTACAGTTAAAAAGAATTAACACAAGCGAAAAACAGTTTAAAAGTAATATAAAACAGTGTTTTAAAAACACCTAGTTAAAACCCAAATAAAACCTGGTATAAACCAAAAAAACTAGTTTAGTTTTTTTAAACCAGGTTTTTTCCAGCCCTGACAACGTGGAAAAACCAATACAAAAACGAAAAAAACAAACCCGATGAGAGAAATAGGGAAATTTCGAAAATACATGACACAAAGGATAGGCAATATAGCATCATATTAACCCCACCTACGCAACCTTAACCCGAATTGGCCAAGCCCGCGGTAAAAACACACCCTAACGCGCAACAAAATAGTTCATAAAAATCACGAGTAAAATGATTAATCCAAAAGCCAATTATTAACACTCGCGTAGACTATAGGAGAGTGAAAGTAGATTCGTGGGATTTAATGGGTTAATCGTCCTACAGATTATACGATGCCCTACTTTCGAGATAACTGCCTCGCCAATAAACAACCTTTCGCGCGTTCCAGCCTATACGTTCAGACGCGCCGAGCTTAACCTCTCCATAATTACGTGAAGGGTTAATTCAAAGACTGCGTACAGTTTCACCATAAGTAACAATCATCCATAAGTATGCCATCAAATAATTTTCTTTTATGAAACCAACCACGAGAACGTATATTTTTTTGTTTTTCTACTTTTTCAAAATCTTAGTTCTCGGGATGTGACGTAAATGGTGACACTACTCCTAGGGGTGGATTTACGCGTGGTCTAAGGGCCCCGGTTCGATCCGAGGGCCCCTTCGTGGTTAAAAGATAAAACCAACTTAAAGGGAATATAACCTGCAAAGCAATCTTTATGGAAGACCCCTTCAATTTTTCAAATGTCCCTGTACAGTGGCGCCAAACATTTTTAAAGCCAAAGGCATGAGCGGCCAGAGCTGCAAGCGTTGGTGTTCCACACCAAATACCTGAGGTTATATTCCCTTTAAATGAAGATTTAAGAAGGGGTAAAAAATAGATTTTTGACACAATGGCAAAAGACTCGCCACAACTAACCCAAAGTTGGGTATGCCCCAAACAGTGTTGGTCCGGGGCCCCCAAAAGTTAACGCTCCGCCAACCTGCTTTACCCCAATCCGTGGATAAATACGTGTCATCAAACATTATAGAAGGGAAACTAAAGTTAATGGAGCGTATTTTGAGCACGCGCAGAATTCCTCGTGCGTCGCGATCACGACGTTTCGTTTCCATGGTAACCTTTTCCATAGCGCACGGATTTGTATGATTCGTGTGAAACAAGTATTGCAAAGTCATACTTATGATTGATTAGCAGGGTTGGCTGATTTAAATCCTTTTGATTTAAATCAAATGATTTGAATCATACAATGTAATTTAATGTAGGAATAAAAATTTACAAAAATAGCGGGTGAAGTTAACTACAGCAACCTCATTGATTTAAATTGTTATTTTGTTTGCGCCTGATAGACCTTGTCACTTAGATAGCGTGGGTATTTTTTATTTTGGCCGCAAAAAATAATTTTTTAATTTTTTTATTTAATTTAAAAAAATTGATTTTCTTTGGGTATTTTAAAGTTTTTGGTGGTTATTATTTTCGTCGTGTGTTCGCCGACACCACGTGCTTTTCAGACCTAATAATTTCCACGTGGTATTCGGGTAGTTTGTGAAATAAATTACAAGTTTTCTTAATTTTGGGAATTTTGGGAAATTTCTAGGTGTTTTGCCTTTTTTTGGCCGCAAACGCTTATTTAATTTTTAATTTAATTTAAAAAACACTTTTTTGGGCCTTTTCACGATTTTTGTTATTATTTTCGTCGTGTAAGAGCGTAACCAACGTGCGGCTCCAATACTTATACACGAAAATGAGTACCGTGTAATCCAACAATTACTAGAGTTTTTCCAGTCGCGTACCCCACTTTGCCCTTGGTCTTGCGATATACGCTAAAATTTTTCCCACGCCCGACAATACTTGGTAGGGTATGCCTAGGTACTGTCCTGTAGGTTGCGTTATAGAAGGCCCATCGCTTTTTTTAGTACGGGGCTGCGGCGGCGCCGCGCGCCCCCAGCACGAGAGCGTAGCGAACGTCCGGCGCCAATACTTATACTAACACGAAAAACTGTTCTTAAGCAATTTTTTAAAACAGTCTGGTGTCGGCGAACACACGACAAAAAAGAATTTCAACCCAAAATCTAGGAACTTGCAAAAATTGTCAAAACTTTAATTAAATTAAAACATTAAATCTTAATTTGCGGCTCAAAATAAAAATACCATCGTAATCTCCGCGTCAAACTCTATCGTATACGCCGAAAATAAATATAAAACAAGATGAGGTTGCTGTAGTTTACTTTTGCCAAAATAGCTTCTTAAAAAATTAAAATACAGGGAAAATCTCTCATAAAAGTAAAATGCCCGTTAATTATACAGGGAAAGAGCCATTAATTGTATAAAAATCAATAAATTCAATAAAATCCAAAAAATATTGTTGACCAATCAAAATGGTTTAAATCAGTTGACTTAAATAAATCGTTGATTTTAATTATTTAAATCACCTATTATATTTGAATGCATTTAAGTAACCGTACTTAAGTAGGTTATGCATCAAAATAAATTGCAAGAAGTAATAAATTTAATATGAGTAATTTAAACTTTAGTTTACATAATTACGCGCAAATTATTAATAAATTAGCTTAAAAAAGGCATGTAAAAAATTAAAATTTAAAAACATTCAATTACAATTAAGTTAATCGTGTTGGGATAAACACAAACACTGGTTGGACCTACTTTTAAACAAAAGCCGTTTTATGAACAAGATTTAAAGCCAAATATTTAAATTTAATCATTTTCATACTGTTCATTTTGGTGGAACAAAACCCAATGAAAAGTTGAAAATTACCAAAATCAACTAATTTAAAAGTTTTGCCACCAGGTTCAACTAGCTGGCACTAGTTACGTAAAAAACTAGTCTTATCGCGTGAATTTCAATTTTCAGGTCTCATACAACCCAATTTCCCTGATATTTCCAGGTTTTCAAACGGATATTTCCCTGATTTATCCACAATTAAAACTAAGATTTACAGAGTAACTCATTTCATGATTGTAATTCAAGTTAAATTGGTTTCATATTATCATATAAAAGGTGTATTATTAGTATTATTTATGCAAAAAGGCATTATAAGTCGCTTGGTGACTTGGGCCTAAGGTGGTGCCTTGGGTATTAGCCTAGCTGATTATTTTATTATTATTACTACATTTTTACAAGAAAGGTTAATGTAAATTGGTACTCATTAGGGAAAACTTTCTCAACTCTCAGAAAATTCCCCGATTTCCCTGATTTTTCCCAAAAAAATTTAATTGACATTTCTATCGATAATCTATTTCCTTGATTTTACCAGGTTTTCAAGGTCTGTATGAAGCCCGAATACCCAAGACTTTTAATGCCCTAATTCAGGTGGCCGGGTTACAACGCGTAGGAGGGTGGTGGCAAGCCCTTCATGCTACGCGAGCCAACAGCTCACTACACTCACTAATACTGTTAACCTCTAAAATGTTTGATGAGATAGACTTCTGATAATAAAATAATTCGTGTAACGGAAATTCATCAGCTCTAGGCGTTCCCCGTACCCGTTTCATTGCTAGGCAGGTTAATCTCTCGTAATAGGCCATTATAAAGATTTAGATCTCAGTGTCAGAGAGCTGTTCCAAGGATCCGTTTAATTAATGAAACGTTCCAGAGTATTATTGGCGACTAATTACGGGTCTTAATCGTCCTTTTGATTGGGTTTTTACCCTACCGGTTACATCCAAGGCTCCTCGGGGAAAGTACAATTTGTCATTCTGACGCCATTGAGGTTTCACGTACGAATTCATTACTTTTAAGGATTTATTTTTTATATATTTTTTAATTTAGTTTGTGTTTAATTATTTGGGTGGATTTAATTAAGTAGTGGATAGATTATAAATAAGGTTTAATTAGGTATTGTAAAAAATATAAGGCAATATAAATTTCGAAATTTTAAAAATTTCAATATCGGTTCACAGAGTATAAAATACATCATGATCTTGGACACAAGTCGACATTGATTTTGATACAAAATTGTCGGAGCGGTAGTTATAAAATCAACGTAAATGAATCTATAAACAATTAGTAATTAATACAACTTGTTTTATAAGCTAAAATTAAATAGTCGATCATTATATTTACAGAGATCAAAGACTAAGCTCTACACAGATCAAAAACTAAGCTCTACACAGATCAAAAACTAAGCTCTACACAGATCAAAAACTAAGCTCTACACAGATCAAAAACTAAGCTCTACACAGATCAAAAACTAAGCTCTACACAGATCAAAAACTAAGCTCTACACAGATCAAAACCTAAGCTCTACACAGATTAAAAACCTAAGCTCTACACAGATTAAAAACCTAAGCTCTACACAGATTAAAAACCTAAGCTCTACACAGATTAAAAACCTAAGCTCTACACAGATTAAAAACCTAAGCTCTACACAGATTAAAAACCTAAGCTCTACACAGATTAAAAACCTAAGCTCTACACAGATTAAAAACCTAAGCTCTACACAGATTAAAAACCTAAGCTCTACACAGATTAAAAAGGTAAGCCCTACACAGATTAAAAAGGTAAGCCCTACACTATTATCAAAAAACTAAGCTCTACACAATACAAAAAACTAAGCTCTACACAGAAAATATCTCCGTTGTATCAAAAACCAAAATTTAAACGAAATAAAATCAAAACTTATTGAATATCAAAACTTAAAAACTAAAATTCCCACAAGCGGCAAATCAAAACTAAACTTCACACGTAAAAACAATCTCAGATCAAATCCAAAGTTTCAGTAGATCAAAAACTAACGTCTTTGTAAAGAAAAAACAAGATGCCATAGCCCTACACGAAACAAGAATAATATCAGGACAAAAGTCCCAAAACTCGGGCCCCAAAGCATAAAACATCGTATAACCACGGTTAAGCATTACATACCTATCAAATATGACCTCATTAGAAATAAGCAATCAAGACAAATCAAGTACTATTAAAATAATTTAAAAATGCATTTCCGATAAACGACAAAACCCTAACCATTAAGGGGAACCCAAAAATTCTTAGACAAACAAGAAATCAAACGTATAATTTTACAAGTACCGAGTCACAGAGAAACACAATTTAAAGTTCCCCCAAAAAATTTCCCCAACCGCTCAGAGAAAATATTCAAGAACAGGTCTGTACAATTCCTCTTAAATATCGAGGTCAATGATTAGAGAATAAATTTTCGGTAGAAAATATGTACTTTTCTTAGCGTAAAACCCCGAGGGCCAAGAAAGGCAACGTAATATTGATTACGAACCGAAAATCATATTAAATTTCCTAACCCACGTTGAGTAGGCCACCGGGAGTACTAAAAAAAACTTCAACGGGAAAAACTTTTTATTTCTATAACGAGAAATAATTTATGTAAATCTGTTACTAGTTTTTGGGGGCAAAATAAATGGTTATACCGTTTATTCGGTCGGGGATTTTTTACAAGATAAACAATCTTATAATTTATAATTTATAAATTGATACAGATTGGTCTGTCAAAATAGATAGATTTGGGATAAATTAACACTCTCGGGTTTTGGTACGTCTAGCGACTAATTGGGTGCTCTTTGGGTCAACTGGGGTCAAAAATGAGCCCAGCAACGTGGGGCTTCAAGTGATCTCTTAAGGGGGAGGACTACAGTGGCCATTGTCTACTTTCGCGCTATTTCAAGCTGAACTCTTTTAATTTTCTATTTTGACTTATAAAATTAATATTTACGTGTAAAACAGCCTCTTGTTTAGTGATTGAAATAATTTTGACAATTTTAAATTTAAAAGTAATTAAGTTATTACGTTTTAATTCGAACCCCCGGAGCTAAACAAGTTGGGCAAGCACCCAAACTACCCTTTAGTTAGGACCTTATATCTCGTAAACTATTAATATTAGAATTATCAAAATTATTTTAAGCACTAGAGGAAAGTTCAGCCTAATAAGAAAAATATAATTCAATTGTGTAATTGTTAAAACAGAAACGTTCAGCTTGAACGATAAAGAGGCTTTTACTGTATTCTTCCCCCTTAAAGATCAGAATTACCCCAAAACGATATTTAGCTCATATTTTTTGTTATATCGAACAATGGTTTACTATATAAATATTATTAAAAACATACTATATAAAATCGAATAAATATCTTAATATTTGATAGTTCAGTTGCTATTCGCGACCGAAAACTATAGCAACGCCCCCTTTTGTTCGCCATGGAAAGCTAGATACGTAGCGCTTTTAGTTTTTCCTCATCATTATTCGTAAATTTTATTTTATAAATACTGATACTTGCATTTTAATATAATTTTGCATCGTTTTCTTATATTTTGTTTATTTAAGAAAAAACGTTCTGATGAGTTTTGAACTGTCTGTAGACTGTAGCAGACGGTAGATCATAGGCGCTACCTCGGAGAAGCTAAAGCCGTTACGCCACCTACACTCGTTTCGGGCGCGAATAGAAGACTAAATTCTGATATTAACTAAGGTTTAGTTAAATAATTAAGCTATTATTAATTTTTGGTTACCAAGTTCGCATTTTTTATTTTTTAAACCAATAAAAAAATTGACCAATTAAAAACCAAAAACTGAAAAACAACTTAGTTACCAAGTAAAACCAAATCGTGGTTATACTTAGTTAGATAAGCAAATTAAATATAACTTAACGGTAAATCGTTAATGTTTTGGTAGCAAGATAACGCGACCCACTAAATCTAATAGTCGTCATTAACTTCGCAATATTTTTAAGCCAAAAAAACTTAAATTACCTAATTAGTATTAATTAGGAATTAAAAACAAAAATCAACTTACTTGAAACTTTGCGTCTATTTCATCATCCAATGAAGAAGTATCTTTTAAACTGTGGAACAACAAAACAAAACGAAATTTAGTCGACGAACGAATGAAATAACAAACGTTAACTGGTAAGAAAATCAAAAGATCACAAAACTGCACAGCCCATACCAAAATAACACTAAATCACAAGTATCCAAATCGGTAAACAGCGTAAAAGTATCACGCGCGCAAAACGAAATAAATTTATAAAAAAATCACGCGATGAAAAAATAATAATCCAGAAATGGAAGCCGAGATATCCTTAAACAAATACATGGACAGAACAATTAAATTGGAAAAATGTATCTGCCAAGTGTTTTTCGAAGATGTGGCTGGTCGACTGTGGCTGCCAGAACTGCTACGCCAAGCCAATAGCGGGTTTTTCTGGCTGGTGCCACCGGGGTAGCTTATGAATTTGTCCTTGTACGTGGTCGAGCTTGATTCCGAAGCCGGATTTTACGTTGGCGTTTGCGGGTTACTTCCAAGTTACGTTGACGTATCGTTCAAATTCGTAGTAATTTGTCAATTTAAACGCGTTTTGGAAAGGAGGGTTAGCGTTACCCAATGGGCTTGCTTTGAAATTAAGTTGACATACGTTTTGTTGAGTTAGCTAGTTTTCGTTACTCGTAGTCGTGCGCCGTTGCCAAGTGGCGGTACAATGTTGAAATATTATTTATGACGAAATTTCCCCAAACTGTTTTCTAATTGTACGGTTGTTTTAATTAGCGTGTAATATATCAGGGATTTATTTTGACGTTTGGGGACAACGAATATCTCGGCTCGAAATTAGCGGGTTCTTGCGGCTTCCAAAAAATATATATTTTTGGGGTTCAAATAGACTTCGTATACTTGATTTTGGGTTTAAATTGATATAGGTTCGAAATATTCGATTTTCATATTTCACGTTCGAATAGATATTTCATCTTAATATTTCGGGTTCGAATAGATATTTCATCTTAATATTTCGGGTTCGAATAGATATTTCATCTTAATATTTCGGGTTCGAATAGATATTTCATCTTAATATTTCGGGTTCGAATAGATATTTCATCTTAATATTTCGGGTTCGAATAGATATTTCATCTTAATATTTCGGGTTCGAATAGATATTTCATCTTAATATTTCGGGTTCGAATAGATATTTCATCTAAATATTTCGGGTTCGAATAGATATTTCATCTAAATATTTCGGGTTCGAATAGATATTTCATCTAAATATTTCGGGTTCGAATAGATATTTCATCTTAATATTTCGGGTTCGAATAGATATTTCATCTTAATATTTCGGGTTCGAATAGATATTTCATCTTAATATTTCGGGTTCGAATAGATATTTCATCTTAATATTTCGGGTTCGAATAGATATTTCATCTTAATATTTCGGGTTCGAATAGATATTTCATCTTAATATTTCGGGTTCGAATAGATATTTCATCTTAATATTTCGGGTTCGAATAGATATTTCATCTAAATATTTCGGGTTCAAATAGATATTTCATCTAAATATTTCGGGTTCGAATAGATATTTCATTTAAATATTTCGGGTTCGAATAGATATTTCATCTTAATATTTCGGGTTCGAATAGATATTTCATCTTAATATTTCGGGTTCGAATAGATATTTCATCTTAATATTTCGGGTTCGAATAGATATTTCATCTTAATATTTCGGGTTCGAATAGATATTTAATCTTAATATTTCGGGTTCGAATAGATATTTCATCTTAATATTTCGGGTTCGAATAGATATTTCATCTTAATATTTCGGGTTCGAATAGATATTTCATCTTAATATTTCGGGTTCGAATAGATATTTCATCTTAATATTTCGGGTTCGAATAGATACTTCATCTGAATATTTCACGTTCGACATTTCAATGACAATAAATTTAAAATTAAACATGTAACGATTTGAGTGGAAATTGACACAAGACAAACGTTTAGGGCACAAATTTAACCGAAAATCTTATTTTGATCATTAAGAGTGCTTCATTATAAAACTTAAGCTATGAAAACAAAGTTCTTTAGTTAAATTAATTAAAACTTCTTCAAGTTAAAGAAGAATATTCAAAGTGAACCGCTACAATAAAAGGGAAAATAAAAGAACGCGAAAATGTTAGAGGGCTAAAGGAGTAGGTTCGCCATCGACTTATTGCCTGCGCGTAACTAGCGCCACCTAGTGTTTCTAAGGGCAACTACTTCTATTTAAAAAGCAGAAAATGGAGAGAGGGTCTCAAATCGAGGCCACTTTCGCCCCTCCTAAACACGTTATCAATGAAAATAAACCATTTTGCGAAGAAGTTTTCCTGCCACTGACTAAAATTAAACTTTCCCCGAAATCTAAACACGCTCTTCTCATCACAATTAAGAGTGCTCATCGTCTACAATCAGCGGGAAATTTACGTATAAATACGCTTAATTTCAATTCAAAGAATTTCGCCTCAAAATGCAATTATTTTCTTATCTATAATCTTATATTTACAGAATAGGTGTGAAAAACGTTTGAGTACACACCCAGAAATCTCTAGTTAGGTTTAGAAAATTACTAAAAAGATTGTTTAACAGGGTTGCCACATTCGGCACGTGACAATTGGATGACATTTGCCCCAGATCTTAAAATTGTTGAGAAATTGGTCCCAGATCTTAAAATTGTTGTGAAATTGGTCCCAGATCTTAAAATTGTTGTGAAATTTCTCCCAGATCATAAAATTGTTGTGAAATTTGTCCCAGATCTTAAAATTGTTTTGAAATATGTCCCAGATCTTAAAACTGGGTGACAATAGAATCGCATCTTAAAACTGGGCGACAATAGGCGCTTAAATAAAACATCTTCCCAGAAATTGCCAAGAAGTAATATTTCCGACAGCCAGGACTCATAAGTTACTATTTATATAGTGCTTGTTGAAATATTAGAAAGCTGGGAACTTTTCTCGAACATAACATCGGTTTTTTGCTAAGCCTTAACATGCCAAAAAAAGTTACCTGGTTAAAAGGAAACACTTGTTGCATACCGTACTGCAAAAGTAATACGTTTAGTTCTAAAGGAATTAGTTTTCATCTTTTTCCGAAAGATAATTTGATATGAAATGAATTAACTCTGCCTCCATGAGAAGCCTTAAAATTGCCCGGTAATATAAAAATATTCCGTATAATTTTAATTATTTATACCATAAGAGGATGATAATAATAATATTATTATCTTCTTATACTTAGTTTTAGTAACATTATATATTTTACCTTAAAATATATTATCGAAAATTAACATTAGTATGTTCCTTAACATCGGTTTTTTACTAAGCCTTAACATGCCAAAAAAAGTTACCTGGTTAAAAGGAAACACTTGTTGCATACCGTACTGGAAAAGTAATACGTTTAGTTCTAAAGGAATTAGTTTTCATCTTTTTCCGAAAGATAATTTTATACGAAATGAATTAACTCTGCCTCCACGAGAAGCCTTAAAATTGCCCGGTAATATAAAAATATTCCGTATAATTTTAATTATTTATACCATAAGAGGATGATAATAATAATATTATTATCTTCTTATACTTAGTTTTAGTAACATTATATATTTTACCTTAAAATATATTATCGAACATTAACATTAGTATGTTCCTTAACATCGGTTTTTTACTAAGCCTTAACATGCCAAAAAAAGTTACCTGGTTAAAAGGAAACACTCGTTGCATACCGTACTGGAAAAGTAATACGTTTAGTTCTAAAGGAATTAGTTTTCATCTTTTTCCGAAAGATAATTTTATACGAAATGAATTAACTCTGCCTCCACGAGAAGCCTTAAAATTGCCCGGTAATATAAAAATATTCCGTATAATTTTAATTATTTATACCATAAGAGGATGATAATAATAATAATATTATCTTCTTATACTTAGTTTTAGTAACATTATATATTTTACCTTAAAATATATTATCGAACATTAACATTAGTATGTTCCTTAACATCGGTTTTTTACTAAGCCTTAACATGCCAAAAAAAGTTACCTGGTTAAAAGGAAACACTCGTTGCATACCGTACTGGAAAAGTAATACGTTTAGTTCTAAAGGAATTAGTTTTCATCTTTTTCCGAAAGATAATTTTATACGAAATGAATTAACTCTGCCTCCACGAGAAGCCTTAAAATTGCCCGGTAATATAAAAATATTCCGTATAATTTTAATTATTTATACCATAAGAGGATGATAATAATAATAATATTATCTTCTTATACTTAGTTTTAGTAACATTATATATTTTACCTTAAAATATATTATCGAACATTAACATTAGTATGTTCCTTATACCCGCGAGCCGGTTCTATGAGTTCGCCGAATTGGCATAACTTTTAAAAGTTCCACGAATTTTTATACGAGTTCTTAAAGTTCCCCGAAAGTCTTCAACAAGTTATTAAACAAATTAAACTTCCCTGAATTTTTAAGCAGTTCTGAAAATTTCCTGACCTGTGGCCACCAGCCCTGTTTAAAATTCGATTGTTCACTAAATCCATCGATTTATACAGGCATAGTAAATTTATGAGAAAGAATAACCTTTCAAATAAATGTCGAAAACGTAAGGAAATTTAAATTCAAGGGATTTCCAGACGAAAGCGTTAAACAGGCGGTGATAAATCTTTAATATTGTTTGACTTTCGCGAGAAATTCGTCTCCGACGTTGTAAAAGGACAGACATAAACCGGATTAATGTGGTTTTATAAGACTCGTTTATTTTTTTAGCGTATTTCTGGGCCAAAACTAGTTTTCTGAGTTGGATAAAATATTTCGCTGATATGAGGATTGGTACGAGATGAGCCCGCGTAAAGGATATAAATATAAATTTAATATGCAGATCACGAACCGGTGAAGGAAAAAATAAAATTTAGCCTAGGCTAGGCTAGACAGACGCTAATGGTTTTTGGTTGCTAGGGCCCGAAGATTATACTTGTATGTGGGGGCCATATAAACCCTTCGGTAAAAACGATGCGTGACTTTAAATCGACTTGATAATGTCGTTTGACAAAATATGAAGTTGTAGGGCAAACGTCAAACAGACTTTCGATTAAAATATTTGGGATCAACGTTGTACCAGAAGATTATTCTAAATAAGTCAGGGATTGGTCAACTATAACCTTGAATATATTAGTTCAATTCAGTGCCGGATTAAGGACCTCCACCACTGATGAAATTAATGGATTTTTCTCTGATTTGGTTTAAGAGAAAAACTTATCAGGCTTGTTGCTTTATTATTTGAAAAATCATTACTCTCGTGACATAAGCTCAGCTTCGAGACACGCAGGGTTCGTACAAAATTTCCGGATTAAATTCCGTGACATTTCCAGGTTTTCCCTGACCAAATTGCCAAATTTTATCTCACCATTTTTGTAGAATAAATGAATGGTGGGAGGTAAGAATATTTTCTTTTAAAAATTTATTTGGGTGAGTTTTTAGGGGTCATTTAAAAATGCCCTTATTTCTTGGGGCCATTTTAAAATTCCTTGACTTTTCCCTGACATTTTGGAATCATTTTCAAATTCCAAGACCTTTTGGAAACCTTTTAAAATTCCCTGACGTTTCCAGGTCATGTACGCTTTCCTTACATAAGCCCTCCATCAAAATGCGCCTAGGTCCCCACCTTCGGTAAATCCTGTACTGGTTAATCGTATAAGTTAAAATTTTTATTTACCATGGTTTAAAATATTAAGTTTTCAAAATACCGCTTGACGAGGGGTCTCGAACCCGAAAGCTTCGGAAACATGTAAATTTTAACTGTTTTTAATAAAATCAAAAATACCATGAAGTATCAGTCATGCTTTAAACAACTATTAAATTTATCTGTACTGGTTAAATTTTAAGCTACCAAAAATTATTGCCATCAAATTTGTGCAAAACAAGTAAAAAATACTGGTACAGGCAAAAATCATTCCAAAATAATCCCACTAAAATTGATAAAACGGTAAGGTTAGAAACTTAACTAAAGTTAAACGAATTGGGAAGAACCAAACTGAGGTTTGAAGGATTCAGAACAACGGACATGCCACATTCCTCAAAAATGAATCGAACCAACCTATGATTGGCGCGGCTCAACCCCGAGCGGGGAATCAAAATGGCGCGGCTTCCGGTTTGTTTGGCCGTCGTTCCACCTGGGCCAGAAGAGCTTCCGCCACTCAGGGTGCGAATGACGTACTGTTCTCCGCTGCTGCGATCCCGATACGTGGTGGCGGCCATCGGGTACCGGAAGGAGCTGGGCAAAGAGCTCTGCTTCTCCAGGAGGGCGCTAGGCGGCGCCGCTCTGCCGTCCAAATCGTGGCTGGACGAGAAGCGATTTTGCAACATTTTCTTCTTGGTCAGCGGTGTGGTGGTGCTGGCGAAGGTGGTCAGCGACTCGGCGCTTTTGGAAGACGCGGGCGGCGGGTATCGATAGGGGGGAGGGCGTGACCGCTGGCTCTCGTGGGGCCCGCTGGTCAGCAAAGGCTTGGAGCTGACGACGTGTACTCGGTTTAAGTGCAACTTGGTAAAGGTAGCCTCGACGGAGCGGCTTAAGCGCGGGTCGGCGAAACTGACCAACGGTAGGCTCAGAGAGTTGATGTAGTTCCGGTTCAGATCGCGAACGCTTCCGGTCGTCACTTCCGGTAATGTTTCGTTGTTCGTTTCGTCGAAACTACGGCTAAGTCGCCTCGTGGCGCAGTTCTTGTGGTGGGTGAAACGCGGCCTGTCTTCGTCGAAGTCCTCCTCGGGTAGTACGGACAGTTGCCGCAGCGACGGAGTGGCGCTGATGATGCTGCGCGTGATTGGAAAGGGGCGGGAAAACAGTTTGTTTAATTTGGATTCCCTTCGGAGGACACTGAATAGGGTAAATATTGAGGCTCCTGGTTTTTGGAGGCATGAATAATGGACGGTGTTGACGCGGGAACCCGCCCGGGTGGGACCATAAAGCCCCCCTCTTTGGTATCAATAGGTAATGACGTCAAAGATATAGATACTCCGTGTACCCTGCACCGGCTTGGGAATTCACGCTGCAAACCTCGACCGGGATGACTTAGGCGGCCTAATAGGAATTCAAGTTTTTCTCGACAGAAATGTGGCGTTTCTGAAGCAGCGTCAGCGCCGGGTGGACGTTTAACAGGGTTCGTGCGAATTTTCGGATTTAAAATCCCCGACTTATCCAGGTAAAATTCCTGGTAATTTTCATCTTTTCATAGTGAAACAATTTTTTTTTAAATATCACAAACTTACAAGGAGACGACCCGAGGTGTTACACACCGATTTCGTTCAAACTCGAGGGATTGGTAGACCTTCATTTAAAGGGAATATAACCTGCAAAGCAATCTTAATGGAAGACCCCTTCAATTTTTAAATTTTCCTGTACAGTGGCGGCAAACATTTTTAAAGCCAAAGGCAAGAGTGGCCGGTGCTGAAAACGTTGGTGTTCCACACCAAATACCTGAGGTTATATTCCCTTTAACTTGAAAAATCCTAAAGGGAATTTATTCAATGGGCGACGGTTTTGCCATGGCAACGAAAAATGTTTTTGACAACATAAAATGGAAATTTTTCCTATTTAAGCCATATCGGTTCATTTTCACCCATTTGATTCAAATTGATCAAAATGTGATCAATTTTGATTTTCTTCGTCAATTTTTAACAAATTTTTTATAATTTTGGAATTTTAAATTTTTTTCAATTTTTAAAAATTTTTCACAGGGGGGACCACCCCCTTGGAATCGATCTAAATCCCATGTTATTTTCAATGGGAAAATTTCCATTTATGTTGTCAAAAACATTTTTCGTTGCCATGGCAAAACCGTTGCTAATTGAATAAATTCCCTTTAGGATTTTTCAAGTTACATGAAGGTCTACCAATCCCTCGAGTTTGAACAAAATCAGTGTGTAACATCTCGGGTCGTCTCCTTGTTAGTTATATTTTAAAACAGCATACTGAGAGCGCTCTCGGGAAAAGGTGCCAGTCATAAGCGCGCGAGATAAAATACTTCATTTTTCGTCAACTATATAATGGGCATTTTCCGAGGGGCCGAACATTCAAAGAAATCCGAAATTCAGCCTGGATTTCTTCAAAATCAAAATCTTGAAATCCGGCAAGAAATCCAGAAATGCAACGCGAAATCCCGAAATACGGGACAAAAGTTAAGAAATCCTGTATTTCAAAATCCCGTGCACATTTTTGGTAAATGTGCAACCCCTCGGAATATTCTCTGCGATGCAAAGTTTGTCTAATAAAATACCTGACTTTTTACGATATTATTTAAATACCTGACTTTTTACGATATTATTTAAATACCTGCCTTTTTACGATATTATTTAAATACCTGACTTTTTACGATACTATTTAAATACGTGACTTATCCAGGTTACGCACGAACCCTGTTTTAAGACCCCTTACGAAACTGGGGTTCAAAACACTATTTTGGAAGCGACCCCAAAAATAAATTTGGCCTACTTTACCAAAAACCCCGAGTGGTTCCCTGCTTTGAAATAGTATTGAATACTACCCTCACCTTTATTACAAACCTATTTTTAAAATAAAGAGTTGCATCTCAAGTCACGCCATCTGAAGTTACACCTAGTTTCGGGGCTCGCCCACAAATAATTTCGCAGAGACGCGTCCGAAAAAACTCAGTTTATTAGTTAGTTCACGAACCGCTTTAAAAAAAAATAAGTCGTTCACGATGACCACGCCCATTCAAAAAAATAAGTCGATCACGATGACCACGCCCATTCAAAAAAATAAGTCGATCACGATGACCACGCCCATTCAAAAAAATAAGTCGATCACGATGACCACGCCCATTCAAAAAAATCAGTCGATCACGATGACCACGCCCATTCAAAAAAATAAGTCGATCACGATGACCACGCCCATTCAAAAAAATAAGTCGATCACGATGACCACGCCCATTCAAAAAAATAAGTCGATCACGATGACCACGCCCATTCAAAAAAAATCAGTCGATCACGATGACCACGCCCATTCAAAAAAATCAGTCGATCACGATGACCACGCCCATTCAAAAAAATCAGTTGTTCACGACACGCAGTGGCGTAGCTAAGGCGAGGCGAGCCACCCCGGGTTGTCACCCGTTTGGGCGTGACACCAGACCGTGTAAAAATAAAAACTTACACAAACTAGAGAATAGTAAGTAGCACACCATGATATCCGACCCGGATGTCACACACGCTAGCTACGCCACTGACGCCCATACTTAAAAATCAGTTGTTCACGACAAGCCCCAACCAACATGTTAAGAAAGGATAGCTTGAGAAATTCCACGTATCGAATTATTAAGAATTATAAAACAAGAAAATCAACTCACTTTTTGTTGTCATCTTCGGGAAATTCCAGCGGCGACTTGAAATCGGGCGTCTGGTCGTGGACGATCACCACATCTTCGGGAGCCAAGTTGGGGCTGGGACTATCGTCGAAATTGCCTTTCTTGATGGCGGTGACGTAACTCAAACTGCGATTGCGAAGGGCCAATGGCGACACTGTGATGGCGAGATCGTCCTCGCGATTGGTCGGGGGACTAGCGACGTCGCACGAGCCCGGGCTCTCGGCGGTGGGCGTGGTCTTCAAGGGCGTGAGCGACAACTTGGTTCCGAGTTCGCTGACCGGCGTTCGCGACAGTTCTTCGCTGGCCATTCGCGAGTTCTCCGTTTGCGTCGAGCGGTTAATGACTGACCAATGGCTGGGCAAGTTCGGGCACGATTTCGTTAGCCAGCGAGCCTTGTGCAGAGGAGTTGACCTTTGGCTTGGAGAGTAGCTGGGATGGCTACAAATAATCAAAAAGTATGTCCAGTTACTAAACCAAAAAACTATTTACGAAATTCAATGTGCAAATCGAAAACGATTGGATTTCAAAAGAAAACCAATGTTTACTTTCAAATAGTACCTACTCAGCTATTTCTACTAATCAAAACCACTAATTTTCAAAGACTAAATAACAATTCACAGACCCCAATCCACATTCGAGTCCTAAACCCCAACCCACATTCGAGTCCTAAACCCCAACCCACATTCGAGTCCTAAACCCCAACCCACATTCGAGTCCTAGACCCCAACCCACATTCGAGTCCTAGACCCCAACCCACATTCGAGTCCTAGACCCCAACCCACATTCGAGTCCTAGACCCCAACCCACATTCGAGTCCTAGACCCCAACCCACATTCGAGTCCTAGACCCCAACCCACATTCGAGTCCTAGACCCCAACCCACATTCGAGTCCTAGACCCCAACCCACATTCGAGTCCTAGACCCTTGATACCAATTTTGATACACTAGCATGAATAAACTTCGAGTCATTAGCCCTTCAACCTGGTCTCTGGTACATTATTTACATCCCTCTACTTGTTATTGGTCAAATCAGGTGGGCCCAAAGCTATTTAGTCCTAAACTGTGACGATGAACACTTTTTTAATTGAAACCAACTTTGTATCTATAATGGTTCTCGAGATAAATTTTAAATGACCTTGAAGACATGGTTCAAGGTCATGGAAATTTGTTGTCAAGCGACCCTTGCACGTTCTGTGTGTCCTGAAAATTCTTGAGATATTGGCCTCTGTATCGGTTTTGAGTTAACACCCTGTATAATGTATAACTACACGGTAACGAAACCCGAGTCGAAATAGGCATGGAAGCCCTAAAATAAAAGTAAAAAAACCGACGGTCAATCACTTACCGAACGTGTTCCCTTGACCAAAACGATTTATTGTGTCCGGTCTCGCTGCTGGTCAGTAAATCGCCACTCAAGCGTTGAAAACTACCGGCCAGTTCGCCTATTACGTTAAGAGAACGAGAATCAAAAAATAAATCCTGACCAGTTTTTGGAAGGAAGGAAAGAAATAATAAAAAGTTCTCGATTTGTCCACCAGATGACAGCGCTCACTTTTGGCCCGTTGTTCGCCGTCTTTCTCGATAATGAACGAGTTGAGCGACGCGATGCCGGCTGGTAGTTTCTGACCTCGGGACTAGAATGGATTGAGTAGGCCGCGAAGTGTTAGTAACAACTTATAAAACAGAGCCTACGCTACGCGTTGGAGGTTGCTGCGCTTACCAGATACGATACGATGGCTTGCGTTTTGCGTATTTGGGAACGCAGCACTTTCAATTCCCCATTTATTCGCTCCTTTAAGGATTCGTCCACGCCACCCTGCGGAGGAAATGATAATTATTATTAATCGTCTTTACGAGGAGTAAATGGACGCTGTCGAAATTAAGGAAAAAGCTAATCGAGAGGTTTAGTCCTCGAGTTAGACGTTTAAAAGGGAACTTCAGGAAGCTACGACAACGCTGACAAAGTTAGGTCGTCAAAACGTCAAAATACTGCTAAAACCAAGACGTGCCCGTACATATGTAAGGAGCTGTTGGCTCGCGTGGCGTGAAGGGCTTGGCCACCACCCCCCTACGCATTGTAACCCGGACACCTGAATTAATGGCTTTAAAAGTCGCTTGTTGACTTGTGTTAGCTTAGCTGAATATGATAATTATTATTATTAGTTGCTTAACCTCTAATTTCGGTAGTTGCGTTGCGTACCTTTTTAGGCTCGTCGAGAACGGGCCCGGGGCCCCAGTAAAAACCAATTCTAGCCCCTCAAGTAGGCCATTAATGCTGGAGACAGCTTTCAGGAAAAACCTCGGGAGTTGGATACCAAGCTGAACACAAGCGGGCCCGCGCCACAGTAAAACTAATTAGGACCCCACAAGTAGGCCTTTAACAGGGCTGCCACAGATTTTACACAATCAAATTCCCTGATTTTTCCAGGTTTATCCTGGACATCTCCGGAGATTTTCCCTGACTTATTTTGTGCGAAGATTTTGTATTTTTTTAACCTATATTTTAGAAAAAGTTCCTATTTGCAACCGAAATTAAATTCCGAAATTTCCCAGATTTTTAGATTAATTTTTCAAATTCCCCGACATTTCCCAGATTTTTAGATTAATTTTTCAAATTCCCTGACATTTCCCTGATTTTTAGATTAATTTTTTTAATTCCCTGACATTTCCCTGATTTTTAGATTAATTTTTCAAATTCCCTGACATTTCCCTGATTTTTAGATTAATTTTTTTAATTCCCTGACATTTCCCTGATTTTTAGATAAATTTTTCAAATTCCCTGACATTTAGATTAATTTTTTAAATTCCCTGACACTTCCCTGATTTTTATAGTATACCCATATTCAAACTCCCCGACTTTTCCAGGAATTCCAGGTTTTCCAGGTACCGTGGCAACTCTGCATTAATACTTGAGACAGCAATAGGCTTTCAGGGAGAAACTCGGGAGATGGATACCAAGCTGAACAGGAGCGGGCCCAACAAGAGATTCATTATTGTAGGATGTAATTATTGGTTAGAGGCCCCACAATAGAGGTATTATTACTGTAGACAGCCATACGTTTTAAGGAAAAGGTCACCTAGCTCGTGAAAACACGGGCCCTGGTAATTTGTACCCCCCCCCCCCTTTAGCGGGCCCGTAAATGTTTACCCCACTCCCTTTCATTTAAATCAGCTTTTCGACAGAATAGGAAAAGAACCAATAGAAAAATGGTCAGTCCAACGCCATTTTGTTTCTACGTCTGCTGCAATGACCAAATAAAGTGGGTGACGTCATCGGACGAGGGTTTAAAGCCCGGATAAGAAGGTTATATAAAATTCAGGGATGGATTCTTGGAATTGGGGTCAGCCGTAAAGCCTTAAAATAGTTTTTTTTTGTGCCGATGCAGATTGATACTTCAATTTAAAAATATCTTTGGAAAAAAAACCCAGTCTTGCGCAATTGGGATGGCATACTTTCAGAAATTGATCGAATGAATTTTCAACTTTTTTAAATCCATTTAAAAAGAAAGCAATGTTTACTAGTATTGAAGCAAAAATGTGTTTGGAACAATACTGAATAAATTCCAAGTTATTTAACTTTATCCCAAGAGCTAACAGAAGCCTCCGATGAAAAGTAAAACTATACGTATTCATAATGATTTTTCAAAAACTTACGCGTCGTTAGTACTTGGTGAAATTCCTAAAGTTATAACATCAGGAAAATTATTAATTGGTGCCTATTCCAGGGCTAGAGGTCGGCGTTTGAATAAGAAATTATACGATTGTTTATATTTATCCATAACCGATAATTATTCAGAGATATTCGAAAAAAATGATTAATTTTACATGTTAAATCGTTGTTTAATCGTATAATTTATTCGTATAAAACAAATAATACAATTTTAATGATTAATTGAAATTTTTGCGGTTAATTTATTTGTTCCGCCGACCTCTATCCAGGGCCCCGGCCCCCACTCAAATCTCGAAATTTATTATAGAAAAAATACGATTATATTTCTAAAAATGATTTTCACTTAAAAATAGAAACTATTTAACCATTTAATCACCAAAATAAACTAGTAGCTAACCATGTTAACAATAACAAAAGTATAGACTAGAACGACTTGGTATAGGAATTTATCCCTTAACTAAATCTAGCAATTTCACTGAAAATTGCGAGTGAAATGGGCAAAATATCCAAATTGAACGATTTTACAGGACATTTTGGGGATTTGTCTCAAAATATAGAATTTGATAGTGAGTACCAATTAGGACGTACTATGGTGGATTATAACATTTCATGCTCATGCACATGTATTTGTAACGCTCTTCCTCTCAATAAATGAACACATTTTTTGGTAGAAGTGCAGATTTTTAAATCAAATTACCACTCCTCTAGTTACTAGCTGCCCAATCTTTAATAATAATATATAGTAATAATAATAATTATTATAATTATAATAAATAGTAATAATAATAATTATTATAATTATAATAAATAGTAATAATAATAATTATTATAATTATAATAAATAGTAATAATAATAAAAATATAATAATAATAATAATAATCAAGTAGACTAATACCCAAAGCACAACCTTCGGCCCAAGTCAGCTAGCAACAATGCCCTTAATTCAGGTAAAATACCTAGGAGGGTGGTGGCCAGCCAACAGCTCCCCGCACTCACTATTACCGTTCATTGCTACAAGTTTTCATGGAAAGGGTAAACCGATCTGTGGGGAGCTAGCTCGCAAACTCAACGCGGAAGGAGCTGTTCCGAGTTTTCCCCTAGTGCGAGACGAAAGTGTCATCTTCGCAAACTACCTAATAGGTTGTATCTTTTCGCTTGTTCCGGGATTTCGGAGTAGGGTAGAAGAGTAAGGTTATGACGTTGTTTTACTCCGATTCTGTGCTGGCGATTAGTTTGAGTCGGAGTAAAAACGTTCTTCCAAAATGGCTGCCTGTGGTATTCTAGAAGATAATTTCTGGCTAGCAGACAACAAAATCCGATTTACTCCTTTACACCTCCTTTTCAGAAGGGGTTAAAATAGTAGCCCTAATGCTCCGGAACAAGCGAATAGTTTATGGGCCGGAGTAATTATCATCCCCGGAACAGGCGAATAAAACGTTTCAGGGTAAAAAGAGCACACTTTTAGTCCGAGAACAGGCGAAAAGAAACCACCTAATACAGTTCGATATCCACGGTGGAAATTAAAACAAATACGTGACTACAGGGTTTGTACGATAATTTCTGATCTAAACTCCCTGACCAATTTTTGACTATATTCCTGACCTTTTTGGTTATATTTTTCTTTACTATTTTAGGTAAAAATTCTTTGTTAATGTGTAGTTTGGTTGACCAACTAAAATCCCTGACTTATCCCTGACTTTCCACGAAATTATTTAAATCCCTGACTTATCCCTGACTTTCCACGAAATTATTTAAATCCCTGACTTATCCCTGACTTTCCACGAAATTATTTAAATCCCTGACTTATCCCTGACATTTTTCCTTCATTTTACAGATCCCTGACTTATCCAGGTTTTCCAGGATATCCAGGTTCTGTACGAACCCTGGACTACTACCTTGCTAATCACGTGACTACTACCTTGCTAATCACGTGACTACTACCTTGCTAATCACGTGACTACTACCTTGCTAATCACGTGACTACTACCTTGCTAATCACGTGACTACTACCTTGCTAATCACGTGACTACTACCTTGCTAATCACGTGACTACTACCTTGCTAATCACGTGACTACTACCTTGCTAATCACGTGACTACTACCTTGCTAATCACGTGACTACTACCTTGCTAATCACGTGACTACTACCTTGCTAATCACGTGACTACTACCTTGCTAATCACGTGACTACTACCTTGCTAATCACGTGACTACTACCTTGCTAATCACGTGACTACTACCTTGCTAATCACGTGACGACTTTCTATACTATCGCGCGACCTACCGTGCTAGGGTTTCACTTTCCCTTTAAGCGTCAAAATACGAAAGAGAGACTTACGGCATGGCTGGCTGGCGGAGGTTCGTTGATGATCCCGTTGGCGTCCGGGTACGGCTGGTAGGTCGGCGTGGATTCGGTGGTGATACTGAAAGAAACGAGAGTGTCTCAATCCTTTGGCTCTCAAATCTCGGCATCTGAGATATCACGACGGCGACGCGCTTCGCTGAATTCTATTACGCCTAATAATGTTCTTTTTACGTAATCTCGCCTTCAACCGGCTGGAACGGACCCAATACCGCTATTCGACGATGGCGGAGGTCGTTCCCGTTTCACGCCATTCGCCCCGAAGGAGCGCCGATGGGCAACGCCTGAGCCTCATTGCGATATGTTAGGAATAGTGAGCGGAACTGAGCGGTAAATTGTTTTCTTAAAAGAGAGCTCAGAGCGCCAATTTTGTGGTTGTAAGGTTCGTAGAAAATTTTCGGGACTCTAACAGGTTTTCTCTGACCATTTTTGTTGAATAAATGAATGTTTTGAGGTAAAACTTGCAACATGTTTCATCTTTCAAAAAATTTATTTGCCTGATTTTTGGGAACCATTATAAAATTACCCGACTTCTGGGAACCATTATAAAATTACCCGACTTCTGGGAACCATTATAAAATTACCCGACTTCTGGGAACCATTATAAAATTACCCGACTTCTGGGAACCATTATAAAATTACCCGACTTCTGGGAACCATTATAAAATTACCCGACGTTTGGGAACCATTATAAAATACCCGACTTTTGGGAAACATAAAATTACCCGACCTTTGGGAACCATTATAAAATTACCCGACATTTGGGAACAATTATAAAATTTCCCGACGTTTCGAAACCATTATAAAATTTCCCGACGTTTCGAAACCATTATAAAATTACCCGACATTTGGGAACAATTATAAAATTTCCCGACGTTTCGAAACCATTATAAAATTACCCGACATTTGGGAACAATTATAAAATTTCCCGACGTTTCGAAACCATTATAAAATTTCCCGACGTTTCGAAACCATTATAAAATTACCCGACGTTTCGAAACCATTATAAAATTACCCGACGTTTCGAAACCATTATAAAATTACCCGACGTTTCGAAACCATTATAAAATTACCCGACGTTTCGGAACAATTATAAAATTACCCGACGTTTCGGAACAATTATAAAATTACCCGACGTTTCGGAACAATTATAAAATTACCCGACGTTTCGAAACCATTATAAAATTACCCGACGTTTCGAAACCATTATAAAATTACCCGACGTTTGGGAACCATTATAAAATTACCCGACGTTTGGGAACCATTATAAAATTACCCGACGTTTGGGAACCATTATAAAATTACCCGACGTTTGGGAACCATTATAAAATTACCCGACGTTTCGGAACAATTATAAAATTACCCGACGTTTCGGAACAATTATAAAATTACCCGACGTTTCGGAACAATTATAAAATTACCCGACGTTTCGGAACAATTATAAAATTACCCGACGTTTCGGAACAATTATAAAATTACCCGACGTTTCGAAACCATTATAAAATTACCCGACGTTTCGAAACCATTATAAAATTACCCGACGTTTCGGAACAATTATAAAATTACCCGACTTTTCGGAACAATTATAAAATTACCCGACCTTTGGGAACCATTATAAAATTACCCGACCTTTGGGAACCATTATAAAATTACCCGACGTTTGGGAACCATTATAAAATTACCCGACGTTTCGAAACCATTATAAAATTACCCGACGGTTCGAAACCATTATAAAATTACCCGACGTTTCGAAACCATTATAAAATTACCCGACGTTTCGAAACCATTATAAAATTTCCCGACGTTTCGAAACCATTATAAAATTACCCGACGTTTCGAAACCATTATAAAATTACCCGACGTTTCGAAACCATTATAAAATTACCCGACGTTTCGAAACCATTATAAAATTACCCGACGTTTCGGAACAATTATAAAATTACCCGACGTTTCGGAACAATTATAAAATTACCCGACGTTTCGAAACCATTATAAAATTACCCGACGTTTCGAAACCATTATAAAATTACCCGACGTTTCGAAACCATTATAAAATTACCCGACGTTTCGGAACAATTATAAAATTACCCGACTTCTGGGAACCATTATAAAATTACCCGACTTCTGGGAACCATTATAAAATTACCCGACTTCTGGGAACCATTATAAAATTACCCGACTTCTGGGAACCATTATAAAATTACCCGACGTTTGGGAACCATTATAAAATTACCCGACGTTTGGGAACCATTATAAAATTACCCGACGTTTGGGAACCATTATAAAATTACCCGACGTTTCGGAACAATTATAAAATTACCCGACGTTTCGGAACAATTATAAAATTACCCGACGTTTCGGAACAATTATAAAATTACCCGACGTTTCGGAACAATTATAAAATTACCCGACGTTACGGAACAATTATAAAATTACCCGACGTTACGGAACAATTATAAAATTACCCGACGTTACGGAACAATTATAAAATTACCTGACTTTTCCAGGTTTTCCCTTGGTTGGCATAATATTTTCAGATTAAAATTCACTAATTTTACCGTGACCATTTTTTTGAGATTTTTAATGTTCTTTTTAAGGCCAAAATTGGACCATTTTTAAACTTTATATTTCAACTTTTAACCGAAGTTAATAATTTTTTTTAACTTTATTTTATTATATAGGTTACTTTTTAACAGAAAACAACCTTTCTTATTGCAACGTTTAACAAATTTGTCGCAGAACTAAAGTAATACTTTACAAACCTTCCCAAGATAAAATTGAATTCCCTGATTTCCCCTCCACTCGACTTTTCCTGATTTCCCTAGCCTGTGGCAACCCTGGATTGGCACCTTCCAAACGAACACCCCTTATCTCTTAACATGAGGGTCAAAAGAGAGCGTCGAAGATTCACAAAAGAGCAGCGCTTTTTTCCACTCTCAAATATGCGCCAAAAGAACAGCGCTTATTTACCAATCTCAAACATGCGCCAAAAGAGTAGCGCTTTTTTTCCAATTTCAAATATGCGCCAAAAGTGTAGCGCTTATTTACCAATCTCAAAAAAAGCGCTAAAATAGAGGAGCGATTATTATAAAATAAAAAATGAGTGTCTAAATGGAGCGCTTACTTCCGAATCTCAAATGAGCATCAAAATAAAGGCACTCTAATTTCCCAATCTCAAACGAGCTCAATAAGAGAAGCTCAAAGGAGCGTGTAAATTAAGCGTCCATTTTAACCTCTCAAATGAACGCGAAAAGAGAGGAACGCCAGTTATGCCTCTCAAATGAGCGTGAGTCGATAACAAGCGAGGTGGTTCGTGAGCTGAGCATCTCTTAGAGTAGAATGCCCACCACTGCCTGCAGGTACGAACACAAGCTAGCAAGACCGCTTTAGGGCATAGTTTTTTCCCGTCGCGATCACGGTATTAAACTCCACGTACTGTTATTTTGTCTTTTTTTTTCAAAGGGAAAAATTCGAAACTCAAGGTGCCAACCGCGATAAAGAGCACAGGTGAGGGGGTTCCCATTCTTCAAAGGGAGGGGGGGTTGTTAAAAGGGAGGTGCAGCCTATTTGGAGAGCCACTGCGGTTTAGGATGGAATTTTTATCACTTTATAGGTCAAAATATTTGAATGAGTATTTCTAGGATTTGAAAAAGGACATTATGAGGGTTCAGTCAAAAAGGTGCCATGAAGAGGGTTCAGTCAAAAAGGTGCCATGAAGAGGGTTCAGTCAAAAAGGTGCCACGAAGAGGGTTCAGTCAAAAAGGTGCCACGAAGAGGGTTCAGTCAAAAAGGTGCCACGAAGAGGGTTCAGTCAAAAAGGTGCCACGAAGAGGGTTCAGTCAAAAAGGTGCCACGAAGAGGGTTCAGTCAAAAAGGTGCCACGAAGAGGGTTAAGTCAAAAAGGTGCCATGAAGAGGGTTCAGTCAAAAAGGTGCCATGAAGAGGGTTCAGTCAAAAAGGTGCCATGAAGAGGGTTCAGTCAAAAAGGTGCCATGAAGAGGGTTCAGTCAAAAAGGTGCCATGAAGAGGGTTAAGTCAAAAAGGTGCCATGAAGAGGGTTCAGTCAAAAATGTGCCATGAGGAGGGTTAAGTCAAAAATGTGCCATTAGGAGGGTTAAGTCAAAAATGTGCCATTAGGAGGGTTAAGTCAAAAATGTGCCATTAGGAGGGTTAAGTCAAAAATGTGCCATTAGGAGGGTTAAGTCAAAAATGTGCCATTAGGAGGGTTAAGTCAAAATGTCGTTATCACAGTAAAGTGTAAAAGAAAAATCTAAAACGTCGTTTATAAGGGTAAAGTAATACGAGTCGTTATCAGCGTTAAGTGTTAAATAGGGTAAGGTCTGAAGGGGTCATTTTCAGAAGTGTAAGTGACATCAGTGTAAAGATAAAATCATTTCAAGAGCAAATTGTAAAGTCGATTATCAGAGGAAAGCGAAAAGGCAACTAAATTTCGAAGTAAAATGTCAAAATTGTCACTTTCAGACTGAAGTAACCCGGCCACCTGTTTAAGGCAATAGAAGTCACTAGATGACTTGGGCCTAAGCTGATTATTAAAACAAGGGAAACACCTTCAGACTAAAGTCTAAAACAAGGGAAACACCTTCAGACTAAAGTCTAAAACAAGGGAAACACCTTCAGACTAAAGTCTAAAACAAGGGAAACACCTTCAGACTAAAGTCTAAAACAAGGGAAACACCTTCAGACTAAAGTCTAAAACAAGGGAAACACCTTCAGACTAAAGTCTAAAACAAGGGAAACACCTTCAGACTAAAGTCTAAAACAAGGGAAACACCTTCAGACTAAAGTCTAAAACAAGGGAAACACCTTCAGACTAAAGTCTAAAACAAGGGAAACACCTTCAGACTAAAGTCTAAAACAAGGGAAACACCTTCAGACTGAAGTCTAAAACAAGGGAAACACCTTCAGACTGAAGTCTAAAACCAGGGAAACACCTTCAGACCAATAAAAGAAAAATCAGGGTACTAAGATACTAATAGCAACAACAGCTCAGACAATCGCAATTACCTGACAGTTTGATTCTTAATGCGGTTATGTTTAGAACACAGAGAGACGCAACTGCCCATTTTGGGGTCGAAAGAAGGTCGAGTCGCTCCGTACCGACCAATCACATAGCGGAAAACGACTGACGTAGCCGTGACGTCACGTGACCGGGCACGACCCCAACACGAAAGTCACGTTTCGAGTCATTTCGGGCGCTACATCTCGAGCGTGTCACTCCCAGCGGACACAGGTGGCAAATTAGCGGCTTGGCGCGGTTGGTATCGCGTGCAGGAATCCTTCGCATAGCGGGGACACTGGCTCAATTAAGGCGACGGGCTAGTTGATAATTAAGGACATTTCCAATTAGGACTACGAAGCCAATCATTATAAATAGACATTTAATTGGCTCGTCAACGTCAACCAGATTACTATTTAGGATTAAATTTTTTGGACCAATTTTAATACGTCAATCTAACATTTCTAGAAATCGACAATGCCATAATAATCGTCAATTTTAAGTTAAGAGATTATCTAAAATAATTCATAATTTCCGACCAGTCAATCTTTCTAATATAATTGATAAGACACCCAATTAATTATTAATTTAGTTTACTTAAATAAATAAACTTCAATTTACTTTATTTTAACTAAAAATCCATAAAAAATCGATAAATTGTCTAACTATTTAGACCAAATTGTGTAATTATTATCTATTCGCGAAAAAACAGAAAATTTTAAAAGTAAAGGTTTATCTACTATATTATCTTGGTAGATTGGTGAAGATCATATATTCGAAACGGGCATTTCTGAATAAATATGATTTCTTAACCACTTGTCAACATTTGGTCGGAAATATTCTTCTTTAAATTAAAAACAAAGAAAAAAACAAGAATTGAATGTCAAAAAAATTTCGCCATAAATCATAATTTAAAACAAAAAATATTTTACCTAAAAAATTAGAACTTTAATAAATAAATTTAACTGGCAATAAACACAAACCTACCAGTTCGAAATTTGGCCAAAAAAACTAATGACATTAGAATAACCAAACCAAATAACCGCACCAAAACAAAACCGCCGAGTATTCAAAAAATAAGTAAATAAAAAAAACTAGAAATCACTAAGCCTTGTTCGGGAAAATATGGATATATATTTGAGAGAATTGATAGAAACGCTTATAAAGCAATACCAGAGACACACATCCGAAAAGTCCGATTCCCCGGCGTTAAAACAAATACATCCGGATACGCGGGAAGCGCTTCTTGGCACACAAATTTCCGAAGCGATTGGGGATCAATAATAGCGGCAGAAATGATCGAGAGTCGCGGGAGATATCGTCTCCTTACTTCCGTGATCGAGGGCTTCGCGTAGAACAATTAAAAGAGGAAACGGACTATTTCGCGAAAAGCGGATATTAATTTGAATAGGTGTGCGAAATAGCTGATAACGCGTCGACTGCGGCACAGAAACGAATCGAGAAGGACGGCTGCAGTCGGCCGAAGCGACCGAATCGGATGCGGCGGCGCGTTACGCTCGATCCTCTCTCGATGGAAAGTGGGAGGCTCAAGATGCGGGTTCGCCAAACGGGGCGGGAAGCGAGTGAGGGGATGCGGTGCGTCTTAGTTAAAGGGTATGAAAAGCGCAATTACGCCTTAGATGTCCACAATATCAGCAACTTAGACCAGCTTCTAAAATAAGGAGATTCCAAGGATGAGAACCGGGGTGTCTACATACTGTCCTTCTTAGATAAAGTGTATGCAAAGCACAAGACACCTAAAAGGTCGACAATATCAGCAACTTAGGCCAGCGATTCAACGGATGAGAAATGGGGAGGTTAGAAGTGTGTCTACATACTGTGCTTCTTATACATATAAGATGTCCACAATATCAGCAACTTAGGCCAGCTTGGTCTTAAATAGGGCGATTCTAGGGATGAGAAACGGGGAGGGAAGAGGGATGCCTACATACTGTGCTTCTTAAACACTATAATATTTGGAGCGCATGGACGATACAATGTACAAAGCATCAGCAACTTAGACTATTTATTATTACGATTAGTCTTCTAGTCTGAAAATTCCAACGAAGAAGAAAGCTAGGACAGGGTATCCACACTATTTTCAGATTCAAATTCCCTGACTATTCCCTATTTTCCCTGATCATTTTAAGAGATTTTCCCGGACTTTTTTTAAACCAAAATTAGACAATGTTCCGCTTTATATTTTACTTTTATCAGAAGATTTTAAATTGAAATCGAACTAAATTTCAGTACAAAAGTATTATTGCAACGTTAAAAATAAGCAAAACTTTAAAGGAACTAAATAATAATCATAGAATTTGTCATAGGCCTAGAGTAAAATTACCTTCAAACAGTGTTAAGATGAAATTGAATTCCTGACTTTTTAGACCCATTTTAAAAATCCCTGACGCGTGGCAACCCTGTAGGGTGCCGGGATAGACTGCCTCTTAGATATAAAAGTATAAAACGAATCTTTACTACAAAATTTACACGATATAAGCAGTAGGTCGAGCTTTGAATCAAGACTAGCTAGCTTACTGGTCGAATTTTGTTACTTATAGCGGGGACAGTGTGGTGTGGGGACACTGTGTGTCTTAGTCTTCAGAGTACAAACCAGGTATTAATATAGAACGTACAGGAATTCAGAAAATTGATTACAAGCGTAATGAAGGTGGGCAAGATTAACATTTTCATTGATATTAATAAACAATTATAATTAAATAATATTAATTATAATTATTAATATTAAATAATTAATATTGATTATAATTATTAATATTTTCAATCAAACGAATGTGTACTAAGATTATTAAATTTAAATATTTAGGTCAGAATTATCTGCTCAAACCAAAAGGAATTCTAAATGTTTTTTATCCATTCACACGGACAGGGTGACCACAGAATACTTAAATCCTTTAAATGAATTATAGAAAATTTATCAGTTAAATATAGGAAAAAAATTGGGGGAAGGGAAGGAAAAAGTAGGATAAAATAATTATATAATAAGAGAAAACAGTTGTCAAAATTGCTTAAAGGGTGTATAACCTTCAAAATAAAGTTTATAACCGAAAAAAAATTAAATAAACGTAAGAACCACCTTTCTTATAATTTAATAATAAATTATTAATTGATTAAAAAATATAACTTTTTCGAAAAAATAAAATATGTAAGGAAAAAATATCAACTAATTAAATTTCTTCAGACTATTGAGTTAAGATATAGGGTATTATAGGAAATTTAATGAAATTATAAGAAAAAAATTAGGACGTTAAATTAGAGGAAAAAATAGGAAATATAGGAACTGTGGTCACCCTGCACGAAACAACTCAGTTTGTAATTCTTGTTGGCCAACAATTTTTTATTAGTCAAAATTGCCTAGTTTCAGCTTGAAGATAACTAGGGTGAGACGATTTATAGCGACGCTCTTGCATTCGGTGTTGCCAGATTGTGGGAAATTTCCCATATTGTGGGAATTTTTGGGGACCATTTTTGCTCTGTGGGGGAAAAGGTAATTTTTTTTCAAAAACGTTGATTTTGTGGGAATTTTCACGTTTGCGGGTATTTATAATAGGTTTTTGTTTTAATTTGACTATCAATAGAAAGCTCAAAATTATCTAGAGCTGTGTATTTTTGTGCATCTTGGGATTTTATAAATAATAAAACGGAGGCGCCTCCGAATACTAAAATCAATCAATGCAGAGGCCTAACAACCAAAATGTTTAAAAATTGTAATTTTTTCAATAAAATTTAATTTCAAAAAATGTTCTTTTCCAATTTTTTTAAAAATTATTGCATGTTTTCCGTTGGGTTTTAGTTTGGGGCGGGGCTAAATAGGGGTGTGGGAATTTCGACTTTCGAACCTGGGCAACACTGCCCGCAATCCTCTCACGCCCTAACAGTAAGTTCCGTTCAACTAAACCCTGATCAGGTTTTCCAGCTTGTGTACGAGTCCTGTAGTAATTTTCAGAACAGTCGAAATACATACGCTCTTGGTGCAATTATAGTTATAGAAAGACATTAAAAATATAGTTAAAATTATTAAATATAGGTGTGGTAGGTTCCCATAGATTCTAAAAACTTGGAATATCTCAAGAGTACAAATGGACATTTAAAATCTGGTCCCCTTAACGACAACACTACGTGGATTCTTTTCGCCTGTTCTCGGACTAAAAGTGTACTCTTTTTACCCCAAAACGTTTTATTCGCCTGTTCCGGGGATGATAATTACTTCGGCCAATAAACTATTCGCTTGTTCCGGAGTATTAGGGCTAATATTTTAACCCCTTCTGGAAAGTAGGTGTAAAGGAGTAAATCGGATTTTGTTGTCTGCTAGCCAGAATGTATCTGTTTATTCTGCTAAAAAAGGCCACAGGCAGCCATTTTGGAAGAACGTTTTTACTCTGACTAACTATTCGCCACCACGGAATTGGTGTAAAATGACCCTACTACGAAATCCATCGTTCGATTTGGCTACGTTAAAAATAATTTAATTGGAATCGGGCAACATTTAAGAACCATGACGACAGAGATTTCGCCATTTGAGCTGTTGAGAGGGACACAGTACTCTCCGGGTTCCGGGCCTTCAAAAGAGGCGAATGCTTTTAAATCCCGCTAGATTGGAAACCGGGAAATCTCCGCAGCTGCGGGCACTCTTGTTTGCATTCGACGTCTCCAAAACAAATATGACTGAGGTTAAGCGAGCCCTCCGCGTACACGCGTCACCGACTCGTTGAAAATATACAACAGGAATGGCAACTCTAACGATTTTTTTGTCACGGGGTACTTTACGCCTACTCACTTCCGGTAAGGGCCGTTCGATAAAATTGCTTTTAGATCTTTACCTTCCCACTAGTGAAACTTCCGATACGTAGAAAATATACCAGAGGAATAGCCACTTTAAAACTATTAACTTCCGGTAAGGTGCGGTCGAAAATTACGACTTCCCCGCTTTCAACGATGAGGAATATTAACCAAGGTTGTGTAGTGCCATTTTCCGCATAATTCAATTTTACTTTATCAAAATTTAACATAGTTCGTACAAAATTTCCGGAATTAAATTCTGATATTTCCAGGTTTTTCCTGACCAAATTTCCAAATTTTTCCCTGACCGTTTTTGAAGAATAAAATAATGGTTCGAGGTAAAAATCTTGAAAAATAAATTCTTTCAAAAATTTATTTGCCCGATTTTTTTGAGGTCATTTATAAATTCCTTCGCGTTTTTGTTTGCTCAAAGACCTATCGGTACGAGCTATTAGTAAGTTTTTAAATTTCTTCAAATTTGTTTAGGTCTTAGCTTTATTATCCCTTTTCATTATGGACTTATCTACTTATTCGCCAATTTTATCATCCTATAAATTCCTTGAGATTTCCCGGACAGTTTGGAATCATTTTAAAATTCCCTGACATTTTGAAAACATTTTAAAATTCCCTGACTTTTCCAGGTCGTGTACGAACCCTTTTTTAAGCCCATTTTAAGGCCAAATTTAGACCACTTCAGCTTAGTTTTGTGTTTTATATTTCCTTGTTATGTTTTAACTAAAATAATTGCAGCGTTTACAAACCTTTAGTTTTATTTAGATCACCTACATAAAACGAAGATAATATAGAACTTAATAGACTTAGGCTTCGTCTACTGCAACATATAATAACCCAGAAGTAAACTTATCTTTTAGCATACCGAGATAAATTTTAAATCTATACTCAGTTGCAACTTGTAGGTTAAGAAAGGCAAAATATCTAGTACATTTAGCGGAAAAATACTAGCACGAATTGCCGGTTAATCGCCGGCGGAAATCTCGAATTTCTCCTATTTTCTGCTGAACTTCTAAGGTTCCTACGCGTGTTATAGATGTCTATTGCGTAAATTTCAAAGTTAGCAATAATATTTCATGTAGATTATTTTTAAGTTTCATTACAGCATAATTTTAGTATTACGCTCCTAAACAATCATCAAATCGCTTGTTTAAATACGTCAACGTGGTAATTACGGCATTACCCGTTCTATACTTACCCTGGACTCGCCAAACGGAATTTATATGTATGACACACTTGTAGTACTAAAATTAAATTTTTACAATTGGTTTTAAATCATATCTATGTTAATTTGATAATTATCACTTTGAATTATAACGCAATAGAAAGAATTTTCCAAAATTATGTACCGCGCGCGGGTATACTTAGAAATTCAACCGTAAACAGGTGAAATTCTATATTACAGGGTGACCACTGGAAACCCTCGTTTTTTATAGGAAAAATAGGAAATTTATAGTTATTTTATAGGACATTATAGGAGTCATTTTTAGGTAATTATAGGAACGTTCAGTGAAGTTATAGGAAAATATACGAATCATTTTAATACAGATATAAAAAATGCTTTTAAAGACTCTTTGGTTTAATAATAATATTGCATTTAATATGAAAACATCACAGACTTTGTGACTAGATATATGTATGAAGATAATATTACAATTTCATTTTAAAACAGCAGTAAGCCGTAAAAGCCAATAAATTTAGTGCTTTAGTAAAAGATATCGAAAAACAGGAAAATTTACAAATTACAGGAAGTTATAGGAAGACAATCGAAATATAGGAAAAATTATAGTGTGGTCACCCTGATATTATCGCCGGCGCTTAACCGGAAATTAGTACCAGTATCTTTCCGCCAAATGCACTGTAGATATTTTGCCTTTCTTAACCTGCAACTGAGTAGAGATGCTATTCCTCTTTAATATTTTCCACGTTCGCCAGAACTACGAAACTAACGTAGCGTTATAATACGAAAGCCTAACCGTTCCCGTTCGTAACGCCGGTTCCTTAACCTCCTCCGGAGCTATTCAGTCTCGTCTTATTAAAATCGGAGCGCACAGTGGCGCCACCATTTCGAATTTTGAGCAGTGTAGAGGCATTTCTAGTTTCATAACACTTTCCGTTTTAGTCAAAGGAATCGTGGTTCGAACATTTATGCTAATTTATAACGCGGAAGATGGGCCTGTGATTTTGAGGCGAAAGTTGTTTGTAGTTTCGGTGTACCCGTATAAAACATAAAATTGAATTTTTGAGGGTTCGAGTTGGACTACTTTAAATGGAAAAAAATTTCAAATCTTACTACGGTATAATATTTTTAACTTTTGGTATCATTATTTGGGTTTGTGACGTTTGTCATTACAGGGTTGCCATAATATTTTCAGTTTCCATTTCCTGACTAGCCCATGACCATTTTAAGAGATTTTCCCGGACTTTTTAGGGCGAAAATTAGACAATTTTTAACTCTTTGTTTTACTTATTATCAGAAGATAATAAATTTGAACCAATTATATTTCCGTACAAAAATTATTGAACGGTAAAAAATTGGAAACTTTTAAACGCACTCTCGCAAGCTCAAAATTTATGTTAGCGTCGAGTTCGGGACTACTTATTTTCTTTCATTTTTCCCCATTAGATAGTAGCGGCAATGAGAGTAGCGGAGGTTTCTCTAACTATGCTGTACAGCCAAAGGTAGCGGAGAGAGGATTTTCATCCCCTGGAGTGACTGATTTCTAACTCTTTGGGGCATATAGTTAATTCCTTCCCACATATACTTTTACTCTAAGGTACGACTTTCACAATAAAGACTGAAGTGAGATTGGAATAGCTCATATCCTGCGTCGCGATAGACTCCATCGCCATCTCTTTTTAATAAAAGAACTAAAAGCTACCTTTGTGAGAAAATTCAGCTGGCTAGAGTGCGTGAACTAAATAAAAATAGCCGAATTTGCCATAGGTCTAGAGTAAAATTACCTTCAAGAAGTATCAAGATGAAGTAGAAATTCAGGGAATTCAATTAAGTCTTAGATTTCCCTAGCTTTAAAAGCCCATGTTTAAATTCCCTGACTTTATCCTGATTTCCCTGTTTTCCTTGACGTGTGGCAACCTTGTATTAAGTTTATTATCAAGAGTAACTACTGGCGAAATTTAAAAACTGTGGCCAAAAAATTGACTCAGTGTAAGATAAAGGTTTGGTTGATGAACGCAGTCAATGCTTTAAAAAAATCTAAATTATCTTGGTCACGGCTTAAAAATAGTCGAATTGTCTTAGCTAAAGGCTTGAACTAGTTCAAATTATCTTCGACAAGGAAAATCTTCCAAAAGTCAGAATTAACTCGGTCTATGGATTACAATAGTCCAAATTAACTGGGTCTATGAATTATAATAGTTCAAATTATCTACGTTCAAAAAATAATCAAAATTATCTTGTAATAGGTGAAAGATATTCAATTATCTTGGACAAAATATAATAATAATCAGCTAGGCTAATACCCAAGGCACCACCTTAGGCCTAAGTCATCTTGCGACTTTTAAAGCCTTGAATTCAGGTGGCCGGGTTACAATGCGTAGGAGGGTGGTGGCAAGCCCTGCAAGCCACGCGAGCCAACAGCTCCCTACACAAACTATTGCCGTTAACCTCAACAAGTTTTTAAGGAAGGGGAAACCGAAGATCTCGGGGGAAAACCCCTTAAACCAGTGGGGGAGATAACTTGTAAACTCAACGCAGAATGAGTTGTTCCGAGTTTTCACCCAGTGCCACAAGCTGGGATCGAACCCGGCTCCTCTTGCTGCGAGGCGAAAGTGCTAACCACTCCGCCACCCCACTTCGGCTCACGGCTTAAAATAGTCCAAAATATTTTGGCTTACGGCTTAAAATAGCCCAAAATATCTCGGACAACGTCTTTAAATTGTCCAAATTATATCGACTTATCCTTTTCAAATGATGCTTAAAAACGGGGCTAAGACTACGTTCAGTAAACTACAAATGTTTCTAAGGACCGTCTGAAAATAAATAAGCCTACTTTATCAAATAGTCAGACCGCTAGTTAAACCTACTTTATCAAATAGTCAGACCGCTAGTTGAACCTACTTTATCAAATAGTCAGACCGCTAGTTGAACCTACTTTATCAAATAGTCAGACCGCTAGTTAAACCTACTTTATCAAATAGTCAGACCGCTAGTTGAACCTACTTTATCAAATAGTCAGACCGTTAGTTAAACCTACTTTACAAACTAGTCTAATTTATCCGGCCACTAATAAAGCCTACTTCATAAATTTATCCGGCCACTAGTTGAGCCTACTACATTAACTTGTCAAGCCATTGTTTATTGATATATATGAGCAATATAACGAAGTTATTGTTTTAACGTTTTTAATTACTTAATTTATTAGCAGATAAAAAGGTATCATTAAGAGAAAAATGACCACGTCGTCATACTATTTTTTTTTTAAATATACAGGGTGTCCACTATAAAATGAACCTGGGCGAATATCTCAAAATCTGTTTTACGTAAGATTTTGAAATTTTCAAGTCGTATACAAGATGTATGGGGAAACCTAATGCGAAAATGTCGATGACCTTGAACTATGTCTTCAAGGTCATCCAAAAACTAACTCGAGAACCGTAAGTGTTAGAAAGTTGGTTCCAATTAGAAAAGTGTTCAACGTGACTTTTTAAGTACAAGTAGGTTTGACCTGATCGGATTTGACCAATAGGAAGCTGAGAAATGCTAGATGAAAAACAAGAAGGTCGTTAAGTTGATAACGTGTCGAAAGCGAGGTTCGATAGCTGATAACTCTAAAGATACTCGTGTTAGAGTACTGAAACTTGCTATACATCCTCATCAAGATTGAGGGTTTTTAGGTTAAAAATTTCAATGAGCTTGAACCATGTCTTCAAGGTCATCCAAAAACTAACGCGAGAACCGTAAGTGTTAGAAAGTTGGTTCCAATTAGAAACGTGTTTCCATGTCACATTGTAGGTCTAATTAGCTTTGATTAGATCGAATTTGACCAAAAGGAAGTCGAGGAACTGTTTTTCAAAATCACAAAGGTCGTTAAAATGAAAATTGAAAGAAAACGCACATAACTCGAAACCAATTCGTGTTACATCGAAATTTGCTAGACAAACTCATTATGGTGGGAGTTTTTCAAGTTTGTAAAATTGGATGACCTTGAAGACGTGGTTTAAGCTGATTCAGTTTCAAGTTATTTCTCAAGGTCATTTTTGAATGTCTTGGAAGACCTGGTTCAAAACTACTTTGACGATAAAGTGGTGATTAGCAAATTTCCTATTGAAACCTAGTTTCTAAACCCAATGGATCGCGAGATAATGTTTTCACACCTTATCGTTATCAACTTAACGAACTTCTTGTTTTTCATATAGCATTTCTCGGCTTGCTATTGGTCAAATCCGATCAGGTCAAACCTACTTGTACTTAAAAAGTCACGTGGAACACGTGTCTAATTGGAACCAACTTTATAACACTTACGGTTCTCGAGTTAGTTTTTGGATGACCTTGAAGACATGGTTCAAGGTCATCGACATTTTCGCAGTAGGTTTCCCCCTACATCTTGTATAAGACTTGAAAATTTCAAAATCGTACCTAAAACAGATTTTTAGATATTCGCCCTGGTAAATTTTTTAGTGGACACCCTGTATTAGTTATAGTTGGAAAAAGGGTGAGCTATGCAAAGGTAACAAGTTTTCCCGCCAAATCGCCAATTTAGAATTCCAAAACTTTTCTATCCGCTACCAGATGGCGGTGAACCATTAACGCAAGCCAAAGAAATTAAAATAGATGGCGACAGTAGTTAGGACTTTTGTAAGAAACTATTTTCTAGCCGCGGAATTTAAACGTGTAAAACTACGTTCACTGCAAACTATTATGATTGTAAACAGATTTCTAGCCCAAAAATGCTAATCCAACTGAAATTTAAAATAAATTCCTACCTTATTAAGGAAGTATTGATTTCCTCCAATTGATTCAGAACCTGCTCAAGAAATGTCAGTGATTCTGTGAACAACTTCTCCGGTTTAACATCTCTGAAGTAGTTGATGGCTCTGTTGGCTTTATTTCCCACCGATTCAAAGGCTAAAAATAATTAAAATTCAGTTAAATTATATTTTTGAATGGTACAAGGAAAAGCTTAAATAAGTCAACTCAAAAGTTTTTTTTTAACTTAACTAATTCTTTTTGCCTAAAATAGAAAAATATTATACCACACACAGCATTTAAAAAAATATTAACATTAATAAATAATTTAATAGAAGAAAAATTTTACGAAAACCATCTTACATTTATTTAGATCAACGGAACTGGATATTTCCAAGGAATCAGGATCAAAACTACTTAAAAAATATATTTTAAATTAGCAGCAAACTTAACACTTAAATTTAAATATCAAACTTACTATTGCGATAATTTAGGAACTTTGGAGGCGCTAATGGCAGAGTCAGTTTCGTCAAAACTTTCCAAACCTCTTCTCTACAAAAAAATAATTGTCCAAAATTATGATTTTTAATAACTTTAAATTTAAAAAAATTAACTTTATCAAGTTAACATACGGTTTCAGAATTTTCATCAAAGAGGCCTGTTTGTGTACCACTATAGAGAGCAGCGGGCAAAATGTGTTTTCCACAGAATGGCGACGGTAATGGCGTACCTTTGGATCTGACTACATCTTTCATTTCAGCACACAACGATGGCTTAGTGACTGGAATAGCTTTTCGTTTTGTAGGTGTACTGGCTTTCAATCCATTTAAGTCTTTTTTAATTGGCGATATTGCAAAACTACCCTTTGGCAGGATTAATTTGAGATTAGAGATTTCGGTACAATTGGCACAGTTTGAGGAGGACATGGAAAGGTCGTGACTGCACGAACAACTGAAAGCAGCATTAGTTTCAGATTCTCGTTCTTCAATGATTTCAAGGTTCTGAGTTGCATAATGAAGCCTGATGTAAAAGAAGAAAAAAAGGTTTAGCGAGGGCAAGTCATCAGGGTCAACCAAACCTTAGCGAGGGCAAGTCATCAGGGTCAACCAAAGCTTAGCGAGGGCAAGTCATCAGGGTCAACCAAAGCTTAGCGAGGGCAAGTCATCAGGGTCAACCAAAGCTTAGCGAGGGCAAGTCATCAGGGTCAACCAAAGCTTAGCAAGGGCAAGTCATCAGGGTCAACCAAAGCTTAGCGAGGGCAAGTAATTAGAGTTCGCCAAAGCTTAGCGAGGGCAAGTAATTAGAGTTCGCCAGGGCATAGCGAGGGCAAGTAATTAGAGTTCGCCAGGGCATAGCGAGGGCAAGTAATTAGAGTTCGCCAGGGCTTAGCGAGGGCAAGTAATCAGGGTTCGCCAAGTGCTTAGCGAGGGCAAGTAATCAGGGTTCGCCAAGTGCTTAGCGAGGGCAAGTAATCAGGGTTCGCCAAGTGCTTAGCGAGGGCAAGTAATCAGGGTTCGCCAAGTGCTTAGCGAGGGCAAGTAATCAGGGTTCGCCAAGGCTTAGCGAGGGCAAGTAATCAGGGTTCGCCAAGGCTTAGCGAGGGCAAGTAATCAGGGTTCGCCAAGGCTTAGCGAGGGCAAGTAATCAGGGTTCGCCAAGGCTTAGCGAGGGCAAGTAATCAGGGTTCGCCAAGGCTTAGCGAGGGCAAGTAATCAGGGTTCGCCAAGGCTTAGCGAGGGCAAGTAATCAGGGTTCGCCAAGGCTTAGCGAGGGCAAGTAATCAGGGTTCGCCAAGGCTTAGCGAGGGCAAGTAATCAGGGTTCGCCAAGGCTTAGCGAGGGCAAGTAATCAGGGTTCGCCAAGGCTTAGCGAGGGCAAGTAATCAGGGTTCGCCAAGGCTTAGCGAGGGCAAGTAATCAGGGTTCGCCAAGGCTTAGCGAGGGCAAGTAATCAGGGTTCGCCAAGGCTTAGCACATGACAAAGAAGATTGAGTTATTGACCAAGGATTGAGAGACAAATTTTAAATGAGTTTTAAAGGGCGCGTATTTTAACAAAGCCTTAGCAGTAATTTTTTTCGAAAATGCTAAAAATAAAACTGACGCAGCAACTTCTTCTTCCGCTCTGCAATAGAGAAGTTCCAATTCACTTTTCTGTGCTCTAAGACACTCGGAAGATTCAGCCATTTCAGTCAAGGCTTGAGTCCTTTTCTCCACTAACTCGGTTTTCTAGAATGGAAAATTTCTATTTAATTATCTTCAGCAACGATGAAAGAGCAAAAAAGAAACTTACTTCTTGAAGATCTTGGTTCAGAATCTCATTGGCTTTGTTCAATAAATTATTTTCTATGTTCACCAAAGCCAACGTTTCTTTCAGATCATCTACCGTAGATCGCAATGTATCAACCTCCTGATTGACTAGATTTAACTGTAAAAGTTAAAAAAATTAGTGTTAACAAAGGAGCATAGAAATTAACGTCATTACCTCTTCATTCAAGTCTCTTATCCTGGCATCCAGAGACATACGTTCTTTATTGAAGTTTGTAAGCCTCTCCTGCAGCATATGGTTTGCCTCTTCATAGTTTGATAACGTTAATTTTAGTCGAGCATTGTCCTTTTCCGTATCTTTCCATTTTTCGTGCCAAATTTGCCAACTTTAATTTAGGGAATAATAATTAAAATTTAAAATAGCAAAGGTTTAAGATGGACAAATGAGCTCAAAGCGAAAAGAAAACAGGCATTGGGAAATATGGTTAGCACAACAATTTCAGTCTTAAAAGCCAACTACATAGTAGAGAGGAGTCGTGTACCTGATTTAGTCAGGCTACTTTAAATCGGGTCAGCCGCGTAAAATTAATTTAGTTTTCTTTCGGGTCGGGCCGGGCTTGGTAAAATGTATTTAGTTTTTTCGGGTCGGGTCGGGCCGGTAAAATGTATTTAGTTTTTTTCGGGTTGGGTCGGGCCGGTAAAATGTATTTAGTTTTTATCGGGTCGGGTCGGGTCGGGTCGGTAAAATGTATTTAGTTTATTTCGGGTCGGGCCGGGTAAAATTAATTTAGATGTTTTCGGGTTGGGTTGGGTTGGGTCGGGCCGGGTCGGGCCGGGTAAAATTTATTTAAGGTTTTTTCGGGTCGGGTAAATATTTATTTAGGTTTTTTTCGGTCGGGACGGGTAAAATATATTTAGATTTAATCGGGTTGGGTCGGATCGTGCAAAATTTAATTTATTTCTTTTCGGGCCGGGCCGTGCCGTGCCTAAAAAATGGACGGCCCGACTCGTCTGTACTACTTAGTTATTCGGTGTACTCTGTCTTACACTGGAAGTTGGCTCGCTGCAAGACACATGCTATACAAACAGCCAACTTCCAGTGAAAGACGGGGTAAGCCACATAACTATGTAGTCGGCCTTTAAGTAAAAAAAAAACTAAAAAAGTAACTACAGCCAAATCTGAGATTCTGCTAAAGCTTAAATCAAGTGGGGGCACGACGTGAAGTAGCTCTTTTTTCAATAGATGGCACTAGCGTCGAAATCAAAAACGTGGTACTTATAGCTAACCCTCGCGTTGATTGGATCTTTTGTAAATTGGTCAATAACATAAATTACAGCCATTATAAACAATATTTTAACATGGTTTATATAATTTAAGTTAAAGCCCACTAAATAGAGTATAAGTTGTCTAACTATAATACTCTACAATGGCTCTCTGACGATGGTATCATTTGGCTATTTTGAATTTTAGCTTTCTTTGTCATTAATAGATGGCACCACACTCTCCAGTAAAGTCGCAATTTTCGAAGAATAGGATAGATTCATGGCTAATAACAGCCACTTTTCATAATACAGATGGCAATGATAGAGCCGACACTTGCTTTAACATAAGGAAAAATGTTGAACCAAAAAAAACTAACGTTTCATATTTTTTCTGCAACTCCTGATTTTCGTAAAACAAATTGGTATTCATTTCTTCAGTCTGGGAAATTTGCAGCATCAAGTGACTCTTTTCTTCATTTAACCTCTTATTTTGGTGTTGTAAATCTTCAATTTCACTGAGAAAGTCAAACGAATTCTTTGAATTTGGACTCCTCTCATCAATGTCAAAATTGTCTATTTTAAGAGCTTCATTACTGCTGAACGAAGACAACTCGGAGAAACTAAAAACTCCTATAAATATCACTGTTAAAAATAAATTCACAATAATTAAAGCTTTTTTTTTAAATACCACTACCTAATGACGACTCTACGCTTTCACGTGGTGAACTGACATTTTTATAGCTTTGGCTTTGGTTTAAATCGTTAAATGAATCAGCAAACCCAATAAAATGACTAGAATTCTCGATATATTCCCTCAAACGGCTATTAAAAAATAAACATCATAAATTGACTAATCAGCAGATATCCTTATCGGTGTTACGAGGATTTTAAAATGTTACACTAGTATTAAACAAAACATAACGTACTCGTCTCGTCGGATAGATAACAACAGATTTAACACATGGACTATCGACTCTGGATCTTCAAAATCTGAGGGCTTGAACGGTGAGTAGTCCTGGATAACAAGCTTGTGAGCTAATTTTGATAAATATTTGACTTCAGCAAGAGCCTTGATTGGGAAAATGTTATTTATAAACATGGTTCTATCATTGAAGGAAGCGTTTGCCAATAAATAGAACAAAATAAAATACTTCATATTCATTGATGTCTGTATTCGGCTTTTTTAATTTGGTTGCGATGGATTGCAGGTAGTTTTTCTCCAAATGACCATCTTCACCAAAGCCAATGAAAGCTTTCTCGTTTTGTTGTTCATCAACATCGTCTTCGTTTTGGTCAAGACTAGTGTCAGTTGAGGAGTTTGGTTCACTTTCTACTACAGAATCAATGCTGTCCATTTTTCATTCGTCCTAAAACGTTAAAATCATGTAAATAAAAATCCAAAAGTGAAACCACCAAGGGCTAAACAGACAAAAATAAAATCACAAATGTTAGTAACGGTAAAATAACTTTAAATGTAATGAAAATATATTGTAATAATAATATGTCTACGATTTTTTCCCTTTAAAACCTATTATAAATTGAATAAACACCTTAAATACGAGCCGACACACTTGATTCTAAATTTCGAACAAGGCGCAAAATGAAATTTTCGGGCCTAATAAGGTGGTTAGAAAATAAAAGCACCGCAGCGCCGTTTCGGCAAACGAACTAACTAACGACACGTTTTAATGAAAGTACATAGAAAATACATAATATTTAAGATATTAATACATTGCCTAAATATTTAATATACAATAATATTAAAAATACAAAATTTAAAAACTAAAGTTAATCCTATTTAAAAAATTCTCTTATCGGGAAAAATGGTTCTGAAAAATTTGTAATAATGGTACGAAAAACATTTCCAAGATTTTTCCATAATATTTCAATTCATCGAAACCCATTGAAGCGGAAAATAAGTATAATAATACAGATAACAGGCGTATCGTCTAATAATTTCCACGTGAAATCAATATGTAATAAAGTAAGCTTAATGCTTAAGCGGTTTTTCTGTGAATTCGTGCGAAGAAAAAAATGACAGAAACTTTCTAATCGTTTAAGAAACGTTTCCTTGAACGCGAATCGCCTTTAAAAACGGAACAATTTACAAAACAGCCACTGATTTTCCGGAAATACGGATATTATTTGATTAATAATACAGCTATTAGGTATTCTTTTGCGCTTGGAAGGTAACCATTTAATGAGGGTTCGTGCTATCAATGAATCTTGAAGAATTACAGCACTGTGACGTCAACTGTGCTCCTTTCCTAAAATGGCTGCCATAGCCAAAGCTACTAAGATTTTTCACAACCTGTAGCAATGTGTTCAGAAGTTATTTTTAGCAGGTTGTGAATAGTGTTTTAAATTCATAAAAGTTGTAATTTTTTAGATGGTAATAATAATAAAAAATTAGCATCAATTATTTAAAATTTAAATATAGCAAGGGCCTAGGAGTGACGTCACAGGATGATCCTGTTTTTATAAACTTTATCAACTATTTATAATTTAGTGCCTTGATCTTAACTACCAATATTTACCAATATTCAGGGTTGGCTGATAAATTTTGATTTAAATCAAGTGATCTGAGCAAACTAAAATATTAAAAAATAATTAAATTTAATTAGGATTTAATTTAATTCAAGATGAGCTAACTGATAGTCAATTAATTCCATAAAATCAAAAAATTCGATTAAAATAAAAAATTAAAAATCGATTAATTTGATTTTTATTAAAAAAAATCAAAAAAGGTGGCAACCATGCTTTTAATGCTTTTTACAAGGTGTCGAGTGAACCATGAGTGAACCTTGGAAGAGGGAAGTATTCTGGAGTGGCAAATCCCATAGCGGTAATAAGAACGTCCTTTCCCGCCTATTGCTGTTAGAATTACCCAGACTACCCGGTTTTTCGTCGGGAGTCAGCTTTATCTGCCATCATTCTGGCTTGATGACGTCCGACCAAAAAGAGCATGATGGGAATTTTACAAAGCCGCAGGTGGCGCCCGACTTTTCCACTCCAGAATACTTCCCTTCTCCAAGAGTGAACCAACAGCTCCTTACACTCATGTGTTTATGGAAAGGTAAAACCCGTCTATCCGGTAGTGAGCGAACTTCCAAACTCAATGCGGAAGGAGTGGTTCGGAGTTTTCAAGTGGGATCGAACCAGCGTTGCCAGACGTACGATAATTATCGTAAACGTCAATAATTTCTAACAAATTTTTGTGTTGTACTATATAGTAAGCAATTTCCGATTTTTAAGTTGGCTGAAAACCAGTTAAAAACTGATTTTTAAACAAGTTTTCAATTGGTCGAACTTTAAGTTTAACATCAATATTTTACACAAATTTCAAACTTATCGCCAGTTTTATGCGGTGCAGGGTTTTGAAAAGTTTTTTTTTATTACCATTTTCTTTTTTAAACCAGTTTTTTTTTGTTTAAACCAGGCTTATTTAAAACACTGGTTTATATTACTTTTAAACAATTTTTCACTTGTGTAAATTCTTTTTAACTGTACATACTGTGCTTTATTTACTAAAATTTAATCTGTGTTAAAAAAGTTGAATTACCAAAATTATATGTAAAAATTAAAAAAATTACCTTTTTCATTTTCTGGGACTATAATAATAATAATCAGCTAGGCTAATACCGAAGGCACCACCTTAGGCCTAAGTCATCCAGCGACTTCTAAAGCCATTAATTCAGGTGGCCTGGTTACAATGCGTAGGAAGGTGGTAGCAAGCGCTTCGTACCACGTGAGCCAACACTAACTATTGCCGTTAACCTCAACAAGTTTTTATGAAAAGGGGAAACCGAAGAGCTCGGTGGAAAACCCCTTAAACCAGCGAGGAGATAACTTGCAAACTCAACGCGAAAGGAGTTGTTCCGAGTTTTCACCCAGTGCCACAAGCTGGGATCAAACCCGGCTCCTCTTGCTGCGAAACACAAGTTTAAATACTTTCTCTGTGGCTAGTCAATAAACAACTATATCGATTTAAATTGTTGGTTTAGTTCTGGTTTTGAATATTACAAAATTAGTTTTTTAGTTTCGATTATGTAGAAATATTTTGGCCAAGACGTTTTAGTAGTGTTTTGGTAAGAAAATTTACAAATAATTGGGAATAATTTAGAGTGAATCGTAGCAAAGTTTAAAAATAAGCCAAAGGATTATAGCAAACAAAGATATTCTGTGCTGCCTTGATTTGTATTCAGGAGGAAGGATACTGAATTGGATTTTAAGCCCAAAATAGTCATTCTCTCGACAATATAAATAAATTCTTGGCTATATCAATAAAAAAAATGTATCAAACATTGTTATAAATTAATGGATATAAAAATATTGTATGGAATTTATAGTATCACATTTAATCGATTAGCAAAAAAAGAGCAACTTTAAATAACTCGTGAATGTAAATTACAAAAATGTACCTGACACACGTTGGACGAACAATTCGATAAAGTTCAACGTGCTCTACGGCGTGGTTATTGATTGAGCAAAAACCCAAAAATTACAGGACCTTAACCACAAGTCCACAACACGTTACAAAAATACAATAATTTCTTCGCGTTGATAATCTATTATTCTTAATTTATTATACTCTTGTCTGCGAGTGTTTTTTGTACGCTCATCAATAATTTTGGGGTGAGTCTCCAAATTTATTTCAACTTGGTTTTTTTATATCTCCATCGAATCGGTATTCTATGGAGCGTTACATCACGACTTGAGTTATCCTATTTTTCTCCCGATATTTTTAAATATTTAGTAATAAATTATGTGCAAAGTAGAAAAATACGATATTGCGGTTTGATATAGAAATTTGAACATTTTTACGGGTAAAATCGGCTGATGGCCGATAACAAAGTTGTACCAATATAAAAGAATTACCGATAACTAATCCATATTAATAGTGTTATTTAAATAGCAAATTAATTTTTAGTCTTAATTTTAAGACGGGAAACTGATATAAAAAAATTTAACTTTTAGACCGAGAGTTGAAAAACAAAAGAAAAAAATTAATTTTAAAAATCCCTTTAATGAAATTAACACAATTAACTTCTCGGAAATTGATCCCGGTCAATTTATACGAGACCATGTGTTAAACCACCAAAATTTCATGAAAAAAAGTGTGATAAATAGCCTAAATTTGAAATAAAATTTCAAAGTTTAATAATTAACCTAATGATAATTGACCTATTTTCATAAGAATTCCTTTTGTACCTCAATTTTAATCAATTTATATAATCTACGGTATTTTCACCTCAATTTCTATAATATACTGTATTATAACCTCAAATTGAAATAAAAAATGTTAAAATAATAAAATAATAAAATAATAAAATAATAATATTGGTTATTGATATCGGTTAATTTTCATAATAATTCGGTTATAGGTAATACCTTAAAAATATTATCACGATTCTATCGGTTATTAGTTGATTATTAGGTAACTGATAATTTGGAAAGTTAAATTGTACGATAATTATTGATTAGATAAAATCGAGATATCGGTAAATTTCGATTTCGCCTAATCCAAAAATCAAGCACCACTCTAAAATCGTTTAATTTTACTCCTAAAATAGTGATCGGTAATACCTTAATATTGGCACCTTTATGTTATCGATAAATTTAGATTTCCTGGCATCGGTTAATAATTCGTATAAAAATTAATTTAAATACACGTTTTCGCTTTTCGCTACCTTATTTCCAAAACCAGGTAACACGAAAAATTCGGTTTGTCTAAAAATATAAATACATTTTCACGTTTAACTACCTTATTTCCAAAACCATATGACTAAAAAAATTCGGTTTATCTAAAAATTAATTGAAATTAACGTGTTCGGGTTACACAGCTGAATATCTAACTCAGTGTCGTATACAAAGAGGGGGTTCCGTATCAACACCCCCTTTTCGACGTAGTTTTGACTGTACTACATTTTTAACTCTGTATCCCACTGGACGAATTTCTGGCTACTACAAGACATAAATAGATATTCATCGAATAATTACGTAATTTCGATGCAATTTTAGAATTATAAGAACAGGATTGGCAACTTACATAATTTACATTCTACATCCTAAATAGATAACAACGACTTTATAATTGGACCGACAACTCTTGATTTATCTATGCCAATGAACCTCGCAATTAACACGGTGGTTTTTCTCAGGAGCTTGAGTGGACAGTAAGGCTAACTGTATGATAATTTCTTAACGAAATATAAGATTAGGTGGTTTGTCTCACGAGCCGGGTGGGCAGTACGTCAATTGTGAGGTCATTGTTAATGGAAATATAAGATAAGCAGGGCCCCCACTCAAATCTTGCCACCACCCTCCTACGCATTGTAACCCGGCCACCTGAATTAAGGGCTTTAAAAGTCGCATGATGACTTAGGCCTAAGGTGGTGCCTTGGGTATTAGCCTAGCTGATTATTATTATTATTATTATTATTATTATCTTCAATTTTTTTTATAGGAAAATAGGATTATTTTCAAAAAATATAGGACTTTATAGGACTATTTATACAAAATTATAGGATTTTATAGAACTATATATGCTATTTGATTTACTAACTTTGTGCATTTATAACAAAATATATATTTAGTGAAATAAATCTTTGATTTTCACTTAAAAAAAGAAACTATTTAACCATTTTTATCACCAAAATATACTAGTAGCTAACCATGTTAACAATAACAAAAGTATAGACTAGAATGACTTGGTATAGCAATTTATCCTGTAGCTAAATCTAACAATTTAACCGAGTGGCTGGATTTGAAATTGGCAAAATATCAAAATTATAGGATTTTATAGGACTTTTGGGTGATTTTGCTAAACATATAGGATGTTATAGGACATTTTTGAAAATATAGGATTTTATAGGAATTATAGGACCTCTGGGGGCCCTGGATTAAGTGGGTTTGTCTCACTAGCCGGTATGTCAATTGTGAGGTCATTGCTAAACGAAATATAAGATTAGGTGGTTTGTCTCGAGAGCCGGGTGAACAGTACGTCAATTGTGAGGTCATTGCTAAACGAAATATAAGATTAGGTGGTTTGTCTCACGAGCCGAGTGGACGGTACGTCAATTGTAAGGTCATTGCTAAACGGAATAGAAGATTTTGAAGAAATCAGAGACATTACGAAAAATGATTTTGCAAGCTGGGTAATTTACAAGGTTGTAGCTAGGAGCAACAAACACAAGGAGAACGCAGCTAGCCTTTAAACACGCTAACGAAGGGTTGTGTACGAATTTCATTGGACGAGCGTCACGAGCCTTTACGCTGAACGTTTTACGGGCGGGGGGAAGACAATTTCAGAATTTTCCCCTTCCGACGGCAGCAGGCGCTAAAGCGTCTAGCCAATGAAAAATGTACACAAGAAAATCTACTACTTTTGACGGGTTGCGTTCTCCTTGTGTGGGGTGTTGTGTTTGTTGCTCCTAGGTTGTAGGGAGCTGTTGGCTCGCGTGACATGCTGGGCTTGCCACCACCATCCTACGTATTGTAACCCGGCCACCTGAATTAAAAAGTCGCTTGATGACTTAGGCCTAAGGTATTAGCCTAGCTGAGTATTATTATTATTATTATTATTATTATTATTATTATTATTATTATTATTATTGTGGTTTTATTATTTTCATATTCAAATTCCATCATTTCCAAAAAATTTCCCTGACCATTTAGTGGAATTTTTCGTACCAAAACGTGCTAATATTTTCCAAATAAACATTTTTTCTAGTTCTTAAAAATTCCAGGTTTCCCAAGTACTGTAATAACCCTGATTAACACAAAAGCAAGACGGCAGCACTGCACGAAAGGAAGTAACATCGTTAAAAACCAATATCCGAAACCAATAATCGAAACGAATTGGGAATTTCACGCGACATTTTCCATAAAACGCCACCCAAAATCAAAATTCCGAAACAATTTCATATTTTAGACAAATAAAAACAACATTAAAACTAGTAAATATTTTCGGGTCTAACTGGAAGGATAAAAACACGCCAAAAATGCGGAACAATAAAAGGAAATGGTAAATAATGGATATTTAGGTTACTTAGAAAACGAGTTCTAAGCACGATTGTATCGAGAGATTATTTTGACACTCTGAACTTGAGTTACGTGGGAAAGCTCTCTCATTCAGAATGCGAATCTCGACACGCTTGTATTGACATCAAATAAAAGTGTCACATCTTTGCAAAAATTAGCTCAAAATAAGGTCACTCGTATAATGAAACGCGTTGGAATAAATCGCCATTTCTTTGGGGTTCGCTTGAGAAGAAAAGTTATTAAAATTAACGTTTATTTATTCGGTTGTATACAGAATGATCAATTTTGAATGGCGTAAGATTTACCCTTTAAGCTTATAAGGTTATTATCATATTGGATACGGTTGTACCATGGGCCAAATAAGCATTTATCATTATTTGGCCCATGGTTGTACATTTCTGATATTACAAAATTCCATTTTAAAAATATATATTTTTTAATAACTATGAAATATTACGTATTTTGTAGAATTTAATTTAAATAACGATAATAGTTTGATATATATTAAGTTATTTTAATTGGGAAAACTGTTAATAGCCATTATATTAAACTAAGATTTATAATATCACAAAAAAAGACTACAATATAAAAATCAATCAATAAGTTAAAATAATTAATAGTGACGTTTTAAATAAAATTATAAAAGATAATGGTTTGATAATTTTGGTACTAAATTATTGAAATTTCGAAAATCGTAAAATAAAATTTATATTGTGTGATTTTCAATCTCATGAAAAGGCTACAATATTAACTATCTTATATCACAAAAAAATAGACAATTGCAGAAATTTTAATTTTCATATTGTTAGTTCATTATTTTTATTTGTAATATTGTTAGTAAAAATGTGATTTCCAATCTCATAAAAGACTAAAATAGTGAAATATATCCAATAATGGCATTTTAATTCAAAGCCTTAAACCTAAGGTGGTTCCTTAAAAAGGCTTAAATAATAAATTAATATTAGTAACTTTTAAATACAATTATTCAAATAGGATTGATATTTAAAAATAAATTATTAAATTGTTTTAAATTATATTTAATTTTTTTCCGCTCATAAGGCTATTTTTAAAATTATCAGAATTCATACATTCAAAATAAAATATTTTGCCGGTTTCACCATGCTATTGTTCGACTTTTAATTGCACTCAAAACGACAACAATGGACGCTTTGGGCCAAGATTAACCTTAAATTAAAACCGCCAAAACAATGCGTAATTTTAAATATAAAAAATTTAGGCCTATTTCACAATCGAATATTATATTATAAGAATGTAAACAGAGTGACAGAGAATACGCAGCTGTAACTAAATCCTCTGTTTTCATGATTATCTGAAGATAGACTCCTCCTACACGGAGAGAGAGAGAGAGAGAGCCTGCGATAAGTGATGCCAGATCACGGAAATTAAATTTCCCTTTCATGGCGTTGAAATATCCCTTTTCCAAACAATAATTCTGAAATTTTAATTGGATTCCATTGTTTTCCAAATAATTCTCTCTGTATGCCTCTAATATTGAAATTAAATAAATAAATTAAATTAAAATTCATAATCGAAATACATACCCATAATTAATCTCTAATATTGAATAATTTTTCAGTGTAGTTCTTTAACGAAAATAAAATATAAAAGCAAGATTGCAGGGTTGCCAACTCAACCAAATTGCATTACTATCAGTTGCTAATAGGCGAAGCTATGAAGTCCAGAGGGGCTGAAAAGATGGTAGTCACTTGACTTTGTCTGCAGCGCTATTTATCTTAAGAAATACGAACTATTATTAATTATATTTTGCTAATGGCGGTTTAAATTTTGATCTATTCATCTAAATTATTATTTAAAACCTTTTGTAATAGAAAGGGGTAAATTAATTAGCTGTCTGCAGTATCTTTCTTTACCTTTGAACGGCCAACTATGAAAACGAGTTACCGAATCGAAGTTGGCTGTGATATAGTAGTCACGTGATTTTGTTTTCCCATTTTAACGAGTTGATTAAGAGAAAATTTACTTTATAGTTTCGCCTATTTCATTTTTTTTTCAAATTTAATCAATTTTTTCACATCTTCCCCACCTCGACTTTCCCAAGATTTCGCCAATTTTCAATATAATTTCTATTTTACCATTTCCAAATTTCAGAGGTCTGAATTTCCCTCGATCTGGCATCACTGCCTGCGTCGTACCAGAGTGCCTTCCCCCTCCCTACGGTGAGAAAGGAGTAAATATCATATAGCAAAAGGCGGAGGGGCGTGGTTTGTCTTCCGGGTTAACACATTCTCGGACGAATGTATTCTTGATAAAATATTAGTATGTGTGTATGGTTTTATTTGATCAGATAGTAAATCGTACAGGCAACTGTGTTAGATTTCGACATACGGAAAAAAGTGGGAAAATGACCAGAAATCCAAATTACATTCATTAGGATCATATCATTAGTTGTGGCATACAGAACGCGTACGCCGGCGGGGGAAAAAGGGATCAAGGTTGGTGTATTTAACCATCAATTACCAACCAAATCATAATTAAACCCAGCATTGGCGCATTTATTAAGTTACTGTTTACGCCGAATGGTGGCGTTTTAATGACTCTACTGAAAGCTGTAAACATTGAAATATTTGCGAGGTTAAGATGGTGATGGAAAACGGGTACGTGTATCTGTAGAAAGGTCTAATCCAAAGTCAGGCTAATCTAAAAACCTAATTGTTAGGAAACTGATTTTTTCGCCTAGAATAATTACAACGTTAACACTAAAACTAGTGTTTTAATTTTCCGGAAAAATGCGGAAAATTTTTCAGAAAAGTTTCCGGAAAATTTTCCGCAAATCGGAAAAATAAAAATTTGAAACATAAATTACCTTTTAAGGGTTTTAAATGTTTTTAACTTTTTATCGATATAAAATGTCTAATATCAGTAAGCATACTACAAAACATTAATAGCGTTACATTGTTAATCAGTTTAAACTAGTCTAGAGGTTTAGTTTTACTTTCAGATTCGAAAAAATGAGGCGAAAATACAGCTTTATTTCAATTTGCAAACAATATATTAGACTAATCATGGAATGAAAACTTTTTTTATTTTTTTCGGAAAAATACGGAACATTTTCCGGAAAAAAGGCCTCGGTCATTTTCCGGAAAATTTTCCGACTTACAACACTAACTAAAACGAATTGGCTGAACTTTTATTCTCAGGAAGGTAATAGTCAAAACCACTTCCTATTGTCTTAATTAAAAGTGGCGATAATCTGAACGCTATCCAATGATAAAATCACTTTAAAAATCACAGACCGATCAGAAGAACCAATAAAGCTAGAACATTGTTTCAATTCCAAAAATGGGAATAGGGCATCGATTCAATTCCACCAATGGGAATAGGGCATCGTTTCAATTCCACCAATAGCAAAAGATTACTGTCTCAATTCAACCAATAGCAAAAGAACACTGTCGCAATTCAACCAATAGCAAAAGAACACTGTCTCAATTCAACCAATAGCAAAAGAACACTGTCTCAATTCAACCAATAGCAAAAGAACACTGTCGCAATTCAACCAATAGCAATAGAATAGTGTTTCTATTCAACCAATAGCAATATAATAGAGTTTCTATTCAACCAATAGCAATATAATAGAGTTTCTATTCAACCAATAGCAATAGAATAGAGTTTCTATTCAACCAATAGCAATAGAATACCGTCTCAATTCAACCAATAGCAATAGAATAGCGTTTCAATTCAACCAATAGCAATAGAATAGCGTTTCAATTCAACCAATAGCAATAGAATAGCGTTTCAATTCAACCAATAGCAATAGAATAGCGTTTCAATTCAACCAATAGCAATAGAATAGCGTTTCAATTCAACCAATAGCAATAGAATAGCGTTTCAATTCAACCAATAGCAATGGAATACCGTCTAAATTCAACCAATAGCAATAGAATACTGTCTCAATTCAACCAATCGGAAGCAGACTAGCAAACAAGATTTATGTTTAATTTAGGATTCCTCAAACCATCAATCAAGAAGCAAATACTTTTAGCATGCCCCGAGCAGGTTTTCGAGTTCAATTTTTGACTGATACTATTAATGTAAAAGATTGTTCGTAGTGTAGCTCGGGACAGCACAGGGCAGGCGAAAGGTTTACGCGTAAAAACCAGATGGATTAAAAATGTCAATTTCAAAAAAAGAGACATACCTAATTTCGGCTTTTAGCGGCGTTTCCATGGAAACCGAGGGTTTGAAATATGTATAATTTGAAGAGGAAAGTTCAGTAACTTATGTTTTTATCTTCGAAGCCCCGAGGCCATGACACTACAGGGGCCCTGGTGCTTTCACAAAAAAAATCTCTTAGTTATTTTATTTTTCTTTTTTAAAAACGTTAAGCTGCAAAACCGGAATTTTCGCATGATTGGCTTTTGTACTCTATCCAAACCTAACTTCATCACGGACCTAATCTAAATATAAGTAGCGTGTGCTTCAATCTTAATGATAGCCGACTATAGTAGGGAGACTTTGTTTTTCGATACGACAATCTATATGTAGATGTATGTATTTTTGACAATAATCGGGAAAATGTGTTGCAAGATTAAACTTGAAAAAGGATTATTGGCGATATTATTGTTATTAGTTATTTTTTAAGTTAAATTTTAATTATTTGTATTTAAAATTAATTCGTGTAAGTCATTCAAATTAATTTCAAGATTAAAAAGGTATAAATTCACAAATTATTGTTATTAGTAATTTTCATGTAATTCTAATTAATCGTATTTAAAATTAATTCGTGAAAATCATGAAATATATTGCGTGATTAAGCTTGAAAAGGGATTATTTGCCATATTATTGTTATTTTTATTTAATTTTAATTAAGCGTATTTAAATTTAATCAATGTACTAAATCATATCTCAACTGTCATGAAAATGTTTCGCGTTATTAAACTTGAAAAGGGATTATTTGCCATATTATTGTTATTTTTATTTAATTTTAATTAAGCGTATTTAAAATTAATTCGCGTAGAATTATGGAGAACGTTATGGGAATCCTAAAGATGAAAAACTATTTGTTGGCATAATTATTATTATAATTAATAATTTATTTCTTTAAAATTAAAAACTGATGTATTTGAAATCTGGGGCGTTTTAACTTTCAAAAATTGTTTTTTTTTCAAACACTGGGGGCTTTGCCCACCGACCCCCGGGAATAAATTTAATTCCTATTGAAAGATTTAACTTATAAAAACGGATTATTTGTCACATTACTGTTATATTTTTTTATTCTTATCTAAACGTACTTAAAATTAATACATGTAAAATTATGGAGAACGTGAAATCAACCCTTAAGGCTAAAAACTATTTGTTCAAAAAGCCGTGCAAGATTTTGGAATTCACGCTATTACATGGCTCAGTTGTTTTAAGAAATTTTTATGGCATAATTGTATCTAGGACTAGCGTATAATTAATATAACGATATCGTATTGTACAACACTTACTAAAATGTAAATATTAAAAAAAAAATCGGAACTTTAACCGGATATAACTAAAAAAGTATAAAGTTTGGTCCACAAACAGATGAAATAAAATATATAAAATGTTCTACAGAAAACGAATATATTTGTAGAACTATAGATAACATTGCATTTTTGGGATAATAAAAGATTAAAATACACCGTAGCGCTGAATAAATCTATAAGCTAAGTTTAAACTGATAGATGAAATTTTAATAAATATTACGATTGTACATTTCATGAATCCCCAAAAACGGAAAACTTTTCCAAGGCAATTAATATTTAGAGAAAAATTTACGGTTAGAACGCAAAATGGTCTATTATTTGAATAAAAAATTAAGCTTAAATAACAACCGGGAGTTAGCGGTATTAAGGCTACAAGTTTTATGACTATTTCACTAATATTGAAATCGAAAAAAAAACCGTATATTTTGAACTTGGAAAATAAAAAAAGCATTAATCAACAATACCTGACAGATATCTTGTCAAAAATCCTCCAACCCGTAGTTTTCTTGCACACTTCCAATCATTCAACTGATAAATCTAAACGCGTTCACCATAAAAACACGTCTTTGGAAATTATTTACCACCTGCGAATATTCGCGCGCTCTCGATGCGCGAGTTTCGGAAAAGTGAACGCAAAAACGACCTTGGAAATTTCCCCTGGCCAAATCTTAGCAGGGTTGCCGGTTTTCCTCCCACGGCACACCCACCTGTTTACGGTGTACATTTTTTACCTCTTATTTCAAGCCCCCTTTTCTATTTCCCTAATACGTCACAGCCCCGGCAAAAAGTCAGAAACGCAAAAAATGGGTGGCTTATGCCAGCGCTTGTGATACTGGTAATTTAATTATTTTTTAAACTTAAGGAGATTAAACGTAAACAGTATTAAATTTATGCCTAATTATAATTAGTTACTGAATTATATTTTACTAACGTTTTAAAAAATAGAGTTTAATTCGAGGACTTTAGAAGGGGGAGTCTTTACATTTGAATGTAACGCGAACTCTTGTTTATAAGATAAATCTTAAACTACACGTGATACAATGCTCACATTTTTCTCTGTTTTCTACTATTGTTTAAGGTGATGGTTGTAATAAATGTGTTTGAATTGAACCTATACTTTGCCTGAAATAACAATAGGTTGAAGCTAAGTGTACTATGCTTAAAAGATGGTCTTATAAATATCCTATCTTCGCGTTTGCAATAAAAGACACTTACCTCGTAGCCAACCATACCATCATCTACATGTACCAAAATAAATTAACACAGCCCTTAAAACTTATCTTTAAGACTTTTTTTTTTCAACTATTTGTTATTATTTGAAGACATAGAAAATAAAAGCACAAATGGAAAGAATTTTATATAAAGTTTTTTTTTAATTTTAAACATCAATTTTGTCTAGACAGTAACTCATTCCCTGTTCCTCATATTGTTTTTTGGTAACAACTAGCTTGTGGAATTCAGGATCTTTTGAAAGTAGTACACCTCCTTGCCACGCTTCAGTGACGGCGCTGCAAACGTTTTGTGTTAATTTTACATTTACTCCGAGAGCCCATAGATGGCGTCTGTCTTAAGGTTGGTTTTCATTAGAGCAAAAACGCCACGACGGTGTACGTCGACGCGAAAAATTGCCGTTAGGTCTAAAGCTTGTTTTCCACTGGCGCGCGCAACGACGCGTTTCTCAGCTTTGAAACGTTCAAAAGTTTTTACGCGCGTAAAGAAAATAACATTATGACGCGCGCTAGTGGAAAACAAGCTTAAAGCTTGTTTTTTACTGGCGCGCGCAACGACGCGTTTCTCAGCTTTGAAGCGTTCAAACGTTTTTACGCGCGTAAAGAAAATAGCATTATGACGCGCGCTAGTGGTAAACAAGCTTAAGTTTTGCGTCGACTCTCACCGCTGTGGCGTTTTGGCATTAGTGAAAACCAGCCTTTAATGTTAAAAAATTCGGCGGGACTTTTAAATGGGAAAATTCATGCGGTCTTTCGATGGAGATAGGAAGAGGAATAAGTTTGTGTATAGAATAAAGCGCTAACTACTTTAATATTTGTCAAAAAGTGCGGGGGAAATAGCAGATAATTTTTGGGTTTGTTTCAGGCTGATTATAAAACACACAAAACCTTTATGCATTTAATTTAAAATTCACCATCACCATGAAAGTATTCATTTCCACCATGATTATCGAACTGCATTACATAGTCTAGACTCATTCCTAGGATGGGAGAGGATATGTTATTATGAGGTTTTTCACGCGCCCCCGCTCAAAAATTGTATGGAAGAGCAACGTTTTGAAACTTGACTAGCTTTCAGTGCCAAGGCTTAGCGCAAAATTTAGTTATTAAAATTTTAATACACATCTTTTTGATTGAACGAAAATAGGTGAGAATATTAAAAACAAATTTCTTTATTTATAATTATCAAGTTATTTTGTTAAAGTACAGGTATTTTACTACAGGACGGTAGATAGTCAGGGGCGCGTTAGGGTCTAGGGGACAGGGTGCCAAAATATCAATTTTCTATTCTCGAATCTCGACCGAAACGAGTCTAGGTGGCGTAACGGCGCTAGCTTTTCCGAGGCACAGCCAACTTTGACAATCGCGCAATGGCGGCCAACCCATTCGTTGAAGTTTCAATCATAGAAATCTCATGGGTAACTAGAATGCTGCCGTGTAACTGGCAAATGGACCAAACACCGTGGCAGACGATAGCCAGATCTCAGCCAATCAGAGCTCAAAGAGTGGTTCTGCCAAGAATTTAATGTCACCAGAGAGAATGACGTCCCCTAGCTCCCGCGATAGTAGCGGAACCAAGGAGGATTATTATCCTCTTTGTCGGAACCACTCTACGGCCTCTCATTGGCTGAAGGTTCAAAACGAACTGGCGACAAGCTCGGCCGTAGGCGGCAGCATTCTAGTTACCTATGAGATTTCAATGGTTTCAATGTTAACCTACGAATGTTGAGCGCCTCTAGCGGAAAATTGTTTTTAGAATAGTTTTTGCATTGAAGCCAATATAAAAAGAGCGTGGCGCTGAGCGCCGATAGTTATAGCGGGGAAATCTTTGTTCATGGAATTTTGGCCAATGGGTTGGCCGCTGTAGCGCGAGTGTCAAAGTTGGCCGTGTCCGAGGTAGCACCTGTGATCTAGCGTCTGCTACAGACAAATTGAAAAGTCATAAGAACGTTGTTTCTTAAATAAACTTATCAAAATATAAGCAAACGATGCAAAAAATATATTAAAATGCAAGTATCGTTTTTTATAAAGTCAAATTTACGAAAAAGGACGAGAAAAAACTAATAGTGTCTGCATAAGCTGTTAAATCCGAAACGATTTGTGGATCGAGTCAACAACAAACGCATGTCTCCTGATTGGCTTAAGTTATTATGTAAAGCGCAGAAAGGCACCGTCTATCTTAGCCCCAGATGGCAGAAAGGGTAATGTTCGATGTTCATGGTTGAAATGAATACATCCATGCCATCACTCACAACATTTTAATGGCTTCGTGGTTAATTTAATTACCTCACAAAATTAAATTTGTGAAAGCTGTCTGCTTATTCAAAATTGTCTTTGTACAACAACGTTACGTTTCTGCCTAGAGACATATAAATCCAAAAGCTGTCTGCTATTACCTCGCACATTTAGTTGACTACAGTGTGAGTAATAAGGCACTATCACAGGCCAATCGCCAATTTAAAAATTAGCTGGGCCAGTTTAAAAATGTAATGCTTGGGGTGTTGCCCTGGTGACCACTTAATTAATTCAAAGTTTTTTCCCTTCAAGATTTTAGTTCATTAAATAAATACTATATTAATCCCTAAAATTGTTTGGTCTTTGCTTCTATGCTTGTGTCAATTGTGTGTATGGGTGGGTGCTTGGATTAATTATTCCGGTTTAGCAAAAACCTGGAAACCTATGCTAAAGGCGCTCTAGCGGCGAGAAAATGCCAAGCTATATCTGTGCAAGCGCAAAAAACGGGGCACAATTTCGCACAAATATATTCAGAAAGTAGGGTCACCTGGCGTTCATTTTTCAAACTAGTTTTGGCGTTTAATTTGAAAGTAGATATTGTAACGGGTGGCGTAATTTAAGAACAAAAAACGTACCCCGTTTTTCGCGCATGCGCAGACGTTTGCACTCTATTTTTACTGATAAAGCGCCGTTAGCACAGGATTTTCCGCCAGGGAAGGGAATTTCAACGAGACCGGAATATCCCTATGCGTAAATTAATCCAAGGTAGGTGACTGGGTGTTGTGAGTCTGTTCTATAAATGTGACTAGAACCACTGCTCCAAATAGCATAGCCAGGAATTTGATTCGGGGCGGGGCGGGGCGGGGGGGGGGGGGACACACCATTAAAAAAAAGTAAAAAAATAAACATATTTGTACACAAGACCATACGTTTTGGGGGGGGGCATGTGCCCCTGTGCCCCCCCTGGCTACGCCACTGCACTGCTCTATCCAGCAATTTCAAGGAAAGCTGTCATGAGAATGGAATCGCTACTAATCCAAGCAGGAGTGCGCAATCTATTAAAAAAGATTGAAACTGGCGATTCCACTCTCATGGCATGGAACTAAAAACTAGTTTATTAGTTCCATGCTCATGGCAGCCTTATAAATCATACATATCACCACAATCTAATCGTTCCTCTAGTCTCATTTCTATTTCTATCGGCTCAACAAAGCCTAAGTGAGGTCGATTAACAATTCACTAAGGCTTAGAATCATCTAAAACAGTATTGCATTTACTACAAAAAAAATGTGCAGCTTGTCTAAATAATACACAAAAAATAACACAATACGAAGGCTTATTTATAAATAATGCAAAGGCTTACGTCATGCACCAAGGCTTGGGAACTAGACTAAGACAATTTTCGCACCCAAAGAAACAAAATATTTTAAATATTTGTGTTACTCACTTTTTTGGGACACTAACGCTGACATCATAGAGTTCAGGGGCCAGTGAGCGCACATCATTATAGCTTAACAAATGAATTATTTATCACTGTGGAAGGCAATTTAAAAAAAAAAAAGATATTCAAATGAGGCTTACACTCTTTCCTTGAATCCAGGGAAGCAAGCATTTCCGCCCGTCAAATAGATGTTTTTAAACATATGAGGCTGGATTTCTGTCAATTTTGAAATAAAATTTTCAATTATTCATGGCTGAATTAGTTCTTTTCTGTAATTGTGGGTAATTTACCATCTGGGGTAGCCTCGATTGCATGAACTATGGCTTCCGAAATTCCCATTTCGCGAATGCCAACATCAGAGGGGTGAAATAAGATTTCAGGTACCATAAAACGTTCATTATTCATTCGAATTACCTAAAATGAAAGAACAGAGATATATGGGAAATTAAACTTTATAATTGGAAAAATTATCCGTCCCATAATAATAATTTATTAATTTGTCTTAATTAATCAACCTGTATTTATAAATTAATTGGCCCCAGATTGACTTGCTTATTTTCATTATTAATTATTAACATTACAGGGTTGCCATAATATTTTCAGATTTAAATTCCCTGACCATTTTAAGAGATTTTCCCTGACTTTTTAAAACCAAAATCAGACAATGTTTAGCTTAATATTTTACTTTTGTCAGAAGTTGTAAAAAAGTATTATTGCAACGTTAAAAAACATTAGCAAACTTTAAAGTAACTAAATAATCATAGAATTTTGCATATAACTAGATTGAAATTACCTTCAAAAAGTGTCAAGATAAAATTGAATTCCCTGACTTTTCCCCGACTTTTTACAAATTCTTAAAATTCCCTGACTTTTTAGGCCCATTTTTAAATTCCCTGATGTGTGGCAACCCTGAATTATTATTATAGAAAAACCTTTTCAAAATATTTTATTTATACCTTTTTCTTTAATTAATATTTTATTAATATATTTTAGTCATTAAAAAACAAATTACTTGTTCATTATCAGTAGATTTTCCAGTAGTTTGATCTAGCGGCCGAGCATAACCCCTTTTAATAACAGTGTAATCAGGAAGCACATAATCACGAGCAATTGTATTTTCAGCTCCACGTTTCCTATCAAAACAAAAAGCAAATTAATATAAAAATATTTACTTATCAAAAAAAAAGCTGAAATACTAATAATAATAATAATCATCATAATCAGCTAAGCTAATACCCAAGGCACCACCTTACTTACTTAGCAATGTCCATATCTTTATAGAACTGAGGCGAAACGAAGCAAACATCCTCCTTAACCTGATTCATTACAAACGTTTCATCCATTACGTGTAATTGGCGGTAGGATATGATATCCTTCAAATGATTCGTTAAAGCTTTCCCTCCCACATTTATCCTTCGGATGGCATTTTTCAGCTTTTTGCCTTTAACGTACGGCGATATATGTGAGAAGGAATAGCTACTATCGATCAATAGGCAGCATAGCTCCGAAGAATGTTCACGCTGGTATTTATACGCTGATAATGTTCCAGCTAAAATAAACCAATAATTTATTTATAATTGGTACTATATTTTGAATACATTTAAAATTAAATAAAAGTGACTCACCATTTATTCTTAAAAGGGAATGGAATTGATATTCCTCAAACAATATTTCAGTCATATTTTCTTGAATTGAAGTAAAATTAAAATAGGGTTCGGAAACGATAAGGCATGTTTCATTGTAATCAACGTTAAAAACTTCCTTGCCAAAAATATAGTCCCACACTTGTTTTTCAACTTCCCAATTGACTAAATAACCCTAAGTCAACATTAATTTGTTAAAACAGACTTTGAAAAATTACCAAATTCTTAAGTGGTAAGCAACGCACCTTTTGAAATGCTAATATGTAAAACAATCCTGAAACATCTTTACAGTCTTCAATTTGATCACCAATAAACTGTCTTCTGCGTTCGCTTTTGGCTTTAATTATGCAATTTGGAATGATTCTACAAAAAAATACAAAATTAAGTTTATTATTTGAGGAGGAACTCGAGGAAGAACAATAGCAATGTTTTTGAAATACCAAATTCAAGCAAACCTGGGTTCGTTCGAGGTGGTATAACCGGCTTTTGCTGTATATGCACCATTATCTAACACTAATATATTCGATGCCATTGATTCCGCTATATGTCAAATGAATTAATATTAAAAATTAATTAATTTTAATAAATATAAATTGCAGTAACATTGTTGAAATTTGCAAAATTTCAAATACACCGTCTCCGTCTGCTAAGACTTCGTCGTCTGCAAAACAATTGAAAATTAGCGCCTTCTAGCGATTAATTTAAAAATAATTTAAATAGCTGGTTGAGAAAGGTTTAAGTTGGCAAAAATTAATTTAAGAAAAAGTTTTAAATTTTTTTTAAAAGTCTAGTATATTGTGAAAATTAATAAATTAAAAAAAATACTATAATTATTTACAGATGGAGCCACCTGTTCTAATTTTGGTACTATGGACAAAAATTGAACGCTATAACATTGCACTGGCGCAAAAATATTCAAACTTAAAAAGATAAATAAAAACGCAGAGATTAAGCCCAAAATCCATCCTTAAAACTACGAAAACAACAAAAGCTAAGGAAGAAGTAGTTTTTACGAATGTAAAAAGTATATACATCCACGAGTTACAGATAGCGTTCTAGTTGAAAAGTCACTGACAGTTGACTGCCATGATTGGCTACTTTAGAGCACGTGGCTCAAATCCATAATTTACATGTAAAATTCTACAGCCCCGGGTTATACATTATAGATTTTGTAAGTTTTCCTATAAAGCCAGTAAAATGAGCGCTTGTGAAAGCAGTATCGAGTTAGAAAGCGGAACGAACGCGTTGTTGATTTGGATGTTTCGCTCCGAAAGCGAGGGCTTTAATTAGTGTGTGTTAGAAGTGCACTTATCAAAGATCGCCAAAAAGGGTGCTTTTGTTAATATTAGATGAACTACCGCTACTTTACTAAGCAATAACGTGAGTCTTATAAATGCTATTTCTAATAAATAATTAACGCGTTTTATTTCAGGTTAATTTTGGTTTATTAAATTGCATTTAATATATCAGATATTATAAATAAAATTGGGACCGGTTTAATAGTACGTCGTATCGGCTCTGCTTATTTATGAATTATTAGTACCTATATATTAGTAAATTAATATGATGTAGCATCGGTTTCCACTTAATTTTAAATTAATATAATGTTGTATGGGTTTTTACTTAATAACAATTAAGTTAACGTAGCGTCGGTTTCCACTCAATTATTAATTAATATAATGTTGCATTGGTTTTCACTTAATTATAAATTAACATGTTTAGCATTGGTTTTCATTCAAAAAAGAAATTAATATGCTATGGTTTCCCATTAATTATAAAGAATATGCTATATTTTTCACTTCATTATAACGTAATATACGATGGTTTCCATTTAATTATAAAGTATCACGTTATATTTTCCACTTAATTATAAAGTAATATGCTATGGTTTCCACTTAATTATAAAGTAATATGCTATAGTTTCCACTTAATTATAAAGTAATATGCTATAGTTTCCACTTAATTATAAAGGAATATGCTATAGTTTCCACTTAATTATAAAGGAATATGCTATCGTTTCTACTTAATTATAAAGGAATATACGATGGTTTCTACTAAATTATAAAGCATTATACGATGGTTTCTACTAAATTACATGTATATAGTAATATACGATGGTTTCTACTAAATAATTTAGTAATATGCTTTGGTTATAAGTTATGGTTTCCAGTAGCTGTCATTTTGTTCAAGTTATAAACTTTAAAAAATTTACAGAATATAATAATTATCCCAGTTAAAATACCATTAGTTAAGACGCATAGCAATTATATAAGTCAATTAAAAGCTTTTTTTTTGTCTTCATGACAGCGGCCAGTTGTTTTGTTTCACGGTTTTTTGGCAACTTCTAAATTTGGCGGTATTCCCTTTGTAAATACTGTGTTTTAGCCAAATTCAGTGCTGCCCACAATTAAAAACAAAGTAATTAAGCGCCTACATTAAAAACCTAAATTAGTATTATTTTCTTACTAAGCAAACGACCAAATATATTTATTCTGAAATTTTGTTTGAACGCGTATTAATTATTTTTTCTCAACGCAATATTATATTTATATTATTGATCATCTAAAGAACAATTGAGAGCAAAGTAATTACGGACTGAAATTACTAATTCTTACCTTTCCGAGGGGTTTTACAATTATCGTGTCTGTCTGTGCGTCTGGGCTGCGAACGCGTATGCATTTTCGGGGCAAAGTGAAATCACTGCAATCACTGCGTCGCAGTTTCTTGGGTGTAGTATAAATTTTTTCAATATGCGTTAGCATCGGGCGGGATTCGAACCCGAGCACTCCTGCCACTTCTACCACGGATACAGTCACAATTTATTGAAAATTAAAAGCTCTTCTGAGGAGAGGTTTATTTTGGCTTGAAAAATTGTTATCATGGTACAAACGACAAAATACATTTTTCGACCATTATGTTTGAATTAATGAATTGCCAAATGTCCAATTTTAATTATTAATTACTGAATTTAATGTCAAAAGACAAGGACTAGATAATTTGTTCCAAGAGCAGACCTGGTTTTGCTCGAAGTAGCTGCTGAAACAGTTCAACGGCAATTTTAACTGTCTGTATTCAATCATCGGATAAAGCCGTTGTCGGATGCTACGCATCATCGAGAACTCGGCCTTTTTTGAAGTCGATTACTCGAACTCGACCTCGAATAATTAATTGGAGAATACTCGTCGATTACCGAGTACCAAAAAATTGCGTATTCGGGCACCCGATTACTCGAATAAGCTGCTCTCTAAACTCGTCGAGTATTTGTTTTTTTTCTATCCTCGTTGCTTTAAAGTTCAAAGAGGAGTTTTTACAACTTTTTCGAGGGCAATAAATGGTACCTACAAAGTTGTGGAAACTGTGGTTCACTTAAATTAAAGGGATATTTTTCAGCATTGAAAGTTACTTTATACTCCTTTGAAATTTAATTTCATATTTACTTGGGAAAAAAACCAGCTCCTAATCAAGTACTCGATAATCCGACTAGTTAAAATTATTACTCGAGGTTTTTTTAGTTACTCGACTCGAATAAGAGAAAATTTCCCATTAATCAAGTACTCGAATACTCGACTCGACTTCAATATTACTCGACTCGAATAAGAGAAAATTTCCCATTAATCAAGTACTCGAATACTCGACTCGACTTCAATATTACTCGACTCGAATACTCGATTGCCTAAAACAACTACTCGACCAGCCCTAGAGTAGGTACTCTATTTTCATCCAGATGTTTCAAGACTGATGTTAAATTTAAAATTGGAATTAATTTCATCGGTATTGTAGCAACTGTAGTCTTAAAGGGGTGGTTTAGTAACTAATTTAGAGATGGAGGTAGTGTAGTTACAAAATTTCGTCTGCTGTATCAAGAATTTACAGTATATTGAAACTCTAGTATATTCTTTACCAACCGTGATAGTTCTTATTTAGGGTCAATAATAATGTTCACAACTAAAATGAAATCAACTTAACCATAACAACTACTATACAAAATTTTCTTAAAAGATAAGGCAGATGAAATCCTAATTTTGACAGTTCACTGAAACATTTTTAAAGCCTAGGCTTGGCATATTTCCATGACTTGGTTAGCTAAAGCTCTTAATAGAATCTTCACGAGCTAACACCCCCTACAACTCTGTTCGTAGAGGTCATTTGGGGTCAATTACAGAGGCACATAATAAATTCGTCAACTTCCTGACGCTCAGCTGGAGTCTCTATTCATATTTATAACACTTTGCTCGCGCTGTTACGAGTCGAAGAGTAAGAGCGGCCGCGTAAGTGGATAATAAACATATAAGTATGGCACAGAACGAATTCGGTTAATGATAGACTGTCGTGGAACTCGTCCCTTCTTACTCTTTCCGTTGACAAAATAGTTGGTTGGTTCGATGGCGAGAAATACGAGCGTACACGCGTTCAGGTTTGAAATTCGGAAATAACGAACTTCTGAAATGGAGCCAGTGTTTATAATAGTTATTTTTATCTTACGATTCAATATTTCATCATTATTTTTGGAAGCATTCTAAATTTTCTTACATTTTCTTCAGAACCTCTCTGTTTACAATTCAGTACGCAACAAAACCTACCCATGGCTAGCAAAGGCTTATAGGTTTAAGTAAATTGAAATAGGTATAATTAATTTAAAAACACTTTAAGATAATCTTTAATCGAAAATAACTTGCCTTAATAAATTACAATGACTAGACAACCCTCACATAAATGTTAATTAAATTAAACAAGTGTAATTCATAAAAATATAACCTTGCATGAGCTAACGAAGTTAAACGAACTAAAAAAAACTTTTGGGCAGGGGGGGAGGAAAGATTTCCGCGACCGTTGGCGCCATCTATCTACGGATAGGTGCTTAAAAATATCCAAATATTTTGTACCCCTGTAAAGGAAGTTTCTTTCCAGGCTTACTGTAAACCCACCTATAGTAGGAGCAGTTCGCGGAGAGTTGTCAGTCCGTCGGTACGTAATGGATTTCGTTGTCATTGGCGAAACAGACTATCATTTCAAAATTTGCATTGGGTGAATAGGAAGTGTCATACTTATGTTTTTTTATCCACTTATGCCGCGGTAATAAAATGTCATCCGCGAATTGAGAGAGTGAAGAGGCCGGCCTACTCGAGTCGCGTTCGGCCTGACAGCTCTTCGAGACAAACCAGATGCGCTGGGGTGTAAATTTAGTCCTTTACCGGCTTGCTGTTTAAAAGGGTGCACTTATTATCTACTAAGGGCGAGACTAAGGGCTAGAAATACACTCGGGGAAATGCAAAGCTTATTCGCACGAGACAGCAGTTTTGAAAACATAGTCTTTAAACGAATGTGTTCGTTTCAATCAAGAATATCGAACTGCATTGGGTCGTTGCCTACGTTATTATAAAGGCCCGTGCACCGGAAATTTCTTCAATTAATATCTGCCATTTTAGTTGGACAATTCCGGTCATTAGGTTCTCTCGTATCTGGATCCCGTTGCCAAGGCAATGCCAAGGTTTTAACTTTCAAGAATCACAAATATATCGTCGCCGTTAGAACAAAACCACGTAACTTGAGATACGTGGTTTTGTAAAAATTGACATATTTAGATTCTACACCCCAATTTACGTATATAACTTTAAAAACATTAATAGGTTGCAATTGAATTTCTTTTTTTAAATCGAGAAAACATTTAAACGTATCTTTGATATTCACAACGCATTTCGCGCAAAAGCACGTATCTCGCTTTTTTTCAGCTCCTATTTCACTTCATGACGCGAAACCACGTATCTCTAAAAATTCCCCTTTAGCAAAATATTTTTAAATTAAAATCCTCATAAATTCAATATTGAAACGAAATTATTTAACTATAAAATTAACTCGCATGTAAAAACCTAACACGCGATTTCACAAGTCCCTGCAAAATTAAAAATCCATTTTTCTCAAAAAGGCCACCGAAAAGATACTAGGTTTTGTTTTAACGGCGACGATATGGCGTTGCAAAGAGTGCAAACTAGTGTTGTAAGTCGGGAAATTTTCCGGAAAATGACCGAGGTCTTTTGTAAGAAAAAAATAAAGTTTTCATTCCATGATTAGTCTATAATATATTGTTTGAAAATTTAAATAAAGCGGCATTTTCGCCTAATTTATTCGAATCTAAAAGTAAAACTAAACCTTTAGACTAGTTTAAACTGGTTAACAAAAAATGTAACACTATTAATATTTAGTAGTATGTTTACTGTTATGTGTTGTTAATTTTCCGGAAAAATAAAATGCGGAAAACATTTCCAGAAAATTTTCCGAATTGCGGAAAAATAAAAATTTGAAATTACTTTTTAAGGGTTTTTAATGTTTTTAACTTTTGATCGATATAAAATGTCTCTGTTACTAGGTACACCGGGCTATAAATTCTGACACTCAGTCTGGCTTCAGTCACTAGGATGGGAGGGACTTAAAGTTATTTTCATGGGCAACGCTTAGAAACTTGACTAGTTATCATGGCATGAAATAGGCGCTTAAATAAAACATCTTCAAGGAAATCACCAAGAAGTAATGGCTGCTTTGAACAACTAAAATCGTAAAAATAGTTCTGATTGCCGTTCGGTTAGATTGCTTATCGTGGCGTAAATGGTTGTTGAACGCCCAAACTCTCAAAATCTGTTTCAAATGAACGAAATCAAAATGGCGGCAAGCAGAAATCTTCTACGTGCGAGTTACATTTACATATCAGAAAAACCTGCTCTTAGAACAGGTTAATTTGATAAAATTCCGATACCATGATAGGCCTCCGCAGGTATGGTCTCTGTTACTAGGTACACCGGGCTATAAATTCTGACACACCTCTCATGGCGTGGCCCTAAATGGGTCAGAGTGTGCAATAACTGGTGGCTTTACCGAGGAGTCGGGGTCCGGCTCTTGTAACCCATAAGGGCGGTGGCGCACTGGGAGATGTTAGCTCTGATCAAATGGTCCTATCTCCCCCTCCGACTTCAGTCAGGCTTGGGCTGGATACTGAGCTTCCGGAGAGGGTCCGTGCAAACTGACCGCCTCGGCGGATTGGGTCGCCTGTTGTGGGGCGGCGGGCCTCCGTATGAGGGCACGGCAGTCCTGTTTCCCGGCCTTTTGGAGTCACACTGGGATCTCCGGTGCCAGCTGTGGGGGGTTATGTGGAGCACTGTGTACCCGTCGTTCCCTTTTAGGAGCTCTCTCCAAAGGGTTTGACTCTTTACCTCCGTAGGTAGGGTGTCGGCTGGAGTTGCTACAGCATCCACTCTTACTCCCACTGCTGTGTGCGAAGTGGGAATTGGTCCACCCATTGCTGCACCTTCTTCTGGGTTGAGTGGCTCGCGTCAAAGGTGCGACCATCAGTAGTAGGGTACTACTACCCATGCTGGATTTGTCACTTGTCCGGGCTAGGTGGACGCCGGCGTACACGTCATATCCCGTGAACAAGGTTTCATTAACGAAAATGCTTTTATGGCATACTTATGTGTGATTATGTTACAAATGGTAACACCCTGTAGAGTGTTTGTTGAAATAATGGAAACTTTTCACTTGTACGTTATGCAACAAGTGTTTCCTTTTAACCAGGTAGCCTTTTTTACATTTTAAGGATTAGCTAAAACACAACGTTCTTTTTACAGGTGAAAAGTGTCCTTTGTTCTAATAAACGGTCACTTGCAGGTCTTTTCTCTGGTAAATATTACTTCTTGGCGATTTCCTTGAAGATGTTTTATTGGCAGATTCAGATTTTGTTTGAAATACCCCGAAAATAGACCAATTTCCCCCCCCCCCCCCCGCCAAATGAGTAGCTAGGAAACAAATTTTAGCGACGTAGTATCGACTTGGAAAACATCCAATAACGCTTTGGACACGCAAACGTTTTTGTTAGGTAGAACGATCAGTTTTTATGACCGAGGCCTAGCTACATATATTTCAATCGAATAATTTTCCATTCCCAAAGCGTGTGAGTTTGTCGAAATTATTATTGGTTATTAAAACGATAAGACCCTCTAACGTTAAAAATACGCAACTTAAAATCCATTATCACTCTCGTGTTAGGAGTTAAGAGTGAAGTTCACCAAAAAATAAGATGTAAGGTTATAGTAAAATTAGCTCTAACTAGGAAATGCGCACACTTACAGTGCACTTATATGAAGCATTATTTCAATATTATTAATTATTATATTAATATGAAATAAACTTTATTGTAAAATTAATTTTAATACCAGTATTTCTTAAAGAAATATACAGTAATTGTTTCCCTCTGTTATCCCTAGAAATGTCGGAAAATATTTTGTAGATAATGTAAACGGAAATCGAGATCCATGGACATAAATATATATAACTAAAATTGTCGTCTCCTCAATAACCACACCGCCATCTATCGCCTATAGACGCTTCAAAAATCATCCTCCCAGGAAATCGCCTGTAAGTAATATTTTGGAGGATTAGGAAATATAGCGCCATCTGCCTTAATTTCCGTCAACTAAAAATGTGATTTTGGAATTTCAATGTTTTTCTTTTGAAACTTTCAGCTTTTGCGCAGAGAGAATGTTGAACGAGCCGACAGCTTTCATATATGCAGTTTAACACTCGGTCGGTAGGCGGCGATACTTGTGACCAAATATTAAACTACGCGCGAAGCTTATGATCAGAAACCAAGTTGGAGAAAAATGTTGGCTAGTGCGAATAAGGCTTCGAAATGCGGAATTTTGAAAGTTTAAAAGCTTTAGATAAAATTTTTGGAATTTGGAAAGATAGTGATATAGTATAGTGGAAACTATAGGTCAGTGTTTTTAAGTGTAACCATAAGTTTATAATAAACTTATGGTGTAACGTTAGTGGTACACTTTTCTTTATGACCCAATTGGTGGATCTTAAAATTCATTTTACACGTGATAATACGCCGCAGGTAAATATGCCTGCTATACCTCACAATGTAAAGGTACTGTCACGCGCCAAAACGTAATTTCGAAATTGGTCAATATAGTTATTTTCTGTAATTTTGTTACCTATTTTCCTTGATACGAAAAGATGTTTATTAAAATTTTATGCAATGAAAACTAGCCAAGTTTAATACTAATCAATAATAATGTTACATTTTTAAGCAGTTTCAAGCTAGTCTAAAGGTTTAGTTTTACTTTTAGAGGCGAAAATTCCGCTTTATTAAATTTGCAAACAATATATTAGACACTATATTGGACGAAAATCCAGCAGTTTATGAGCTTCTTGCATTTGCCACTACGTGGCTCTATGTAAACTGAAAAGGCTAATTGGTGGATCTTAAAATTCATTTTACACGTGATAATACGCCGCCATGTTAGGGTATAAAAGCAGGGAAATAAGCCTGTTATACCTCATGACGTAAAGGTATTGTCACGCGCAAAAAAACGTAATTTTGAAATCGGATAATTGACGCGTTTCTTTAACGCAAATTGACGACTTTAAAAAGCAACATTTCTCGGTTTCAAAAAGTTTTACATTTTAAACTATAAAATCTCGACTAGTGGAGAACTCTAAAACGCAATTAACGTAAATAGCTTTAAATTCTAATAACATAAATTATACGAAATTATATATTAAGCCTTGGCTAAAATTACCCTGATTAATTACGTTACCTGCGCTTTAATCAATTGAAAACCTGTATCGTTTCGAACAAAATTTCAAAATGTATAAATCGTTTTCAGAGTTTAACTTTTAATCAATTCTAGACGTACACGTAGACGTAGACGTAGACGTTATTGAGTTATATCTCCGCCTCATCAGACCTAAATCGGAATAAGGAAAAACAAAGTAGCATCAAAACACCATTAGAAATTTAAATTAAACAAAAGACCACGCTTGTAAACCACAAACATTTCGTAAATAAAAACTTGCCAACTCATATTTAAGCCAAAATAATAAATAATATATTATGAGTTGGGATTTTTTTACCATGAATAAGCAAACTTCTAAACATATTATTTATTAGCTGTCTGCATTGAATCACACCACTTGTATTAAAACCGGCTAAATAGGTAAAGGCGGAAGTCAATAATATCCTAAAGTATTTGACTGCCTGACATTTGCTACGAATTTATATTATTTAATTATTAAAATTATTGAAAAAGCTTAACACGATTTACATATAACCATAAAGAAACGTAACCCGCTGAATACGCTACTGTGCCATTGACGAAAAACGTTTCGTTAAGGAAATTTTCATTACAAAACCATTCTTATCTTTTTTATATTACTTATGATCATAGCCCACTAGCCGAGAAAGTAATTTCCGTCACGTCACGTGTTCTACCCAACCGAAAATATATCCATATTTATAGTTGGAAACAAAACTTATGATCATAGCCCACTAGCCGAGAAAGTAATTTCCTTCACGTCGCGTGTTCTACCCAACCGAAAATATATTTATAGTTGGAAACCAAAACTTCATTCGTATGCAATTTAAGCTGATCGAAACGCGAAAATTGAACATAAATATGGTGGTCGAATCGATCTTGGAGTGGCAGATTTAAAGATCCGCCTACGCATATTGTTAATGTTATTCGTTCGAAACATGTAAATTTGCAGGTTCCTTCTAATTTTTCAAAATACCTTTTTGGGAGGAAAAATAGTGCACGGTGAAATACATCATATAAAATCGGTACTGCTTCATAAATAAGTAAATATTCTTACGCAGCGAAATGAGGCGTAAGCTTCCGCCCAGCGTTGCCAGGTCCTCAAAGTAAAATTATCGTACTGGGTCGAGAAAATTATCGATTAGCCCTAAAAATTATCGCACTTTCCCAACGTAATGAGAATTGGCGGTAAATTTTAATTTTTTATTAATTAATAGCGAGTATCGGGTTTAGTGCTTTTTTTTCAAGAGAAGTAAAGTTCGGCCTATTGCAATAAACGATCTTGCATTAAACAAGAAATTAATAAAGTATTTTATTTGTTACTTTTAAATTAGGAACTGTGAACCAAAAATCTCACTTGGTTTAAAAATCACTATAAAAATTTCACTAAGCTTTAAAAATGACTTAAAAAATCTCAATTAAATATCAAATGTCACTTCTAGATCTTCAGTGTAATCAATTTGTTTTGAATCATTTAATTTGTACATTTCAATGTTAAAACGACGGAGCATATCTTTGGTTGGCTCAAAAATAACACAGCTTCCCGCTTCACCTACACATTGGCTACTTAGCAATGTACAGTCCCGGACAAAAGTTTCTGGACACTTGGTTTTTCAAATGTTTCATAAACCGTTCACAGTAGAAAGTAGAATGATACCTTTTTGGAAAGTTTAAAAAACGGAGAAACATTCTGCTATTTTAAATTTTTAAATATTAAGTAAGTATTCGACCGAGGCCTAATAAACCGAAACATCGCCTTTTCAACCAACAGAAATTCGTGACACTCTTGCACGTGACAAACACCGATCGACGCACGGAATTGTTGCCTTTCCAAAACCGGATCCAGTTTCAAAATCGGACAAGTGGTTCCGATAATATTGAGGAAAAGACAAAACCAAAAATCGAGCTTATTAAGCCTAATCGAAATTCAGCGAGGAATTGGCCGACGCCCCGGCATACGACTATTTTGAGTTGTTGACAGTGTTTTATGATATTTCTTCGTAGTTTTTTCGGTAATTTAGGATCTTAAAACACTGACAAAGCTTTAAGATATGATATAAGATCCTCAATTACCGAAAAAACTACGAAGAGATATCATAAAACACCACCAACAACTCAAAATAGTCGTATACCGGGGCATCGGCCAATTCCTCGCTGCCAAACTAAAACTGACTTAAAGAAAGAATTTCGATTAGGCTTAATAAGCTCGATTTTTGGTTTTGGTGTTTTCTCAATATTATCGGAACCACTTTTGTCCGGGACTCTACCATTAATCGTAGAAGTTATTAATTTATTTCTAGTCTTGGTTTTAGTTAAATTAACTTTACTAAAAACTCGCTCACAGTCAGCATTTGAACGTGGAAGAGATAGTACAGCCATAGCAAAATTACCAACAATATCGAAATGAAAAGATCTTGTAGAGAGAGCAGAGTGAGGGGCCGAGGGCTCAGCGTAGCGGATCTTGGAGGAAAAAGTGAGATAAATAAATCTTTAATCTTCCAAGAGCGGCCACGATGGATTGGTTAGCTGGTGTCCCGCTAAATACAGAAATTATAGTACAATTATAGTACATCTCGGCGGAATTATCGAAAATAGCGTACTATATAGTACGCAGTTAAAATTATAGTACACCTCGAAAACTAGCTTGAAATTATCGACGTGTGCGATAATTATAGTACGTTTGGCAACGCTGCTTCCGCCGCTCCGCGTTTTGGCGGGTAATTCTTGCCTAAAAGTAGAACCCGCGTCGAATATAATAGGCTTCAAGCCTAGGAAATACAGCGCCATCTGCCTTATTATCCTCCAACTAAATATGTGAAGAAATAGCAGACGACTTTTCAATTTCTATGTTTTTAGGTTGCAACTTTCAGCTGTTGTGCCGAGAAAATTTTGAACCAGCAGACAGCTATCAAATATTCAATTTAAAACTCGATCGGTAGGCGGCGATACTGGTGGCCAAAACTTTAACTACGCATGAAGCCTATACCTTAGTACACAGGGGCGGCGTCAGGTGGTTTTCCTCAACCGTTGGGCCCCTATTTCCTCAACCGTGGGGCCCCTATTTCCTCAACCGTGGGGCCCCTATTTCCTCAACCGTGGGGCCCCTATTTCCTCAACCGTGGGGCTCCTATTTCCTCAACCGTGGGGCTCCTATTTCCTCAACCGTGGGGCTCCTATTTCCTCAACCGTGGGGCTCCTATTTCCTCAACCGTGGGGCTCCTATTTCCTCAACCGTGGGGCTCCTATTTCCTCAACCGTGGGGCTCCTATTTCCTCAACCGTGGGGCTCCTATTCCCTCAACCGTGGGGCTCCTATTTCCTCAACCGTGGGGCTCCTATTCCCTCAACCGTGGGCCCCCTTGTTCCCTCAACCGTGGGCCCCCTTGTTCCCTCAACCGTGGGCCCCCTTGTTCCCTCAACCGTGGGCCCCCTTGTTCCCTCAACCGTGGGCCCCCTTGTTCCCTCAACCGTGGGCCCCCTTGTTCCCTCAACCGTGGGCCCCCTTGTTCCCTCAACCGTGGGCCCCCTTGTTCCCTCAACCGTGGGCCCCCTTGTTCCCTCAACCGTGGGCCCCCTTGTTCCCTCAACCGTGGGCCCCCTTGTTCCCTCAACCGTGGGCCCCCTTGTTCCCTCAACCGTGGGCCCCCTTGTTCCCTCAACCGTGGGCCCCCTTGTTCCCTCAACCGTGGGCCCCCTTGTTCCCTCAACCGTGGGCCCCCTTGTTCCCTCAACCGTGGGCCCCCTTGTTCCCTCAACCGTGGGCCCCCTTGTTCCCTCAACCGTGGGCCCCCTTGTTCCCTCAACCGTGGGCCCCCTTGTTCCCTCAACCGTGGGCCCCCTTGTTCCCTCAACCGTGGGCCCCCTTGTTCCCTCAACCGTGGGCCCCCTTGTTCCCTCAACCGTGGGCCCCCTTGTTCCCTCAACCGTGGGCCCCCTTGTTCCCTCAACCGTGGGCCCCCTTGTTCCCTCAACCGTGGGCCCCCTTGTTCCCTCAACCGTGGGCCCCCTTGTTCCCTCAACCGTGGGCCCCCTTGTTCCCTCAACCGTGGGCCCCCTTGTTCCCTCAACCGTGGGCCCCCTTGTTCCCTCAACCGTGGGCCCCCTTGTTCCCTCAACCGTGGGCCCCCTTGTTCCCTCAACCGTGGGCCCCCTTGTTCCCTCAACCGTGGGCCCCCTTGTTCCCTCAACCGTGGGCCCCCTTGTTCCCTCAACCGTGGGCCCCCTTGTTCCCTCAACCGTGGGCCCCCTTGTTCCCTCAACCGTGGGCCCCCTTGTTCCCTCAACCGTGGGTCCCCTTGTTCCCTCAACCGTGGGCCCCCTTGTTCCCTCAACCGTGGGCCCCCTTGTTCCCTCAACCGTGGGCCCCCTTGTTCCCTCAACCGTGGGCCCCCTTGTTCCCTCAACCGTGGGCCCCCTTGTTCCCTCAACAAGTGGATTTATGGGCTCCTAAGTTAAAACAAACATAGGCTACAGCCTGTCTCACCTACCCCTAACGCCACCCCTGATACTAAAATGCCGTACCGCCAACTAGTTTGCCACAGTACCTGTAAAACCTGAAATTCCTGGAAACGTCATGGAATTTGAATATGGATCTAAAACTCGGGGAATTTAAAACAAATTACTAAAAATCTGTGAAATGTCAGGGAATTTAATTTCGAATGCCTATATGAAACATTTACTAAAATATAGGTTGAAAAATTGGCACAAAATAAGAGATGGTCCGGAAAACCCTGAAAAAGGCAGGAAATTTTAATAAGAAAAAAATGTGGCAACCCCCGAACACTCGCAATGCGAAAAACGCAACGTCCTCATAACGTCATATTTCCTTTAAAACATCTACCTTAAATTTTGGATTCTTTACGAACTTATCTTTGCCGAAAGGTATCTAACATTGCATAAGATTCTCTTTCAAAATGCGTTAAAATGTTTTACTGTCTTAAACTGACATTCTGCGAAATCTAGTCCTTAAGCAGGTCGAGACTTCCATAGTTATACACTTGGCAAAATATTTTCGTCATTGTTTTTCTTGAATTTTTTCTTTTAAGAAATCCTTAAAATGTTGTTGATATAGCCTTCTTTTTAGGGATGGGTTAGTCAGGAGTGTGTTTACGAATTATTCTTCTTATTGAAAATAATATTACAACGATTTCATAGCGATAATTAAACGGGTAAAAATATATTCTTAAATACTAATTAACCATTTAAAAATAAAGAAAAATCTTAATCGATTTTTAATATAATTACAAAATAATTAGGTATTAAATTCGAAACGAAAAAAAAGTAGTCTTAACCAACTCACGAAGTATGTAATTTCCGTTGCGTCGCGTGTTCTACCAACCCAAAAAAATATGTAAATATGAATTTAATTCATATGCAATTTAAGATACAGTAGACTTCAGGACGGACCAAAAAAACGTTTGCCTTCATCCCATAACCCTAATTTTCATTATATATTTATACTATTTAAATAACAATAAATGAAATACATGTATTTTTTAACCTCGAAACTTTCCTGAATAAATTCTCATGGCGATTTCGTCAGTAAAATATTACTTTGCACATTAGCCCCAGGTATGAAAAAAAATATTTCTATATTCTAAAGCCCTCAATATAAAAATTATGTTAATTATGACATTTTTTAATTACTTTCCGTCGCTTTAGGACTGGATTATTTTTAAAATGAGTTTTTCTTCCCAAGTTCTATAGTGATTCACTTGGGAGAAAATAAAGACAACCTTTAACGTAAAAAAATATTAACTTTTTTAAACCAACGTAATATAGTAAGTTTCGTAAAACTGGTTTAAAACATAAAGCCTTTTTTTTTACTTTGGCAATTTGAACTTAAGGTTACAACATTTTTTTTTACGAGCTAGTATATATGTATCGATGTCAGTTTGTGAAAATATTTCCTTTTAGAAAATAACTTTCAATTTTCGAAGATAGACGTAGAATGTTTTCAAAGTGACGTCATATATTAATTTTTAAATTACTATTTAAAGAGACGAGGAAAGTTAATCTCTGAAGAAAAAACGATTAAAATATCAAGAATAGAACTAAAATTATTATGTTTCTACAGCCTTTTGGGTAATTTGTTTTTTGAAATTTCCCCAATATTTTATTTTAATGCCAAGAATCTCAAAATTATTTTCTAAAATTTTAAAATTCCGAATTTTTTAGGAATTTTTAAAATGTTTCGTCCAACTTTTTTCTGATATTGGTTTGGAAATTTATGATATTTTTGTAAAACGTTTCCGTAATTTTAAAATTTCCAAAAACGCGAAGAACCATTTAATAATTGAGTTTTTTACTATTCATTTAAATATTTAATCAATTTTAAAATTGTCATTTTTAGGAAATGTGTATAATTCATTTAAATTATTAGGCCATAATTCATTTAAATTATTAGGCCATAATTCATCGAATTTATTAGGCCATAATTCATCGAATTTATTAGACCATAATTCATTTAAATTATTAGGCCATAATTCATCGAAATTATTAGGCCATAATTCATCGAAATTATTAGGCCATAATTCATCGAAATTATTAGGCCATAATTCATCGAAATTATTAGGCCATAATTCATCGAAATTATTAGGCCATAATTCATCGAAATTATTAGGCCATAATTCATCGAAATTATTAGGCCATAATTCATTGTAATTATTATTTTATCTACGGTTGAGACTGAAGCCAGTTTAATTTCCAAATAAGCATAGAAATATTTCGGTTGCCAAGAAATGTTTTAACTTATATTTTTTTGATAAATTTCATTATGTCAGAATATTTTGGCAACCACAACGTTTTTCCGCATTTTTGCGGTAGTTCTTAGCCTACATCTTCACGTGGGCGTATTCGAGCGGGCATTAATTAAATAATAAATTTCAAATTAAATTTCGCCAGAGGTCGTTGCGGTGTCATTTGCGGTATTCACACGTAACCGTTTAAAAGTCATAAAGATGTCAAAAAATGTTTGACGAATATTTCGCGTTTTGAAAAGGAAACTTCATTTTCTGAATGGATAAAACTGGTTTAAATGTTGTCGTATTTTCGCGATGAAAAATATTCTAATAATACGACTTTTTTGTTTTTAATTATTGTAACATATTTCTGAGTTCCAAACCCAAATAACTCGACTTACGCTTATTGGTGTTTATGATTATTCAATTATATTTCGTTACCTTAGTTCCAAAACCCAGTAACTCGACTTTGGTGTTAATAATTATTCAAACATATTTCGCTGCCTGAGTTTCAAAACCAAGTAATTCAACTCACGCTTATTTGTGTTTTTAATTATTCAAACATATTTCACTACCTTAGTTCGAAAACCAAATATCTCGACTTACACTTATTGGTGTTTATGATTATTCAATTATATTTCGTTACCTTAGTTCCAAAACCAAATAACTCGACTTACGTTTATTGGTGTTAATAGTTATTCAAACATATTTCGCTACCTTAGTTCCAAAACCAAGTAATTCGACTTACGCTTATTTTGATTTTTATACATAAATTGAAGCGAAATCATTAATAGTTGATTTTATAAAATGTAGGCAAACTTATTTCTACTTAAAGAGACTGACGTAGCGGCCAAAGTGAGAAGTTCAATTCGAAAAGGTTAATCGCGTACCATATTAAGACCTTACACTACTGGCTATTAGCATTTACAAACCCCAGGCACCACCTTAGGACCAAGTCAGCTAGCGACTTTTACAGTCATTAATTCAGGTGGCCGGATTACAATGCGTAGGAGGGTGGTGGCAAGCCAACGCCTCATTATTACCGTAAAACTCAGCAAGTTTTAATGGAAAGGGGCAAACGAAGAACTCGGGGGAAAAGCCCTTCGACCTGTGGCGGAGATAACGTACAAATTCAACGCGGAAGCTTAGAGGTGGTTCCGAGTTTTCACCCAGTCACTTTTCAACCAATTCCTTTTCTTAAAGGGAATATAACCTCAGGTATTTGGTGTGGAACACCAACGTTTGCAGCTCTGACCGCTCTTGCCTTTGGCTTTAAAAATGTTTGGAGCCACTGTACAGGGAAATTTGAAAAAATGAAGGGATCTTCCGTAAAGATTGCTTTGCAGGTTATATTCCCTTTAAAATATATTTTGAGGCTAAACCAAATTTAGTTTTTTACTCACGAGGAGACTACCCGAGGTGATAATCACCGATTTCGTTGAAACTAGGTGGGTATGTAGACCTTATGGTAACATGAAATTTCACCAAGGGAAAAGTTGCAATGGGCATTAGTTTTGCCATGACAACCGAAAATGTTTTTGTTATGTATATTATAACGTGGGAATCTGAGCACATCTGAGGGTCCCCCGAGGGGCAGCTCACTCCAATGATTATTAGGACACCCTCGTATAATTAAATCATGATTAAAATTAAATCTGTAGCTTTGGCAGTACAAAGATTAAAAATGATTAAATCATGATTAAATTTTTAATCATGATTATTAGGACACCTGGTAAAAAAGTGATCTGCCCCTCGGGGTCCGCCCCTGGAAAAAATAATAATAATTCTAATAAAAATTATTAATTTTGATCAAGTTCAAACAACTAAATTCCATTTTATTAATTTTGATAATAATTTTGATAAAATTCATTTATTATCTTCGATTTGGCGATTAGTTGACAAATACAACTTTTTTATCTTTACATTTCGCTTTTCTCCATTTTTACCGATTCTGATCAATTTTTACATATTTTGATCAAATTGACCAAAATTCATCAAAATATCATCAAATTAATTTCATTTGTCAATTTTGATCAATTTTTTTTGGTTTGTTCTCAGATTCCCATGTTATTGTCAATGGGAAAATATACATACTGTGTTGTCAAAAAGATTTTCGGTTGCCATGGCAAAACTAATGTCCATTGCAACTTTTCCCTTGGTGAAATTTCATGTTAGCATAAGGTCTACATACCCACCTAGTTTCAACCAAATCGGTGATTATCACCTCGGGTAGTCTCCTCGTCAGTGACATAAAGTTAGAATTTTGGTTATCTTAATTGTCTAAAAACAATAAATAAAAAAATTCATATTATAATCACTGCTGGTCAAATCTTTGATTAATAATAATGTTAATTAATACACTATTATGAATCCAAGAATATTATATGAATTTATTTTAAATTAATAACTTTAAAGTATTTTTCTTTGTTAGACAGTGAAATGATCGTAATCATTTGTTTAATAAAATTAACCGATCTAGGCGTTTTAAACTATATAATTGTAAGATATATTTATTTAATTATGTAAAAAAACACAACGTCACAGACCTTTCAAACTACGTAATGTATAGAAAATATTCTGGCAAGCATAAATAATTTGAAACAAAAATAAGTGGTCACCCAGGAAGAGCCATGGATTTGTTTTGACTACAAGGTTTTTAGCTCAAACAATAAACGCCAATCGTTATAGTACCGCTGATAACCCATTTCGTTTACGGAGAACGTGCGAGAATACTGTCTTTTACAGACTGAAAAACGCCATCTGTTGGGGACTTGTTTTGAAATATTTTTTCTTGACATGATAATTAAGTATCTATATAAGTTTTTGCTGTTTGATGAATTAAATTAATTAATTAATTCATTAAATTAATCTTTGACAAAAGTTGCGCTTACCAAATTAAGAGTTAAATCGAACTTTTCCTTAATTAATTACGAAATGTTATCAATATCACAACCGATATTGAGATATGATACGCTAGTGGGCCTAATTCTCAGTAACCCAGATACGTATACTTGGTCAGGCTAAAGATTCTTCTGTCGATTTCTACTCAACGTCAAAACGCTGTAAAAATGACAAAATTCCAGTCCAAGAAACTTTCTAAATTATATATATTATTAAAAATATGCAATTCAATGAAGAATAAATTTATTTATAATTAGGGAGAATGTATATAGCCGCGTTCACACTATGCCTTGATCTCGATTCAAAAGGTTTCGAAGGCGTTGTGAACCAGAATAAATTGTTTCAAACCGATTCAAACTGTTCTCTATCGACTTTTAACGTTCCTGCCAATCCACCAGTTACGCAGTGCTAATATCCTTCTCCGCATAAGTGGATAATAAACATAAGTATGACACAGAATGAATTCGGTTAATGATAGTCTGTCGTGGAGTGATTGCGAAATAGGAAGTTTCCTCAACTCGTCCCTTCCTACTCTTTCCGTTGGCAAAATAGTTGGTTAGTTTGATGGCGATAAATACGAGCGTACGCGCGTTAAGGTTTGAAATTCGAAACAAACTATCTTTGTGTTTATAATAGTTATTTTTATCTTACAATTCAATAATTCATCATTTTTTTTCCAAAAGTAAGCGTTATTTACACTTTTAAAAGCATTTCAATTTTCATTAGGCCTTGGCTGGTCCGACGAAAAGGCTGCCGGCGGACCCTCTGAGATTTTCCGGTCATACTCCAAATACTAGGAGCAGTTCGCGAAAAGTTGTCAGTCCGTCGGTACGTAATGGTTTGCGTTGTCATTATAAAATTTGTATTGGTCCAATAGGAAGTGAAAAACTTATGGTAGAGCCATAAGTTGACAATAAACATAAGTTTTTCACTTTGGTAAATATTTTACTGAGAACTAGCAACAGAGTGACGTCATCGCAAGAGGAAAATCTTCCCCTAGCGAGGCGCTGTCAAAGGCTACGTGTGACGCGGGAGCAAGCGGAAGCAAACCGGCGACGATGACCGTAATGCAATCTGTCTTGTGAATAGCTCTCAGTAAAACTTTTGCATGTGAAGAATAGGAAGTGTCACACTTGTGTTAGAATATTATACACTTATGGTTCTACGCGTTTGAAGGACTCGCCAGTGTCGTGTTTGCTTCCCTCTTTTCGTGCCCTAAGAAACTAGACCATCTAGATCGTCTTAAAAAACTCATTTTGTATAAGTATAAACAATAATGCGTTTAATTCTACTTAGGAAGAGGAACTGGCTTGTTACCTTGAAACTTATAACTTGGTACTTCAGCCAGTCCTTTGGTTCAGCTTTGCAGTATATGTATACTTTTACATGTCGTCTAATACAAATATAGAAATGATATATTTGATGATGAATAAAACTACGTTAAATTTGCATATTTATTTTTATTAATCGAGACCTGACCGGTTTCAAAGCCCGGGTTTTATCGAACCTTGGGTTGGGATTTTTGGAAAAACCCGGGTTTTATCGAACCTTGGGTTGAGATTTTTGGAAAAACCCGGGTTTTATCGAACCTTGGGTTGAGATTTTTTGGAAAAGCCCGGGTTTTATCGAACCTTGGGTTGAGATTTGTGGAAAAACCCGGGTTTTATCGAACCTTGGGTTGAGATTTGTGGAAAAACCCGGGTTTTATCGAACCTTGGGTTGAGATTTTTGGAAAAACCCGGGTTTTATCGAACCGTGGGTTGAGATTTTTGGAAAACCCCGGGTTTTATCGAACCGTGGGTTGAGATTTTTGGAAAAACCCGGGTTTTATCGAACCTTGGGTTGAGATTTTTGGAAAAACCCGGGTTTTATCGAACCTTCGGTTGAGATTTTTGGAAAACCCCGGGTTTTATCGAACCTTCGGTTGAGATTTTTGGAAAACCCCGGGTTTTATCGAACCGTGGGTTGAGATTTTTGGAAAACCCCGGGTTTTATCGAACCGTGGGTTGAGATTTTTGGAAAACCCCGGGTTTTATCGAACCGTGGGTTGAGATTTTTGGAAAAACCCGGGTTTTATCGAACCTTGGGTTGAGATTTTTTGGAAAAGCCCGGGTTTTATCGAACCTTCGGTTGAGATTTTTGGAAAAACCCGGGTTTTATCGAACCTTGGGTTGAGATTTGTGGAAAACCCAGGGTTTTATCGAACCGTGGGTTGAGATTTTTGGAAAAACCCGGGTTTTATCGAACCTTGGGTTGAGATTTTTGGAAAAACCCGGGTTTTATCGAACCTTGGGTTGAGATTTTTGAAAAAAACCCGGGTTTTATCGAACCTTGGGTTGAGATTTTTGGAAAAACCCGGGTTTTATCGAACCTTGGGTTGAGATTTTTGAAAAAAACCCGGGTTTTATCGAACCTTGGGTTGAGATTTTTTGGAAAAACCCGGGTTTTATCGAACCTTGGGTTGAGATTTTTGGAAAAACCCGGGTTTTATCGAACCTTGGGTTGAGATTTTTGAAAAAAACCCGGGTTTTATCGAACCTTGGGTTGAGATTTTTGGAAAAACCCGGGTTTTATCGAACCTTGGGTTGAGATTTTTGAAAAAAACCCGGGTTTTATCGAACCTTGGGTTGAGATTTTTTGGAAAAACCCGGGTTTTATCGAACCTTGGGTTGAGATTTTTTGGAAAAGCCCGGGTTTTATCGAACCTTCGGCTGAGATTTTTGGAAAAACCCGGGTTTTATCGAACCGTGGGTTGAGATTTTTGGAAAACCCCGGGTTTTATCGAACCGTGGGTTGAGATTTTTGGAAAAACCCGGGTTTTATCGAACCTTGGGTTGAGATTTTTGGAAAAACCCGGGTTTTATCGAACCTTGGGTTGAGATTTTTGAAAAAACCCGGGTTTTATCGAACCTTGGGTTGATATTTTTGGAAAAACCCGGGTTTTATCGAACCTTCGGTTGAGATTTTTGGAAAAACCCGGGTTTTATCGAACCTTCGGTTGAGATTTTTGGAAAACCCCGGGTTTTATCGAACCTTGGGTTGATATTTTTGGAAAAACCCGGGTTTTATCGAACCTTGGGTTGATATTTTTGGAAAAACCCGGGTTTTATCGAACCTTCGGTTGAGATTTTTGGAAAAACCCGGGTTTTATCGAACCTTGGGTTGAGATTTTTGGAAAAACCCGGGTTTTATCGAACCCTGGCTTCGGGAGACATCAGTTTTTAGACAACCAATGAGAGACCGGGCTGATTAGCTTTGGTTCAGGGGGGGGGGGGGGCGGAGCTTACGGTTAGAGCCTGAGGTGGATTTATAGCAACGCTAAAAAGCGTCTCAACATAGTAATTCGCCCCAAGTTTAAATAAATTCTTGTTATATGGGATAAACAAATTAATTTCACCCACGTAAAGAAATAGTCTAAAATAGAAAATACGAAAATGTCGAAAGAGACGGGTAACTCGAGGAAAATCAGAATTAGTTTGCCGTGAATCGGCGAATTCGAGAGAATTTTCACCCTAGAAAATCTTCAATAACTATGAAAGAGAACATTAATTCGTGAAGAAAGAGGTGAATACAAAGCGAAGTTTGAAACAACTTCACGCATGGCGTGTCGCTTAATTTAATTTTCGCAGCGCCAGTAGACGCCTTTCCCCGAGACCAAAATACCCCTTTTGTTTTGATGTCAGGTACGCGTTTTACATGGATTTCCAGATTATGCGCCTCTTGAATATTTTATCTTTGTATGGATAAAGTAATCACTGAAGTAAATGAAGTGAGACGTATGGGCTGTTTGCGGCGCCTGTCTATTGAGACTAGAAAATTTCGAAAAACTATAGATCTGACTAAAAATTAAAAAACTATAGATCTGACTAAAAATTAAAAAACTATAGATCTGACTAAAAATTAAAAAACTATAGATCTGACTAAAAATTAAAAAACTATAGATCTGACTAAAAATTAAACTATAGATTTGACTAAAAATTAAAAAAACTATAGATTTGAATAAAAATTAAAAAACTATAGATCTGACTAAAAATTAAAAAACTATAGATCTGACTAAAAATTAAAAAACTATAGATCTGACTAAAAATTAAAAAACTATAGATCTGACTAAAAATTAAAAAACTATAGATCTGACTAAAAATTAAAAAACTATAGATCTGACTAAAAATTAAAAAACTATAGATCTGACTAAAAATTAAAAAACTATAGATCTGACTAAAAATTAAAAAACTATAGATCTGACTAAAAATTAAAAAACTATAGATCTGACTAAAAATTAAAAAACTATAGATCTGACTAAATATTTAGAAAACTATAGATCTGACTAAAAATTAAAAAACTATAGATCTGACTAAAAATTAAAAAAAACTATAAATTTGAATAAAAATTAAAAAACTATAGATCTGACTAAAAATTAAAAAACTATAGATCTGACTAAAAATTAAAAAACTATAGATCTGACTAAAAATTAAAAAACTATAGATCTGACTAAAAATTAAAAAACTATAGATCTGACTAAAAATTAAAAAACTATAGATCTGACTAAAAATTAAAAAACTATAGATCTGACTAAAAATTAAAAAACTATAGATCTGACTAAAAATTAAAAAACTATAGATCTGACTAAAAATTAAAAAACTATAGATCTGACTAAAAATTAAAAAACTATAGATTTGAATAAAAATTAAAAAACTATAGATCTGACTAAAAATTAAAAAACTATAGATCTGACTAAAAATTAAAAAACTATAGATCTGACTAAAAATTAAAAAACTATAGATCTGACTAAAAATTAAAAAACTATAGATCTGACTAAAAATTAAAAAACTATAGATCTGACTAAAAATTAAAAAACTATAGATCTGACTAAAAATTAAAAAACTATAGATCTGACTAAAAATTAAAAAACTATAGATCTGACTAAATATTTAGAAAACTATAGATCCGACTAAAAATTAAAAAACTATAGATCTGACTAAAAATTAAAAAAAACTATAAATTTTAATAAAAATTAAAAAACTATAGATCTGACTAAAAATTAAAAAACTATAGATCTGACTAAAAATTAAAAAACTATAGATCTGACTAAAAATTAAAAAACTATAGATCTGACTAAAAATTAAAAAACTATAGATCTGACTAAAAATTAAAAAACTATAGATCTGACTAAAAATTAAAAAACTATAGATCTGACTAAAAATTAAAAAACTATAGATCTGACTAAAAATTAAAAAACTATAGATCTGACTAAAAATTAAAAAACTATAGATTTGAATAAAAATTAAAAAACTATAGATTTGAATAAAAATTAAAAAACTATAGATTTGAATAAAAATTAAAAAACTATAGATCTGACTAAAAATTAAAAAACTATAGATCTGACTAAAAATTAAAAAACTATAGATCTGACTAAAAATTAAAAAACTATAGATCTGACTAAAAATTAAAAAACTATAGATCTGACTAAAAATTAAAAAACTATAGATCTGACTAAAAATTAAAAAACTATAGATCTGACTAAAAATTAAAAAAACTATAGATCTGACTAAAAATTAAAAAACTATAGATCTGACTAAAAATTAAAAAACTATAGATCTGACTAAAAATTAAAAAACTATATCTGACTAAAAATTAAAAAACTATAGATCTGACTAAAAATTAAAAAACTATAGATCTGACTAAAAATTAAAAAACTATAGATCTGACTAAAAATCTCGAATAACTACAGATCTGACTAAAAATCTCGAATAACTACAGATCCGAGTAAAAGTTTCGAAACATTATTAGAATTGTAAATTTCAAAAACAATATATAGATCGGATTAAAATTTTTGATCTGATTAAGAAGCATTAGCACACCGGAAAATTTGGAACAATTTCCAAACTGAAAAAAATCGAAACATAAGAATCGAGAATGTCGAAAAATGGTCAGATTCAAAAATCTTAAAAATTATCAAATTGAAAAATATCGAAACATTAGCAGACGTGAGAGTGTCGAAAGTAATCAAACTGAAAAATATCGAAACATTAACGGAATCGAAAATGTAAAAAAAATTCCCAGACCTAAAAATCTTAAAAATTATGAAACTGAAAATTTAGAAACATTATCAAATTCGAGAATGTCGAAATATTATCAGACTGGAAAGTTTCCCTCAACCACGACTAGATTTTCCGTTGACCTTGCAAAGTAGCACTCCTTAACCTTACCCAAAACTACCATTTTATGGCAAATATTTTATCTACAATATGACTGGTCAAATTTCTTTCATCGAGTATTCGAGTCGAGTCGAGTATTCGAGTACTGGATTAATGGGAAATTTTCTCTTATTCGAGTCGAGTAACTAAAAATATATTTAACGAGTCGGGTTATCGGGTACTTGATTAGAAGCTGGTTTTATTCAAGGAAGTATTAAATTAAATTTAAATGGAGTATAAAGTAACTTGCAATGCTGAAAAATATTCCTTTAATTTAAATGAACCACAGTTTCCCTTAACTTTCTACGTACCGTTTATTGCCTCCCACAAAGTTGTAACAACGCCTCTTTGAACTTTGCAGCAACGAGGATAGAAAAAACGAATACTCGACGAGTTTAGAGATTAGCTTATTCGAGTAACCGGGTGCCCGAGTACGCAATTTTTTGGTACTCGGTAATCGACGAGTATGCTCCAATTACTTATTTGGCAGGAATTTGAAATTTCAGCTACTCGAAAAGGCCGAGTACTCGATTATGTTCGAATACTCGCGCAGCTCAAATTGTCACGTGATAGTGACAATACTCCCTACATTTCTGAGGAAAAATAATTAGTCCCTCTACTGACGTTTTCGTTCATGCAATTGAATTATCATTCTATCTTAAGTTTTAAACTTTTAGTTTCATTTCGTGTTAAAATTAAAATCAAAGAACAATACTGGAAAAATCCACATAAATTCTGAATCATTTTAAATTCGTTACAGAGAAAGTGGAAACCAAAAATTTTAATAAAATCTAACCCATTTTAATCACGACCAGATCATTTTGGCACAAAAAAATATATAAATCCGTGACTTTTACAAATCGTGCAATGAAATGAGTCATGAATCTCTTCCAACGTAGAAAAATACTAAAGCTTAAGTTAGCGCGCCTTTAACAACACTGCCTCTTAAACCCGGGCAGATTAAGGTACAAAAGGCGGTTATTAAGACCGGTTATCTTGATAGTGGCGCAAAGGCCTGTATATATTATGCCATGGCAATTTAGATGTTATTTTATACAACTTTTACGAAAAGTCGTGACATAACCCCAAATTTATCAAGTTTTTTTAATTTTTTGCTAAAATGTGTTGAAATTCAAATATTTAATATTTAAATTTTTCGACCTGCACTCCGTCTACACCGTTTCCAGGCAAGACACGAGATTTTATTCACAAAAACAACTATAGGCCTACTTATTAATTATTTACCCACAAGTGCCGGTACAATGTGTCGTTGTTATGGAAACGATGTATAAACAGACCTTATTTAAATGGAGGTCTTCGGAAATTACATCGTTTGACATTTATTACAAATTGACTTAAAATATGAATTACATTGCTATAGCGTTCAAATAATTTAAGTATTATTAAAGTCATATTTCATCCAATTTCTCTCCTTAAAATATATTTTGAGGTGAAACCAATTTTGTTTTTTACTCACAAGGAAACATCCCGAAGTGTAACAAACCGATTTTGTTCAAACTCGGGGGATTGGTAGAACTTCATGTAACTTGAAAAATCCTAAAGGGAATTTATTCAATGGGCAACCGTTTGGCCATGGCAACGAAAAATGTTTTTGACAACAACAAATTTAAATTTTCCCATTGAAAATAACATGGGATTCTGAACGATTCCTAGCCCCCCCCCCCTGGGAAAAAGTTGAACAAATTTCAAAATTTCAAAAATGACAAAAATAGAAAAAATAGATATAAATTGACAAAAAGACATCAAACCTGATCAACTTTTGATCAATTTGAGGTCAAAATCCCATGTTATTTTCAATGGGAAAATTTAATATTTTGTGTTGTCAAAAACTTTTTTCTTTGCCATGGCAAAACGGTTGTCCATTGAATAAATTCCCTTTAGGATTTTTCATGATACATGAAGGTCTACCAATCCCCCGAATTTGAACAAAATCAGTGGGTTACAATTCGGGATGTCTCCTTGTCAGTGACATAAAGTAAGAATTTAGTTAACCGAATTGTCTAAAAACAATAAATAAAAAAAAATCATATTATAATCACTGCTGGTCAAATCTTGGATTAATAAAAGTGTTAATTAATACACTATTATTAATCCAAGAATAATATAGAATTTATATGGAAGTGTTATTTTTAATTAATATTTTTAAAATATTTTTATTAGTTTTAAATTAATAATTTTAAAGTATTTTTAATTTACTTTTTATTAATAATTTTTAAATATTTTTAATAATATTTTTTTGATATTTTTAATTTAGTTTTTATTAATATTTTTTAATGTTTTCAATTTAGTTTTTATTAATAATTTTTAAGGTTTTTAAATTAGTTTTTAATTATATTCTTAATTTAGTTTTTATTAAAATTCTTAATTTAGTTTTTTATTAATGTTTTTAATTTAAACTTTATTATTAATTTTGAAGTATTTTTAATAATTTTAATATTTTTGTTTTTATTAATATTTAAAAAATTAAATTAGTTTTTATTAATATTTAAAAAAATATTCCATTTTATTAATATTTAGTTTTTATTAATATTTTTAACATTTTTAATTAGGTTTTATTAATAATTTTGAAGGGGTTTTATTTAGTTTTATTATTAATTTTGAAGTAGTTTTAATTAGGTTTTATTAATAATTTTGAAGGGGTTTTATTTAGTTTTATTATTAATTTTGAAGTAGTTTTATTTAGTTTTTATTAATAATTTTGAAGTAGTTTTATTTAGTTTTTATTAATAATTTTGAAGTATTTTTAATAATATTTTTTTATACTTTTAATTTAGTTTTTATTAATAATTTTAAGTAGTTTTATTTAGTTTTACTTTTTAATAATTTTTAAGTAGTTTTATTTACTTTTACTTTTTAATAATTTTAAGTAGTTTTATTTACTTTTACTTTTTAATAATTTTTAAGTAGTTTTATTTACTTTTACTTTTTAATAATTTTTAAGTAGTTTTATTTACTTTTAATTGAAAAATTAAAAATTAATTTAATGGATTTAAAACTAAATATTAAACCTCCATAAGTTATTACGTTTCAAAAGAAAAATTAAGACTAACAAAACTAAACATTTATTAATCAAATTAAACAAAGCATACTTAATTATAAAAAAAACAACCGAATATCATGCCTTGGTCAAAATGTACGATACGTAAGCCTTCTCAGCGAATAATATATTACAGAAATATTAGATAAAGTAAAGTCGGTCCACCCACAAAAATCCAACAATCAAAAACGTGTGGGAGTTCGGTTAATAGTCCGAAAAATATTTTCTTTTTCAATTCGCATTTATGAAAGTGTAAAGAGCCTTTCTAAAAAGTGAAGAATCAAATTGAATTCGACTTAGAATGAAGGCGGGAATTTCAATACGAAAATGCAGCGTATAAGAACACTCACGCGGATATAAATAGAGAGAGAAAATTTAATTTAAATTTTTATTAAGGTTTCAGTATAGACGTACGTACGATGAGTCACACGTTAAAGTTACTTTAGGCGAAGACTTGCAAATGCTTTTTAAAAGTGTGTTTTCAAGAAACCATATTGGTTACGAGGTAGATCACTCTAACAGCTAACTCCCGTTATCTCATTGGTTTCCTAATAACTGACGTCTTATCAGGCGATTGAAGAGCTCACCTGTGACGTTTTTTGCCCCCCCCCCCTTCTTGTGCCGGGGGAATTCACGAATTGTCATTATTATCTTTGTGTACCCACAATATCTTTATTTATACTTAAAGCTAGGAGCAACAAACACAAGGAGAACGCAGCTAGCCTTTAAACACGCTAACGAAGGGTTGTGTACGAATTTCATTGGACGAGCGTCACGAGCCTTTACGCTGAACGTTTTACGGGCGGGGGGGGGGAGACAATTTCCAAATTTTCCCCTTCCGGCGGCAGCAGGCGCTAAAGCGTCTAGCCAATGAAAAATGTACACAAGAAAATCCACGACTTTTGACGGGTTGCGTTCTCCTTGTGTGGGGTGTTGTGTTTGTTGCTCCTAGCTTAAAGGGAGTATAACCAGAGAGTGTAAAGTCGCTTCGCTACAGAGAGGCGCCTCTCTTTAAAAAATCCGTGGTACGATTTTATTCGCCGAGAATGTCCACAATTCCCGGGCGTTTGATGGCGCTAGTAGTATCTCCGGCACGCGCTAGATTAGAGTTTGAGAAGACGCAAAACAGGAAGAGTGTTTTTGGTATTTTTGCGAGTTTAATTTTTTTTGAAATGTCTTGTTCGGCTAAAAATTGTAAATCGAATAAAAAGGTAACCACGCGTCAGTCTTTTTTTTTTCAAGTTTCCAAGGGATAAAGACCGGTGAATACGCGTTTTAATTTACTAAGCCTATTCTAATACATTAACATTTCTTAAAACTTAACATTTTGCAGCCACCTGCAAAATGTTAACAGTGAAAACCTCCAAAATAAAACTACAGATTACTTACACTTTAACCACGTATTTTGCGGTCTTCATTTCACTGACGATTGTTTTATGAATATCAAAACCCAAAACAGGCTTACACCATTAGCTACACCTATTTTTATTTTGGGAAATTCCAATGAAACCACGGTTTTCCCTAGGTAAACTGAAGGCAAAAACATATCCCGCCATGGTCTCTTACTGCCTAATGTTCATTTATAATTAATTCAAATAGTAGCAAATGAAAATGCACCTGAAGATCATGTTACAACTACAATCTGGTGTAAGGTAAACGCAGCACTACAAATGCCAAATTATGCCCTCAAAAATCAATTCAACGAAGAAAATGATAATTTATATAAAATATTCACAATGATGAACACTAGCTTTAAATGAAATTTTTTTTACAGTGGATAAAGTCAATTCCTATGAATTTAAACCCAGAACTATCTATTCAATTCTATTCCATTTAAATATATTTGTACTGAACATAATTATAGCCATTCAACTAAACATTTTGACAATAATGAAAACAATAACATTGAAAGTTTCGTAGACTTCGGTCCATATGGAAGGTCAAAATAGTACGCAAATCAGGCCCTAGTGTACATGGTGAATGACATAAAACTGAAATTCAAACCACCAATTGGTTACTTCCTCACAAAAGATACTTGTCCCGAACAGACTTTGAAGATATTGCTTCATGATTGCGTAACTCACCTAAAACGTATTGGCCTTATTGTCAAAGCTGTAGTCTGTGACCAAGGAACAGGCAATCAAAATTTGTTCAAAAGTATGGGGATATCAGTGGAAAAGCCATTCATTGAAATTGATCCTCCACATCTCTTGAAAAGTGTGAGGAACAATTTCAAACGGTATCCCATAATAGTGGAAGGCAATCGAGTTTCTTGGGCAGTCCTAGAACATTTTTTCAAAATAGACTAAGAAATTGGTAAGTTTCAAAGCACACATAAGCTGAAACGTAAACATATCAAGTTACCAGCATTTTCTAACATGAAAGTCACTTTAGCTGCCCAAATTTGCAGTCAAAGTGTTTCTAATTCAAATGGCCTGTTCACTGGGATTAGGAGAGTTAACAATTGAAAGCACATACACAGCAGAGTTCCTCTTACACATGAACGGCCTTTTTGATTGCTGCAATAGCAGGACATTAAACAATGAAACACACTGTAAGAGAGCAATGACTGATCAATACATCCACATACCAATGCTGAAAGAAAAATTGGAAAGGTTTAATATATGGTAGCTTCAGAACTGTAGGTATAAGGACAATTCACTGACGATATTTAGAAATTTTCAAAGCCATTGAAAGTCCAAACCTTCTAAAAGAAAATGTTCTTAATTATATTTCAGAATATTTAATTCACCGCTGCTATTCAAAACACCAATGTTCTACCATGGTTTTGGTATATTTAATTAAGACTTGGCCAGCCCATAAAATATTCCACTTTAGATTCCACGAATTTCTTTTGATATATTAAAAAAGTATAGTTGTTAATATTGAAATGAAATAGGGAGGGATTTTTCTTGTACTTACTTTTTATATTTCTTACGAAATCAACTGTTTTACTTAAATAGTTAAAATAATTCAACATCACAGCTGACTGAGCTGAATTCAACTTTAACCTACTGAGAGCAAAATTTATTTTTCTTTGATAAGCAATTTTACAGTGCCATCGTGTGTCCGGGAATTCCAAACACTGTCGTCTGCTTCTTCAACGCTCTCATGGGGAAAAAACGTACCACGAAATTTTAACATTACGGGGATAGGAAGAGGCGCCTCTCTGTAGCGAAGCGACTTTACACTCTCTGGTATAACCTTTTCAGGAATTTGGGGCAATACATAATTCCCTCCCCTCATATTTCTAACCACGTGTAATACGCAGTGTGAAATACAGTCGTTTTTGAGGAATTATTCGACTAAAAGTATCCCCGCTTTGGTAGTGCTTTAATTTCTCATATCTACTAGAACGCCTTTCGTGAATCTAAAACCACGTACCTCATAATTAAGAAATTATATTTGAATAAATATCCAAACTAAAATGAAAATAATTAATTTATAGCTCGGATATTGTTGTTTATACGTTAATTAAGGGTCCATTTAAAAATTAAACGCTAAATATGAAACAATAAAGGTTTCAAGTGAGAAAACTTCTTCAGGGCGGGCACGCTTCCTCTAATAGAAGAATTGGGTGTTTCTGCTATCGTTCTAGACTAGCGCCATGAGCGAGAAAAGAGAGAAGCTGCACCCATTGACTAATTAACACAGGGACACCCCGTTTCCTTATATTTGCTTCGGGCGATTGTTAAATGTGCGCTCTGGCGCTATAGTTAAGAACTAACGGAAAACTAGAGTTAAACGGGGATGAGAAAAGCTAGTCCATGTGGCTGCCATGTTGTGGCGCGTTAAGTTTCGTTTTTTGGATTTAAATTACCTAGAATTGTCCTTCTTAATTTGAAGTAAATAGAAAATGAATTTTTCTTCATTAACTTATGAAACGATATTCATTTCTACACTTAAAAAAAGGGGAAAAAAGAATGGGATGTCGATTTTGTTTCTGGTAAGTGTTTACCAAGGCTTAATAAACAGCCTTTTTATCGCTATCAATTTCAGAATTTTGTTTTAGGGAATGGAATAAAAAAACACATAAAATTCAGAAGTGATATTGAAAACTACTAGTCTACTAGATGGCGGTAGCCGTTCCCTTTTTGTGACGTTTTGACCCGAGTAAATTTCTGTCGGGGGGGTTGGGGATAAAAAGAGGAAGAGCATTTAACCAGGGTCTTTCGAAGCTCCCTATAGGAATAACATGGGAACGGGGTGTCCCTTCGTTCAAAGAGTATAAAAACTACGTAACCTAGAGATATAATGACGGTCGAAAGCAGTAAAGGAAGTTGTAGCAACCGGGGGGGAAGGCACTCAGTGAATTTGCACTTCAAATTTCGGTACCGCAGCGCCACTACGGCAGTTTTAAGTGGCAATCATTTTGATTTAGTTCAACATTCTTGAAAATTCCTTAAGGAATTGGTTACCTTTAGGACTTGGCAACGTTAGAGAACAAACGCCTTATTCTTCACTTTTTGAAAATAAACACCGAAACAACGAATCCACAAATTCTAACTAAAAAAATCACGAAACAGTAACCAATTACTGTCACTTTTTTGAATTGACAGATATTAGACAATTAAATATCCAAAATGCCAAATTTAGCACCTCCGCAACACCGTAACTGCCATTTTTCTCCGGTTTTATTATTTATTGTACTAAATACTGCCGTAGTGGCGCTGCGGTACCGAAATTTGAAGTACAAATTCACTGAGTGCCTTCCCCCCCGGTTGCTACAACTTCCTTTACTGCTTTCTCCATGTATCGACCGTCATTATATCTCTAGGTTACGTAGTTTTTATACTCTTTGCTTCGTTAATTAGTCCATGATGCACCCTACCAAACAAGGAGGGTTCTACTCCGATTTTGGAGTTACAACTTTATTCTTCCAGCTAATTATGGCATTTTGACGAAAGATGGCGCGATAAAAAATAGTGACCAGCCTACTTAATACTTAATTAGCTAATGAGGGCTAAGAAACTTTTATTCATATTTTTCCTTCAATTATATTATTTAAATGCTACTTTTTGAAATCTAGAGCTTTGTCTAATCGAAGAACCATATTTAAGCCTAGGCTTGAAAACGAGTTAAAAGTTAACCGTCGTATTGTTGCGGTACAATTTTAAAATGTCACTGGGACGTCAGCTGGAAAATGGGGGTTGACCAAAAGGGGGGTCAACACCGGATCTTTTTAGCACGTGAAGCGTCCTCGTGACATCAAAGCCTTAGATTATCCTACTGGCGCTCTCTCATTGCCGTCAACACCCTGATTCACGCGAGGGATAAAGATCCGGTGTTTATCCCCTTGTTTGTCAGTCGCTTTATCCATGGACACTGTACCTCTAACCGGACGGGAAAAGCTGTAGCTTCCACCATACAAAATCACCTGCCGCCGCTACCTTCTCTCTGTAAAGGGGGGAGGTTCAAGAATTTTGAAAGTTTCGGGCTGTCAAGGCCATATAATTCGTCACGTGGTCGACAAAACGTTCCGTTTGAAATGGGGGTTTACATTCTTCCGAATGACCTTGACGGCCCTGCGAATCGAGTACGGCCGACTATTTCAGCTAATACGAAGTAGGACGCAAACGGACAGTGAAGGGGTACCTCTTTTAGGCTGCTTTTCCCGTCCGGTTAGAGATACAGTGTCCATGCTTTATCTAATACGCTTCACATTGACGCATGAAAATTGTTGTACAATACGGCTCCGTACGTTTTCTCCATGGTAAAATATTTTGTGATTATGTTATCCTTATGTAAGACTTATTTTAGTGATAAAATTACCCTTATGTAAGACTTATTTTAGTGATAAAATTACCCTTATGTAAGACTTATTTTAGTGATAAAATTACCCTTATGTAAGACTTATTTTAGTGATAAAATTACCCTTATGTAAGACTTATTTTAGTGATAAAATTACCCTTATGTAAGACTTATTTTAGTGATAAAATTACCCTTATGTAAGACTTATTTTAGTGATAAAATTACCCTTATGTAAGACTTATTTTAGTGATAAAATTACCCTTATCTTAAGCTTATTTTGTAATAAAATTAACCTAATGTTAGGCTTATTCTGTGATAAAATTATTTAGCTTCGAAATTGACCATGGTCCATATGGTTCCAAAGCCTAATTCAAATTAAATTTAACTTTTATTTTGTTTTTACAGCAACTAATATGCGACCTAGAACCACGTAGATTATCTCATTTTGGATTCAAATTAAGTTAATCAAGATGTCGGCTTTGAAACTGAACGGTATTCTGGGTTCACCTAAGCCTCACAAGGTCATTTTTTCATTCGCGACGCCAGCGGAAACCGAGAAAATATCATACACATTAAACCAACAACATTTGGTCAGTGCCTTACAAAAACATCCCTGGTTTCGCAACGGAGTCGTTATTAAAACCATGGAAAAAGGAGGTAAGATCAGATAGTCTAATTAAAAACTCTCCCCATACAACTAATTGTTTATTAACTCAGGGAAGTTAATAATAGTCATTATCTACAATTTTATAATTGGCTAATTATGTCTAATAACTTACACGTTAATAAATTAATTACCACAGCGAATTTATAATTTTTTATATAAAAAAGTGCTCTTTGCGCTTAAAACAATGCGTGTAACAATATACCAAATTTACTAAGCTTATGTTAATTAAATTTATTTGATTAAAAAATAACTACTGGCAAATTAAGTATAATTGAATTTATGATATATAATAAGTTTTTAAATTAACAATATAATTTACATATTTTGAAATTAACAATATAAATTTAATTTTTTTAAATTAACGATATAAATTTAATTTTTTAAACTAACGTTATAAATTAATTTTTTTAAATTAACGATATAAATTAACTGCATAAATTAAATATTTTTAAATTAACGGTATAAATTAAATATTTTTAAATTAATGATATAAAGTAAATATTTTTAAATTAATGATATAAAGTAAATATTTTTAAATTAATGATATAAAGTAAATATTTTTAAATTAATGATATAAAGTAAATATTTTTAAATTAATGATATAAATTAACGGTATAAATTAAATATTTTTAAATTAACGGTATAAATTAAATATTTTAAATTAACGGTATAAATTAAATATTTTTAAATTAACGGTATAAATTAAATATTTTTAAATTAACGGTATAAATTAAATATTTTTAAATTAACGGTATAAATTAAATATTTTTAAATTAACGGTATAAATTAAATATTTTTAAATTAATGATATAAAGTAAATATTTTTAAATTAATTATATAAATTAAATATTTTTAAATTAACGATATAAAAATAATTAAATTAACGATATAAATTAAATTTTTTTAAATTAATGATATAATAAAAAAAAATTAAATTAACGATATAAATGAAATATTTTTAAATTAACGGTATAAATGAAATATTTTTAAATTAACGATGTAAATTAAATATTTTTAAATTAACGATATGAATTAAATATTTTTAAATTAACGATATGAATTAAATATTTTTAAATTAACGATATTAATTAAATATTTTTAAATTAACGATATTAATTAAATATTTTTAAATAATATTAATATTAATAATAAACCAACATTATAAAACTATAGTGTTAGTTTAATTATCCTTAAATTAAGTATAACTAAATGAACATTATTAAGTATAACTAAATGAACATTATTAAGTATAACTAAATGAACATTATTAAGTATAACTATTTGAACATTATTAAGTATAACTATTTGAACATTATTAAGTATAACTATTTGAACATTATTAAGTATAACTATTTGAACATTATTAAGTATAACTATTTGAACATTATAAATGAAATATTATTAATCTAAAAATATAAATTAAGTATTATTAATCTAACAATATAAATTAAGTATTATTAATCTAACAATATAAATTAAGTATTATTAATCTAACAATATAAATTAAGTATTATTAATCTAACAATATAAATTAAGTATTATTAATATAACAATATAAATTAAGTATTATTAATCTAACAATATAAATTAAGTATTATTAATATAACAATATAAATTAGGTATTATTAATCTAACAATATAAATTAGGTATTATTAATCTAACCATATAAATTAAGTATTATTAATCTAACCATATAAATTAAGTATTATTAATCTAACCATATAAATTAAGTATTATTAATCTAACCATATAAATTAAGTATTATTAATCTAACCATATAAATTAAGTATTATTAATCTAACCATATAAATTTAGTATTATTAATCTAACCATATAAATATTTAAATTAAATGCTACGAGCTTGAGAGCGTACGAAAACTTAAATTACCTTTCAAATTTACTTTTGTTTACTTTCCATTTTAGAATTAATTTAATAAAAAATTCATTTAAAACAGATCTATTATAAATTAAACTAACGATATAAATTAAGCATTATTAAAGTTACTTAACAAATATTTAAATTTTTAAATTGCTTCTCAAATGCGCCTGTGTTCATTTTCCCATTTTGGAATTTCTTTAAGAATGCAAATTTAATTTATTCAAAATCTCATAAGAGAAAACCAGATCCCCGTATAAATATCATCGATATTAAAAGTTTTAAACCGCGTCGAAACAGCCCAAAATTTTACGGTTATTATGTAAAAACGTATAAATGTAGACGTATTTATCTGTCTGACCAAGGGTGTGTCAGTCCCAGAATATTAAACGCGTCATTTTGGAAATATTATCATCCTGGGAGATTAATCGAAGCCTGTTACGCGTTACTTACTTTGGATTCGTATGCAGAGCAGTCGTTTATCTCTTTGGTTACGGCCGGGAAACAAGACGTGGCGTACGATCGTCAGACGCCGGGAAAACCACCCCGGTTTTTCTGATTTGCAGCGCTCCAAGAATGATTTTTTCTATTCGCAACCTTGTCGCAACCGAAACGAGTCTAGGTGGCGCTAGCTTCTCCGAGGTAGCGTCTGCTACAGGCAAATTAAAAAGTCATAAGTACTTTTTTTAATAGAAACTTTTTAAAATATAAGCAAACTATGCAAAAATTATATAAATGCAAGTATCGTTATTTATAAAGTCAAATTTACGAATAACGATAACGAAAAACTAATATCTTCTGCTTTAGCCGCTACCTAATTAGGTTTCAATGGCGAACGAAAGGGGGCGTTGCGATAGTTTTCGGTCACGAATCGTAAAATCAGCACATTTAAATTTCCCTGTTATTTCTGAAGTGTGGCAACCCTGAACACGGTAGGCGTGGCCCAATAGGTGCTTAAATAAAACGTCTTCAAGGAAATCGCCCAGAAATAATATTTCCGAGAGCCAGGACCTGCAAGTTACTGTTTCTATTACGCTTGTTGAAAAGGTGAAAACTTTTCATAATAATAGATATTATTAAATTGATTTCTATAATCTTTACCTGTTGACCTTATAACACACAAACGTGATCATAGTATTTTCTATTGATAATTTTTACTTAAATCTACATTTGTTTGAATACATTTATTAAAATGGTTTTAAGCTTTAGCTTGCGCAAATATACTATTTAAAAAATTTATGTACAACGATATTTCAGGACCAATAGTTTGTCCGAAACTAGTCGGGTTGTAAATATTTTTATTTATTTTAAATAAAATTCCTTGTGCACCTGAAATATCGTTGTACATAAATTTTTTAAATAGTGAATACATTTAATAATTCCTAGATTTCATATTATGCCCCCATAAATCCATACCAAACGTGTTTAGCTGTGCCGTATGCATTTAAGTTTCTTTATGGTTATTTTTTTAATTTTAAACGTCCATTTTCTTTGGACTGTGTAATTTTTGGCACAGTCACAAGTAATACTATTCGATACCCTATTTTCCTTTGGTCTATTTTTAAAAAAAATCAATTTTAAATTATTATTCTTTTTATTTATTACCTTTTAATTATTTAAGCTACCTTTCGATTTGTTTGGTTATATGATATTATATATTTACCTTTATTTAATAAAATGCTTTAAATACGATAAATTTCACAATGGAAAATATTTGTTTTACGCATTAGTTAAGTTCATAGATCAATTCTCGTTTGTCGCGTAATCTACTTTATCGTCATATTGATCTTTCCGATCTTTCGAAGCTCTGGCAAATTGACCAGCTGGTTTAAAAACGCGAACAAAAATGAAAAATAAAAACCACACTTTGAGTCCGGATTGTTTGAATCTTGTCGATGTGTAGGGCTAGCGAAAAATTATGACTTTTGGCAATTTCGGCGTTGTTTTGTGGTTTGTGGAAAAGGTAATCCCAAAATTGTTTGGGTCTTACCATAAGCATGGATTAAATAACCTTACAGGGATAGTTCTCTGAGGCACAATATTTGCTCCAGACGTACCCTGGTGGCCAGAATTGTCAACGACCGGAAGTCGCGATTTTACCGATACACGGGGGAAAAATTGCAAAGGGGGTGCAATCGCGATTGATGAAATTATTATTTTTGTAGGCCAAGGCCTATCTATTGAAAACTTGTTTACAGTTTGAAAGCCTATAAACAATTTAACGAAAAATTAAGTGATATACATAAATGGCTAAAAAACAATATGAAAAAGGTACTTATTATTTCTCACATTTAACCAGGAAAATCCAGAGCCACTGAGGTACTGACCACGATTGAATATCTCAATTTCAAATGTACTAAAACAAACCGTTGGAAAAATATTAAATCCGCCAAAAGCCGCCGCGAGATGGCGACGTATCAAAAAATCTTGTTTCGGATTTGTATCGGTAAAGGGGGTAAAATTGAGGGGACGGCAAAAATATCTGGCAGCCTCGTTTGAAACAAACATCTTCAACTCGTAGTATAGTAAAATGTATTAGAGAGAACTATCCCTGTCAGGTTATTTAATCCATGCCATAAGCCTATCATCAGGTCCCCATAAGCAAAGGTCTAGGCCAAAGTTTTGACGATCACATCAAAGATAATCTAGACTACATACATATCCGTTATTAAGAGGTAGGTATTCAAAATCTGCACCTCCTAGTGGCTACATCCTCAACTAGGCATTTCTGAAATAAATTTAGTGAAATGAATTATGAATGCGCGCAAGCCGTGCGCGAACGTTTTAAACTTAGAACCACGTGGGATAAGGCTTATTCACAATTTTATCGCTTTAAAACTTAAAATTAACGCTTATCTTTTGCAAAATGATTCATCAGAACCTAAAACTGGCTATTAGAAATAGGATAACTTGTTTCTGAAGGTATTTATTTTTCAAATTTGAGATTTAGACGCGTTTTGTGCGGCATATATCAACCCGAGCGTGGCTGCTCTACCAAGTAAGATAATAATTTAGGCGTAGAAATTTTGAAAAGAAGATGTCGCTACTGCCCTATCGTCGTACGTTCATTTTCTTCTCGCATGGACAATGCCGTAAACATGGGGCTCTATGCTAGACCTTTACTTTTGGGGACCTTATGATAGGCTTATGGTCTTACGTAAAAAACGCTTTACTGCAACCTTGGATAAATAATAGTAGTGCCTACCTGGATATAACACTCTATCGTTCCGCGTGCGTTTGCTAAGTGTTTGTTACGGGTTCTACCTTGTAGAAGGCTACGTGTTACGGGAGTTTCGGAAATTCTCCGTTAACCTCGCCGAAGCGGCGCTGCTGTCGCAAAATCCATTTGCTGGTCAGATTTTTTCCAAGTGGTATATCCAGGTAGGCACTACTATTGTTAATCCAAGCTGCAACGACACCAAGTTTGTTGAAATAAATTAACATTCCCAATTTCCCATTGTCATGAAATAAATTAACATTCCCAATTTCCCATTGTCATGAAATAAATTAACATTCCCAATTTCCCATTGTCATGAAATAAATTAACATTCCCAATTTCCCGTTGTCACAGTGTGGGTTTTATTTTATATTCTTGGTCCATGGCGCACAGAAGCAACCCATAAGACCGACTGACTAGAGTCGAAGCAATAAAAATTAAGGACTTCAATTATGTTTACGTGCTAAGATTATTAAAATTAATAAATATCGGTCTATATAACGTGGCACTAAAGAGGTTATGGGAGGAGGTAATTCGGCTTTACTTGGAGTAGTAATTACTTTCAATGTCAAATTAAGCTGACGGCTTTAAAAGTCGCTTGATGACTTAGGCCTAAGGTGGTGCCTTGGGTATTAGCCTAGCTGATTATTATTATTTCAAAATTATTATTTAAAAAATAAATTAATAATAATAATAATATTTATAATTATTTATAAACAAAACTGCAGAATTATCGATTTAATCATCAAAACAACACAAATATGATGTAGAAAATGCTAAATTAGAAATTTGTTATTTGGGTTTTTAACCTTTTGATATATTCTTTTGAGATGTACACAGGTTGAAAACCACTGGCTTAACAGACTTAAATCCCGCAGTTTATAAGTTTCTTGCGTTGCCCGCTACGTGGCGCTATGTAAAATGAACCCAAGTTAGTTAAATTGACCAGAAAAGTAAGAACTTTCTGCACAAGTCTAGAATTATTTCCCAAATTATTGGTATTTAAGTTCCGTACTTTTTCCGCTAGAGGGTATTACATCAATTCTACCATGATTCTACGTCACTCCATACATATCACTAATTAGCCTTTTCATTTTACATAGCGTCACGTAGCGGGCAACGCAAGAAACTTATAAACTGCGGGATTTAAGTCGGTTAAGCCAGTGGTTTTCAACCTGTGTACATCTCAAAAAATATATCAAAATGTTAAAAACCCAAATAACAAATTTCTAATTTAGCATTTTCTACATCATATTTGTGTTGTTTTAATGATTAAATCGATAAATCTGCAGTTTTGTTTATAAATAATTATAAATATTATTATTATTATTATTATTAATTTATTTTTTAAATAAAAAATGATAATTTTGAAATAATAATAATAATCAGCTAGACTAATACCCAAGGCACCACCTTAGACCTAAGTCGTCAAGCGACTTTTAAAGCCATTAATTCAGGCGTTTTGGTTTTCAAAAATGGTTTTTCCAAACGCGGGGGGCTTTGCGTATTTATTGTGACTAGCTGACACACTTTTGGAACGTAATCGCATACTTATGATTTATAATAACAACGTTTCATTTACTTCTGGTAAAATATTAAGAAAAATTAACATATTTGTGTATTGCTCAGAAGAATTGTAATAATATAATTATAATTAAACGGCAAATTAATTTTATAGGAGTAAGGGATGTATTTTTCATGGATGGCGAATGCTCAGCCAGGGCGAGTAAGTTAAAGCACGTAAAAATGCTTGTTAAAAAGCACATTCTGCAATGCACTGCGTTATTTCGATCGCTTTTAGTATAATATTATTGCTTCTCTATCAAAATATGCTTTATGGAGAATTAAGCTTGAAATTGTCTTTTAAATCCCTAAAATGGTCTCGTTATAAGAACGGAAACGTGTTTATTACTTTCCACGAAGTCTCCGTATTCCAAAAGGGCCGGAAACCGTTATTGCTCAAGTTTATGGGCTGCCACGCTATGCATACATATTATATACCGGGTGTTCACTATAAAACGATACAGGGCCAATAATTCAAAATGTGTTTTGACTAGGAATTTGAAATTTTCAGGACACATTGACCGTGCAGAGGCCCACGGGTCCCTTGAAAACGGAAATTTCCATGACCTTGAACCATGTCTTCAAGGTCATTTAAAATTTATCTCGAGAACCAATGGATTTAGAGAAATAGTTCGAATTAAAAAAATGTGTAAATTGAAATTTTAAGTCTAAATGTCTTTAACCCGATGCAAAACACGAACCTTTCAAATTTTGATACTCCAACATGAGTATTGTTCGAGTTATTAGCCCTTCAACCAGGTCTCTGGTACATAATTTTCATCACGACCTTTGTCTAAATTTTTTCGACTTGTTATTGGTCAAATAAGGAAGGATCAAAGTTATTTACACCTAAAATGTGAAGGGGAACACTTTTTTAATTGAAACCAGCTCTAATGGTTCTCGAGATAAATTTTTAAATGACCTTGAAAACATGATTCAAGGTCATGGAAATTTCCGTTGTCAAGTGACTTCCTGCCGATGGGTCCGACATTCGTAAAAATCCCGTACTCTCTAGAGAAAAATGATTTTGAAATCAACAGGAAAATCCCGAAATCTGGACGAAAATCAGTTCCAAAATCTTAAAATCAGCCTTAAAAACCAGAAATCAACACGAAAATCGTGCTCTGAAAACCGTTCGAGATTCAAAATCCCGTTCGCAAAATTTGAAAATGTCCTGCACGTTCTGTGCCCTGAAAGTTTCAAATTCCTAGCTGAAATACATTTGAAGTTATTGGCCTTGTATCGTTTTTTAGTTAACACCCTGTATAGCCAAAGTCTGTGTACAATTGTAAATAGCCAAGGCTTAGCGAAAGTCGATGACTGAAATCCCAGAATGCTACACTTTTTAGCACTTTATATGTTGTATATGTATGTAAACATCATTGAAAATCTGATTTGCTTTTCATTTTCCAGTAATGTATCCTGTCATGCACTTTGTCACAGCGCCCTCCAATCAACAGGATTCTACCACCCAACTGTTGAATTCGACAAGTTTGGGGAGTAATTACATACTTCAACAAGGTAAAAGACAAAAGAGTTAGTCGGCGCGTGAATCAATACAGTGGCATCATATGTTACATATACACTCATAAGTTTGAATAGAAAATATTTCAATGAGACCTTGTTTCACGCTGAACACACAATAAGCGGACCCAAAAATGCAAACACTCTTATAATCCTAGCGCTATTGAAAAGGTCACCATGGAAACGAAATCAGTCAAATCACGTGATCGCGAGGTACGAGCTAAACTATAGATAATTGTTGAGTTAAATTACGCGAAAAAGTAGAAAAGTCCATAATAAAAAGGGGGCAAAAAAAAACTAAACCCTAACCAATTTAAAGTAATGATAAAACTTATGAAATTATCACTCGGACCAATAGGTCATCCGAGAATTAAATTAAAACGCGAAACTCCGACCAAATAGATCTTAGAGTCAAAAATTAAATAAAATGGAATTAAAATTGTTTTTATTATCTTATCGCACATTTCATTATCCACCAATAGGCGCTTAAATAAATCATCCTAACAGGAAATCGCCAAGAAGTAATATTTCCGAGAGCCAGGACCCGCCAGGTATTGTTTATATAGTGCTTGTGGAAATAATGGTACCTTTTCACCTGTAAACAGAACGTCGTGTTTTTGCCAAGCCTTAATATGTCATAAAAAGCTACCTGGTTAAAAGGGAACGCAATGGGGAACGCTTGTTGCTACTGTAAAGGTGGAAAATTTCCATTATTTTAACAAGCACTACATAAACAGTGACTTGCAGGTCCTGGCTCTCGGAAATATTACTTCTTGGCGATGATTTATTGAAGCGTCTATATCCCCCTAGGAGCAACAAACACAAGGAGAACGCAGCTAGCCTTTAAACACGCTAACGCAGTGTTGTGTACAAATTTCATTCGACGAGCCTTTATGCTGAGCGTTTTACGGGCGGGGGGAAGACAATTTCCGAATTTCCCCCTTCCGAAGGCCGCTGAAAACTAAGAAAATGCCCAACTTTTGACGGGCTGCGTTCTCCTTGTGTGAGTTGCTGTGTTTATTGCTCCTGGATATCCCCATATTCGGATTTCCGTTGCTACGCAACGCGTTTTGAAATTTTTAATGATTAGGCTTAGTTTATCTTTTCGGTTTATTTCCAAGCCAGTTTCCCTGCGTGGTACCTTGGATTAATAATATGTTACATATTATTAATCCAAGGTGGTACTGATGAGCTCCAAGTAGGGTGAAACCGGTCTACCGCTTGATATTCTGGCTATTTAAATTCAATTTTAATTGGTTTTCGACTCTAAGATCTATTTGGTCCGAGTTTCGCGTTTTAATCTAATTGACGGCTTTTAAAATTAATTTTGCGCGTGAAAATACCTCTACATGTTATGGTCAACAAAGCACGCAAAGAAGGCTGTGTGCCCAAGACATGTACCTGTAGTGTCGCGCGCTAAAACGTCATTTTAAAATCCGTCAATTATCGATGACCTATTGGTCCTAGTATTTCGTAAGTTTTATCATCACTTTGAATTGGTTAGGGTTTAGCTTTTTTCCCCCCTTTTCATTATGGACTTTTCTACCTTTTCGCCTAATTTCACTACATTATAGTCCAAAGGTGGTTTTTTTTTAAACTTTAACCTCTACTTTAATTTATAGATTTTTAACGTTAGAAACGCGCGAGGAATTCTGCGCGTGCACTAACAAGGAGAGTACCCGAGGTGTTTATTGCCGATTTAGTTCAAAGTCGGGCGTAATGTAGACCTATATGAGATATGAAATTTCCCAAAAGGAGACGTTGCACTACCCTTTCGATTTGCCACCGAAAATGTTTTTGACCACTTACAACCAAAATAAGATTTTTTCCTTATTTTACCCAAAATTTGTAACAAATTTACCCTAAAAATGTTTTAATTTACCCAAACTTGATGAAATTTACCTAAATGTGGTCCAAATTACACATTTCGTGATTTTCAAAATTTTCGTAGCGAGGACCCTGTGAAACCGAGAAAATCCCATGCTTTTTTAAATGGAGATTTTATTGTTTTAAGTGATCAAAAACATTTTCGGTTGCCATAGCAAATCGAATGGGTAGTGCAACGTCTCCTTTTGGGAAATTTCATATTTCATATAGGTCTACATTACGCCCGACTTTGAACAAAATCGGCAATAAACACCTCGGGTACTCTCCTTGTAAGTCCGCTTCACCTAGGAGCAACAAACACAACACCCCACACAAGGAGAACGCAACCCGTCAAAAGTCGTGGATTTTCTTGTGTACATTTTTCATTGGCTAGACGTTTTAGCGTCAGCTGCCGGCGGAAGGGGAAAATTCGGAAATTATCTTACGTTCAGCGTCCCGTAAAGGCTCGTGACGCTCGTCCAATGAAATTCGTACACACCCCTTCGGTTAGCGTGTTTAAAGGCTAGCTGCGTTCTCCTTGTGTTTGTTGCTCTTAGGCTTCACTAACCTCAAATTCCGTTTCATTAAAGAAAATACTTTAATGGCTTACTTATGAGTGATTACGTTATATATGATAACATTAGACGTCGTATAGCGTGTGGAAAATATGTAGAGTTTAAATGAACCTTATTTTTGCATCGATTTAGTATGGGGAAGTACTCCGAAACCGATACGCTACGGAGTTTCTAGGTAGTATTAATGTTTCTTTCCACGAGGATTTTTATCTGCCATTAAAAACCTGACCATTATGTCCATAGTGCGTTCGAGCGCTTGTAGGAACCTTGCATTATGTCCAGATTCGGATATTCAAATTATAATAAGGCCAGAAAACACTATCGTACGGTTGAAAATTGGAGGTAAACTTACATTTTGTAGGAATATTTACGTTAAACTAGTCGAAGTTATTATATGAGAGGCCAACAAAAATTATTAATGCTTATGTCAAGTTAGGCGTATTGAAAAAATCTTCTCATAAACAAAAAACTAAAATAAATTATTACAATTTTAACCGATTTTCCATTAAATTCATAATTTATCGAGATTCGAATAGATGTTTCCATAAAATAGAGTACCAGCAGCTTGAAACCCTGCGTCGTCACCAATGTTAAACCTTGGACGAATATTACTGGACTCGGAACTTTTTTTTTTTTTTGACATCCACACATCGGTGTCGACCCAAGGCCTTAGACACCAGCACTCAATAACTGATTAATCAGGGCGAGATATGTGTAACGGCCACGCCAACGGGGGGATACGTGGGGACAGGGGTGGGGACACCCGTGGCGGAAGTATGCCGACCACCCGTTGAGGGATTGGTGGTCGTCCTCACACGGCCATCCACAAACTCTGCCTCCCGGACGCCTGGGATTACAGGAGTGAGCCACTACTCCCGGCACTGGACTCGGAACTTAATCAACAAACCGCGTTCTTCATTTGGCATCGGCCCGCAGCGCTCCTACCGAGAGAATCGCGAAACATTTCCACGAAAATAGAAAATTATATTTTCATTACGTCGTCTTCTCTCTCTCACTCTCTCTGTCGACTAACTAGAGTTAGTTGCGTTTTTCACGGCCTTTTTGCAGTCGTTCTCTTTTTGAAGTTTTAATACAGTTTATTTATACTGAATTACCTGTTTTATAATTTAGTAAACCTGAAAGTTATTATTAAAAATGAAATGAACTTACTTTCTACGAGCGATATAGACGAATGTCTACCGTCGTCTGCTTAATTTCGCGCACATTTTTGTTATTTGGTTGGAAATTTTTCCAATAAATGCCACTATGGCGCTGGAGGAGCCGCTGCCATAAAAGAACCGCTCGCGCTATTAAGTTTCGAGTCCAGTAAGGTTAAACGTCTATTGAGAAAAAACGTGAGTTTTCATGACAACTATTACGGAAGCTACGGCTGTGACGTCATTAACTTTTAAAAACGCACCAACTGCAGCTAGCACTCTATAAAATGTTGCTCTTACATCACAAGACACAGCTTTATTTCATTTAGTATATTCTTCGCACGCGCGATTTGCACGCGCGCTAGAACAATATATCCTCTCGACTGTAGCGCGCGCTCTTAACATTTAAAAGTAAGAGACTGTGACGTAAGAGTCAGATTAAAACTAGAACGCCGTGTTACTTTACAAAAAGAACTATTCCGAGAGCTTTCTGATTGACGGTTTTCTATCGAAGCGCTTACCCACTTCCGGCACGTGACTTCCGAAAAAACGGCCTCCATCGGTCGCTGCCATTATCCTATCAGGACCAACTTTGAAGACGCGCTGTTCGCGCACAGCGCTTTCTTAAACTTGGTCGTGGTTTTATCAAGAACGTATATATGTATAAGAACGTTGAACGATCTAATTGGCGCCTGGTGCCATGATTTAATCGGTTTCAGAATAACTTCGCCCTAAAAACCGCGTGCGGCGCGCGCTAAAGGCTAAAACCGTTTCTAGTTCAAGCGCGCGCTGCACGCGGATTTTAGGGCGAAGTTATTCTGAAACCGATTAAATCATGGCCCAAGCGATGCCTTTTGTTCAACGTTCTTATACATATATACGTTCTTGGTTTTATCTATAGTTAGTTACCATTTCAACTAAGGAGCTAGTTTTTTTTCAGAGTTCCGGCAGCAAGTGGGTAAACACTATAATTGACTACGACCCAGGTAGTTATTTCGAATCTAGGGTACGAGGTTTATAATTAGTGGTTGCTTTTCGCCTGTTCTCGGACTAAAAGTGTGCTCTTTTTACCCTAAAACGTTTTATTCGCCTGTTCCGGGGATGAGAATTATTCCGGCCCATAAACTATTCGCCTGTTCCGGAGTATTAGGGCTACTCTTTTTACTCATTCTGAAAAGGAGGTGTAAAGGAGTAAATCGGATTTGGTCGTCTGCTAGCCAGAATTTATCTGCTAAAAAGGCCACCGGCAGCCATTTTTTTACTCCGACTAAAATATTTCGCTACCACAGAATCTGAGTAAAATGACGTCATAGACTTGCTCTTTTTACCCTACTCCGAAATCCCGGAACAAGCGAAAAGAAACCATCTTTGATAGTATGCCGTTTTATCGTACGGTGCAAAAATTGAGTCGATATTATCAACGTGTACGGTAATTAACTCTGAATCTTGGTAAAATTTAAATTTTCCAGAAAAGAAAAATATTAAATCTCAAGCGAAGTGAATCGAAAATTGAGACTTTACCGCCACCTACCCATTAATATTTCAGCTCCTAAATGGAAAATTTCTGATTGGTCGTAACCAGCCAATCGCGTATAAGACGCGTTTTTTGAATTTGAATGACAGCGTTATAATACAAATTGTCTTTAAATGTGTATTTCCAGGAATCTACACCGAGATAAAACAATTTAGACCCTTCCCTGAAAATGAATTACTGGAAGACGACGATAATGCATCCAGAGCGTATATTGTCATTGGTTTTAAAACACTAGAAAGTACATTTAACGAAACTTTGGAGGAAATGTGGAAAGATTGGACCGGAGCACGTTCTATTTACCTGAATCTTCCAGATGAGTTGGGTCTCAGTCAAGTCTCCTTCTATCGTAGAACGGTGCCCAAAGGGACAAACATGTTCATGTACATTTTGGTAGTTCAATGCGAGAATGTCCATAAGAAAAACTGTTGGATGTTGTTGGATTACGTGCAGCGGTTGCGGGTTGAGAAGATGATGGGTTACATGTCCACTTACCATCGCGTTGATGATGAAAAAAATTTTTCACCAACACTGTCACACTTGAATGCAATGGGAAATAACGAAGTTAATGGATTAATGGCAATTGATATTTGACAAATAGATGAGATCCTCGCCTTGGCCACCGAGTATTGTAAAACGCCAAATTACAAGTCGATGGGTCTCAAAAATTTGCCAGACGCTTCTCTTACGCCTGCGCTATCTAATGGCGAGAAAACTCCAACTTCTGAATTCCAGTCGAAGTGTCAAAACAAATTAGCAGATTCCTTACTGGAAGACTTTGAGCTTGGCCCTAACATATTTTAAACTTGAAAACGATCAAAAGTATACTATTATAATTTAACTATGAATTTATTATTATTTTTCACTTAATACCCAAATTTGGGAAGAAAAAGCGCGCTATAGGCGCTTAAATAAAATGCCCTTCAAAGAAATCGCCAAGAAGTAATATTTCAGAGAGCCAGAACCTAACACGTTTATATAGTGCTTGTTGAAATAATGGAAACTTTTCACCTGTAAACAGACCGTCGGGTTTTTTCTAAGCCTTAATATGCCAAAAAAAAAAGTTAGTGGTTAAAAGGGAACACTTGTTGCATACCACACAGGTGAAAAGTTTCCATTATTTTAATAAACACTACATAAACAGTGACTTGCAGGTCCTAGCTCTCGGAAAAATTACTTCTTGGCGATTTCGTTGAAGATGTTCTATTGAAGCGTCTATTCACTCTTTCATTTTCAAATATTGAACCTCAGTGTTGCCAGATTTAATACGGAATATATCCTGAGTTTTCAACTAGCTATAGCTGTTTAAGAGTCAAAACGAACAAATTTCAAATACTTACAAATTTAAACGTTTTATGCAAAACTTAGTACCCCTTGAAAACTTTAAACAAAAGTGCAAGTTCAAAATATGCCCTAAATATTTTCATTCTATTAAAAAACGGACTAAAAATATTATATAAAAATTTTAATACTAATAAAATAATTGTAAAACAAACTAAACTAATCATTGCAAATCGCAAAGGGGCCCTGAAAAGATGTAATTAGTACAGTTTTTTCATTTGTACAATGTAATCAAGAACTCATAAATGCTTATACCATATTCATATATTATATAATAAACGATTTTGATACTAGGATGTATTTTCTATGATACTTTTTATGATCATAAACTTTACAATAAATAAATCAACGTAATTAAAATATATTTAGCTATTAGTATTGTTAAATTATGGTATAATGCATAAAAATGTATTTTCAAAGACACACTAGGCATAAAAAAACTGGCTAGGAATTTCTTAAAAAATATTTACGAGGACTAAAATTTTGCTTTTCCTGTGTAATTGAGTATGCTTAATTACATATCACACAATGACTCGTTTTTAAAATTTTGTTTGTGGATACGTTCATAAAATCTCTTTAAAATTATAAAACCACTCGCCAGTTCCTATAAATGAGATTTTAAGACTTATATTTTAATGTAAGCCTACAAGCTACCAACGTTATTAAAACGTTTCAATTTCTCAGGGAAATTATCCTTAAACAAGACAGGGTCTGCCCGAAATTCAACAGTTTTTAATGGGTTTAATCCGTAGATTTTAGTAAATCGATTAATGCAGTCATTTCTTTCTGCCATATGCACTACATCAGCTGATAACATCTCAACATTAGTGCATTCGGGGCATTTAAATTTCTTACGAGGAGTCACTTTGATAGGTCCTTTACCAGTGACATTAGCGACTAAAAAGTTCATTGCGATATCTTCACAGTTCATACGATCATCAACCCAGGCTTTCAGATCGCCAGGCATGGATGTGGTATACAAATAACTGTAATACTATTAGAGAAGAAAAAGGTAATTATAAGAATAAAATCAAAATTTCGGGGTAAAACAAAACGGTTGACAAACCTTATGATAGAAAGCAGCTCCTGTTAGTACCATGGATATTTCATTGGTCCATTCTGATTCATACTTCCAACGACTAGTAGAATTGTCCCACAGGTGAATGCGACTTGGAAAACCTACAATGCGATCAGGAAATTCGCGCCACACCTATTTTTTCAAGAGGTAAGGTAGATAGCATACTTAGAGGTACAATTATCTTTGAACAAATTGATCTATAATACATGCCTCATAGCCAAACTCAAGTTCATCGGCGGTTAACATAACAATGTCGTCGTCTATGGCTAAAACCGCTTCTGTTTCAATTTCGTCATATGGATAGAAACTGAAAGGATAACTTCGATATGAATTTTATAAAACATGTATCACATCTATCCAAAGTTAAGACAAATGTTGAGTTATTTCGGGTAGATAGGTCGCGCCCCAAAAACAGATATTAATTATTATTATCATGAATTTATTCATTTTGAATAAATAAAGAAGAAGAATGAATAAATTCATGTTATTATTAATAGGTACACAGCATTGGACTATAGCCCAAGGGAAATGTGGCCTCCACCGCCAGGTCACTAACGTCGATGGTACGCGGAAAACGTGACTTATTGCCGATCGTGTAAACATGTTATTACGTCGATGGCACTCACAGGTGAGTCACAGAAAATAGAAGATCAGCAAAGCGCTCTAGAACGTGATAATTTTTCAGTTTTATTTTCATATTTATATTAAGGTGTTGAATATTTTTCAGTAATGCTAAGAATCGTTTGAATATTGTACAAACACTATTTGTATTATCGTCATGTAATGGAACACACTACCGATTTATGAAGAAAAATTCGCGAACTCAATTTTCTCCCACGTTTTTGTTAAAAATTCTAGAGTACTTTGCTTAATCGCTCTAATAACATCCCCATACCCCGATCGCGTATACAAGTTTTCCCATCGACGGCACGCGTATAATAAGATCTCATCCACCGAACACGTAAAAACGTTGTCCCATCGATGGCACGCGTATAATACGATCTCATCCACCGATCGCGTAAAAACGTTTTCCCATCGACGGCACGCGTATAATAAGATCTCATCCACCGAACACGTAAAAACGTTGTCCCATCGATGGCACGCGTATAATACGATCTCATCCACCGATAGCGTAAAAACGTTTTCCCATCGACGGCACGCGTATAATAAGATCTCATCCACCGAACACGTAAAAACGTTGTCCCATCGATGGCACGCGTATAATACGATCTCATCCACCGATCGCGTAAAAACGTTTTCCCATCGACGGCACGCGTATAATACGATCTCATCCACCGATCGCGTAAAAACGTTTTCCCATCGACGGCACGCGTATAATACGATCTCATCCACCGATCGCGTAAACACGTTTTCCCATCGACGGCACGCGTATAATACGATCTCATCCACCGATCGCGTAAACACGTTTTCCAATCGACGGCACGCGTATAATACGATCTCATCCACCGAACACGTAAACACGTTTTCCAATCGACGGCACGCGTATAATACGATCTCATACACCGAACACGTAAACACGTTTTCCCATCGACGGCACGCGTATAATACAATATACTTGATTTCATTATATTAAGAAGAGATTACGGGTTAAAAATATAATAAAAAGAGTTTTAAATTCAATTTTATCATGAGTCAATTTCCCAAGTTACCATGAGACAGACAACCTACCGATTACTCAATTTGTTTTCTCTGGTCTGAATAACTTTGATAGGTTTGTTTATTTTGGGCCAATTAGCAGCTGAAAATCAACCATTAATAATTAGATACACCATCACCCTCAAAAACATCGTCATAACTTACCAGGAGGCGGAGATTTCTTTTGATTATTCCAAACAACGACAACCTTAGAAAGACTAGGTGCTTGTACAACTCTCAGAATTACCTTATAGAGAGTCTCCACACGATCGTAAGTCAAAATGACAGCGGTAAAGCCTTGTACCTTGGGTGAAATAACTGGCAAAAACAAGGGAGGCGTGGATATAACCTTTTGTGGAGGATCGTTCCATTCCTGATAGCTTTTCTTGGTGTGTCGGTACACCCTGTCATTTATGATCTGCAGAGCTGTTTCTGTTATTTTTCCCATCGAACTGAAGTAATTATCCCAGAGGTACAGTACTTGTCGCCTCATTTCAATAATTTTTTCATCTGAGTAGGATTTAAGAATGTTCATTATTTCTGATAAGTTGTCTTCATAGATAACTACAGCAGCCTTCTTCCAATCAATCACATCTTCAAATGGTAATATGTACGTATCCGCTACTATTACTGGGATACAACCCATCATCATCGCTTCAGAGAGAACAGTCTGGCCAAGTCTAGCTCCTCTTATAACAAGACAAAAAGTTGCAGATTTGAGTATTTCAGGGTAAGGGTAGACTTGAGATCCTCGGCAGCGTTCCGTAGCGTTATAATGATGGTGGTACTTGTTAGGCTCCCCATTAACAGCGCATTTTCCCATTATTAAGAGTTCGGAATGTTCCTCAGCTAGGAGCTCAAGTTCATGAATGTATTCTTGATGAATGTTAGTTTGAGATGAAAGTACCAACCAACTTCTGGGGGTTCTAAGAACGTATGGCACTTTTAGTCTATGGCAAGTATAATTAAATATAAGATTAGTAGCTTACTCTGGTTTGATTTCTTTTCCAGAACTTCGGGTAAAATAGCTAAAGACTGGAATGCTTATGTCAAACCCCCGACGATATGTCCATTCTGAAAATCCTGCCCCAGCAACCATCGCTTGGTTCATGTCAACTTCAAGTACAGCGTTGTAATCTGGCGCACTGCCTGGCAGCATGTTGAACAGAATGTGATTTCTTCCATCATCCCAGCTACATTGAAAATCAAGTACCTTTAACCATGCGTGCAAAATAGCCCTTCATGTTGAGGAAATAAAAATTTAAACTTACTAGGGCAATGAATTTAGTACTTGTGAAGTTTCTTTAAGTCTAATATTATTCTGATTCAAAAGATCCAAGGTTGGAATGAATAAACAAGCCTTTTTTGGGTCTGTGGTATAGTAAGGACTCTTTTGAATGACTTCAAGTATCTCTATGAATTCCTGAGATAATGGAATAGATATGGGGAGTCCGCGATAATCTTCATACCTATAATTATACATTTTTTTAAATACTTCGGTTTTTGTTCCATAATATTTAGGGAGAATGTGATCATTTAACCTGTATATGGGGTATATATAGACTGATATGGTGTTATTATGATGTCCGCATTTATAAACATCAAAACAGTTATAATAGTTGCAAGTTTCTTCACGTTTAGGAGCTATGGGGCTATTTAAAGATATCTGGTGCTCTGGAGCAGTGTCCAAATTGTGAATTATGAACGATTCAGACTTCTTTTGAATGCTGGTTGGCCAGAGGAAGAATACAGCAGCACCCAGAAAACCACAAAGAATTAAGACGAAAAAAATGTAAAAATGATTAAAGTATGGGTGTGCCAGCCGCGTTGGTGGTCTTTGGGAACCCACAGCCGCTTTAGTTGTCACCATTTCATTATTACTTCCTGCAAAAAAAAATTTGTATGAACAAGTCTTCGGAGATGAAAACTTGAAAAGCATAGCTAAACAGAAAACATTATTGATAACAAAGGCTTAGGATAAACGTACATGAAAATAACACCACAATAAATTGCATATGTAACAATAACAATTTAGTAAGGAAACACGGCTATTTAACAATTTTTTTATTGCATAATGTAGTGATATACCTGTAATATTAATAGGTGAAAACTATTCGCTAGTTTTGGAGTAATTTTTAGGAAACAGCGAGCAACTTCAAAATACAGTTTGGCTGTTATTGTATGGAAGAAGTTGGTAGTTTGGGGTAAAAGGTGTACTCTTTTCGTCCCAAAGCGAGCGAATAGTTTTGGCCTACTAATAAAACTGAAGAAAGCGAACAAAATCGGTTATAGGCCCTAAGCATTAAACGCACTTGAAGTTCTTGAACGGAAATTGTAAATTACTGCCGCTGCTTACTGGTTGATGCATTGAATTGGGAATACTGCTAGAATTACAATTAAGATTTCGGTTGCCATGGTTACGCGGGACTCTGATAAGACATCTTTATAATTATGCGGTAGCGCCATCTATATTTTGTAAAGTTATATGGCTAAAAATAAATAATTATATAGCTAACTCACCGTAACTTGAGTTAAAAAGGATCGTGTTGACAGAATAAAATTATTTTTAAACAACTTCAAAGGTTTGTTTGTTACGAGTAATCATTCATTTCAATTTCGCATCAGATTCGCGAAAAAATTCAATTGCAATATAGTTGCCACCACTAGAGACAGATGCCGCCACGGTAGAGCGATAAAGTTGATAAAGTCTCCTTATGGAACGAAATTGGTCCCGCGCCAGCCAGATTTAGTTGTACCTCTATTTATTCCCAATTCAATGGGTTGTTGCTCCGAGTCCTAGCACGGCCAACTATAATCACGCGCTGTTCACGCTACAGCGGCCAACATATTCGTCGAGCAAGGATTTTCCCCCTATAAACTGTACCAGACTTGGAATTAGCGGGAGTCTTGGGGCCAATGGCTCTTAATAAAAATCAGTGGGCTCTTAAAATAAATCATTCGAACGGGGGTTGCGGGCCACCGGAGCTCTCAATTTAATTAAAAAATATTTATTAAACATTTTACGGAAATTTCTGGAACATGATTTCATGGAAGAAGAAAGCTTTTTTCTTCCATGATGATTTGTACGCCGTTTTTGAAACTATGTTTTCCTACCCTATACGAGAGCGGGATCTAGCGTTACAAATGATTATGTGTGATATTATAATATACTTGCTTGTTTTAAAGTTAATACTGTACTATAACGTGTAGGAGTTCAGCGCCACGCTCGATTTTTATATTCTAAAGGATGATAAAATACGCGAAAAAGTAGATTAGTCCATAATTAAAAGGGATAATATAGCTAAATCCTAAACAAATTTGAAGACATTAAAAAACTCACGAATAACTCGTACCAATAGGTCTTCAAGCAAACAGAAAACGCGAATCTCGGATCAAATAGATCTTCGAGTAATAAACTACATAAAAACTAAATAAAATAGCCAGAAATTCCAACGGTAGACCGGTTTCGTTCTATTTGGAACTCATCAGTACCGTGCGGGAAATCTGGCTGGCGACTGTCAAATTTGTTTAGGATTTAGCTATATTATCCCTTTTAATTATGGATTAATTTACTTTTTCGCGTATTTTATCATCCTTCTCACAGTCCATAGGTGGTTTCTTCTAACTTTTTATATTCTAAAAATAATAATCCGCTAGGGGCACTCGCGTCATACACATCTTTTGCTCATAGGTTAACACAGAAACGTCAACGAATGAGATGGCCGCTGTAGCGGGATAGAACCACCATTGAATGGACGCTTCAATAAAAGATACTCGGTTTTTACTCCCCTCTCGAAATTCATCTGGGAAGGAGCTATTTCCGGTCGGTCGGTTAAACGGTTAAATGGCTAGCGGCTAGCCAAATGTCATATTGAAGCCAAGGCAGACGCGTTTTTGCCCTCATGAGAATTTTGCGTCAGATAAGAAACGCGTCGGCTCACGTGTATAAGGAACATACTAATGTTCATTTTCGATAATATATTTTAAAGGGAATATAACCTCAGGTATTTGGTGTGGAACACCAACGTTTGCAGCTTTGGCCGCTCTAGCCTTTGACTACAAAAGTTTTTGGCGCCACTGTACAGGGAAATTTTAAAAATTGAAGGGGTCTTCCATAAAGATTGCTTTGCAGGTTATATTCCCTTTAAGGCTTAGCAAACAAGTTGGCAAGCCAAAATATACCTCTCCTCGGAAGAGTTTCTAATTTTCAGTGAAGTGTACAATGTATCCGGGGTTCTGTGGTAGAATGCTCACCTGACGTGCAGGAGGGCTCGGGTTCGAATCCCGCCCGGTACTAACGCAAATTGAAAAATATGTATACTACACCCAATGACAACAAAAAACGGGCCCTTTTGGAAAAACCTTTTCCCTAATTCTAAGAAACTGCGTACGCAGCGATTACCCTTTGCCCCGAAAATGCGACAGACCCACAGACAGACACGGTGGTTGTATAACCCCTCCTAGGGTACAAAGTCCCCTCGGAGAGGTAAAAACCGATGTTACGTTCGAGAAAGTTTCCAGCTTTCTAATATTTCAACAAGCACTATATAAATAATAACTTATGAGTCCTGGCTGTCGAAAATTTTACTTCTTGGCAATTTCTGGGAAGATGTTTTATTTAAGCGCCTATTGGGAATAATACTGCTAGAATTACAATTACGATTTCGGTTGCCATGGTTACCTGTTCTGATAAAACTGTACGAAATTCATCTTTATAATTAGGCGGTAGCGCCATCTATATTTTGTAAAGTTATATGGTTAAAAATAAATAATTATTCGCTAACTCACCGTAACTTGAGTTAAAAAGGATCGTGTTGACAGAATAAAATTATTTTTAAACAACTTCAAAGGTTTGTTTGTTACGAGTAATCATTCATTTCAATTTCGCATCAGATTCGCGAAAAAATTCAATTGCAATATAGTTGCCACCACTAGAGACAGATGCTGCCACGGTAGAACGATAATGTTGATAAAATCTCCTTATGGAACGAAATTGGTCCCGCGCCAGCCAGCTTTAGTTGTACCTCTATTTATTCCCAACTCAATGAGAACCACTGCGCTATAATCCAGCAGAATCCAGTAATCTCGTTGAAAACGGGCAAACTAGAAGGCTGCCATGAGATGATGAGAGTGGAATACCTACTAATCCACGCCGGAGTGCGCCATCTATTAAAAAAATTTAAACTTAATTTTTTTTCAAATAGATATCGAGCTCCCACAAAGAATATTTTTGATTCCACTCTCATGGTAGCCTTCTAACTCGTAAATATCACCACAATCTTATCGTGCGTCTACCCTTCTAGTTTCATTTCTATTTCTATGGCCGTACTGCCCGTTCTCAATACACGCTTGCCAGACAGATTGACCTAAAAATATCCCTTAAATATTGAAGTAGGCTTAAAGTCATTTCCTTGCCCCTTAACGACCATTAAAATCAATTTCATTTTAAATAAAACATAATGGGGTCTGAAAATAGCACCCAGGCAAGCTCTGTAAACTTATCAGTTAGTCAAAAATCAACTACCGTAAGTGGTGAAACGCATAAAATACCCCGTAGCTCTTCGCCAAGGCCGTCAATTAGCTCTGATTCAGACATTCCATACGTATCATATACAGTAAACCGACCCATAGGCGGTATGAATATTAAAATTCCAATTAAATATTTATCCTAACAGTAAAATACTCCTTAGATTCTCCAAAACTTTCTTCTAAAAGTCCGGCTCACAGTTTACGAACTGCCACCCCATCTCCCAGACCCTCACCGAAACCGCGACCAAAATCATTTGCTGGAAGCTCATCAACTGCTCATGAAATAATAGTTGTTAAAGAGGGAACATCGAACAATGAGTCGATTGATAATGATCCGGAGTTGATGAAACTTCAAACCATTCCAACATTTTTACCAATAATGCGAGGGGCTTTAAATGTACCCACTGTACAAGACCCTGAGGTCTTGGACAAACTTGACTACCAAAGTTTACTTCAGTTGTGCCAAAGATATCAGGATCATTTGCGTCACTGTGCGGAAACTGTTAGCATTGAACAGAATTTTCTTGCAGGGAGAATTCGCGAGGTATTATAATTGTTAATGTGTTAATGTTTACGATATTTAATATTTATTTTGTTTTAGATGGATTTTGCTATAGCAACATTAGCAAGCATGCTGACTGAGCGTCAGAAGAAGTTTGCAAAGTATGCGGAGCAATTGGGACGTGTACACGAGATTTCTAATACTTTAAAAAGTTGCCAAATGATGTTAACCGAACTTTTGGAGTCAATGGATACCCTAAATAACCTTCTTCCCGAAGATTCCCGCCTGGAACCATTTCAAATGGTTACAGGATAGGAATTATTGCATTCTTACAGAAGAAATTCTGTATGAATGGTTAAACAGTACAATGAAACATAAACCTCAGATCTGGTTATTTGAGCTGATTAGCTTGAGGGAAAAATTTTAGAAGAAGCAGCTTTCAAATAGGTTGTGAGAAAATAAAATTTAGAAAAAATTTTAAAGTGTTTCGCACCAATTTGCACGGATTTGTTAGGATTAGGTTAAAGAACATTTAAGATAACTATTCCAAATTTAAAATTATCGTGTTTACAATTCCAAAATTAATGGCTGTTTTGTGATATTTTTGTAGTTTAGTTAATTTAAAACCTATGAACCTATGTCAATAGTTTCTTTGTGAATAAAAAAAGTTTGGAATTTTTCTTCAACTAAAATATTTTTAGGGAATACATAAGCCTTGGCATTAATAGCATGCACAGCAGCAGCACATGTTGTAAACTTATATAACAAGTTAAACTAGCTTGTTTTAAAATTTAATGTTATTTGTAAATTTTATAACTTTCACCTCATAGCCGTCTGAATACATGTATTCAAAAGGCTATGACCTATGACGGTACACTTTATTTTACTAGAAAATGACAGAACGAGGCTTAAAATTTAAATTTTAGCGGTACTTTTATTTTGGTCTCTAGCTGCTAATGCCTCTTTTTGCCGCTAGGTATTTTCTGAATGTACCTTTATAGAATACGGAAACGTACTTATTGACAGTACTTTTGCTATAAAAAACAGGGCGCCACCTATTGTTATACGTATTATATGGTGAATATGTATAAAAGAGCTAAAAAGAACTTTAGAATCGACCTTCATCAAAAACGCAAAGAAGTAACTAGGAACTACGTACGATCACGGACCATATTTAATGTCGGTAGTGATAACATTGCTCCCAGCTGCCATCATAGAGTATTAAATTTTAACTCGTACCCTAGATTCGAATACTGAGAGCTTTCCCATTGACGGTTGTGTTACGAAGTGTTTACCCTTTTCCGGCAGGTGACCTCAGAAAAATCGGGCTCCATCGGTTGCGGTAAGGCGTAAACCATGGAGCTAATTTTTTCTGAGTTCCGGCGGGAAGTGGGTAAACACTATCGGCAAAGCGCGCGAGAGAGTGATTTCGAATCTAGGGTACGAGTTTAAATTATCTTTACTCCATGCTTGGAGGAATAAAACAAGTATATGCTGCCATGATCTCAGAATGGAAACTTCCTAAAGATCTGTCTACAGCGCCATCTGGAAAATGAAAAAGTGGGTAATTTTCCCCTTTCTCTGATTTAAAATTCAAAAAAGATAACATATTTTTTTATTAAAATTTATAATTATAAAAATAATAAATTATAATTTATAGACTCAATTTTCCAAGACTATATGAAAATGTAAGCACTAGAGGGCATCAGTCAATTTCCCAAGTTTGAGAAGTATTACTTCAAATTTTCTTGCCTTCATATGTAAATATTAGTGCTGCATTTTCCATCGTATTCATTAAAAACTAACCAAAACTCAAATGGATAATGAGCGAGAACCAAATCACATCATTCCAGTACATGAAGTAGTTCATGCTGTTGAATTTTCTCCATATAACTGGTGTAATTCTTTACTGGCTATCGGAACGTACTCCAGAGTCTCAATATTCAACATGAAACTACCTGTAAGAGAAAACGAAGCAGGTTTTGAGTAAAATAATATTATTTCTATTTATAGGGTGAAGAACCAGGGGAAAATGAAATAACCATTGAAAAATTACGGGAATTTCATCACAGTTCTTATGTAACAGTTCTAAGCTGGAGTCCTAAAACAAATCTAGTTATGCTTCCAAAATGTGTTAGGTTTGCAACTGCTGGTGGTGACAAAAAGATACGGGTATTCACCTCCGATTTAAAAATGGATGATAACATGATGGTAAGTATTGGTACGTTTTGCAGTATGAAAATCCACCAAAATAAAACTTTTCTTCAGCTTTTAGAAAATCATACCAACTATATAAACGATATTGCATTTGATCCTGAATCGGGAGACCTAGCAAGTGTTAGCGATGATCATACATGCATAATATGGAATTCTGAAGGTTCTTGTGTTTCACAAATAAGGCTTTTATCACCTGGAATGAGTGTCGCTTGGCATAGAGATGACCCAGGAAAAGTATGTTCAGTTATAGTTTAATCTTAATCCATATTAATATTAATTTCCATTGCAGATAATGATAGCTGAGAAGAAGGGCATTATTAGGTTCTACAATGTTGCAACAAGAAACCCAGTTATGTCGTTAGATTGCCGTAACTTACCTTTGTTGCAAGCGGACTGGTGTTCAATGGATAGTTTACGTGTTGGTTGCGTTGCAGGCAGCGATTGGTATTTATGGAATACATCATCATCCAGGTATTATTTGTTATTTTATTTTTTAAAGGTAATTCTCAATTGGTTCTTTTTTTTTAGTCGTCCTTCAATTCAGAAAGTAAATTGCCACAGTGAGGGTGGCATGAGTTTTACAATTGCAAAGACTAATCAAAACTTGATAGCTACAAGGGGCAACCCTAACTGTCTCAAAGTCGAAAATGTCAAGACGAATCAGGTTATTAGGAATAGATGTCTCACTTTAACCTATATTTGAGTGGCAATAGGTCATTAATAATGAGGGACCAAAACAGATATGATATTGGTTACAGATATCACGTCTTAATTACCAATTTTAAAAGTACTGATACCAATTTTCTCATAAATAAATGAAAATTTTGTGCAAAATGTCTATTTAAACCTCAAATTATAGGTTAAAATTATTATTTAGCTATAAAATCTGTTATTTAACCTCATTTAATTTCAAACAGGAATTATTAAGCGCCAGTTTCATATCTGGTTCTGGTATTTCGTGGCATTCAAAGCTATCAATAATAGCAGCGGGAGGAGATAGGAAAGTGTGTTTATGGAAAATAAACTTAATTTGAATAACATGTTTTAATCTAATGTCATGAAAATATACTTACAAATGATTTTTTTAAATAAAATATTCTACTTTTTTTAATGAAATTTTTCTAATCAAACATCAAACCAAGTAGGCACATCACAACGTTCCAAATTTCTATTTCGTTGAAGTTTAAAATCTTTTTCCATTTCTTCTTGATCTTTAAACAATTTTTCTTTTTTCTCATCCTCCGGAAATAAATTAGGGAATTCAAACTTGCAGTCTTTTGGCTGAATAGGAAATTACGTAAGTTAAAAACACTTTTTTTTATTATTAAATATAAAAAGTAGCGTACCAATATAACATATGCAATACGGTAATCATCTTCCTTGATTAAATATTGTTTGGCAGATTTCTTAAAATCCCCAGTGAAAACGTGTGTAGTGACATTAATTACGGGAATCTTATATATTTTCTCTAGGTAATTCTTAACATCAAATTTTGTCATTCTAAATGGAAAAGTGGCAATTTTTATATATCTTGACTTATTTAAACCATTTTCCATCAAGTAATTAATAGGATTTGGTACTAACTCCATTGACACTTTAAACTGTACCAAATTAGGTGGACATTTCTCCTTGGGCTTTATTAATTTCACCCAAAAATTGGGTAAAAATATTCTTAATTGAGGATTACCCTTCGACCAAATGGGATACCTAAAGAGAAAACATTGTGCTTAAAGCTTTTAGACTAAATTAGTTATTTATCATCACTTATTATAGATAAATAATTAATTTATTACCATCGAGTAGACATTTGTGTACACTTCAGAATATTTTCTCCAACTTCCAAACGGCGTTGCCAGAACGCCAAAGTCAAATTATCGTTTCACAGACTAAAACATTTAGCGGGAAATTCAAATTTGAATCCAAAAACCCAGCGTAACCAAATGAATATATGGCTGCGTTCAACAACTATCAACGGAGAAAAACTGTTGAGTTAATATCGTTGAGTTCTTTTAGTGAAAGCTACGTCACAAAAATCTAAAAGTTGTTGTACGATATAAATTATACAATAAGTCGCTAAATAACTCTAGATATTGTTGTACGATTTATAGCTCGCGTTTTCCATTGGGAACCTCCGAGTGTGATCCGGATTTGTTGAATGACGTCACTGCTCTCTGTAGGAGGCGCTCGGAGGATTCGCCCTGGTAGCTCCCAATGAAATACGAAACGTTTTCGGAGCACTCTTTTGTTTCCCTCCGACTCTTGAGTTGGGGCAGCCGGGAGCACTCCGGGAGGGAGTACCTTGGTCAATGGAAGACGATCCTCCCTCTCGGAGTTGCCCCTTTTTTTCCAATGGAATACGATTTTGATTTTGGAGCACTCCGGGAGTGCTCGGAGGTTCCCAATGGAAAACGCTATTAACGAACAAAATATCGTCTGCTACCCCTCCTTTAACTTTGTCGAATGACGTCACGATACCGATGAGCAACGGAAAAACCATCTCGCTCAGCCGATGTTTCCGCTGAGTCTCCGATGATCAACGTGACGTCAAAACCGGAAATCAAAAAACCCGTTCAGCAAAAAACCGCTGACCGTTGAGCTCAGCGCTGAGCTTTTTTAGAGTTGTTGAACGTAGCCATAGTCTGTGAGTTACGCGCATAGATATAAGAAATGTATATAAAGGTCTAGATAAATTTCGGGGCGTCTAAGCCTAACATAAAATACGGAATTGACACCTAGCAGACCCCGTGAAGGCACGTGACCAAGAGCACGAGCTCTCTTAGCATTTTAGTACTAAGTGCTTGACCTTTCCGCAGGCCGTAGTCTTTAGACACCATCTGTTGGTGACTTTTAGTATAATTTTTAAGCAGGAAACAATTTCTCTCGCGACGATAGCACGAGCTCTCTTACCGATAGATAGCGCCTTATAAGGATAGCCTGCAGAAATTAGGCGTTTCTGCTAGCTGTCACCTCCGTATTCACTCCCTTTGAAATATTTTATCTAGACCTTTATATACGTTTCCTATATCTATGGTTACGCGACCTTAAGTCAAGTTGACTCGTGTGAATGTTAAAAGGAACCACCTATGAACTGCAATGCAAAGGATGATAAATTTAGCGAAAAAGTAGATTAGTCCATTATGAAAAGGGATAAAAAAGCTAAACCCTAAACAAATTTGAAGAAATTTAAAAACTTACAAATAGCTCGTACCTATAGGCCTTCGAGCAAACAAAATGACGCGAAACTCGCACCAAATAGATCTTCGAGTGAAAAACCAAAGATAATTTAAACTCGTACCCTAGATTCGAATACTGAGAGCTTTCCCATTGACGGTTTTGTTACGAAGCGTTTACCCATTGAATTGGGAATAATACTTTAAAAGTAATAAAATTTTCACGACGATGGATACTTCATGGTACTATTTTTATTTAAAAATATTTAAAAACTACGCGAGCTTTCGGGCCGTAGCCCCTTTTCAAGCGTCTTGTCGAAACTTACAGCGATTTCCACTGGGAAGCTCCGAGAGCGCTCCGAAATCGATTTCTACGTCACAGCTCGTGTCGAGATTTCCAAGGATCGTGGTCGAGCGAGTCTCCCAGTGAAATACAACCTCGTTTTAAGAGCAACTCTCGGGGCGAGTATTTTCCAGCGAAATACGCGGAAAGTCATGGCGGACAATAATATTGTATTCCATAAACTTTATTAATCATCCATGGTTAGGCCTAGGCGTAAAGAAGAACTTACTTCATTTTCAGAGTAGGAATAAACCACATCCTCTATTTATCATATTATTTTAGGCCTTTATACTATTTCCGGCGTTTGCCTTAAAAGAATTGCCTCTATTTCTTCGTCGGAACTATCCGAAGACGATTCTATAAACAAATAAGCAGCCCGAATATTTATTGTCCTATCTAGTTCCGCCATTTTTAAAAATCACGAAAACCGCTCGAAATCTGTCGATCCGTCGAATTTCTCGGATCAAAATTTTCGCTCTCAGAGCGAGTTTGCCAGTGGAAAACACAGATCTCGTCACGCGCTGCTCTCGATTTCCCAGTGGAGGACGAAATCTCATCACGAGCGCTCCCGGAGCGCCCGAAATCCCCCAGTGGAAATCGCTATTAATTGTATAAGCTTGCGTAGTTTTTAAATATTTTTAAATAAGAATAGTACCATGAAGTATCCGTCGTCGTGAAAATTTTATTACTTTTAAATTATATTAACCATGGTAAAAATTTTAAACCTTTATGATTGGGAATAATACTGCTAGAATTACAATTACGATTTCGGTTGCCATGGTTACGCGGAACCAGTCTGTAAGCACTTCTCGATCGAGATCTCTCTCGATCTCGAATCGCTCTCACGAGATGTCGAAAAACGCTATTCTATAAAATATTTGTCGAAAAATGCTACTCGAATTCGATGGACTTCTCGAAGTCGATTTCGTCGTGTCCGAACAAAGAATATAAAGCCCCAGGAATGGAAGGTGTAGCTCCTTCTAGTGGAACTTTTGCGCCTCTCGTTTTTAAAGAGAGACCGGAAACTTCTTCGTAAAGCTTTTCCGCGATGATTATGATTATTGTTCTTTTTGTATTTATTTTTCTGATGTGCATAACTTTCAGCGCGTTTGTTCGCGGACTTTTCTCCCTGTGCGCCTGGTGTGCAGGCCTCGTTGCTATATACACCAATCCCCGCTACTATTGTTATTCTGCCCCCCCCCCCCCCGGGTTGCGATAACCGTTTCCGGTTACTCTGATTGGCTTTGCCGGAAGTTTCTAGCTCGGCCAAAACACGCGGCCAAAAATATCAATCCTTCCATTCCTGGAGCTTTATATTCTTTGGTCCGAAGCTTACGAGATCGCTTTCGACAGAGGTTTCAACCAATCATCGAGCTAGTAGTTCTTTTTAACTACCTCCCCCCCCCTTCTCCCGTGTTGCCAAAAAGCTACCACTACCCAAACCGTCTTTCTTAGGGAAAAAAGCAATGGCGCTTGCTATAGCTCGGCTTGTATTGTTAAATATAGCCTTAGAAATCGATAATATGCGTAATTTTCAAAGATAAAGAGTTATAAGAGATCAAACAATAAATCCTTTGGACTTAGAGCTCGGCGTTTGGATAAGAAATAATAACTTTATTCATTTTTATCCACAAACGAAAATTATCCGAAAACAACCCGATTATTTTACATGTTAAATTGCTATATAGCCGTGGATAATATCCATGGATAAACAGTTAATCGTACTTTTTATGGTTAATCAAAACTTTAGCTGTTAATTTAGCTGTTTCGCCGAGCTCTATTTGGACTTTAAATATATACTGCAGTATTACAATGAAAATAAATATCCTTTCTCTAAACTATAAAACATGGGCGTTTGTAATCAGCTGTTTTTGTGATGGTGTATTCTTATTGGTCGGAAAATAGAAAGCCTATGCGCGATTACAACCGGAAATATGTAGAACCCACGTGGTCTACTCGCTTGTCGAGAGTCGAGATGTATCACTTCGAAGTCGATTTCGATGAAATATAGAATAGCTTTTATCGAGAAATGACTTCTCGATCGAAGTGATCGCCTTCGAGATCGACATCGAGAGCCTGGGGTCTAAATTTCCAACCGCTGAAATGCCAATTCATGATCATCACCAAATCAAAGCAGATCCAGGCCGGCTTTCACCTCACGCTCGGGCGCACTGCCCTTTCTCGGGTCTCGTCCTATCGGTATCTCGGAGCCCTGATTGATTACAAGCTGTCCTGGTCCCCACACATCGAGGTCCTCGTCGCTTCTTCGCTGAAGCGGCTTAACCTTCTGAGAGCCGTCTCCGCGACTCGTTGGGGGGCGGGAAGAAAGGTCCTTCGCCTTCTCTACACGCATCTCCTTCGCTCTCGGCTGGACTACACTAGTTCTCTCTACGCCTCGGCCACAGCTACCACGCTCGGCAAACTCGACAAGGTCCAAAATGCCGCTCTCAGAGTCATCCTTGGAGTTCCACAGTCCACTCCCATCCGGCTCATGGAATCCGAAGCAGCCATTCCTCCTTTGCGTTTTCGGAGAGACCTTCTGGATCTCTTTAACATCGCTCCATGCGGAGCGTCTGACACACCCGATTTCTATCCTTCCCTATTGCGATCTACCCTACCTTCTCTGGAACTCATCGAGGACCGTTTCCCACCGGGCCGACTTCCTTTCCCTCTTCGAGCGTGGCGACTTGCACAGGAGTACAATCTCACTTGGCTTTTCAACTACTCCAGGGCCCATCTCCCTCGTCTGCGAACACCGGAGTGGGAACCACCAGCGGCCACGATCATTCCTCGCTGGCTCTCTTCTACCAAGGGAGACCTGCCATCTGAAGCGCTTCGGCAGCTCTTTTTGCGACCCTCTCACCTTACGCCAGAGATGCTACGGTCATCTATACGGACGGCTCGCTCTCCTCGGACTCGGGTGTTGCTGGTGCGGCTTTCGCGATTCCGGCCCTCGGCGTCGGCGCGAGGTCCTTCGTGGACTCCGGGCATCCTATCAACCGGGTTGAGCTCCTCGCTATCCAGATGGCTCTTTCATACGCAGTGACAAATGTGCCTGGTGAGCTGGTTATTTGCTCAGACTCTCAGAGTGCCCTCACCCAACTGCTGACGCGCTCTTCTGATCCGGTTGTTTCAATAATCCATGATCTATGTGACAATTATCCCCGCTCCGTCACTTTCCTTTGGTGCCCAGCTCACGTGGGAGTGCCAGGCAACGAAACGGCTATATACACCAATCCCCGCTACTATTGTTATTCTGCCCCCTATAGTTGCCACCACTAGAGACAGATGCCGCCACGGTTGAACGATATAGTTGAAAAAGTCTCCATATTGAACGCCAGATTTAGTTGTACCTCTATTTATTCCCAACTCAATGCGTTTACCCTTTTCCGGCACGTGACCTCAGAAAAATCTGGCTCCATCGGTTGCGGTAAGGCGCAAACCATGGAGCGAATTTGTTCTGAGTTCCAGCGGGAAGTGGGTAAACGCTATCGGAAACGCGCGTAAGAGTGATTTCGAATATAGGGTACGAGTTTAAATTATCTTTGGAAAAACCAAGAAGGATTATCCTTCTTGGAAAAACTAACTAACTAACTCACTAACTCGAATGACATCGAAGTGTCTGCATGTTTGCCAGAAATTCTAACAAAGTAATTCCAAAATTAATGTAGTAATCTTATTTGCTGCATTTTTTAAATAAACGTGAAAAATGATATCGGCCCTCCGGCCACCAAATTATTGATTTTATAGTACGCCAATAACGAATTATTAAAAAAAGGGTACTATATAGTATGCCCTTGAAAAACGTTTCTTGAAATTATCGAAAAGTCCTATAATTATAAGACGTCTGGCAACGCTGCTTACAAGCACTGACCCACGGCCAACTTAGATCCGGTCGCTTTCTCGCATAGAAGAAGCGAGCGGATCTAAGTTGGCGGTGACTTACCATTATCTTTTTAAACCGTGCTCCCTTTAATTTGGTGACGACGCCCCAATTTCAAGGGGTTGTACTTTGTATGGGTTTACCAATAAATCTTAAATCTTAACTATCTGACCATGGATTAAACACTTAGTGTTTAATCCATGATCTGACAACGCGAGCCATCTAGCTGCAAATCAAGGTGGCTGCAAATTAGTTTCATAAAATTTGGTCAGGTGGCCTGCTAGAGCGGCTAGAACCAATCAAATTTCAGAATCTAAGATCATAGAGATAGAAAAGAAATAGAGGGAAGATTACCGCGTTAAGGCACCTCTGTTTTTGACCGGGAAAATTCTTCCCCCCCCTCGCACATGTATGAAAGTGGAGATGGGCAGAATTTGTAACGCCATCTATCCTTCATTTATTTACATAAATGACAGTTGTTTACTTGTTTTTCAAAAAGGCATAATATATTTAATTTCACCGCGCGTCGATGGCGCCACGTAATCTGCACATCTCATGGCTTCCTACATTCGCGAAAAGGGGGTTGTCGGTTCGGCACACGCGGTCAACTTCGCCAGATACAATATAGTGCCTCTATTTCTTTTCTATCTCTATGTCTAAGATGAACCTGAAAAACGCGGGAAATATGTTTAAAATCTTCCCTGTTGTTGTACAGTTCTTATGTATGTTTAAGAAAGAAAAACATCCATAAAATGTCTGTAACTGATGAAATAATTTCTCAACTTTTTGAAGAAATCAAAAATGAATATAGAGAATATGGGAGATGTAAGTTATCTTAAAGCTTAAGTTAAGTCTTATATCTTTAACGAAGGCTAATTTTAAGGTTTTTTTATTTCTAGTAAGAGATGCTATATTATCAAGGTAATTGTTATAACACAAATTTAAATACGAAACCCACTGATATTTGGAAAACTTAAGGTAAATTGTACCTGTAAAGTATTTCGAAAATATTGGTGGAACTGATAGCGAAATAGACCCACCAATGATTTATAAAATTAATACGTATATCAGTTTAAAAATAGTTTTTCAAACCGCATTAATGGGTGCTTTGACAATTCTTGATCGTAATGTGATAACTTGTATATCTTGCGCCAGTGGACGAGAGGTTTTTCAAGTTATAGGGAGTTCAGGACAACATCTAACCGTCTTACCCACTTCTAACTACTGTTCTTGCCAATTTTATAAATATTCGGTATTAATAGGAAACCAAAGCCCTATGGTATGTTATTCCACTTTAAAATGTAAATGGATAAAGATAAAACTTTTACATTTTCAGTGCAAACATGTACTAGCAACGAGACTTAGTACAGTAATGGGAAAAAATAAAGAGGCTTTCTATTCAGATGAAACTGTTAGCCTAATGATTGCGGATCTTGAATAAATGCACTCTGTTACGTTCAATATTATGCAAATTTTAATTAGAAATAAAAATATCTTAAAATATTTATATCTGTGTTACGTTGCACATAAAATTGGACCCAAAACAAATTTTTGGCCATTTAGAGAAATATTAGTAAAATTTGTCGTAGTTTCACTACTAAGTATGCCAATAAAAATGAAGGTTAATAGGAATCTTCCATTTATGGTATAACGTTTCCCAAATATGGATTGATTTCTACAAAATACAGTATAAATCCTACTATTGGGTCAAACGTATGTAATTACTACATATACAAACATTTTTGTACTCAAATGGTCCAAATTAACATTAGTTACGCTAACACAAACCACATCTCAGCATCTTTGGTGTATGCATAATACTTATATAAAAAATTATATTACACGCGTACTTTAGAAATTTGTAGTTAAAAAGACACTAATATTAAAAAAGTACAAAATTAGTCACCAAAATTAGTGAAAAACTTTGGAATATTTTTTCTTTTAATGACCGTAACCAAAAGGTTTCTAAATACTAAGTACTTTAAAACACAAAACAATGAGTATTGAAATGACGCGTATACCGAAAACTAAAACCTCGTGAAGCGTAATATATATATATATTATTTACAATATCTATTTTTTGGGTTTTGGGGGGCATAAAAATGGATATTGGACCATTTTTAAAACTGAATTTTGTCAGGTAAATATTGGAAAAAGGAACTAAGTCGTTTATGTACGTAACAAATTTGAGTTGTTAAGCGCTAAATATTTACTCAATATGTATGTATCCTGACTAGAAACAAAAAAAACTGCGGCAGTTCATTCGTTATTTTGAGAAAAACAAGGAGCAATTTTACGTCTCAAAGTGTTTGTAGATTGACGTAATGTAAGCCATGATAGAGTTCCAATCAGGACGCTCTTGTGATATCAAGTCGTTTATGTTCTGAAATGATATTTAAAATGATATATATAGCTTAGCTAAAGATTTTTAAAATTAGGCATGTGCAAGCCTTGACTTTGGGTTTCGAGCCGAACTTAGAGTATGAAAAATAGAGTATCGAGCCGAGCTTTAAAATTTTATTGAGCTTGTAGGATTAGCTTAAGAAGTGGTTTCGAGTACTTGAAAATTAAGCCTAGGCCCCGATTTGAGGCACAAACCATTTTCGAACTTCTCAACTAAGGCTTTTCGAATTTCAAGCTGAGTACCCATAAGAAATAGAATACTTGCACATGCCTAGAGTTTTTGTATAAATACTTACGAGAATCGTAGGAATACCAACAGACTCGGCAGCTTCAAAAGCCTTTGTGAAATTACGCCTCTGTCAAATTTAAATAGACGTTACTTAATAAATAGATTACATTATTAACTGCAACACTTTTATTTAAAGAAACTACCTTATCTTTATTGTCCAATTGATCATAGGGTATCAGATCTGGCAAATAACTGTGAATCAAAGCGCAAAAGGCTAGTCCATCATTCCAGCTGCTACTGAAATTGGTAATATCAATTCCTTTGTATCCAACAGTTTTGTTTTGACACCATTTCAACAGCGCATTGCGTTTCGAACCACCGCCTTTCACTAAAGAGGCTAGGGGGTCTTTCTTCTCCACGATATCCCTGAAAATTGGAAAACAGATTAGTTATAAACGCAAAACTCACATAGTTTTTGGAATATTTACATAAATCCATAGCTATTTCTTCGTATAGGATCCAATTTATTGGCCAAAATAGAAACAGGATGGGGTTTAGAGTCATCGGAATTTGTTTTGTTGCTTCCATCGGAGTTTAATGGGAGGGAACCAGGTTTGCTGTATAAGGAGTTTGACTCAGAAATAGAGCCACGGGAGACCCGATGGCCAGTTTGGTTGTTTGAAGATTTAGCAGGGTTTGCGCTGTCAGATGAAGACTGCCTCTGCATTGACTACATAATTTAAAATTTATTTCAAAAATGCTATTGAATACGTCAAATGATGGAGAGATATTTTACCTTCCCAAAGAGATCTCCATTATTTGACAGAAGACTGGCAGTTCGAGATTCAGATGCAATGCTGCTTATGCTACTAGTAGAGGAACTACGGCTGCTGCTGAGACCTATTTAGGTTACACAGTCCCAATTAAATTAGGGTGAGTAAATTCTATTATTCTCCAGTTTAGCAAATTCAAATTTTATTGGTGGAGAGAGGGTTATTTAACTCAAATTGTAGGGATGAGAGGGTTATTTAACTTCAATTTTATTGGTGGAGAGGGGGGTTATTTAAGTTAAATAACCCCCCTCTCCACCAATAAAATTGAAGTTAAATAACCCTCTCATCCCTACAATTTGAGTTAAATAACCCCCTCTCCACCAATAAAATTTTACTCTTTTTGGGATGAGGGGGTTATATAACTAAAATTTTACGGTTGAGGAGGTGATTTAACTCCAATTTTACGGTTGAGGGGGTGATTTAACTCCAATTTTACGGTTGAGGGGGTGATTTAACTTTAAAACTGATCTGCCAGTTTTGACAGATCAACGGATTGAGATCGGAGCAAATTTACAATGTTCCTTTTATATTTTTTGTCAAAATGGCAGACCAAGACGCGAAAATTCAAATTACTAGAAGACGAAAAACAACTAAGCGTGCGATTATTCTAATGGAATCTCAAGCAATCAAATGGAAAAAGCTATCAAATTCCCTGACCCGCAACAACTATGGAAGGGAGAGTAAACTCTTTCTCTGAGGTTGTGAACTTAATAATAATAATAATTTGAATAGAAAAATTCATTCATTGTATCACATCTTATTTCTCTTTCACCCACCACCAAATCTAAAACACCATGCATGCTATTAAATATTTATTTCAGAGCAATAATCAAATTTGTATATAAAAAAATATAAAATCAGAAATATGAATAAATTTTAAGATACAATCATGCATTTAAAGTAATTATGTCAAGCTCATAAGTAATTTCATGCAAAATACCAGAGTACAGAGTTAGTATCTACAGCTATAACTTCTCACAAACGGCTGAAATGGCATCGTACCTTGGCCTTTCACTTGTTTGGTCACATTCTCGATGGATTCAATCAGGCTTTTGACCGAGAGCTGGGACACTCCACGGTTTACCATAGGTCTTCTGGCAGAGGCTGCCAAGTCTCGCTCAACGGTGCTCAAAACAGTCGCAGCTTCCGAGACAGAGGTATTTGAAGTTCTCATAGGGCTACTACGTTGTTGAATATGAGTTGGTGAAGGAACTTTTTGGTTCTGTGAATAATGCATTGAAATTTATGTAGGGAAGACGAATTATCGTAATAACGTTTCATACTTTGAGTTTTTCAAGCTCGGCCAATAGATTAGTTATTTTCTCCATAAGTTGTTTATTCTCCAAAACAAGTCGTTCTAAATCATTTTGGGCTTCTGTTTTGAAGTCATTGGCTACACGAACTGTCGTAAGAAGATCAGCCTGGAATTTTTTCCATTCCTCAGACTAAAAACAAGAAAATGTAAAAGTGCCAATTAGATAATTTTTGCTTAAAAATATCAGGACTGTGCAAGTACTCGAAAATTGCGAGTACTCAGTCTCAAGTCTAAAGAGTCGAGTACTTGGGACTTAAATATTGTTATTTTATTACTTGAATGGACTTGCGAGGCTTAAACTACTTCATTTTTTTAGACTAGTCCTTTATTTTCCAACGAGTTGTAACGCTCTAATTTATGGGATCAACGAACTTCTTTTATGTTTTTTAATATCTTTCATTTATTTTTTCATTTAAAGTCCCGTATTGGCGCTGCGGTAGCATTCATGCAGTTTCTCTATTTATTAGTCAAAGGTCACGTGACTCAGATGGCTCGTTTGAGCAGATTTTAGCTCTGGTGTTACTTTTACTTTCAGCCGTGGAGAGAAGACAAGAGTTAGAACTCTAATTGGACTCTGAAAATTTCCGGGACTCATTCTGGACTATTGAAAATTTAAGACTAGAATAAGACTCTTGGCTAATTCTTAAGGACGCGAAGACTTTAAAATGGCACTCAAAAATTGGCGAGTCCAATTTTTTGGGACTGACTACTTGAAATCCAAAAAAGAGGACTCACACAGCCCTAAAAAATATCAAAAGGCCTTAAAAAAAATATAATTTACATCGCTCATGAATTTATCCTTCCATTCATCAATTTCTTTCTGTAGATTTTTAATTGAAGTTGTCTTATCCCCGACACTTTTCTGTAATTCACCAACAGTTGCTTTAAGTTCGCGTTTATCCTCCAAATGTCTTTGGCACTTTAATTCAGCTTCATGCAAGGCTTCACTTAATAGTTCCGTTTCTTTCTGCACAGCCTTCTTTTCAACAGACATTTGCTCAACCTGGTATTCCAAATCAGACAACTGTTTGCGCGCATTGTTCTTGGAAACTTTAGTTTCTTCTTGAAGAACTGATAACTGTTCTTTAAACCTTACAACTTCACGTTGAGATAATGACAGCTGTTCTTGAAGATGAAGAGAATGTTCCTCAACACGTTCTTTCTCAGCGCGAGTTTCTCTTAACAAAGATTCCAGTTCTGAGGTTGCATTTGCATCTCTTTCCTTGACAAGCTCTGTAACCTGGAAAAATAATTATAGTTAGACATGTTTTATTCAAAATTTCAAACCTTAAACTAAGAACACCAAAATAACAACCAAACAACTGATTTTAAAGTATTAGTAAATAAAAAAATAATAACTTTTTGCGCTTCTTTCTCCAATTGTAGTTTTAACTGGGCAATTTCAATCCCACTAGCCGCAATTTTCTCTTGCGACTCCGACAGTTCATTCTCGAGGAGCCTTTTATCAGCATTAACACTCTCAATCATGGATTCCAATAGTTTAACTCTATCTTGCGTCATTCCAAGTTCGATTTCTTTAGAGTGAGATTCATCTTTTAATCCCTTTAAGGCTGCCGTTGATTCTTCCAGTTTAAGATGCAGTAGCTCTTGTTCATCATGAGAACTCTATAAAAAAATTGGCAAAATTCAAACTTGACTGTATAAATACTTCAGCCAGAGTTTCAAATTACCTTAAGAAGATCGACATAATGTCTTTCTTTTTCCGAGGAAGATAACGCGCATTCAGTTCCATCTTCGAACTGTTGAAAAAGGAGTTGTTTTAACTGAATCAGCTGAGAACGACACTCTTCTAGCTTTTCTGTCTGAGAACACAATGACTCGAGTAAAACGGTTTTATCTTCGCCCATACGATCATTATCCATTTGTAAGTCTGTTAATTGATCTTGAAGGTCTGTCAGCTCTTGTAGGGTTGCTTGCAGTTCTTCATTAGTGCTATGTATACAAAATCGCATAAATTTTTTGACAATGAGGCCAAGAGAAATGGATATACCTATAGTGAGTTTCCTCCATTTGCATAATTCGGTCTTGTAAGCACGCAACGGACATCTCACTTTGGCTACTACTGCTAGCTTTATCCCATTCTTGGCATGGTCTTTCAGAATTATCGGGTAAGCCGCCAGATGCTTCTCCCAGTTCCGAAGCAGCACGTTCGGGACTATGACCCTCAGATTTACGACACTGCCAAATCCATTTTTTTTAATTTATTTCAAATTAAAATACATGACTAACGCTTGAAATTCAAGCTAATCCATTAAATTATAACATAAAAATCAAACTTTTAAAAATGAGACACGGCAAAATTGTTTTAACGAATTAACACAATATACCAACTTCTTAATTAAGGACCCATTCAATACAGTTAAACAAAACGAACCTGACAGTTATCCTTGCGTTCGCTGTCCAAGCTAGCCATGGAGCCACTAGCGGATCTCCGCAGCAATAATTGTTCTTTTTCACTATCAGAGAGTGATGTATGTTCCAATGGAACACCCAAATCCAATAGCCTTTCTTTCAAAGAACGATTTTCAGCTTGCAACAACTCCATTTCTTGCCTGAGCTGATCGCGTTCCTCCTCGTTGGGCTTTTCCTGCATGCAACAAAACAAAATAGGCATGACGGTTAAATCATATTCTCCAGTCACATTCAGACGCGTGAAACAATACTCTTGGAATGAAAAACTCGCCAGTCCCACGGACCCAACCTACCCAGTATTACTACGTTAAATTCAATTTTGGAAAACTACCCTGCTTGCCTTGGAATTTTTAATTAGGGTGTTTTAGTGCCTAGTCTCAACTGGCACCTTTATCAAAGAAGGGGGTATCAAACTGTACCCACCCCACAACTACAACCATACTATCATATAACTCCCAGTTGTAAGACTTGTTTTATTGGAGATTATAACCGGGATTTTAAAAAAATTGGCACCATTTCAAGTTATGAAAAAAGGGGGTTTATAATGAGACACCGTTTGATATTGGAGTTTTTAGTCAGTAATTAGGGTCAGACTGCTAAAGTTTTTAAACTGTTAAGGCAATGCTGTTATAGAAATAAGGGTAGTTCGGTGTAATAATGTGATTCCAAATGAATGGTTTTTTATTATATATGCAGAACAATTATATGTCACTAATAAGTTTAATATGATAATACGTGTATGGCATAAGCTAATTTGTTCAATGGCATAATTGCCTTAGTAAGTTATGGGTTAAATTTTTGGCATTTTTAGGGATTAAAAAACCATATTAAATATATATTTTTAAAAAACTTAATGCCACTTCTACATATGAAAGTAATGGGATTTTTGTAATACAAGTTTTATAAAAATTTTATTAGAAGATATGGTTTTGTTTGGTTTACTTTGAATTTGAATGGTTATGAATTTATAATTCCTCCATTAACTCAATTTTTTTTAAACAAATACAGATGTTTTTACTTAAAAAACAAAATAAAGTTTTACTCACTTTAAGTCTTTTAATTTCCATCTTTAAGGTCGCAATTTCGGCCTTTTTACATTCGGCATTACGAACCAGCTCCGATATTTGCTGCTCCATGGAAGATTTGTCCTTCTCAAGCTGCATGATTGTAATCCCAGCTGCTGCAACCGTTCCTTTATTGGTCAAGCGAGTAGACTGAGTAGTTGGTTTAGCAAAGTTCTCTTTCTCTTTTTCACGATTCGAATCCAAACTGTCCTTACTCAAAGATCTACGCATGACGGCTCCAACTTTTACTCCGACTCTTTTCAAAGCCGATATAGGCTTACTCTTGGTTTGGGTTTTATTAGAAATAATTGCTTCTTGTTTAAGCCGTATAGGTTTGTTTGTTCCTAGTTGAACACCCTTTTTAACCTTGCTCCCATTATTGGAATCAATACTGTTGCTGCTTCCGGATAAAACTTGATTTTTTATTAAATTGTTATTTATGGTTTTAGTTGTAGTTGGTTTAATTTTCTGTGTTTTAACTTCCGACGGGGTACGGCAGTTGAGATGATGAGTTTTACAATTTGAGGAAGAGCTAGCGTTACTAGCAGATGAAGAGGGTCGGACGATGGCCGGAGTTTGCTTGCTGTTTTTCATCATCGTGAACTCGCTCATTCGGCCTAAGTTTCAACGAAGCGTTACGCCCTGAAAAATAGAAGCCATTGATTTTTAAAACCAAACTGACATTAAGCCAAGGCTTAGTAAGCAAAATTTATGACAGCTAAAGGCACGATAAAAATTATAGGCGATAAAGCAAATTATGAATGGGATGACGTACGGTTTACAGCGACGGAAATGATGTTGCACAATGAAATAAAGAAATGTACGATGAAAATTAAAAAGATCGACGTGTGGGGTGCGTGAAAAACCTTGGAACCAAAAATAGAATCCCAGTGATAACTTTTAAAATAAACATTCCGCCGCCATTTTGGGCTTAACGACGTTTCAAAAGTTTTCGAACCTTTTGATTGGACGCGATCTGACTTTTTGCCCTATCATAGAAGATAACATTGAGGGGTCCCTCGCAGCAGGGGGTTATTGTTATTTTTGGCGGTTGTACTGATTTTTTGAGGTGTAGGAGAACACGTGACGAGTAGGCAAATCTTAAATAGTTGGACTACAGTAGTGATAAAGGATGATAAAATACGCGAAAAAGTAGAACTTAACTGGACTACACTAGTAGCCGTCTAGTTTTAAGCCGTTTAAACTCATGATTTTACAGAACCACCGAACCAAAACGAATAGAGGTTAAAAACATTCGTCAGCTGATAGAGAAGCGAGGTTTTCCACCGATAAAATTAAAATCTAAAACGAAAATAAATAAAAAACCGCCAAATTCCTGAGGTAATCTCAGGCGAAGAAATATACACACATTCTTAATTTTTGAAAGGCAAATTTTGTAACAAAATCAAAGATACGGTTTGTGGGTTTCGCAGAACATTTATGCTAATATAAACTCTTATAGGCCTAATTGTGTTTTCATACCAGTTCGTTCAACTTTGTAATCTTAAGTACTACTAACATAGAAAAGAAAATTGAAAAATAGTCTTAACTTGAACCGTGAAGCTGAACTGAGTAACCCGATAAACTTTTAGTCAAATAGATAGTTTCTACGGAAGCGATTTCAAACCGGTTATCCGCAATGAAATAAACTTGATGCCTGGCAAAGCATAAGACAAGACATAATAGAAAAATATTTATACGCGGCCGTTTGGGTTTTTTTTTTATTAAAACGGAAATATTTTCTAAAAAGTGTAGTCGAATGTAGGTTGCATTCTTCTAAAAGATGGCGGTTACGATTCGAATAGTAACCGCCATCTTTTAATTTTATTTTAATTAAGGATTTGAAATATTTAAAGATTAAGATTTTTAATTACTTTGCTATTTAATTCATTTAAATTTTGTGATAGTAAGTAGGGATGCACCGAGATGGGTACAGCCGATATATCGGTTATTCGTGGGCTATAATATCAGCCGATATTAACAAAGTTATCTACCATAACAGTAGTGCACCGTCATACCATTTTATTCTAATTTTTCATGAAAAGAAGTTTGCAAGAGCATATACGAATATTCTTTTCATTTTACGTCATGTATATTTTCTTTCACAAATCGAATATCGTTGTTTTTTATTTGTTTGCACTGTAGAATTCAGAGGTGATAATTAGGTTTGTGTAAAAATAGAATTCAGAGGTGTTAATTAGGTTTGTGTGAAAATAGAATTCAGAGGTGTTAATTAGGTTTGTGTAAAAATAGAATTCAGAGGTGTTAATTAGGTTTGTGTAAAAATAGAATTCAGGGGTGTTAATTAGGTTTGTGTAAAAATAGAATTCAGAGGTGTTAATTAGGTTTGTGTAAAAATAGAATTCAGAGGTGTTAATTAGGTTTGTGTAAAAATAGAATTCAGAGGTGTTAATTAGGTTTGTGTAAAAATAGAATTCAGAGGTGTTAATTAGGTTTGTGTAAAAATAGAATTCAGAGGTGTTAATTAGGTTTGTGTAAAATAGAATTCAGAGGTGTTAATTAGGTTTGTGTGAAAATAGAATTCAGAGGTGTTAATTAGGTTTGTGTAAAAATAGAATTCAGAGATGTTAATTAGGTTTGTGTAAAAATAGAATTCAGAGGTGTTAATTAGGTTTGTGTTAAAATAGAATTCAGAGGTGCTAATTAGGTTTGTGTGAAAATAGAATTCAGGGGTGCTAATTAGGTTTGTTTGAAAATAGAATTCAGGGGTGCTAATTAGGTTTGTGTTAAAATAGAATTAAGAGGTATTAATTAGGTTTGTGTATAAATCAAATTCAGAGATATGGTTTTTGCAAAAATCAAATTCTGAAATATAAAGTTTTGCGTAAAAAGTAAATTTAGACACAATTAAGGTTAGTGTTAAAATTATATTTAGATAAATTATTTAAGGTTAGTCTTAAAATTATATTTAGATAAATTATTTAAGGTTAGTCTTAAAATTATATTTAGATAAATTATTTAAGGTTAGTCTTAAAATTATATTTAGATAAATTATTTAAGGTTAGTGTTAAAATTATATTTAGATAAATTATTTAAGGTTTGTGAAAAAAAAATTTGCGTAAAAATCAAATTTAGGGACATAAGGGTTTGCGTAAAAATAAATTTTAGAAATATTAAGATTGCGTTTGGTTGCAAAGCATCGATAAGGCAATAGCATTAAGTCATCATACAGTCAAATAAATAGCATGAAGACCAATTATAATCAACAACAAAAAGAAAACGGTGTATCATTGCAGCGATCAGCGCACGCGGCAATCACAGTCAATTTCCGAGCTATTTAAAAGTGCTACTTCATTTTAACTTCCAGCGATTCTTTGGAATCCCTTCCAAAGAGCAGTTTGAGAGTTGACAGAGAAAATTGCTATACCTTTACACCGCCAAAAAAGAAATTTAAAAAGCTAAGCACGACTTTGACTCGCTGTTCTCGAGTATCTTTAAGTGGGGGGATTGCGCAAAATAACTCATTAAAAGCCAATTAAGTATCCACCCAGTTAACAAAAAAATCTTTCCTGAAATGAACGCTCATTTAAGCTCTTTTTCACCAAAAAAAGGGTTTAAAGTAAACTAAATAACGTTGTTGCCATAGATTTTATAGATTCAACTTTTCACTGGCTATTTTCCAGAGGTTTTCCCTGTCTCAGTTTATGCCAAAATTTATCAATTTGAAACCTATATTTTAGTAAATTAAATTCCCTGACTTTTTCCTGACGTTTCTAATAGTCCTTAAACTTTCCTGACGTTTTTATCAGTCCTTAAACTTCCCTGACTTTTCTCTATCGTTTCTATTAGTTCTTAAATTTTTCTGACTTTACCCTGACGTTTTAACTAGTTCTTAAAATTACCTGCCTTTTCGCTGACTTTATTACTAGATCTTAAAATTACCTGACTTTATCCTGACATTTTTTAGGTTCTGAAAAATCCTAATAAATTGTTATAAATTTAACATTGTTTAACGTCAAACTAAATCTTTTGTTTAACGTCAAACCTAATCTTTCGAAGAATTTAATCGTCTTACCATAATTTAATAATTAAATTAGGATGAAGAGCTTGATAATTTAATAATTTATATTCAGTGGCTTACAAAAATATTAATCTTTAAGACATCGAGTGGAGTTAAAAAAAAACTTTAAAATTTAAAATATTCTACATAGTTGTCTACCCCCGGGTTTAATATTTTTAAAACATAACTTGATTGAAGATAAAACGCTTTCGGCGTTTTAAATTCTCCGAATTTTTGCGTATTTAGAATTTATCAATGGTATCCCGGTCGTAAATTTCGTAAAAAGCGTGGGTTGAAATTTATCATTTTATAAGATGAGGAAGGAATAGTGCGAACCCAAAAAATTTTAACGGGTTAGACCGATAATATACCTTTCTATTTTACTTTTGATAGTAACAAATTGGTCCTTTTTAACTCGTTTCCAAAGTTAAAAGTTGATTTTAGATTGCTTAATAGTGTTTTAAGTATTTAGTCTTAAAATTAAAACTTATGTTAGCAAAATAAATGTATCAAAGTTAAATTAACAGAAAATAGACTATTCACTTAACTTGAATTGAGCTTAATCAAGCGCCAAAAATAAAACTTTTAAATTTAATATACCCAAGATTAATTCTGGTTTAAAATTCGTAGCACACGAAGTTTATAGTTAACCGCTTCACGAAATAAAAAAACAGTAATCAGGACAAGTTAAAAAATATGCTAAATACCTGAAACCTCTACCGCTACCACCTGTCATTACTGTCATGTTAGAAATAGGCCATATTCCAGTTGAATTATGTCACTATGCCTACTAAAAGTAAATTAAAATCGCTACTCACAAAACTTCATCTTGGAGCAAATCAAATGGTTTTTGTATAACATTTCATTGCAGTTCCAATAAACCGGACGCAAAAACGCGACTTTTCGGAACGTTTGACATGGAAAAACGAACTAGTTTAGAAAACTAGGGGAAACGCGGAAAATGGATCTCTGCCGCAAAGCCCGACATTTGTCGCCGCAAAACGAACGCGTAAACATTGGGAACCGTGTATTCTTAAGCCTTGGCCTATTCGTCACCAATTTAAAAGCTAAAGTTTCTTTAAAACGAGACGCTCTGGTTAATCGCCTTCGATAAATTAAAAAAACTGCCCCCCAAACTTTGCGGTTTAGATAACAGTAACGGTAGTTTTAACTGCCCAAAAAACGCGAAATTCGATACGGGTTTTTAAGCCGAAAGCGGCGGCTGAGGTCAAAATAATGGCGATATCGGTTCTGGGTTGTAGGCTGGTCAACCAATCAGAGCGAGTCGTAACTGCGTCGTTGCTTTTCATTGGTTGCTTAAGTTAGCGCCCATAGATGGCGCTTTTAAATAGTTGTTTTAGCGGGAAAACTATTTTAAGAAGACTCTTTCGCGTAAGAGTAACTTTCATGGGTTGAAACTGCCTAATACGTTGATATTTTATTTTTTGGTGTGTGAAAAGGTTCGGTAATTAGTTAAGAAAATTAAAATTAAGCAGAACATATTTTTTTTGTGTAGACAAAGAACTAATTTGCTCTAAAGTTACGAAAACTAATGACACTATGCCGATGAATATTTTAAAGGGAATATAACCTCTGGTATTTCTGTCGCCCTCCGAGGCCGAGGGTTCCAATATTGTCCGCTGCCTCCCATGGCTTTTCACACTTGCGGCGCTGATAATCGCTGATTGTGAAGGGAATAAAGGAAATTGATAGGGTCTTCCATAAAGAACGCGTTGGAGGTTCTATTGATCTATTCCCTTTAATAATAAAAAAATCCCTTAAATTTTTTCATAGAAACTTGCTCCGAATTCCATTTCTCCATCATTGACCTGGGAGCAACAGGGAGCAACGTCACGTGATTCTCTAAAAATCTACTATCAAGAGCCCAATGGGTCACGCAACAACTTTCGAAGTCAAAGAAAACACCATAATTTTTTTTTCTAGTAACTAGAATAGTTATAAAAATATCAGCGGGTTAAAAACAATTATACATCCGATAAATTTCCCGGGGAATTGTTTCCCTATATTTCTGGTTTTTAGAATAATAAATTATGCATAGAAAAATTAACGATCAAAACAGCGCTAATTGAGTTTATAAAAAGGAGGACGAATAGCTAATTATTGAAAAAATAATACGGATAAAAAAAATTAAAACCGTTAACTGGTTCGAAATTTGGGAAATAAAGGTGGGAAAAAAATACGAAAAGGTCTATAAAGTCTTTACGGAAACGCCATCGCCATCTGCTGGCTTGATTTGGGATTACAATAGCAAAATATTTATTTTCGCGCCAAATTTGGTATTTTTTCGAAGTAGTGGGTATTCTGAAATATAATTAACAATACGTGAAAAAAAAGAAATTTAATTGTGATAGATTATTTAGGCTAACTGCTCCCACACTTGTAAAAACAGAAAACTTTAAAGTAGAATTATTTCGTTTGGTAAGTTCTTCTTTACAATTTTAGGGGCGGATGAAACCGTAGTTTTTGTGTGGGTTTTCTCTAGAAAACGTTAATTTATTTTTGGACGGAACGCCTTTTAGCCGAAACAATCTCACAGCGGGCCAGGGGCTCTCTAATTTATGTTGTTTTTAATTAAATTCGTTGTCTAACTCACAATTAAAAACGGATATAAATTACCCTAAATTTTATTTTATAATTAATCTAAGCCCTAATTCGTAATGACAAATTATATGGGATAGAACAATGTAAAATTATAAAATTATTTTTACATGGCCAGTTAAGCTATATACTGGTTACCATACTAAATTTTAATTTATAATTAATTAAAGTACTAATTCGTATAGTATGGGATAGTGTACAACTTTACAAGCTAAGTTAAATGAAATTTAAAATTGTTAATAACTATTGCCAATTTTAAATTATTATTTTTTAATCCAATTTAAAATTATTTTAATTGCGATTACTAAATACATATTTCCACTTTATTATTTAAAGATAAACGGAAATAATTTTTAATTCTTAAACAAAACCAAATAACTTATTTTCAATTTAAGTGGCAATGAAACTTTAAAAAAAAATAAAACAAGCGTCAACTTGGCCTAAATTCATTTGAATTTAAACTTTTAAAAAGTCTAAATGCTGTAACGAGTCTCAACCTTAAATGTAATTCGATCCTTGAAGTTTCATAAGGTTGACAAAAATTGCTAATTAAAAAAACACGAATTTAATTAAAATAGGGCGCGAAAAATCGGCACACGTTACAAGCGACTTCGTAAAATGCCGGAGCTTCCTTTTTACAAGGCTTTGAAGCGAACGTTAGAAAGCGTTGTGAAGGCAGGAAAAGTACGCCGCGAAATAGCATTGGTCGCCTAGTTAGTATTTAGAGCTCGAAGTTTTAGATTTTTAAAAGATAAGTTGCAAAGCAAAAAAACCTAATGCGATTAACCTTACGTTAATTACTGCCTTCAAGCTCTCTGGTAATTAGCTAAGGGTAATTAGAAATTACAATTTTTGTGAAAAGGGGCTCGGTCCAACGTTTTGTATTTTAAGCTAGTTAACAATGGTTTACCTTTGGGGATCGCAAACGTACACCAAAATTATAGTAATTATAATACGAAAAGTATATAATTCATAATTATATACATTATATTAAAAAATTAAATGAATTATGAATAGAACTAGAGTTTCGGATTGTTATGGGTGGTTTCGGAATTGGGAATTTCATAATATTATGAAACTAATAAATTGGAAATTGATATACAGTATAAAAAGTGGCTTTTGAAAATAATGTTAATACATTTTGATTACAAAATATTATTTACTGGCCCCTTAAAATAAGCCTGCTATTTATTTTACACGCTTAATTTTCACTAGACGGTATTTAAAACCATTCATACAAGTCTCAAGAGTCATAACTATACACTTCTAATATTAAGATTTCGTTAATTTAAATAGAAACAATCTAAAATTAATTTATAAATCACTTTCAGTCCAATAATATGTAAGTAAAACTATATAATATATCGAGTAAATACCAGCTAGATCCTTAAAGTGGAATTTACTAATAGCAAAGTGACGTTTACAGCTAACAACTACTCTAAAATAGCGTAGAAAAATGCATATTAAACAAATTAAATGGGCAGCATAAAGAAGAAAATTATTCTGTACTCACCAAAATTTCATTCCCAAAATTTATTCAGCAAAAACGTTATCACGAACTCCGGAACTATCACGAAAATCTCGGCGCGGAACAGCATTTGAGAAGGGAACGGTTCACTACATTATCAATCTGTCCAGAAATTTGTAAAGCACGCATTAAACTTAAAATCCGGATTTTAGCCAATCATGCGAGGCGACGCGAAAAACAGGCTGGTTGGAAAAAAAATTGAAGCTCCCAGCGACTGGTAGCTACTAAATATTTTTTATACTATAAAAACCACTTATAAATTATAATTCTTGCCCAAAGCCATTGTTATAAAACCTCGAGAACACGCGGGTCAAACTTCAACGAAAAAGAATACACCTTCAAACTGGTTTACGTAACAATACTATTCTCAGACGCGAAACTTATACTCGAGTTTTATGAAAGTTAGGCGAACTGCTGATCTGCCCAAAAATGAAGCTTTCTAACGGTTTTATCGGTTACGTTTGTGTAAAAAAGCGAAAACAAAATCGTACCGGTTGGAAAAACGTTCTTTCTTGACGTGAAATGCATAATTCATACGCTTCTTAAAAGATGGCGCTTTTTTATTTGAATATTTGACATAGTTTCCATCATTCGTCATGTGGTATTGGTTAGCCAATAAGAGCGGTCAGTTTTAGTGACAGAAATTGATTAATTGGTTTATCTTCGCTTATAGCGAAGCCGTGAGGCAGAGCCTCCGTGGCGCAATTGGTTAGCGCGTTCGGCTGTTAACCGAAAGGTTGGTGGTTCGAGCCCACCCGGGGGCGAATAAAATTTTTTATGGAGAAGGAATTTTCATTACGAGTTACTTTGATAAATAGCATAAGGAAAATTAATGTAACTGTTCAAGCTTGTTGCGTGACGAAAATTAAAGAGTTTATCTTTGTGCTGCTCCTGAACTTCCCGAAGTACTCCGAAATTCGTGGTGTTATCGATAGCAGATTCCAAAAAGAATCGCGTTTTACGGAATACGGACTTTGCTACGTGCACTGAGATATGCTGTTCTGTAGAAGGCATTTACTAATCCAAGGATCCTTGGCTAATCTACGAGGGGTCCGGGACCCACTTCAAGGAATCATGTACAGGCCCAGATTCGCCTATTCCGAATCGCGGGAACCTTCAATTTTTCCGGAATCAAAGAATCATCTTCGGATCTGGAATCATCATGGAATCTTATGTGGTATCAAATTTTAATCATTGAATCATCTCAGGAACCTGGGATCATACCAGAATCATGGAATCACCTCGGGAATCAAACTCTAGTGATGGAATCTTTTTCGGTGAATCACGGATTCACGGAGAATATGAATCGGAATCGCGCCCGCTTGATGGCGCCACTGAATCTTTGCTTCTTCGTCTATTTTTTCTTTTGTTTGCTACGTAGTTTACAAATCCATAACGAGGTCGGTGAGGGGATGGGGTGTAAGCCTTCCAAGGACGCTGGCGATGGTGGGGGGCTCGTATGTCTTTCGAGAGAGGTGAAGTTTGACCCCACGTTTTATTTTAGGTAGTATCATCATGGTTTTAAAGAGATTTGCAACCTAATAGTTCTTTTTATAAAATAACCTTGGCCATATTGTTGAAATGTTGCCTCCCCGCTTCAGCTGTGGATCCGTTTTCTCTCCCACTAAAGAGTTTGCACCGAAGGGAGGGGCCTATGGTCTCCAAGGAAACTGGGAGGGCGATCAAAAATTCAAACCATTTCGCGCGTAGCTACTAAATAGGTAGCCATTTTGTTGGTAATCTCGTCAAAGCTACAAAACGTATTAGATTTATGCTTTAAAATTTTAAATGGGCCCTAAACAAAGCCAGATAAGATTCCAAGGCCGGGTTATTTAAATAAAATATCAAATTACGACAGAAATATCTACGAAAAGAAGTTAACAAAGCTTCTCAAAGTTAGGCCTTTGCGGTCATCCTTTTTACAATTACCTTCACTATCGAATAAAATAAACAATTTTCGCTCTCCCTTGGTAATTGAACTACTCGAACAATTTTTAACCAGGCAGATAACCATTTTTAACGTGAAAATAATTCCTTAATCATTTGAAAATAATTAAAATCCGCAAACAGATGATTGAAACTGTTAACCCTCCCGTTTTACTAAGAAATCTACACCTTCAAAATGGCGGCAAAGAATCGTTCATTCTTGCTCAAATTAAATATTTATTCTTGGTTCTTATATCTATACTTGGAACTGCGTCATTGATGACGTAGGGATGCAAACTATGTATGAACTCATTCTTAAGGATTGGCTGAACTATTCCAGGGCAACATTTCAACAAGCTGGGCAAGCGTAAATACATTTTATAAAATCAACTATTTGCAGAAAAATGCTAAAATATGGTGTAGTGGGAATACGTAGTGAACGCTGATGCTGGTGGAGGGATACAAAACATCATTATCAGACCGATAATTTCAAATGCTGCAACGTACGTAGGTTGCGGATCCCTTAAAATGCAAAATATTGCATTTCCTGTCCTGTTCCCTTTAAATATAAACAAAGAAATAACCTTAATCAGAATGAGGGATAAATGCGGAATTTATGCAAAATTGTGACTATTTGGGATCTTAGCAGAATCTTGAAATCAAGCAGAATCAACGGTTTTTTGAAGGAATCCACGGAATCGAAGGTAAAATCAGAAAAATCAATTTGGATTACGAAAGAATCAGAGTGGAATCATGGAATCAAGGCGGAATCAAATGGAATAAATGATTTTTCGAATCAACGAGAATCAACTCTAAGATTCCGAATCTTGTACGCATTTTTATTAAAGGGCAACGCAAGTGACCATGCAGGGGGGTAAATTATCTTATAGATAAAAAGGACGACTGCGCATGCGCTATCTGCCATAGCCTTTCCCTCTGAAAAAGCAGACACAATATTTGCTGAATTTATTTTGTATAAATGCGCCTATCGTGGTATTTATGCAAAATCCATGCATTCTTTAGTCGCGAAAATGGCCGAAGAAAGTTTCCGAGCTTACCGACAAATCGGATCCTTAATACAAAAGAAATGTATTAAAAAAACATAATTATTCTGTCGTGGTATAATGATAGGGAAATTGTTAAGGGAGACGGGAGGCATTGGATTAAACCGCAAAAAAGAGTGCATTGTCGCCACGAATCGGAAATATTTATTCGCGACCGAGAACTATCCCTACGCCCCCTTTGATATGCTTATTGTTTTTGCCCCCGCTCTCGTAAAAACATTGGCACGCCCCTAAAACGCAAAAAGCAAATCGAGGAGCAACGGTTTTTGGAGCACTCCGGGAGCAGCCCATAGCTTTGACTGTGATTACAGATTTAGCACAGCCGAAGGCTAAACTCGCTGTAATCGGTGTACACAAATTTAAGAAAGTGGTCAGCCCTTCGGGGAGGTGAAGTCGAAGAAGATTTTCGGATCAAGTAGGCTTATCAGCAAAAAGGAAAAAGCAAGGTGAAAAAGGTCAACATTTTTGGGATAAACTAAGTTTTATTTGGGAAAGACGCATTACAAACGGTGATTCGCGTAGTACCAGAAGTGAACAACATATTTCTTACTTACGAGGGAAGTATTCATTTACCTATCCTGCTAACGTTCGTGATACGGTGGTTTCCTTCCTTACTAAGCGCTCATTCTTCTCCAATGACCAACATGGCTTTCTATTACAACGGTCTCGCTTCACGAACCTCCTGGCCACTTTGGAAGATGTTACTCAATGGCTTGACAGTGGGGACTCGGTTGACCTCGTTTATCTCGACCTCAGAAAAGCCTTTGACACTGTCCCTCATTCACTGCTTATCCGCAAATTGGAAATTATCGAAGTACCATATATGATAGTCAACTGGATTGCCGACTTTCTGACGGTCGGCTCCAACGGGTAGTACTTGGGGGAGTCTACTCCGCCTGGTCTGAGGTTAATAGTGGCGTCCCTCAGGGCTCTGTTCTTGGCCCCACTCTATTCGTCATTTTCATCAATGACGTCTCCCGAGCTGATCAGGAGTCTCTCTTGAAACCTTTCGCGGAGGACAATAAGGTTGGACACAGGATCGCTTCCCTTCCTGATGCACAAGCCCTCCAGAGAGATATTACTGCCTTGGATTCCTGGGTTTCCTCCAATGGATTCAACTCCACTAAACCGATGGTACTCCACTGTGGTGCGAAGAACCCCAACTTTCAGTATCAGTTGGCCGGCAGGGCAATTGAGGCTCATGCGGTGGTTCGTGACCTCGGGGTCATGCTCTCGGGCCAGTTGCTTGGGGCTGCGCGTAGCAAGGTGGCTCCGGCTCGCGGCATACGTGCACTATACATGCTACGACGTTCATTCTCTCACTTCAGTGAAAAGTCGTTCAAAATTTTATACCGTACGTACGTTAGGCCCCACCTAGACTATTGCTCTAGTATTTGGTCACCCCTTATGGTGAAAGATATTGAGAACTTGAAACGTGTGCAGTGTAAGCCCACAAAACTTGTTGCTAGGCTGCGTAACGTCCCGTACCCTGATCGCCTCAAGCGCCTTCACCTCCTGACTCTTCAAAATAGGCGTCTTCACACGGACCTTGTGGAGACCTTCAAACTTATTTGTTCCCCATATGATGTACCTGCTTGGCATTTTTTTTATATTAAATGGAGCGGGCGCAAAGCCCCCACCATTGTTAAACGGCGTTGCCTTAGTACGGTTCGGCGTACCTTCTTTACCCAACGGGTGATTAACGACTGAAAATAAATTCTTCCGTGTCTGCCTTTAAGGCCCGTTTGGACCGTTTATTCCCATTCGACCGAAATCCCATTCGACCGAAAGAATTTTAAAATGTAGCCCAATCGGCGGGGTGATTTGGTATTTTATTTATAAGGTATGTACTATCGAAGATCCATGTTTAGGTTAGGTTAGGTTAGGTTAGGTTAGGTTAGAGTTGGTTAAGTTTACTATTTCAGTTTTGGTTCAGTTACTTTTCTTGACTAGGTGAAGATAAAAATATAATTCATGCTCATTCCATTTTATTTTCAAATAAATGCATAGTACAAAGATATTAAAATGGCATAGCTAAATTCATAGCTACTGCATCTAGTAGGGAGAGTGCTACTTCATTTTGAGATTAAGACGGAATAAATAATTATTATTGATGTATAAATACCCTCCTTTATTAGCTATCCGCTCCATTGCAAACGACTTCAGTAACTAAATTGAAAACATAGCAAAAGCCAATTTATATAGCAGCGTTCGGTCGAATGGGACACATAAAAACCGCACGTTTCGGCGGAATTCGGTCGAATGGGACACCTCAAAAACCGCCTTCGGTCGAATCTGATTTCGGTCGAATGGGACTAAAGCGTTTGGACAAGTGTCGTGGTTGGTGCTAACACGGTCTCATAGGTTGAAAAAAAAACAATTTATAACAGTGCTTATTTCCATTCGATTGTATTCGCGTGGTCAGGGCTCAATAAGTGTATAGCTTTCTTTACCTGATGAATAAAACTATTATTATTATCATATTATGTAACTTTTCAGGCTTCCGCTGATTTTTCCAAATGGAAGAAAACATGTAGCGAGTTTCTAAAAATGTCACAAAAATTATTTATTAATTAGAACATATTCCCATGCAGAGCAATGTTAACATTTTACCTAGATTTTACATGGTTCGGAAAAGAAATACACGCGTAAAATTTTGTGCCGTGCTGCTGTGTCCACATCCGCGGTTTGGCCGGAACGGAATCTACATGTTGCCTGTAAGATATGTAGTATTATTCGCGACCGAAAACTATCGCTACGTTGGTGTGCGGAGAAGCTAGCGCAGTTACGCCACCTAGGGGCCTATTCTGTAAACATTCGAAATCCAATTTTCGATCGAAAACTAGATTTCGAACTTCGAGATCTCGACGAATGGTATTCGGTAAAGATTTCGAATAAGCATAAATCAATGCAAATTGTCGAAGTCGATTTCGACATGGTATAGGGTATCGAGATCGAATTCCCAATCGTTTTTTACAGAATCGCCCCCCTGGACTCTTTTCGGTCGCAAATGAACTTTTGGTAATACCGTACGTATCATTGAATTGGGAATAGTACCGCTAGAATGGCAATTTCAAACTACTTTCCGCGATTTTATTTTGCAAAATTTGAGATTCGATGACGTCGAATATGACGTCAAATATTACGTAGGGTACGGATGACGCAATATCTGTGAAACAAACCGTTAGTGAATTAGAAATAGAGCTAGTGGCATACTTATGAGTAATTATGTTACATATGCTGATATATAATAATTACTTACTTCCTAGTTCTACGGCCAACTATGATCAAGTACTACCTTGCTAAAGCTAGTAATCAAAGTTGGCCGTACTTGTATACTGTAATTTTCTAGAAAATTCATTTTATATAATTTTTGGGCTTTTATACTATAATTTCAGAGAATAGTTTCAAAAATTCGGGTCGAATTTCAGGTAACTCCTCCCCTTCTATCACGTGACTCAGACATTCCCTTTCCCTTCCCAAAACCGTTGATAATTATCAAAATATTTCAAAGCAGAGCCAGCTTAGCGGGAAAATTAATACAACACGATCAACGATCTAGCAAACCTATTAACTAATAAGGGCTCGATTTTCTTTGAGACTTAAATTTGCATTTCGTTTCTTTACAAATTTAATTTCATTTAATTTCTGATTATATTTAGATTACAATTTCATTTAATTTCTGATTATATTTAGATTACAATTTCATTTAATTTCTGATTATATTTAGATTACAATTTCATTTAATTTCTGATTATATTTAGATTACAATATCATTTAATTTCTGATTATATTTAGATTACAATTTCATTTAATTTCTGATTATATTTAGATTACAATTTCATTTAATTTCTGATTATATTTAGATTACAATTTCATTTAATTTCTGATTATATTTAGATTACAATTTTATACCGATAAGAAATATATACAAGTTACGAATTGGATAAATGGACAAATCAGAAGATAAAAATCTTGAAAAATATACAAAACAGTCTTGAACTGATTGTTTATTAGTCTTGAACTTGTGAATATCGCAAATATTGCAAAATTTTTATATCCAAATACAAACGAAAATGCAAGCACATCATTAAATAATAAATATTATATTTCTGTTTACGACTCAACCAATTGGCTTATGTCAGTAAAATACGACTGACTAGCGCGAAATATTCGAAATTTGAAATAGAATATAGAAGAAACGTAACAAAATAAAAACACGCCGAGAATTTGGCGCCATTTCTGTTTGCGATTTGACTTCCTTAGTTCCATAACCAAGTAAAATGACTCACTGGCGTTTGATGTTTTGGCGCTTTTCGGAAGGAATTACATCCTTCAAAAATAGTGCCCATATAGTTTCAAAATTGCCGTTTTTTTACCAGTTTTAAAAATTATGAAACAATAACATTTTTTACTGTAAATTACTTAACTATATATTTAAATATTTTTTTAAATTCAACTTTTTGACTTATTTGATTTTGGAACGCAAGTAGCGTGCTAGGGCCCGTTCGTTAGATCCCTTAATCGGAGTTACGTCACAACGGGCTCTGAGCCAATCACGTCGCTGGATTGGACTGCTTACGTCTATCCAAAATTGAACGCGGAACGAGGAGGACCGAGGGCGGAAAACTTAGTGTAATTTCCCAAGTTAAATTAATTTCGCGATGGCGTCCACGATTGGAATTAATTTACGAGTTACTGGACATTGCAATCAAGGAGGTCGTAAGTACATGGAAGATGCTTTTGTGGTGGCTTATCAACAAACGGAAGACGAGAAAGATTTGGAATATGCCTATTTTGGGATATTCGACGGCCATGGAGGTCGAGAGGCGGCCCAATTTGCCAAAGAGCATTTGATGGACAATATCGTCAGCCAAAAGATATTTTGGTCAGATGATGACGAATTGGTGTTACGAGCCATCAGGGAAGGCTTCTTGGCTACCCATTTGGCCATGTGGAAAGAAGTTTGTAAGTTTAAAAGCACGTAATCAAGTTTCAAAACGTATACATACCCTTGTTGCTAGGCCTAAATTCTCGTTTAAGGAAACGTCGACATCGCGGGGTCTGCCTTTCCCGTCATGCCTTGCGCGTTCCCATTTTGCTTAAGCCTAACGTTACCCAGATTTTTATTTACAGACATAATTTACTTAATTATACACGGTTTAAGTTTTTTTTTACCTTATATATTCAAAAACACAATTTTCACACCCAAAAACCAAATTTACTTATTTATGGATAAAGTTCAATTTTAAAGCAGCTTTTGGTCATTGACTCACACTGAAATGTAAACAAACGATTGCGTCATCGCATTTATAATTATTATTTCCAGCGAAATGGCCCAAAACGATGTCGGGTTTACCTAGTACATCTGGAACAACATCGAGCGTAGCTTTTATCCGTAGAGGTAAAATGTACATAGGACATGTTGGAGATTCTAAAATAGTTTTGGGAACACACTGTCCAGGTATGTGACCCAAAATAATTATGCACTTAAAGGTTTAATTATAATTATTGTATTAATTTTAGATAAACAGACATGGCAAGCTCGGCCATTAACCAAAGATCACAAGCCTGAAACACCCGCCGAGAGAGCAAGAATATACAATGCAGGAGGTCAAGTGATGAATAAAGCTGGTGTTGATCGTGTGGTGTGGTACCGACCACGTATTGGACATCAAGGTCCAATCCGGAGAAGTACTCGAGTAGATCATATCCCATTTTTGGCTGTTGCGAGATCGTTAGGCGATTTGTGGAGTTACAATTATTCAGAGGGAGAGTTTGTAGTCAGCCCTGAGCCCGATGTTAGTATGATAACATTAGACCCAAAACGAGACAGATGTATCATACTAGCTTCTGATGGTTTATGGAACATGCTTTCGCCTCAAGATGCGGTGAATATTGTACAAGATACAGAGCTGGCCAATGAGAAGTTAATTTTAGAAACAGACCAGTTGTCAATTGTAAGATTAAAACGTAGTTAAACAATGGTTAAATCTAACCTACTTTTCCTTCTCGATAGAATAAACCTGCGAGCAATCCATCCAAGTTATTAGTAGATCGTGCCTTAGAACTGTGGTATGGCTTCAAAATGAGAGCCGATAATACCAGTGTTGTGACTGTTTTACTGGACCCACCAGGACCTCCAAAGCGTGAAGTTCTAATGCGACAACGAGTTATGCAAAAGTTGAGGCCACGGGAGGATCCTGATGATGCCAATACAACTGGTAAAAACTCTACTTTTCCTGATTTCTTATAGATTAATGGCATTAAAAGTCAGTAGCTGTCTTGGGCTTATTATGGTGTCTCGAGTAGTAGCTTAGTCTTTTATTATTATAATATTTGAAGCTAATTGAGGAAAAATTTAATTACTAGTTGTTCCTGAAATAGAAGAAGACCGCAGTTTGAAAAAAACAACCTCGAACTCAGCTACCAAACCCGAAGATGCTCAAATCAAGGATAAGAAGCGCTTTACACCAAGTCCGACAGATGTTCGCAATCTAATACTGCCCAAACCAGTGGTGCTAACCCCAAAACGCATTGTTCTAAACCGAACTAGTGGCAAAGTTCCGGATAAGGAAAGTTATCCCTCGTGCGATTCAGGCCGTCCGCCGGAGTTTCCTTTGTTAAACCCTGAAAATCCATTTAAACCATGTAAAGATACGAATTGTTCACATTTCAAATGCGCAACATTGCGGAAAGTTATCAGCCTTTCTCCCTTTGCGGAAACCCCGAAACCGCAAGAGCCCAAAGTTGAACTTAACAATGTTGTGTCTCCGCAAAAAGATATAGCTCAATCCTTAAACACCACTACGCAAGCTAAAGCCGACCCAATTAGCGATGAAAATAACACTAAAGTTTTGAATGAGGAAAAAGTCGATGTTGTTACAACAAAGATTTTACGCAGCAGTCAAAGAGAGGCGAATAATGCCAATGTTGAGCATGCAAAAGAAACTTGCGAGAATGTGCTAGTAACCAAACCGGGTGGGGTTACCAAACGCAAATGGAGTGACGATACTAGCCCAAATACACAGCCAAACCCAGTTAAGCAACTAAAACCTCATAGTTGGACAGATGTGTCGAGTTGTCGCGCCGCTGTCACGCGAAGCTTTAACACACGCTCGAGGTTACGGACTGGTAAAATTAAAGATTAACGCTAAATACATATCTATGCGATATTTGAGATTTATAAGCAGTTTTTCCCTCCCCCCCACTGAACAGAAAAATTTTATCAATTATATTTATTTAAATAGTAATAATTCTTTTCTCCACTGAAATGATTTTCTTGTTTTATTGTAGTTTTTTTAATGTTCATTTTAATTAGTTTGTTTTAGAGTTGCTATAAACTCAAAACATAGAAACAACTTATTTAAACGAGCCAATTTATTATGGCAAACAAAATTGTAATTATCTGCTTATTTATTTCAAGTAGGAAATATTCCTGTATGGGGCAGAAAAACTGATATAATCTCATAATTGTAATCGAATACATTTTTCATTTGTAATTTTAGTTTTAAGTTTCAATACTTTCACAGCCTTTGTACAAAATTCACCCCAATTGTTTTATATAAAGATTAATAATTACGAAAAAACTTTTTTTTTATCATTCCACTATTTTAAACAACAATTTTCCCAAATAGTGAATATTATATAAATTTACCACTAAAATTTGTAAAAAAAAGTGGTTAAGAACACTATTTTGGTATTGCAAAAAAAAGAACTAAAGGGTTTTTTCGTAAATTGTAAATTTTAAATAAAAGTTCTCTTCTAAACTCTCGTAAGTATATATAACGCGCGAAAGAGATATTTTATCACACCTTTTTGAGATAGAAAAAAATGGTGTTATATTTTATTGGTCAAATAAATTGTAAGAAAAATTTTACTGCTGAAATAAACTTTGAAATAAAATGTTTGACTTTTTTCTTGGTTTGGTTGGTGTTTTAAACCAAACTCTTATCCATGAATTTCCTCTTAGCGAAACACAGCCACCACTATGAAAAATAAGATTTAAAATTATGTTGTAAATTGGGTTATTGGAACTATAATCAAGCAGCATTCAAGCTGAAGTTGCAATTTTTTTTTAGGTTCAAAGTTAAACGTGTAACAAAAATTAAAGATATTCAAAACTAAATCTCTAAATATTGCGGTGACAACTGATCTTTAGATAAGGTTATCTCCCAGATTCCCACTTCCATACACTCTTTCAGTTTGGTAAGGAGTAATAATAGGCCCTTCAATAAAACATCTTCAAGGAAATCCCCAAGAAGTAATATTTATAAAAGCCAGGACCTGCAAGATACTGTTGATATAATGCTTGTTCAGATAATGGAAACTGTTCGCCTGGACACAGAACTAAGTGTTTTTGCTAAGCCTTAATGTGTCAAAAAAGTACCTGGTTAAAAGCAAACACTTGTTGCATATCATCATAAGTAACAGTTGCATAGCCAGAAATCCTTCAAGGGAGGAATTCACACTATTGGCGTTTTCCATTGGGACTGCTCCGAGCGTGATCCGGATTTGCCTTCTACGTCATCGCTCTACCACGGAGAACTCCGCTAGGTGCTCGGAGGACTAGACTTCCAGCCCTCCCAATGGAATACGAATTTTTCTCGGAGTCACTTTGCTTAAAAATTGCTCTTTTTTGGTTGCCCCGTTCCTCGAGTTGGGGCAGCTCGGATCAATCCGCGAGGGAGCAACAGTGCCAATGGAAGACGTGCCTCCTTTTTGGAGTTGCCCTTTTTGTCCCAATGGAACACGTTTTATATTTAGGAGCGCTCAGAGGACTCCAATGGAAAACGCCATATGTAGAATATCTGATAGGGGTCAAGAAGGGGGTTAAATTATAGTACAGCTAGTTACACCAAAGGGGGGATTTGGACACTGAAACCCTCCCCTTGTCTACGCCACTGATAAGTAATATAATTACTATCAGTGGCGTAGCCAGGGGGGGCACATGCCCCCCCCCCCAAAACGTATGGTTGTATGTACATTTCTTTTTTTTTTCATTGTGTGCCCTCCCAGAAACCAAATCCTGGCTACGCTACTGATTACCATGTATGTCAATTAGGAAAAATTATCACCGAACTGATTTTCAGAGCTATTGCACAATCAAGGTTAAGTGCAAGCGTTTATTGAAATGCCTAATATAATTTGAAATTTTAATGATTCTGTAGCAAATAAAAAAGATACTTAAGCCAGCGCAAGTTGAAAATTTTAGTTTTTGAAATTTATCAGGTACTTATAAGAATTGTTCATGCCAAATAACGCTAAATTTTAAAAACAAACCAACAGAAGTTCTATAAGCTTTTCACAGTAAGTCGAACTAAAGAAATTCCTACCTTATTAGGCTTTCCTGATTCACCATCAAAAACCTTTTCATATATTCTAACTCCACACTCCTGACGAAGTTGTTGAATATATTGCCTCATTGTATCCGCTTCTTGTGTAGAACTCGGCTTGGAATAAACAGCGTTTAAAGGAAACCCAGGTTCGCCGGGAATTTCAAATCGACTGATTGCAAGAGTGTACATTTCTTGTATACTTTGATACTATAAATCAAAACAACAAGTTTTCACACCGCAGAATTTAACATAAATGGCAATGCCTACCTTTTGCAGCCTTTTAAGACACTCTGTTATATACAAGATTAAATATATTAAAACTCTGTCCGCTTCACTCTGTTAAAAATATTTAATTTATTTTTCTTCTTAATTTTTCCATTTAACTGAAAGTTATAACAACGTTCCAATACCTTAATTTCGTATGTACGAAAAAATACATTTGCTTTGAAGAAGTAAATGGCTTCATCTATGATATCCATTTCTGTACTTTCCTGTTTAGGGGCGGGACCACGAAACTGTGTTCGAATTGGTAGTAAAGCCATATTACCCACTAATTGTGGAGGGTTTGTAAATTGAGAGTGATACGCCTGAAAAACAATAAGGATAATTTTATTTCAATCCTTTTAATATAAAAATATTAACTATTCAAGGTTTTTTTTAAAAAGAAAAACCAAGGCTTATCATTAATCGAAGGGTTTATTTAAACGTATAAATTTTATAAAGTATTTACTACTCGTAAGGATAAATAAAAATAATTACCGGCATTGTATTTATTTTCCTTTTAATAACAGTTAATACTATTTTTATTTGTTAATTAAAAGTAAACTTCATAGGCGGCGAAAATGAAGAAATCGAAACGAAACGCAAATTTCTCTAATAGAGCAGACAATTCAACTGATGACATCACTAATAAAGGGCGAGCGCAAAATTCAAAATAAGGAAATAACTTTTAGACTTTAGTACAAACGACGATGTTAACGCAATATTTTATTAGGCAAATTATAGGTTATGTAAATATATTAACATTCGTTATGAAAATTAAACTCCGGCAGCAATCTGTTGGTGTATTTTGTTGATAGTTCTTTTTTCCAAAGTTTTCTGGCGAAATATAACAGACAGGGCGCTTAAAATGCCAAGGCCAAACATGGTTCCTTCAAAAATCCAAAATTTCCTTTCCTCCAAATGGGGAATTTTATTGCAACTTCGATGAACTTCACCAGTTTTGGCACAGGAAATAATTTCCTTAAAACCAGTTGAAGAACAAGCATTTATATGACCACTTTTCTTTTCAAACTGAGAACAAGGTACACATTCCTGTTTGACGTAATAGTCTTCTTTGTTCCAGCAATTTTCAGTAATTGATGTGGAATCATTGTCAATCTTTGGTGCAGCAGAAGGTTTTACAATCATTTCTTTATTATCTTCACTGTCACTAACGTTTCTTTCACTATGTGAAATAGCCCTTTTAGGTGTTAAATAATTCTCTACAACTACAATAACTATACACAAAACTAGAAGAGCTAAAATTAAAAATAACATTCGACGAAAAGAACACATTTCAATCATTTCCGGGGCTTATGTTCGGCCCATAAGATTGGGTAATTTGTTACGTCAGTTCCGGTAACACATAATAAGCCAAGGCTTAAAAACGGGCTAGAGCCACTTTCACCTAGAGTGAATATTATTGATCAAACTACAATTAAAATAAGGATAATAGATTGAGTTTACAATACCTTGCATTACTTATTATTCCTTTAAAATGTATTTATAATTTTCATTAAAGTTGAAAGGTTTAAAAAATTTAACGTACGCTCAAAGTGTCAACTGGACATTCGGCCATTTTGATTTTGAAACGGAAGTGCGAATTTAGAAACGTACGCTGATTAGTTGGTCACTTGGCAGCGTTGCCAGTTCCTGAAAATCAAATTATCGTACTACAGCCAATATAGTTTACTTAATTGATTTCAGAAAAACATTATCGTTCGCCTGAAACCTGGCAGCTAGGAGCAACAAACACAACACCCCACACAAGGAGAACGCAACCCGTCAAAATTCGTTGATTTTCTTGTGTACATTTTTCATTGGCTAGACGCTTTAGCGCCTGCTGCCGTCGGAAAGGGAAAATTTGGAAATTGTCTTCCCCACCGCCCGTAAAACGTTCAGCGTAAAGCCTCGTGACGCTCGTCCAATGAAATTCATACACAACCCTTCGTTAGCGTGTTTAAAGGCTAACTGCGTTCTCCCGGTGTTTGTTGCTCCTAGCTGGCAGTAAATTATAATTTTCTGTGAAATATTGACGTTAAACCTGTGAAATAAATTTTTTAATTCCACTTAAAATTCGACCGATTGAAAATTCACAGTTTTAAACGCGCAAGCTGAGTACGCCATTCAAAATATCGTACGCCCCACAAACTAAATCGAAATTATCGACATCTACGATAATTATCATACGTCTGGCAACGCTGTGACACATCTTTAAATTATTTCGTCTGCTTAAATATAAAACGTGTTTAGACTGCTTATCTGTAAATGCACATGTTGTATTTCGGTTTTGTATAAAATTTGGAATTTATTTGCCAAATATGAGATACGGCCAAGTTGTAATTGGTCCGGCAGGATCAGGAAAGGTAATAGTAAACTTGTAACTTAATATGGCTTATATTAACATAATATTTAATGATTAGTCTACATACTGCAGTGCTATTGTTCGGCATGCTGAAGCTGAAAACCGAGTCATTCGAGTTGTTAATTTAGATCCAGCTGCTGAAGAATTTGACTACCAGCCCATAGCAGGTAATTCAACAACCTCATATAATTTGATTTATATTGGTACTTAGATAATTTATTTAAAACAAGATATAAGGGAGCTTATACATCTCGATGATGTCATGGAAGATGAGGATTTAAAATATGGCCCAAATGGAGGACTTGTATTTTGTTTGGAGTAATTTTCTACTGTATTTTGAAAAATACATAATTTATTGATAAATTAATGGACATTTTATAGATTTTTAATGCAAAATCCTGACTGGTTACAAGAACAATTAGGCTATGATGACGATGATTATATTTTGTTTGATTGCCCAGGTAGTTACATAGTCTAACATAGCTAATTCTATAACTTTATTAATTCATTTAATCATTTAAAGGCCAAATTGAACTTTACACACATTTAAACGTAATCAAAGAGTTGATTACATTTCTACAAAATATTGATTTCCGAATCGTCACAGTATTTCTATTGGATTCGCAATTTATGGTGGAAGCGTCTAAATTTATGTCAGGAGTAATGACGGCTTTAGCAACAATGGTTAATTTAGAAACACCCCATATTAACCTATTGTCTAAAATGGATTTACTAAATCCAGCAGCTCATAGTAACATAACACGGTAACAGTAGACATTTTAGTCTACATGTTAAGGAGATTAACAATTGTACAATAGTTTTACAGAATTAGAAACCGATTTGTTACTAACGGAAGATTTGGAAGGAGATAAATGGGGTGATAAACATCGAAGATTGACCGAAGCTATTGCCAGAGTTGTAAGATTTATAGCGTTAAGGAATTTGATTTTGTTTTTATGCTTTATTTTCCTTTCAGATTGATGACTATAGTTTAGTTCAATTTGTACCATTCAATCTTAAAGATGAAGAAAATATTGGAGATGTTTTAATGACTATAGATAATGCTATTCAGTTTGGTGAAGATGCTGATGTTAAAGTTAAGGTAATTTAAAAAAAAAATGCATATTAACAATACCTAACTTTTTATTTTTCAGGATTTTGATGCTGATGAAGAAGAAAATGACGAAATGATAGATTATTTTAATTTACGTAAAGATACAAACGATGGTGATGATTAATCATAGCTAGTCCCTCTGTAAATAATTGTTTATAATGATTAAAATTATTTTTACTTTAAAATCTGTTGTCTAGAATTTTTTATTTTTTTATCTTGGTAAGGTATAGATTCTTTTACGGATAATATTCCTTGGGCAATCCATAGCTTGACAGTCTTGACTACATGGGGAGGGGACCCGTTAGGCGAAAAAAATTCAATAGTGGAGGCAGAGGTAGTAAGGCGGTGGTGGCCGCCACATGGTTAAAGGTTTATTTTTCGATTGTACAAACGTACCACACACTCCTTCAAAAACGGAGCGGCATCACCTACAATAAAATGTGGGAGCACAATCATTAACAGAAGTAAATTAAAAAAAAAGAGATAAAAACAAACATTAAAAATTAAAGAAAGTAGTTTATTTATTTATTTAGAAAGGAACTTTGCCAACCAAGCCGAATCCGGCACAGGCATTGACAGAAAGAAACAGTATAGTAAATTACCAATAAAGTAACAAAATAAAAAAAGAAAATACATACAATTATATAAAAAATGAAATAATAAAAAAAAAAAATTACAGGTACGTCAGACATACAGACTAGGGATGGTATGCGAGGTGGTCTGTTACAGCAGTTCTAAATTTATGATAGTCGTTTATTGCAACAATATCCTGCGGGAGCTTATTCCAATCGTTAATTACTGAGTGGGCAAAACAATTAAGGCGTAAAGCTGTGTTGGCACGAGGTTTCTTAAGTTTAAGGGAATGACCTCTAGTGCGGTTATCTGTGTCTAGCGAAAAATAATCAGAGAAACCTAGATCTAATTTGTTGTTAAAAAATTTATGGAGCAGACACAGATTATTAAGTTTGTGACGCGCTGAAACAGGTTGTAATTTAAGGGCTTTTAATCGGGCAGGAGCAGGTCGCGATGAAAATTTGGTAGCTAATTTAGTGAATTTATTTTGAGCCTTTTCCAGTGCCAACTGGTCGGTGGTCAGATGCGGGTCCAAATAGTCAAAAATTGGAAGCGATTTAACGAGAAGGGGCGACCGAAAATATAGATTCCGCCGCACTAAACCAGAGATCGTCCGGACACGTTTGGCAACTTTGTTAGCATGACTGGAGAATTTTAGGGTAGGGTCGACCTGCACACCCAGATCCCGCTCCGAAAGAGTAGTATTAAGTGGGGTACCATTTAAGGTGTAAACAAAATTAAGGTTCTTGTGGCCCAGGTGGAGGACAGAGCACTTTGCCTCATTAAAGGAGAGGCCGCGCGACCTAGCCCAGAGGGCAACCCTATCAAGGTCCGACTGAAGGTCGTGACAATCAGAAATAGTCCGAAGGCGATGAGAGAGCTTTGAGTCGTCAGCAAAGAGGAGAATGATCGCAACCCTCTGCCTGATGAAGTGAGGAGAGGCAAGACTGAAGGAGATTGTAAAGGGGGGGGTCGCTCGTAAAAGAGTGTATTACTTTTCAGTATTTTTCCCTCATAAAAACCATGTAATTTCCCAAATACGAATCTGGCGATCCTGTGATTTTATTATAGCAAGCTGATTGGCTGATTCGATTCGAACCTCTTATTGGTTTAAAAATTGTATCTGCCAAACCACATGACTAAATATGTACAAGAATCTTGTAGCTGTAGTTTCTGACACGTTGCCTTCGATTAGCGCATGGACTGTAAATTTTAGAGGACGAGTAAAGCGTAGCCTTCCCCTGTAGAATTTTGGTTTCCCCGAGCATCAATCACTTCGAACTAGAGAGAGAGAGAGTCCGTCAAGGTCATTTGTACCACGCATAGAGATAGACCCCCACCCCCCCGCATGTTATCTGGAAATCTGGCCGACCGAATGACACGCGCTTTAGTTTTTTTTATGACCTTGAGCGACTCCCGTCAGCCTGATCGGGAATACCGGTCCTCTAAAATTTACAGTCCGTGATTAGCGTAAATGATAAATCTCTACTCTCTAGTAACGCTTAGGATAGAAATATGTATTCCTTGTATTATCACTAGCCGGCTATTTAACCCGTAAGCCTTTGTCTTGGGAAAACAGTCTACAGAAAATGGACCAGCCCCTAAATTTTTCACCTGAAATTTTCACTTTAGAAGAATTATCTTTGGCCAAATTATCTAGAATTCTTTGGCAAGCCTACAGTGAAGATGCTGTCAATTTAATCGAGTGGAAAAGAGGTTTACAACATCATTTAATTACTGATGATAATCTAGATGAAGCATGCAGAACTCTCAAAGACAAAGTTAAAGCTAGTGAACTACCAATTCCAGTACATTTTCTGAAAGATCTTCATCAATACATTGACCTCACTTGGTATGAAATTAATGAATCAGTTGTTACATTTATGGAAATACTGGATAAATTTTCTGGAGTTTCAAATGAAGTTGAAAAACTTGTAATTTGTAAAATATTTAACTATCTCCCATGGGCTAGTTATAACAGAATGGATCATAGAGAAATAGCAAATCTAGTAATTTGCGAATTAAGTCAGCTACTCCCAATAAAATTACAGTATAGATTAGCATGTTACTTCTGTTTAGAAGAAGATATTCGTAAGATATGGACTCAAATACACCGTGAACATTCAGAATATTTGAAGCATACAGACTCTAATGAAGAACCAATAACTATATTATGGTCTTTTTTAATAAACAATAAAATTGACTCCTTAAGATTTTCTTCGGATAATAATTCACCATTTCAGTATGTCATTGAGGATATGTTTGAAGAAAACCTACCACTAAATGAATATGCTATCAAGTTCTTATGGACAAAGTTGACTCTTGTCCAAGAAGACTATTTGATCGGTATTTTTAAAAGTCATTGTGATGAAATGCGCAGTCCTGGACTTTTGTGCTTCGTTTTATCAAAAATGGACTTCCAAAATCAAGTAGAAATTTTAAGTTATTTGCCTGGCTTTTTCCTAGAGAAATTCCTAAGGTATGGGTATCAGCATTTGTTTATGCCAACACTCCGGATTACGTGGAATTTCATTGATGAAAGTGATATGCCATATATTGCACTTACTGTTGATACTGAAGCTTGTCCAGAAGATATTAAAAAGCAATTTTGGGAGGAGATTCCCGAGACTAATTATAAACATTTATACGCTAGTTTTTCACAGAGGCGTTGCCTAGCTTTGCTACAATCTTCTGAATCATCAAAACATTTAAGACGGATTTTAAACTCGGCACCAGATTCCACTGTGCTACTTTACATATTAGAACGTTGCTTGGAAAGATGTTTGGAGTATTTAAACCTTTTCCCAAAATGTTCTACACAAACTAAACTTGACCAGCTAAACTCCAACTCTAATAAAGAAATTGGCACAAGGTCTGTGGAGAAACTTGACAAGCTTGTACCAATCATCAAAGACTATTTAAACAGGCCGAACACTCAAACCTGGAAAGAGTTACGACAACAAATAGCTGAGTACATGGAGTTTCCTCCTAATACAGAATTTCAACCATGGATATTTCATAGTATAACCAATAATATAATGAAAATGCAAATTTCATATAACCTAGAGTATTTGGATAAATACATAAATGTTTGACTGAATAGGACATTCTATAAACTATAAAGTGACAATGGCTTTATTGTTTTAATATAGCTAGTACATCACTGCCTCTTAGTTTTACAAATATATGACCGCAATCCCAAGTCCCATTAAGCTTTGGATTTTCTAGTGCACGTGCAAAGGATGATTTTAATAAAGCTCTATCTTGTGACATAAGAACAAAATTTTCCATTTCTACTTTTTGTTAAATTTATTTTATAAACGCATCTATTCTGTTACATAATACTTAGGAAGTTTTTTAATTTAAAAGTAGTAAAATTAAATTTCAAAAATACGCGTTTAAAAATAATATAATGTGATGTGATTGATCAATCACACCCTGATTTTATTTCATTTCATTGGTTTGATTAAAATTGATTAGTCTGGCCAATGTGTCTCAAAGCTTATGGCTAGCTAACTGCAGAGAGGCTGGAAATTAGAGTGGAAGTGCAATATAATTAAATTATCTTGTTAACAGTGTAAAATTATTTCGAGCCAATTTTTGGGCTGTATGATAATTTCAATGGTGTATACGATACTGAACATTTCTGTGTCAAAATTATTTCGCGGAAATGAAAATTCGCGGAGATATTAAGTTTTGAAAATTAACCAAAATTAACGTTTTCTAGAGTCATATTTCCGTTTGTGGTATTGTAGGATACACGAAATTTTCCGTTTGTGAAATATTATTGGGTGAGACAAAGTATATTCTATTTTTTCTTGGTAATATATCCTCTAGGTCCCGATGCTAGACGGTCCACCGTGATTAGAAAGAAGGGGGTTGGGATGGCTCTGCCGTCAAGGTCCAACACTTACAAGGAGAGTACCCGAGGTGTTTATTGCCGATTTTGTTCAAAGTCGGGCGTAATGTAGACCTATATGAGGTATGAAATTTCCCAAAAGGAGTCGTTCGATTTGCCATGGCAACCGAAAATGTTTTAAATCACTTAAAACAAAAAAAAATCTCCATTTTAAAAAGCATGGGATTTTCTCAGTTTGGGTAGTGCAACGTCTCCTTTTGGGAAATTTCATATCTCATATTTACGCCCGACTAAAAAAAATCGGCAATAAACACCTCGGGTACTCTCCTTGTTAGTTTATGATTATATTTTGGTATTTGTAGACTATACCTTTTTTACACTCGTCTTGTGTTCGGAGATAAGTGCTTTACCAAATTTCAAGGGGAAAATTGTTTTTTTTTGGCATTTTTGAAGGCAGCAGCTACCTTGCACTCGCTTGCTTCTTGACCATGTAAGAAGTTTTCTAACATTTAACTCACGCAAGTTCATCCATTTCCGCAAATAAAAATTTTACAATGCTTTACTTTTATTGAATATTATTTATTATTAGCCCATCGTGTAACCTACTTCACCTACAACAATTAAGTGAGCTGAATTTTGGCGAAAGGTAACGCTATAAAACGTTAATTTTACCAAATTAATATCGCCGCGAATTTTCATTTCCGCAAAAAAATTTGACTTAAATGTTCGTAAATTTTTATTAAGCAGTGGTTCCAAAAGAGTGTACTGTGAAACAATTATTTTGAAAAAATATATAATTAATTATATACATTATTTTGTGCATAAAATTTCTTATATTTTGAAGGAAACTTCTGCGTTTTAAGTTTAGTCTCAACTTTTATTCCGTTTTTCGCGAGCTCTTAAGTACATATTTTTCAACCAAAAGTGTGTAGACCACCACGATGAAAACCTTTCAAATTGGAATCGTTTCTCTAAATCCACTGGTTTTCGAGATAAATTTTTAATGACCTTGAACCATGATAAACATTATTTACACCTTAAATGTGAAGGGGAACACTTTTATAGTTGAAACTAATTTGTATCTCTAATGGTAGTAATGGCTCTCGAGATAAAGTTTAAATGACCTTGAGGACATGGTTCAAGGTCATGGAAATTTCGGTTGTCAAGTAATGAAAGTTTGAAATTCCCAGCTAAAATAAATTTTGAGTTATTAGCCTTGTATCGTTTTTTAGTTAACACCCTGTAGAACTCAGTACCCTATAGATACAAATAGCTTTCCGATCGACAGTTTTCTAAAGAAGCGATAACCCGCTTTCGGCGCGTGACCTTCGAAAAATCGGTCACGATCGGTTGCTGTTTATGTAGATACGAAAAAATTAAAATGGACATTTTGAATTTAATAGTTCCACATATTTTATCGCGTTATGCCGAAATTAGAATATTTTCCAGTTATTAAAATTTCCCCCCATAATAAACTCGTTAATTAATTAAGTTATTTTAAGTATATTGTTTTTTTAATAATATTAATAAAAATACTAATTTACTGTTAACATAGATGGCGCTAGCTCTGCCATTGTATTTTATTCGGTTTTTAGTATAGTCCATGTTATTTGGTCCGTCGCGAGTCCTACTGTATTCATAAGTTTCCTTTGGTAAAACAGATTTCAGCGCTATGTGTAGCTGGTCGCCGGGAGTAGTGGCTCACTCCTGTAATCCCAGGCGTCCGGGAGGCAGAGTTTGTGGATGGTCGTGTGAGGACGACCACCAGTCCCCCAACGGGTGGTCGGAATACTTCCGCCACGGGTGTCCCCACCCCTGTCCCCACGTATCCCCCCGTTGGCGTTTCCGTTACACATATCTCGCCCTGATTAATCAGATGGTGTCTTCGCCGGGCTCGCGGTCTTCTCAGACTCAAATCAGCCCTTTCTTCTTTCAATAAAAAAAAATGTGTAGCTGGAGAACCACTGACCAGCTACACCGGGAGGGGCAGGGGGGGGCAATGCCCCTCCCTAGAATTTTGCTGGGAGGGGCAACTAATGTTATTGCCCCCTCCAACCTTTGGTCAGTTGAAATCTTCAAAAGGCTCAAATTATCATCAGTTTATAGAACCTCAACTGTGTTTAAATTTCAGTCTTTTCCCGCCAATTTACATAGTAGTAACAAGTACACACGCATTCGGAGAAGCTACACTCCATTAAAAATTAAAAACCATTCTCCAGACCCCTTTTCGTTTATCTTTGCCCCCTCCAACTTCTAGAACGTTCCTACGCCCCTGTCGAGCTGGTTACTTAAATAACTGTGGAGCTAATTTTTCGTAGTTCGAGCAGTAAGTAGGTAAACGCTATTGACCATGCTCAAGGCAGTAAATCTATGGTATGAAGTCTATATTATCTTTAATTAGAACACGAACTACAAAAATAGGGAGTTAATTTACAGTAATATCATACGCTTATGATGCCAAGCAATGTAAAACCCATATTTATATTTTGATTGGTTTTCTTAAATTGTAAAGGTGCACCCATTCATTGAATACGAACTTATGCCACAGACCACTTATCGAATTACCATTCAAATTCGCATTGAAAAACATTGGCTTCGACTAAATTAAAAATATTTTGTGGGTATAACTTTGGTTTAAATTTTGCGCAAAAAAACATCTTGGTTGTCCCCTTCAGCAGCAGGCGATGCGAGTGACCTTTAGCAGGACGTGCCTCTAGTGTCAAAAAATTTTACTAATATAATTATAATGGCGGCGGGTTAAGAAAATGCGACCAGTAACGTTTGAAAGTTAATGAATACTATTAAAATTTGCATTAAAAAATACCGGTTTGAACTACACTAAACCAAATATGGAATCAATGATCGTAGAATTAGTTTGCCTTGGAATCGACTCTTTATGCCTTGCAGTTTTCTATCGCCTTTATAAAAAAAACTCAAATAGCGTAAAGGCTATCTCAGTAAGGTTTATTTTGTTTTACTTGTAGGGTTATTGAAGCAATAATAAAAGTAAAACTAAATATTCTTCTTTGGGAAATAGGATGCCCAAGAATTTAAACTTGATAAAAACCTGCGCACAATAGTTCAAAACAGTACGCAATGTATGTTGCCTTATGTTGTTTTGAAAGGGGTGGTTCGTGCCACTTATGAACCTATTCCGAGTCAATACATACCTGGTGTCATTGGCGTTATCCAGGAATCCAAAATCATAGAACACAAATATCAATGGAATCCTTTTTCACGTTTCTGGTTAGTTTTGCAATCAAAATAACGTAAAAAGAAATTATTTTAAGTTCTAGTTTATCTTGCAGGTCAGTAGCTCAACATGAAATACAAAATTTTCGCAACAGTGTGCCATTTCATATTGCAAATGACGCAGTTTGGAATAAAGTGAGGGTTGAAATAAGTGATCCTCTACAGGCTACAGCCAACCAACTTGCGCTATCATCAGTTTACGACAAATTTACGCCAAAAAACGACTCAATAGGGGAATTAATCTGGGGTTGGGTTAAAGGGGAACGATCCAAGGGCTTCCAAGTAACGGAACTGATGCTAACAGAGGGTACATTTGTAACAGCTATAGGAGAACTAACATTAGAAAATAGTAAATTAAAATTATATCCTCCGTCTAATCACAATTTAGACTACTATTTAACCACTTTAACTAAAGAAGGTCTCATTAAAAAACTAGAGCATGAAAGTCATATTTATCGGGCATTAACTATTATATTTGGTATATTAGGAGCATACTTATTGAGTCTTTGCGCACGTCAATTATACGCTGATTACTGTAAGAAAAAGGACCGTAAACGGAATGAAGAATTGCGTAAACAGAGACGTAAAATGGCTCGTTCTTCAACTCAGGAAGATTTAACAAGTCCCATTTCTAGCCCTATTTGCGTAGTTTGCTTAAATAATCCTGTAGAAGTTATGGTAATGGACTGCAATCACGTTTGTCTATGCATAGATTGCGCCGAACAAGTGCGATCTTGTCCTATTTGTAGAACAAATATTGCTCGAACCGTCGAGGCTTTTTTACCATGATTGTATCAATTTTGTAGGTTGTTTACAGATTAAAAAATTTATTTGTGTTGTATCAAAAAATGCGTAAAATTTATTGCACTGGCAATATTCAGAACACTAATACACCTAACTAATATAAAAATAATTTTCTAAATATTAAAAATACAAACTAGTTTTGTTTTCATGGAACATTAAATAATGATAGTATCATGATATTTCTTTTTACGAGCTGCTAGTTAATTTTGTTATCCTGTAAAGCATGTATGCATGTTGGGGTAGTTAATAGTTTACGTTAATAAAACCTGTAAAGCATATAACGTTGGGGTAGTTAATTCTCAATAGTTAAGCACGTTGGGGTAGTTAATTCTGAATAGTTAACCTTAATAAAAGCAGATTTGTAGGTTGGATTAGAGCCCCCCCCCTTCCATTAGGTTTATAATGCAGACACTTACTGCACAATTTAATGATCTGCTCATAAGCGATATCTCTCCCCCATTTTCTGATCTTCTAGTTTACTAGATGTAATAATGAGATTCAAAACTACACGAACTTAAAGCGTGCTACAAATAACTACTCTAATACGATATCCCGACTATAATGTTAATGTGATAATGAATCATTAAAAGGTAAAAAATACCACAAAATGTGCAAAATATTTTAAGTTAATTATGACAACAAAAGAAGGGGTATGGTTAGCTGCTACGCCGTTTTGGCAAGAGAGGCAAAGATGCTTCCTCGCTGTTCCAAAAGCTCGGCAGGTATACCGACTTCGGCGACCTTCCCGGCGTCCAAGACGATCACTCTGTCGTAGTTTAATATACTAGATATTCGGTGCTATAAAAAACAATATATTCGTATTTAAAACCATGAAACAAGTTCAAATCATCACAGGTTTAGGGGGAACCATTCCTCAAGCAAGAACATATTTATGTAACTAAGAACTTTGAAAGGAAGCATTGAAAGATTGCCACAGTTTTTTCACTTTCAAATTCCGTGACTTTTCCAGGTTTACCCTGATCATCTCCTGAGATTTTTCCTGATTTATTTTGTATTTTTTTGAATATATTTTAGTAATATGGTTTCCAATTTACAACAGAAATTAAATTCCCCAACTTTTCCCTAATTTTTACACCAATTTATAAAATTCCCCAACTTTTCCCTGATTCTTACACCAAATTATAAAATTCCCCGACTTTTCCCTGATTTTTAGACCCATATCAAAATTCCCTGACTTTTCCAGGAATTACAGTTTTTCGAGGTACCGTGGCAACCCTGCATTGGCTACCACTGCCATGCTTTTCCACTTTATGGAATAACCAAGCCTTAATATCTGCTCTTAGCGCCATCTAGAGGTTCAAAAACTAGATAGTAAACTCCCGTTTGTCATAAGCACCAATAATTAGGTTTTTATTATGGAAAAAAAACTTCAGATGGTGCTACATGCAGAAGTATAACAGCATTTGCCACTGCATTACCTCAGTTATGGGTACTTAGGTACCTACATAAGTTCTTGGCTCTAGTGGTGTTAGAATGACAACCACACAATTATAATTACCGCTATAGTTAAAATGGTGGAACTTTTCCAATGTTTCGCCACAACTTCTTGAAGAATCAGATCTGTTTCTCCATCCAATGACGCTGTGGCTTCGTCCATGACTAAAATACTAGACTTGCGTAGCACAGCCCTTGCCAAACAGAACAACTGGCGTTGACCAGCACTAAAGTTGGCCCCTTCTTCGGCAACTTCAAAATCTAACGACGCAACGTATAAATTGTAAATTTATTTGGTAAAAAGAAGCTTACCGACTCAGTACCTAAAGCTTCTTTATTAGCTTCCACGATGTCTTTAAGTTGGGAAATTTCCAAGGCATTCCACAACTCCTCATCGGAATACAACCCACCTGGGTCCAAGTTTTCACGAATCGTTCCAGAAAATAGCACAGTGTCCTGGGGTATGATGGACAATCGAGAACGTAGTGTTTCGAGGGGCAAGGCGGTTATGTTAATGTCATCTACGACAATTTTGCCTTCGGTGATTGAGATCAGACGAAAAAGGGCAAGGACTAGAGATGACTTTCCACTACCAGTACGGCCACAAATCCCCACCTGCCATAAATACACATTGCATTTACAACCTCATCAGGCTATACATAGTTTGCACCGAAGGGAGGGGCCTATGGTCTCCAAGGAAACTGGGAGGGCGATCAAAAATTCAAACCATTTCGCGCGTAGCTACTAAATAGGTAGCCATTTTGTTGGTAATCTTGTCAAAGCTACAAAACGTATTAGATTTATGCTTTAAAATTTTAAATGGGCCCTAAACAAAGCCAGATAAGATTCTAAGGCCGGGTTATTTAAATAAAATATCAAATTACGACAGAAATATCTACGAATAAAATAAACAATTTTCGCTCGCCCTTGGTAATTGACCTACTCGAACAATTTTTAACCAGGCAGATAACCATTTTTAACGTGAAAATAATTTCTTAATCATTTGAAAATAATTAAAATCCGCAAACAGACGATTGAAACTGTTAACCCTCCCGTTTTACTAAGAAATCTACACCAGAAAAATGGCGGCAAAGAACCGTTCATTCTTGCTCAAATTAAATATTTATTCTTGGTTCTTATATCTATACTTGAAACTGCGTCATTGATGACGTAGGGATGCAAAAAGTTTCGAATGAGAGCATTTTTATTCTGCCAACTGCGCCAATGGGAATGCAAGAAGGAAATTTCGTCACTAGTGGCGTGACCGAGCTAGAGGTTCTCTCAGCAGACGATACATGTTTTTTGTACCTAAGAATATGAGGGGGTTTAGGTGTGGTACCACCCTTGATCTCTAAAGCAGACGAACTTTTGCAACAATGTATGCGAGTTTATCTCTGCTGTCACATATTCTTAGGTAACTGAATTCGCTTTTGCAGGGTTCATACAATATTTCAAAAACCATTTTCCCTGATATATCCAGGTTTTCCAGAGTAGTTTTGAATATTTTCCAGGTGTACTTTTGAAAACAATAGGGGTCTCTAAAATGTTAAAAGCATTACTGTTACACTTTATAATATAATATAGTCAAGATTGAACGTATGAATTCAATACTAAGTAATAATTTCAATAATACTAAAACAAATTGCACATAATTTTGAGTTCTCGTAATTATTTCCCTGATTTTTCAGGAAAATTTTCATTTTCCCTGACTTTTTGGCTTTAAATAAATTTCACTGATATTTCCAAGTTTCCACTGATTTCCATGTTTGTATGAACCCTGTCTTGGATAAACCTTGGACAAATAAGCTACTGTACTGGAATTAACATTGCGCGTTCGTTTGCCTCTTAATAGAAATGTATTTATTTATAATTAGGGATATTGACAACAATTTATTAGGCCTAAATTACCGCGTTCTTTTTTCAAATTTTAATTTTTGCCACTGATAGATGGCGCATCCAGAAAATATGGGTCTTATGCTAGCTGTCTCTTGGGTGTTCTTCTCACGGGCCCGTGTCCAGCGTAGGGTATCTATGCTTTTTCATATATCTATGGCTTCAATTGGTGGATCTTAAAATTCATTTTACGCGTGAAAATAGGCCGTCAGGTGGTTTAGGCAACCGTGGCCCAAGAATTTAAGGGGACTCACTGTTCCCGATATTTTGACACGGTAAGAGTGGCCTAAATCGGAAGGCTTACATCAGCCGCTTTGAAGCGCCTCAAGAATTCTGTTCAACTATCACAACGATAATCTTAGTCGGGGCTTAGACAACCGATCGTGCGAGAAAGTTAGGTTAGGCTTAGTTCATTAAGATTAGAAATGAAATGGATTCCAGTTAATTAGTTTAAAAACCTAAGCTATATGCGGCTTACTGGTTATTATTTTTACTTAACACTATGGTTAATTACCATTACTTAAACTTTCAAAAGCCCAATTTCCAAATAAAAGGTCTAAAACTTACTAAGCCTAATCATTTAAACGACAACAACGGCGCCATTTTGTCAAAATTGAACGTGAACGCCATAGAGATAGAAAAGAAATAGAGGCACTATTGTATCTGGCGAAGTTGACCGCGGGTGCCGACCCCCTTTTCGCCAATGTAGGAAGCCATCAGATGGGCAGATTACGTGGCGCCATCGATGCGCGGTGAAATGAAATACATTATGCCTTTTTGAAAATCAACTGTCATTAGATGAAACAAAGGAAGGATAGATGGCGTTGCAAATTCTGCCCATCTCCACTTTCATACATGCACGAGGGGGGGATGAATTTTCCCGGTCAAAAACAGGGGTGCCTTAACGCGTTAATCTTCCCTCTATTTCTTTTATTTCTCTATGGTGAACGCTTATCTACGAAACTACGCGGGAAATCGACTTCAGCGACCCAAGTTTGTCCACGTTGAACTAAAATTAACCGCGATTTCCCTATTCCCAGTATTAGCTTCTTGGTCCATAAGGCAACCAATGAGATGGTATTTATTTACAGTTTTCTATTTAGAGAAAATTACTTTCTGGTCGTAACAACGCTTTTTACGCATTTAGTATTTGGGTGGAAAAGTTTGGCAATTATCTCGGTAGATGCGCTGGCGGGCGATTCAATTTGAAGAATGGGGTTTTTGGTTTACGATTTGGGTCCATTAATTTATTTGTCCAAGGTTACACCTAGGAGCAACAAACACAAGGAGAACGCAGCTAGCCTTTAAACTCGCTAACGAAGGGTTGTGTACGAATTTCATTGGACGAGCGTCACGAGCCTTTACGTTGAACGTTTCACGGGCGGGGGAAAGACAATTTCCGAATTTTCCCCTTCCGACGTCAGCAGGCGCTAAAGCGTCTAGCCAATGAAAAACGTACGCAAGAAAATCCACGACTTTTGACGGGTTGCGTTCTCCTTGTGTGGGGTGTTGTGTTTGTTGTTCCTAGGCTTCACTAACAGAAATTATGATGAACTCCTTTGAATTTTACCTTTTCACCAGCTTTTATGGTTAAAGACACATTCCTAAGTACAGGATCCTTCACCGTATCGTACTTCAACGTTACTCCTTCAAATTTAATTTCGCCATTCGCGGGCCAGTTAAGTGGTAATACTGGAAAATATTTAACGTTAATTACGAGTGAGAGAACATGACGAATTAATAATACCTTGAGTGTCTATGCCGGCGTAATTTTCAACCGGTAGCCGAGTGTAATTGTCGACGCGTTCCACAGCGTTCATGTACATTTCGACGTTCGCCACATTCCTCACAACCCAGTTCAGGTAGATCGGAACCAGAAGAGTGTACGTCATTGACATGCCGACGAAACCGGGCGATACGTGACCCAAAATTCCAGCCGTCATGGCCGCCAGGGTTGCGATAAAGAGAATTATACCTCCGAGATAATCCTGTCGAAATTGTTAGATTTTATATTTTGCTTTTAAAGTAAAACCATAAGTTTGTCACTTTGGGGAATATTTTACTCTGAGCTAGTTATGGAGTGACGTCATCAAAAGAACGAAAGCTCCCCCTAGCGATGCGCTGGCAAAGGCGAGCGGACGCAAAACGGCGACGAAGCCCGTATTGCAGCCTGTCTTGTAATTAGTTCTCAGTAATTCTTTTGCACGTGAAGAATAGCAAGTGTCACACTTACGTAATAATATTATACACTTATGGTAAAACCAGTCAACATTTTTGTTGAACAAGAGTCGCAAAGTATGGCCCGTTTGAATTTTGAAAAGGAATTCACAATCTGTTGGACACGCTTTTGTTGGTATAGTTTTGAAGAACGGCCTTTTTATGATAAAGGCTTAGCTTCAAATGTACACTCTGTTAAATAAGTCTTCGGCCGTTGGGATTTTGGCACTTATTTGCGATTATCTCAAAAACCATGAAAGATAGCAAGTTGAAACCAATTTTATTTTTAATATTTTACTAATATCTTTCATACCTATGTCTTGATTCACGTGTAGCATTTCCATATCCGCCGGAAACGCCAAATATCGTTTTTGACAACTTTTTTAATAATGATGTTACGCCCATGAAACCTGCATTGTTGGATTCACAAGGGTCGATTCATATATAGAAAATGCCATTGTTATCCGGCTACGTCGAACGGCTGCTAAGATATGGCCTATCGAACATTCGGGTCTCATTCGGAAAATTCTAAAATGCTCGAGGCGACCGAGAAATAAACAATATCTTATTGTTGAGGAAAAAAACCACTTTCGTCGTTTCATCAATAAGCATATATATTGATTTAACGAGTTGTTGGAACGGTGTGGTTATATGCCGGATTAATAATATTGATTAATTAGGCATTTTAGAATTTTCCGAATGAGACCCGAATGTTCGATAGGCCATATCTTAGCAGCCGTTCGACGTAGCCGGATAACAATGGCACTTTCTATATATGAATCGACCCTTGTGAATCCAAAAATGCAGGTTTCAGGGGCGTAACATCATTATTAAAAAAGTTGTCAAAAACGATATTTGGCGTTTCCGGCGGATATGGAAATGCTACACGTGAAAGATATTAGTAAAATATTAAAAATAAAAATGGTTTCAACTTGCTATCTTTCATAGTTTTTGAGATAATCGCAAATAAGTGCCAAAATCCCAACGGCCGAAGACTTATTTAACAGAGTGTACATCAAATAGGTTGATAACGAATTTCAGCAAAGATAATATACACCTCGTACCATAGATTCGAAATAACTGCCTCGCGCGTAGCCAATAGGATTGGAGCTTAGGGTATATAGCGCCATCTGCCTTAATATGTGAAAAAATAGCAGACGCCTTTTCAATTTCTTGGTTTTCGGTTGAACTTCCAGCTGTTGCGCAGAGAGAATTTTAAAATTTAAAATTCGGTCGGTAGGCGGCGATACTTGTGACCATTGACTAATATTTAAACTACCCACGAAGCCTATAATGTTAACCGACTTTCCCTCCCAAGCTCCGAAAAAATAACGCCATAATTACCATGGTAACCAACAGCGCGTCACTAAAGTTGGCCGTCATAGAACTATTTTTCGGAGGTCACGTGCCGGAAGTAGATAAACGCTTCGTTACCAAACCCGCAATTAGAAAGCTCTCAGAATTCCAATCTAGGATACGGAGGTCTATATTATCTTGTTTCCTTTATCTTGTGAAGACTCACTTCCCCTTCGTCATAACATCTTCTTTCCCACCCTCCCAAGTTATAAGGGAGTATGAACGGTGTACGGTGGATCAACGAATTTCACATTCCTGCCACTAGGTTTAACGGTAGTTAGGTGTGATTGGCAATAATAACGTTATAAACCAGACGAGTTAGCAGACGATTTTTAGATTTAGTTCCTATTCTCTTTAAGGAAAGACAAGGGAATAGACGACATTATCAGGGTTGGACATAAGGATATTTGTTTTAGTAGTCAGCCTGACTAGTGAGCCTTCCATCTTAATTTATTTTAGTAGTCACTGACAAGGGGGGGGGTAAAAATGGGGGTATAAAAACCATAAGGTCAGCCAACATTTTGCTTTACCCGTCAGAATTCAAATATGATATTATTATCACTAGAGTAACATGACTTTGGCCGATCACAATTTTTTTAAATGGGATTGATGAATTTATGATACGCCATATTCGCCATTATTTATAAATATTTAGGTAAATTTTTGCGCTAGTCAAATTGACTAGTAAGCCCCCAGATTTCGATTAATTTTAGTAGTCAGAGCATTTATTTTCAGTGGCATCACCAGCAGGGGCGTAGGAACGCTCTAGAAGTTGGAGGGGGCAAAGAGAAACCAAAAGGGGTCTGGAGAATGTTTTTGAATTTTTAATCGAGTGTAGCTTCTCCGAATGCATGTGTACTGTACTACTATGTAAATTGGCGGGAAAAGACTGAAATTTAAACACAGTTGAGGTTCTATAAGCTTTTTATGCTTTTAAAATGAGAATTTGAGACTTGTGAAGATTTCAACTGACCAAAAAGTTGGAGGGGGCAATAACATTAGTTGCCCCTCCCAGCAAAATTCTAGGGAGGGGCATTGCCCCCCTTGCCCCCCCTGGTTCCTACGCCCCTGATCACCAGGATTTCAAAACTGGCGGCGCTTAAAGGGAATATAACCTCAGGTATTTGGTGTGGAACACCAACGCTTGCAGCTCTGGCCGCTCATGCCTTTGGCTTTAAAAATGTTTGGCGCCACTGTACAGGGACATTTGAAAAATTGAAGGGGTCTTCCATAAAGATGGCTTTGCAGGTTATATTCCCTTTAAAGGTATCCCCCACTCACAACCGGGGAAGGCATAGGGGTCACAAAAAAACTGGTTTTGAAGCACACTGAAAGTCTGGATTTTATGTTACCCCTATGCCTCAACCTGTTGTGAGTGATGGATCCCTTTAAGCGATAAGCACTCGTCAGGGGCGTCCCATTAAGTGATATGGGGTAGGGGGGCCCTCCCTAAAGGGTTTGGAAAGTTGAAACATCGAGGCTGACTAGGAAAAATGAAGTTTTTGATGAGCATTTTTGAGGAAGCATTTCAAAGAAACTTTTCGCCAAGTTAATTGGAAACATTCTAAATTTTAGGAGGAGCTTTTCGGAACTTTTAGTTGGCGCTTCAGAAATGTTACAGGTGGCTCAAGCGCCGCCTAAAACAGCCTAGCGACGCCACTGTTTATTTTAGTAGTCAAATGCCGTGACTAGTGCCTTATGTCCTACCCTGGACATTATGATGTAAGGGGATCGTATTATTTGAACAACAGTAAAGACTGCCTTGTCACAGCTTAAGAAAGCAGAAGATAATTCAGACCATATCATTACCGTTCTACCTTAGCGTCATTTTGGGTAATTTAACCGAGTAAAGTAAATTTATGTTTATTTCCCAAGCCTTTGCGAGCTTAGTCAATGTCTAGCTCTTTTTAGAATTATTTGCAATAAGTTATTCTATGGACCACCAATATGGCTGCCATGTTTCCGACACTAACGACGTAAGTCAAATTTACGAATAACGACGAGGAAAACCTAATAGCGCCTGCTTTAGCCGCTACCTATCTAGCTTTCAATGGCGAACCAAAGAGGGCGTAGCGATAGTTTTCCGTTCGCGAATCGTCCTTGGTAATAGTATATTTCACCTACGGCATATTAAGACACTAGAGGACTCTGTACTAGTAACTAAACCTAGATTGTACAATAGCTCTGAAAATAATTTCGGTGATAATTTTTACCAATTGACATACTTATGCTATTTGTAATTGTGACGCAGATTAGCGTGCCAGATCTCAACCACATTTTTGTGCAGTGTGTAGGGACTTGGAAGCATGACGTCACGCCGTACCTTCAAGAAGCATGGGTGACGTCTTAGATTAATAATGTACATTATTAATCCAAGGTGACGTATTATATACGTCATGCTATCAAGTTCCTATAAATCCTATCGCATCCAGGATGTCCAATTAAAACTTACTAAGGAAATTCCAAGCCAACAATTAGCGCAGCTAGCCATTGTAAAGGATATATTATTGCAATTGATGTAGTTACTCAACTTTTCGGTAAACCTTCGTTCATCACTGCAAAAAGAAAAACATCAGCGTTAAATAACCATTAAATAGTGTTAATTTATTTAAACTAGCGCAAAACATGGAGTGGCAATTGAGTAAACCATAAACCTATCATAAGGTCCCCATAAGAAAAGGTCTACCATAGGGCAGCGTTGCCAGACGTCCTATAATTTTAGGAAAAATCTATAATTTTGACACAAAATTTTCGGTGTCCTATAATTTTAACAGTGTACTATATAGGGCATTTTTCCGATTTTTCGATATTGATGACGTTTAAATCCTATAATCTGAAAATCTCTTACTGTAAGCGTTAACCGTCGAAGAATTTATCGGATCGCAGCCGACAAATGCGATGAATAAATGTATTTTTATTATTTTTAATATTTTATTTGTTTTTATTTAAAAGGTTTTATTTTACCATACGTCAATGTTTTTATTTGAAAGTGAAATTTTATCAAACATCAGTGGTATATCCGATGCAAAATTGAAATTACCACCAAATACAATGTGTCCTACAATTTGAACTGGAAATCTATAATTTTTAGTCCTTGGGCCTATAATTTGATTTTGGCTATCTGGCAACGCTGCAATAGGGGCCCATGTTAACGGCGTTGTCCTGGAGAGAAGAAAATTAACGTACGACGATAGGGCAGTAGCGACTAGCAGCAACAAACACAGCACCCCACACAAGGAGAAAGCAACCCGTGAAAAATCGTGCATTTTCTCGCGTACAGTTTTCATTGGTTAGACGTTTTAGCGCCTGCTGCCGTCGGAAGGGGAAAATTCGGAAATTGTCCCCCCCCTCCCGCCCGTAAAACGCTCAACGTAGAGGTTCGTCCAATGAAATTTGTACACAACACTGCAATAGCTTGTTTAAAAGCTAGCTGCGTTCTCCTTGTGTTTGTTACTCCTAGGTAGCCACATCTTTTTCAAAATCTAAACAAATTGGACGTTTTCGAGAGTGTTTAGAAACTTTAAACATAAGAATTAATCAGCTTTACAATCGCAACTGCGTGGTCACTTCTCTCTATTTGGGGGAAATCATACGAAAATTAGTGGATTTATGCTTTAAAATGTATTCCCACAACTAAAGCCTGGTTCACACGAGCAGAATTTTCCTGGTTTTCTATATTTTCTAGTTTTACCGCCTTTTCCCGTGGTTCTGGCGCGCAGGAACACAACTGTACACACGGACAAAATTTGCCGGAGGGATTTTGCTAAAAAAACTGAAACAATGCATGCTACCGGATGGCAAGTGGCAGTATAGGTGTTAGGGGTAAGGGGCATTGGGAGGATTTGTACTTTTTCTCCGCCAGCTAGCGTAGATTCTAATTTTATTTCACCCGCGCCGGTCTAGTTCTGAATACACGCGCCTTTATGCCCAATTCAAACTTAGGGGGCCTTAATAGTCTTACGAGTTATGACTCCACGACATCAGAAAGACTTACTGAAAAGCCCGTATCGTCGTTAGACCATTCAGGGTCTCGGAAAAATGAGAAAATATGGGAGATTTCGTTATGCTATCCAATCTTTGAAGCTCCCTGAGTGCAAATAAAAAGATTCAAGTTAATAAAATTGTGTAAAAATTACACGCGAAATAACATTAAAAATACCTGGATGAAAAACGGAAAAAATACTGCAAAAAATAATACACAGCCATGATTGGAATAACGGCAAAACTAAAATAAGGTGTGACCACAATGTCCACAATTATGGCTGATACACACAGCAAAATAAAACGCAGCAAAACAGGCAAAGTGACGGGAAGTTTCTAATGTGCAAATTAGTTTAAAAAAAACGCCAACGCACAAAGGTTAATTCAACTCAAATAGGGCAATAAACCGATCCCGTCCTGCCAAAGCGACTAGGTTGAAAACGTGGCGTCATCTCTAGATTAATTTCTGAACAAATTGTGATTTAGCAACTACTCTAGAGATGACGGTAGTGTAGTTACAAAATTTTATCTGCGGTGGCAGGAATTTACAGTAGGTTGACTGTCTAGCGTATTTTAGCAACCAGGGTTGGATCGGCTTATTTGAGGGTAAAACCAAGGTTATTTGGATTCAGGAGGTTGGTTTACTAAAGCTTTCAGATAGTGCCCATGAATCAGACTCGCTTTCCCCAAATTATCCCTCTTTTATCGTAGATGCATTTAGGTTAATTAAATTGAGTTAAAGATAATTTTGAATCCATATTAAAAAATTAATCAAATTATTTCCATAATTAATCGAATCCATCACTGTTTAGTTATATTTTCATGAGGTTCTATTTATCCGCAATAGGGGGCGCAGTTTCAAAATCCACTTAATTTATCTCCTTCACCAGGAAGGGCGAATAAAGCCAGAATTATTGTTTGACACGCGTCTTTATTACTGGTATAGCATAGTAATCCAACCTCCAAAAAACTTAAATAACCCTGATAAAACGGAGTTTATAATTACTTTATCAATAACGTTTATATCATTTGAGAATCGATTGATGATACGTCCAACTGGGGTGGTATCGAAGAATCTGTTCAATTTGGAACTTATATTAATTTTTTTCTACGAACAGAAGTAAATGAGAAAATGTGGAATAACTCACTTCATAGGGCAGTGAATGATATTTTGTAGCATGCGTTCGTGAAGGGCCCTGACCGCTTTCAAACTGGTCAGCTGCGAGAAGAGGTTCGTCACGAGGGACAGGACGATACTGGCAGCCGAAAACACGGCGTAGCCAATCATGTATTGCCTCATTTCAGGAGCCTGCGGAAAGGATTTGCTTATGCACTCGAGCCACGAAAACAAATGAAGAAGGTATGCCCTTGGACGAATAATTACTGGACCCGTAACCAAATGGCGCTTGGTGCTTTTACGGCTAGTGTCATGTATTGGAAAGATTTATATCCCAATTAGTGTTGTAAGTCGTAAAATTTTCCGAAAAAAAGTTTTCAATCCATGATTAGTCTATAATATATTGTTTGCAAATTTAAATAAAGCGGCATTTTCGCCTCATTTTTTCGAATCTACAAGTAAAACTAAACCTCTAGACTAGTTTAAACTGATTAACAATGTAACACTATTAATGTTTTTTAGTATGTTTACTGATATTAGACATTTTATATCGATAAAAAGTTAAAAACATTAAAAACCCTCAAAAAGTAATTTATGTTTCTTTTTTTTTATTTTTCCGATTTGCGGAAAATTTTCCGCATTTTATTTTTCCGGAAAATTAACAACACTAATCCAAATAATAAACATGTGCGTTCTTAGCTCGTCCCTGTCGCCAAAGCTTACAAATTTATTTCCGTTTTGACTAGGCATTTTTAAATTTATAATCTTTTTAAACCTTCGAACAAACTATATATGCCAAAACATTAAAGCGATCTTCCTATTTAAATAAATTAAATAATTACCCTTTCATTTTCATTCCAATACAATTATTTCTGAATAGTCTAAAGCCTATTAAAATTCCAAAAGCCTCACTTCTTTTAAAAACAGCAGAGCAGACGACGGAATGCGGGTCATCCGACATTTTGACGCACGTGTTTTGTATTTGGATAGACATATTTCGCGATTCTCTCGGTAGGAGCGCTGACTGACGATGCAAATTGCGGAACCGGGGATTTTTCTTAGGTTTCGAGTCCAGTAATTATTCGTCCAAGGTATGACCACATTTTTAAACGCAGAAATGGTCGCTTTCAAAATCATGGCGGAAAACATTCCTTCCCCCTTGTGAAGACACACTTCCCATACGTCACAGCCTCGTCTGTTCCGGTGTCTTCTATCCCAACTTGCCAAGCTTAAAGGGAATATAACCTGCAAAGCAATCCGTATGGAAAACCGCTTCCATTTTTCAAATTACCCTGTACAGTGGCGCCAAACATTTCTAACGGCATAGGCAAGAGCGGCAAACGTTGGTGTTCCACCACCAAATTTCTGAGGTTATATTCCCTTTAAAGATAGTATGAACTCTCATGTTTAAAAAATAATAACCTAAGCTAATACCCAAAGGAACCACACCAGCCTAAGTCATCTAGCGACTTATTATGCCTTTAAACAGGTGGCCAGGTTACAAAGCGTAGGAGGGTGGTGGCAAGCCCTTCGTGCCACGCGATTAAAACAGCTCCCTACACTCACTATTACCGTTAACCTCGATAAGATTTTATGGAAGGGGAAACCGAAGAGCTAGAGGGAAAACCCCTTTATGACCAGGTTTCAACCGAAGCTGGCGCTAGTTACACGTTAAAAACGGGCCGTAGCGCGTGTTAGCTAACGATTTTTTCATTTAGTTCATACTCCCTTTGAGGAAAACGACGTGATAGACGAAGTTATGACGTAGGGGAAGTGAACCTTCGCAAGCTAGGGGAAAAATAATCCCCCCCCCAGACTTAGGCTATAGACTCTTTTTTTTTTGGAATTTTGCTGGGCGCGTTCATCTTGAGTTTACCCCCCTTAACCCCCATTCTCCATATCCTGGGACCAAAGACCCGAGCCTAGACCCCCCACCGGTGGTTCCAGGTAATGGCCGACTAGCGGGCGGCCAAAAAGAGGGGTCGAAAAGACCGCGAAAAGAGTGTATAGGACCAGTGCTTTCACTTGGACAATCTCATTATCCCCTCTGTCGGTTCTAATAAATCCATCTTTATCCCTTTTACAAATAAATATTTTTTTTAATTAAAACAATAAGATTTATAATTTTTAGGACTTATATAAAGAAAATTTTGTTCTTAAAAATATTTGAAATTTTTTTTGACACACTGACACTGGCAGAATTGTGCGCTCGGAGAGCAAATGCTAGTGAGCCTCCGTCTGGGATTCCAAATCCCAGTTAATTTCATTTGTGGGGTCCAATAAAGGTCGAGGCGCGGTATTTGAAGTACTAGAAAAAACATTTCTGGCGAAATTAGGAAAATTGCCAAAACCCCGTCCACATTTTCGAAAAACCCCCGTCCACATTTTCGAAAAACCCCATAATTTTTCCTTTTGCTCTCTTTTCCAAAATGGAATCCTTAAAAAGGGATAAAATCCCTAAAAAAGGAAGCACTATATAATAATAGGATTTTAAAGAATGAGTCTAACATCAGCTTCGTCAATATCGGTGTTATTGGCCACGTTAGACCACTCGGAGAGCCAGAAATCGGTGGAGACTTTGACGGCTTGCGTGGCGACAATGAAGAAGATGACGCCGCAAGCGAGCGGAAGCGAACAGGCCCTCATGTAGGACAAGTAGACGCGTCTCGAAATCTGCCCCCTCTCTCTGTCTTCGGCAACCACCAACTTGCCCATCGGTAAATTATTGGCGCTGACGCTCATCAGAGAAGCTGTTGGAAAAATATTACAGAATATCAGGAGATTGTAGGGATAAATGACTGACTCAGGTTTGGGGAAAAACCAGGAATTTTTTAAAGGGAGTATAACCTTTTCAGGAATTTGGGGCAATACATAATTCCCTCCCACGTGTTATACTTAGTGTGAAATACAGTGGTTTTTCAGGAATTATTCCACTAAAAGTATCCCCGCTTGGGTATAGCTTTAATTTCTCATATCTACTACAACGCCTTTCGTGAATCTAAAACCACGTACCTCATTATTGCGAAATTATATTTGAATAAATATCCAAGCTATAATGAAAATAATTAATTTATAGCTCGGATATGTTAATTAAGGGTGCATTTAAAAAATAAACACTAACAATATTACTAGATTAAACCATGCACAATCTCTTAAAAAAAATTGTTTTATTTTCTTTGCACATTAATTTTTTAATCATTACTAATGCCTCGAAAATTTTATAGAAAAAATAGGAAATTTTCAAGTGAATTAAAGGAAAAACCATATGCAAAAATAAGGATTCTTATCGAAAAACCGTAGCTAAAATAAAGTGAAATATAGGATAAAGAAGGGTACACGACGACGGAATACTACATGAGAAAACGTAAGGAATTTATAGGAAGGTGTTGAAAATAAAGGAAATGTGGACACCTTGTAAATGATTTAGAAATGTAATCATTTCGGTAAGAAAATGCACAAACATTTTGTAATAATTTTTAGTTAATTAAAAAAAACAAATTATTATAGTTACAAAAACACGTTAATTGTTCGGAATTCGTATACAGCTCTGAAAATTGATATACACGTGCCTTGAACTATACACTCGACTACCTAATTTTTATTTTTCAAAAATAACTATGGTGAGTGAGGGTAAGAATGGACATGGCGAAGTTTGGACACTTTTGAAAAATATTTAATTGAAAATTTATTCTTTGATGCCAAAGCGCAAAATTGGTCTCATTTTGAAGCCTTAAACATACCCTAAAACATGCAATTTATTACTAAATATTTACACCGCTACAGATTATTCAGCAAGTCTTGAAATAAAACAACTAAAATTATCGAAAAAAATGTCTTGAAATTTCATTGGAAATTTCGTTTTGTGGCTTACGAAATAAGATATAGCATGCAAACATGAAATGGTGAGATAAAAATAAATTGTTTAAGTATTATTTTAAGCAATTTGGCGTTTTTCTAGTACACGAAATTTATAATTTAATGAAGGTTTTGCCTTTTTTATAAGCATTTAAATTAACTAGTGCAAAGTTTAAGATTGGACAGCCTACATTGTGATCAATCACATGTCGATTGTATTCAATTTTAAACGAGGTAGGATTTAATTTAAAGTCTTTCCTTGAAAGGAAACTTTAAAAACAAGTTTTCATATTCAAATTTCCCGGGAAAGCAGACGGCTGACTGCGTACGGCTGTGAGGTTGGAGCTCTACGAAACACGTAGCTATGCCTCGCTTACATTGCTAGTGAAGGAGAGTCGAGGGGTACGACACTTTTCAAATTTCGTACACGCCAGTGATTTGAAAAATTCCAAATTTCAAATTACGTATTAAATTTTAGAAAATCTTTTCAAATTTCTCAAATGTTTTGGAAAATTTTAATTTTTTTTATCGATTCCAACAAATTTCTCAAATTTAATAAATCTTATGAAATTTGATGGTTTTCCGCAAAATTTTTATGAAATTTGAATTGAAATTTTAGCAAATCTTGAGAAAATTCATAAATTTCTACGGGAAATTTAAGAAATCTTCAAAATTTACAAAAAAAACCCCGAAGGAGAAATTTCCAAAGATACCGTAAACTATTTCTGTGATAACTGGACACCAGAAGTATAATATGTAATATCTTAATATTTTTATATATTAATATTGTAATATTACAATATCTACCCTTCTTGTCCATAGTTTTCCTAATAGCCTGGGGGGGTGCTAACTTTGGACACTAATTCAAAACTATTTTGTCCAATGTTTGACTTACTCACTTCATTTCTTAAAATAATTATTGTTTTAAAAATTCACAAATTTAAATACCAAAAACCAGAATATATTAAAAATGAATATTCATTATTTGTATTTCAAATCGTTTTAAAATGGTCTACTCTCAATTTGTGTTTTTAAATCGAATTTTACAAAAAGTGTCCATTCTTACCCTCACTCACCCTACTTTAAAAATGTTTATAAGCAAAATACCCGAGGACGCGCGAATTTTCGTTTATGTGTTTTTTAAAATTAGAATACTAAGTTGCACCGCAACTCAACAACTTTACGAATAAAAAATGGTAAATCGTGTGTAGCTCGGGTGGAAAAGTTATGAACTTTTTTCGGTGATACGTGTCATAGTACTACTTAAAACCTGATATGGAACCACATCGAGATATTTAAAAAACAAATCTCGCTTTCTTCTGATTTGCAAAATATTTAACTGCACCAACCTGGGAATGCGCGAAGCAGGGCCGTAACCAGGGGGGGTGCCACACGGGCCGTGCCCTACCTGGAATTTGAAGTGCCCTACCTAGAATTTTGAGATGTAATTGAAATCTGAGGAAAGTGCCCTACCCAGATATTTTGGAGATCATTAAAGTTTTTCAGTTGTACGCATTTTTCTTTTTCTTTTTTTCTTTTATTTATTATTATAATTATTAATATAAACAAATAAAATTATAAAAAAAATATAAACTAAAATTTTCCATAGTCTATATATCTCTTCGTCATTACACCTGATATACAAAGATATTTCTATCGTGCGAGTTAAACGGTGTGTACCTACCCCACTCGAAAAGTTAAGATTATGAACTTGCAGTAAATCTAATACAAACGGGGCGCCCGTCACTCGTTACAGGCATAGCTGCACACCAAGACTTGGTCTCGCGCTCAGTGTCACCAAACGTTTTGTTTGGCCTTAGTCTCGTCTCGGTCTCATAAGAATTTCCTCAAAAACACGAGAGCTCGTCTCGGGCCCATAGATATTTACCTAACTACAAGAGCTCGTCTCGGGCTCATAGTTTTTTTTCCTAACTACGAGAGCTCGTCTCGGGATCATAGTTTTTTCTTAACTACGAGAGCTCGTCTCGAACTCTTGAATTTTTTAAAACACGAGAGCTCGTCTCGGTTTCATATTATTTTTTCCCAAACACAAGAGCTCGTCTCGAACTCATTCCTCTCCATAAACATTAGTGCTTTGTATCGGGCTCATACTTATTTCTGTTACTAACAAGGGCTCGTATCAGTCAAGTTAATAAGAATTTGCATAACTCGCGGTTCTCATTCCAGTCTCTTAATATCTCTTTTAATTCTTATGATTTATTTATCAATATGAAAAATAGGAAGTCAAACGAAACCGCCGGGCGACCAGGCTTGGTACTCTTTTCACTACAACAATCTTCGAAAATACCAGAAGGTATACTACTTTGGACCAATCAGAAAACGACTGGGCTAAGTCACGTTATCCGAAATAGCCAATAGGCGCTTAAATAAATCATCCTCCTAGGAAATCGCCAAGAAGATATATTTCCGAGAGCCAGGACCCGCAAGTTTTTTGTTTATATAGTGCTTGTGGAAATAATGGAAAGTTTTCACCTGTAAACAGAACGTCGTGTTTTTGCCAAGCCTTATTAAGTCGAAAAAGCTAACGGGTTAAAATATAACGCCATGGGGAACGCTTGTGGCTTGTAAAGGTAAAAAGTGTCAATTTTTTTTTAACAAGCACTATATAAATAGTGACTTGCAGGTCCTGGCTCTCAGAAATATTCCGAAATATTCCTTCTAGGTGATTTCCTGGGAGGATGATTTATTGAAGCGTCTTTTACGTAAACTCCGAATTAACCCTGTAGGCCAGAGCTCTCTTCACACGGCCAACTGTGCTCACGCGCTGTTCGAGCTTTAGCTATAAAATGTCACGCCAAACTATAGCGCAAACAGCACGTAATCAAAGTTGGTCGTATCGGAGAGAACAAAAGTGGTACGGTTACGGCACGTGTTGCTATGCGCCGCAGCACTCCCTAGTGGCCAAGGGAAACATAATCGTGGAAAAACGGCCACATAAGCGTCTCTTAAAAATTAGAAGGTCTCATATCGGGCTCGTTACAAAAATATGCTATCAGTTGGACTTTATAATATTACTCTGCTCAGGCTCACAGCAATTTACTATATTTGAATGGTCTCATCTCGAGATCACAAAAATGCGCTATATTAAAATGGTCTCATCTCGGTCTCACATTAAATGAACAAAACGTTTTGGTCTCTTCTCGGGCTCGAATCATTTTCTTAATAAAGCTTGGGCTCAGTCTCAAATCGAGCTCGGGCTCTTAGTGTGAGACGAGCCCGTTCAGCTTTGGTTACAGTCTCTGATTGACTGCCCATCGCACATTGGATGACAGTTAAAACATTATAATTTTCATCAATAGGCCTTTCCATCAATTTTTTCTACGTGCTTTCACTGTTTTTTCTACGTCACCCACCACCAATTTCGCTCAAACCAAACAAAAAGTTGGCTGTACTTTTTGCATTTTCCGGTAAAAATTTCCCCAAACATTTTACGCGGAGCTCGGGTTAGGCTTAGTGACTTCGGAATTCAAACTGATTTTAATTTATTTTTGATACTAATTGAATGAATTATTATTGCAATACTTATATCAACTCTGTGAAAGTATTGTTAATATATTTATTAGCTAATATTTTATGATAAACAACAATTAATCTTAACCCGATACACTACTGTGGCTGTCAATGAAATGTTAAGCCTTAGTTCACAAGACTATAAACATAATTGTTAAACATCATCGAAACCATGTAAATTTTTTCGTTATTTTAAATATTTAAATCCCCTCCTATTATGACTAGTGAAGTAAACGAAATATTTTATACTTTAAACATTTGATAAAACAAATTTATTAAAATTACTGGGATTAATTTTAATCCGCCCTGTTTTGTAAATAATATATATAACGTTGATCTAAAATATATCCTTGCAAAAACAGTTTTCCTTCCCCGTAACGAACATTAGGAAAGGTCTATTTAAAAATATGCATTGCGGAGCGCCTCGCTCGCTCATACTACGCCACTGAAAACAGTGCCCTACTAGTGCCCTACTCAAATTTTAAGGCTGGTTACGGCGCTGGCGCGAAGGCTAACCTCAAATGTACCGTTATGTGCACGTGTGAAGAAAATTGTGATAGTTAAGAAGATTTCACATTCTATGTCTTAGCCGTAGAATATGTTCAAGTAATGCAGTTTACTTAATGCAAAATAATTATTTCAATATTTTCATATTTCTGTTTTATAATTATAAATTTATAATAATTGTAATTTGTTTATTTAAAAAATCATATTGTTTTATAATAATCAGCTAGGCTAATACCCAAGGCATCACTTTAGGCCTAAGTCATCGAGCGACTTTTAATTCCTTGAAATCAGGTGGCCTGGTTACAAAGCGTAGGAGGGTGGTGGAAAGCCCTTCATGCCACGCGAGCCAACAGCGCCCTACACTCACTATTACCGTTAACCTCGACAAGTTTTCATGGAAGGGGAAACCGAAGAACTCGGTGGGAAAACCCCTTTAACCAGTGGGGAGAGAACTTGCCAACTCAACGCGGAAGGAGTTGTTCCGAGTTTTCACCCAGTGCCACAAGTTGGGATGAAACCCGGCTCCTCTTGCTGCCAGGCGAAAGCGCTAACCACTCCGCCACCCCACCTTTACGTAATAAACGTAGACAATTTCAGTTGAATTTGAAAATTTTCTATTTATTGGGTAGACATATTACTCAAATATTAAAAAAAACCTAGAAATTTAAGAAGAAAGTAAAGTAAAAAATATCTCGATGTGGTTCCATATCAGGTTTTAAGAGAGTATAGTTCAAGGCACGTGTATATCAATTTTCAGGGCTGTACACCGATAGGCCTTTCCATAAAATATTTCTACGTGCTTTCACTGTTTTGCCTACGTCACACACCACCAATTTCGCTAAAACTAAACAATATGTTGGCTGTACTTTTTGCATTTTCCGGTAAGATTTCCCCAAACATTTTACACGGAGTTCGTGTTAGGCTTAGTGACATCGGAGTTCTAACTAATTTTAATTAAATGAAGTATTATTGCAATACCCATATCAACTATGTGAAAGTATTGTTAATACTTATATATTTATTAGCTAGTATTTTATGATAAACTACAATCTTTACCTGATACACTAGCTACTGTGACTGTCAATGAAATGTTATGCCTTAGTTCACTAATTTTAATTAAATGAAGTATTATTGCAATACCCATATCAAGTATGTGAAAGTATTGTTAATACTTAGATATTTATTAGCTAGTATTTTATGATAAACTACAATCTTTACCTGATACACTAGCTACTGTGACTGTCAATGAAATGTTATGCCTTAGTTCACCAATTTTAATTAAATGAAGTATTATTGCAATACCCATATCAACTATGTGAAAGTATTGTTAATACTTAGATATTTATTAGCTAGTATTTTATGATAAACTACAATCTTTACCTGATACACTAGCTACTGTGACTGTCAATGAAATGTTATGCCTTAGTTCACGACTCAGGAGGCTATAAACTGTTTAACATTATCAAAACCGTACTACATTTTTCGTTATTTTAAATAATTAAATCCTCTTCTCTTATGACTAGTTAAGTAAACGATATAATTTTATACTTTAAACATTTGATATAACAAATTTAACAATATTACTTGGATTAATTTTAATCCGCCGTGTTTTGTAAATACTTACACTCGGTAGCAGATGACATACCGAGCTCAAGAGTCGAGCGAGGGTTAAAAAAAGGAGTAATATGTATAACGTTGATCTAAATCATCCTTGCAAAAACAGATTTCCTTCCCTCTCTTACCGTAACGAACATTTTATAGAAAGGTCTATTTAACAATTTATCACCATGCGCTCGCACTATTAAGGAATACAATTAGTTTTTAAAAAATCACTTGTATTAAACTATGATTTAAACTATGGTTTGTGTGGTTTAAACCAGCCAATTCTGAGACACAAAAACTTCAGGATCTTTTTACGCGAAAATCGTTCGTTAGTTTCAGTTCGTGGAAAAATTTCACACTGATGTTTAGCGCCATCTATATTGGTACACCAAATTACATATAAAAAATTAAAAAAACTTCTGGGTACCATTATTCGCGACCGAAACGAGTCTAGGTGGCGTAAAATTGTAAAATAATTACCCAAAATTGGTAATGGCCAAAACAAGATTTCACGGACATTTAAGTACACACAATCCCCCCCCCCCACCCCGATGTTCTAACTAAATTTTAACCATTAAATTTCAATTTGAACAAATTTTGAAATAAATTCAAATTAATAAACTCAAGAGGAATTTTATCGGAAATGAATTTTTCGAGTTCCCTGGTTTTGGAAATAAGATAGAGTTAGATGGTGCCTGTATCAATAGTTCTTTTTATAAAATAGCCTTGGCCATCTTGTTGAAATATTGCCCCCCCCCCCACCCCCCCCCGCTTCAGCTGTGGACCCGTTTTCTCTCCCACTAAAGAGTTAATGAACTCATTCTTAGGCATTGGCTGAACCACGGCCAACTTTGATCACGCGCTGTTCGCGCTACAGCGGCCAACACATTCGTCAAAATTCCGCGAGCAAGGATTTTCCCCCTATAAACTGTACTATAACGTGTAGGAGTTCAGCACCACGCTCGGTTGTTATATTGGCTTCAATGTAAAAACTATTCTAAAAAAAAATAATCCGCTAGGGGCGCTCACGTCATACACATCTTTTGCTCATAAGTTAACACAGAAACGTCAACGAATGAGATGGCGCCTGTAGCGCGAGAGATCAAAGTTGGCCGTGGCTGAACTATTCCAGGGCAACATTTCAACAAGTTGGGCAAGCGTAAAGACATTTTATAAAATCAACAATTGGTACGAAATTAAATTATGACAAATGTGCGTACGCGGGTTATGAGGTCCCGAGAATTTTTCGCTTGTCCGAGGACCAAAAGTGTAAACTTTTTACCCTAAGACGTTATATTCGCCTGTTCTCGGGGTAAGATTTACCCTGTCCCGAATTTTGTTCGCTGGTTCCAGAGCTTTAAGGTTACACTTTTTACTCCTCCTCCTCGAAAGGAGTAATCTAGCTTTGTCGTCTGCTTAAATTTCGTTTCACGAAAACATGACGGGCAAGCTTTTTATAAATAACCTTTAACCTTTAACTACTCCCTTCTTACTCCAACTCGTTTTTTTCGTCAAGACCGAATTGGAGTTAAATGACGTCATAGGGCTACACTTTTTTAACCTGCTCAAAAAACCCAGAACAGGTGAAAAAAAATCTACCTATCATTTATGAATATTTAGGTACATTTTTCCCTAGTCAAATTAACTAGTGAGCCCCCAGGTTTTTTAGTAGTTAGGGCATTTATTTTAGTAGTCAAATGCCGTGACTAGTGCCTTATGTCCAACCCTGGTTGACGGCTGAGTGCGACGACTCGAAATTTCAGAATTTGTCTCTCGAAACCATGACTCCCGAACGCGCCTATTTCATTCTAGCGGTAATAGTGAGTGCAGGGAGCTGTTGGCTCGCGTGGCATGCCGGGCTTGCGACCACCCTCCTACGCGTTGTAACCCGGCCACCCGAATTAATGGCTTTAAAAGTCGCTTGATGACTTAGGTGCCCAGGGTGACCAGGGAAAAGCTTTGGAAATTTTACAGAAAAAATAGGAATTTTAGGGACGAATTATAGGAAACTATAAGGCTAAATATAGGAAAATAATTAGGTAATTATTGAATATCGGTGTACTTTGACTCGAATCACCTGGAATATTGATAATTTTTTGTACACTGCTTTCTTGCATTATTGGATCACTTAGCGGATTTAAAAGTCGCTTGATGACTTAGGTGCCCAGGGTGACTAGGGAAAAGCTTTGGAAATTTTACAGAAAAAATAGGAATTTTAGGGACGAATTATAGGAAAATAATAAGGTAATTATTGAATATCGGTATACTTTGACTCAAATAACTTAGAATATTGATAATTCTTTGTACACTGCTTTCTTGCATTATTGGATCACTTAGCGAATTTAAAAGTCGCTTGATGACTTAGGCCTATGGTGGTGCCTTGGGTATTAGCCTAGCTGATTATTAAAAAAAATGAAAATAATATTTACAAAAGCCCGTACATTTCAAGATATTGTTCGAAAGTGGCAAGGGGTTTCACTAGATGTTCTATGACACGTACAAAAAAGTACTTTCTTTTCAAAAGACTTTGAAATTATAGGAAAATGGGTGGACAATAAAGGAAATTATAGGAAGGCATTAAAAACATAGGAAAATAAAGAAAGTCTGGTCACCCAGGTGGTGACTCGGGTATTAGCCCAAAGAGTATGGAGGTAATAGAGATAAAACAACCGGGAGAGGTCCGCAACGAAGGGGGTTGACAATGGGAGAAAACCTCTGGAAACCGAGCTTCAAAATAGCTACCGCAGCGCCATTTCGGGATGCAGACCTCTCCCGGTTGTTTTATCTCTATTACCTCCATACTCTTTGATTAGCCTAGCCTAGCTATTCCCAATTCAATGGTGGTAACTTACAGTGCTCCTTGTCCTTGACGTCATCGCAGGAAGCGATGGTGGCGGTGACGGACGTCTTTTCGTCCTTCTCGTCCTTTTCGTCCTGCTCTTCCTCCTCGTTCTCCTCCTCGATCATGTCCGAAGTGGGCGCCGAGATCCGCGAGTTGAGTCGGGAAGGAGGTTTCCGCCACGAGTGGCGCATGAAGACCCCGGAGCTGCCGCTGGACTTGGAGTGCAGGCTGTCGAAGGACTGCACCGCTTCGTTCATGCCGCGCATCTGGCTGGCGGCGCGCTCGGAGAAGTCGGAGCTCATCGAGAACGTCCACGGGTTGTCGTGGCTCTCCATGTCGTGGCACGGCAGGGGACTCGACGGGTCGTGCGACATTTGACGGGTTAGCGACACCATCCGAGGTTTCTTCGCTAGCTTCATTTCCTGCGTTAAACCAAGACGGCATACGTCAGAACTAGCCAATTTTGGTCTCTTAGAAGGATTTTTGGACCCTTATTTTATATTATGACACCTAGGAGCAAAAAACGCAAGGAGAACGCGGCTAGCCTTTAAACACGCTAACGAAGGGTTGTGTACAAATTTCATTGGACGAGCGTCACGAGCCTTTACGCTGAACGGTTTACGGGCGGGGGGAAGACAATTTCCGAATTTCCCCCTTCCGACGGCAGCAGGTGCTAAAGCGTCTAGCCAATGAAAAATGTACGCGAGAAAATCCACGACTTTGCGTTCTCCTTGTGTGGGGTGTTGTGTTTGTTGCTCCTAGATGACACTAGTTATATTTTAATCAAAATTAAAATTTTCTGAAAGGATTTTGAGGAATTCAAAAATTAATTATCATACATTAGTTTACTTAAAATTGATGGGGAAATTTTTGATAGGTTTCCGGCGGTTGGCCCCCTCCTTGATAGGTTTCAAGATAGGCCATAGCATACCTTGCCAACTTTCTAGCTATGGTGGATTAACCAATGAGTAGGCTACGGCCGGGCGCTTACAAAAAGGTTCGGGCCCACCCGAGACGAGGCCTAACCGAAGTCAGGTTACATAAAAAATCTCGAGCCTACGGGCCCTAGAGGTAATTAATCTCCCACTGGCCACGGATAATCTGTAGCAGGGCCGTGTTATTTATTAGGCAATGTAAGTTGGTTTCCTTACAGTTTTTTAGGGAAAATATAAAATGCTACTTTGGGGCCCGGTTAGAAGACCGACTAGAGCCCGAAAAAAAAACTAACGCAACCCTGATATGTAGCCATTGCAACTGATATCGTTGTTACGTTTAGTCGCTTGTGTCTAGCAGTGGTGGCTTAACCAATAGGCTGAGTAGGCTTAAGCCAAGGGGCCCGAACTAGCCAAAAGGTAGGGGGCCAAGACGAAGTTCCAATAATTCTCAAACCTTAGAGGCCCGGAACTTACCAAAAGGTAAGGCGGCCCGAGACGAAGTCCCAATAATTCTCAAACCTTAGAGGCCCGGAACTTACCAAAAGTTAAGGGTGCCCGAGACGAAGTCCCAATAATTCTCAAACCTTAGAGGCCCGGAACTTACCAAAAGGTAAGGCGTCCCGAGACGAAGTCCTAATAATTCTCAAACCTTAGAGGCCCGGAACTTACCAAAAGGTAAGGCGTCCCGAGACGAAGTCCCAATAATTATCAAACCTTAGAGGCCCGGAACTTACCAAAAGGTAAGACGACCCGAGAAGAAGTCCCAATAATTCTCAAACCTTAGAGGCCCGGAACTTACCAAAAGTTAAGGGTGCCCGAGACGAAGTCCCAATAATTCTCAAACCTTAGAGGCCCGGAACTTACCAAAAGTTAAGGGTGCCCGAGACGAAGTCCCAATAATTCTCAAACCTTAGAGGCCCGGAACTTACCAAAAGTTAAGGGTGCCCGAGACGAAGTCCCAATAATTCTCAAACCTTAGAGGCCCGGAACTTACCAAAAGGTAAGGCGACCCGAGACGAAGTCCCAATAATTCTCAAACCTTAGAGGCCCGGAACTTACCAAAAGTTAAGGGTGCCCGAGACGAAGTCCCAATAATTCTCAAACCTTAGAGGCCCGGAACTTACCAAAAGTTAAGGGTGCCCGAGACGAAGTCCCAATAATTCTCAAACCTTAGAGGCCCGGAACTTACCAAAAGTTAAGGGTGCCCGAGACGAAGTCCCAATAATTCTCAAACCTTAGAGGCCCGGAACTTACCAAAAGGTAAGACGACCCGAGAAGAAGTCCCAATAATTCTCAAACCTTAGAGGCCCGGAACTTACCAAAAGGTAAGGCGTCCCGAGACGAAGTCCTAATAATTCTCAAACCTTAGAGGCCCGGAACTTACCAAAAGGTAAGGCGTCCCGAGACGAAGTCCCAATAATTATCAAACCTTAGAGGCCCGGAACTTACCAAAAGGTAAGACGACCCGAGAAGAAGTCCCAATAATTCTCAAACCTTAGAGGCCCGGAACTTACCAAAAGGTAAGGCGTCCCGAGACGAAGTCCCAATAATTATCAAACCTTAGAGGCCCGGAACTTACCAAAAGGTAAGACGACCCGAGAAGAAGTCCCAATAATTCTCAAACCTTAGAGGCCCGGAACTTACCAAAAGTTAAGGGTGCCCAAGACGAAGTCCCAATAATTCTCAAACCTTAGAGGCCCGGAACTTACCAAAAGTTAAGGGTGCCCGAGACGAAGTCCCAATAATTCTCAAACCTTAGAGGCCCGGAACTTACCAAAAGTTAAGGGTGCCCGAGACGAAGTCCCAATAATTCTCAAACCTTAGAGGCCCGGAACTTACCAAAAGGTAAGGCGACCCGAGACGAAGTCCCAATAATTCTCAAACCTTAGAGGCCCGGAACTTACCAAAAGTTAAGGGTGCCCGAGACGAAGTCCCAATAATTCTCAAACCTTAGAGGCCCGGAACTTACCAAAAGTTAAGGGTGCCCGAGACGAAGTCCCAATAATTCTCAAACCTTAGAGGCCCGGAACTTACCAAAAGTTAAGGGTGCCCGAGACGAAGTCCCAATAATTCTCAAACCTTAGAGGCCCGGAACTTACCAAAAGGTAAGGCGACCCGAGACGAAGTCCCAATAATTCTCAAACCTTAGAGGCCCGGAACTTACCAAAAGTTAAGGGTGCCCGAGACGAAGTCCCAATAATTCTCAAACCTTAGAGGCCCGGAACTTACCAAAAGTTAAGGGTGCCCGAGACGAAGTCCCAATAATTCTCAAACCTTAGAGGCCCGGAACTTACCAAAAGGTAAGGCGTCCCGAGACGAAGTCCTAATAATTCTCAAACCTTAGAGGCCCGGAACTTACCAAAAGGTAAGGCGTCCCGAGACGAAGTCCCAATAATTATCAAACCTTAGAGGCCCGGAACTTACCAAAAGGTAAGACGACCCGAGAAGAAGTCCCAATAATTCTCAAACCTTAGAGGCCCGGAACTTACCAAAAGGTAAGACGACCCGAGAAGAAGTCCCAATAATTCTCAAACCTTAGAGGCCCGGAACTTACCAAAAGTTAAGGGTGCCCGAGACGAAGTCCCAATAATTCTCAAACCTTAGAGGCCCGGAACTTACCAAAAGGTAAGGCGACCCGAGACGAAGTCCCAATAATTCTCAAACCTTAGAGGCCCGGAACTTACCAAAAGTTAAGGGTGCCCGAGACGAAGTCCCAATAATTCTCAAACCTTAGAGGCCCGGAACTTACCAAAAGTTAAGGGTGCCCGAGACGAAGTCCCAATAATTCTCAAACCTTAGAGGCCCGGAACTTACCAAAAGTTAAGGGTGCCCGAGACGAAGTCCCAATAATTCTCAAACCTTAGAGGCCCGGAACTTACCAAAAGGTAAGACGACCCGAGAAGAAGTCCCAATAATTCTCAAACCTTAGAGGCCCGGAACTTACCAAAAGTTAAGGGTGCCCGAGACGAAGTCCCAATAATTCTCAAACCTTAGAGGCCCGGAACTTACCAAAAGTTAAGGGTGCCCGAGACGAAGTCCCAATAATTCTCAAACCTTAGAGGCCCGGAACTTACCAAAAGTTAAGGGTGCCCGAGACGAAGTCCCAATAATTCTCAAACCTTAGAGGCCCGGAACTTACCAAAAGGTAAGGCGACCCGAGACGAAGTCCCAATAATTCTCAAACCTTAGAGGCCCGGAACTTACCAAAAGTTAAGGGTGCCCGAGACGAAGTCCCAATAATTCTCAAACCTTAGAGGCCCGGAACTTACCAAAAGTTAAGGGTGCCCGAGACGAAGTCCCAATAATTCTCAAACCTTAGAGGCCCGGAACTTACCAAAAGTTAAGGGTGCCCTAGACGAAGTCCCAATAATTCTCAAACCTTAGAGGCCCGGAACTTACCAAAAGGTAAGGCGACCCGAGACGAAGTCCCAATAATTCTCAAACCTTAGAGGCCCGGAACTTACCAAAAGTTAAGGGTGCCCGAGACGAAGTCCCAATAATTCTCAAACCTTAGAGGCCCGGAACTTACCAAAAGTTAAGGGTGCCCGAGACGAAGTCCCAATAATTCTCAAACCTTAGAGGCCCGGAACTTACCAAAAGGTAAGGCGACCCGAGACGAAGTCCCAATAATTCTCAAACCTTAGAGGCCCGGAACTTACCAAAAGTTAAGGGTGCCCGAGACGAAGTCCCAATAATTCTCAAACCTTAGAGGCCCGGAACTTACCAAAAGTTAAGGGTGCCCGAGACGAAGTCCCAATAATTCTCAAACCTTAGAGGCCCGGAACTTACCAAAAGGTAAGGCGACCCGAGACGAAGTCCCAATAATTCTCAAACCTTAGAGGCCCGGAACTTACCAAAAGTTAAGGGTGCCCGAGACGAAGTCCCAATAATTCTCAAACCTTAGAGGCCCGGAACTTACCAAAAGTTAAGGGTGCCCGAGACGAAGTCCCAATAATTCTCAAACCTTAGAGGCCCGGAACTTACCAAAAGGTAAGGCGTCCCGAGACGAAGTCCTAATAATTCTCAAACCTTAGAGGCCCGGAACTTACCAAAAGGTAAGGCGTCCCGAGACGAAGTCCCAATAATTATCAAACCTTAGAGGCCCGGAACTTACCAAAAGGTAAGGCGACCCGAGACGAAGTCCCAATAATTCTCAAACCTTAGAGGCCCGGAACTTACCAAAAGTTAAGGGTGCCCGAGACGAAGTCCCAATAATTCTCAAACCTTAGAGGCCCGGAACTTACCAAAAGTTAAGGGTGCCCGAGACGAAGTCCCAATAATTCTCAAACCTTAGAGGCCCGGAACTTACCAAAAGGTAAGGCGACCCGAGACGAAGTCCCAATAATTCTCAAACCTTAGAGGCCCGGAACTTACCAAAAGTTAAGGGTGCCCGAGACGAAGTCCCAATAATTCTCAAACCTTAGAGGCCCGGAACTTACCAAAAGTTAAGGGTGCCCGAGACGAAGTCCCAATAATTCTCAAACCTTAGAGGCCCGGAACTTACCAAAAGGTAAGGCGTCCCGAGACGAAGTCCTAATAATTCTCAAACCTTAGAGGCCCGGAACTTACCAAAAGGTAAGGCGTCCCGAGACGAAGTCCCAATAATTATCAAACCTTAGAGGCCCGGAACTTACCAAAAGTTAAGGGTGCCCGAGACGAAGTCCCAATAATTCTCAAACCTTAGAGGCCCGGAACTTACCAAAAGTTAAGGGTGCCCTAGACGAAGTCCCAATAATTCTCAAACCTTAGAGGCCCGGAACTTACCAAAAGGTAAGGCGTCCCGAGACGAAGTCCTAATAATTCTCAAACCTTAGAGGCCCGGAACTTACCAAAAGGTAAGGCGTCCCGAGACGAAGTCCCAATAATTATCAAACCTTAGAGGCCCGGAACTTACCAAAAGTTAAGGGTGCCCGAGACGAAGTCCCAATAATTCTCAAACCTTAGAGGCCCGGAACTTACCAAAAGTTAAGGGTGCCCTAGACGAAGTCCCAATAATTCTCAAACCTTAGAGGCCCGGAACTTACCAAAAGGTAAGGCGACCCGAGACGAAGTCCCAATAATTCTCAAACCTTAGAGGCCCGGAACTTACCAAAAGTTAAGGGTGCCCGAGACGAAGTCCCAATAATTCTCAAACCTTAGAGGCCCGGAACTTACCAAAAGTTAAGGCGACCCGAGACGAAGTCCCAATAATTCTCAAACCTTAGAGGCCCGGAACTTACCAAAAGGTAAGGCGACCCGAGACGAAGTCCCAATAATTCTCAAACCTTAGAGGCCCGGAACTTACCAAAAGTTAAGGGTGCCCGAGACGAAGTCCCAATAATTCTCAAACCTTAGAGGCCCGGAACTTACCAAAAGGTAAGGCGACCCGAGACGAAGTCCCAATAATTCTCAAACCTTAGAGGCCCGGAACTTACCAAAAGGTAAGGCGACCCGAGACGAAGTCCCAATAATTCTCAAACCTTAGAGGCCCGGAACTTACCAAAAGTTAAGGGTGCCCGAGACGAAGTCCCAATAATTCTCAAACCTTAGAGGCCCGGAACTTACCAAAAGGTAAGGCGACCCGAGACGAAGTCCCAATAATTCTCAAACCTTAGAGGCCCGGAACTTACCAAAAGGTAAGGCGACCCGAGACGAAGTCCCAATAATTCTCAAACCTTAGAGGCCCGGAACTTACCAAAAGTTAAGGGTGCCCGAGACGAAGTCCCAATAATTCTCAAACCTTAGAGGCCCGGAACTTACCAAAAGGTAAGGCGACCCGAGACGAAGTCCCAATAATTCTCAAACCTTAGAGGCCCGGAACTTACCAAAAGGTAAGGCGACCCGAGACGAAGTCCCAATAATTCTCAAACCTTAGAGGCCCGGAACTTACCAAAAGTTAAGGGTGCCCGAGACGAAGTCCCAATAATTCTCAAACCTTAGAGGCCCGGAACTTACCAAAAGTTAAGGGTGCCCGAGACGAAGTCCCAATAATTCTCAAACCTTAGAGGCCCGGAACTTACCAAAAGGTAAGGCGACCCGAGACGAAGTCCCAATAATTCTCAAACCTTAGAGGCCCGGAACTTACCAAAAGTTAAGGGTGCCCGAGACGAAGTCCCAATAATTCTCAAACCTTAGAGGCCCGGAACTTACCAAAAGTTAAGGGTGCCCGAGACGAAGTCCCAATAATTCTCAAACCTTAGAGGCCCGGAACTTACCAAAAGGTAAGGCGTCCCGAGACGAAGTCCTAATAATTCTCAAACCTTAGAGGCCCGGAACTTACCAAAAGGTAAGGCGTCCCGAGACGAAGTCCCAATAATTATCAAACCTTAGAGGCCCGGAACTTACCAAAAGGTAAGGCGACCCGAGACGAAGTCCCAATAATTCTCAAACCTTAGAGGCCCGGAACTTACCAAAAGTTAAGGGTGCCCGAGACGAAGTCCCAATAATTCTCAAACCTTAGAGGCCCGGAACTTACCAAAAGGTAAGACGACCCGAGAAGAAGTCCCAATAATTCTCAAACCTTAGAGGCCCGGAACTTACCAAAAGTTAAGGGTGCCCGAGACGAAGTCCCAATAATTCTCAAACCTTAGAGGCCCGGAACTTACCAAAAGTTAAGGGTGCCCGAGACGAAGTCCCAATAATTCTCAAACCTTAGAGGCCCGGAACTTACCAAAAGTTAAGGGTGCCCGAGACGAAGTCCCAATAATTCTCAAACCTTAGAGGCCCGGAACTTACCAAAAGGTAAGGCGACCCGAGACGAAGTCCCAATAATTCTCAAACCTTAGAGGCCCGGAACTTACCAAAAGTTAAGGGTGCCCGAGACGAAGTCCCAATAATTCTCAAACCTTAGAGGCCCGGAACTTACCAAAAGTTAAGGGTGCCCGAGACGAAGTCCCAATAATTCTCAAACCTTAGAGGCCCGGAACTTACCAAAAGGTAAGGCGTCCCGAGACGAAGTCCTAATAATTCTCAAACCTTAGAGGCCCGGAACTTACCAAAAGGTAAGGCGTCCCGAGACGAAGTCCCAATAATTATCAAACCTTAGAGGCCCGGAACTTACCAAAAGGTAAGGCGACCCGAGACGAAGTCCCAATAATTCTCAAACCTTAGAGGCCCGGAACTTACCAAAAGTTAAGGGTGCCCGAGACGAAGTCCCAATAATTCTCAAACCTTAGAGGCCCGGAACTTACCAAAAGTTAAGGGTGCCCGAGACGAAGTCCCAATAATTCTCAAACCTTAGAGGCCCGGAACTTACCAAAAGTTAAGGGTGCCCGAGACGAAGTCCCAATAATTCTCAAACCTTAGAGGCCCGGAACTTACCAAAAGGTAAGGCGACCCGAGACGAAGTCCCAATAATTCTCAAACCTTAGAGGCCCGGAACTTACCAAAAGTTAAGGGTGCCCGAGACGAAGTCCCAATAATTCTCAAACCTTAGAGGCCCGGAACTTACCAAAAGTTAAGGGTGCCCGAGACGAAGTCCCAATAATTCTCAAACCTTAGAGGCCCGGAACTTACCAAAAGGTAAGGCGTCCCGAGACGAAGTCCTAATAATTCTCAAACCTTAGAGGCCCGGAACTTACCAAAAGGTAAGGCGTCCCGAGACGAAGTCCCAATAATTATCAAACCTTAGAGGCCCGGAACTTACCAAAAGGTAAGGCGACCCGAGACGAAGTCCCAATAATTCTCAAACCTTAGAGGCCCGGAACTTACCAAAAGTTAAGGGTGCCCGAGACGAAGTCCCAATAATTCTCAAACCTTAGAGGCCCGGAACTTACCAAAAGGTAAGGCGACCCGAGACGAAGTCCCAATAATTCTCAAACCTTAGAGGCCCGGAACTTACCAAAAGTTAAGGGTGCCCGAGACGAAGTCCCAATAATTCTCAAACCTTAGAGGCCCGGAACTTACCAAAAGTTAAGGGTGCCCGAGACGAAGTCCCAATAATTCTCAAACCTTAGAGGCCCGGAACTTACCAAAAGTTAAGGGTGCCCGAGACGAAGTCCCAATAATTCTCAAACCTTAGAGGCCCGGAACTTACCAAAAGTTAAGGCGACCCGAGACGAAGTCCCAATAATTCTCAAACCTTAGAGGCCCGGAACTTACCAAAAGTTAAGGGTGCCCGAGACGAAGTCCCAATAATTCTCAAACCTTAGAGGCCCGGAACTTACCAAAAGGTAAGGCGACCCGAGACGAAGTCCCAATAATTCTCAAACCTTAGAGGCCCGGAACTTACCAAAAGTTAAGGGTGCCCGAGACGAAGTCCCAATAATTCTCAAACCTTAGAGGCCCGGAACTTACCAAAAGTTAAGGGTGCCCGAGACGAAGTCCCAATAATTCTCAAACCTTAGAGGCCCGGAACTTACCAAAAGTTAAGGGTGCCCGAGACGAAGTCCCAATAATTCTCAAACCTTAGAGGCCCGGAACTTACCAAAAGGTAAGGCGTCCCGAGACGAAGTCCTAATAATTCTCAAACCTTAGAGGCCCGGAACTTACCAAAAGGTAAGGCGTCCCGAGACGAAGTCCCAATAATTATCAAACCTTAGAGGCCCGGAACTTACCAAAAGGTAAGGCGACCCGAGACGAAGTCCCAATAATTCTCAAACCTTAGAGGCCCGGAACTTACCAAAAGTTAAGGGTGCCCGAGACGAAGTCCCAATAATTCTCAAACCTTAGAGGCCCGGAACTTACCAAAAGGTAAGACGACCCGAGAAGAAGTCCCAATAATTCTCAAACCTTAGAGGCCCGGAACTTACCAAAAGTTAAGGGTGCCCGAGACGAAGTCCCAATAATTCTCAAACCTTAGAGGCCCGGAACTTACCAAAAGTTAAGGGTGCCCGAGACGAAGTCCCAATAATTCTCAAACCTTAGAGGCCCGGAACTTACCAAAAGTTAAGGGTGCCCGAGACGAAGTCCCAATAATTCTCAAACCTTAGAGGCCCGGAACTTACCAAAAGGTAAGGCGACCCGAGACGAAGTCCCAATAATTCTCAAACCTTAGAGGCCCGGAACTTACCAAAAGTTAAGGGTGCCCGAGACGAAGTCCCAATAATTCTCAAACCTTAGAGGCCCGGAACTTACCAAAAGTTAAGGGTGCCCGAGACGAAGTCCCAATAATTCTCAAACCTTAGAGGCCCGGAACTTACCAAAAGGTAAGGCGTCCCGAGACGAAGTCCTAATAATTCTCAAACCTTAGAGGCCCGGAACTTACCAAAAGGTAAGGCGTCCCGAGACGAAGTCCCAATAATTATCAAACCTTAGAGGCCCGGAACTTACCAAAAGGTAAGGGTGCCCGAGACGAAGTCCCAATAATTCTCAAACCTTAGAGGCCCGGAACTTACCAAAAGGTAAGACGACCCGAGAAGAAGTCCCAATAATTCTCAAACCTTAGAGGCCCGGAACTTACCAAAAGTTAAGGGTGCCCGAGACGAAGTCCCAATAATTCTCAAACCTTAGAGGCCCGGAACTTACCAAAAGTTAAGGGTGCCCGAGACGAAGTCCCAATAATTCTCAAACCTTAGAGGCCCGGAACTTACCAAAAGTTAAGGGTGCCCGAGACGAAGTCCCAATAATTCTCAAACCTTAGAGGCCCGGAACTTACCAAAAGGTAAGGCGACCCGAGACGAAGTCCCAATAATTCTCAAACCTTAGAGGCCCGGAACTTACCAAAAGTTAAGGGTGCCCGAGACGAAGTCCCAATAATTCTCAAACCTTAGAGGCCCGGAACTTACCAAAAGTTAAGGGTGCCCGAGACGAAGTCCCAATAATTCTCAAACCTTAGAGGCCCGGAACTTACCAAAAGGTAAGGCGTCCCGAGACGAAGTCCTAATAATTCTCAAACCTTAGAGGCCCGGAACTTACCAAAAGGTAAGGCGTCCCGAGACGAAGTCCCAATAATTATCAAACCTTAGAGGCCCGGAACTTACCAAAAGGTAAGGCGACCCGAGACGAAGTCCCAATAATTCTCAAACCTTAGAGGCCCGGAACTTACCAAAAGTTAAGGGTGCCCGAGACGAAGTCCCAATAATTCTCAAACCTTAGAGGCCCGGAACTTACCAAAAGTTAAGGGTGCCCGAGACGAAGTCCCAATAATTCTCAAACCTTAGAGGCCCGGAACTTACCAAAAGTTAAGGGTGCCCGAGACGAAGTCCCAATAATTCTCAAACCTTAGAGGCCCGGAACTTACCAAAAGGTAAGGCGACCCGAGACGAAGTCCCAATAATTCTCAAACCTTAGAGGCCCGGAACTTACCAAAAGTTAAGGGTGCCCGAGACGAAGTCCCAATAATTCTCAAACCTTAGAGGCCCGGAACTTACCAAAAGTTAAGGGTGCCCGAGACGAAGTCCCAATAATTCTCAAACCTTAGAGGCCCGGAACTTACCAAAAGGTAAGGCGTCCCGAGACGAAGTCCTAATAATTCTCAAACCTTAGAGGCCCGGAACTTACCAAAAGGTAAGGCGTCCCGAGACGAAGTCCCAATAATTATCAAACCTTAGAGGCCCGGAACTTACCAAAAGGTAAGGCGACCCGAGACGAAGTCCCAATAATTCTCAAACCTTAGAGGCCCGGAACTTACCAAAAGTTAAGGGTGCCCGAGACGAAGTCCCAATAATTCTCAAACCTTAGAGGCCCGGAACTTACCAAAAGTTAAGGGTGCCCGAGACGAAGTCCCAATAATTCTCAAACCTTAGAGGCCCGGAACTTACCAAAAGGTAAGGCGACCCGAGACGAAGTCCCAATAATTCTCAAACCTTAGAGGCCCGGAACTTACCAAAAGTTAAGGGTGCCCGAGACGAAGTCCCAATAATTCTCAAACCTTAGAGGCCCGGAACTTACCAAAAGTTAAGGGTGCCCGAGACGAAGTCCCAATAATTCTCAAACCTTAGAGGCCCGGAACTTACCAAAAGGTAAGGCGACCCGAGACGAAGTCCCAATAATTCTCAAACCTTAGAGGCCCGGAACTTACCAAAAGTTAAGGGTGCCCGAGACGAAGTCCCAATAATTCTCAAACCTTAGAGGCCCGGAACTTACCAAAAGTTAAGGGTGCCCGAGACGAAGTCCCAATAATTCTCAAACCTTAGAGGCCCGGAACTTACCAAAAGTTAAGGCGACCCGAGACGAAGTCCCAATAATTCTCAAACCTTAGAGGCCCGGAACTTACCAAAAGTTAAGGGTGCCCGAGACGAAGTCCCAATAATTCTCAAACCTTAGAGGCCCGGAACTTACCAAAAGGTAAGGCGACCCGAGACGAAGTCCCAATAATTCTCAAACCTTAGAGGCCCGGAACTTACCAAAAGTTAAGGGTGCCCGAGACGAAGTCCCAATAATTCTCAAACCTTAGAGGCCCGGAACTTACCAAAAGTTAAGGGTGCCCGAGACGAAGTCCCAATAATTCTCAAACCTTAGAGGCCCGGAACTTACCAAAAGTTAAGGGTGCCCGAGACGAAGTCCCAATAATTCTCAAACCTTAGAGGCCCGGAACTTACCAAAAGTTAAGGGTGCCCGAGACGAAGTCCCAATAATTCTCAAACCTTAGAGGCCCGGAACTTACCAAAAGTTAAGGCGACCCGAGACGAAGTCCCAATAATTCTCAAACCTTAGAGGCCCGGAACTTACCAAAAGTTAAGGGTGCCCGAGACGAAGTCCCAATAATTCTCAAACCTTAGAGGCCCGGAACTTACCAAAAGGTAAGGCGTCCCGAGACGAAGTCCTAATAATTCTCAAACCTTAGAGGCCCGGAACTTACCAAAAGGTAAGGCGTCCCGAGACGAAGTCCCAATAATTATCAAACCTTAGAGGCCCGGAACTTACCAAAAGGTAAGGCGACCCGAGACGAAGTCCCAATAATTCTCAAACCTTAGAGGCCCGGAACTTACCAAAAGTTAAGGGTGCCCGAGACGAAGTCCCAATAATTCTCAAACCTTAGAGGCCCGGAACTTACCAAAAGGTAAGGCGTCCCGAGACGAAGTCCCAATAATTCTCAAACCTTAGAGGCCCGGAACTTACCAAAAGTTAAGGGTGCCCGAGACGAAGTCCCAATAATTCTCAAACCTTAGAGGCCCGGAACTTACCAAAAGTTAAGGGTGCCCGAGACGAAGTCCCAATAATTCTCAAACCTTAGAGGCCCGGAACTTACCAAAAGGTAAGGCGACCCGAGACGAAGTCCCAATAATTCTCAAACCTTAGAGGCCCGGAACTTACCAAAAGTTAAGGGTGCCCGAGACGAAGTCCCAATAATTCTCAAACCTTAGAGGCCCGGAACTTACCAAAAGGTAAGGCGACCCGAGACGAAGTCCCAATAATTCTCAAACCTTAGAGGCCCGGAACTTACCAAAAGTTAAGGGTGCCCGAGACGAAGTCCCAATAATTCTCAAACCTTAGAGGCCCGGAACTTACCAAAAGGTAAGGCGACCCGAGACGAAGTCCCAATAATTCTCAAACCTTAGAGGCCCGGAACTTACCAAAAGTTAAGGGTGCCCGAGACGAAGTCCCAATAATTCTCAAACCTTAGAGGCCCGGAACTTACCAAAAGGTAAGGCGACCCGAGACGAAGTCCCAATAATTCTCAAACCTTAGAGGCCCGGAACTTACCAAAAGGTAAGGCGACCCGAGACGAAGTCCCAATAATTCTCAAACCTTAGAGGCCCGGAACTTACCAAAAGGTAAGGCGTCCCGAGACGAAGTCCCAATAATTATCAAACCTTAGAGGCCCGGAACTTACCAAAAGGTAAGGCGACCCGAGACGAAGTCCCAATAATTCTCAAACCTTAGAGGCCCGGAACTTACCAAAAGTTAAGGGTGCCCGAGACGAAGTCCCAATAATTCTCAAACCTTAGAGGCCCGGAACTTACCAAAAGTTAAGGGTGCCCGAGACGAAGTCCCAATAATTCTCAAACCTTAGAGGCCCGGAACTTACCAAAAGTTAAGGGTGCCCGAGACGAAGTCCCAATAATTCTCAAACCTTAGAGGCCCGGAACTTACCAAAAGTTAAGGCGACCCGAGACGAAGTCCCAATAATTCTCAAACCTTAGAGGCCCGGAACTTACCAAAAGTTAAGGGTGCCCGAGACGAAGTCCCAATAATTCTCAAACCTTAGAGGCCCGGAACTTACCAAAAGGTAAGGCGACCCGAGACGAAGTCCCAATAATTCTCAAACCTTAGAGGCCCGGAACTTACCAAAAGTTAAGGGTGCCCGAGACGAAGTCCCAATAATTCTCAAACCTTAGAGGCCCGGAACTTACCAAAAGTTAAGGGTGCCCGAGACGAAGTCCCAATAATTCTCAAACCTTAGAGGCCCGGAACTTACCAAAAGGTAAGGCGTCCCGAGACGAAGTCCTAATAATTCTCAAACCTTAGAGGCCCGGAACTTACCAAAAGGTAAGGCGTCCCGAGACGAAGTCCCAATAATTATCAAACCTTAGAGGCCCGGAACTTACCAAAAGGTAAGGCGACCCGAGACGAAGTCCCAATAATTCTCAAACCTTAGAGGCCCGGAACTTACCAAAAGTTAAGGGTGCCCGAGACGAAGTCCCAATAATTCTCAAACCTTAGAGGCCCGGAACTTACCAAAAGTTAAGGGTGCCCGAGACGAAGTCCCAATAATTCTCAAACCTTAGAGGCCCGGAACTTACCAAAAGTTAAGGGTGCCCGAGACGAAGTCCCAATAATTCTCAAACCTTAGAGGCCCGGAACTTACCAAAAGGTAAGGCGACCCGAGACGAAGTCCCAATAATTCTCAAACCTTAGAGGCCCGGAACTTACCAAACGGTAAGGCGACCCGAGACGAAGTCCCAATAATTCTCAAACCTTAGAGGCCCGGAACTTACCAAAAGGTAAGGCGGCCCGAGACGAAGTCCCAATAATTCTCAAACCTTAGAGGCCCGGAACTTACCAAAAGTTAAGGGTGCCCGAGACGAAGTCCCAATAATTCTCAAACCTTAGAGGCCCGGAACTTACCAAAAGTTAAGGGTGCCCGAGACGAAGTCCCAATAATTCTCAAACCTTAGAGGCCCGGAACTTACCAAAAGGTAAGGCGGCCCGAGACGAAGTCCCAATAATTCTCAAACCTTAGAGGCCCGGAACTTGCCAAAAGGGGACGGGGGCTCGGATGGTTGTTAATCCGCTACTAATAATAGGCGAAGCGTAGAACCACCGCGTGATAATTGTTTTTCAAGTAGCCCACACACAGCTACTAGTAATTCCTGGATCTAACCAGGGTTAGCTGATTTAAATCAACTTGATTTTAATCACGATTTAAATCAATTTTTATGTAGTATTTTTGAAAAAGAAAAACCTGGCCAATTGCTATAATTTAGGTTTAATTATAATCTTTCTTGTATTTCCCCCCTAATGTTGCATTGGATTCTACCAGTGGCTGGGGACTACGCCGAATTTGTTTTGTAAAGTACCAAGATAGGTTTTAAAAAATAAAAACTTCTATATGATTATTAGCTTAAATTTTACAAATTAATTATTCATATTAGTCTTTAAAAATTAAAACATATGATTTAGGTAAAATAATTATACTAAATTATATAAAACTTTGAAATTTTAATTAAAATCAAATAAATCAAAATAATCAATAAAAATCCGATTTAAGTCAAAAAAATCGATTTATTTGATTTTTTTAAAAAAAAATCAAAAAAATGGCAACCCTGGATTTAACGGACCCAGTGACGGCGCGTAATGAAAGAGCTAGGCTTACGTTGGTGGATCCACTGCGATAGAGCACTTGTCGGGAAAGAATACGGTTCAGCTTGTGTCGTTCGCGCACCGTCACTTCGTCGGGCGGTTTCTTGACTCTGTCCTTGACGCTCATCGAAGCCTTCCAAGTCGAGGCCAGATCCTTGTCCATCGCTTCAATCTCGGTGAACGTGCCTTGGTACTTCACGCGACCGTTTTCCAACACCACGATCTGATGATATCAACACGAGTTTCCCCATTAGACTCGGGAAATATTCATGTTAAAAGTTAGCGGAACGTGAATAATTTACCTTAGTTGCCTGAGGAAGATATTCAACCTTGTTGGTGACCATCACCACAGTGCGCCCACGACGTAGCAGCATCGTTTTTATGCCCTGCTCGAACACGTGGCTGCCCACGTGAGTGTCCAACGCGGATAATGGATCATCCTAATTATTGTTTTAATGACATGAAAATAGTCAATTATTATTTATAAATGTTTAATTTGAAAATAGTAAATTATTATAAAAATAATTTGAAAAAATTAAATTTGAAAATAGTAAATTATTATAAAAATAATTTGAAAAAATTAAATTTGAAAATAGTAAATTATTATAAAAATTATTTATAAATGTTAAATTTGAAAATAGTAAATTATTATAAAATAATTTGTAAAAGTTAAAATAGTAAATTATTATAAAAATAATTTGTAAAAGTTAAAATAGTAAATTATTATAAAAATTTGTAAATGTTAAAATAGTAAATTATTATAAAAATTTGTAAATGTTAAAATAGTAAATTATTATAAAAACATACATAAATGTTGAAATAGTAAATGAATATATAAATGTTGAAATAGTAAATGAATATATAAATGTTGAAATAGTAAATGAATATATAAATGTTGAAATAGTAAATGAATATATAAATGTTGAAATAGTAAATGAATATATAAATGTTGAAATAGTAAATGAATATATAAATGTTGAAATAGTAAATGAATATATAAATGTTGAAATAGTAAATGAATATATAAATGTTGAAATAGTAAATGAATATATAAATGTTGAAATAGTAAATGAATATATAAATGCTAAAAGAGTAAATGAAAATAGCATTTATGTCTTAAATCTTCAATTCCTTAAAAGGAGAAATAGGATTAAATTTCTAAAACGTTATAGGACTATTTTTTCAAAATTATATAACTTTATAGGATTATATATGCTATTTCGTTTACTAACTTTATGCATTTAAAAACAAAATCTATATTTAGGGAAATAAACCTTTGATTTTCACTTAAAAAATATGAACTATTTAACCATTTCCTCACCAAAATATTCTAACCATGTTACCAATAACAAAAGTATAGACTAGAATGACTTTGTATAGGAATTTATCCTATAGCTAGATCTAGCAATTGATATGAGTGGCGGGGTTTGCAATGGGCAAAATATCAAAATTATAGGATTTTATAGGACTTTTTGGAAATTTTGCTAAAAATATAGGATGTTATAAGACATTTTTGAAAATATAGTTTTTTATAGGAATTATAGGACCTCTAGGGACCTTGTGATTTTTTAAAATATAATATTAATACTTACCAAAAGCACAGTTTTCGCTTGCGAATAGAAAGCCCTGGCCAGGGCAATTCTTTGCCTTTGACCTCCGCTCAAATTGACCCCTCGCTCTCCAATCTCAGTCATATCCTTGCCAGGCAAAATATCGATATCAGGTTGCAAGGCGCAAGCCTGAATGATTTGATGGTACCTAAACTTAACTTGTTAGTACGGTTAAAACACAGGTTAGGCTTAGGTTTTCTTCTGCCTGTCACCCTTTAAATTTACTTCCCTTCCAAACAAATACCCTGGTGGTAGGCCAACAGTAGAACACGTTGGCCTACCGCCAGGGGATTTGTTTGAAGGGAAAGTTAATTTAAAGGGTGACAGGCAGAAGAAAACCTAAGCCTTTAACAGAAAACAATCATAAAACTGACCTTCGTCCGTCATAAGGTTGACCGAACAAAATATTTTCTTTAAAAGTAGCGTTTAACAGCCACGGTTTTTGCGGCACGTAAGCTACTGCTGGTGTAGAACTAAACCATATTTAGTAATTAGCAATGTTTAGCTTTTAAATTGGTATCAGTGTGAAATTATATACGTATACACTTGGAATTGTCTAAGTAAGACTGGACTAACCATGGACCAAGAATCTAAGAGGACTCACTGTTCAGGTTTTAAAAAGCACGCGTTGATAGTTTGATACTGGGAATATGAAAATCACGGTTAATTTTAGTTCAATGTGGACAAACTTGACGTCGCTGAAGTCGATTTTCGGCGTAGTTTCGTTGCGAAGCTGGAGCCTAGGAGCAACAAACACAAGGAGAACGCAGCTAGCCTTTAAACACGCTAGCAAAGGGTTGTGTACGAATTTAATTGGACGAGCGTCACGAGCCTTTACGTTGAACGTTTTACGGGCGGGGGAAGACAATTTCCGTCTAGCCAATGAAAAACGTACGCAAGAAAATCCACGACTTTTGACGGGTTGCGTTCCCCTTGTGTGGGGTGTTGTGTTTGTTGCTCCTAGCTGGAGCGTTCACGTTCAATTTTGACAAAATGGCGCCGTTGTTGTCGGTTAAATGATTAGGCTGAGTAATATTTAGACCTTTTATTTTTTAAATTTGTTCTTTAAAAATTTAAGTAGAGGCAATTAACCATTGTGTTCAGTAAAATAACTAGTAAGGTTTTTTTAATCAAATTAACTAGAATCCATTTCATTTCTAAACTGACACCGAACTTTCTGCCCCCTTAAATTCTTGATCCATGTTCTAATCGATTCTCAGATAACAGTTATCTGAACCGAGAAAATCATCAGACCTATATCAGATCTACATTTAAGCTCAGATACGAGATCAAACCAGACAGTTTAAACCCGAAATTAATTTTAATTCATAGTAAACTAATAGATTATTTAATTAACTGTTTATTTTGATTTGCTTTTAAGATTGGTTACTTGGCATGCTGGATCAGCTAAAATTTAAAATCAGATTGTTAGGCGAAGGAATATTAAAGGTTAACCTAATCTGTCTAATTATCTTAAAATATCTGAAAATTGCGATATAGAAGCAATATCTCGTAGAAATCGGTTTCGTTCCGCGTTGATTTGACAAATTAAGCTTTGGCTCTACTAGGAGACAGTGGCGTAGCTAGTGGGGGGTGGGCGCTCCGGGTGCCACCCGTTTGGGCGTGATTTGGGGTGACACCCGGTCGTGAAAAAAAAATAAAAAATAACATCAACTAGAGACTAGAAAGTAGCACACAATGTAATGGAGAATTAAACATTCCTAGTATATAAATATATAATTTCCCGGTAAAAGTCATTCTTACCTGGACCATTTAACGCAACCGCGCGTCACCGTAAGTTCCCCCAACATGGCGCAGAGTAGTGACGATTTACCACTACCAACTTGTCCCACTAGACAAGTTAGCTTACCTACGGTTCAAATGCCCGGATATAGTAGGTTTTCTTTGGGATAAATGATACCGTGACACGTACCATTGGGTATTTGAAGATCTACATTCCTGAGCACCGGAACCCGTTCGTCCAAGCTCCAAGTGAAACTGGCGTCTTGCACGGAGATCGAAACGGGACCTTCCGGTGGGAGGTGATTTTGGATTTCGGGCAGAAACACCACGTCCGAATCGTCGAACACGAATTGGTTGTTGGACAGATTGGACAATTCTTCTTTCTCGTGAATGTACAGCTGCGAATTGAAAGGAAAAGTTGCGGTTAGGGGAGTTCACTTCACTTTACAATAAGCTAATTTCAACAACAATTTATCGTTGGCTTGGTTTAATCTAGGAGCAACAAACACAAGGAGAACGCAGCTAGCCTTTAAACACGCTAACGAAGGGTTGTGTACGAATTTCATTGGACGAGCGTCACGAGCCTTTACGCTGAACGTTTTACGGGCGGGGGAGAAGACAATTTCCGAATTTCCCTATTCCGACGGCAGCAGGCCTCTAGCCAATGAAAAACGTACGCAAGAAAATGCACGACTTTTGACGGGTTGCGTTCTCCTTGTGTGGGGTGTTGTGTTTGTTGCTCCTAGGTTTAATTAAGTCGTAACTTTAAAGTTTTAGAACCTTACACTAAATCAGGTATTTTAGAGAAGTATAAAATAGAAACTATTTTAGAGTATAATCAAAAACGCATAGACGTACCAACCAAAGAATATAAAGCCCCAGGAATGGAAGGATTGATATTTTTGGCCGCGTGTTTTGGCCGAGCTAGAAACTTCCGGCAAAGCAAATCAGAGTATTCGGAAACGGTTAACGCAACCCGGTCTCTCTTTAAAAAAGAGAGGCGCAAAAGTTCCACTAGACGGAGCTACACCTTCCATTCGTGGGGCTTTATATTCTTTGTACCAACCGATGGGTAAGTCACTCTCGGATGACCTGTACACAGAGTTCGCGTACTTAGTACTGTTAAAGGTACGGATTTTAAAGAACTCTTATTAGCACAGTCAGAGGTACGACAGTGTACACCGAGTTCGTGGAGTGACCAACCCCTCGGTACCAACAACAGAGGAAAGGAAATTTTGCTGGATCGCCTCCCAATCAATTGTTTTTAAAGAGGCGGAGCTATTGAGTCTTCTTCCACTATTGTTACTTCTAAGAAGAAGGCGCGAACCCTTACATATACAGAAAATTACATATTATTTTTAAGCTGGATTCAAGTTGGCTTTAAGTTGTCGTTATCAAGTTTCAAGTTGGCTCTAAGTTGGCTTTAAGTGTCCTCCATTAAGCGAAATTAGAGTTGGTTTTAAGTGGTTTTAAGTAGGTTTTTAGTTAGTTTAAGCTAGGAGCAACAAACTCAACACCCCACACAAGGAGAACGCAACCCGTCAAAAGTCGTGGATTTTCTTGTGTACGTTTTTCATTGGCTAGACGCTTTAGCGCCTGCTGCCGTTGGGAGGGGAAAATTCGGAAATTGTCTTCCCCTCCGCCCGTGAAACGTTCAGCGTAAAGGCTCGTGACGCTCGTCCCATGAAATTCGTACACACCCCCTTCGTTAGCGTGTTTAAAGGCTAGCTGCGTTCTCCTTGTGTTTGTTGCTCCTAGGTTTAAGTAGTTCTTAGACCGCTTATTTTTTTGGTTACTTAATATAAAAAGGCGGGGCTTATTTTGAAAATATATATTAGGAGGCTCAACGACGGGCTAAAGCTATGATTACGTGTTCTTAGTACGTCTATGGGTTCTTGGTATAATATATATGAAAAGCAAGTTGCAATGAGTTAAAAAACTAAAATCTAATGTTGAAATAGAAAATATCAAGTTACTACATTTTTCAACCCAGTTGTTTAGATCAATAAAATCGTAACTTGAAGTTACTACTTTTTTAAACCCAGTTGTTTAGATCAATAATATCGGAACTTTAAGTTACTACATTTTTAAACCCAGTTGTGTAGATCAATAATATCGGAACTTGAAGTTACTACTTTTTTAAACCCAGTTGTTTAGATCAATAATATCGTAACTTGAAGTTACTACATTTTTCAACCCAGTTGTGTAGATCAATAATATCGTAACTTGAAGTTACTACATTTTTCAACCCAGTTGTGTAGATCAATAATATCGTAACTTGAAGTTACTACATTTTTCAACCCAGTTTTGTAGATCAATAATATCGTAACTTGAAGTTACTACATTTTTCAACCCAGTTGTTTAGATCAATAATATCGTAACTTGAAGTTACTACATTTTTCAACCCAGTTGTGTAGATCAATAATATCGTAACTTGAAGTTACTACATTTTTCAACCCAGTTGTTTAGATCAATAATATCGTAACTTGAAGTTACTACATTTTTCAACCCAGTTGTGTAGATCAATAATATCGTAACTTGAAGTTACTACATTTTTCAACCCAGTTGTGTAGATCAATAATATCGTAACTTGAAGTTACTACATTTTTCAACCCAGTTGTGTAGATCAATAATATCGTAACTTGAAGTTACTACATTTTTCAACCCAGTTTTGTAGATCAATAATATCGTAACTTGAAGTTACTAAATTAATTTTAAACATTTTTCTGGATTAATAATATCGTAACCAAGATACGGTATTTTCAAATTGTAATATCTCCATAACTTTAAATTATATTTAATTTTTAACAGAATTAGGGGAAAGATCGTCCGTTTTTACATTAGAAAATGTCGTCAGTAGAATTACGACTCAGTTAGAGTTCCGACTTTATTAAACCAAGCCAACGTTATATGATTATGTGGGTGTCACCCCGTTAGCCTCGTGATTGCCGTAAGAACAATATGTTCACCAGGGTTGGACATAAGGCACTAATCACGACATTTGACTACTAAAATAAATTCCCGGACTACTAATATTAATCGAAATCTGGCGGCTCAGTCAATTTGACTAGTTAAAAATTTACCAAAATATTAATAAGTAATGGCGAATACGGCGTATCATGAATTCATCAATACCATTTTATTTAAAAAAATTGTGATCGGCCAAAGTCATGTTACTCTAGTGATAATAATATCATATTTGAATTCTGACGGGTAAAGCAAAATGTTGGCTGACCTTCTTGTTTGTATACCCCCATTTTTATCCCCACTAGTCAGTGACTACTAAAATAAATTAAGATAGGAAGCTCAATAGTCAGGCTGACTACTTAAAAAAATATCCTTATGTCCAACCCTGAATCCCACTGATGTATTAACCATTGAATTGGGAATAGTACCACTAGAATGACAGTTTCAATCTGCCTTCCGCGAAACAAATATTTCAAAATTGAGAACTCTATCATTTATCGGTGGCGCCATCCGTTGTTAACGGCGGGAACTATATCATATGAAAAAGACTTTTTCAAATATTCCACCTTGAAAGTGATAGATGGTACCAACGTGTAATGATAGAGTTGACGACTGAGGGCGCTGACTCGAAATTTCAGAATTTGATTCGTGAATCAACGACTCCCGAACGCGCCTTTGTAACTCTAGCGGTCCTATTCCCAATTTAATGGTATTAACTATATTTTAAATATTAAATTTGAATTTGAACAAATTTCCAATCATCTTGTACGTAAATTTAACAGACCCAAGAGTTAATTTTATCAAAAATTAACTTTTCGAGTTATCTTGTTTTGGAAATAAGATAGCGAAACGCGAACACATTAATTTTAACTAATTTTTAAACAAACCGAATTTCTCGAGTTACCTGGTTTCGGAAATAGGGTAGCGAAACGAAAATGTTCTTTGAAGTTAGATGTCGCCTGTATCAATTGGTACGCGGGCTATGAGGGTCCTCGAATTGGCCAAAAATCCCAATTACTATTTCTTTATGCAACCGAAAAAGTAGTAGTAATTATCAGTAACAGGGTTGTATAGAGATGGTTCGATCACTTAGATTTTTTATTTGGCGAAATATTTTTCTACCACGAATGGCGCTAGTTACGCTAAGTAGCCCCTACATATATTTTGTGGGCTTTACCTCATTACACTGGAGTACCTACGGAAAGGGAACATTACCTAGTTTTCGTGTCGATCGACCTCGGTTCTTTATAATCTCTAAATTAGATAATTGTCGCTTTGTTATAAATTCATAATTATAAAATTTTTGAAAATTGCGATCAATCTAAGCAAACCTAAGCTAATTAAGAGCCAAAAGTCAAAACTACGGTCAGTGTTTATTTCTAGTACAAAATTTGTATTTCAGTTCAGAAAAATATCTAGGAAACTGAAATTTAATGTTCGCTAATTATAAATATTAAAAAAATAAATTTCTTTAAAATTCACACGTATAAAAACGAACCAGAAATTTAAGCCATCCCAGTTAGCTTGTAAAATTTAAATTTCCCGCTATCTCCTATAAATTAGGCTGCACCTCAGTACTTGCAAATTACCAACCGTGAATTAAATGCAGTGGCGTTGCTGGGGGGGGGGCAAAGTTAGTTTTCTTGCTAATTATAAAAATTGTATATTTACACAGACACTGCCGCTTTCTGGTTTGTATTCGACGGTAGCTCTTTCCTCGTCAGCCAAATTTCGCCATGGAACGTTGGATTCGACTTCCGGCAGGCTTAGGAATTTCTGAAGCCGCGATGTACTGACCTGCAAAATGGATCAATTTCATATGTAACGCTCGTCTTCAAGAGAGTTCGAATCTTTGTAACGTAATTTAGGGAGTGGGGGTTCGTGTCATTGTAACGTAATTTAGGGAGTGGGGGTTCGTGTCTTTGTAACGTTATTTAGGGAGTGGGGGTTCGTATCTTTGTAACGCAATTTAGGGGGTGTGGTTAGAGTCTTTGTAACGCAATTTAGGGGGTGGGGTTAGAGTCTTTGTAACGCAATTTAGGGGGTGGGGTTAGAGTCTTTGTAACGCAATTTAGGGGGTGGGGGTTCGAGTCTTTATAACGCAATTTAGGGGGTGGGGGTTCGAGCCTTTGTAACGTAATTTAGGGGGCGGGGGTTCATGTCTTAGTAACGTAACTTAGGGGGCGGGGGTTCGTGTCTTTGTAACATAATTTAGGGAGTGGGGGTTCGTGTCTTTGTAACGTAATTTAGGGAGTGGGGGTTCGTGTCTTTGTAGGCAATTTAGGGAGTTTGGGTTCGTGTCTTGGTAACGTAATTTAGGGAGTGGGGGTTCGTGTCTTTGTAACGCAATTTAGGGGGTGGGGGTTCGAGTCTTTGTAACGCAATTTAGAGGGTGGGGGTTCGAGTCTTTGTAACGCAATTTAGGGGGTGGGGGTTCGAGTCTTTGTAACGCAATTTAGGGGGTGGGGGTTCGAGTCTTTGTAACGCAATTTAGAGGGTGGGGGTTCGAGTCTTTGTAAAGCAATTTAGGGAGTGGGGGTTCGTGTCTTTGTAAAGCAATTTAGGGAGTGGGGGTTCGAGTCTTTGTAACGCAATTTAGAGGGTGGGGGTTCGAGTCTTTGTAAAGCAATTTAGGGAGTGGGGGTTCGTGTCTTTGTAACGTAATTTAGGGAGTGGGGGTTCGTGTCTTTGTAACGTAATTTAGGGGGTGGGGGTTCGAGTCTTTGTAACGCAATTTAGGGGGTGGGGGTTCGAGTCTTTGTAACGCAATTTAGAGGGTGGGGGTTCGAGTCTTTGTAAAGCAATTTAGGGAGTGGGGGTTCGTGTCTTTGTAAAGCAATTTAGGGAGTGGGGGTTCGAGTCTTTGTAACGCAATTTAGAGGGTGGGGGTTCGAGTCTTTGTAAAGCAATTTAGGGAGTGGGGGTTCGTGTCTTTGTAACGTAATTTAGGGAGTGGGGGTTCGTGTCTTTGTAACGTAATTTAGGGAGTGGGGGTTCGTGTCTTTGTAACGTACTTTGTTATGAGGAGGTATTCGATTTTTGGCAAAACGTAATTTATGAACAGTCCCTGAAGTGCAAATCGGTGCGTATTAAGAAACTTACGAATGAGTTGATAACGATGGGAATGACGAAGGGAATGATGTAAAGAGGCACGGTCAGTTGGTTGAACAGCGCCAATCCCGTGAACACTTCAGCGGGGGTCAGGCTCTTGCCTTCAATCTCCGAATAAATTGCGAAGGTAACCAGGGTCACCAATATGGAGGAAGCTTGCGTTATGAAGGCTGCAAACGAATATATGATTCATAGATTAGGATTTAAGGAAACGAATCCTGTTCAAAAACCAAGCGCTACGCCATAAACCCTTGGATCAGTTCTTCTGGGTAATATGTGTTTACTTTGAAAATTATCTAACTGTAAAATTTTCGATAATTTGTAGTGTTGTAAGTCGGAAAATGTTTCGTATTTTTCCGAAAAAAATAAGAGTTTTCATTCCATGATTAGTATAATATCTTGTTTGCAAATTTAATTAAAGTGGCATTTTCGCCAAATTTTTTCGAATCTAAAAGTAAAATTAAACCTCTAGACTAGTTTAAACTGATAAACAATGTAACACTATTAATGTTTTGTAGTATGTTAACTGACATTAGACATTTTATATCGATAAAAAGTTAAAAACATTAAAAACCCTTAAAAAGTAATTTATGTTTCAATTTATTTCTCTGGAAATTTTTCCGCATTTTATTTTTCCGGAAAATTAACAACAGTAATAATTTGAACAATCGTTAACCCGTTAGAAAATTTAAGTAAATTAACACTAGAAAATTCCCAAATTGGATAATTTGTTAAACTATTCGTTAAAAAATATTAAGCTTGGAAATTGATTTTTTTTTAATTTATAAGTTTTAAAAAGTTAAAAAATTCCTTCTAAGGTTTATAATTTTTTTAAATTATGAGATTTCAAAATTTATTCCAGTTCAGGGGGATCGTGCTTAAAGGTTGACAGAATCATTTGAAAAACACAAGCCCTATTTAAAACAATTCCTTAGCCCTTGACGTTATCGTCGCTATAGGCAGAGTGATCCAAGGGGTACGCAGCACCTTGTACATTGAAAGTAAAGCCACGTTCACACTTACCCCTAAAATGGCTTCGTTTAAGATAACTAGTTTTCAAAACCAGCGTGAGAAATCGCTATTCGGCTTCATGTTGGTTCGGGCACGGCCAACTTTGACACTCGCGCAATAGCGGCCAACCCATTCGCCGAAATTCCATAAACAAGGATTTTTCCGCTATAAACTATCGGCGTTCAGCGCCATGCTCGTTTTTAAATTGGCTTCAATGCAAAAACTATTATAAAAATTATTTTCCGCTAGGGGCGCTCAACGCCGAGATAAATTTTTATAGAGTGTTGTCGACTGAAACCCTGCGACGTCACCATTGTAATTTGCCTATTGATAAAAAACGGTAACTGTCATGGCGGCCACTATTAACACTACAGCTGTGACGTTACAAGTTTTCAAAATCGTATCAGACGACAACACTCTATTCGTAGGTTAAAGGCCGACTACATAAATCTTCGGTTTACTCTGTCTTTCACTGGAAGTAGGCTGACGTCATGGCACTCGTGTATTGCAGTAAGCCTACTTCCAGTGAAAGACGGAGTAAACCGAAGATTTATGTAGTCGGCCTTTAACATTGAAACTTCAACGAATGGGTTGGCCGCTATTGCGCGAGTGTCAAAGTTGGCCGTAGTTCGCGAAGCAACTCGTCCAACGCTTTCAAAACGACAAGGCGGGGAAGTAAAATTGCGCGTATTTTCAAAAATAATGGGAATAAAATTCTAAATAATGTCAAATAATATTACTGTATGTATAGTAAACATGATTAACTAATCGTTTTGGGATACATTTGAGTATTTTCAAAATTCTGGTCATAATTTGAAATGACGTTAAGCCTTGGCTATAACCGAACCGGGTGAAGCGATTTCGCACGTGTGAACCGTAGAAATATAAATGAAAATGAGACTAGAACCACCGCGCAATCCGGTAATCTCAAGGAAAACGGGCAAGCTAGAAGGCTGCCATGAGAGTGGAATACCTACTAATCCACGCAGGAGTGCAGCAGCTCCATCTATTAAAAAAAATTAACTTTTAATTTTTAGAAATAGATGGCGTGCTTCCACAAAGAATACTGCCGATTCCACTCTCATGGCAGCCTTCTAGCTTGCCCGTTTTCCTTGAGATTACCGGATAGCACGGTGGTTCAAGTCTCAGTTCTATTTCTAAGGTGTGAACCGACAATTATCGTCGGCGGTCAAACTGGCATTCAAACCGACCTAAACTGGGTTTTAAGCTCTAGTGTGAGCGTGGCTTAAGAGTACCTACTGTTCAACGCGACGTAAATGGCGTCCCTTCTGAGTAGTTTGAGTTCCTTCTCGCGAACGTTGCCTATTAGACGGCCATACATGATTTCCCAGCCGTACAGCTTCAGCAGTTTGATTCCTTGCAACAATTCAGTCGTTTTTCTGAGCCGTTCGTCCGATACGTCCTGGGGTGTTACAATGTATCATTATTGTGATTTATTAATCGCTTAAATTAAGAATACATTTATTTATAATACGCATGTATTCGGGTAGCCGCAACCATTGAGTTGGGAATATTAATCTAGAGGTCCAATCAAAACGTCGGATTTCAGTATTTCGCGAAACAAGTTTTTAAAAATAAGAATACTACCGTCTGCTCCCAAATGATGAGAAAACTTTATCATTCTACCCGTGGCGCCGTCTATCTCTCAATGGTTCGTTCAAATAAGACGCGTTTTCCGGCAAAAATATTTTTTTCTCAAAAATAATGGATGGCGCCACGGGACATATGATAACGTTTTCTCGTCATTTTAGAGGAGACGGCACATTCGTAATTTTCAAAAACCTGTTTCGCGAGGAGCAGATTTGATTGGATCTCTAGATTAATATTCCCAACTCAATGGCTGCAACTGTTTTCATCATTACACACACACACACACCAAAATTTAGTGATTTAAGTGACTAACAATTTTAAAAATAGTGACTATAAAAGAAGAAAAACCAAGGTTTTAAAAGTTCAAAAATGACTATGAATCTGAAACATTTCATAGTCTTTGCAACGAAGTAAATTTGGTCTTAGCCAACTTGTTAAAATGGGAAAACAAAAATCACAGCCAACTTCGATTCCGTAACTCGTGTTCATAGTTGGCCGTTCGACGATAAAGAAAGATACTGCATAATAATAATTAGATAATTTAGATTAATCCGATTAATATTTAAACTACCATTGCCAAAAGAAAATGAATAATAATTCGTATTTCTTAGGATAGATGACGCTGCAAAGTCACGTAACTATCATCTTTTCAGCCCCCCTGGACTTTATAGTTTCACCTATTCAAATGCTCAAACTCTTTCCAAGCTCCAAAATGAACAAGTTTAGAATTAATAACTGGCAAGATTTCACTTCAGCTAGGAGCAACAAACACAGCACCCCACACAAGGAGAACGCAACCCGTCAAAAGTCGTGAATTTTCTCGCGTACATTTTTCATTGGTTAGACGCTTTAGAAATTGTCTTCAGCGTAAAGGTTCGTCCAATGACATTTGTACACAGCAATGCGTTAGCGTGTTTAAAGGCTAGCAGCGTTCTCCTTGTGTTTGTTGCTCCTAGATTTCAGTTTGGTTTTTAGTTTAGAAGAGATTGTTTAAAGACAAATAATATTAAAAATTATGAAGTGATAAAAAGTTACTAATTTTTAAAAAGTTATTTTAGTGACAGAATTTAAACATGGTTGCATAATATTATCTTTTATAATATGATAATTTTAAGGTTTATGGCATTATAATAGACGGTAAAATAAATTCAAACGGCTCCCAGCCTCTGAAGGGTTTTTGAATTTGGGGGTAGGAAAAAAGGGGGAAAGTTTCGTGACAGCATGGCTGCCAGCCTCCCCACTTCGCGACTTTAATTGTCACTGAAGTCATTTCAACCGTTTTTCACGTCTATTACGATTGATATCAATTAATTATTTGTATTTTAATTTAAAGAATTCAAGTTATAGGTAAATTTACAGTTAAACAACCATTTTGTCTAGCTTTATTCCCGAAATATAACGGTCAGTTTACTTAGATGGCACCACGTGCTCTACGAAGAATCACGATTTAGATAATTGTTACTCGGCGACAGTTAAAAATTGGTCTCTGCGCATGCTCCAATACCAACCAATCCGGTGTTCCCTCCCTGGCTAGTGTCCAGTTTTCAAGTGGCAATGACGGTTTAAAATTCCACCCCCATTTATTTTACCGTCTATTAAGGGGATTTGTTTATTTGTGAATTAATTTAGGATTGAGGTGGTCTTTTCTATTTGAGACTCCAAGTAGGGGCCGAAAAACAAAACTATAATACGTAATTGGTGAACAGGAACCAGCCATAGTGGAAACTAGAATTCCAGACTTTCTCTAGTACTATTAACTTTTGGTGAAATTATAATTAAGAGTTTCGACTCACCAAGGACTCCTTTTGAATGTCCGACAGTTTGGTACAAATGCGGTACTGCAGCGGACCCAGGACGTAAATGGTCGCCGCGCCTATGATGGCGCTAAATCCGAGTTGCAAATACAGAAGGACTAATAGCAGGATGATCTACAGTAAATTGATAGCTTGTCAGAATTTTTTTTATTATGATACTAGGTGTATAATTTGTTTCAGTGTATAATTTGTTTCAGTGTATAATTTGTTTCAGTGTATAATTTGTTTCAGTGTATAATTTGTTTCAGTGTATAATTTGTTTCAGTGTATAATTTGTTTCAGTGTATAATTTGTTTCATTGTATAATTTGTTTCATTGTATAATTTGTTTCATTGTATGTATTAATGTTTGTGTGTACATTTTATTTTATAACCATTATTTGTAAATGGCTGCTAACAAACATTTTCCTAAAAATTCCTGATTTGAAGCGGCAAAAATTGATATATTCTATAGACCCATGATGAAAGTTGGGGGGCCGAAAATTAACATTTTTACCTGGCAACTCAGCATTTGGACGGAACATCCGTTTCCTTACTTCCGCCTGTATATTTCAATGGCGGTCACGTGGTTCAAACCGTCACAAACAGGATGTTCCGTCCAGAGGTCTCACTTAAGCCTCGTCTGCGGCCCTTCTTTTGTTATGGGTCTATTCTCTGACCCTTTCTACATGTAAAGTAAAACCCATCGAAAAATACTCCAGCCTCTCTGGCGCTAATATGTACTCGCCCGCTAATCCCCAAAACTTTCCATACCCTCTTCTGTAAAATGTTGGCCACCAGGGAAAAAATGTTTCATGGTAGTCTTCATGACGCCTTTAAGGTAGAATTCTAATCGGGACTCAAGTGAATGGGTCAACCTTTAACCACCGTAACCACGTAGTAAATAAATCAAAGTTTTATACAAAATCTTGTACTTTCTAAATTAAGATAGTCAAAATAATAACCTATCTTCTAGATTTTTCAGTCGGTTTAGAAGATAAAGTAGCTCTCCCAAATTAATAGTTAAAGGCGCGGAAAAGAAGAATAAATTCGAAAGTCCTTTAGCTAGATATTCTTCACTAGGACCATTCTTTAAATTTCTCTGCTAGTGCTTACCCCCTAGGGAACGAATATTTGCCAACATTTTTAAATGAACCAGGGAGGCATAATTATGTCGTTTAAGCCCGAAAATTTAGTTTCTTGGTTAAATATGTAGATTTAACAGTAAAATTTTTAAACAAATCTTTGTAAACGATGCAATAACGATATCTTACTAATTGTGTAAATATTGCTTTTATAATATGGCTACATTTTGAAAAATACTGAATTTACGCAGGCAACGGTGACTATTGCCAAAATGTCGGCCTGGAGTTTTAAAACCAAAAAATAACAACCAAAAAGATTGGATATAAGCCTGAATTTTTAAAATCCAAGAATAAATGGCAAGTCCTATTGAAGTAATACTTTTTAGTCGACCTTCGGCCTGAAGCATTAAAAAATAACAACAAAAGACCGGACGTAAGCCTGAATTTTTAAAACCCAATAATAGTTGGAGTTGCAAATCCTATTGACGTAAAGCGTATAGTTTTAGCAAAGGAATTTATAGAATGGTCTATTTTAGGAAGAAGCGTAAGGGTTATAGGCTTCGTGCGTAGTTTGGAGTTTGGCGAGCAGTGTCGCCGCCTGCTGGCCGTTTTATCAATAACGTGGGAAGTTGTTATTTACGCACCTAAGTATGACACTTGGGTGAAATTCTTCACCACATCCAGTGAAAGGAAAAATATATAAAAACCGCAACCCGATAGCGATTTTGTTAACTATACTTTCAGTGTAATAGAATCTGTTCGGTTGTAAACAATGGGAGACAAAGGTTTGGCGAAATTTACAACACTTACAAAAATGAAATCTAATCGCTACTTTGTCAAAATAATAATGAATTACTGAATCGGAACATAAAAATGCTGATTTAAAACAGTCAATTCGTCTCGGGAGTATATTTTTCGAATTGGATCTCCAAACGTGTTTTGTGCGGAGTCATCGCGCATTTTATCAACATCAACATAGTTTGTTTTTTAATAATTTCATTTAATTAAGGCTGAAAAAATAAAAAAAAAACACATATTTCCGCGTTTTCAATAACTGGGTTGCCACCAAAATTTGAGATTCAAATTCCTTGACTACTTCCTATTTTCCTCACCATTTTAATTAGTTTTCCATGACTTTTTAAGGCTAAAATTTTGATTTTATATTTTACTTTTATCAGAATTTTTTCCCCGAATTTTAACAAATTCTTATAATTCCCTGACTTTTACCCGAATTTTAACAAATTCTTATAATTCCTTGACTTTTCCCTGAATTACAAATTCTTATAATTCCCTGACTTTTCCCCGAATTTTAACAAATTCTTATAATTCCTTGACTTTTCCCTGAACTACAAATTCTTATAATTCCCTGACTTTTCCCCGAATTTTAACAAATTCTTATAATTCCCTGACTTTTCCCTGAATTACAAATTCTTATAATTCCCTGACTTTTCCCCGAATTTTAACAAATTCTTATAATTCCTTGACTTTTCCCTGAATTACAAATTCTTATAATTCCCTGACTTTTCCCCGAATTTTAACAAATTCTTATAATTCCCTGACTTTTCCCTGAATTACAAATTCTTATAATTCCCTGACTTTTCCCCGAATTTTAACAAATTCTTATAATTCCTTGACTTTTCCCCGAATTTTAACAAATTCTTATAATTCCTTGACTTTTCCCTGAATTACAAATTCTTATAATTCCCTGACTTTTCCCCGAATTTTAACAAATTCTTATAATTCCCTGACTTTTCCCCGAATTTTAACAAATTCTTATAATTCCCTGACTTTTCCCTGAATTACAAATTCTTATAATTCCCTGACTTTTCCCCGAATTTTAACAAATTCTTATAATTCCTTGACTTTTCCCTGAATTACAAATTCTTATAATTCCCTGACTTTTCCCCGAATTTTAACAAATTCTTATAATTCCTTGACTTTTCCCTGAATTACAAATTCTTATAATTCCCTGACTTTTCCCCGAATTTTAACAAATTCTTATAATTCCCTGACTTTTCCCTGAATTACAAATTCTTATAATTCCCTGACTTTTCCCCGAATTTTAACAAATTCTTATAATTCCTTGACTTTTCCCTGAATTACAAATTCTTATAATTCCCTGACTTTTCCCCGAATTTTAACAAATTCTTATAATTCCTTGACTTTTCCCTGAATTACAAATTCTTATAATTCCCTGACTTTTCCCCGAATTTTAACAAATTCTTATAATTCCTTGACTTTTCCCTGAATTACAAATTCTTATAATTCCCTGACTTTTACCCGAATTTTAACAAATTCTTATAATTCCTTGACTTTTCCCTGAATTACAAATTCTTATAATTCCCTGACTTTTCTCCGAATTTTAACAAATTCTTATAATTCCCTGACTTTTCTCCGAATTTTAACAAATTCTTATAATTCCCTGACTTTTCCCTGAATTACAAATTCTTATAATTCCCTGACTTTTCCCCGAATTTTAACAAATTCTTATAATTCCTTGACTTTTCCCTGAATTACAAATTCTTATAATTCCCTGACTTTTCCCCGAATTTTAACAAATTCTTATAATTCCTTGACTTTTCCCTGAACTACAAATTCTTATAATTCCCTGACTTTTCCCCGAATTTTAACAAATTCTTATAATTCCCTGACTTTTCCCTGAATTACAAATTCTTATAATTCCTTGACTTTTCCCCGAATTTTAACAAATTCTTATAATTCCTTGACTTTTCCCTGAATTACAAATTCTTATAATTCCCTGACTTTTCCCCGAATTTTAACAAATTCTTATAATTCCCTGACTTTTCCCTGAATTACAAATTCTTATAATTCCCTGACTTTTCCCCGAATTTTAACAAATTCTTATAATTCCTTGACTTTTCCCTGAATTACAAATTCTTATAATTCCCTGACTTTTCCCCGAATTTTAACAAATTCTTATAATTCCTTGACTTTTCCCTGAATTACAAATTCTTATAATTCCCTGACTTTTCCCCGAATTTTAACAAATTCTTATAATTCCCTGACTTTTCCCCGAATTTTAACAAATTCTTATAATTCCCTGACTTTTCCCTGAATTACAAATTCTTATAATTCCCTGACTTTTCCCCGAATTTTAACAAATTCTTATAATTCCTTGACTTTTCGCTGAATTACAAATTCTTATAATTCCCTGACTTTTCCCCGAATTTTAACAAATTCTTATAATTCCTTGACTTTTCCCTGAATTACAAATTCTTATAATTCCCTGACTTTTCCCCGAATTTTAACAAATTCTTATAATTCCCTGACTTTTCCCTGAATTACAAATTCTTATAATTCCCTGACTTTTCCCCGAATTTTAACAAATTCTTATAATTCCTTGACTTTTCCCTGAATTACAAATTCTTATAATTCCCTGACTTTTCCCCGAATTTTAACAAATTCTTATAATTCCTTGACTTTTCCCTGAATTACAAATTCTTATAATTCCCTGACTTTTCCCCGAATTTTAACAAATTCTTATAATTCCTTGACTTTTCCCTGAATTACAAATTCTTATAATTCCCTGACTTTTACCCGAATTTTAACAAATTCTTATAATTCCTTGACTTTTCCCTGAATTACAAATTCTTATAATTCCCTGACTTTTCTCCGAATTTTAACAAATTCTTATAATTCCCTGACTTTTCTCCGAATTTTAACAAATTCTTATAATTCCCTGACTTTTCCCTGAATTACAAATTCTTATAATTCCCTGACTTTTCCCCGAATTTTAACAAATTCTTATAATTCCTTGACTTTTCCCTGAATTACAAATTCTTATAATTCCCTGACTTTTCCCCGAATTTTAACAAATTCTTATAATTCCTTGACTTTTCCCTGAATTACAAATTCTTATAATTCCCTGACTTTTCCCCGAATTTTAACAAATTCTTATAATTCCTTGACTTTTCCCTGAATTACAAATTCTTATAATTCCCTGACTTTTCCCTGAATTACAAATTCTTATAATTCCCTGACTTTTCCCCGAATTTTAACAAATTCTTATAATTCCCTGACTTTTCCCCGAATTTTAACAAATGCTTATAATTCCCTGACTTTTCCCTGACGTGTGGCAACCCTGTTTGCTATATATGCTTATATTTATTTGTAAGTGGCGAAGTTAGGATAACATATAAAAGGTAAAAATGGGTGGTCAAGATTACAAGTGTCATACATAAGTATTGTGTTTCTTATTATTATTTGTAAGTCATCTGGTTATTCAAAATTCGCTGTGTACAACAGCTAAAAATTTCAGCCTCAAAACATTAAACTATATAAAAAAAGATTTAGTTTAAAACAAATTCCACAGATGGCTCTAAGCTCGAAGCCTATGTTCTACAGAGCTGGCGCGCTCTCTGTAAATTTCTTTAAAGGGGAAGACTACAGTGGCAATTGTCTACTTTCGCGCTATTTCAAGCTGAACTCTTTAATTTGGTATTTTAACTTATAAAATTAATATTTAAGTGTAGAACAGCCTCTTGTTTAGTGACTAAAACAATTTTGTCAATTTAAAACTTTAAAGTAATTACGTTTTAATTCGGATCCCCGGAGCTAAACAAGTTGGGCAAGAGCCCAAACTACCCTTTAGTTAGGACCTTATATCTCGTTAACTATTAATATTAGAATTATCAAAATTATTTTAAGCACTAGAGGGAGGTTCAGCCTAGTAAAATAAATAAAATAAAATAAATAATCAGCTAGGCTAATACCCAAGGCACCACCCTAGGCCAATAAGAAAAATATAATTCAATTATGTAATAGTTAAAACAGAAACGTTCAGCTTGAACGAAAAAGAATCTTTTACTGTATTCTTCCCCCTTAAGATCGCTTCTTGGTGGTCCAACAAAGTTTAATTCAACGTACTTTGAAAGGAACAGCCCAGATATAATGGCCCATTGTGAAGAGCATCATCATGTTAATGGAATCGACGGACATATGGTTGACAATGGCTCCAGCGTCAAGCCCAGTCGCCGACGTCATGCGCAGTGATTTTCGATACACCAAGCTCTAATAATGACAAAATATAAGGAATTAACTTGAACTTCGAATGAATAAAATTTTAATTTAAAAAATAAAACCAATCGACCATCCCATCCAGCCAGCCAAAAATTATCAAACCATTACTTTCGTATACGCGTAAAATTAAAAAGTAAAATTTGGTTCGTATCGAAAAAAAAACCGTAGATAAATTATTGAGCCCGATAAAACGCCGGTTGAACTTCAAAGCCGCGATTTTGATAAGCGTAGTTGGGTGATAAATAAGAAGTCGTAGTCCAGTTTAAAAAAACTAACAAATCTTAGGTTTTCTTGAAGAATTTCCTTCGTCTTACTCTTCGGCTTTTAAAATGAAGTTCAGGCAAGAATTCTGGCCCCCAATAATGAAGTTAAGCCACCCATTGAAAACGTGTAGGAGTGTAGATTGTAGATAATAAAGCTACCGATGGGTGGCTAAATTATATAGATAGTGGAAATTTTCGTAAGTACCGAAAATAAGCGTAAAATATTAACTTCAATCAATTGATTTCTTTACTTAAATCAAAAATAAAGTGGATTTTCTTTAGGCTTAAGGAATGTACTGATTAAAGACAATATTTCTGACGTTTTTCTCGGATCTACGATAATAGAGAGTTTCAGCAAACCAATTTCTAGGCGTTACGGTTTACGCGAACGTCTACCAATCTCCTGAACGTTGCAGACGTTCGCGTAAACGCCCAGAAATGGGTTTGCTGAAACTCTGTATTAAAATTAGCTCAAAAGCGTCGGCGAGCGAACAAAATGCCGTCAATCAATTGCGAATAAAGTTATTTTCTTTAGGCTTAAGAAATGTACCGATTTAAGTCAATATTTTGGACGTTTGTGTCTAAGATATTAAAATCAGCAACCGAACAAAACGCCGTCAATCAATTGCGACTGGTCTTCAAGTACCCTTCGCGAAAAAGAAAAGAATAAAAACCTGCAAGGCTGATTTGAGATGGATACCCTCCATGATGGCTAAGTGGTTGAAGTTGTTCGAGAATGTACTCTGCAGGAAAGTCGCCAAAAGAACAATGCACGCCATTATGTAGCCGTTTTGCAGAAAATACCAAGTTGAAACAGCCTGACAAAATATAAACAATTTCCGCAATTAACAGAAAAACCTATCTCCAAATATTTTGGATTTTTTTCCATTTAATTCTCCCACAAAAATGTTTTATTAAAATTAACGCTTAAAGGGAATATAGAGTGGTCCTAATCTCTTCTCCCCAGGGTTGGCTAACCAGGGTTTAAATCTTTGTTTAAACCAAGAATGTATTTATTTATACTCAGGGATAATGAATATGTCGAGACTATCGACGGACACGTTGAGGCCCTAACCCCGTCACGCTAAGGGGGGGGGGGGGGAGGGGAAATAAAGACGGTCTTATTTTTTGCGTCCTCGCAGCAGCGTTAATCGCGTCGAAAAACGTAATTTTTAAGAACCAATGAGATTGCAGTATTATTTGATTTTATTAAAGCGGAGGAGCATACCGGGGGCCCCAACGGGTGAAATTGGAGTAACGCTAAAAATAATCTCGACATATTCATTCTCCCTGAGTATAAATAAATACATTCTTGTTTAAACCAAGTGATTAAAAAAAAATGGTTTTTTTAACTAAAAATTATTCCAAAATGTTTGTACATTTTCTTACCGAAATGATTAAATTTCTAAATCATTTACAAGGTGACCACATTTCCTTTATTTTCAATATCTTCCTATAAATTCCTTACGTTTTTTCATGTAGTATATAACCCGAAAAAATTCTTTAGGTTTTCTTGTGTAGTATAGCCCGAAACATTCCGTCGTCGTGTACCCTTCTTCATCCTATATTTCACTTTATTTTAATTACGGTTTTTCGATCAGAATCCTTATTTTTTATTATGGTTTTACCTATATTTTCCTTAAATTCGCTTGAAAATTTCCCATTTATTCAATAAATGTTTGGAGACTTTTTCATGGTCACCCTGCATTTATACCAAACAAATTGTGCATGGTTCAATCTAGGAATTTGTTTATTACTCATATTAATTTTTAGTTGATTCTTAATATATACACTCTTTTTAGATAGTCGGCCATTTCATTACAGGCCTAATTTAAAATAGTACAGGCAAGGGCGCCTGTACGTGCTCATCAGCTCGAGACGTCGCGTGCACTTGACCGCGTGAAGCAGCCTTGCATGCACTTTTTGAAATCAGACCTGTAATAAAATGGCAGCTCTCACAAATAAGGATATAAAAGAGTGTATATGCACGGTTAAGCAAAAGCGAAATATAGATTAAAAGTAAAATAAAGCAGTGTTTAAAAATGAGCCTGGTTTAAACAAAAAAAGTTTTTTTTTTTAAAGTGTGTTTTTCCCCAACCCTGCTTCTCCCTTTAAACGTTAATTTTAAATAAATTATTGTTTTTTAATCTAAGGCGCTGTTGACGTATCTTAAAATATTTCGAATTTTTATTATTTAACCCGCAAACATTTAATAAAATTAACGATTAAAAGGATAATTAAGTAGGACATTCGATAGTGCGTCAACGCAATGCACCATTTTGCCACTAGGATCGCTGTTGACGCGGGTTGGGGAAAAACACGGTTTTTATAATAAAAACCCAAAAAAAAGTTTTTTGTTTAAATCAGGTTTTTTTAAACACTAATTTATTTTACTTTTAATCTATATTTCGCTGTTGTTTAACCGTGCATAACATGTTACCAATCAGCTGAAAATTAATACGAGTATTATTACAAGTCTCACGTGACCAGAACAAAGTTTTAGTTTAATTTTTGATTTTGTGACCATGAAAATGCCCCAAATTTTCAAGTGAATAGTTGATTTTATAAAATAAAAAGTGGTCTTGCCCAACTTGTTAACATGTTGCTCTTACGTCACAAGACACAGCTTTATTAGTATATTTTGCGCACGAGCGATTTGCACGCGCGCTAAAGAAACCTATATTCCTCGCGACTGTAGCGCGCGCTAGTAGGCTTGTGAAAGTAAGAGACTGTGACGTAAGAGCAACATTTCAACAAGAAGGCCACGTTAGTTTATAAAAAAGAACTATTAAAAGAAAATATAGGAAAGTCCATAAGCAAAAATAAGGATTCTTATGGAAAAACTGTAAATTAAATAAAGTGAGATATTGGATGAAGAAGGGTACACGACGACGGATTGTTTTCGGGCTATACTACATGAGAAAAGCTAAGGAATTTATAGGAAGGTATTGAAAATATAAGAAATGTGGTCACCTTGTAAAGGTTTTAGAAATGTAATCATTTCTGTAAGAAAATGTACAAACATTTTCGAATAATTTTTAATTAAAAAAACTAAATTATTAAAAACCCATTGGTTTTTATAAAATTACCTGGTGAAATCGGTTTCGGTAGCTTATACCTATTGATCGGGTAAAACGGGTACCGGTAATATTTTACCGATTTACCACGTTAAATCGGTAGCGGTAAATTTTTACCGATTATTTGAGCGAAATCGGTATTGGCCAATTTTTACAGATTATTCGAGTGAAATCGGTATAGGCAAAATTTTACCGATTATTCGAGTGAAATCGGTATCGGCAAATTTTAACCGATCATTCAGGTTAAATCGGTATCGGCAAATTTTTACCGATTATTCGAGTGAAATCGGTATGGGTAAAATTTTACCGATTATTCGAGTGAAATCGGTATCGGCAAATTTTAACCGATCATTCAGGTTAAATCGGTATCGGCAAATTTTTACCGAGTATTCGAGTGAAATCGGTATGGGTAAAATTTTACCGATTATTCGAGTGAAATCGGTATCGGCAAATTTTAACCGATCATTCAGGTTAAATCGGTATCGGCAAATTTTTACCGATTATTCGAGTGAAATCGGTATAGGCAAAATTTTACCGATTATTCGAGTGAAATCGGTATCGGCAAATTTTTACCGATTATTCGAGTGAAATCGGTATGGGTAAAATTTTACCGATTAATAGTAAAAAAATAGAAATGAATTAATCCTTGAATTGTTTAGCAAAAGGTCAAAATACTCTTATTTTCTGGGTCCATTGTGTAAGTGGTAGAAATGACTGAAATGTAAAGAGTGGCAACTATTGAAAAGCTGACAGAAGCGAAACGAATGTTACCGCATCGATGATTACACAATATTGCGTTATTGTATCAAATGAATGAAATGGACAAATTACAGAAAGGAAATGGTTGGCATTTACAGACAGTTAACCCCTCCCCGAACAGACAAGTTCCGTGGCTTAGAAAACGAGTTTTGACTAACAATTAGATACAATTTATTTGAAAAATTTCAATGCCAGAATTGAAAACGGGTGTATTCGACACAGGGTTGTCCGATTGATTTACTAATCAGGTAGGCTAATCAATTTAAGTTACCGCTGCACTCACATTATTAATTTGTCATTACAATAAGGCTTAAACCGTTAAAAAATCAATTAAAATTTAATTAAAATCTTTATTGATTTCAATTAATTTATTCGTTTTAAGCCTTATTCAAATAAAATAGTTTTTTCGATTGAAAAAGACAAAAAATCAAACGGCGAAGCAAACGCTATCATAACAAGGTTGCCATGCATTTTCCGTTATAATTTATTTCATTCGCAACCCTGTTTTCATCGAAAATGTATGGCAACCCTGTTTTCAAGTGCTTAGCATACAGAGTTGCCAAGCACGCGCTCATAGACTCGTAAAATCAGCGACAGCTAGGAGCAACAAACACAAGGAGAACGCAGCTAGCCTTTAAACACGCTAACGCAGTGTTGCGTACAAATTCTATTGGACGAACGTTTTACGGAAAGGGGAAAGACAATTTCCGAATTTTCCCCATCCGATGGCAGCAGGTGCTAAAGCATCTAACCAATGACAACTGTACGCAAGAAAATGCACGACTTTTGACGGGTTGCGTTTTCCTTGTGTGCAGGGGCGTATTAACCATTAGGCAGAGTAGGCACGTGCCTAGGGCGCCATTTTTCTAGGGGCGCAAAAACTCTGATAAAACCCCACGGTTCAAGTGCTTGGCTTGCCCTTACTCAGCTGACCAGCCCGTTAGACAATGCCCAGGGGCTGAAAAAATTTCTGTGCCTAAAGGCGCTGAAAGGGCTAATCCGTCCCTGCTTGTGAGGGGTGCTGTGGCTGTTGCTCCTAGGTGCCAGTGACATAGGAGCTACATTAAACCCAAGAGAGCACAACACTTTATTGAAAAACCTGACAGTACTTTTAAAATAGGGTACATTACCTGCATTTCGTCGTGTTCTTTGTCGGCGCGAACTTTTTCCACGTAGGCGAGAATGACCGAGATGGACATTGGGCCGATGAGTCCGACAAGGTCGCCCACGATTTTGATGACGCCGCCCAGGGCCAAAGTGTGCCAGAAACACCGGAAGTAACATCTCCATAAAGACACTGATTTTCCTCTGCCCTCAGCTTTGGCCTGATTGAATATTAGAAATCATACATTAGCTTAAGTGACAAAGACTAAAATAGGATAATTTAAATTGAATCTACAATTTAAAAAGCTAATTTAATTTTTCTGATTATAAAAATAATTTTAATAAATAATTTTTATGATTTTTAAAATTTTCGATTATTTACCAACTATGCTAGGCGAAATAGTCGCTACACTGTAATATTATTTTGATAACGCAGGGCACACGACGGCGAAAAGATCAACACGTAGGCTATATTCAGACAATCTGATTTAGTTGAGTCCAAACACGAACTTTAGTCGTCGCGTACCCCTTTTTATCTAAAAAACTAAATATTTTGCCCAAATGTTTCATACGAACGTCTGCTATACGCGTATATTAAAAGGTTGGTAAATTAGCTGGGCCAGTTTAAAAATTAAATGCTTGGGATGTTAGTGGCCCAGTTGACCACTTAATTAAATCATAGTTTTTTCCCCTCAAGATTTTAGTTCATGAAAAAATTCTATATTAATCCCTAAAATTGTTTGGTCTTTGCTTCTATGCTGTGTGCTTGCCAAGCACTAACCTACTAAGCCTATGCCCTAGCACATATTGTCAAGAATAGATAATTTGACCATAAATTATGAAAGCCGGATTTTGAAGGTTAAAAATGGTAAGTGGCCAGTTTTTTAATTAAACTACCTAGGCTCTACTGGCCACAGGTCCAATTTAAAAAAAAAATCATTATTTCCCAGCCTGCGACCCAGCCAGCAAAATTTAAATTTATATGAAAGACCATGAGAAACTGCTATTTCGTTACATGTCGTCTGAAACCGAAAACTACGAAAGTCACGAAATTCTGATCTCCATATATATTTAAATTTCATAGGGTCGGTTTCGTGGGTTACAAATGTTGATACATTTCAATTGGTTGTTAAGTGTCTGTCACTGTCTGTGAGCGAATAACAAGTCCTTGTTGTCAATATATGCTTTCCTGCAAAAATTATAATAACAGTTTCTCCTTATTTAAATAAAACCAATAAAATTAAAATTGTGCAGTTGGGCACAAGTTTCGCAATAAAGGCGGAAATATAAAACAATCACTTAACACTTCATTCGTATAATTTATAAGTGTTTGGACGTAATCTGGATAAAATAGCTATTCGATTACAAGACGACTAGAAATGAGATTTCTTTCAATAGATTTATGAACACAGAGCGAAGATAATCGAGCAACGGAATTCCCTTATGCGTAATTGATAAAGTTATAGTACTGTCTCTGCCGATTGAGATATCAAAATAGCAAGACTGAGTGTCGACTGCAAGCAATGAACCAATTTGTTAAATTAATAAGGAAGTCACACACTCCTTTCTTTTTCAAGTTTTTTTTTGGCACTCGACTTCTAGACGCGAATAATGCTATTATGAAGCGCTCGAAAAAACCCTTGGAATTATTAATTGCGTAATTTGTTTTTTCAAGAATGCTATGCCACTTACGAGTAAGGTTTATTAGAATGCTATTATTGTCAGTCAATTATATTATAACGCGCTTCGGTGGTACTTTAGGCTTAGTTTATGTTAGGACAATAGGACTTAAAGCAAGTCGACGTAAAGTAGCTCAACAGATGTCGCTAGCGTCGAAATAAAACCAAGATAGATAAGCTACATTTTTACCCAATAGGCGAATACTTAAATGCACACCTCGCGTTGATTGGCTCGTTTGTAAATTGATCAATAACATAAATTACCGAAATTTTAAACAATATATTTTACATGGGATATATAATTTAGGTTAAAGTCCACTAAATATAGTATAAGACGTCTAAATATAATACTCTACAATGGCTTACTGACGACGGTATAATTTGGCTTTTTTAAATTTTAGCTTCCTTCGCCATAAATAGATGGCACCACGCTCTCCAGTAAAGGCGTTTTTTTCTTAGAATCGGATAGATTCATGGCCATCTCTAATAACAGGGGCCTTTGTAATACAGGTGGCAATGATAGAGCCGACAGTTGCTTAAGCCTCGTACACCGAAATATACTCAGTTGCCACAATATTTTCAGATTAAAATTTCCTGATCATTTTTGAGATTTCCCCCGACTTTTTTACGCTTAACATTATAATTTATTTTACTATATTTTACTTTCAACAGATTTTAAGGAATGATTAAATTTGAATTTATAAATAATGATACTTCGATTTTAATATATTTTTTGCATCGTGTGCTTATATTTTAATTTAAGAATAAACGTTCTTATGACTTTTTCATTTGTCTGTAGCAGACGCTAGATCATAGGGGCTACCTCGGAGAAGCTAGCGCAGCACCACCTAGACTCGTTTCACTGTGTTACTTTAAATTCGAAATTCAAATTATAAGACAAGGTTTTATTCTAAAAATATTTATTTTCTACGTATCATTAGCATATGTAACATAATTACTCATAAGTATACCTCAGTAAAACATTTCTAAAGAAATAAATTATCTCAGACCTTGTTCACACGAAACATAAAATTAGTGGATACTAAATGATAAATTTCAATATTCCTCGCGCTATTAGAAAGGTTACCATGGCAACATAATATCGCGAAGCACGAGCTAAACTAAATTGTCAAAGCGTTTGCCAAATCAACTTCTCTAACTTCTATTTCCCATTTATAAAGGTGGATATGTCGCGTTTTTCGTCACGGAGTTGGAAGTGACGTAATTAACGTCATATTAGCTTATTACTTAATGGTTGCGGTTAACAGTAATATCGAGTTTAAGAAAAAAATTGTTGAAAATGGAAAGTATAGCTACGATCATTGAGTTGGGAATATTAATCTAGAGGTCCAATCGAAACGTCGGATTTCAGTATTTCGCGAAACAAGTTTTTAAAAATAAGAATACCGTCGTCTGCTTCCAAATGACGAGAAAACGTTATCATTCTACCCGTGGCGCCGTCTATCTCTCGATGGTTCGTTCAAATAAGACGCGTTTTCCGCCAAAAATATTTTGTTTTTCAAAAATAATGGATGGCGCCACGGGTCATATGATAACGTTTTCTCGACATTTAGAGGAGACGACACATTCGTAATTTTCAAGAACTTGTTTCGCGGGGAGCAGATTTGATTGGATCTCTAGATTAATATTCCCAACTCAATGGCTACGATATGGTCGATACCATAATGCCCACCAGCTAGCCAAACCGTTCACCTCACTCACTAAAATTTAAAACCACAATATGAACTAAAATAGTCATAAAGAACCCTATTTACAAATCTTTATCCTTGTTTCAAGTGGCCCATAAATTCCAAAAAAAAAATACCCAACAAATATTTGCTAACGGTAAATGACGGTAGCAATAAAATGACGTATTTACTTTTTCCCGTTGGTAGATCTCGAAGAAACGTTCAAATTGTCGTTCCGACCGTTCCTCCTGATAATAGACAACGAACGGAAGGTTAAATTACAAATATTAGGCAATCGTCACAACTTTCATTCGTAAATAATATTGTTGTACAATAATTCCATCTGCCTCAATGTATTTTGAGATAAAACCGGTTACCCGATTAAGAAATATTTGGGTTTAGACCAAGGTTCGTAAAAGAAAAAGGCACTATATGGGTTTAGACAATACGATGTACTATTCAGTAGGTTCGGATTCATTATTGCTATCTTAGGTCCAGTGCCGGATTAAAGACTAGGTCTACGGGCCCCCACCAACGACAAATTATTTTGGCGTACATGAATAAAAAAAATAGAATCATAAATATCTGATTATCTGGCCGGTTTTATTCGTAGCAGACGTCTCTTAGGTAGAGAAAGTTTAAACTTGAGTTGTGTGTAAAGTCAGTAAAGAGCGAAATTTACGGTTGACTCTGCCCGCCTCTGCCAATGCCGACTGAGGGGTTGGGGGGAATGAAAAGCATGCTAATTTTCTTTTTTTTTTTTGCCACCGAACTACTTTGGAGCCCCTTTAACCCCCGAGTTTGAACAAAATCGGGGAGAAATACCTCGGGATGTCTCCTTGTTAGTGCCTAGGGCTCTACCTTCAGTAAATCCGTTACTGCCAAGGTCGTTCACAATTTTCAGACCTAAGAATTATTACTGTCCAAACACGCATTTTTCTCATTCGGGTACCCAGTTGTATCTCAATATTTACTGGGACAGATGTAAAGAACTTCCAAATAATCAGCCCAGTAGCCCTACACACCATAAAAAAATTAAAATGGGGGGGGAATCAAGATTTTTGCGGGGGGGGGCTCTGAGTTCTCAGCTACGCCACTGAATCAGCCTTTTCACTTTAGAAAAAGGCACATAAGTTCCTAACCTTATAAGTGCTGGATTTTCGTCTGCTAGGCCACGGCCAACTCGCGCCATAGCGGCCAACCGTTCGTTGAAGTTTCTATTTTAACATACGAACAAAAATATATCTCGGTGTCGAGCGCTCCTTGCGGAAAATAAATTCTAGAATAGTTTTTGCATTGAAGCCAATATAAAACGATCGTGGCGCTGAACGCCGATAGTTTATAGCGGGAAAATCCTTGTTCATGGAATTTCGGCGAATGGGATGGCCGCTATTGTGCGAGTGTCAAAGTTGGCCGTGGCTAAGCACACAATTTGTCATTTTAATAAACAAAGCGTTTTTTTGGCAGATTAAAATCCAGTGGTTATGTGAGCTTATCGCTTTTTCCACTAGATGTCTCTATGTTAAATGAAAAGGCTAATGAGGTAGATTTTAATCCAAATATGATTAAGATGGCGCAACAACAAACTTTCCCGCTTATAGAGTAATATCGGCGTGACGTACGACGACGTCACCCATGGTTTTTCCCATAGTAAAAAACTGCCCTTAAAACGGCGGCCATAGCCCAAAGCTACTCTATATTTAATAACGGCGCGCGACACATGCTCCGGGTAGCGTTATAATAAACACGTGTCACTGAGCGTACGTTGCGCGCCGTTACGAAATAGAAGCGGGAAAGTTTTGTGTGGCGCCATCTTCAGCATATTTGGAGCAGTGGCGTTTTAACTACATATCGCGCTTGAGATTAATTTAGCGCCCTATTACCGTTTCACAAGTTGCGGTCCCCTACGCTTAAGCCTACTTAGCCTATTGGTTAATCCGCCACTGATTGGGAGTAAATATCCTCCTCATGGCATGCACGCACTTACTTCTGGTAATTTCCCTAAATCTTCGAACTCCAAAGGCCGTTGGTAGCCAAGTTTGAGAAGAGGTACCAACCAGAAGAACGTGGCTTTGGATAGAAGTGTCACGTAGTTGTGAAGATATTTGACACCTGCGATACTTTTGCTCCTGAGAGATAGACCATGTTTTCCAAAATATTTCTAAGACCAAATAAAAGATGTCTTTAGTTCGAGCATCGATGGTTCGATAATATATTTGCGTTTCATTACTTTTTAACATTAACAGGGCTGCCACAGATTTCCCCTGACCAATTCATAAACAACAAAATAAAAAAAATCTTCTGCAAGGCTACCCATAACGCGCAGATACTACTTAACGTATTATAATAACCAAGAATGTATTTATTTATATTCAGGGTATAAATAAATACTGGGTATAAATAAATACATTCTTGTAATAACTGAGAAAACTAATAAAATATAAATAATAAAAATTTCAATACCAACTATTAAAAAAACTGATTTTTTTAATAGGTTTTACAATTCCCAGTCTTTAAACCCATTTTGAAATTCCCTGATTTTTCCAGGTACAGTCGCAGCCCTGATTAATGACGTATTAAAAGTATTTGGTGCAGCATATATTCGTCGTAAGTGTTATTGCACCTTAGATCATAGACTTCTTTGGTCTATTGACCAAAGACATTGTCAATTAAAAAAACCACTACCAAAACATATTTACATGTTATTTTCGATTGAATGTACACCCATTATATAGATATAACCACTTTATATGCGGGTAGCACGAGATGAAATTGAATAAATGCTTCGCGAGTTCTCTTCTACTTATTAGCTTAATTCCTAAATTTACTCCACCGTTAGTTCTACTGCACCGTTTTAATATACCTATAGAAATGTGTCAATGGGAACGTCTACGCAAAATTCCCTGGCATCTGGATCTAGTCCTCTAAAATTAGCCGAAACTAGTATTTATTATAGTAAGCACGTAAACAAATTTTGCGTTTTGGTTATATAAAATATGGTCAATTTTGGTAATGAAGCTTTTAGAACTTACAAACGTTCGCGTTTAAAAATTTTAACTAGATGCTTAGCTAACCAAGGAGTTAATAACTTACTACTACATTGAAACAAAACGATAAGTTATATAAAAATATATTACCTGTTGTAGTAGAACGGTGAGCTCAATCCCTCCGAGCAATGAGTAAAGCACCACATCGGCCCATGTTAGTTTCAGTCGCAGATAATAAATATTGATTCCACTTTCATAAAGCACTAATAACTTTGCAATTTTTACGAATGAAGCCAATGGCCAGTATATTAAAAGTAGTAATAAATACTTTGGGCAGTTTTTAGCCTCGACTTTATGGTAATATATTAAGGCTAAAACCGCGGATGTAAATGATACAACCGGGGTAATTATGAAATGAAGCTGTTCTGAAGGCTTGGAGACAAGCTGGGAACTTAAAATTCCCTCCGCAACACTGAACAAGTGGCAAAATATTAAACACATACTTAAAATCCACCGGGAAGAATGTTCGTAGTAATATTGAGCAATGTCTTTGTCAACAGTAACTTTCTTTATAAACTGTAGCCATAAGAGCAAACAAAGTATTAATAAACACAGCACAATATTCAGTAATAAATTTGCTAAATCAGTCACACATTCTTTATATTGAGGTAGTATTTCTAAAGTTTCGTTTCCCAGTGGAAAAATATATCCACCACAAAAAGATACCATTTTGAATTATATTTTTTGACAACACCTATATACCGGTCTCCATAAAATGACTAAATACTCCTACAAGTTCATACACCCACAGAAAATTTGTTCGAGACCGCATGTATAAGATCCTTTTTAAGGAACTCTAGCCAAGACCTGGAGACGAACGCTCCTTGGGTTTGAGTAAATATTTTTTCACTCGCTTGTATTTGGTTTATCTTGAGATTATACAGTACAATCAAATGAACCATAGCAAAACTTGTTTATGCAGCCTAGTATATTTATTACTTTACCGAAAAACGCTGGCCAGAGCAACACCTGTTCCAAGTTTAGCCTCCTTCAGAAGATTCCTGACGGTTATTACCTTAATAATTAATGTGCTTCGTAAAAGATCGTAGAACTAGCGAATTAGACACGATAAAACGCGAAGCAACTACGATACGGCGTATCAAAACTCATTCAAAACGAGTATATAATCGTGCTTTCTCACGCCTACTGTGAAAATTAATGCGTCGTCTTCCTCCCCCAGTCCCACCCTCGCATTCCCTTTAAAATTTGACAGCTGTTTGAATATTGTGTCGCCATCTATGCGGTAAAATGGAAATCTCTGAGTGAATATTATCCCGGTTACTGGCAACCCGGCATAAAAATAATAATGGCTGATATGTTGATGTGAAGACTGCGATTAAAAATCAGTTTCAAAGTGTTTTATTTTAACCAGTAACTTCAAAATGTCACTGGAAAGCATTCCTCCAGATTTGAAAAACCTTCGAGCTTGTTTACTATGTTCAATGGTTAAGGTAATATATATTTTTGTGTTTATAATTTGTTAACTAAGCCTTGGTCAGTTTTTGGGTTTTCCAGTGAAAGAAGAGATAGATTAAGATGGGTAAAAAAGTTACATTAGAATCCCAACTAAGTTAAAACCTTAGAAATATAGTAACCCTTATCCAGGCAATTTAAAATTCTTACTGAAAACTTTTTAATAGACGTTCGAGAAGTTTGAAAATGACGGTTGCGATAACTGTGACGACTATTTGGCCCTGAAAAACAACCGTGATATGGTTTATGATTGCACCAGCTCAAATTTTGATGGGTAATAATATACATTTTTTGAAATTCAAGTTATAAATAGATTTGGCATGTTTAACAAATGCTTTAAATCTTTGAATTAATTCCGTAAAGTCTTTTTATAATGTTTAGTAACAAAAAAAAACCATTTGATTTAAAAAAGCTTAATAAACTTTAAAAAGTTAAAAATATTCCATATGAAGGTCAGAAGGTTTTTAGGAATGTATAAAATTTGCGTTAGCGGGATATTAATGCCCATTTGTGTTGCAATGGAAGGGAAAACATAGAATCACGTTGCTACTCAATGAGTCAATGGAAACGTTTTGATATTTTTTCGTCATTTTTGACAGTTTATTGAAGGTCCATCTAAATAAAAATAATAGCCTTATGCAAAATAGGATTTTTTTTTTCTAAACTAGACCATTTAATTCAATATTTTAGTAAAATCAAAAGTACAGGAGACGTTTCATTTTTCTGAAGGTATTAAAAATCGTTTTAATCAGAAATTTCTTGGTCGCCTCTCGTGAAGGGATCACAAAGGAAAAATATATTTTACTTCATACTGTTTTACTCAATTATACGAGCCTAATTTTTTTCTAATAATTTTGCGTTTATGTTACATTTTTATTAATTTGAAATATGTCATTTAAACATTTTTCTCTTGTTTTTAAAGTGGGGCATGACAGAATCAATTATTCTTGATCAGAGTTAACTATTATCGTGCCTCATTTTAAATATTATCAAATGCGATTATGAGGGCAAAATTGGATTATTGGATGTGTAGATTTGTCTTGTACTCAATATGTTATTGTTAATTACATAACATTTAATAAGCGTACGGTCAAATTTTTAGATTTATTCAGTATTGTCTTTCGCTAATCAAGTAAAAAAACCTGGGAGAAAAACTGATTTAATTCAGTTATTGGTGATCTAAGTAAAAAATTATCATTACCAGTATTGTATTTTTTTATTGCTGGTCTGGGTTATAAATTGAAGTACCCCAAGCCATCAGTAATACACCCCAAAAGCTGCCCATGGGGTAAAGGAAGAACGCATGTTCAGGGTCATAGTATTTTTACTATTTACAATGAAATATAACGAAACATTTTGAATGCCATGTATTCCCACTGATGGTCTTAAATATTTTTTGGTTTTTCCTTAGAAAAACTGTTCTGATTGGTTCCTAGTAAAAGTGGGTAAAACAAGGTACCTAATACACGATAAATTACGTAAAATTAACATTGCCCCAGATTTAGTCCTAGTGTCAAAATATAATTTATCATTGAAAAGAAGTCATATTTTCGAGCATCAGGAGTATTTTTAATTTCCCTGTGCTAAAGCATGACGTCATAAAATTCCCACAGAGAACGATCATCATAATATTAAACAAATATAAATATAGTATTAAAGTTATAAAATTAGTCTAATGAACAATTAAAGTTTAACCACATTCATTATATGTAAAAAATTAAACCTAAGCCATAATTTTAATTTGCCAAACTATTCCCAATTAATTTCCCGATTTAAAATTGTACAACCTTAGAAAAATATAATATTCCATGTTTTTCAAGCTCTAATCATTTGGTAACCGTTTTAGCTGTACGTGATGCCAGACGAGTTACGAAATACTTCCAACAATTATCTACCTTTTTACAAAACTAAAAAACCATTTCACACATCCCTCCAACGTTTTAAAATATTTCAAGTTCATGTTTGTCCTCAATTTTGTACCACGTGAGGACGCCACAAACGTTATTTGAATTATGAGACGCGAAAACTGGCGCGGGAAAATTGAGAATTCAAAGCTAGATCATGAGCGCTCGAGCGGCGTCTCACGCGACTTGTCCGACAATTTCAAAACTGGCAAACACGCAACGGGGGAATTTCATTACTGAAGACTATGTAATAGTACCAAAACAGTTACCAAAAAAAATGGGCAATAAATTATTAATTAAAATTCTCAAGGCTGAAGTGGCTCGCGTGGCATGCAGGGCTTGCCACCACCCTCCTACGCATTGTAACCCGGCCACCTGAATTAAAGGCTTCAAAAGTCGCTTGATGACTTAGGCCTTGGGTATTAGCCTAGCTGATTATTATTATTATTATGTAATTTTTATCCTGGCCTATTTTGTACCTTTTCCGTCTTACAGAAAATGGCGTCACCGAATTTGACGTTTTGGGGTTTTACAGACAGCACCTACTAGCCGCATGCTTTGTTAACCAGGCTTACATGGATCTGGTGGTTTTATATTTGTTACCATTCACCCAGATTCCCCCCAGTTAGTAGCTCGTCAGTTAGGCCTACACTTAATTTTCGTCGTCATTCTATGGCCAAGCGCTCACTGCTCCCCGTAACGTCTCCGTCCTAGCTTCCACAAGCCTTTGCTTCGTAACGGAGACAATGCCTTGTGGAAGGCAGGACGGATACGAAACAGAGAGCCAGTGGGCGCCTAGTCTATTTCGCGAATCTACGAAAACAAGAAGTCGCGTAACGGTTAGCGTTTTTGATCGTACTTGTTAAAGGTACTTGATCGTACTTGTTAAAGATACTTGATCGTACTTGTACGGTTAAAGGTACTTGATCGTACTTGTACGGTTAAAGGTACTTGATCGTACTTGTACGGTTAAAGGTACTTGATCGTACTTGTACGGTTAAAGGTACTTGATCGTTCTTGTACGGTTAAAGGTACTTGATCGTACTTGTACGGTTAAAGGTACTTGATCGTACTTGTACGGTTAAAGGTACTTGATCGTACTTGTACGGTTAAAGGTACTTGATCGTACTTGTACGGTTAAAGGTACTTGATCGTACTTGTACGGTTAAAGGTACTTGATTGTACTTGTACGGTTAAAGGTACTTGATCGTACTTGTACGGTTAAAGGTACTTGATTGTACTTGTACGGTTAAAGGTACTTGATCCTAATTGTACGGTTAAAGGTACTTGATCCTAATTGTACGGTTAAAGGTACTTGATCCTAATTGTACGGTTAAAGGTACTTGATCCTAATTGTACTGTTAAAGGTACTTGATTCTACTTGTACTGTTAAAGGTACTTGATTGTACTTGTACGGTTAAAGGTACTTGATCGTACTTGTACGGTTAAAGGTACTTGGTCGTACTTGTTAAAGATACTTGATCGTACTTGTACGGTTAAAGGTACTTGATCGTACTTGTACGGTTAAAGGTACTTGATCGTACTTGTACGGTTAAAGGTACTTGATTGTACTTGTACGGTTAAAGGTACTTGATCCTAATTGTACGGTTAAAGGTACTTGATCCTAATTGTACGGTTAAAGGTACTTGATCCTAATTGTACTGTTAAAGGTACTTGATTCTACTTGTACTGTTAAAGGTACTTGTACCGTTAAGGGTACTTGATTCTACTTGTACGATTAAAGGTACTTGATCCCGGCCACCGGTAATTGGATTCACAAGTCACTAGTTGAAGCCTGTCCGGTTCCTTGGGTATTAGCTCAGCATAGTTTAGCTGACTATGTTGAATCATGGTCCAATTAGTTTTAGGCTTTTCAATCGCGGTGGAGGACTTCATCTGTAGGGAACCAATGTTCACGTGCATATGTCAACGCCAAGAGCCGCCTCAAATGACCTTGAAAGTTCCCGTACGGCCGTCTTTATTCAGTTGGGGCCCTAGCATCGACACGAACTCTTGCAGCTGGCCGCAAAGCGACTGTGATGGGGTCTAAAAATCAGAGCGTATTCTCGTCCCCTTAGGGATATATACTGTCTATGATCTCACCAATTATTGGCCGGGTCTCGGGATTGACCTCGCAATCTAAATTTCCCAGCTGATGTGAGGTCTACAAACCGACTCGGGCTCACTATATTTACAAATCGACGGTTGGTCTCGGGTTCGTGCTCGGGCTCGCAACAATTACAATTCGACATGTGATTTCGGGCTCAGGCTCACTATAGGTATTTCCAAATAAAATGGTGGCCTCGACCTCGGTCTCACTATGTTTTAAAACTACTTAAGGCTCAAGCCCGAACTCGATGATTCATCGCGCAATTTATATATCAAATAGACCAATTAGTGTTTTCGAGTTCCATTCCGGCATCACTGGCACATCTGGAAGGGAGTCGGAGGTGGCGAGGCAGCCCTGATCCCGGGAACGATTTTGTTTGCCAAAATAAATTTCGAGCGTGGGCTTAGGGCTTAACGATATCGCGAATTGGAAGGAAATCGAGCTCATTCAAATCGGTATCGGGCTCGGGCTCAATCAGTCTCGTTTTAGGCTCACAATATTTATTTAAAATACCTCAGCTCGGTCTCAAATTGAGCTCGGGCTCACAGGATTTTATTTTGGACGAGAGGGAAAATTAAGGAATTTTTAGAAATTAAGGTATTTAAAGCACTTGCTCTCCGAGCGCACAATTATGCCATCTAGGAGCAACAAACACAGCACCCCAGACAATGAGAACGGAACCCGTCAAAAGTCGTGGATTTTCTCGCGTACATTTTTCATTGGTTAGGCGGTTTAGCGCCTGCTGCCATCGGAAGGGGAAAATTCGGAAATTGACTTCCCCCTTTCAGTAAAACGCTCAGCGTAAAGGCTCATCCAATGAAATTTGTACACAACACTGCGTTAGCGTGTTTAAAAGTTAGCTGCGTTCTCCTTGTGTTTGTTGCTCCTAGTCCTAGCTGCCATATTTTAAAAGATTTTTAAGAAAATAAATAACTTTTTTTAACTAAAAATGCCAAGTAGTTATTCTTCACGCCACCAGGGCCGCTGAGAGTGGCCCCGGGAAAATATAATAATCAGCTAGGCATTAATTCAGGTGTTCGGGTTACAACGCGTAGGAGGGTGGTGGCAAGCCCTTCATGCCACGCGAGCCAACGGCTCCCTACACTCACTATCACCGTTGATAAAGCCGTAACTATCGAATATACGAAACATTTTACGTCAGAAGAATACCTCGTTTGTTCCAAATACGCTCCCGAGTCTGCACGGGCCCCGATAATTTGTACCGACCTCCCCCTCTCTTGTCTAAAAACGAAAAAGCATTCCAACCCGCTGCTTGTAACTCACTTAAAATCAAACATTTGCATAGTCAGTGTTGGGCATTTTCGTCAAAGAGCCGCTCACGCTCACGTCTTTTTGAGCGGTAAAATTTTCGCTCCTGTCTTTCCGCTCTTGTTTGAGCGGTAAAATCGGCGCTCCTCTCTTTCCGCTCTTGTTTGAGCGGTAAAATCGGCGCTCCTCTCTTTCCGCTCTTGTTTGAGCGGTAAAATCGGCGCTCCTCTCTTTCCGCTCTTGTTTGAGCGGTAAAATCGGCGCTCCTCTCTTTCCGCTCTTGTTTGAGCGGTAAAATCGGCGCTCCTCTCTTTCCGCTCTTGTTTGAGCGGTAAAATCGGCGCTCCTCTCTTTCCGCTCTTTTATGAGCGGTAAAATCGGCATTATTTTACACTCTTTTTAAATTTAATTTCATAATGACTTGAATAAAACCAGCTCCTAATCAAGTACTCGATAACCCGACTAGTTAAAATTATTACTCGAGGTTTTTTTCAGTTACTCGACTCGAATAAGAGAAAGTTTCCCCTTAATCCAGTACTATATTACTCGACTCGAATACTCGGTGAAAAAAAAATTGATACTAAAACCACTACTCGCACAGCCTTTGAATCGTTCAGTTTCTATCCGACAAGGTTGTCGTTTCGGTATAGCATTATCAGTGTGATTTATTTTCCAAGGCCTAACTTTTTTCGGTGTTGTCTCGTCTAGACTATTTTAATGTAATCCTTAGAAACGACTTTTCTAGTTTACGATACATTGTTTAGGGCAGTTCCTTACTGCAGTTTAAGATGACCAAAGTGTAGTTTTTTTTAATACTAAGCTTGCGGAAATTATTAGCTCTGGGCATTTAAATTAAATAGTGTTATTAGGTTTTCCGAGGATAATATTTAATTTTTTTTAATAATTATTCCTTGACTACTGAAATGGCTAGCCGCCATTCTAGCCCACCGGCACTTATTGTATGTTTTCCCCCTTTTTAGGGGCGAAAGTTTGGCCAGATTGGACATTTGAGTTAGAAACCCTACTCATTCATCGGTTAAAATTTTAAACAAAATATCGTATTCATTGCAATAACCATTAATTATTTTCATGAATAGTTCAGTTATAACATTGCTATATTTTTAAATCTACTCTGTTGAAGTAGGTCACCTTAGCTATATTTATTTATCTTTAGGTGGAGATTAGTAAAGTTTTAATTAAATGGTACTGTTATCGCTGTAACTACGAGCAAAGAAACGTTACACTTATAAACAACAACAAAAATTATACTTGGTACAAGATTTGTAGCTAATTAAATTTTTGACTAATCAGACGCTATAACGTTGTTTTTTTGGCTTTAAAGGCACAAATGTTTGTATATTTAAATTTTTTTAATCGCTTCTGATACTTTAATGTAATTATTGAAAAGTACAAAACTAGTTTCTATAGTAATGCCAATTCAGTATTAGTAGTAATAATTAAATTTAATTAACGCTGAACGTAAATTATTTATCAATTTTTCACAAGAATAAGAAGCCTACTTTAGTTTTCAAACTGTCTTTAAAGAAATAAGGTTTTATTATACCGAGTAATTATAAAAGTGTGGTTAAAATATAAAACAAAATATATAAAAGCTTAAAAAAAAGAACTTAACCAAGAGAAAAAATATGTACAAATGTCATTCCTATACGAAATGGACGTTAAAAATATTTCAACAATAGATTTTTATAAAAGATTGTATAATAATATGGATATATTCAAAAAAGGGGTATTAAATTTGAGAAATGGACTCCGTGGTTGCAAATGCGTCGGTAGAAAGTTTTCAACGCACGTGTTCTAACTCGAAAAGATTTAAAAATGAAATACCACGACCTTCAAAATTTGGGGGATGTCAAAACATAAATAAGGCTTCTGTCATGGTCCATTCATATCTCAAGGTCATCGTCATGAATTTTCAAACCCCGTCAAATGATTTGAATAAAAAAGCTTTATAACCTTAATATTTCCACCTTTAAATTTCGCCATAAGCCACGCAAAAGAAGCCTTTTTTTTATAAATTTGGACCAATAGTATTTCAAGTTGTGTTTTTTGGGGGGTGTTAGGCGTACCCCTTACAAATAAAAGTATATAAGCTAGAAATTATTTCAAATAATATTTTGGTCTTACCGGGTTCAGGCTGTCAAGAAACCCGCGCTTACTTTGGAAAATTTTGTGCAAAATCTTTGGAATAATTCAATCTTATCGTCATGTCTAGTGTAAGTTTTGGTTTGAACGCGTTTCTTCTAAATGCTTATAATTGAGTTTTTAAGGAATTAAGGGAAAATGTTTTTACTATTTTTGACTAACTTAATTCTATATAATTTAAATTTAATTACTAAGGTACAACGCAACTGAGTTTTCTAATATCGAACAAGGAATTTTTCTAGATAGTTTTACCTTTTTGTATGTTTGGTTAGTTGGACAGCGGGAAAACCATAATTTCTGGACCTTGAAATAACCATTATTACTAAAGAAAACTATACGTTTTCTTGGTCCCTACTAGGGTCCACTACAGGCTTCAAGGGTCCCGGTAATTTGTACCTGTTTCAGTCCTGATTTCGAAGGAATGAACAAAATTTAGTTGTCGTAATAAAATAGTTTATTTTGGGTTAGCAATTGGATAAAACCATAAGTAACGGAACACCGATAAGTATAAGGCAAAATATACTACTACCAACTATAATAATATGATACAACTCAGTTGGGTTGCCAGTCCAAGTCGGAGACGATCGAGAGTGTCAATATCGAAAAACGTTTCCGAAAACTAGCATTAAAACAAAGTAATATCGGCGTGACGTACGTCGACGTCGTCCATGCTTTTTCCTATAGATAAAAAACTGCCATCTAAATGGCGGACAAAGCCCAAAGCTACAAAGCGATACTACTCTATATTTAATAACGGCGCGCGACAACACATGCGACCAAGCGGGCTTCGCGCGCCGTTACGAAATAGAAAGTTTGGCGGCATCTTCAGCATATTTTGAGCAGTGGCGTTATAACTACATCCCCGGCCCTAGGCTTGAGATTAATTTGGGGCCCTATTACTGTTTCATAAGTTGCGGGCCCCTAGCCTACTTAGCCTACTTAGCCTATTGGTTAATTCGCCACTGAGTCGGGGTAAATACATATGGATATACTCATGATAAAAGTAATATAGTTATATTTCTCATCGAATCATGCTGCTAAGCCAAGACGTATGATCTTTGCCTGTAAAGTTCCCGGAATCCCTTAGAATTGGGTCAGTTTTGTAGGATTTTAGTTCATGATAATATTATGTCCCAATCTATGCAGAATGTCGCATGTCAAAATGACGTAAAAGAAATATAAATGGCACCGGCGTTTCTGTTACTTGCAGCTGGGATCGGGTTGAATTTAGCGATTGGCCGAAATTCTACGATTTTACATCCCGAAAAGCGGTAATTACATCGAAACGAGCGTCCGTCATAAAGGGTTTTTTACTGCGGGATCTAAAATGCACGGTATTTGAACACGACAAATTTTGTTTCCTTATTATATTAAAAATGTATTCATCATATTTATTATTAGTTTGAAGTGTCCGAAATTTCATTTATAACCATTATATAATAATTATTAATTATAATTAAGAAAATTGACCTATAAAAATTAAGACAATTAATCTCAATCATTTTTACATTTACAGACTTATCGCACTAATGGGACCGGAAGATAGCTGGGTGGCAAAGTGGCAAAGAGTCAGTAAGTGCACTTATAAATATTAATTGTAATTATTAAAATTGTCATAATTATTGTAATTATTCAATATCAAATTGGAAAGTTAGTTCTAAACTGGATTAATCTTTAAATAGCCCGTTAAATATAATAAAATATTAATTTTAAAGCGTTCATTTTAATAAAAACTAATAATAAATTAATTAAACCGAAGAGAAACGTAAAAAGTTAAAAAAAAATATCCCTAGTTCGCTATAATCTACATAGATGGCGGCAGGGTCGCTATTAAAGTTTCCCCGCTATGGAAATACCAAGCCAGTTGACACTGCGTAAAGAATAGGGAAGACCCTTTAACGATAAGGTAGAATACTGTCAACGTAGGATGTGAAAAGGCAATATAACGCCTACGGCTGTGGGTGGTTATTGAAAACGAAACCGGGACTTCAATCAAAGTCACTTCCGGGTACGAGTGATTGCGAAATAGGCTTAGAGGATTATAAACGCGTCTTATTTTGGTTTTGTTCGCACTTAAAATGCTCAAATTTTTTTTAACTTTTAGGTAGAATGAACAAAGGAATCTACGCGGTTTCTGTATCTGGGAGATTACCGAATGGAGTTATTCAGGAGTTGAAGAGTAGGGGAGTTCATTACAAGTCCAGGGATACTAGCACAAGCTGAACTGAACTATACCGAATTGTCCGCCATTTTTAAGATTTTATTTAATGCTGTGTGTATATTTTTGAAATAAATTTTGTCTTGGTTGTCACTTATTAGCAAAATTTTACAGTTTCCTAATTAAAATTAACCATAATTAATAAATTTTCCATATATTTACTCAAATAAGTAGGAAAACGTGTTTTATTCCGTGAAAAATATAGTAGTAGGAAAACATGGTATGTTTTTTCCGTGATACATCATAGTAGTAGGAAAACCTGGTATGTTTTATTCCGTGAAACATCATAGTAGTAGGAAAACATGTTTTTTCCGTGAAAAATCATAGTAGTAGGAAAACATGTTTAATTCCGTGAAACATCATAGTAGTAGGAAAACATGGTATGTTTTATTCCGTGAAAAATCATAGTAGTAGGAAAACATGGTATGTTTTATTCCGTGAAACATCATAGTAGTAGAAAAACATGTTTTATTCCGTGGAACATCAGAGTAGTAGGAAACATGTTTTATTCCGTGAAACATCATAGTAGTAGGAAAACATGTTTTTTCCGTGAAACATCATAGTAGTAGGAAAACATGTTTAATTCCGTGAAACATCATAGTAGTAGGAAAACATGTTTAATTGCGTGAAACATCATAGTAGTAGGAAAACATGGTATGTTTTATTCCGTGAAAAATCATAGTAGTAGGAAAACATGGTATGTTTTATTCCGTGAAACATCATAGTAGTAGGAAACATGTTTTATTCCGTGAAACATCATAGTAGTAGGAAAACATGTTTTTTCCATGAAACATCATAGTAGTAGGAAAACATGTTTAATTCCGTGAAACATCATAGTAGTAGGAAAACATGTTTAATTGTGTGAAACATCATAGTAGTAGGAAAACATGATATGTTTTATTCCGTGAAACATCATAGTAGTAGGAAAACATGGCATGTTTTATTCCGTGAAAAATCATAGTAGTAGGAAAACATGTTTAATTCCGTGAAACATCGTAGTAGTAGAAGTAGTAGTTTTTAAGATAGTGCAAAGCCCAACATAGTAACAATTAGTGTTAGGTCTTGAGGGGGTGTTAAATGGGCCCCAAAATCACACAGCGCCGAGGGCCTTAAATGGTATAAAAGCGCATCAGCAACTGATGAAATACCGTAGTAGGAAAACCGTAGGTTTTCACCCATAAATACAAAAACTAAATAAGTTTAATAAAATAACTATTTAAAACTTTTAAAATCACCAATTTGGTTTATTAATTTATGAACTTACGACGTTAGTAATATGAGTTTTATAGAAATAAGAGAACAACTTTTGAACAGGTTAAATATATGTAAAGATGGCCTATTGGGATTACGTTTCACGGTTCATGGGCTATGTTGAGAAGTTTGTCTAGGAATTGCTTCTCAGCTGCTGTGGCCAAACGAACCGAAAAGCACCTCATGTTGCCTCTTTCGTCGTAGCTTCCGACGCATCTGAAATTAAATTTAAATATTAATTAAACGGGGTTAATATTCGAGAGTAGTAGTATAATAAGTTTATAATTTTTTCTTTAAGTATGACATTCTTTTTTACTTGGGAAAATTTTCCAAGTTTGATTTTTCAAGTTTAATAGCTTTAACTCACCTTAATGAAAATATTTAGCCTTTTGATAGAAAATATTATAGGGATTTTCAATTAGTTTTTAGCAATTTAAGTAAGAAGAAAAATTGCATTTTTGTTGACGACACGGTATGTACGTTTGAAACATTCATAAGAAAGTAAAATATATCTAACATGCACCACATTCAATCAACATTTTTTTCTTAAACTAGTTTAATATTACTCGTTAAAATTATGTTACTGATTAATGCATAATTAATTTTAATAATTTAATTCTTCCCATCAATATTCGACTGGTGACGGAAACTTTGGTAAGGACTCTATAGTCTTAGTCGATAATTCAAAGTAACGATCAAAAACGCCGCCGATCAGTTTAGTAAAATATTTTCGGCAGCGTAATCGTCGGCCATTTTCGGTATGGAGATACCATAGATATAGGAAACGTATATAAAGGTCTAGATAAAATATTTCAAAGGGAGTGAATACGGAGGTGACAGCTAGCAGAAACGCGTAATTTCTGCAGGCTATCCTTATAAGGCGCTATCTATCGGTAAGAAAGCTCGTACTATCGTCGCGAGAGCCATTGTCTCCCGCTTAAAAATTATACTTAAAGTCACCAACAGATGGTGTCTAAAGACTACGGCCTGCGGAAAGGTCAAGCACTTAGAACTAAAATGCTAAGAGAGCTCGCGCTCTTGGTCACGTGCCTTCCTCGGTGTCTGCTCGGTGTCAATTCCGTATTTTATGTTAGGCTTAGACGCCCCGAAATTTATCTAGACCTTTATATACATTTTTATATCTATGGTAGATACAGGCCAGCAAGGCTGCCAGATTTCGATAGACCGAAAACGGCCAACTCTCTCAAATGTTTTCGTTTTCAAAACGAAAATTTTGCGGCGTAGCTATCGACTAAGACTATTGAATTCTTCAAAATCAATATTTGATAATGAGCTCTTTTCACGTGAAAAGATTTTACTGACATTGTGAGAGCTATTCAAAATAGAAGCACTGAGGTATCTCACGTTGACTTTTACAGCAACTCGCTGGGATGTGGTCGCTTCAAGCATGGGCCAAATAATGATAAATCCAGGACATGACTCTATGCGAAAAACCCGTCCAACAGCGCTAACACCCGACCACTATTGCCCCCTATTGGGAAAAACGCGCGATCGCGGACCTACGTCATTTGGGGGCATATTTTTAGGGGCAGTTTTCAAAAATAATTCACGTGGTCGTCGTAGTAAATATCCCGGAATATTTATTCACGATTATCATATCTAGTATGGTTATAAGTGTAAGTACTTATTTTTATACGTACTAAGTTCATAATTAGTATAATATATATAATTATATAATATTAAACATATACTTTCCTAGAATAGTTAAAATTAATCTAAAAATGAGGGGCCAATATGGCAGGATTTTTGAATAACAACCGCCACTTATTTCCGAATTCCGATTTAGTCAACACAAGATGGCGTTCCGGAAGCCGGAAATTTCTGCTTGATTTTGCTCCCAATTTTTTTTTATTTGCTCCTTTTCCGCACCTACTAAAATGGCCGCCTGTTACTTTTGGTGGACGACCGATTAAGTACGTGTGAAGGTACCAGAGTCATGTCCTGGATTTATCATTATTTGGCCCATGCTCCAAGTAAAATATTTCCCAAAGAGGCATACTTGTGGGAAATTATTATAGACTTATGGTATTAAGAATATATGTGAATATATTAGAAATAGGTCAATTCCGTAAGTCCGTGATTTGGAAAGGTACTCAACCTGTCTTGTGTTAGACTCACTTCCGTCGTCTGCTCTCTCACTTTCCCAAGCTTAAAGGGAACACGACGTAACGGGTGACGTTGTGACGTAGGGGAAGTTAGTCTAAAACAAGATAGGTTAAAGTAAATTTCCAAACCACTGACTTTCGGAATCAATTATTTCTTATTTCAAAAGGACATTTTTAGCTATTTGTAGCATGCTCGTGGGTGTTGCTGGAGTTCGTTGCCACGGTAACGCTTCTCGGTCGGAAATGACATTAAGACGCCCATGTGCGGTCACGTGATTATTTCGCGGGGTCGTGTGGCGTTATGCCTCTGTGACGCAAGCACGCAATAGAATATTTAAATTTTCAGGAAATTTTTAATCCCTCTCAACCCACTCGGTAAAATTTATCTTTTAATAAACACTTCGGCAAACTTGGTTTACTCTTGATATTACGAAAAACTATAAAAAATAATATGTTAAAACGCCACAAATTACAAAATACTATTGTAATATTTCTTAATATGCGGGTAATATTTCTGAAATAACACCTCTTGGATTTATTATTTGTAACCGAAAATCCTCAACCCTATGACGTATTCCCGTACAGGTCATAGAAATTTGACCCCTGGCATAAGGTAGCTCGGGAAACCCCTCCCCCCACCCTCTGAACTTTCGGTTTCGACCGATAACAAGTAAAAAAAAAGGTTTGGGTGTCCAAGGCGTATAACCCTTCGTGGAGAGAGTCTAAATAACCCTACCAGGGAAGGGGGTTAGCGGAGGTCACCGCCAGGGGGGGCATTTCGCCGGTACTCAGCATAATAGTCTACCAGTCCTAGACGAAAATGCATTTTCCCATGATCTTTCAAAACATTTCAGCATCCACTGTCAGGCCGCGGATGGTGGTCTGGGGATTTCGTAGGGGAGGAAAAAAAATGGAAAGTTCCTGTTATAAGTCTACGACGCAAAGGCTTAACCCATTGCGCTGATTCTATAACCCATTTATACGAGCGACAAAACATATGGCGCGGTCAACGGGAAACCGGGTATTTCGGGTGAAGGATTAGAGACGGGTACGGTTTGCGAATGTTTAGGCTGGCGTTGTGGTGTTAGGTAAAGAGAAGGGTTACCGTTTGTTAACTTTGTGACTAGTGTTTTTTTGTGGGGGGGAATGTTGATTTGTGACCAAAGGTGCAGCTGTAAGGATTTGATGTATTGTACTTCTTGCTTGGATACACCAAATGCAGGGGTTTTTCGTGGAAAAAATTTGTTTACGGATGTCCCAAGTGTGAGAAAGAAGTACCATAGCCATTATGTAGATGGTAATTATGGTCTGTTGACTGTATTTATTTACACGTAAACTGGGGTTATGGTTGGGGTATTTTACTGACTAGACAAGACGGAAAGTCTGAAAGCTCTATTTTCCACTAACTTGAAATACAGAAATTTAAATTTAATTATTCCCAAATGTTTTCGTAGCTTGCTCGTGGGTATGGCTTTTGTTACTTTCAAATTTGATTATTTCTTTAAAATATAAGTGCAGTTCTTTCAAATTTGATTGTTTCTCTAAAATATAAGTGCAGTTCTTTCAAATTTGATTGTTTCTCTAAAATATAAGTGCAGTTCTTTCAAATTTGATTGTTTCTCTAAAATATAAGTGCAGTTCTTTCAAATTTGATTGTTTCTCTAAAATATAAGTGCAGTTCTTTCAAATTTGATTGTTTCTCTAAAATATAAGTGCAGTTCTTTCAAATTTGATTGTTTCTCTAAAATATAAGTGCAGTTCTTTCAAATTTGATTTCTTTAAAATATAAGTGCAGTTCTTTCAAATTTGATTGTTTCTCTAAAATATAAGTGCAGTTCTTTCAAATTTGATTTCTTTAAAATATAAGTGCAGTTCTTTCAAATTTGATTGTTTCTCTAAAATATAAGTGCAGTTCTTTCAAATTTGATTGTTTCTCTAAAATATAAGTGCAGTTCTTTCAAATTTGATTGTTTCTCTAAAATATAAGTGCAGTTCTTTCAAATTTGATTGTTTCTCTAAAATATAAGTGCAGTTCTTTCAAATTTGATTTCTTTAAAATATAAGTGCAGTTCTTTCAAATTTGATTGTTTCTCTAAAATATAAGTGCAGTTCTTTCAAATTTGATTGTTTCTCTAAAATATAAGTGCAGTTCTTTCAAATTTGATTGTTTCTCTAAAATATAAGTGCAGTTCTTTCAAATTTGATTGTTTCTCTAAAATATAAGTGCAGTTCTTTCAAATTTGATTTCTTTAAAATATAAGTGCAGTTCTTTCAAATTTGATTGTTTCTCTAAAATATAAGTGCAGTTCTTTCAAATTTGATTGTTTCTCTAAAATATAAGTGCAGTTCTTTCAAATTTGATTGTTTCTCTAAAATATAAGTGCAGTTCTTTCAAATTTGATTTCTTTAAAATATAAGTGCAGTTCTTTCAAATTTGATTGTTTCTCTAAAATATAAGTGCAGTTCTTTCAAATTTGATTTCTTTAAAATATAAGTGCTGTTCTTTCAAATTTGATTGTTTCTCTAAAATATAAATGTAGTTCTTTCAAATTTGATTTCTTTAAAATATAAGTGCTGTTCTTTCAAATTTGATTGTTTCTCTAAAATATAAATGTAGTTCTTTCAAATTTGATTTCTTTAAAATATAAGTGCAGTGCTTTCAAATTTGTTTCTTTAAAATATAAGTGCAGTTCTTCCAATTTTGATTGTTTCTCTAAAATAAAAGTGCTGTTCTTTCAAATTTGATTTTTTAAATATAAGTGCAGTGCTTTCAAATTTGTTTCTTTAAAATATAAGTGCAGTTCTTCCAATTTTGATTGTTTCTCTAAAATAAAAGTGCAATTCTTTCAAAATTGATTGTTCCTCCTAATTGTTAAGTGGAGTTCAAAATTTCCATGAAATTCTCTCTTAACCTTATGGTTTTCCATTTAATTTTATTGTTGCACAAGACACAGCGTCCAATAAGTGTATACACTTTGCACTTCATCTACAGTAAACTCCTTTTTTTCCACTTACTAATTGTACCATATGTCATGGTTTTCAACATAAGTAGTTTGGTTACAGAAATATCATAAATTATTTTCTTTTTGGGTTTTGCTTAGGCCACAAAACACAGTTTGTAGCAATTTCAATTCAGAGCAAAATAAATGGCAAATATCAATTACATTTAATTAAAATTTAGTTTACAGGCCTTTTTAAAAATCTATAAAATAAAAATAAATAAATTTAACTAAAAATTCGATTTCTATCCAAATAAATATATATTTTAAATCGACCATTTATTCTGTCTAGTTCTTGAGATTGTTTTGACGATTTGAAGTTGAGGCATAAAATTAGTCAAAATAAGTCTAGGAACCTTGAAGTTGAGGTAGTTAATGAAATACAAAAAAAATGACTTACAACAGGTGTAACACAATTCACAATTAAAATATCGTCATTTTGAGGGTCAAGGTCACCCTGTTAGTAGTACTGATTTTTTATTATAAGATTTTAATATTTTATAAGGTTTATTTATTTATTTTTTATTTTAATACTTTTCGGTGATAAACACTTTGAAGGTCGAGATTACAATTTACCTGTTCAGCTGGAAATTGTTTAAACTGCTCGATGAAATAATTAAATATTGAATTTAAAGCGCTATTGAGGTACGCAAGCTAGACGTCAAACCAGAAGTATATAACCCATATTTTACGCCAGAAGTATCCATTTAGTGCTTAAAAATTAAACATCTACCTTCGCCGGATCGAAACAGATCCCGATGACTACGAATTTCCCGCCCAACAGCAGCTGTACTATCAACTAATTTATACTTATTCGTAGACCATATTTTCTTGATGAAGAAATTTTAGTACGTTACTTTATAATGTTATGGGATAATTAAAGGAATAAATTTCCAATTTAAAGGAGTTTCATTAAGTTAAAATATAGAAATAAGCAAGTTTTATAGCGTGTATTTTTAAATGTACGAGATATTAAAAACAAATTATTTAAATTTTTGAAACGATAAAAATAGCAAATTGAAGATATTTCATGTTGGTGTGTAAATCTTTAAAAGTTTGATCGGTTGAGTTTTAACTGAATATGTTAAAAAATATAGGAAATATAGGCTAGAAAATGGATTGATAGGATTGTTAGGACCATTTTTGAATGAGAGGATTTTATAGGACCATTTCAGAATGATAGGAATTTATAGGACCATTTCAGAATGATAGGAGTTTATAGGACCATTTCAGAATGAGATGATTTTATAGGACCATTTCAGAATGAGATGATTTTATAGGACCATTTCAGAATGAGAGGATTTAATAGGACCTTTTCAGAATTCGAGGATTTTATAGGACCTTTTCAGAATGAGATTATTTTATAGGACCATTTCAGAATGATAGGAATTTATAGGACCATTTCAGAATGATAGGAATTTATAGGACCATTTCAGAATGATAGGATTTTCTAGGACCATTTCAGAATGATAGGAGTTTATAGGACCTTTTCAGAATGAGATGATTTTATTGGACCATTTCAAAATGATAGGAAAATATAGGATTTATAGGATCGCTGGAAGCCCTGTGATCGTGGTTAAGATCCCGTAAGAAAACGTTTGCGAGTGTTCCCTCAATTGAGTCGAATACACAGCGGACCTCTCGCATTATTGACGCATTATTTGTGGTTGAGCATCCGAGAGAAAAGGGATGTTTCCGTTCCTGGTCGGAAGGAAAGTAAACATCCGATGCGGAAATGAAGTGGGCACTTTCCTTTTCCCCCGCCAATGTTGCATTGACGGGTGAAAGTGGCTATATTCGGATGAATGGACGTGCCTGGTCGAGCCCTAAAAACTCCCCAGGGGGCGCACGGGACAGGGTGGACCATTGGGTGACCACACCTGGAGATTTGGCTTCCTCGATTCGGAGGATGTTATTCGGGGGACCCTGGCTGCGACATCCGCAAAAACCTCCCTTCTGCGATGATACAAGCGATATTAGTCAATATGGGGAAGATATTTTATTTTAAATATTTCTTATAGTTGATCGTAATATATTCTGGAGCAAGCGTTAAATATTAATTTAATTAATTAGAATTAAATAACTTATGAATGTATAGAGCTCGGTTATCGCACACTCCGACCCCTTTAGGGGCTATTCGTACGAACAGAAAATTTTCGATAATAATCATCAATTAAGAATACTCATGAATGTAGATTGATGTTCAATGAATACTCATGAATGTAGATTGATGTTCAATGAATACTCATGAATGTAGATTGATGTTCAATGAATACTCATGAATGTAGATTGATGTTCAATGAATACTCATGAATGTAGATTGATGTTCAATGAATACTCATGAATGTAGATTGATGTTCAATGAATACTCATGAATGTAGATTGATGTTCAATGAATACTCATGAATGTAGATTGATGTTCAATGAGTACTCATGAATGTGGATTAATCTTCAATGAATAATCCTGAATGTAGATTAATCTTCAATGAATACTCATGAAAGTGGATTAATCTTCAATGAATATTCATGAATGTGGATGAATCTTCAATGAATACTCATGAATGAGGATGAATCTTCAATGAATAATCCTGAATGTAGATTAATCTTCAATGAATAATCCTGAATGTAGATTAATCTTCAATGAATAATCCTGAATGTAGATTAATCTTCAATGAATAATCCTGAATGTAGATTAATCTTCAATGAATACTCGTGAATGTGGATGAATCTTCAATGAATACTCATGAATGAGGATGAATCTTCAATGAATAATCCTGAATGTAGATTAATCTTAAATGAATACTCATGAATGTGGATGAATCTTCAATGAATACTCATGAATGAGGATGAATCTTCAATGAATAATCCTGAATGTAGATTAATCTTCAATGAATAATCCTGAATGTAGATTAATCTTCAATGAATACTCGTGAATGTGGATGAATCTTCAATGAATACTCATGAATGAGGATGAATCTTCAATGAATAATCCTGAATGTAGATTAATCTTCAATGAATAATCCTGAATGTAGATTAATCTTCAATGAATACTCGTGAATGTGGATGAATCTTCAATGAATACTCATGAATGAGGATGAATCTTCAATGAATAATCCTGAATGTAGATTAATCTTAAATGAATACTCATGAATGTGGATGAATCTTCAATGAATACTCATGAATGAGGATGAATCTTCAATGAATAATCCTGAATGTAGATTAATCTTCAATGAATACTCATGAATGTAGATTAATCTTCAATGAATACTCATAAATGTGGATGAATCTTCAATGAATAATCATGAATTTAGATTAATCTCAAAATCAGTTTCCGATTTCTGAAATCACTTTGAGATTCCGAATCACGTACGCAAAATTTGCAAATGTTGGGCCCCTCGAAAAACGCACTCTGTAAGCCAGGGATAATTTCTCTATTTTCAATTCAAAATATCCAGAATAGTAGACACCCTCGTACGATTAAATCCAATTGAAATCAAATCTGTAGTTTTGGTTGTATTTGTAAAAATATTAAAATGATTAAATCATGATTAAATTTTTAATTTTGATTAGAAAGGCACCCCAGTGATCTGCCCTCATATAAGGTCGCCATTTCGAAGGTCGAGATAACCATTATTAAGGTCGAAATCGTCCTGTTTTTTAATAGACATTTGATATCGTACATTTTAAAACAATATGTCAGATCTGAACTGATCCAAGTAACACAGATCCGAACGGCTCCAAGGAACAGATCTGAACTGATCCAAGTAACCGATCTGAACTGATCCAAGTAACAGATCAGTACGGCTCCAAGTAACCGACCTGAACTGATCCAAGTAACAGATCTGATCTGATCTAAGTAACAGATCTGAACTGATCCAAGTAACAGATCTGAACTGATCTGCTTGAATTAATCTCGCAAGATTAAGCTAGCTAAACCAGTTTTTGTTTAATTATACGTTCAGTACCTATATACTTTTGTGGGTGCGAATTAAATTAAAACCGTAATTAATTTAATAGAGGAATTCTTAAAATCAATAACTGTGAGGCACCTGAGATCTATCTGTCGCTTTAAAATTAATTCAAATAAGTTTCGTGTTTAAACTGTCTGCTTTGGATTCAAACCCATATCAATGGATCTGATGATATCTGAGAGTTAATGCCGATAATCTGATATATAAAAATTATTTTCTCTGCTCAGCGATAGAGTTGTGAATAGAGGTACCTACAAACGACCAACCAACGCAGATAATTGCAGCCAAATCGTATAAACATTACCACGGTTATCGGGTCAGGAACGTTTAGTGGTTTTGTCCACCATTTTCCAAGATGGCGTCGGAAATAAATCCAGAACACTAAGTTCCAATTATTCGGTATGACCATCTAATACCGAAAATGTCAGCCAAATCGGTTAAAAATTACGACAGTTATCGCGACAAGAACGTTTAGATATTTTTATCCGCCATTTTCCAAAATGGCGTCGGAGTTTCACGGAGAACACTTTGAAGTTTAAACTACTCGTTGTTACCTCACAAAACCAAAAATATAATCCTTATTGGCTTAAAATCACGGCAGTTATTGTTGCAAGAACGTTTAGATTACTAACTACCTACCTAACTAACTAACAGGCAATGTCATTTTTCGTTTAGTTGAATAATTGGCGAATAAAATTAAAACTTTCTAAAACCATGAAAAAACTCTCGATTTTCCTTAGGATGTAGTTTTCCCTCATAAAAAGTGTAAAAATTGTGAAAATTTACTCTTGTAACACAAACTTTCTATTTAACTTTTATTTTTCAATTTTCTATCTCTCTCTGTGGCAAGCCATTTTGACTAGATACACTGACAGTGAGTGTAGGTAGGGCATCGAACCGCGTGACTCATGTCTTAAGTCTCAAAGTCAAGTATAATTGGAGAACAAGTACCCACTCATTTCTTCTGGTCAGGGACACTTGCGAGGAAACAAGACGGTCGAGTACGGACCATTGTAGTTTCACCGTGCTATTACCCGTTTTCTGCTTTTACTGATTTGACGACAATTTTATTTTCGGTCAAACTATTTTGGATTTTACGTTGGTTTGAATTATAACCAAAGTAGGGCCACTGAGAGCTGGCCCAGGGCCCCGTTAAGACAATAACAGAGGCATTATTATTGATAATAGCATACGTTTTTAGTTGAGTAACTTGGAAGAAGGGTTGCTAACCTGGGCCCGCCACGGTGCTCGGGCCCCGTTAATTTGTACTGGCTTCCTCCTTCTTGTCAGGCCTGTTCTTCAACATTAAGCCGTATGAAGCCAGTACAAATTAACGGGACCCGAACACCGTGTCTGGCCCAATTCGAACAAACTCCGGGTTTCTCCTCGAAAATGTAGACTAATAACGGCTCTCATGGGACCAGGAAACCTCGCCTAGTAACATTTAGCAAAATAGATCCAACTAAACTCTAGTTTAAAAGTATTCTTACTACAAGAGAATTTTATGCGAGACTTTGCTAACATTCTTGTTAATAGGTATTTCCATAGAATAAAACGATAAAAAATTAAAAGTATAAAAATGTTTTTATCCGCGTCACGAGCGTGAGCTTTTTAGAATTTTATCGGCACGCGCGTTTCGCACGTGGTCTTCGAACTCCAAAATCTTGATCGACTGGAGCGCGTGCTTTCTATCTTCAATAACTATAGCTAGTGATTATAATTATAAATATTTTCTTTTATGACCATGGTTGACTAAATTAATAATTAATACAAACAAAAGATCTGCTACTTCATGGTTTATTTTAATTAAAATCAATAAACCATGAAGTAGCAGATCTTTTGTTTTTAATAATTATTAATATAGCTAGTGACGTAGAAAAAACATTTACACGTGACCTCCCGTAATTTATAGAAACACCTATTTGAAGCATCACTGGTGGATCGTTTCTACCTAAATTTAAATATGATATCGAAAACGTTTGAAAATGGCCCAAACTTCCGGCGACATGCTACAGCTACGACATCACGCAATTCCAATTCCATCACTTTCTTCAAGCAAATGCGGAAGGCGCAAGGTGAAAATGAAGTGAAAAACGCGGTTCCCCGGCGGAGATTCCGTACAAGTTCACGACCAGTTGGAAAAGTTACGGAAACGTCGTTTGTCGGGCCCGAAGGGTTAAGCCAGCCGTTCGACGCCACTCCGGATTGGATTCGCCCGTTCGCGTACGCCGAGGAAACACCGGCGTCAGACCAGGGCGACGCTGAAGTTCGGGAATCGCCGAAGACGGGAATAAGAAATTTTAAATTTACTTTGCCGACATACGGAACAGCTAAACTTGATTTATAATGAGATTTCGAGGGTATTAGAAGGTTTTTGGGGAAACTGGATTTAGATTTCTGTAAAGCCGACGTTTCTTCTGGAGCCGCTCGATTTTGATGACGTAGTTTAACAATATAATAGCCCATTTATTTTTATAATATTTTTCGAATTTTAAAAAAGAAACTTACTAAAATATATTTTTAGAGAGTAAGAAACAATTAAAATTAAAATATTGAGCCAATAAATATGATATCTATGTTTAGGAAATTGGACAAAATTTAAACGAACTAAATAAATTTAATGACATTAAGCGAATATTATTTGAAACTAGTGTTGTAAGTCGGAAAAATTTCTGTATTTTTCCGAAAAAAATAAAAAAGGTTTTCATTCCATGATTAGTCTGATATATTGTTTGCAAATTTTAATAAAGTGGCATTTTCGCCTCATTTTTTCGAATCTAAAAGTAAAACTAAATCTCTAGACTAGTTTAAACTGATTAACAATGTAACACTATTTACATGGTGACCAGGGAAAAGCTTTGAAAATTTTATAGGAAAAATAGGAATTTTAGAGGCGAATTATAGGAAAATACAGGAAACTAAATAGGCAAATTATAGGAAAATATTAGAAAGTAAATAGGCTAAATATAAAATAGGTGAATTATAGGAAACTAAATAGGCTAAGAAAAATATGGGAAAAATAATAAGGTAATTATTGCATATCGGTATACTGTGATTCGAATCACCTAGAATATAGATAATGATTTTTACACTGCTTTCTTGCATTATTGGATCACTTAGTGGATTTACAAAGCTCGTATATTTCAAGAATTTGTTCGAAAATGGCAGTATTTACAGTAGATGATGACACGTACAAAAGGTTCAAAAGACCGTGAAATTATAGGAAAATATAGGAAAATAGGTAAGAATAAAGGAAATTATAGGAAGGCATTAAAAATTTAGGAAAATATAGGAAATATAGGAAGTCTGGTCACTATCCTATTAATGTTTTGTAGTATGTTTACTGATATTAGACATTTTATATCGATAAAAAGTTAAAAACATGAAAAACCTTTAAAAAGTAATTTATGTTTCAAATTTTTCGCATTTTATTCTTCCGGAAAATTAACAACACTATTTCAAACTTTCAATAACATATTAACAAATAGAACAATAAAAAAGAAGATAAAGAGATAGATTTTTGTTTCGTGGCAAAATGTGGTCGTCATTTTGCCATATATTATTATTTTAAACACTTTTAAATATTAAAAGGTTTTAATAATTGAAAAACATTGGTAATTTTTCTATTTAAATTTAAACAAGTAGACATTTTAACCATGGACAGTAATTATTTTACTATTTTTGATAAATAGTTATTTAACTGAATATGAATTATTTTAGAAAGTTTAACCGATAAATGAGTAGGGTTTCGATATTGTATCCGTGTAATAGTTCTTTTTATAAACTAACGTGGCCTTCTTGTTGAAATGTTGCTCTTACGTCACAGTCTCTTACTTTGACAAGCCTACGAGCGCGCGCTACAGTCGCGAGGAATATAGGTTTCTTTAGCGCGCGTGCAAATCGCTCGTGCGCAAAATATACTAATAAAGCTGTGTCTTGTGACGTAAGAGCAACATGTTAACAAGTTGGGCAAGACCAACGGGGTCTCGATCGAGAAACGGTTTGAAAGAATTTTTGGATTGCCTACAAAATTCGTCTGTTGCTGACGTCACCCAGATGAGATCCCATTGATTTTCAATAGGATCTCATCTCAGTGACATCACGATGTTCGTTAGCAACGAAGTTACCAACCTTAGCCCTTAGCAACCACAGCGCATCGAGGCAACCTTTTATAGCCTAAAATTTACTAACCTTGGGGGCAAGATCACTTTTTATTTTATAAAATCAACTATTAAAATCTGGAAAGAACCTTCAGTTATTTATAGTCAAAATCTAGAAGCATCACGAATGGCTGACCCCAAAAATCTGTGACAGTAGTATTCAATTAAATGCGATTAAATTAGTTTACGGAAATTGAATTTTACTAATTTACTAAAATTTACAGTTTGATGAGAAATGAAAAAAGACTAATTCTAGAATTTGTGGTTAGAGGATTCTGTTTGAAATAAATATGAAGTTTCGTGTATTTGCGCTCGACATGTAAATTCACAACCTAGCACACAGCGAGCCCAGCTTAAATTTAAATTTCTTATAGGATAAAATTTATTATTTTTATGAATTTATTGTTTATATAGGATTATACAGGACTCAAAATTGATGATATAGGATTATACAGGACACAATTTATCAAACAAAGTATAATATAAAAGCAAAATATCTAAAATATAGGATAATAGAAGCAAAATATCTAAAATATAGGATAATAGAAGCAAAATATCACAAATATAGGATAATATAGAAGCAAAATATCTAGAATATAGGATAATATAGAGCTAAAAATTATCAAATGTAAGATAATATAGAACAAACATTTCTCAAATGTAGGGTAATATTGAACTAAACTTTGTCAAATGTAGGGTAATATTGAACTAAAATTTGTCAAATGTAGGGTAATATTTAACTAAAATTTGTCAAATGCAGGGTAATATTGAACTAAACCCCCTCAAATGTAGGGTAATATTGAACTAAAATTTATCAAATATAGGAAAATATTGAACTAAAAATTCTCAAATGTAGGGTAATATTGAACTAAAAATTCTAAAATGCAGGGTAATATTGAACTAAATTTTCTCAAATGCAGGGTAATATTGAACTAAAAATTCTCAAATGCAGGGTGATATTGAACTAAAAATTCTCAAATGCAGGGTAATATTGAACTAAAATTTCTCAAATGCAGGGTAATATTGAACTAAAATCTCTCAAATGTATGGTAATATTGAACTAAAATTTCTCAAATGTAGGGTAATATTGAACTAAAATCTCTCAAATTTAGGGTAATATTGAACTAAAATTTATCAAATATAGGAAAATACATGCAAATTTCTGGTCGAAAAAGTACAATAATGCTTTAAAAAATTACAAAATATAAATTTTATAAACGATTTTTGGCACCAAAACGAGCTCAGAATTATGAAGTGGCGTAGCTGATGGTCCGCAGGGCCCGAGGCGCGGGGCGCTAAACATAAAAAAAAATTAGAAAGGGGGGCCCATAGAGATTTTGGCGGGGGGGGGGTCAGTGCCCCCTATACTCACTCAAACTTACAGACTTACTAATAGGACCTTTCAAGAAATTAAAGGATAATATAGGATAGAGTTAAAAAATATTGTATTTCATCGGAATTTTTGGAGAGCTTTGTTGCCTGAGAACAAAATGGGAATTCGCGACCTCAAAATGACGATGCCAAATTAGGGTTAGCGCAGCGAAAAAACCGTACGAACTTAAACAGGATGTCAAACGATAGATACAAATTATAATAACCATTATTTTTTATAAAATCCAATTCTTATCAAAATCAACACTTTTTTGTAGTATATAAAATCACATATTCTGGAGGACAGTTGAATGTAAAGTTGCTTGTCACCGCGAATGGACGATTAAATTGACTTGTCATAGTGACGCGGTGGTACGGACACGGAAATCTATTTAAGAACAATGTCATCAACCCGACGGGGGCTCAGTCGAAGCTTTGGACAACAAGCTATCTCACATCAGGTAATTTCATTTTTGCGAGAAATCATAAAGGCGCAGTTGAATGTAACAAGAGAGTCAATATTAAGTAAAATCGGCTTACTAATCGTAGGTTACTACTACTAGCAAAATCACTGAAAAGTGTGAGGAAATAAGGGGAAATTACTGAAAAAGTGTGAGAAATTGCTGAATATCAAGGTTTTCAAAAGTGAGTAATATCAGTGGTGTTTATCTGTGCTCTTAAGCAGTTCATCTTTACTTTATTTTAGATCATTAGACGATCTAGGACTATATAATTTTAACGGGCCTAGATTCTTTAATATTGGGTAAAGTGAAACAGGACCCGCGAAGGAAACAAACAAAGTCAAATTTCCAAGGCAATACTAATTTTTTTTTCTGGGAACTAAATTTTTGGATTATCGCTATTTTTAAGTAACACAAAATCCAAATAATGTTCTCCATCCCCGTTGAGTTTGCTGGTTAAAGGGGTTTTCCAATTCCAGAAAAATGTATGGAGGTTAACGTTAATAATGAGTGTAGGGAGGTGTTTGCTCGCGTGGCAAGGGCTTGCCACCACCCTCCTACGAATTCTAACCCGGACACCTGCCGGGTTGCCACAATATTCTCGGATTCAAATTCTATGTTTTCCCTGACCATTTTAAATTATTTTCCCTGACTTTTTAATTACAAAATTAGAGAGTTTTTAACTTTTACATTTATCAGAAGTTAATAAATTCAATCAACTTATATTTCAGTAACAAAGTTATTTCAACGTTAAAAAATCTTTCAAGGATCTAAATAATAATAGCAGGATTTGCCATAGATCTACCTTGAAAAATTGTCAAAATAAAACTGATTTCCCTGCCTTTTTGCAAATTCTTAAAATTCCCTGACTTTCCCCGGAATTTTTATTCCCATTTTTAAACTCCCTGACTTTTCCCGGTTTTCCTTAACGTGTGTCAACCCTGCCCCTGAATTAATGGAATTAAAAGTCGCAGGATGACTTTAACCTAAGGTTGTGCCTAGATCATCATAATTATCATTATTATTTCTTATACGCACGGATTGAAAATAAAATTACATCCTACTAAATTTAGCTCCATTCCTAAATTTCTGTAAATTAAAAATTGCAAATAGGACTAAAATTGCCAAAATATAATAATTTTTTAAATTATTATGTTATTATTTAACCTAACTATTTCGTAGACACTGCGTAATTTCATTCAACTTGTGCCAAAAATATTTTTTTAGGGAGGATAAAATGTGTAAAGTGTGGATAACCACGATGATGTTGTCTGTGTTGATGGTTTCGATGCATCTGAAGAGGGCCAACTCGGCGGGACGTTTTGGAGATGGTAGGACATACGTTTTTAAATACAAATATTTATTATCCTTATTATTCAAGAATGCATTTATTTATTATTATGACTATGTGGAGACGATTATGCCAATCACCCTAATTCTCTACAGGCCCGTAACCACAAAATGAAATTTTTCTTTGCCCCCACCTGCCCCCTCAATTTAATCCATTCCCCCTCAAAGAATATTCTCTGCCCCTTCATCTTTATTAGTTTTTTAAACTTCTATTCGTGGAAATTTTCCTTTTGGACCACTTGTCTTTGTCTAAGGTTTAGATCGTTATTTATATTTCACTATTTCTTAATAAAATACAAGTTGTAGAATGGTCTGCTTCAGAAAGCAACGGTTTTTCTATTTGTTGAAAACCAAAAACATTTCACGGCGCCACTTATGTCAATTTTCGAAATTAGGTAACGAAACCAATGTGCCCCCTCACAAAACACTACTGCCTCTTAACGAAATTTTTCTGGCTACGGGCCTGATGCTCTAACAGTAAGCTCCGCCCCCCTAAACACCAATCAAATCAGTCCGGTATCTCATGATGCTCGCCCATCGTATCCTATATTCGTCGCCATGGTCGCGCCATTAGGTGCTCGCGAGATTATTTACGGCCCCCATTCAAATCTTAAATTTTTGTAGGAAAAATAGGATTACATTTCTAAAACTATAGGACTTTATAAGACTATTTTTCAAAATTATAGGAAATTATAGGACTATTTTTTCAAAATTATAGGAATTTACAGGACTATTTTTTCAAAATTATAGGAATTTATAGGACTATTTTTTCAAAATTTCAGGAATTTACAGGACTATTTTTTCAAAATTATAGGAATTTACAGGACTATTTTTTCAAAATTATAGGACATTATAGGACTATTTTTTCAAAATTATAGGACATTATAATTTTTTCAAAATTATAGGAATTTATAGGAATATTTATTCAAAATTATAGGAATTTATAGGAATATTTATTCAAAATTATAGGAATTTATAGGACTATTTATTCAAAATTATAGGACTTTATAGGACTATTTTTTCAAAATTATAGGACTTTATAGGACTATTTTTTCCAAATTAGAGTATTTTATAGGACTATATGTGCTTGTGCTATTTCATTTACTAACTATATTTCGTAAAAAAATCTTTGATCACAAAAATATACTGTTAGCTAACCATGTTAACAATAAAAAAGTATAGTCTAGAATGACTTTGTATAGGAATTTATCCTATAGCTAAATTTAGCAATTTAACTGAGTGGCGGGATTTGAAATGGGTAAGATATCAAAATTATAGGATTTTATAGGACTTTTTGGGGAATTTGCTAAAAACATAGGATTTTATAGATTTTTTAAATATAGGACTTTATATGAGATTTTTTTAATCTAAGATTTTATAGGACATTTTTGGGATTTTGCTAAAAATCTAGGATTTTATAGGACATTTTTAAAAATATAGGATTTTATGGACTTTTTGGGGAATTTGCTAAAAACATAGGATTTTATAGATTTTTTAAATATAGGACTTTATATGAGATTTTTTTAATCTAGGATTTTATAGGACATTTTAGGGATTTTATAGGACATTTTTGGGATTTTGCTAAAAATCTAGGATTTTGTGGGAAATTTTTTAAAATACAGGATTTTATAGGACTATTTTTTCAAAATTATAGGAATTTATAGGAATATTTATTCAAAATTATAGGAATTTATAGGACTATTTATTCAAAATTATAGGACTTTATAGGACTATTTTTTCAAAATTATAGGACTTTATAGGACTATTTTTTCAAAATTATAGGACTTTATAGGACTATTTTTTCAAAATTATAGGACTTTATAGGACTATTTTTTCAAAATTATAGGACTTTATAGGACTATTTTTTCAAAATTATAGGACTTTATAGGACTATTTTTTCAAAATTATAGGACTTTATAGGACTATTTTTTCAAAATTATAACACTTTATAGGACTATTTTTTCCAAATTATAGTATTTTATAGGACTATATGTGCTTGTGCTATTTCATTTACTAACTATATTTCGTAAAAAAATCTTTGATCACAAAAATATACTGTTAGCTAACCATGTTAACAATAAAAAAGTATAGTCTAGAATGACTTTGTATAGGAATTTATCCTATAGCTAAATTTAGCAATTTAACTGAGTGGCGGGATTTGAAATGGGCAAGATATCAAAATTATAGGATTTTATAGGACTTTTTGGGGATTTTTCTAAAAATATAGGATGTTATAGGACATTTTTTTAAATATAGGATTTTATGGACTTTTTGGGGAATTTGCTAAAAACATAGGATTTTATAGATTTTTTAAATATATGACTTTATAGGAGATTTTTTTAATCTAGGATTTTATAGGACATTTTTGGGATTTTGTTAAAAATCTATAATTTTATAGGACATTTTTGGGATTTTTCTAAAAATCTAGGATTTTATAGGACATTTTTTAAAATACAGGATTTTATAGGACATTTTTTAAAATATAGGATTTTATAGGACATTTTTTAAAATATAGGATTTTATAGGACATTTTTTAAAATATAGGATTTTATAGGACATTTTTTGAAAATATAGGATTTTATAGGACATTTTTTTTAAATTAGGATTTTATAGGAATTATAGGACCTCAGGGGGCCCTGGACTATTTCGTACGACCGTGTGGCGTTTCTACTCGTAATCTATGACGTCATAGCGGCCGTTTCGGGGCGAGGCTTAGCTACGACGTACGCTCGCGACACTACGAGCCAGCACCGAATAAATTTACATTCTTGATAGGCCTATTATATTTTACGGAAAATAAATTAAAATTAAAACAGAAAACGATCTTTGTCAGTGTGCTCGGCGGACGAACCGTGCTACGACCCTGGGTTCCTGACATGCGGTCCCAGAGGCATCGACTGCAAGTGCGCCCTCTCCAACCCGGCTCTGTGCCACGCCGGGTCCGCCAGCTTCGTCTGCGCCTGCAACCGTTGAGAAACACCACGCCACTGCAATACCCTGTACATCTCAATTATTTCTCAGATATTTTTACAATAAAATACATTATAACCACGGTTTCACGTTGTCTTGGTACCAAGTAAACTAGGTGGTTCTTAACAGCCAAGTTCGCACTTACTCCTAAAATCGCCTCGTTTAAGATAACTATTTTTCAAAACCAGCGTTAGAAATTGCTTCTGGTGTTGCCCATGTGTTGGATAAATCCCACGTTGTGGGATTTATGGCGATTTATTGGGCTTTGTGGGATAAAGGGATTTTTAAGTGAAAAGCATTGATTTTGTGGGATTTTTGACATTAAAATATTTTTTTTAATTTTTTTAGAAAAAGCACTATTTTCGCAAAAAATATCAATTTTACCTATTTGTGTATTTCATATCGCCTTCAAATTTTTGTATTTTAAAATATTTTTTTTATATATATTTTTATTCCGGGCTAGCCTACGAAAGTAGAAAATATTTGGTATGTTTTCCGCTGAGATTTGGGAGTCGGCGTGACTAAAAACGGTTTGGGGGTTTGGCTGAAAATTTGGTAACTGCATGGACTAGGTGGGATTTTCCCTCCTCAAAACAATGGCAGCAAATTCGCTTCGTGTTGGTTCGGGAAGCAACTCGTCCAAGTCGGTTCGCTTAGAATCGCTTTCAAACTGCAAGGCGAGGAAGTCAAATTGCTCATATTTTCCAAAATAATGGGAATAAAATTCTAAATAATGTCAAATAATATTACCGTATGTATAGTAAACATGATTAACTAATTGTTTTGGGATAAATTTTAGTATTTTCAAAATCCTGGTCATAATTTGAAATAAAGTTAAGCCTTGGCTATAACCGAACCGGGTGAAGCGATTTCGCACGTGTGAACCAAGAATTATATTCGGCGGCAGGAATTCAGACCTCTACTTGGAATGCTTATCGCGACAGATTTCCGTCTCGATGTGGCTGACGGTTTTTTGACGTCACTATGTTAACTTAACCAGCAACAACGTGAGAGGGGAGCGCGCGCAGAGGGGATTTTTTATCTCGTAGGCGGTGCTAAGGCCGGCAGAGTGATCTTACCATACGCGATACGCCAGGATAAACATTCCAAGTAGAGGTATGGATTCCTGTCGGCGGTCAAATTTGGCATTCAAACCGACCTAAACTGGGTCTTAAGCTCTAGTGTGACCGTGGCTTTCACAACTAAACAAGTCGAAACTACTACCATTAGGCAAAGTAGTCACGTGCCTAGGGCGCCATTTTTCTAGGGGCGCCAAAACTCAGATAAAACCCCACGGTCCACGAACTTGGCTTGCCCCTACTCAAAATAACGCCGAAAAGGTTTGGGGAAGCTAAAATATATTTATTTATTAAAAACCGATACACCCCTCCTTAGCTGACCAATGCCAAGGGGCGCCAAATTTTACTGTGCCTAAAGGCGCCGAAAGGGTTAATCCGCCCCTGGTTACAGGATTCATAAAACTATTGTAAAACCGATTTCTCAGATAACCTCAATTAAAACTTAGAGGGACAGAGTTACTCATTTCATAATCGACGCTTAAATTTAATTGGTTCTAAAATAAGAAAGATTATTGCTGTAAAGTTGTACTCTTTAAAGAGTAAGTTGCAAATTATTCGTTACCGCCTCAATTTTGTGATTAAACGAAGCGCGTACGTTTAATAGTTAATTAGAAGCAGGCAAACAATTTGAATTTTAGTGTGGTGATTGACGTCATTGACTACACGTTATTTATCATTGGCCGCAACAGATAGTTTAGACTTGGACACAAAATGTAGATGCTGCTGATTCCGTGGCAGAATCCGAAAAATCTACTGTAGAACCATGGGATTCTACTACTGAATTTTGTACGCGAGTGCTTACGTGGTTTTAAAAACACGCGCTCACACTTTATTCTTTAGAGCGCGCGCTAAATTTGCATCGCCATATCTACCTAGGATATTACGAGAATGACCATGGTAGGATAGTGGGAACTATGTAATCTACCAGATGCAGTGGGAAAAATTCCGAAAAAACCGTAGTCAATGACGTCACAAACTAGGCGCGATAAAATTATCGTTCAAAATAAAGACGTAGAGGGGCGCTGCAGTTAAATTTAATTATAATATAAAATAAACTTAACGACGGTATTTAATAATAATAATAATCAGCTAGGCTAATACCTTTGGCACCACCTTAGGCCCCAGTCATCTAGCGACTTATAATGCCTTTAAACAGGTGGCCGGGTTACAATGCGTAGGAGGGTGGTGGCAAGCCCTTCATGCCATCAAATGAGTTACAATTTCGGAAAGCCCGTGATCAAATGAACAAGAAAAATATAAAGCAGTGAAGTTTCTATTCCGAAAATCTATACGCAACTTACTCTTTAAAGGCCGGCTACATAAATCTTCGGTTTACTCTGTCTTTCATTGGAAGTAGGCTTACTGCAATACACGAGTGCCATGCAGTCAGCCTACTTCCAGTGAAAGACAGAGTAAACCGAAGATTTATGTAGTCGCCCTTTAAGGGAAACTTTCTAAACCATCTTAAATTTCACTGATTTTTCCCAACCAAATTGGAATTTCCCAGATATTTTTGTCAACAATCTTAATCCCTAATATTTCCAGATTTTCCATGTCTGTATGAACCCTTTTAAAAAGGAATAAAAAGGGTAGCCACAATACTCTGGCCTTGACGAATAGTTCACGGTCAGGGCCGTCTTTAACCTATTGGGGGCCCTGGGCACATAAGGATAATGGGGCCCCTATGACCTTGAAAGATCACTTAAACTTAAATCGGAAAGCCTGATTTTCGGGCGAGAGTATAGCAGCTTCGCGCATGCAAAAAGCTATTAAGCAAGTTGGTATTGTAGTCAGTCATTATCGTTTGTTTTTTTCGAAATAAATATGTTTTTCGGTAATAAATAACGGTTATCGTTTGATGATCTGGCAGGAACTAGGGGGCCCCTATCGATCGCGGGGCCCTGGGCACGTGCCCAGAGTGCCCAATGGGAAAGAGGGGCCTGTTCACGGTGTAGTGTAATTCTCTCCACCAGAACAAGCGAGGTTTTAAATATATCTAATAATAATCAGCTAGGCTAATACCCAAGGCACCACCTTTGGCCCAAGTCATCTTGCGGCTTTTAATGCCTTAAACAGGCGGCCTGGTTACAACGCGTAGGAGGGTGGTGGCAAGCCCTTCATGCCACGCGAGCCAACAGCTCCCTAAACTCACTATTAACGTTAAACTTCACAAATAACTAAACCCATGGTCACACTAGATTTAAAACTCAGTTTATGTCGGTTTGAATGCCAGTTTCGACCGCCGACGATAATTCTTGGTTCACCCCGGTTCGCTATATAGCCAAAGCTTAACGTCATTTCAAATTATGACCAGAATTTTGAAAATACTAAAATGTATCACAAAACCATTAATTATTCATGTTTACTATACATAAAGTAATATTATTAACATTATTTAGAATATTATTCCAATTATTTTTCTGAAAAAACGAGTAATTTTACTTCCCCGCCTTGTCGTTTTGAAAGCGATTCTAAGCGACCCGAAAAAATTCCAAAACCGAATTATTCTAAAATCTACAAACAATATCCGGGAATAGAAAATCGACAAACAATATCCGGGAATAGAAAATCGACAATGTTAATCAGGGATGCACCGATATGGGTACAGACGATATATCGGCGGTAATATCGGACGATATTAACAAAGTTATCTACCATAACAGTAGTGTATATGATAAAATCATTTTAAAAGACGGTTCAGTACACTGTCGTACCATTTAATTCTCATTTTTCACGAAAAGAAGTTTGCAAGAGCATATCCGAATATGTTTCTTTTCATTTTACGTGATAGGATACCAGATATTTCGGCTTAGCGGAAGTCTCGCGTTTTTTCGACACTAGAGGGCTCTGTGCTGAGAAAACATCTTGATTGTGCAATAACTATGAAAATCAGTTTGGTTGTAAATCTCGTTAATTGTCATACTTATTGTTATTAAGTTACTTATGATATTATCATTAGTTAGTTAATCAAGAATTTTGTCTTAAAAGTTTGTCAGAAAATGTTTTCTTTGATACCGGTATCGGTCAATATCGGCTCCGTTTAAATCGATATTGGCCGATACTGATATTAGAAAAATAGGTCGATATATCGATGCATCCCAAAATATTTGTCGGAATGAAATCATCAAATTCCAATAACAAACTATTTGATAAAAATGAAAATTGGACGCGTACAACATGGCATGATCTCACTATCCCAATAGACGCGGAATAGAAACAGCCCGAAGACATAAAAATAATGGAACTCATGTCGCTAGTCATTTTTCAAGGTTTCTCGGACGAGAGATATTTGCGGGCAGCCCAAGAATCTCAATTTAAGGATCTTCCGGGTTTCGAGAAAGTAAAAACGTTTCCATCCGAAGTCACGCAATCAGGTTTTGGAAAGATGCTTAGGGGGTAGTTAAACTGGTCCTTTTTTTTCTAGGGGTTTTTTTTCGTCGTATTATCCGAAGCCTAAGGGCTGTTTTCTTTAATACAGCACTGGCATAAACAGAGGGATTGCGACAAAAAACGAATGTCTGATTCAAATTATCAAGCAAACTTAGCCAAGGACTCGGAATTCGAATGTTTAATTTGCATATATTTCTATTAGTAATAGGATTTTTTTATATTTAACTAGATGTTATTTCAAAAACTTATATTTTATTTATCGGTTGAAATATCGGTAAACCCAATTATCAGTAAAATGTTTATAGAGGTTTAAATATCGGTGTTAGTGAAATTATGATGTTGGTGAAAATATCGGTGTTGGGGAAATTATTATGTTGGTGCAAATATCGGTATTAGTGAAAATATTGGTGTTGTTGAAATTATGATGTCGGTGAAAATATCAGTGTTGGTGAAATTATTGTATTGGTTCAAATATCGGTGTTGGAGAAATTCTGATGTGGGTGAAAATATCGTTGTTGGTGAAATTATGATTTTGTGCAAATATCGGTGTTGTGAAATTATGATGTTGGTGAAAATATCGGTGTTGTTGAAATTATTTTATTGGTGTTGATGAAAGTATGATTTGGTGCAAATATCGGTGTTGGTGAAATTATGATGTTGGTGCAAATATCGGTGTTGTTGAAATTATGATGTCGGTGAAAATATCAGTGTTGGTGAAATTATTGTATTGGTTCAAATATCGGTGTTGGAGAAATTCTGATGTGGGTGAAAATATCGTTGTTGGTGAAATTATGATTTTGTGCAAATATCGGTGTTGTTGAAATTATTTTATTGGTGTTGGTGAAAGTATGATTTGGTGCAAATATCGTTGTTGGTGAAATTATGATTTTGTGCAAATATCGGTGTTGTGAAATTATGATGTTGGTGAAAATATCGGTGTTGTTGAAATTATTTTATTGGTGTTGGTGAAAGTATGATTTGGTGCAAATATCGGTGTTGTTGAAATTATGATGTCGGTGAAAATATCAGTGTTGGTGAAATTATTGTATTGGTGCAAATATCGGTGTTGTTGACATTATTTTATTGGTGTTGGGGAAAGTATGATTTTGGGGCAAATATCGGTGTTGGTGAAATTATGATGTTGGTGAAAATATCAGTGTTGGTGAAATTATTGTATTGGTGCAAATATCGGTGTTGTTGAAATTATTTTATTGGTGTTGGGGAAAGTATGATTTTGGGTCAAATATCGGTGTTGGTGAAAGTATGATTTTGGGGCAAATATCGGCGTTGGTGGTCCAAATTACGGTATTTGTGAAATGATGAGATGCATATATTGGTATGGGTAGAATTATGGTTTAAATATTGATATCAGTGTAATATCGATAAAATCCTCATACCATAACAATATTGGTAAAAGCATGATATCAATATCGATTAAATATCGGAAAAATCGTGATATATGTACAATCGTCATTATATGTAACTCTTGAACATCGATAAAATCATGATATGGATATGGGTTTAATATAAGTAAAATCTCCATTATCGGTGAAATCGCCATTATCGGTATCGGTGAAATAACTATTATCAGTTTCAGATTAATATAGATGAAATATCCATTATAGGTACCGGCTTAATATCGGTGAAATATCCATTATCAGTACCGGTTTAACATCGGTAAAATCGTGATATATATATATATATCGGTTAAATATCGATAAAATCTCCATTATCGATTCCAGTTTAATATCGGTGAAATCGCCATTATCGGTATCGGTGAAATAACTATTATCAGTTTCAGATTAATATAGATGAAATATCCATTATAGGTACCGGCTTAATATCGGTGAAATATCCATTATCAGTACCGGTTTAACATCGGTAAAATCGTGATATATATATATATCGGTTAAATATCGATAAAATCTCCATTATCGATTCCAGTTTAATATCGGTGAAATCGCCATTATCGGTATCGGTGAAATAACTATTATCAGTTTCAGATTAATATAGATGAAATATCCATTATAGGTACCGGCTTAATATCGGTGAAATATCCATTATCAGTACCGGTTTAACATCGGTAAAATCGTGATATATATATATATCGGTTAAATATCGATAAAATCTCCATTATCGATTCCAGTTTAATATCGGTGAAATCGCCATTATCGGTATCGGTGAAATAACTATTATCAGTTTCAGATTAATATAGATGAAATATCCATTATAGGTACCGGCTTAATATCGGTGAAATATCCATTATCAGTACCGGTTTAACATCGGTAAAATCGTGATATATATATATATCGGTTGAATATCGATAAAATCTCCATTATCGATTCCAGTTTAATATCGGTGAAATCGCCATTATCGGTATCGGTGAAATAACTATTATCAGTTTCAGATTAATATAGATGAAATATCCATTATAGGTACCAGCTTAATATCGGTGAAATATCCATTATCAGTACCGGTTTAACATCGGTAAAATCGTGATATATATATATATATCGGTTAAATATCGATAAAATCTCCATTATCGATTCCAGTTTAATATCGGTGAAATCGCCATTATCGGTACCGGTTTAATATCGGTGAAATATCCATTATCAGTACCGGTTTAACATCGGTAAAATCGTGATATATATATATCGGTTAAATATCGATAAAATCTCCATTATCGATTCTAGTTTAATATCGGTGAAATCGCCATTATAGGTACCGGTTTAATATCGGTGAAATCGCCATTATCGGTACCGGTTTAATATCGGTAAAATTGGGATATCGATATCGGTTTAATATCGGTGAAATCGCCATTATCGGTTCCGGTTTAATATCGGTGAAATCGCCATTATCGGTACCGGTTCAATATGGGTAAAATCATGAAATAAATATCGATTAAATATCGGTAAAACCATGATATGGATATCGGTTAAATATAGGTACAATCGCCATTATCGGTACCGGGTTAATATCGGTGAAATCACTATTATCGGTTCCAGTTTAATATCGATGAATTCGCCACTATCGGTACCGGTTTACTATCGGTAAAATTGACATTATCGGGAAAATCGGTTAGAGAATTCGACTACCGTACACAAATTCCTAAATATGATTTAATCCGGGTAAAACATAACATTCGACTAATTCCAATTTAGCCATATCGGCGAGTAAGCGGCGGTGCGCGAACCGTTCCCACGACCTCAATCCCATGTTGACAATCGGGGAAACGAAAAACGAGACAGAAAAGGACAAAAAAGGGATACTTGCGAAAGGAGTGTCATCTGGCAGAAGGGTCAATCCGCATACTGGGTCAAAATGACTCCGCATGACCAATACCTGAAATTCTCCCCCTTTTTTCATCTCGGCAATTGAAACCAGGTAATGAAACCGAACCAAACGGCGGGAAAACAAATCATTCGCTTATGTAGTCTAGAGCGCGCTGGTCACTGCGTTTAATTAAATGGGTCGACAAATATTCAATGTCACCCTTTCCCGGTCGTGACGTATTGGTGCCGAACATTAGTCACGGGAATTTCTAGGAAAAAACCCGCCATTTTGGTGCAATAACAGGAAACATTGGAAGTGGATCATTGGCCCTACGAGTGATCCCCGCGAGGATTCTCATTAATAAACCTTCTTATATTTTTGGTGATGCGATGTTGTGGTCGTGCCCAGCTTGTTTTTGCTTACTCAGTATTTTGACTCGCTCTCTTTAACTACATTTGGCTGGAATATTCGCGTCACAGATAAGAGAAAATATTTTGCTATATAGATTTGGAAATTTGATGCTTTTCTCAAGAAATTTGTGACGGAAATAAAGGCAATTTACAGGTTTTAAAAATTAATTAAATATAATTATTTTAATATCAGGATAATTAATTCCTAATGTAAGGAATATTAATTTCTAATATCAAGATAGGTAATTCCTGATAAATAATTCCTAATATCAGGAAAAATAATATAAAATTAATTTCAAATGTATGTCAAGATAATTAATTCCTGATAAATAATTCCAAATATAAGGATAATTAATTCCGAATATCAGGATAATTATTTCTTTATATAAGGATAAATAATTCATAATATAAGGTTAAATTATTCATAATATAAGGATAATCAATTACTAATACCAGGATAATTAATTCGTAATATAAGGGTATTAGCCTAGCTGATTATTATTATTATTTATTATTATTATTAATATCAGGATAATTGATTCATAATATCAGAATAATTGATTCACAATATCAGGATAATTGATTCATAATATCAGGATAATTGATTCATAATATCAGGATAATTGATTCATAATATCAGGATAATTGATTCATAATATCAGGATAATTTATTCATAATATCAGGATAATTGATTCATAATAACAGGATAATTGATTCATAATATCAGGATAATTTATTCATAATATCAGGATAATTTATTCATAATATCAGGATAATTTATTCATAATATCAGGATAATTTATTCATAATATCAGGATAATTTATTCATAATATCAGGATAATTTATTCATAATATCAGGATAATTTATTCATAATATCAGGATAATTAATTTATAATATATGGAAAATTAATTTTCAATATCAGAAAATGAAATTCCTGTTATCACTGAAAATAATTTGTGAAATAGTGAAACTTTCTAACTTCTAGTTTTTGTAACGTATTAGAGCTATAGAACTTGAGATAGAAGAAATGAGCATTATTTTGTAATATAGGAATTAATTTTCAGATATAAACCAGGAAAAGGTAGGCAGTTTATGGTTTATATAATTTTTTTAATTTACAAAGTCGTGCTTTGGAAATGAACGATTTATATTAAAGAATAGATTACTATTTTTATGGAAACAACTGTACAACAAACATATAAATTAATGGAATTAATCAATGAAATAGGGGAAATAAGTAAAATTGGGGATATTGAAGTGAAACATGGAAATTATTTTTTTACTAGAATAAATTTATATAATATGGGCAATTAAAGAGAAATATGGTAATTAATTTGTTAATCGGGGAAATGTATTGAATATGGGGAATTAAAGTGAAACATGAAATTAATTTGTTAATAAGATAAATTTATTTAATATGGGCAATTAAAGAGAAATATCGTAATTAATTTGTTAATCGGGGAAATGTATTGAATATGGGGAATTAAAGATAAATATGGTGATTAATTTGTTAATCGGGGAAATGTATTGAATATGGGTAATTAAAGTTAAATATCGTGATTAATTTATTGGAAATTAAAGGTGAAACCAATGAAATATGATCATTAATTTGTTAATCGGGGAAATGTAGTAATATCGGGAATTATACAAAAATATGGTCCTTAATTTGTTAATTGGGAAAATATGATCATTAATTTATAATCGGGGAAATTTATTGAATATGGAAAATTAAAGGTGAAATATGATCATTAATTTATTAATCGGGGAAATTTGTTGAATATGAGTGAAAACTGATTAAACTTCGTTTAAAAAGCCATTTTCAACAATTAGGGGAATAAATTAACAGTAGACAGTTTTGAGCAATCATAAGAGTTCTAAACAATAGACGTAAGAAAGAAAATGAAATCGAAATGCAACGATAACACTTTCAACGTTTGATCGTTTATGCTGGCAGCTAGGAGTAACAAACACAAGGAGAACGCAGCTAGCCTTTAAACACGCTAACGCAGTGCTGCGTACAAATTTCATTGGACGAGCCTTTACGCTGAACGTTTTACGGAAAGGGGGAAGACAATTTCCGAATTTTCCCCTTCCGACGTCAGCAGGCGCTAAAGCGTCTAACCAATGAAAACTGTACGCGAGAAAATGCACGACTTTTGACGGGTTGCGTTCTCCTTGTGTGGGGTGTTGTGTTGGTTGCTCCTAGCTGGCAGCAAGTTATTAACCGAAATATAAAGTTCAGTAAACTGCGGAGCTGGAAATCTCCTATATTTATGAGGAGAGAATCCCGTTGGAGAAAACGTGAACTCTGTTTCGTTATTGTTTAGTTCAAGCGCCTCAACTTCATTTTAGAAAAATAAATTAATCGATTACTATATTAAAACGAGTGTATAACGGATTTCACAATGCTCCATTTTTTGGGATAAACAAAATGAAAAAGGGAGCATCGATTCCGATATCCTTAAGTTCTGTTCAGGAAACTACTTAATGGAAATTCAAAAATATCGGGTTTATCGACCGATTTGGGAATCTTTTCTCTTTTCATGTTTATTTGAATTTTGAAATAGGACCAATGGGTTAAGGAGATCAACTGTAATTTATATACGCTCTGAGTTGATCCATCAAAGGAGGGATAAAAATAGACTTTATACTGTTTGTTCCTCAAAATTTATAAAAATATAGGATTTAAACATTTTCTATAAATAGACATTGTTGGTTAAATTACTTCCATGTAGATATAATTGCGAAAGCTCAGTCATTTATCGGTTAATTTTGCGAACAGGGTTGCGACATCATTTTCAGATTCAAATTCCCTGTTTTCCCTGACCATTTTAAGAGATTTTTCCCTGACTTTTTAAGGCCAAAATTTTTTATTTTATATTATATTATATTATATTTTACTAGAAGTTAATAAATTTAATAAAAATGTTGAAAAAATTAGCCAAAGTTTCAAGGAAATAAATGATAATCATAGAATTTGTCATAGATCTAGACTAAAATTACCTTCAAAAAGTGTCATAGAAAATTGAATTCCCTGACTTTTCCCTGTTTTCCCTGACTATTTTAAGAGATTTTCCCTGACTTTTTTAAGGCCAAATTTTTATTTTATATTATATTATATTTTACTTTGATTAGAAGTTAATAAATTTAAATAGACTTATATTTCAGTAAAAAGGTTGTTGCAATGTTGAAAAAATCCCATCGTTGAAACGAATTCGGATTTCACAGGGAAGCTCATATTCGCCATCATTTGAGAAATCACTGTTAACGCGTAGCTACGTATGTACGATTCTAACTTATAGGGAGATAGTATATTATAAACTTATGATGATTCTGTTAATGTTGTACTATGTATATTGCTCAATTTTTAAACAACTATTACAGCAGTGTTGCCGGAAATGGTTTGTTCAAATTATTGCATTATAGTTAAGTTCGTAACAAAATAAAACTAAAATTACTTTTTTTGGAAAACTTATTTAAAGGATGATTATTTTTTTAATGCGTAAAAGATGGGATTTAGACATTTTCAAAGTATAAATAATTTAATTAAAATTCATTTACAAACTTCACAAAATAAAATTAAAATTAAAAAAATATTAAATACTTGCGGTTCATTTTTTCTTATAATTATAAACGATTTAGAGAATTAGAATTAGGGATGCACCGATATGGGTACAGCCAATATATCGGCTATTCATGGCCGATAATATCGGCCGATATTAAGAAAGTTTTCTATCATAACAGTAGTGTATATCATAAAATCATTGTAAAAGACAGTTCAGTACACTGCCATACCATTTTATTCTAATTTTTCACGATAAAAGTTTGCCAGAGCATATCCGAATACATTTCTTTCCATTTTACGAGATACATATTTTCTATCACAAATCTAATATCGTTGTTTTTTTATTTGTTTACACTCGTAACCCCCTGTCCAAAAAAAGGTATGATCTAGCTTCTGAAGTCTGGCGTACGTGGCGCGGCCAATCCAATAATATATTATCATTTGTTAATCGAGAATTTTCTTATTTTAAATGTTTTTCTGAAAATGTTTTTATTTTAATATCGATATCGGCCAATATCGGCTTCACTTAAGCCGATATTGATGTTAGAAAAATAGGCCAATATCGGTGCATCCCAAATTATAATTAAGGTCAGAATTTAAGACTAGTATTATTTTTGATATCTTCCCATTGCGCCGAATCCCATTCGACCGGATTCCCATTAGACCGAATTCCCATTCGACCGAATTCCGCCAATGTTTTTGATGAAATTAGCCCAAAGGCGGGTTTATTCACAATTGAGCGACCGCAAAAAAAAAAAAAAATTTCTTTCTACTCCTTTTGATTTTTTATGGAAGCGTTTTAATATATTTTTAAGTCTGTTAGGTTAGAATAGGTTAGGTTAGGTGAGGTGATTTGAGGTTAGGTTAGGTAACACTGCATGCTATTCTGACAGATGCTGAAACGGATAAAACCGAATCCTAAACCCGGAGAAGTGCGGGTTTTTCGGTCTAATGGGACAGTCCCACTAGACCGAATCCTAAGTCCGCCAAAGTGCGGGTTTTTCGGTCAAATGGGATTGGGTTCGGTCGAATGGGATTCGGCGCAATGGAACAGATTCTAATTTTTCAGGTCTTGCATTTTTCAAAATTATAACACAGCGCAGTTTACTGTGAAGGAATATCCAGATCACATTAAATTTGTTCGGCTTTTTAAATTAACAAGTTGGCAAACTTGCCAAAATATACCTCTCCTCGGAAGAATTTGCCCTTGGGCGTATTAACTACTGGACACGGCCATCAACGATATTTCACCATGGTCAAAGCGTCCTCCAAAAAAACGTTATCCCAACCAGTAGAATACTTTTAATTATAATAAATATTACAAATGTTGAACAAATTTCCAATATCAAGAGAACAAAAAACCAACTTTAGACCCAAAACGTTATTAAATTACCAAAGCAACAAAATGAGAAATAGAAAATACAAAATTTAACAAGTTGGCCAAAATATACCTCTCCTCGGAAGAATTTGCCTCAAAATAAATAAAACCAACGTAACCACATTAATGAAAATGTATCGCACATTTAAAGCCGATAAGAAAACACGTAAAATAAATTACGAAGATACGAGTAAAGTAAGCAAACCGGAAAAAGCGCGTTGTATACCACTTGAAATTGAATTCATAAATGACCCTTAACGGTTCAAAAGTACCGATAGACAAAAAACTAACAAAGTGGACCACCCACGGGTCCTACCCTTTAACCCCCTTATCTCTGCTGACCATGCTAAAACAAGAGTTGACCTTTATAATTTCATACGCTTACGCTTCAATGAATTGTAACATGTATCGGTGGTTCTGGTAGAACGTCCGTCTGTCATACAGGAGGACTCGGGTTCGAATCCCGCCCGATGCAATCGCAAATTGATACTAAGACGAATACCGTGAACAATTGGTGGAAACCCTGCCATTTGGATGTTGAGACGTTTACCGTAACCCTCAGCACTCGGTCCGTCCCAAACGTTAACTTAAAGTTAATCGAATAGTAACCCCCTACAGCTTCTTCAGTGCTTAATTGGTTTTATTGTCCTCGTCAGTAAGCTCCCCTCCCCCCCGACGCGATTGAGGTTAAAACCCCTAATCGAAAACATATTTTTAAAAATATTTTGATTTTCAATACAGGCGAAAGTTGAAAGTCCGCTTAGTTTGCCGAACTTGTTTTTATGGGCCGACAAAACAATTCTAGTTCTCTCCCCGCTGTTTCAAGGGGTTTCCCCGAGTTTCCCCTCTTCCAATAAAACTTGTAGAGGTTAACGGTAATAGTTAATTTCGTTTGACGTTTCGAATTTATGCGCGCGTAGAATATAATTTTTAAAGTTCTTAAAGAGTAAGTTGCAAATTATTCGTTACCGCCTCAATTTGGTTATTAAACGAAGCGCGTACGTTTAAATTACCCAAATATAAAGTTTCGTTGCTTTCCGTTTCGTAGTTAATTAGAAGCATAAGTAACATAATAACAATAAGTATGACACTTCCTATTGCTTTAATGCTAATTTTCTAGCCGAACCTTTTTTCGGCACTGATACTCTCTTGTAGCTGTGACATACCGTTTTGGATGACTACTTTTTGAGAAAAATTTAAGCCTAATATCCGAGAGCACGTTCTGGAGTCGCGAGGGGCTTTGGCTTTGTTTCGAAGCCTAATATTCCGCCTATCTACCGGAAACCAGATATTTCGGCTTAGCGGAAGTCTCGCGTATTTTAGACACTCTGTGCTGAGAAAACTTCTTGATTACGCAATAACTATGAAAATCAGTTTGGTTGTAAATCTCGTTAATTGTCATACTTATTGTTATTATGTTACTTATGTTAGAAGTAATTAGTAGGCAGCCATTTTGGAAAAACGATTTTACTCCAACTCAAACTATTCGCCAGCACAGAATCGGAGTAAAATGACGTCCTAGCTAGAGGATAGCGCCGCCGATCAAACCCCGCCGCCGCCGATTATTTAGATAACGCCGAAACGCCGCCGCCGCCGAAACATTTTCATTTCGCCGCCGAATTAATTTCCATTATTAAAGTATAATAATTACGTTTTGAGATCTAAACTACGTAGATTTTTCTTTCGGTAGTGCTACGATTCCTAGGCTGTTGGGTGCACCGTACTAGCGTTATAAAATTAAAAATAATTAATAATTTCCAAAAGATCTGGCACCACTGCACCGCGCGCACCAAGATTTTCTGCAGCAGATAGCTGGGATAGGAGAGAGAGAAATGAAAACGGCTTTGGAGTTGCCTCGCCTCGTATTTTGTAATAAGTACAGAAACGTATCAGCTGCATTGGCTGCATTCAGCAATAACTATTCTATTACATTTTAAAAATTCCTTTGATACAAAGATAAAATAATTTGTGATAATAGACTTAAATGCGCGGGGGAAAACCGGATTTGGGGGGATGAAATTTATGCGGTAGAGGGCTGGCTCGTTGGTTGTCTGTACGATAATGGCGGCGCCCAGCAAAAGTTTCTAAAAAGAGTGTATAGATAATAATACTAGTGAAATGGTAGTAAATTAGTACAGTATTGTTATTACTAGCGTAAATGTTTTAGTTTAATAGTATCATATGTGACATAGTTACTCATAAGTGTGCCTCTGTTTAACATATCTGTATTAAAAATTTAAATGAGACCTTGTTTCACAGCCACCAAAGACTATATAAAGCTACGCGTAACTTTATATAGTCTTTGACAGCCACCAAAGAAAATACAGCACTAACGTCGCGTAAAACTGGTTTTAACTTCCTTCCCCCCTACGCGAGAACTAGTTTTGATGACGATAAAACCGTCATCGACTGGGAAGTGACTTCAATAACGTCATATCCTTGCAACCAGGTATCATTATGAAAAAATTCTTTCAGGCACACTTATGATTAAATAAGTTACATCTGATAGTATGTAACCAAAGTTACCTCTTCTTTGTTTTGGAAACAAGTGGTTCCTATTTTAATAAAAAACATTCTATTAAACATGTATTTTTTTAAATGTGTTTAACAATTTAAGTTTTAGCGGTCTATTAAAAGGCTGGCGCTATTTCTGAGGGGGGGCAGTTTTTCCCCTTAGGCGCCGCCGCCGCCGATTTTTTTCAACGCCGCCGTTTATTTTCTGAAAATCGGCGCGCCACGCCGCCGCCGAACTAATTATCGTTCCCGCCGCCGCCGTTGAAAATTGGTTCGGCGCTATGCTCTAGTCCTAGCCTTACCCCTCTTAACCTACTCCGAAATTCCGGATCAAGAGAAAAGAAACCAACTAGTTAGTGTTGTTGGCTCGCGTAGCACGAATGGCTGGCCACCACCCTCCTACGCATTGTAACCCGGCCACCTGAATTAATGGCTTTAAAAGTCGCTTGATGACTTAGGCCTAAAGTGATTATTATTTTCAATTATTAGCTATATTAAAATGTCCGATTGTAGGTGGTTAATATGGAATTCCTATTACAGTCTTCCTACATACTTCTGCTAGGGCGTTTTTCCTTTTAGACAGATTTTAAAGATTTAAAATAAATATTTTAAACATTACTTATTTATTGTTAAACAAACGATTGCATACATTGAAACAACGTTATGTCTTTAGATGCTGTAAATATTACAATTATAGTATTGATATATTTACAGAAATATTACCAACACATAACCTTAGCTATACACCAGGATTTTAAGGGTCCCCCAATTGACCAAATTGCATTTAAACTTGATTAAATTTATTTTTAAAATCAATTTAATTTTTTTTAACGTTTTTGAAATTTTCAAAATTTTTCATTTTTTAAAAGGTTTCACAGGGGGGATCCTTAAAATCCTTCAGATTTCCATGTTATTTTCAATGGAAAAAATCCCAAATCATGTTGTCAAAAACGTTTTCGGTTGCCATGACAAAACGAAAGACCGTCGCAACTTTTCCCATGCAGGTTTTTTAAGGTACATGGAGGTGTACACTATACCCGAGTTTGAACCAAATCGGTGATTATCACCTCGGGTCGTCTCCTTGTGAGTCCGTTTAAAAACGTTTGCAGCGCAGGCAAAGTCGCGTCTGCGAGGGGTGGTTGTCAACTACGACTTGGACCGCGTCGACGCTCACACGTTTCGCGTCGAAGGTCGTTAATTATGCAACAGGCTCCGTCTGCCGCGCCTCCCAAAACAAGGAAGTCGCGGATGAGAAAGTGGCAGACCGGCTCGAGCTGAGAGAGAAGGTGACTGGTGTCTTCCCGCCCTTGATCCAGAAATCAACAGAAAAAGCGAGAATCTCTGCCGCTAACTTTCGTTTACGACCTCGTTCGCCTCCATTCCACTCGCAAAATGCACTATCTCTGATTTCGGGGGAAATTGAAGACAGTTAAAAATCGACAGGAATTTAGCCACACGGTTTTATAATTCAGAAATTAATGCTCGTTTGCTTAATATACAAAATTAGAAGCAAATTGGCTAATTGAAATAAGGTACAAACTGGATAAATTAAATGTTAGAAACTGGATAAATTAAATGTTAGAAACTGGATAAATTAAATGTTAGAAACTGGATAAATTAAATGTTAGAAACTGGATAAATTAAATGTTAGAAACTGGATAAATTAAATGTTAGAAACTGGATAAATTAAATGTTAGAAACTGGATAAATTAAATGTTAGAAACTGGATAAATTAAATGTTAGAAACTGGATAAATTAAATGTTAGAAACTGGATAAATTAAATGTTAGAAACTGGATAAATTAAATGATAGAAACTGGATAAATTAAATGTTAGAAACTGGATAAATTAAATGTTAGAAACTGGATAAATTAAATGTTAGAAACTGGATAAATTAAATGTTAGAAACTGGATAAATTAAATGTTAGAAACTGGATAATCGAAAGATAGTACTGACTGGATAATTGAAAGATAACACTAACTGGATAATTCAAAAATTTTGAAAACTGAATATTGAACCATGTTTAAAATGGGATAATTCAAAAATTTTGAAAACTGAATATTAAACCATGTTTAAAACTGGATATAATAGCAATGTTTAAAACTGGATATTGTACCAATGTTTAAAACTGGATATTGTGCCATTGTTTAAAACTGGATAGTATACCAATGTTTAAAACTGGATATTGTGCCATTGTTTAAAACTGGATAATTGAAATATGTAAAATACCGGATAATTGATATATGTTAAATACCGGATAATTTAAATATGTTACATACCGGATAATTGATATATGTTAAATACCGGATAATTTAAATATGTAAAAAGTTGGATAATTGAAATATGTTATAAACGTGATAGTTGTAATATTAAAACTTGATAGTTAAAATTCGTTAAAAACTAAATAGTTATGTTAAATTTGGATAACTCAAATATGAAAACCGGATAATTCAAATACATTAAAAACTTGATAATTGAAATACTTTAAAAACTGTATAATTGAAATACTTTAAAAACTGGATAATTGAAAAATGTTAAAAACCGGGTAATGGAAAAAGGTAAAAATTGGATAATTGAAAAATGTTGAAAACTGGATAATTGAAAAATGTTAAAAACCGGGTAATTGAAAAAGGTAAAAATTGGATAATTGAAAAATGTTGAAAACTGGATAATTGAAAAATGTTAAAAACCGGATATTTGCAATATGTTAAATCTCATTGATTGTGTAATACTGCTATATTTGAAAATATACTATCTTCACGTAGGCTACCTTAAAGGCCTAGGTTTTCTTCTGCCTGTCACCCTTTAAATTTACTTTCCTCCCAAACAAATATCCTGGTGGAAGGCCAACGTGTTCTAGGAAAAGTTTAATAAAACTACAAATATTATCACAAAATACTTCGGAAAATATTTTTGAAAACTATAGTCTAAATTTTAAATTAAAAAAATAATCTCCGTGTAAGATTCTTGTAACTTCAAAGTATTATTGAAGTAAAATAATTTAGAGTTTTCAACGCACGCGTACAAGAAAACTAAGACATCTTCGTTTAAAAAAAAAAACACTTTAAAGTAAAAAATGCTAACTAAATTTATCCCAATGCAATAAGAAACAAAATTTTTCCAAAAGTATAATTTTTGAGTTACTTAATTTTTGCGCGGAAGTAGCGATTAAATTTAAAGGGGTAAACACATTTTTTTTTTAAATAATTATTCCAAAAAACCCGAAATGATCAATTTTGGATTCCACAAGTTTTTTTTTAAATTCTCAACTAGCCTGTAAACAGATTTTTTGTGGTCGAATTTTGTCAAGAGGAAGAAAATTTCGCAAGATCTGTCACGGTCAGGAAAAAAGGCGTATTTAATTTTCGAAGGGATTAACGACGAGATTATATTTCCTCTTTCAGCGCCCTGCTACGTCCGGGTTTGCTCCAACGCTTAAAGGGGATGTACACATTTTATTAAGATTAAAATACTTAATACATTATTTCACTGGAAAATATACTTTTCCCATCAAGTGTCACATTTGATAATTTTGACAAGAATTCGCGTCTGATAATTTCGAAAATCTGCACGTTTGATAATTTTGACAAGTATTAGCACCTGATTATTCGTAAATTTGTTTAAATAATTTTTACAAGTTTTCTCGTAAGATAATTTGAAAATATTAACATCTGATAATTATCAAACTGTTACACGCTGATAATTTTTAAACTTTTACACCCTGATCATTTTTAAACTTTTACACGCTGATAATTTTTAAACTTTTACACCCTGATAATTTTTCAACTTTTACACGCTGATAATTTTGACAGGTATTTGTGTCTGATAACTTTGGATCTTTTCAACCGTGATAATTTTCATTTTATTTTCGACTAACTTTTTAAAATTTTCAAGTCTGGCAATTTTTGAATACTTTTAGACGGATAATTTCTCAAACTACATACAGAACACTTAATATAAGTACAGAACACGTAATATAAGGACAGAACACGTAATATACGGACAGAACACGTAATATACGGACAGAACTCCGAGTGTTTGATCCAAACCGCTTTTTACGTCTAATTTATTGACAACCTAAACTACAGAATAAAACATTGGGTGTAAAATTTGAAACCCAAATAAACCAATTTTAAAGTCAAAAATTAATTAAACAAAGACTCAAATTAAATTACCAAAACCACGTCTTAGAATTCTTTTTAAAAACCACTACACTGCGTAAAATTAATCTTATCATAAATTTTAAATGGAAAGACATAATGAAATGGTGCGTTCAATTTATTGACAAAATAAACACAGAATAAAACTTTAAACCCAAATAAACCCAAAATAAAGTCAAAAATTAATTAAACACGCTCAAAGACTCAAAATTAATTTACTAAAGTCACGTTTCTTTTAAAATCAACTTCAACTGCGTAAAATTAATCTTATCATAAATTTTAAATGGAAAGACATAATGAAATGGTGCGTTCAATTTATTGACAAAATAAAGACAGAATAAAACTTTAAACCCAAATAAACCCAAATTAAAGTCAAAAATTAATTAAACACGTTCAAAGACTCAAAATTAATTTACTAAAGTCACGTTTCTTTTAAAATCAACTTCAACTGCATAAAATTAATCTTATCATCAATTTTAAATGGAAAGACATAATGAAATGGTGCGTTCAATTTATTGACAAAATAAACACAGAATAAAACTTTAAACCCAAATAAACCCAAATTAAAGTCAAAAATTAATTAAACACGTTCAAAGACTCAAAATTAATTTACTAAAGTCACGTTTCTTTTAAAATCAACTTCAACTGCGTAAAATTAATCTTATCATGAATTTTTCGATTGAAAGAGACATTCCAACGGAGGTTTTGGAAAGCCCCGAAACGCGGCTGATAAATGAGCAGGACGTAAGTTCCATCTATCAAACCGCTCTTCTCTCGCACGACTGTATTTTTTTCGCAAAAGTAAAAATCTATTTTTAGTATCCGGGCTGGTTTCGATTAGGCCGTCTTTTATATATGTTAGAGCGACAACTTGGTCTGTTGGTCCCCGCAAAACGTGTTCCGTCGAACTATGCTACTGGGCTCATATTGATTTTTCGCCAGAAACAACATTCAGGTTTCCTTTTTGCACTCATTCAAGAAATAATTCCGAGAACCAAATAAAATGTAAACATCACTAAGGAAGTGTACGAAATTTAAACCGCGATTTAGTTGAATCAGTGCAGAAATACAGGTAGCAAATAGTTTGGAAAATAGTCATGGATTTTATTTGGCCTGGATAATTACGAGTTTGCTGAACAATGTGGAAAATAGCGAACAATATTATAAATTACAATGATTTAGAGTACAGTAATTGTATCGCAGCCTCTGCATTTTTAATATTTTTAATATTATTTAATGTAATAGTTACTTCTTTAATATAAATCAGTGGCGTAACGACAAAATTTGGGCTCCCCCGCAGGGTATCAAAAGTGCCCTTTATAAAAAAACAATTTTTTTTATTTCCCCCATTTTTCAAGTTCTCTGAAAATATTGGGGATATTTGCCAGATTTCTACATTTTTACCAATAGCTAAAGCGTAATTTTTTAAATTATTTAAAAATTTAAATATATTTAAAAATCAATACTTAAAACGAAAGTGCCCCCTATTTGGTGAAAATGTCATGGGCCTTCCCGCGGACGTGGGTCGTCCGCGGTCCTTAGTTACGCCACTGATATAAATAGTTCAGGACCTTTCATCAAACTAGTTGGTTTTAGGTTGTTGTAGGCGAGGTGTAACTTACTCCCATGATTATTAGGACACCCTCGTTTGTATAAATCATGATTAGATGAGAATTAAATCTCTAGCTCTGACTGTACAAAGATTGAAAATGATTAAATCATGATTACATTTTTAACCAAGTGATCTGCCCCTCGGATATGATTGTAGACCATTGGACCGAAATCCCATTCGTCCGAATGTACCATTCAACCGAATTCCAATCGACCGAAAACCGCGTTTTGCGCAGTTTTCATTCAATATACCGTTAGTGTTACATATTTATATATCGTAGGTTACGTGACGATAGTATATCTAATTTGGACTAAACTATGTCTTAAATATTTATTATTTCGTACCGACGTGTATTTTTAGACCTTTTTCCCTTGAAATTTGATATTTTCCGGAAAATAACCTTGATAAGACCCGACGTGAAATAGTTGCCTACCATATCTAACCTAACCCAACCTAACCTAACCTAACCTAACCCAACCCAACCCAACCTGAACTAACCTAACCTAACCTAACCCAACCTGAACTAACCTACCGAAGTGAAAACGAACCAGATTTAAATTTCCCATTCAACTGAATCCCGCCATGTTGGGCTATAAACGAAAATACTTTTCGGTTCAATTAGATTCGGTCCAATAGTATACAACCCTCGGAGATAGGTATAATATTCCTTTATTAGCCACTTTTTTCTACATTTTCCACTGTTTTGCAACTGACAGAGTGGCCATTTGTTAACTTGGTAAGAGTGAGTTGAATCTACGAATTAACTAAGAGATTATGTAAATCATAAATGGGTGCAATTTTAATGGTGCACGTAGCGAGATCAGCGAAAAGATCTTTGGTCTTAGTCAAACAAAGCAGAAGCTTTTTATTCAATTTCAAAAATATTATTATATACGACGTCAACTTTTTGTCGGTGCCAAAAGATACAACACTTTCATCTAAGTCAAACGCTAAATAAGCTTATTATAAATTTTCCAACAAAAATTATTTTATAAGAAGTCATAATATAACAAATAGAATGTAAGATTATTATTATATTATATAATATTATATTATAATGAATAAAAACAATAGCGATGCTGTCCCAGCCACTAAAACGGACATTAATCACTATGTTTTCATGGAGGTAGGAAATACGGATTTCCTCAATCCGTATTTCTAAATCCGTGCTACACTGAATGAAAACGCTCGTATTTGAGAAAATACGTATTTTCTGAAATACGGGAAACGCACCCGTATTTCCTTGGTAAATTCGGATTTTCTACGAATGAAAACGCACGAACACGTGTTTGACACACTGGGGGTTTATTTAGTTGGAAATGTAGTAACTAATAAGTAGTGCTCGGACTTTGTTTTTTTTTATTCGCGAATAAATACTTTTAGCCTTAATTTATATAGTAATATTTTAAGATGAAATAGCTGAATAAACGAAAGTGGATACACCTAAAACTTAATAAAAACAATTATTTATTTGAATAAGTTGAATGAGTAGTAGATTAACGAAATCGTTGGTTACATAAGAAGTTTATTTCTTCACAAAAATGACGAAAAAAAATATCGCAATTTATGAAAATGAATAAATAATTCCGAGCACTACTAAAAAGTTGTGGTTTCACATGTTTTAACCTAGGTTTTAACGACACTTTTTTAAAATAAAAAATAAATGTAAGCGTAAATATAAAGATATAAACAATACATTTAATTGTTGACGTGATTAAATTAGTAAATTTTGCAAATAGGTTTTTTGTAATCGTACGCGAACAATTCAATTTTTACATTTTTAATTTTTATATAAAATAACCGAAGAAGCCGCGGAAGAGGGGGTGGTAACCTGGTAAATTCCCAGTGACGTAAACTACAGATAAGAACTCTAAAGTAGGATTGGGCTCATTTGAAGAAGTTAGTGGAACCGAATTCTGAATATAGCTTAATTTTAGTAATGGCCAACGAAACAATTCTTCTCCTTCTTAGGATTGAATTTGTTGCTCGTTGACATATTAATTTTCCTAAGCTAATAAATTGGGAAATTAAAGCTAAAGCGGTTTTTAGCATTAAACTGGCATCCATTTGCTTGGAGTTTACACTAATCACGCGTTACTGCAAAATGAAACGACCGGCCAGCTGCCCTTAACCGAAGGAAGTCGAGAGAGTAGTCAGAACATTCCAAGTGTAGAGGTTTCTGGGGGGTTTAAACCCGATTGAAAGTCGAGAGTGGACTTCCATGAAAACGTCCAAATACGAGTTTCTTAAAAAGCTCCCCGCTGAGAACAAAATCGGGATTTAATCAAATCCGCATTTCCTACCTCCATGAAAACATAGTCATTGTAGTCTAGACACACCACCGAAATAAATATTCAAACTAATGGCCCCTTAAAGGGAATAGAACCTCCAACGCGTTCTTTATGGAAGACCCCATCAATTTCCTTTATTCCCTTCACAATCAGCGATTATCAGCGCCGCAGGTGTGAAAAGCCATGGGAGGCAGCGGACAATATTGGAACCCTTCGAGGGCGACAGAAATACCAGAGTGCCTTGGAGTTTTGCCCTCCTGACCAGTTGGCCTTTAAAACCGAACTATTTAATAATAGACCATGCTAGTTAGATTAGGTATAAACTTGGAATGTGTAACGATTCATTGCCACAATATTTTTAGACTCGAATTTGTAGTTGGGCAGTGGCGGCGCTAGGGGGTAGGCCAGGTAGGCCACTGCCTACCTTAAAATTTTGAGGGGCCCAAATATCATCCTATAAGGGGCCCCAAATTGTCCCAAGAGATAAAATTATTTATAAATAACAATGAAACAATTGTCGATAATGTATTTAGAAATTTTTGAGTAAATAAAACCAGTTCTGTTATATTGGAACTCGTTTTACTGTTGTTAGAACTTTTTGTTCGTCATGTACATCACTACTTTATTTTATTGAAGCATTTCGTTGAGAAAAGGGGGGTCCCGGGTCGGGGGCCCATTTATTTGGTGTGCCTACCCTCGCGAAAATTCCTGGCGCCGCCACTGTAGTTGGGGTGGCGGAGTGGTTAGCACTTTCGCTTGGCAGCAAGACAAAAGTAAATATAGGGGAGAAAGTCTTGGACTTGGGTCGTTTAGCGCGACGACTTATTTGAGGGGCAAAAATATTTTCAAGAATTTGCTTCCTTCCCCAGTCGTGTTTACAGGGATTTTGATTGAAACTTTGTACTCCGCCTCCGAAAAAATAGTTCCGTTCTTTCTGGGCTTTTTTTTTACTATTATTTTTGAGAAAAAGGCGCGAATTTCTAGCAATCCTATTGGCTCTCTGATTCAAATGTTCTCCAGTGCGTTTAAAAGCATAGCAACCACAGTGGAAGCTACAAGAAGTGGGCAGTGCAAGACTTTCTCCTCAATATTTACTTTTGAGCAAGAGGAGCCGGGTTCGATCCTAAATTGTAGCACTGGGTGAAAACTCGGAACTACTCCTTTCGCGTAGAATTTACGAGGTATCTCCCCCTCTGGTTCCATAAACACTTGTGGAGGTAAATGGTAATATATAGCAAGTGTAGGGAGCTGTTGGCTCGCGTGGCGAGACAATCTCTGACGCGATTTATCCCGGCCACCTGAATTAAAGGCATTAAAAGTCGCTATATGATTTGGGTGGTGACATTTCTAGAGATTTTCTCTGACCTTCTAGGTTCTAGGGGTCAAAATTTTATATTTCTACTTTTATCAAAATTTAATGAACTTACTTATAGGTTAGTACAAAGGTTATATTTTAACTGAAAATGTTCAACTGGGTATATTCCCATTCGACCGAATTCAATATGTTTCCGAAATATAGCCCAAAAGGCGGATTCGGTTCATTGGGACCTTTTGTTTTGTTTTTTACTTCTGCCCCGAGATATAGCAGGGTACGGAAAAAACGTTATACCTAAACAAAATTGCTACAGGTACGGTACGGTTAGGTTAGGTTAGTCTCTCACTTCTTATTTACCGTTTTGTTTAAGCGAAACAAATAATCATTCTTAATGTACAAAAACCCTCCTTTGTGAGCTATTTTCTCCATTTTAGCTAACTGGCTCCAATAAGACTATCAACACTTATTTATATAAGAAGTAAACCTATTTAAAAAAACGTCTCATAAAAACGAAATTTGATGTACTATAAAAAATAATATAAACGTGCAAAATTGGGCTGTAAACCGCACAATTGGGGTATTTTCGATCAATTGGGACTCAATGTTAAATCGTTTTCGAACGAATGGGATTTCGGTCGAATGGGACCAAAGCTTTAATTGCAACTATTAAAAAATACCAGAACGTAAAGAAACTATTATAGAAGTTTCTTTAACAAAGGAATACTCCTGCGCAAGTTTCCATAAAATAATATATATATATATATATATAATCACATAATTGATCACAGAACTATAGCCAAATTACAAAACTCCCCTGCTTTAAACTACGCCCATTTGTAAGAGAGCCTTCTGAGCCACCATAGTATTCTTTAGCCATTCCTAGTGTATACGTATATAGATTCCTGGGTATATCCATATAAAAAAGGTTGAAAAACTCACCGATAGAGTTGATTGCGTATCATGTACCCCAAAGGACGATCAATTTCGTAAAAGACGCACGGAACTATGTCAGTTTTGCTGTTGAGGCAGAAATGCACGGCTGATTGGGCTCCCTTGCTCACGGCTGAAGACAGAGTTCCTAAGTAAAAGAAGGTTCAAAATAAATACTATTCTAAGTATCTCAGCATTTCACTATCAACACTGGATGCAGGTGCCGATAGATATATTCTAGCAAGCCTGGCCAGTGGCGTAGCTAGCATGGGTGACACCCTGGGCGGATATCATGGCGTGCTACTTACTAGTCTCTAGTTTGTGTAAGTTTTAATTTTTTTCACGGTCGGGTGTCAACCCCAAATCACGCCCAAACGGGTGGAACCCGTGGCGGTCCACCCCCTAGCTACGTCACTGAAGCCTCTTTAAATGGACCAGGTACGATTTTTAATAGTGTTGTTAATTTTACGGAAAAATAAAATGCGGAAAATTTTCCGCAAATCGGAAAAATAAAAAATTTAAACATAAATTACTTTTTAAGGGTTTATCGTTATAAAATGTCTAATATCAGTAAACATACTACAAAAAAATTAATAGTGTTACATTGTTAATCAGTTTAAAGCTAGTCTAGAGGTTTAGTTTTACTTTCAGATTCGAAAAAATGAGGAGAAAATACCGCTTTATTTCAATTTGCAAACAATATATTAGACAAATCATGGAATTAAATCTTTTTTATTTTTTGCGAAAAAATACGGAATATTTTCCGGAAAAAAGGCCTAATTTTTAGTGTTACTTTTCGCCGCCACCGAGTCATTTACTTTTCGCCGCCGCCGAGTCATTTATTTTTCGCCGGCACCGAGTCATTTACTTTTTCGCCGCCACCGAGTCATTTACTTTTCGCCGCCACCGATTCATTTACATTTCGCCGCCAACGAGTCATTTACTTTTCGCCGCCACCGAGTCATTTACTTTTTCGCCGCCACCGAGTCATTTACATTTCACCGCCAACGAGTCATTTACTTTTCGCCGCCACCGAGTCATTTACATTTCACCGCCAACGAGTCATTTACTTTTCGCCGCCACCGAGTCATTTACTTTTCGCCGCCACCGAGTCATTTACTTTTTCGCCTCCAACGAGTCATTTACTTTTCGCCGCCACCGAGTCATTTGCTTTTTCGCCGCCACCGAGTCATTTACTTTTCGCCGCCACCGAGTCATTTACTTTTTCGCCTCCACCGAGTCATTTACTTTTCGCCGCCACCGAGTCATTTACTTTTTCGCCGCCACCGAGTCATTTACATTTCACCGCCAACGAGTCATTTACTTTTCGCCGCCACCGAGTCATTTACTTTTCGCCGCCACCGAGTCATTTACTTTTCACCGCCAACGAGTCATTTACTTTTCGCCGCCACCGAGTCATTTACATTTCACCGCCAACGAGTCATTTACTTTTTCGCCGCCACCGAGTCATTTACATTTCACCGCCAACGAGTCATTTACTTTTCGCCACCAACGAGTCATTTACTTTTCGCCGCCACCGAGTCATTTAATTTTCGCCACCAACGAGTCATTTACTTTTCGCCGCCACCGAGTCATTTACATTTCACCGCCAACGAGTCATTTGATTTTTCGCCGCCACCGAGTCATTTACATTTTACCGCCAACGAGTCATTTACTTTTCGCCGCCAACGAGTCATTTACTTTTTCGCCGCCACCGAGTCATTTGCTTTTCGCCGCCACCGAGTCATTTACTTTTTCGCCGCCACCGAGTCATTTACTTTTCGCCGCCACCGAGTCATTTACTTTTTCGCCGCCACCGAGTCATTTACTTTTCACCGCCACCGAGTCATTTGCTTTTCGCCACCACCGAGTCATTTGCTTTTCGCCGCCACCGAGTCATTTACTTTTCCGCCGCCACCGAGTCATTTACTTTTCGCCGCCACCGAGTCATTTACTTTTTCGCTGCCACCGAGTCATTTACTTTTTCGCCGCCACCGAGTCATTTACTTTTTCGCCGCCACCGAGTCATTTACTTTTTCGCCTCCACCGAGTCATTTACTTTTCGCCGCCACCGAGTCATTTGCTTTTTCGCCGCCACCGAGTCATTTACTTTTCGCCGCCACCGAGTCATTTACTTTTTCGCCGCCACCGAGTCATTTACATTTCACCGCCAACGAGTCATTTACTTTTCGCCGCCACCGAGTCATTTACTTTTCGCCGCCACCGAGTCATTTACTTTTCACCGCCAACGAGTCATTTACTTTTCGCCGCCACCGAGTCATTTACATTTCACCGCCAACGAGTCATTTACTTTTTCGCCGCCACCGAGTCATTTACATTTCACCGCCAACGAGTCATTTACTTTTCGCCGCCACCGAGTCATTTACTTTTCGCCGCCACCGAGTCATTTACTTTTCACCGCCAACGAGTCATTTACTTTTCGCCGCCACCGAGTCATTTACATTTCACCGCCAACGAGTCATTTACTTTTTCGCCGCCACCGAGTCATTTACATTTCACCGCCAACGAGTCATTTACTTTTCGCCACCAACGAGTCATTTACTTTTCGCCGCCACCGAGTCATTTAATTTTCGCCACCAACGAGTCATTTACTTTTCGCCGCCACCGAGTCATTTACATTTCACCGCCAACGAGTCATTTGATTTTTCGCCGCCACCGAGTCATTTACATTTTACCGCCAACGAGTCATTTACTTTTCGCCGCCAACGAGTCATTTACTTTTTCGCCGCCACCGAGTCATTTGCTTTTCGCCGCCACCGAGTCATTTACTTTTTCGCCGCCACCGAGTCATTTACTTTTCGCCGCCACCGAGTCATTTACTTTTTCGCCGCCACCGAGTCATTTACTTTTCACCGCCACCGAGTCATTTGCTTTTCGCCGCCACCGAGTCATTTGCTTTTCGCCGCCACCGAGTCATTTACTTTTCCGCCGCCACCGAGTCATTTACTTTTCGCCGCCACCGAGTCATTTACTTTTTCGCTGCCACCGAGTCATTTACTTTTTCGCCGCCACCGAGTCATTTACTTTTTCGCCGCCACCGAGTCATTTACTTTTTCGCCGCCACCGAGTCATTTACTTTTCGCCGCCACCGAGTCATTTACTTTTCGCCGCCACCGAGTCATTTACTTTTCGCCGCCACCGAGTCATTTGCTTTTCGCCGCCACCGAGTCATTTACTTTTTCGCCGCCACCGAGTCATTTACTTTTTCGCCGCCACCGAGTCATTTACTTTTCGCCGCCCCCGAGTCATTTACTTTTTCGCCGCCACCGAGTCATTTACTTTTCGCCGCCACCGATTCATTTACATTTCGCCGCCAACGAGTCATTTACTTTTCGCCGCCACCGAGTCATTTACTTTTTCGCCGCCACCGAGTCATTTACATTTCACCGCCAACGAGTCATTTACTTTTCGCCGCCACCGAGTCATTTACATTTCACCGCCAACGAGTCATTTACTTTTCGCCGCCACCGAGTCATTTACTTTTCGCCGCCACCGAGTCATTTACTTTTTCGCCTCCAACGAGTCATTTACTTTTCGCCGCCACCGAGTCATTTGCTTTTTCGCCGCCACCGAGTCATTTACTTTTCGCCGCCACCGAGTCATTTACTTTTTCGCCTCCACCGAGTCATTTACTTTTCGCCGCCACCGAGTCATTTACTTTTTCGCCGCCACCGAGTCATTTACATTTCACCGCCAACGAGTCATTTACTTTTCGCCGCCACCGAGTCATTTACTTTTCGCCGCCACCGAGTCATTTACTTTTCACCGTCAACGAGTCATTTACTTTTCGCCGCCACCGAGTCATTTACATTTCACCGCCAACGAGTCATTTACTTTTTCGCCGCCACCGAGTCATTTACATTTCACCGCCAACGAGTCATTTACTTTTCGCCACCAACGAGTCATTTACTTTTCGCCGCCACCGAGTCATTTAATTTTCGCCACCAACGAGTCATTTACTTTTCGCCGCCACCGAGTCATTTACATTTCACCGCCAACGAGTCATTTGATTTTTCGCCGCCACCGAGTCATTTACATTTTACCGCCAACGAGTCATTTACTTTTCGCCGCCAACGAGTCATTTACTTTTTCGCCGCCACCGAGTCATTTGCTTTTCGCCGCCACCGAGTCATTTACTTTTTCGCCGCCACCGAGTCATTTACTTTTCGCCGCCACCGAGTCATTTACTTTTTCGCCGCCACCGAGTCATTTACTTTTCACCGCCACCGAGTCATTTGCTTTTCGCCGCCACCGAGTCATTTGCTTTTCGCCGCCACCGAGTCATTTACTTTTCCGCCGCCACCGAGTCATTTACTTTTCGCCGCCACCGAGTCATTTACTTTTTCGCTGCCACCGAGTCATTTACTTTTTCGCCGCCACCGAGTCATTTACTTTTTCGCCGCCACCGAGTCATTTACTTTTTCGCCTCCACCGAGTCATTTACTTTTCGCCGCCACCGAGTCATTTGCTTTTTCGCCGCCACCGAGTCATTTACTTTTCGCCGCCACCGAGTCATTTACTTTTTCGCCGCCACCGAGTCATTTACATTTCACCGCCAACGAGTCATTTACTTTTCGCCGCCACCGAGTCATTTACTTTTCGCCGCCACCGAGTCATTTACTTTTCACCGCCAACGAGTCATTTACTTTTCGCCGCCACCGAGTCATTTACATTTCACCGCCAACGAGTCATTTACTTTTTCGCCGCCACCGAGTCATTTACATTTCACCGCCAACGAGTCATTTACTTTTCGCCGCCACCGAGTCATTTACTTTTCGCCGCCACCGAGTCATTTACTTTTCACCGCCAACGAGTCATTTACTTTTCGCCGCCACCGAGTCATTTACATTTCACCGCCAACGAGTCATTTACTTTTTCGCCGCCACCGAGTCATTTACATTTCACCGCCAACGAGTCATTTACTTTTCGCCACCAACGAGTCATTTACTTTTCGCCGCCACCGAGTCATTTAATTTTCGCCACCAACGAGTCATTTACTTTTCGCCGCCACCGAGTCATTTACATTTCACCGCCAACGAGTCATTTGATTTTTCGCCGCCACCGAGTCATTTACATTTTACCGCCAACGAGTCATTTACTTTTCGCCGCCAACGAGTCATTTACTTTTTCGCCGCCACCGAGTCATTTGCTTTTCGCCGCCACCGAGTCATTTACTTTTTCGCCGCCACCGAGTCATTTACTTTTCGCCGCCACCGAGTCATTTACTTTTTCGCCGCCACCGAGTCATTTACTTTTCACCGCCACCGAGTCATTTGCTTTTCGCCGCCACCGAGTCATTTGCTTTTCGCCGCCACCGAGTCATTTACTTTTCCGCCGCCACCGAGTCATTTACTTTTCGCCGCCACCGAGTCATTTACTTTTTCGCTGCCACCGAGTCATTTACTTTTTCGCCGCCACCGAGTCATTTACTTTTTCGCCGCCACCGAGTCATTTACTTTTTCGCCGCCACCGAGTCATTTACTTTTCGCCGCCACCGAGTCATTTACTTTTCGCCGCCACCGAGTCATTTACTTTTCGCCGCCACCGAGTCATTTGCTTTTTCGCCGCCACCGAGTCATTTACTTTTCACCGCCACCGAGTCATTTGCTTTTCGCCGCCACCGAGTCATTTACTTTTCGCCGCCCCCGAGTCATTTACTTTTTCGCCGCCACCGAGTCATTTACTTTTCGCCGCCACCGAGTCATTTACTTTTCGCCGCCATCGAGTCATTTACTTTTTCGCCGCCACCGAGTCATTTACTTTTCACCGCCACCGAGTCATTTGCTTTTCGCCGCCACCGAGTCATTTGCTTTTCGCCGCCACCGAGTCATTTACTTTTTCGCCGCCACCGAGTCATTTACTTTTTCGCCGCCACCGAGTCATTTACTTTTCGCCGCCCCCGAGTCATTTACTTTTTCGCCGCCACCGAGTCATTTACTTTTTCGCCGCCACCGAGTCATTTACTTTTTCGCCGCCACCGAGTCATTTACTTTTCGCCGCCACCGAGTCATTTACTTTTTCGCCGCCACCGAGTCATTTACTTTTCGCCGCCACCGAGTCATTTACATTTCACCGCCAACGAGTCATTTACTTTTCGCCGCCACCGAGTCATTTGCTTTTCGCCGCCACCGAGTCATTTACTTTTCGCCGCCACCGAGTCATTTACTTTTTCGCCGCCACCGAGTCATTTGCTTTTCGCCGCCACTGAGTCATTTACTTTTCGCCGCCGGTGAGGGGTCGGACATTCACCAAACAATGTGTACAATATTTCAAGATTTCGTATTGGATTTCGGATTTCTTAACTTTTGTCCCGGATTTCGGATTTCTTAACTTTTGTCCCGGATTTCGGATTTATCGTCAGATTTCGAGATTTCTTTTCGCCTTTCGGGTTTTCTCGGCTTCTGGCTAGATTTCTCGATTTCTCGTCAGATTTCGGGATTTCGCGATTTCTTCTCGGATTTCGGGATTTGGGGATTTTGCGACTTCTCGATTTCTGGTCGTATTTCGAGATTTTTTCAAAATCCCCGTATTTTGAAGAAATCTAGGCTTGATTTCGGATTTCTTCCGACCCCTCGGCAGAGCAACACACAGCGGTTTCACTTAAAGGAAGTTTGAAATAAATAAAAATCGTCTGCTAATACACGGTTGAGTAGTTTTTTAACGGAACTAGCGCCAATCACTTCTTGGTGGCAAAAATCTGAAATTAGTTCTTCCCCAGCAATAAATATACACTCAAAGACGAATACGTACCGAATAGTTCGAAGAGAGTCTTGGCGCAGTGTTGCTTGTAATTCATCGACTTCAAAGTGTTTGGCGTCACCGCAACCACTCGCAGCGACGGTTCGTCGTTCCCCTGTTAATTCAAATATAGTAGTACAATTATTAGACAGTTCAGTTTAAGTAGAGCCATTAGCGGCCACTTAATAATCAGCTGATAGTTCTTTTTATAAAGTAACGTGGCCTTCTTGTTGAAATGTTGCTCTTACGTCACAGTCTCTTACTTTGACAAGCCTACGAGCGCGCGCTACAGTCGCGAGGAATATAGCTTTTTCTAGAGCGCGTGCAAATCGCTCGTGCGAAGAATACACAAATAAAGCTGGGTCTTTTGACGTAAGAGCAACATTTTAACAAGTTGGGCAAGACCACTTTTTATTTTATAAAATCAACTATTCCCTTGGCACCACCTTGGATTAATAATAATAGTGCCTACCTGGATATATCACTTGGAAAAAATCTGACAAGCAAATGGATTTTGCGACCGTAGCGCCGCTTCGTCGAAGTTAACGGATAATCTCCGAAACTCCCGTAACACGTAGCCTTCTACAAGGCAGAACCCGTAACAAACACTTAGCAAATGCACGCGGAACGATAGAGTGATATATCCAGGTAGGAACTACTATTATTTATCCAAAGCACCACCTTAGGCCCAAGTCATCAAGCGACTTTAAAAGCCCTAAATTCAAGTGGCCGGGTTACAATGCGTAGGAGGGTGGTGGCAAGTCCTTCATGCCCCGCGAGCCAACAGCTCCCTCCACTCGATCACTAGGTGGTTTCTTTTCGCTTGTTCCGGGATTTCGCAGTAGGGTAAGAAGGGTACGGCTACGACGCCATTTTACTCCGATTCTGTGCTGGCGAATAGTCTACCTCGCAGTAAAAACTGTTTTTCCAAAATGGCTGCCTGAGGCCTTTTTAGCGGAAAAATAGGCGAAACTATAAAGTCCAGAGGGGCTGAAAAGATGGTAGTCACGTGACTTTGTAGAGAACTGCAGCGCCATCTATCCTAAGAACTATTATTCATTTTATTTTGCTAAGGGTGGTTTAAATTTTGATCGATTATCTATTTATTATTATTATTTAAAACACTGTAATAGAAAAGTGGAAGTTAGTTAGCTGTCTGCAGTATCTGGAAGGAATATTTTTTTTCTTTACCGTCGCACGGCCAACTATTTACACGAGTTACCGAATCGAAGTTGGCTGTGAAATGGTAGTCACGTGATTTTGTTTTCCCATTTTAAAAAGTTGGTTAAGACCAAATTCATTTTATAGTTTCGCCTATTAAAGTAATATTAATAATCAGCTATGTTAATACCCTTAGGACCAAGTCATCAAGCGACTTTTAAGGCCATTAATTCAGGTGGCCGGGTTACAATGCGTAGGAGGCTGGTGGCAAGCCCTGCATGCCACGCGAGCCAACAGCTCCGTACACTCACTAATACCGTTAACCTCTACAAGTTTTTATTGCTTATGTCGGTACTTATCACTATTTGTCACAATATTTGACACCTTCCGGACCACTTCAGAACTCCATATTAGTAAGAGATATTAAACAGTAATAAAGAATATTAGCCTACCACTACCTACGTAATGGGCTTTAGTCCCATTCGACCGAAATCCCATTCGACCGAAGGTGGTTTTTGAGGTGTCCCATTCGACCGAATTCCGCCGAAACGTGCGGTTTTTATGTGTCCCATTCGACCGAACGCTTTTATGTGTCCCATTCGACCGAACGCTGCTATATAAATTGGCTTTTGGAATGAGCATGAATTATATTTTTATCTTCACCTAGTCAAGAAAAGTAACTGAACCAAAACTGAAATAGTAAACTTAACCAACTCTAACCTAACCTAACCTAACCTAAACATGGATCTTCGATAGTACATACCTTATAAATAAAATACCAAATCACCCCGCCAATTGGGCTACATTTTAAAATTCTTTCGGTCGAATGGGAATAAACGACGTAATGGAGCCTACCTCAATTGTATCTTTGGTGGCGGGTTTGGGTAGTCCGGGAATGGTTTGATTTGACCGCGGTGACCTTTCTTTCGGTCGAATGGGAATAAACGACGTAATGGAGCCTACCTCAATTGTATCTTTGGTGGCGGGTTTGGGTAGTCCGGGAATGGTTTGATTTGACCGCGGTGACCTTTCTTTCGGTCGAATGGGAATAAACGACGTAATGGAGCCTACCTCAATTGTATCTTTGGTGGCGGGTTTGGGTAGTCCGGGAATGGTTTGATTTGACCGCGGTGACCTTTCTTTCGGTCGAATGGGAATAAACGACGTAATGGAGCCTACCTCAATTGTATCTTTGGTGGCGGGTTTGGGTAGTCCGGGAATGGTTTGATTTGACCGCGGTGACCTTTCTTTCGGTCGAATGGGAATAAACGACGTAATGGAGCCTACCTCAATTGTATCTTTGGTGGCGGGTTTGGGTAGTCCGGGAATGGTTTGATTTGACCGCGGTGACCTTTCTTTCGGGTCAAATTCGCCGTTGGACCAGTCATCCCCTTCTACACCGTCGAAAGAGTGGTTTCTGCCATCGGGAACAGCTCTAGGGTGCGAGTCAAAGTACTGACTGCGCAGAGTCAGTCCCTGACTGGGTCCCGGTGCCGGGTTCCTGCCACAGAACAAAAATCAAGGTTGACAGTTTTTTTAAAACGAAATTAATCGATAATATTTATTTAAATCGTTTTTGTTTAATTCTTATTTTTTTAAACGAAATTAATCGATTTGGTTCATTTAAATCGTTTTTGTTTAATTCTTATTTTTTTAAACGAAATTAATCGATTTGGTTCATTTAAATCGTTTTTGTTTAATTCTTATTTTTTTAAACGAAATTAATCAATTTGGTTCATTTAAATCGTACGAAATTAATCGATTCTATTCATTTAAATCGGTTTTATTTATTTTTTTAACTAAATTTATCGATAATTTATATTTAAATCGTTTTTATTTAATTTAATTTTATTTTTTTTAAAATCGAAATTAAATCGATTATGTTCTTTTAAATCGGTTTTATTTCGTTTTTAAAGTTAAGAAAAGAAATACATCGACTAATTTTATTTAAATCGTTTTATTTTAAAATCTATTAGCTTTATTTAAATCGTTTTAATTTTAAAATCGATTATTTTTATTTAAATCGTTTCATTTCAAAAACGATAATTTTTTAAATCGCTGATGTTATTGATTTTTAAACAATTAATTTAAAAGACGTTGATACAGTTCTATGTGCTAGTTATCATTAAAAATAAAAAAAATTCTATAGTGATGGCTTGCCAAGTGGGTCGAAACATATACAATATATATAAGAGATATAAGCAAATTAATATTATAATTAAATGAAAATTTTGGCGTGCGTTTTTTCATTTGACTCTTTGAAATTAAATTTTTGCTGATTTAAATCAATTTGATTTAAGCAAGAAAATATTAATGTCTACTTAGCCATAATAATATTAATAATAATCAGCAAGGCTAATACCCACGGCGCCACCTTAGGCACAATTCATCTAGCGACTTTTAATGGCTATGTAGAGACAATCTACGGGCACCATGGCAGTGGCGTAGCTAAGGGGGGGTCACCCCGGGTGCCACCCGTTTGGGCGTGATTTGGGGGTGACACCTGACCGTGAAAAAAATAAAACTTCCACAAACTAGAGACTATAGTAAGTAGCACACCATGATATCCGCCCCTGGTGTCACCCAAGCTAGCTACGAAACTGCACGATGGTATTTTTAACTATCAGACTTGCTTTGTATTAGAACTCCTAAAGAAACATTTTTTTACGAAGTTCAATTTTTACATTTTAATCGTGATTATTATTAACATTATTATCCCTAAAAAGAAATGAATATTTCCTTGCTGAAATCAAATTGATTTAAATCAACAAAAACCTAATTCCAAAGAGTCAAATGAAAAAACGCACGCCAAAATTTTCATTTACATTACCAAAAGAGATCCACTGAAAAATAATTTTAATATTTAAAATAATTTACTAACCTAGTTCTCAAAAATTGCTCTGTCATGTTATAAGTTTGATTAATTCTGTCACCTCCACCTTGAGAAATCGTTGATGAACCATATCCTAAGTATATAAAAATATAACACTTATTTTAAATAAGTAATTAATTAATAAAGAGGTTCGAAAAAATTAAACACGTTAAAATTTAATTTTTGGAGTTACAGCTCACGTTAAAATACATCAACCTTTAAGGCACGTTTTCGTAAACGAATCGCCGGAGTTATTGACACGAAAGTAACGTTTTATTTTTTTTCATAATAAACTCAAAAAGAAGGCAGTAAAAAAACAGGATTGAGTCCAATCCGAATTGCACACATCGAAAGAGTGATTGAGATAGCCTGCAATCTCCAATGTAGCAACAGAAAAAAAGCATCGAAGTAAATCGGAAATTAAAGCACTCTTGGATTACTTACAGTCCTTTATCAAATATACAATGGGTAAATACGTCAGGGGAGGAACTTTTTTATTTCGCCCTAAACTGATGCGGTAAATTTGATAGCTTTATGTTTTGAAATTTCATTGGCTTCATTTTGTAAATTTAATTGGCTTAATTTTGTAAATTTAATTGGCTTAATTTTGTAAATTTAATTGGCTTAATTTTGTAAATTTCATTGGCTTCACTTTTTAAAATTTAATTGGCTTCATTTTTTAAAATTTAATTGGCTTAATTTTTTAAATTTTCATTGGCTTAATTTTTTAAATTTCATTGTCTTAATTTTTGAATTTGAATTGGCTTAATTTTTTAAAATTTAATTGGCTTAATTTTTTAAAATTTAATTGGCTTCATTTTTTAAAATTTAATTGGCTTAATTTTTTAAAATTTAATTGGCTTAATTTTGTAAATTTAATTGGCTTCATTTTTTAAAATTTAATTGGCTTAATTTTTTAAATTTTCATTGGCTTAATTTTTTTAATTTCATTGTCTTAATTTTTGAATTTGAATTGGCTTAATTTTTTAAAATTTAATTGGCTTAATTTTTTAAAATTTAATTGGCTTCATTTTTTAAAATTTAATTGGCTTAATTTTTTAAAATTTAATTGGCTTCATTTTTTAAAATTTAATTGGCTTCATTTTTTAAAATTTAATTGGCTTCAATTTAAAAATTTCAGAGAGGTGTGGCTCGCGTGATTTTGTGCGCTCCCTTCAAAAAGGAAAAATGAAAACGCGTGCACTCAATAACTTTAACCGTGCATCAGGAAATAGCGAAAACCACCGATATTTTTCGAAAGCTTATATATCGTTTGTTTTGCAAAACAAAGGTATTGATTTCTGTCTATTGAGAATTAAATTCCTGATACGTAGAACAATTATATGATTTAATTCAAGGTAGAATTTCTATTCCGATGTCGTATTAATGTTCTCCATCAGTGCTAAAATGATTTTTAAAAATATCAAAGTTAGGGCTTGATACATTTTTGTCCTACTATTTTACCTGGTTTCCCTCTAAACATTGATTTAATGACGTCAGCAATAAGTACACAAGAAATGCAGAGAAGCCTACCCTTCAATTTAAAAACTAGTAAAATCGTCATAACTACTATTATTATAATAATCTATTTAATCTAATACACCAAGAAAATTTTGTCACTATCTCTTAATTACATTTTTTAAATTCAATTAGGTTCAATTTAATTACCTTTTTTATTTGATTAACTTATGTTTGATTTATTTAAAATTTGTTCATCTTAGCTTTGATTTTTTGAAATTAGATTACCTTATTTTTTGAAATTAGATTACCTTATTTTTTAAAATTAGATTACCTTATTTTTTGAAATTATATTACTTTATTTCTGAAATAAGATTACCTTTTTTATTTGATTAATTGTTTTTGATTTATATTAAATTTGATCACCTTAGTTTGGATTTTTTTGAAATTAGATTACCTTACTTTTTTTAAATTAGATTACCTTATTTTTTTGAAATTTGATTACCTTTTTTTTTAAAAATTTATAACTTCATTTTTTTTAAATTTTAATTTGCTGATTTTTGTAATTTAGGCATTTGATTTTTATGAAACTTCATTTAGTTATTTTTGTAATTTCATTTAGTTATTTTTTGTAATTTCATTTGCTATTTTTTGAATTTGATAGTTAATAATGAAATTCTACCACTTGCAATACGAAATCTAGTTATTTTAGACTAAAATGTATTGTTTTTTTTTAAATTTCAATAATAAAAGTGTAATCCATGTTTAAAATTTGTTTTAGGCGAAACAAATATAGCATTAGGAATGTTTAATTTTTTGTCTATCGATCCATAATTATGGACAAACTTAAAACCGAGAATTTCTAAGCAAAGAGTTGAGTTTAAAACGAAAGTAGTTTTTCATACTTTAGAATATGATTTATACAATGTCACCGCGGCTACATGTTTTTGAGCGAGGATTTGCTTCAAAAATTGAAAGTTTAAGCTTAACTTGTACCATTAGGATACAGGCATATTTTAGACCGCGTACATTGAAAAGTTCAGTCGAAATTCGCAGAAGTTTCTTTCGAACCATTCCGAGAATTATTCGTTTTTTGGGGTTAAGCCTGGTTTTCACTTGGCGGAAAATCACCGACAGAAAGTTCGACGTCGGCGATATGGTTTTCGACGTTTCGCTCACTGTCGGCGTTTAAGCATTTTCACTTGGCGTTTTTTTTGGGCGGAAATAAAGCGATTTTGTTCCAGCGAGTTCGTCGGTTTTCGTCTGATTGTGGAGATTTAAGCCTAGGCCTAAAAATGGATGATTTATCTGATCATAATAGTGAACTATTGATTAAAGCTCATGTAAGCATTTTAAATTTAATGTTATTTTACATGATCTATCGTGTTCAAAGAAATATGAGTTATGAAAGATCGGTTTGTGTGAAAGAAACATACTGGAAAAGAAGGCAACAAGGGTATCATGAAAAAAAAACACGTTAAAAAAATTCACAGAAAAGCATTAACCATCCCCCCTGACGTCACAGTCACCTTTCGAAAATGGTTTTTGATTGGTTGAAAAAGAGCGAAATCGCCCAACTGAGCGAAAAAAATAGAAATGAAAATCGCCACACAAAACCGAAAACCGACGGAATTTCCGCCCGGCGTCGACGGAAATTTTCGCCCATTTTCCGTCGACGCCGGGCTTTTTCGCCCAAAAACCGCCAAGTGAAAACCAGGCTTAATTCTGTACGCAAATTGAATCCAGAAAAGATCACAGAGTTCAATTCTGTCAGTTTTGTTCAGAGTTAAACGTTTTATTATGTTTTTTAAATAATAATTGGTAACGAATTTTTTTAATTTATACCAAAATCGTTCCTTAATTTATTAATAAAAGCGAAATTTATTTAAAGTTATTTAAACCAAAATATAATTAATAGTAATATTTAATTTATTTTCAAAATTATGTCCGCTTTATGCCTAAATTTCGATTAATATTCTAATATATGAAATTAATTTCAAAGTTACGTTCCCTAAATTGTAATAAATGTTAAAATGTATGAAGTTTATTACAAAATTAAATTTCCTAATTTAAAAATAATATTTAAATGCCCAAAATTAATCACTAAATTAATAACCCAAAATAACAAATAATATTTAAATACATAATGGAAATTTTCTAAATTCTAATTAATTTTCAAATATTTAAAATCAACTAGAAATTTTCCTATAATATAATTAATAATCAAATACTTTAAATTGAGTACGAATTTAAGTTCCCAAAATTATAATTAATAATCCATAACATAAAATTACCTTTAAAATGTTCTAAATTATAATTAATATCAAAATAATTAAAATTGATTACGAATTTAAGTTCCCAAAATTATAATTAATAATCCATAACATAAAATTACCTTTAAAATGTTCTAAATTATAATTAATATCAAAATAATTAAAATTGATTACGAAATTAAGTTCCCTAAATTATAATTAATAATCAAATACTTTAAATTGATTACGAAATTACGTTCCCTAAATTATAATTAGTAATCAAATACTTTAAATTGAGTACGAATTTAAGTTCCCAAAATTATAATTAGTAATCAAATACTTTAAATTGAGTACGAATTTAAGTTCCCAAAATTATAATTAATAATCCAAAATAAAAATTACCTTTAAAATGTTCTAAATTATAATTAATATCCAAATAATTAAAATTAATTACGAAATTAAGTTCCCAAAATTATAATTAACATTAAAACATAAATTTAACTACAAATTACGTTCTTTGAATTTCAATTAATAATTGAAATTATAAAAATAAATAGATTTTAAATGAAATGAAATCTGATAAAGGTTTAATATGAAGAAAGTGAACGTCCCAGGCGACTCAACATCTGTTGTGTTGTTTTAAACAAACAGTCGACAAATGTTTAAATCAGCCCATTAGAACGAGCGATATCCCGCGATGCGGGGGAGGGGAAGGGGGGGAGACGGTCGATTTCTAATATTTCCTTCCCTAAATTTGCAATCGCAACGTGCGCGTGTTCGGCGACCTAAATGGTCCCGCGGCTATTTACCGTTCGGAGTCGGGCGGAATATGGGACAATGGCTGGTTCTTTGACTTTACCATCAGCCCTCGTAAAACGAAGATTTGCGAGTTCAAATCAGATCCTCGCACGTTGTGGTCTCCGTGCCTCAGTTTTGACGTGCATTCAACGTATTCGAACCGAAGAATTACATGAAAATATTGTAACTTTAACAACTTTTTTACGTATGAAAAGGGTTGAGATTTAAATTTAGACTTCCGCTTACACATTTATGGAAATTCCATTTTTTGGCAAATGGGCGAAGTTTAGGAAATATTGGTAAATTCGGTAATAGGCTTAAATAGTAAAATATTCGTGTTACTGATAGAACGGGAGGTTAAGCGAAGTACGTTGAAAGTTTAAAGACACTTGGAAAATAGGCTTCGGAGTAAGAGAGTGAGTGACGGGTTAAGCACCCGTCTATTGAGATGGGAAATAACCTTTTGAGCCTGATAAATTAACACATTTTCGAATATTGTTAATTTGTACACTAATAAATTTACAAATTTTCGAACATTGATAATTTTTTACACTAATAAATTAACACATTTTCGAATATTGTGAAATATTTCAATTTAATAAATTAACACATTTTGAGATATTGTAAATTTTTTTAAATTATAAATTAACTCATTTTCGAATATTGTGAAATATTCCCGCTTAATAAATCATTTTCGAAATGTTTGAGTCTAATAAATGAACATTTTTTCGAAAATTGCGAAATTTTTAACACTAATAAATTTATACATTTTCGAATATTGTTAATTTTATTAAACTAATATATTAACACGATCAAGAACTAATTTATTTATATTAAAGGAGAATGAATACTTTGAGAAACTACAACTGACGTCTTCCGACGCGATTGAAGCGCTCGTCGGTGACGTTTCGCCTTCCCCCCTCTCAACTTACAAGGAGGCATCCCGAAGTGAAACCCATCGATTTTGTTAAAACTCGGGGGATTGGTAGACGTTCATGAATCATGAAAAATCCTTAAGGGTATTTATTCAATGGGCAACCGTTTTGACAATACAAAATATTAAATTTTCCCATTGAAAATAACATGGAATTTTGACCTCAAATTGATCAAAAGTTGATAAATTTTGATGTTTTTATTGTCAAGTTTTATTTATTTTTTACTTTTTTGGCATTTTCGAAATTTTTAAATTTGTTTAAATTTTTCACAGGGGGGGGGGGGGGGGCTAGGAATCGATCAGAATCCCATGTTATTTTCAATGGGAAAATTTCCATTTTTTGTTGTCAAAAACATTTTTCGTTGCCATGGCAAAACGGTTGCCCATTGAATAAATTCCCTTTACGATTTTTCATCATACATGAACGTCTACCAATCCCCCGAGTTAGTCATTCTCAATAAGAATACATAAATACTTTCTCGGTACTATACGTAATCACTCAGCCCAATATCTGTATCGTAGATTCAACTAAATCCAAGATTTTAAATCGCTTGTGAGCGTCGACCCAAAACAAATTGTACTATGCCTAACAGGGATTTTTTGCGTGGCGTTGTTTGCCCTCGTGAAAGGCTGCCATAATGGATACTTCTCAGGTAACAAATAGAAACCCTCAAATGTTTTACGGGGAAAATAGGAAATTGTCAGTCAATATATAATTAAATTATAGGAGTAACTAAGAGAAAACGAATGCTTTTAAAGGATCTTTGGTTGAATTCAAATTTTACATTTAAGGGGGCCATTGTCTACTTTCGCTCTATTTCAAGCTGAACTCTTGTAATTTTGTATTTTAACTTATAAAATTAATATTTAAGTGTAGAACCGCCTCTTGTTTAGTTCTTAAAATAATTTTGACAATTTTAAATTTAAAAATAATTAAGTTATTACGTTTTAATTCGGACCCCCGAAGCTAAACAAGTTGGGCAAGCGCCCAAACTACCCTTTAGTTAGGACCTTATATCTCGTTAACTATTAATATTAGAATTATAAAAATTATTTTAAGCACTAGAGGAAGGTACAGCCTAATATGAAAAATATAATTCAATTATGTAATTGTTAAAACAGAAACGTTCAGCTTGAACGAAAAAGAGGTTTTTACTGTATTCTTCCCCCTTAATATGAAAACATCACAGACCTCGTGACTAGATAATTGTATTAATGTAATATTACATTTTAAAATACCAGCCAGCCGTAAAAGTCAAGGAAATACAGGGTGTTTCAAAAGGTGTAGGGGGTGAGTTGCGAAGTATGCCCATTTTCCTATGATGAGTTGAAAGAGTGCCAGAGAGCTTCAAAGTGTAGCCTACTAGCCCCTGGTAGTAGGCTGCAACAAGCGCTAAACCAAACAGCAGGGAAATGCGAACATTAAGGTTTGGGTTCGCGTGATAGGTAAAAAAGGACTTTGAAAACAAATCGAGGTAACCAGCGTAAAAAAAGTAAACTTAAACAGTATTTAAAGTCCCTGCTGCTAAGTTTTGCGCTCGTTGCAGCCTACTTCCAGGGGCTAGTAGGCCACACTTTGAAGCTCTCTGGCGCTCTTTTCACTCATCGTAGGAAAATGGGGGAAAAACAGGCATACTTCTCAACTCACCCCCTACAACTCCTTCAAATTTTTGCATCATCTTTTGAAACACCCTGTATAAGTGATTTCGTAAAAGGCTGGCTGTTTTGAGCGCCTTCTATCAAACTTTAAAACTATATTGAAATCAAAGCGCGAAGTCCGAAAAATTTACCGAAAAATAGGAAAATAAAGGAAAATTGACCAATTATATGAATTTATAATTATATTGATTATAAAATATAGGAAGTGTGGTCACCCTGTAGAATAGACAGGTTAAACCAGACCAGGTAAAGTGCAAGTTGTACAAACAAAGGTACGTTAACACTCCTAGTAGTTCTTCCTACAAGATTTCGGGCCATCGCTTAACCTCTCAATTATGAACTTTTGCTAAAAACTATTTTAATCACTAGTAGAATGTCTGGCCAAGAGTGTCATTTTTAATTTGAGTTGCTCTAAGCCGTCTAAAAATATAAAGTGTGTCACATACCATAGGAGGAAGCGAAGCTAGATTTCTGGACATCACCTTGACCAGCGTTCATTTGGTAATTAAATTGACTGGCACCACGTGCGGCGCGGCCGAAGTACGAGGAAGAAGAACCGCGATTAAGTGCGCCTGCACCCGCGCCACGGTTAAGTGCACTTGCACCCGCGCCACGGTTAAGGGCACCGGCACCAATCGCACGAGGGCTTTGCATCGGGTACGGAGCCGAGTTGAGAGTCCCCGGGTACTTGGGACGAGCCGAAGCCCCTACTGGGGTACGAAGCAGTCCAGGGCGATTCATCTTGTTGCCTCGGAACATGGTCTAGTTTGAAAAGAGCTTAAAAAAAAAGGCATATATAAATATATCTTTACGTGGAAAATGAATATTTATTAAACCATAAAAAAATAATTTCTTCATTTTTTTAGTTTTTATAAAATCGTTTTTCATGACACAAGTCAATCGGTGTGCGTTTATTTCTGGGGTACGGAAAGGTAATTTTGTGTTTTCTTTGTGTGAAAAACTTCATTTTAGCTGTGTGAAAAACTACATTTTATCCGTGTGAAAAACTTCATTTTAGCTGTGTGAAAAACTAAATTTTATCAGTGTGAAAAACTACATTTTATCAGTGTGAAAAACTAAATTTTATAAGTGTGAAAAACTACATTTTATCAGTGTGAAAAACTACATTTTAGCAATGTGGAAAACTACATTTTATCAGTGTTAAAAACTACATTTTATCAGTGTGAAAAACTACATTTTAGCAGTGTGGAAAACTACATTTTAGCGGTGTGAAAAATACATTTTAATAGTGTTAAAACCAAATTTTAGCAGTGTCAAAAGTAAGTTTTAAAAGGGTGAAAAACCAAATTTTAGCAGTGTGAAAAGTAAATTTTAAGAATGTGAAAAGTAAATTTTAAGAATGTGAAAAATGAATTTTTGGAGTGTGAAACACTAAATGTTTAAAGTGTGAAACACTATATTTTTAGCAGTGTGAAAAACCTCAATTTTAAGAGTGTAAAATTAATTTTTAGCAGAAGGTTAGGATTAGTGCTTTTTAGGAAGGAGAAAATTCGTTGTGAGGAAAGTAAATTAAAATTAAAAACGTTAAAAATTAAATGAGAATAATTTTCAATCGAGAATACGAAATCAAAATTTTTATTTTGGGAATTTGGAGTGGGTGTCGAGGTGGGAATTCTAGATGAAATTTAGAATTTATGAAATAGGAATTTCTACAATAAAGACTGGAAGTGATGCAAAAAGGACCGTCAGCCGATAGGCAGTTTGACGCCACATTTTTTTTTCCATTAATATTCTTCGAGATGGCGTTGCGGTAGAATTTCAAATGACAGAGTTTAACGTTAATAGTGAGTGTGGGGAGCTGTTGGCTCGCGTGGCATGAAAGGCTTGCCACCAGCCTCCTACGCGTTGTAACACGTCCACCTCATTTAAAGGAATTAAAAGTCGCTCGATGACTTGGATCGGGGCTGGTGCCTTGGGTATTAGCTTAGCTGATTATTTGAAAACATTAACGTTTCAAAACATGAAACAAAAAATAAAGTGAACTTATCGTTTCGGATTTCTGAATGTCGTTTCCGTGACATTGTTTCCGCGTGTGCGGCGTTCGGGTTTGAACTGCACGAGGCGCAATTTCGCCATAAAAAAAAGGATAAATAAGATCCAACCAACGTCAGCAGTTTATTTTCTCGATCTTAATAGACGCGGGGAGCTCAGCGGGGTCAGCGAAACGTATCACTTTAACCCGCGCAAAAGAGGCACCGAAATGGGGAGAAACACTACTAACCTAAAACAACACAATCGCTTCGCGGTAAATATTTCGCGGATGAGGTCAGAGTTAAAGAGTAAAATGGCTAATAATGGATAATAAACGGTTCAATAAAATCAGCTACGAGTGCTTTCATAGTATGAAGGGTTTCAAAGTTTGGACATATTTTCGAAGGAGATAAAATTATTTATCTGGAAAACTTGTGCTCGGTTTTGAAAAATTATTTCTAGAAATACCTCCAAAAATATAATATGTCTGGCCCACACAAAGACCGAAAATAAGCTCAAGTTTTGAAACCAAAGAATAGCGAGAGTTCCTAGTCCCACAAACTTGGTCGAATAGTGTTTGTGAAATGTTTGGCCAGTTTAGATTCAATTTTATGGAATGGGCTATTAAAGAATATTGTTCGTAAAAAGATAAAAACATCTAGTTGGATTGAAATTTAGTAACATTATATTTTAATAGACGTTTCAATAAAACATCTTCAAGGAAATCGTAAATAAGTAATATTTCCAAGAAACAACACCTGCAAGTTACTGTTTATATAGTGCTTGTTGAAATTATGGAAACTTTTCAACTGTGCGGTATACCACAAGTTTTCCCTTTTAACCAGGTAGCATTTTTTTTTTTTAATTTTTAATTCTTAGGAAAAACACGACGTTCTGCTTACAGGGGAAATGTTTCCAGTATTTCCACAAGCACTGTATAAAGTAACTTCCAGGTCCTGGCTCTCGGAAATATTACTTCTTGGCGATTTCCTTGAAGATGTTTTATTTACCAAGAACCTCGCTTGATAGCAGCTCGTTTTGAATCCCAGTAAGTCAAGCCAGGCAGAAATGGGACAATCCACTAACAAGGGATATTTTAAACAGGCGATTGCTGATTACATTCGAGAATTTCTATCAACTGGATCCGTGCTTCTTTACAATCTTTGTGGTTTACAGTTATTTTTAAGGAATTTATTACAACTCTTCTGTGATTTCTAATTTTTTTCTGTGTTTTCTAATTGTTTCGGTGATTTCTAGTGATTTTCCACAATTTGTGAGTTATTAGTTGCAGTTTCTCACATTTTCCTGTCATTTAAGTTAGTTTTCACAATTTCCAGTGTGTTCTTTAAATCATTGTGATTTCCAGTGTGTTCTTTAAATCATTGTGATTTCCAGTGTGTTCTTTAAATCATTGTGATTTTCCACAATTTGTGAGTTACTAGTTGCAGTTTCTCACATTTACCTGCCATTTAAGTTATTTTTCACAATTTCCTGTCATTTAAGTTATTTTTCACAATTTCCTGTCATTTAAGTTATTTTTCACAATTTCCTGTCATTTAAGTTATTTTTCACAATTTCCTGTCATTTAAGTTATTTTTCACAATTTCCTGTCATTTAAGTTATTTTTCACAATTTCCAGTGTGTTCTTTAAATCATTGTGATTTCCAGTGTGTTCTTTAAATCATTGTGATTTTCCACAATTTGTGAGTTACTAGTTGCAGTTTCTCACATTTACCTGCCATTTAAGTTATTTTTCACAATTTCCTGTCATTTAAGTTATTTTTCACAATTTCCTGTCATTTAAGTTATTTTTCACAATTTCCTGTCATTTAAGTTATTTTTCACAATTTCCTGTCATTTAAGTTATTTTTCACAATTTCCTGTCATTTAAGTTATTTTTCACAATTTCCAGTGTGTTCTTTAAATCATTGTGATTTCCAGTGTGTTCTTTATATCTTTGTGATTTCCAGTGTGTTCTTTATATCTTTGTGATTTCCAGTGTGTTCTTTATATCTTTGTGATTTCCAGTGTGTTCTTTATATCTTTGTGATTTCCAGTGTGTTCTTTATATCTTTGTGATTTCCAGTGTGTTCTTTATATCTTTGTGATTTCCAGTGAGTTCTTTATATCTTTGTGATTTCCAGTGTGTTCTTTATATCTTTGTGATTTCCAGTGTGTTCTTTATATCTTTGTGATTTCCAGTGTGTTCTTTATATCTTTGTGATTTCCAGTGTGTTCTTTATATCTTTGTGATTTCCAGTGTGTTCTTTATATCTTTGTGATTTCCAGTGTGTTCTTTATATCTTTGTGATTTCCAGTGAGTTCTTTATATCTTTGTGATTTCCAGTGTGTTCTTTATATCTTTGTGATTTCCAGTGTGTTCTTTATATCTTTGTGATTTCCAGTGTGTTCTTTATATCTTTGTGATCTCCAGTGAGTTCTTTATATCTTTGTGATTTCCAGTGTGCTCTTTAAATCTTTGTGATTTACTCATTAATACCCTTAACCTACACACTATTACCCCTAACCTACACACTATTACCCTTAACCTACACACTATTACCCTTAACCTACACACTATTACCCTTAACCTACACAATAGTACCCTTAACCTACACACTAGTACCCTTAACCTACACACTAGTACCCTTAACCTACACACTAGTACCCTTAACCTACACACTAGTACCCTTAACCTACACACTAGTACCCTTAACCTACACACTAGTACCCTTAACCTACACACTAGTACCCTTAACCTACACACTAGTACCCTTAACCTACACACTAGTACCCTTAACCTACATACTAGTACCCTTAACCTACACACTAGTACCCTTAACCTACACACTAGTACAATTGACCTAAACACTAGTACCCTTAACTTACACACTATTACCCTTAACCTACATACTATTAACCTTAACCTATACACTAGTACCCTTAACCTTCACACTAATACCCTTAACCTACACACTATTACCCTTAACCTACAGACTAGTACCCGTACCCTACACACTATTACCCTTAACCTACAGACTAGTACCCGTACGCTACACACTATTACCCTTAACCTACAGACTAGTACCCGTACCCTACACAAAATTACCCTTAACCTACAGACTAGTACCCTTACCCTACACACTATTACCCTTAACCTACACATAATTGTGGTGCAGGGCTAAGTCTTAAGACTATTTAACACAAAATAAGGATACTGTAATTTTTGGAGCCGTTTGATGTAGGTTGCGTAACTTTTTAAATACTTTTCCAATAACTTCAGGGACATAATCATTAATATACTTTATATCATTCTTTTAAAAAAACCTCGCCAATTTTGGTTTTGGTGACAATTTCCCTTTAAGGCTTGCTTGAGTTTTTATGTGGTCTATTTATAGTGAGTTAAACGGATTTGTACCTTTATGAAAAACGGAACGCAATCTATTGCTTGGTTTTGATTGTTTTATGAAAGGGTGATTTTTTTCCCAAAGGTCATATAGGAAATTGACATTGAAATGATTACAATCTGTATTGAGGCGATCTCAACCAATGAGATGCCGAGCTGATTTGATTGATATTTTGGGGGGCGGAGCTCACTGTTAGAGCGTGAGAGGGATTGCTGGAGCAACGCTATAATTATTACTAACATTGTCACCAAAACCAAAATTTACGAGGTTTTTTTAAAAGAATGATAGAAAATATATCAATGATTATGTCCCTGAAATTTTAGAGTTATTGAAAAAGTATTTAAAAAGTTACGCTACTTTTGCCGCAACCTACATCAAGCGGCTCCAAAAATTTCCAAAATCGCGTTTGAACCTACGTGCAGCGCCATAAGAGTGAAACGGCAAAAATTCGCGAACATTTTTTATTGTAAGGCATTTTTAAAACACGATAAACTACAATCTACGAATATTAATCGGGTAAAAATCCAAGGAGAATGTCGTAACAGACGACAGTTCCGACCGAATAATGATAAAACCGGAAAAAATTATATTTCGCTCACGAGATGGCGCTGCAGGTAGGTTCAACCGAGCGGTTCTGAGATTCTCGGGTCGGGGGGGGGGGATATAACAATTCCCCTTTAATCACAAGCATTTAAGCGATCCGAAATTACATAATACATAGCAGAGAACAGATTGAGGTACGAAATTCTGGGATAAAACAGATGACAAAACAAGGTTAAACAAACCCAAAAAGATGTCCTTGCATTAAATACATTATTACGAATGACGCTATTTTCAATTTAAAATGTTAACAATAGCCCGGGAATATAATTACGTCATTTCGAAATCGAAGTTTTGGTAAAAATTGACCTGATTGTCTTTACATAATGTTTCAATTTCTTTCTCGAGAACAACACGGCGTACTATTTTACGTAATTCACGACATTGACATTTTCTAATTATTCTGCCGAGATTTTTCTTCTATCCAACTTGACGCATTTTGCGACCGGAAATAAGAACGACTTTGTTGGTGAGATTTTCAAAAAAATGCTTCAGTATGTATTTATGTTAGGGATGCACCGATACCTATTTTTCTAGCCGATTTTGGCCGATACGGATATTTGAAAAATATTTTCACAAAAACATTTAAAAATAAGAAAATTCTCGATTAACTAACTATTGATAATTATTAATATATTATTGGATTGGCCGCGCCACGTACACCAGACTTCAGAAGGTAGATCATACCTTTTATAAACAGGGGTTTACGAGTGTAAACAAATAAAAAACAACGATATTCGATTTGTGATAGGAAATATGTATCACGTAAAATGAATTCGGATATGCTCTTGCAAACTTTTTTCATGAAACATTAGAATAAAATGGTATGACAGTGTAGTGAACCGTCTTTTACAATGATTTTTATCATATACACTACTGTTATGATAGATAACATTGTTAATATCGGTTGATATATCGGCTGTACCCATATCGGTGCATCGCTATAACCGGAAGTAACTTTAGAACCTGGAGATAAATTTGCATACCTTGCGAAAGTAATAATAATCAACCCATCTTAGGGCCCAAGTCAGCTAGCGACTTTTAATGAATTTTAAATCAGTGCACTGAACCGTCTTTTACAATGATTTTATACTGTTATGATAGATAACTTTGTTAATATCGGCAACGAATATCCGATATATCGGCTGTACCGATAACGGTGCATCCCTAATTTATATTTAGATAATACGTTGATAATAAGTTGAGTATTGCGGGAAACACTCAAAAAATCGTATCTACCTATGTACAACATAAATACGTTCTTGGTTTGAAACAAGAATTCAAAAATTAACATTCACTAAAACATTTGCGTTGAAAATAACGATTTAAAAGTAGTCAAGAATTTTCCAAAAAATGTATAAATATTTAGTGGCTATGCACTAAATGAAGGGTTTGAACTCGTGTCTGCCTTTCAATCTCGTGCTAAGTACTCTAACCGCGCCGCCACCATTGCTAAATTATAATTAAATTGGGGGTTAAAGAGTGAAAATATATTAAATATTCATCAAACAAGATGGTCGTGAGATGGACAAAGTGGTTTTACTATTCGAAAGATAAATCAAGGGAAAGAGTTTTGGGCAGCAGATGGCTCTGATTCGTATTCATATTTAGGAGAGCGAATTTTCTGCCAAACCGCGAAACTATACAACGCGTCAGTTTTCAAAATCAGTGGCGGTGAAAGGAAAATATTTTTTGGGGTACAAAATAAAAAATGAGAGGCAGCCCACAACCCCACAGCACTTCGATAAAGTTAATTTTTTTTTGTTAATCCAAAAACGCTGATGAGTTTGGTTATTGGTTTGTTTTTCTAAATTTATCCATATTTGCTAGTGATTTTCAACACAATGGAACAGTGTTTAGCAAATAGAAAGTCTAATTCAGTATTTAAATAAATCATTTTCTTAATTTATATTATGTATAATATAATTATTATTTCTGGAGATTTTGGAAAATACCGACCAAAATGTTCGTTATGAAATGTTTGGAAGGGCAATCTGGGGGGCACAAATACATTGATTGTACCCAATATAGACACTATTGTTTGAACAATATTCTAGTTATTTTTCGGTTAACATGGGATACAATAATAATGGTTGGACAATATATATATGTATAAGAAATTAGTTTTTTTTATCCACTCCACAAGCCACCTATTTACTGATTTATAAAAAATGTTTTCCAAATGAAATAGTTTTAGAAAATGAGTATATGCCATCAGAGGTATCCTGCAAAAGTAAAAATTTTAAGCAAATAACTTTAGCAGAAGAGTCAAACAAGTACTTATCTCATATTATATACTTTATTTACTTCTGGTATTACTCAATTTTACGATTTATAAAATTGGAAGGAACATTATGAATTTTTTATCCGTAAATTAACAATTTAATAGGTATATTTTTCTCAAAGGCAGACATTAAGTGACGTCACGAAAATTCTTAGGTTTGATTCATAGAAAATATAGATGAGGAATGGCAACTCTACTTTTAGTGGTGAGCTGCTCCCCGCTTGTGGCACTGGCTCAAAACCCGGAACCACTCCTTCCGCGTTGAGTTTGCGAGATATCTCCACACTCGTTAAAGGGATTTTCCACCGAATTAATAATAATAATCAGCTAGGCTAATACCCAAGGCAGCACCTTAGACCTAAAATTAAAAAGTCGTGCGCGAGCCAGCTTCTAGAATACATTTTTTATTATCGCGCGTGTTCGTCTTTGTACCGTCAAAACTGTCTCTACTGGCCGGGAGATGGCGGGCTTTTAAAAAAGACCGCATTATATTTGAGGCAAAAAAAAATTGAAATTAGTAGATGGTCTGTGCAATTAGAATGGTGGGTCAAAATCTGAATCTGTCGGTCCAATAATACATTTGAACTAAAGTAGGACTGCCGAGTAACGAAATATAAGTTTAGACTATACTACGCGCGGAAACAATTTGTCACGGAAACGACATTCAGAAATCCGAACCGAAAAGTTAACTTTATTTTTCGTTTCATGTTTTGAAACGTCAATGTTTTCAAATAATCAGCTAGGCTAACACCCAAGTCATCGAGCGACTTTTAATGCCTTTAATTCAGGTGGCCGGTTTAGAATGCCTAGGAGGGTGGTGGCAAGCCCTTCATGCCGAAGTGCCCGGGGGAAAACCCCTTAAACCAGTGGGGAGAGAACTTGCTTCTAGGCCAATCGTTGGACAGGTTTTATTTAAAAGTTTATAGGCGATAATCATTCGCTTACACATTTTACAGAATTCTAAATGATTCGCTGGCTTATTTCACACTAACTACATACCCATTTAGATTTATAATAGCTGAAAACTATTCGTGAGTTCTGAACCGTTCAACCAGTCCCCATGCCAACTATTCGGCAAAAAAATTCTAGAACTACCCAAATGCAAACTATTCGCAGACAAGAACCTCTTGTTGAACCGTTCGGAACCGTTCTAAATGGTACCTGCTCAAGAGCAAGTACTGGCCGGAACTCAAGGTTGAAATCTCTAAAATTCGTCTGCACATCGGGCTGCGTACGTCAAATCGTACGAATCACAACGTTACAGCTCAGTCCTAGGCCGTTCTCTTAACGGTTCAGAACTCACGAATAGTTTTCAGCTAATGTCTTTTAAACACGTGGTCGGTTACATTGCATAGGAGGTTGGTGACTTCCTGTCACGCGAACCAACACTAACTATTACCGTTAACCTCAACAAGTTTTTATGGAAGGGGAAACCGAAGAGCTCGGGGGAAACCCCTTTAACCAGTGGGGAGAGAACTTGCAAACTCAACGCGGAAGGAGTATTTCCGAATTTTCACCTCGTGCCACAAGCTGGGACCGAACCGGGCTCCTCTTGCTGCGAGGCGAAAGTGCTAACCACTCCTCCACCCCACTTCGGGTTTTCCTCTCCAATAAAAACTTGTTGAGGGTGACGGGATTAGTTGGGGTTGATTCGAGTAGCACGAAGGGCTATCCAATACCCTCCTACGCGGTATAAGCCTGCCACCTGATTTAAAAGCCATTAAAAGTCGCTAGCTGACTTGGGCCCTAAGATGGGTTGATTATTACTACTTTCGCAAGGTATGTAAATTTATCTCGAGGTCCTAAAGTTACTTCCGGTTATAGGAATGCACCGATATGGGTACAGCCGATAGTAACAAAGTTATCTATCACAATAGTAGTGTATATGATAAAAATCATTGTAAAAAACGTTTCAGTGCAACGTCGTACCATTTTATTCTAATTTTTCATGATAAAAATTTGTAAGAGCATATCCGAATTCATTTTACGTGATACATATTTCCTATCACAAATCGAATATCGTTGTTTTTTATTTGTTTACACTCGTAAACCCCTGTTTATAAAAGGTATGATCTAGCTTCTGAAGTCTGGTGTACGTGGCGCGGCCAATCCAATAATATATTAATAATTATCAATAGTTAGTTAATCGAGAATTTTCCTATTTTTAAATGTTTTTCTGAATATATTAATTAAATATTTAATTTAATTCAGGTGTCGGCCAATATCAGCTTCGCTTAACGGTAATAGTGAGTGTAGGGAGCTGTTGGCTCGCGTGGCTTGCCACCACCCTCCTACGCATTGTAACTCGGCCACCTAAATTAAAGGCTTTAAAAGTCGCTCGATGACTTAGGCCTAAGGCGGTGCCTTGGGTATTAGCCTAGCTGATTATTATTATTATTAAGCCGATATTGGCCGATACCGATATTAGAAAAATAGATTGATATATCGGTGCATCCGTATCCGGTTATAATACATTTAAAAAGATACGTTACCGGAAGTCAATAGGTCTAAAGTACTCCGAAAAGTTTATATTCCTTTTCTATATTTTCAATGAACTATTGGAATCGCGCAAACCTCTCCCAGACGACATTTACAACAAGACGAATTTCAGTAGCGTCTTCGTATAAATGGAAATTCGAAGCGCTATAAATAAACGCGGCACAAATCTGTCGACGCTCCTCTGACTCCATCTAGTGGAACATTATGGTAAAATGAGTGAAAAAAATAATTACCATGTCCAAGTCGACACATCAATAATATCGAAAGTAAAAAAAAGCGGGAAAAAGGGATTTTGGTGAAAGACACTTGCTCGGATGGGGCGCGTATTAGCGATGCTTTCGCGATTAGACGCGCTAAATTACCGGGTTTGAGCGCTGCCAACTTTCACCCACTTTCAGCCTTCGCGTCCACTGGCGACTTAAGCGGCGACAGTCCTCGCCTTTCACGCTGACCAAACGGCATCTCAACTTAGAACAGATCTACACCCCGGATAAAATGGGAGGTGACAGCGAAAGCGCGGGCTGCGTGCCGGAACGATCGCCAAAGTAAACTACTACCGCCAGAAGTGTGTCATTTTAGAAACTACTAACCTTGGAAAAGCTCAAACACGTTTATCACAAAAATTCCAAATTTGTAGTCGATATGTAGGATTTTGTAAAGATAATTTTCTAAACATTAAGGGAAATATAGGGTAATTGGTAGTATGTTTAGGTTAACTGGTAGTATGTTTAGGTTAACTGGTAGTATGTTAAAGGCCAACTACATGAATTTTTAGCACACGTGTTTTGCAGTCAGCCTACTTCCAGTCAAAGACAGAGTAAACCGAATATTCATGTAGTCGGCCTTTAAGGATAACTGGTAGTATGTTTAGGATAATTCAAAGTATGTTAGGATAATTGGTAGTATGTTTAGGATAATTGGTAATATGTTTAGGATAATTGGTAGTATGTTTAGGATAATTCAAAGTATGTTAGGATAATTGGTAGTATGTTTAGGATAATTGGTAATATGTTTAGGATAATTGGTAGTATGTTTAGGATAATTTGTAATATGTTTAGGATAATTGGAAGTATGTTTAGGATAATTGGTAATATGTTTAGGATAACTGGTAGTATGTTTAGGATAATTCAAGGTATGTTAGGATAATTGGTAGTATGTTTAGGATAACTGGTAGTATGTTTAGGATAATTGGTAGTATGTTTAGGATAATTGGTAGTATGTTTAGGATAATTGGTAGTATGTTTAGGATAATTGGTAATATGTTTAGGATAATTGGTAGTATGTTTAGGATAATTGGTAATATGTTTAGGATAATTGGAAGTATGTTTAGGATAATTGGTAATATGTTTAGGATAATAGGAAGTATGTTTAGGATAATTGGTAGTATGTTTAGGATAATTGGTAATATGTTTAGGATAACTGGTAGTATGTTTAGGATAATTGGTAGTATGTTTAGGATAATTGGTAGTATGTTAAGGATAATTGGAAGTATGTTTAGGATAATTGGTAGTATGTTTAGGATAATTGGAAGTATGTTTAGGATAATTGGTAGTATGTTTAGGATAATTTGTAGTATGTTTATGATGATTGGTAGTATGTTTAAAAGATATTTGATTGGAAAATAAATGAAAATGTATCATAATTTGTAGTCGATCTACACGATTTTTAAAAGATATTTTTTGGAAAGTAAAGGAAAATATTAGATAATTGGCAATCGATTTAAAGATTTTAAAAGATATTTGTTTTTAAAAATTAAAGGAAAATATAGAACAATTTGTAGTAAATTTTTAAGATTTTAAAAAGATATTGGTTTTTAAAAAATAATAATAAAATATAGAACAATTTGTAGTCAATTTATAAGATTTTGAAAAAATATTTTTTGGGAATTAAAGGAAAATATAGAACAATTTGTAGTCAATTTATAAGATTTTGAAAAAATATTTTTTGGGAATTAAAGGAAAATATAGAACAATTTGTAGTCAATTTATAAGATTTTGAAAAAATATTTTTTGGGAATTAAAGGAAAATATAGAACAATTTGTAGTCAATTTATAAGGTTTTAAAAAGATATTGGTTTTTAAAAAATAAAAATAAAATATAGAACAATTGAAATTAAAGGGTATTTTGTAATCAATTTGTGAATGATTTGAAGAAATGATTTTTGAAAAATTAAGGAAAATATAGTGTTAAAAAATATAGGAATTATAGGATAAAAATTACAAAATTTTAGTACAATTAACCGCCAAAATTTCAATTAACAATAAAAAATTCGATTAACTGTTTATTTATGGATATTATTCACGACTATTAATTAATACGCAACAAATCAGTTTTTATTCGGATAATTTTTGGATATGGATATAAACGAACTGAACGGAAAATTTCTTATCCGAATGCCGAGCCCTAGTATAATTATTTAACTAAATTAACAATTTAAAACAGTTTTATAAGGTAAAAAATACGCTTGCATTTAAAAGGAGTCTTAAAAATGTAAAACAGATCAGAAACGAACATTCAAAATCTTTATAAATCTGCTCATTCGTGATTTCAATTGCTTAACGATAAAAATTAACAATTAAATATATTTCTTCTTGATGTGTAAATCTTTATAAAATTTTATCAAATGGATAAAAAATGCAATTGTAGGATTTCACAGGACCATTTCGTTATGATAGGAAAATATAGGAATAGCCCTGCAATATTACCAAAAATACTATATCAGAGCAAAATTCAAAAAAGGCTAGATACTCTTTAATTTCAAATAAGGATTTTTAAAGTCACTTGATATTTGCTCTAGAGTTAAATAAATTAGGAGTCAATGTTACGTGAGATTTTTAAAGATTTGAGGTCTCTAGCCTTTGATGATAGCAACAGGTAAGGTTAGTGTTCGGAATTGTTTATTCATTATCCACAAATTTTCCGATTTATTTAAAAAACGTTGGTAAAAAGAATATCATTTTAACTTATTTAATTATGTTTTTTTACGAAACCAAGCATTTATTTGAATAAAAGTGGTATTTATTTAAATAATTGTTTGTTTTATTTAAATAATAGGCTTATTCACTTTCGATTATTTAAACATTTTACAATTTTTATTCAACTATTAGTTATTTAAATAAATATTATTTAAATATCGCCGAGCTTATTTTATTCATGGATAAAAATTAATCGAATGCCGAGCACTAGGTAAGGTTAAATAAAACCGGGCTTAATAAAATGAAGTTTATTTTTGATATATATTTCAGTTAAAAAATAAAATTTTTCATTGCCTTAGGAATAATTTGCGCGCGAATCAAATAAAATCGGTTGGAAAAAGAGGGGTTATACTTCCCCCGGTTGTTAGGTTACTTATGGCGTTAGTCGCGTATCAAGGAGTCGCTCTCAAGTGCGCTGGTCGTCGAAGATATACGTTATAACATGGACATTATTTCCAAGTACACGTTGCCCTTGAAATCGCGAAGATCTTGACCTTGACCTTGACCTTTTTAAGAAAAATGGCCCCCTTTTCGTCAATTAATCACGGCTGATATCGGGATGCAGCGAGCGCCACGAAAAATGCTCGGATCGGAGCGAGTCGCCAATTTTGATTCGGAGTTTTCAATCACGCCAATCCAAGCTGGCTTCCCAGTCCGTCATAAGGCAACAGCCTTCGCCCGGCAAGAACGCGCGTCTTGTCATCTCGTCAGGAAAGCCCATAGAAACAGTACAGAACCTTCATTTTTTTAGATGTGCAAATTTTTTGGGTTTTTTTTCCACTTCCACTGGATCTGTATGGCTTCTGATATATTTTGGGAGTTTTTTTTACATTATATTCATATGCAGAAGTAGAGGTCGGCGGAGCAAATAAATTAACCGCAAAAATTTCAATTAATCATTAAAATTAGTATTATTTGTTTTATACGAATAAATTATACGAATAAACAACGATTTAACATGCAAAATTAATCATTTTTTTCGAATATTTCTGAATAATTCTCGGTTATGGATAAATATAAACAATCGTATAATTTCTTATTCAAACGCCGACCTCTATGCAGACGTACTGGATAAATTTTGTGTTAAATTTAATAAAATTTGATTTAGAAATAACTAACAATATTAAATTATTACTTTTGATTATTAGCGTTATTTGGCTATGTGGAGATCATGGATAAACGTTTCATTAAATTTAATACAAGTTGATTTAGCGACTATACGGGATTGCAATAATTAATAATATTAAATATTTATTTTAGATTACTAGCGTTATTAGGGTATGTAAAAAAATTCATTAAACTTTAAATTAAGTTTAATTAAAATTTATTTAATGAAAATATTTTTAGGTTATTTCAATAATTTTGTAGTTATTTTATAAATTATTAATAATTAATTAATTAATTTATTAGATAATTACTTATGACTATTGGCTTTATTTTTATCAAACAATAGTTAATCTCAATTTATGTTCAAAAATTCTAGTTTAAAGGGAGAATAATTGAATTTTTCTATGCATTGGTTCTCTACACGAATGTTCGTCCACCAATATTTGAATGTTTCAAATAAAATTCAACTTCGTATTATTGCTCGTAATGAATAAAAACGTTTTCCTGAGTTTTTGTAGTTATATTATATTATATATATATTATATATTATTAAATAAATATCGCAATTAATTATTATAATACATACTTCAGATTTTAAGAAATTAAATATCCAAAAATGTGCAGGAGGTTATTTCAGATATTAATAAATTAAATATTCAAAAACAGGAGGGAGGCTACTTCAGATTTCAATAAATAAATACCTAAAAAAGTGCAGTAGTTTATTTTCGATATTTTCTAAATTAATATCGATATAAAGTTTATTTCAGATTTCAATAAATGAAACAAAAAAAGGGCAGACGTTTCCTTCAGATTTTAATCATTTAAATGTACCAAAAAGTGCAGAAGTTTCTTTAATTTAAATATCCTAAAAGGTGCAGTAGTTTTCTTAATTTAAAAATCCATAAAAGTGAAGTATTTTCCTTAACTTAAATATCCAAAAAAGTGCAGTAGTTTCCTTAATTAATTATCCAAAAAAGTGTAGTAGTTTCTTTAATTTAAATTTCCAAAAGGTGCAGTAGTTTCCTTAATTTAAATATCGAGAAAATGTGAAGTAGTTTCCTTAATTTAAATATCCCAAAAAAGCAGTAGTTTCATTAATTTAAAAATCCAAAAAAGTGCAGTAGTTTCTTTAATTTAAATATCCAAAAAGTACAGTAGTTTCTTTAATTTAAATATCGAAAACAATCGCAGTAGTTTCTTTAATTTAAATATCAAAAACATTTGCAGTAGTTTCCTTCATTTAAATATCCAAAAAAAGTGCAGTAGTTTCCTTAATTTAAATATCGAAAAAAGTGCAGTAGTTTCCTTCATTTAAATATCCAAAAAAGTGCAGTAGTTTCTTTAATTTAAATATAGAAAACAATTGCAGTAGTTTCCTTCATTTAAATATCCAAAAAAGTGCAGTAGTTTCCTTCATTTAAATATCCAAAAAAGTGCAGTAGTTTCCTTAATTTTAATATCCAAAAAAGCAGTAGTTTCCTGAATTTAAATATCCAAAAAAGTGCAATAGTTTCCTGAATTTAAATATCCAAAAAAGTGCAATAGTTTCCTGAATTTAAATAACCAAAAAAGTACAGTAGTTTCCTGAATTTAAATATCCAAAAAAGTGCAATAGTTTCCTGAATTTAAAAATCCCAAAAAGTGCAGTAGTTTCTTAAATTTAAATATCGAAAACAATCGCAGTAGTTTCTTTAATTTAAATATCAAAAACGTTTGTAGTAGTTTCCTTAATTTGAATATCCAAAAAAGTGCAGTAGTTTCTTTAATTTAAATATCGAAAACAATTGCAGTAGTTTCCTTCATTTAAATATCCAAAAAAAGTGCAGTAGTTTCCTTAATTTAAATATCCAAAAAAGTGCATTAGTTTCCTTAATTTAAATATCCAAAAAGTGCAGTAGTTTCCTGAATTTAAATATCCAAAAAAGTGCAGTAGTTTCCTGAATTTAAATATCCAAAAAAGTGCAATAGTTTCCTGAATTTAAAAATCCCAAAAAGTGCAGTAGTTTCCTTAATTTGAATATCCAAAAAAGTGCAGTAGTTTCTTTAATTTAAATATCGAAAACAATTGCAGTAGTTTCCTTCATTTAAATATCCAAAAAAGTGCATTAGTTTCCTTAATTTCAATATCCAAAAAAGTGCATTAGTTCCTTAATTTCAATATCCAAAAAAGTGCATTAGTATCCTTAATTTAAATATCCAAAAAGTGCAGTAGTTTCCTTCATTTAAATATCTTAAAAAAGTGCAATAATTTCCTGAATTAAGATATCCAAAAAAAGTGCAGTATTTTACTTCAGATTGAACTAAATGAATATCGGCATAAAGCACGCTAGTTTCCCCCCGTTGTCAAAATGGTCGCTATTAATCAAAGATCACACCCTCATTAAAGAAGCTCTCGTAGGAGCCATCAGCGTCCGAAATCGCTCAACACAGACGCAAATTACCCCGAGCAACACGTAAAAAAGCGAGGGGCGCGTGTTCGCGGAGAATCGTTTAAGCGGCACACTTCGCGGCTGCCAGGGAAAGAGCGCCACAGAGAGAGCCGCTATTTCGCCATCACCCATGCGACGTCTATAGACGAAGATGCCCGGGATGAGGAGACGGCGGAGGTGAAGCCCGCGGGAGAGGTGCGAGCTGCGAGCGCGCGAAGAAACGTCGCCTCGGGTGTCCCGGAACAGCGCCCCTAACCACTTATTGGTTCATCTTGGCCGACGATGACGAAGAGGAGGAGTTACGGGCGTCGTCGGCGAGCCAGGTGGGGACGGCAACTCGGCGGAGGGGCGCCCTACCTGACCGAGGAGGGTATAAAAGACGGACCTGAAGACTAGATGCCTTCAGATCGCGCAGCGGTTCAATTGGAGTTGCGAAGGCATTAGCGCCTCTTCGAATCTCCAATACACGCGCACTATCACGATCCTCTAGCTTCTTCAATTCGCCATGTCCCGATTAAACCGATTCGTGTGTTCGCGCCGCGACTTGGTGGCCTTGGTCAATTTGTCCAATATAGTGACCAGGCGCCGCTCCACCGTCGTAGAGTTGCCGACGACGTCCCTTTGTCCTTTCGCCACTAAGAAGAACGAGCCAGTGTCCTCGGCGGCGACGAGGACGTCGGCGGTCAAACCCTACGAGGCCATTCCGACGCCCAAAGGGTTGCCGCTGATCGGCACGACCTTGGACGTCATTAAGGCCGGCGGAGCGCCCAAGATCCACGAGTATTGCGACCAACGACACGGCCAATTGGGACCCATTTACAAGGAGAAGTTGGGCACGGTCGAAGCGGTCTTTGTCGCCGATAGCAAGATGATCCAGAAAGTGTACCAAAACGACGGCAAACATCCCAAGCACATGGTACCCGAGCCGTGGACCATTTACAACGAAATTAACGGCATCAAAAGAGGACTCTTCTTCCTGTAAGTACTCCTTTTTTGTTTCGAGGCTCTTCCGGGATCGTGCGCTTTCGATCCTTCAAACAAACTAACGTTAACAGGGCCCCCACTCAAATCTTTCATTTTTTATAGGAAAAATAGGATTATTTTTCTAAACATATAGGACTATTTTTACAAAATTATAGGATTTTATAGGACTATATATGCTATTTAATTAACTAACTTAATGCATTTAAAAACCAAATCTATATTTAGAGAAATAAGTCTTTGATTTTCACTTAAAAAATTGAAACTATTTAACCATTTTATCACAAAAATTTACTAGTAGCTAACCATGTTAACAATAACAAAAGTATAGACTAGAATGACTTGGTATAGGAATTTATCCTATAGCTAAATCTAGCAATTTCACTGAGTGGCTGGATTTGAAATTGGCAAAATATCCAAATTATAGGATTTTATAGGACTTTTTGGGGATTTTGCTAAAAATATAGGATGTTATAGGACATTTTTTTAAATATAGGATTTTATAGGAATTATAGGATTAATGAAAATTATTTCCAATCTCTTTCTGCGGGATTTTTTTTAAACCATTTGAGATATTTCCCTAAATTAAACCCTTTTTTTTAAATTAAGTTCGTGACAGTGCTATATTTTAAATATTCTTATTTTCGTTGTATGATTGATAAAACTGAGCTCTTCAATTTTTAAAAATATCCTAGACATATTTTCTTTACAAGAACCACCGATTTTTTGCGTACAGAATTTATTGATTTAGTTTAACTTTTGGGGGATTTTAAGTAAAATTTAATTAAAAAAATTAATTATTAAAAGTAACTTCATTGATATTAGTGTTCTCGGATTAAAATTCGTAACTTTAAAGATATTTCAAACAGTTAAAATAATTGAATAAAATGTAACAATATTTTTTATAAATTTGACAATCCTTATAAATGATGAAATTCAATGAACGCGATCCTAATGTTCATTATCCTAATGTCCTATTATCTTTGAATCCTGCAGAGACGGAGAGGGTTGGGGGAAAATGCGCAAAAGTTTAAACAAAGTGTTCCTTCGACCACAAACCATCTCGGCGCACACGGGGATGTTCAACGACGTCATCACCGATGTATTGGCCAGATGGGAGATCACACTGGACCAACAGAACACTCTGCCAAATCTAGAGAAAGAACTTTACAACTGGTCTATCGAATGTAAGTGCCACCGAAATTGCCGTAAAACACGAAACTTTAGTCCTTTTATACAGTAATTAGTCCGTTTATAACGAAAATTGAGAGTATTTATAACGAAAAATTAAGTCCTCTTATAAATAAATTTTCGTTATAAACGGATTAATTACAGCTATTTATAACGAAACTGTTAGTCCTTTTATAAAGTAATTAGTCTATTTATAACAAAAAATTTAGTCCTTTTATAAAGTAGTTAGTCTATTTAAAACGAAAATTTTAGTCCATTTATATAGTTAGTTTATTTATAACGAACATTTTAATCCTTTTATAAAGTAGTTAGCTTATTTATAACGAAAATTTTAGTCCTTTTATAAAGAAGTTAGCTTATTTATAACGAAAATTTTAATCCTTTTATAAAGTAGTTAGCTTATTTTTAACGAAAATTTAGTCCTTTTATAAAGAAGTAATTCTATTTATAACGAAAATGTTAGTCCTTTTATAAATTAGTTAGTCTATTTATAACTAAAATTTTAGTCCTTTTATAAAGAAGTAATTCTATTTATAAAGAAAATGTTAGTCCTTTTATAAAGTAGTTAGTCTATTTATAACGAAAATTTTAGTCCTTTTATAAAGAAGTAATTCTATTTATAAAGAAAATGTTAGTCCTTTTATAAAGTAGTTAGTCTATTTATAACGAAAATGTTAGTCCTTTTATAAAGTAGTTAGTCTATTTATAACGAAAATGTTAGTCCTTTTATAAAGTAGTTAGTCTATTTATAACGAAAATGTTAGTCCTTTTATAAAGCAGTTAGTCTATTTATAACGAAAATGTTAGTCCTTTTATAAAGTAGTTAGTCTATTTATAACGAAAATGTTAGTCCTTTTATAAAGTAGTTAGTCTATTTATAACGAAAATGTTAGTCCTTTTATAAAGTAGTTAGTCTATTTATAACGAAAATGTTAGTCCTTTTATAAAGTAGTTAGTCTATTTATAACGAAAATGTTAGTCATTTTATATAGTTAGTTTATTTACGACGAAAATTTACTCTTATTCATGTCGAGATTTTTGGTGGGAATTTGATAATTTAAAAAAAAATAAACGTTTTTATTATACGTAAATTAAAAAAGGGCATCAAATGAAATTTCCCTTTTCTGTCGTTGCGTGTAGCGTTGGGAGCCATGATATTCGGCCGCCGATTGGGTTGCATCAAATCTAACGAAGCGCTGGACGTCGGCATGCACGAATTCGTCCAATGCGTTCAACAGATCTTCGCCGAATCGGCCAAGATGACCATGATCCCTCCGAGGTTAGCCTACAAACTTAACTTGCCCGTCTGGAGACGGTTCGCCAAGGCAGCCGCCGAAGCCATCAGACTAGGTAGGCATTGTTTTACGAGCTGTCGTAGGGGAGAGATCTTTTCACAGGGGTAACACGCCATTATTAGGCCGACATTAAAAACCCGAATTCTAACCAGAGGGCGTAGAAACGTACACATTTTCAAATTTAATTTGTTTTACGTAATAAATCGTAATTACAATAAAATCGAGGAATCCGACATTCGTACAAATCCCGTACCCTCTTGAGATAAATGATTTTAGAAATCTGGACGAAAATCAGTTCCAAAATTTCAATATCAGCCTTAAAAACCAGAAATCAACACGAAAATCATCAAAATCAGCCTTAAAAACCAGAAATCCACACGAAAATCGTGCTCTGAAATCTCAATATCAGCCTTAAAAACCAGAAATCCACACGAAAATCGTGCTCTGAAATCTCAATATCAGCCTTAAAAACCAGAAATCCACACGAAAATCGTGCTCTGAAATCTCAATATCAGCCTTAAAAACCAGAAATCCACACGAAAATCGTGCTCTGAAATCTCAAAATCAGTTTCTGATTTCTGAAATCACTTTGAGATTCAAAATCCCGTTCGCAAAATTCGCAAATGTCGGATCCCTCAAATAAAATAGTGTTAGAATTATTTTTTTTTTATAAATAAAAATAATTTATTAACTTTACGGCCAAAACGTTTAAGCTAACGCCATCTAGTATAGCTAAAAAGGTGAAAATCGAACCTTAAATGACTTCGCTCTAAATGTTTGTTTCCCTTATAACGGTTCTAACGAATATTTCCGTGATTTGCAGCCAAGGGTTACGTGGAAGAGAACGTACCCAACTCGAAGGATTCCGACGGCATTTTACAGCAGCTGATGAAGGAAGATATTTCGACGGAAGAGATTGTCACCATCATCACCGATCTTTTCGTGGCCGCCGCCGACACGGTAAGACGAACGCTCCATATTACATTCACCTTTTCTCGCATTCATTTAAGATTTAGCCCCTTAATTATACATTTCTCACTTTAATTTGAGATTTAGCACCTTAATTATACGTTTTACGTGAGATTTAGCACCTTAATTATACGTTTTACGTGAGATTTAGCACCTTAATTATACGTTTTACGTGAGATTTAGCACCTTAATTATACTTTTTACGTGAGACTTAGCACCTTAATTATACATTTCTCACATTAATTTGAGATTTAGCCCCTTAATTATACATTTATCACATTAATTTGAGATTTAGCACCTTAATTATACGTTTTACGTGAGATTTAGCACCTTAATTATACTTTTTACGTGAGATTTAGCACCTTAATTATACGTTTTACGTGAGATTTAGCACCTTAATTATACTTTTAACGTGAGATTTAGCGCCTTAATTATACTTCCCTCGTAAGATTTAGCGTATTAATTATACTCTTTTCGTGAGATTTGATACCTTAATTTTTCTTTTTTTCGTGAGATTTAGCGCCTCAATTATACTGTTATCGTTATGATTAGCGCCTTAATTACGCTTAATTTTACTTTTACCCCTAAATTAGTTACGTTTACAACACTTTAATTATTTCAGTTATGTCGCATTATATTTACTCCTCACAATGATACTTTACGCATTTGAACGATACTTTTGACGACTTAATGATACTTCCCAAAGCAGAGAAATTCGTGAAACAAGTACTTAAGAAAAGCATGTTTTTGTTTCCCCGCAGACGTCGCACGCCACGCAATGGACCCTGTACATGTTGGCGAAGAACAAGAAGTGTCAAGAGAAATTGCTGTCAGAAGTGAAGAGTGTCGTCCCTGAGGGGGAACTCATCCAAGAGGAGCACCTCGCCAGCCTGCCCTACGTCAAAGCAGTCATCAAGGAGGCCCTGAGGCTCTACCCGGTTGCGCCGTTCCTCACCAGGATACTCAATAAAGATATTACCCTTGGAGAATTCAACATACCAAAAAATGTAAGCTACGTTTCCATTCAATTAGATACTATTCAACTAATATCAAAGTAAATTAACAAAAATATAAATTAACAAAAAATAAATTAACAAAAATATAAATTAACAAAAAATAAATTAACAAAAATATAAAAATTAATAAAAAATAAATTAACAAAAATATAAAAATTAATAAAAAATAAAATAACAAAAATATAAAAATTAATAAAAAATAGAATAACAAAATATAGAAATTAATAAAAAATAAAATAACAAAAATATGAAAATTAATAAAAAATAAATTAACAAAAATATAAAAATTAATAAAAAATAAAATAACAAAAATATAAAATTTAATAAAAAATAAAATAACAAAATATAAAAATTAATAAAAAATAAAATAACAAAAATATGAAAATTAATAAAAAATAAATTAACAAAAATATAAAAATTAATAAAAAATAAATTAACAAAAATATAAAAATTAATAAAAATAAATTAAAAATTAAATTAAAAATTAAATTAAAAATAAAATAAAATAAAATAAAATAAAATTAAATTAAAAATTAAATTAAATAAAAAAAATAAATAAAAAATTAAATTAAAAATAAAAATTAAATTAAATTAAAAATTAAATTAATTAAAAATATATTAATAATTAAATACAAAATTAAATAAAAAAATAAAAATTAAATTAAATAAAAATATATTAATAATTAAATAAACAATAAAATAAAAAAATAAAATACAAAATTAAAGATTAAATTTATATTATATTCAATTGCTGATCAATATTTTATCCTTTAATAGAAATTGGTGTTGATGTCTCTGTACACGACTGGCCGCAACCCCGAGTACTTCGAAAAACCCAACGAATTCAAACCAGAAAGGTGGATTCGCAACAAAGACTCGAAGACAGTCATCAACACGCACGCCTGTCTGCCCTTCGGCCTGGGAGCCAGGTCATGCGTTGGCAGAAGGGTCGCCGAAGTGCAGATGCAATTCTTGATTGCCAGAGTAAGTGTCCCAGTTCAATTCACGTTTCCTAGTTAAAAGGAGACATCCCGAAGTGTAACCCACCGATTTTGTTCAAACTCGGGTGATTGGTACCTTCGTGTATCATGAAAAATCCTAAAGGGAATTTATTCAATGGGCAACCGTTTTGCCATGGCAACGAAAAATGTTTTTCACAACACAAAATATTAAATTTTCCCATTGAAAATAACATGGGATTTTGACCTCAAATTGATCAAAAGTTGATCAATTTTGATGTTTTTTTTATTAATTTTTATCTATTTTTAAAATTTTTGGCATTTTCGAAATTTTTAAATTTGTTAAAATTTTTCACAGGGGGGTCCTAGGAATCGGTCAGAATCCTATGTTATTTTCAATGGGAAAATTTCAATTTGTTGTTGTCAAAAACATTTTTCGTTGCCATGGCAAAACGGTTGCCCATTGAATAAATTCCCTTTAGGATTTTTCAAGTTACACGAAGGTCTACCAATCCCCCGAGTTTGAACAAAATCGGTGGGTTACATTTCGGGATGTCTCCTTGTTAGAGTAATCAACGATTTCCCTTCCAAAATATTCGACTTCTCTATCGAAATTATTCGTTATAGAATAGTAATGGACAATTAGTTTGAATGCCTGAGACAATACTATCGATTTATATAAACAAATATTTTGTAGTTAAAGTAGGACTCGCGAATTACAAAAATCATGTTAGACTATACTATATGAAATTACTTTAAAATAAACTTAAATGATATAAAACGTTATTTTTTTAAAACGATTGGTTCTAAATGTTACCTCTATAAGAAATAAATAATCGTTAATAGAATGTATCCACTGATCTAACCAATGCACTTTTTACTCGACAGATCGTCCAGAAATTTGACTTTGAAGCTACCAAGGACGTCGACATCGCGTTGCGAATGATCACGACACCCAGCGAGCCAATCTCTCTGCGCATGACGCCTCGCACGTGATTGAAGAGAGATTCGGGCCTTGATTGGTCGAAACACGAGATGATCTATCCAATGAGAGAGCTCTCCCATGACGGAGAAGGTGATGTCGCGCGAAAGCACGAACTCTGATTGGTCGTTTTAAGTTAAAAAAACATAAGCCTTTTAATTGGCTAACCGCAATACTAGTTCCTAATGACGATGCCATAATTTGGACTAACTAATAATACGAGCTTATAAATACTACTAGTGCCACCTAGCACCGAAAATGAAAATTAACTAGCGCACATTGATTGATTTATTATATCTTGTAAATATTTGAATGAATTTAACACTTATTTATTGTACAAATGAAGATTTCCCAAAATATATATATGTTGGAAAAAGATAACACATGCCTGCAAATGTTCAAAATATAAAATTTTTGGACTGAGTAATAGATTAATTAATTATTAAAATAAATCCCCAATTTTCTACTATTTATGGAAGATATTTCGTTACCGGATTTTATATAAATTAAAAACTAGAGAAGGTCTATTAATATTAAATTTAATCTTAATATATTGGATATTAATAATAAGTGCGATTTTAATTGCACCGTGGTTAAAATTATTTTGGCATGGTTCAAATTTTTTTTTACGAATTTAGGGTCGACCCCGGTTTGAAGGCACGATTAAATTAAGTGACACTAATATATTGAAAATTTTAACACGAATATTGGTACTAAATTACTTAAACATTTGCACCGCCAAAAAAGAAAGAGTCGTGTTAAATTATTAACCAAATGTTTGTCGCATTGGCACTAAATTGGCACTGAATATAAAAAATTCCAGCACCAAACACTCGCGAGAAATGCCTTAAATATACCGTTATTGCGTTGAAGTGTTCGCACCAAACGCTGAACACACAATGACTTAAAATTAGATTGTTTAAAAAATTTAAGTCACAGATCGTGATTTTTGAGCATCAAATTTGATTTTTAACTTTGATAGCTAAAGTACAAAATAAAATTAGAAATTTAACCGAAATTTAATCTGAAAAAAGTGTGGAAAATATGAGCGCCGTATATTGCAACCCACCAATAATATTTTCGCACTGCAAAAAAAATTCGTTATTTCAAAACACCAAACTTTGTGATTTTATTTTTTTAATAATTATAATATAAATATTCTATTAGCACCCTAAAAAACGAATCTGTGATGAACTATTTTTAAAATATTTTTATATAATATTATATATTTATAACAAAAATTAAAACTTCGTTGGATTTTACAAAACTTCGAAGTGGTGATGAGTAGTACAATAAATGAACTAAATTGTACAATGTTAACCTGTAGAATTGTTTTCAATTGTTGGCATGTTAAAATAAATCAATTTACGTTTGAGAAAAAAATCGTCTTTTTAATCAATTATTTAAACCAGAAATTTCTTTATTTATACTTCTAAGACTTTTAGCGCTATTAACAGAATATTAACACAATATTGAGGTATCGTTATTTCACAGCGAACAAAAATTGTTTTAGAAATATTAACCGATAAATGATATTTTAAAATCTGGAACAAGAGAGCTTCATCGCACCATGGGCCAAATAATGATAAATCATTAATAATCAATAATGATTTATCATTATTTGGCCCATGATCGCACTGGATGGGCCAGCCTAAGGTCCCGTTGCCCGCCAAGAGCAACAAGTTAGGATCACTTACACTACTTGAACACAGGGTTGTTGATTTTTACCCCTCCGAGGGGACTTTGTCCCCTCGGAGAGGTTATACAACGACCGTGTCTGTCTGTCTGTGGGTGGGTCTGTGGGTGTGTCTGTCTGTCAGGACTGCGAACGCGTTCGCATTTTCGGTGCAAAGTGTAATCACTGCGTACGCAGTTTCTCAAACGGTTGGCAAAACCACCGTGTGACGGTGAGCGTTAACGGATGCATTTGCGGTTTGGTTTGGATGGTGTTTTTTCGCTCACCGTCGTGACGGTTTGGTGTATTACGGTTTTTGTAATGTTTATGCGTAGGTTGTGAGTGTTGAATTTGTTGTGTTTGTGTTCTGATGGATGTGCATGTTGAGTCTGTTGTGTTTATATGGGCGTTTTCTCTCCAACTTCTTCTTAATGACTTTGGGACGGACCGAGTGCTGAGTGTAATGCTACCTCTCAACGTCCAATGGCAGGGTTTCCACCAGTTGTACACGGTATTCGTCTTAGTATCAATTTGCGATCGCATCGGGCGGGATTTGAACCCGAGACCTCCTGATTGACAGGCGGACGTTCTACCACAGAACCACCGACACTTGTTACGCCTTATTGAAAATTAGACCTTCAGCTTTATCGGAAGCGTATTTAATAGAGTACGAAATTTTGGTTTAATTGAAATAGAATTGAAATTGAAATTATTGCATCGAAGAAATTCTAATTTAGCGTTTCTCTATTGATTAAAAACAAATGCGCCACCCAGGTTGTTGATTTTTTCTCTTAAATCGATTTATTTGATTTAAATCGGATTTTTATTGATTTTTTAAGGATTTATGACTGTTTTTCTTGACAAATTGAAAATAATTTGAGTGTGACGATAACGTAAACTATAATTTAAATTAATCTTTATTGAATTTAATTATGAATTAATAATAAAATTTAATTACAGTTTTGTGAATTGAAATTTTTAGATGACCTACTTTCGTATATTTTCATAAACACGTTATTTAAATCAATATTTTTTTTAAAAACTAACTCGATTTAAATCAATAATTTAAAAAAATAACTTAATTTAAATCGCGATTTTAACCCTGCTTCAACAAAGGAATTCAAATAAATGAAATTATCAAATTGATATTGTACCTTTATTTTATTATTTCATATCGATTCATGTATCATTTACAATTTTGGCCTAAATTGTTTGAGAGCAAGAAAATTCCCAATTTTTACGGGGCCCTGATTACCCAAATTATCGTAATTGCTCGATATATCCTAGAGATTAATGTAGCATTTACAAATTTGGCCTAAATTGTTTGAGAGCAAGAAAATTCCCAATTTTTACGGGGCCCTGATTACCCAAATTATCGTAATTGCTCGATATATCCTAGAGATTAATGTAGCATTTACAAATTTGGCCTAAATTGTTTGAGAGCAAGAAAATTCCCAATTTTTACGGGGCCCTGATTACCCAAATTATCGTAATTGCTCGATATATCCTAGAGATTAATGTAGCATTTACAAATTTGGCCTAAATTGTTTGAGAGCAAGAAAATTCCCAATTTTTACGGGGCCCTGATTACCCAAATTATCGTAATTGCTCGATATATCCTAGAGATTAATGTAGCATTTACAAATTTGGCCTAAATTGTTTGAGAGCAAGAAAATTCCCAATTTTTACGGGGCCCTGATTACCCAAATTATCGTAATTGCTCGACATATCCTAGAGATTAATGTAGCATTTACAAATTTTGACCAAACGATTTCATAGGAATGAAGTGCCCAATTTTATGGGTCCCCATTCACCCAAATTGATTTGTTATATTTAGAAAAAAGTTTTAAATATTTAAAGGGACTATGCATCTCCATATTTATGGTGGATCACCTAATATAACATTTCTGCCACCAGAAGCTAGTGGTAATTGGCGTTAGTTATGTTACAATTTAGTAGGGATGCACCGATACATCGGCCTATATTTCTAATACCGGTATCGGCCGATATTGGCCGATACCTGTATTTGAAAATATTTTCAGAAAAACATTTAAAAATAAGAAAATTCTCGATGAACAAACTATTGATTTTTATTTGATTGGCCGCGCCACGTACACCAGACTTCAGAAGCTAGATCATTTCTTTTTCGGACAGGGGGTTACGAGTGTAAACAAATAAAAAACAACGATATTCGATTTGTGATAGAAAATATGTATCATGTAAAATGAATTCGGATATACTCTTGCAAACTTTTTTCATAAAAAAAGATAATAAAATGGTATGACAGTGTACTGAACCGTCTTTTACAATGATTTTATCATATACACTAAGGTTTTGATATATTACTTCGTTAATATCGGCCAATATTACCGCCGATATATCAGCCACGAATAGCCAATATATCGGCTGTACCCATATCGGTGCATCCCTACAATTTAGAAATATTTTAAATATTTAAAGGTAATATAAATTTACGAACATGTAATCAGACGATTTCTCGATACAGTTTCCGTTCCCTTTAAGCGATTTTTCGTAAGTACCGACGATTTTTAGTTCTGATAACCGAAGTGACAATCCCCGAGCGTAATCCCTTTACAGGTCACTTTTAAAACCTGGGATTATGGTACGACCGCGAAAGGTGACCTAAATACCCCCGCGGACAGCGCATTTTGGGGGTCAAAGGAGGAACCAGTTATACGAAAGCGAAGCGTCTGTTGACAATGGCAATAAAGATGTTGATTCGCAAACATCGATAAGGTCTCGTCCCCGACCGGGTACCTCATTCTCTTGACGTCCACTCCTACGTGGTCGGGGGCCCCGGCATGGGAGGCATCCCGAGCGAACGGGTTCATGAAAGCGGGCCCTCGATGACTCGTACGGCGGAGGCCCCTTTCAACTACTCACGCACGCACTCTTTGACTGCGCGCGCGGACCAACGATACGCGCGAGGGACGTCTCGAGATTCGTTTCTGATTTCGGCAGACGTCTATGGCGGCCGTGATTCCCTCGATTACATGCCCCCTTTATTGCCTCCCCCCCGGGATAAATATGGAGGTGCGCGGCAATAGAGGAGACATAGCAACGGTGCTCTCCATCGCGGTTAAATGGAATATAGGTGCTGTATTTCGCCACCAGATGGCCATAATATTTTTCAAGTTAAAGTTTTATGAATTTTTCCAAATATTATCTGCCACTTCAATAATAATCTCTAATCTTTCAAAAAAAAATGTCACGCATTTTTTAAATATCTTTATTGTTTCCCTGACTTGTGGCCACCCTTAATGGTTTTTTTTTAATAATTTTTTTTAATAATAAGCTATGCTAATACCCAGGACACAACCTTAGGCCCAAGCCATCGACTGACTTTTAATGCCATTAATTCAGATGGCCGGATTATAGCGCGTATGACCTTCTTGCCACAGCTCCCTACACTCACTATTCTCGGAAATCTCAACAAGTTTTAATGGAGAGGGGAAACCGAAGAACTCGGGAAAAGCCCCCTTTGACCAGTGTGGAGAGAACTTGAAAACTCTATTGCGTAGCGCTACCGGAGTTGATGTCACCTAGGAGCGACAAACATACAAGGAGAACGCAACCCGTCAAAAGTCGTGCATTTTCTCGCGTACATTTTTCATTGGTTAGACGCTTTAGCGCCTGCTGCCGTTGGGAGGGGAAAATTCGGAAATGGACGCTTCAATAAAAGATACTCGGTTTCTACTCCCCTCTCCAAATTCATCTGGGAAGGAGCTATTTCCGGTCGGTCGGTTAAACGGTTACAATGGCTAGCCAAAAAGTCATCTTTAAGCCAATTGGAGACGCGTTTTTGCCCTCATAGAATTTTGCGTCAGATAAGAAACGCGTCGGCTCACGTGTATAAGGAACATACTAATGTTAATTTTCGATCATATATTTTAAGGTAAAATATGTAATGTTACTAAAACTAAGTATAAGAAGATAATATTATTATTATTATCATCCTCTTATGGTATAAATAATTAAAATTATACGGAATATTTTTATATTACCGGGCAATTTTAAGGCTTCTCGTGCTTCTCGTGGAGGCAGAGTTAATTCATTTCGTATAAAATTATCTTTTGGAAAAAGATGAAAACTCATTCCTTTAGAACTAAACGTATTACTTTTGCAGTGCGGTATGCAAAAAGTGTTTCCTTTTAACCAGGTAACTTTTTTTGACGTGTTAAGGCTTAGCAAAAAACCGATGTTACGTTCGAGAAAGTTTCCAGCTTTCTAATATTTCAACAAGCACTATATAAATAGAAACTTATGAGTCCTGGCTGTCGGAAATATTACTTCTTGGCAATTTCTGGGAAGATGTTTTATTTAAGCGCCTATTGTCTCCCCCCCCCCCCGCCCGTAAAGGCTCGTCCAATGAAATTTGTACGCAACACTGCGTTAGCGTGTTTAAGGGTTAGCCGCGTTCTCCTCGCGTTTGTTGCTCCTAGATGACACAGATGTTACGCGTAAAAAAAAGGTGTATTTCCGGGGGAGTCGACGCTCTGAGGTAGTCCCTCCCAAATATTGTTCGTCCATGATGCGGAGATTATAAAAAAGGCAGATCCATAACAAGGCGCGCATACCAAACGATTGCAGTAGGCCGGCAAGTTGACAGAGCCTACGCAGTGAGGGACACGAAAAATTTCGGACTTTTCAAGGTCAGCTCCCTCGCGACACAAGGGAAAAGAATCACCATTACATCTTTTTTTTTCGCCTTTTTAATTTGGCCTATTTTTTTTCCGGTTTCCATCGAGCTGCTTTCTTTTAGTGTTATTAGAGAATGGCCATTTTCAATGTCACCGAAATCAAGATTACAGCGTTTCCACGTGTAGGCAATTTTCGCCTTTCAAAATTAGAATAGCGAAATGTGGAAAAATATGGTATTTTCGTATTTTAAAAAACAAAATGTAAATTAAAACTATTTTCGACAGAGATCTGCATTTCAATGAAATCAACATGTTTTTCATTGACAAATAAATATTCTAGTTTTTATTTGTTATAGAGACGGATTACAACTGCATTATAAGCGAAGTGGTAATTGCCCTATATCTGAATATAACGTCCATCACATTGACAGCGATTTCAATTTATATTCCCTGACATTTCCTAGTTTCCCCTGCTTCATTTTGTGACAACATTTTGTATTTTTTATTTATATTTTAGTAAAATATTCCTATTTGCAAACGAAATTATACTCCCTAACTTTTCCCTGATTTTAGACTTATTTTAAAAATTATCTGACTTTTCCCTGATTTTTAGACTTATTTTAAAAATTGCTGACTTTCTCCCTGATTTTTAGACTTATTCTAAAGATTCCCTGACTTTTGCCTGATTTTTAGACTTATTTAAAAAATTCCCTGACATTTCCCTGATTTTTAGACTTATTTTAAATATTCCCTGACTTTTCCCTGATTTTTAAACTTATTTTAAAAATTCCCTTACTTTTCCCTGATTTTTCGACTTATTTTTAAAATCCCCTGACTTTTCCCTGATTTTTTGACTTTTAAAAAAATTCTCTGACTTTTCCCTTTTTTTTGTTTACTTTAAAAAAAATTCCCTGACTTTTCCCTGATTTTTAGACTTATTTTAAAAATTCCCTGACTTGTCCCTGATGTTTAGACTTAATTTAAAACTCCCCTGACTATTAGACTTATTTCAAAATTCCCCTGACTTTTAGATCCATATTCCAATTCCTTGACGTTTCCAGGTTTTCCCGGTACTGTGGCCACCCTGCATTGAATTATAGCAGATTTTGAAGCCTATTATGTTAAGATTCAAGAAAGAACTAATTTGAAAATTTTAAACGTTTAAGAGGGGGGAAAAGGAAAATTATTATTTGTTATTAATTATTATTGTTATTATTTATTATTATAAATTATAAATTAGAATACTTCAGTCAGCAAATACAAATTAAAAAATCATCTTCCCATTTTTTGAATCTCCAAATATATCCCACTTCTATATTTCCCAGATGGAGCTGCAGACAGATTTCTATGGCGTTTCCATTCTGATAAATAAAAGATGATGGCAGTGAAAGATTCGGTTATCGTACATTGTTTTTAGTTACTTCAATGCGTTCCCGGGAATACAGCATAAAATAATATAATTTTTATATATTTTACAAATAGAAAATATTGAATTTTTACATATTGTTTTGTAACTATAAAAGATATAGTCGTCATCGTCTCCATGTTGGAATATTCAGGGGCTGGGCGGTCTTGACCACATTTATCGGTCTTTACCCAAAATTTTAAACGTTATCACAACCGCGATAATTTGTAAAATTTATCACTACTCGAAACTTTTGCTAAATTTATTTATATGGGAAATTAAAAAATATCAGGTTCGTAAATTTAAAAAATTAACTTAAGCAATATAACTTTATTTTTTTTAAATATAACTTGAAATTTTTTTAAATATATTTTTAAATTTTTTTAAAATATCAGTTGAAAATTTGACAAACTATCAGTTGAAAATTTGAAAAACTATCAGTTGAAAATTTTAAAAATTATTGCTTGAAAATTCGAAAAATTAATACTTGAAAATTCGAAAAATTATCATTTGATATTTTGCAAAACTATCACTTTAAAATTTAAAAATTTATAACTTGAAAATTTAAAAATTTATAACTTGAAAATTAAAAAAATTATAACTTGAAAATTAAAAAAATTATCACTTGAAAATTAAAAAATTTATCACTTGAAAATCTTAAAAATTATCACTTGAAACTTAAAAAATTTATCACTTGAAAATCTTAAAAATTATCACTTGAAAATTTATAAAATTATCAGATTCGAAAATTTAAGAAAATAGCACTCGCAAATTTAAAAAATATACGCAGATCGTAGAAATCCTGTTGGTGCGAACCGGTCTAAATACATAACCGATAGCGTAGCAAGCATTCTTTCTAAAAAATATATCTGTTTCAAGTGGTTTCGGCCGAGAGACTTCGACTCGAAGGGTTATTCTTATAAGGAGGTTTATCGTTTTCCGCTTGTAACATCGATGTCACCCAAGGCACCACCTTAGGTCCAAGTCATCGACCTCCCAAAAACCTTACCATGATAAATAACTTTTAATTTAGTTGCGTTATTTTATTTTTTGTTTAAACCTCGTTTTTTTAAACACTGGTTTATATTACTTTAAAGCTATTTTTCCCCTGGTTTTAATTCTTATTAATTGTACATACTATTATTTATTAACTAAAATTTAATTTGAATTAAAAAAATTAAGTACCCAAATTAAACTTTAATTTTCTGGGACTACACTTAAAGAGTTTACACTTCTTTGCAAGGTTGGCAAGAGCCAGCCAGACTGGTTTAAACCACAGAATCATGATTAAATCCACTTTTTTTAAATTTAGAAATTAATTAGAAATATTGAATATTAAAAATATTTGTCGCAAGTAATGAGAGCTAGATATAAGCAATTAGGGGATCTTAAAATTCATTTTGCGCGTGAAAATACGCCGCCGTGTTAGGGTATAAAAGCGGGTAAATAAGTCTGCTATACCTCACAATGTAAAGGTACTGTCACTCACAAAAACGTAATTTTGAAATCGGGCAAATTTGTGCAATGAGGGCTAGATATAAGCAATTTGAGCATTTTTTATGAAATGTTTTAACCGGTTTAAGCCACCGGTTACATCCGGTTTTAAACATACTGGATTTTAAAAATTTTTAATTTTTATTAGAGGTCGGGGACGGTTAATCATTATCCATGTTTAAATTGATTTTTTTCGGGAATAAATGTAAACAAAGAAATTTACCGGTTAATATTTCGGAAAATGATTAAAAAACATGTATTATTCGGAACATTTTAGCTTTCTATCGAAAAAACGTCGTTTTTCCGATTAATTTTACAAATTTATCAAAAAATTATTCGGATAATACAGAAATATAAATTACTTGATCAAAACGTTTTACGAATAATTTTGAGAGCTTTATCTATTGAATAAAAGTTAACCATCCCCGACCTCTAATTTTTATAATAGCCGGTTTTTTGCCAACACTGCTTCTTTGACTCTCTTTAACATCTTTGTTAAAGACTTTAAACAAAAACACAAGTTTCAATGCTTTATCTGTGCGTAGTAGATTATTATTAGCCAATAATTAACTATAAACAGCAGTATCTCTTTAAAATGGGTTTTTGTAGTTTTATTTTCGGTTTTCAATATTACAAAGGTCTTGCTAGAAACGAAGTTTTAGTTTTTTAGTTTCAATTCAGTACAAATATTTTGGCCACAAAGACGATTTTGTTTTAGTTTAGGAGTGTTTTTGTCAGAAAATATACAAATAACCGAGAAAAAGTTTGAGGAAATCGTAGCGAAATTAAAAAAAAATCAAAGGTTTATAAAAACCAACTTATATAAAAATCCCTTGGTTTAAAGTATAAAAAGTAATTTATTTGATTGCCGATTTTAATTGATTTTATTTTATTGATTTTTAACATTTAATTAATTTTTTTACGTCGAATTAATTCATTAATTACTCCGACTACGCTAAAGATGTCGCTACGCAGCATTAAGGACGTTCAATTGAAACCAAAGACAGTTTTTTTAGTATATGGCCTTGTGACCTTCGCACAGCATGACGAAAATTAAGATGTTAAAATTAAAATTTAATTTGGTTATGTATTAAACTCAGTTTCTTTTAATTACATGAAAAAAATTAGTTAATTTATTGCATTTAACATTTTATTTTTGTTTCTGAAGAACAAATTGCTATTTTGCTTGTATATATAACGTTAACTATAAGTTAATACTAAAAAATAATTGGCTTTGAATTATCAAAAGAAACTATTCTGTACAAGATAACGATTACTTAATTAAAATTAAATTTTAATCTGTAATGAAATACGATCTATTTTTTGCCTACCAGCGCCTGTATAAATGTTGCACACGCTCTGAATGAATTAATATTTATTTGGTCTATGTTTTTTTATACAAATCCCTTTTAATTCAAGGAGATCACGTGTAAATGTTTTTTTCTACGTCACTAGCTAGATTTTGGAATTCGAAGTCCACGTGCGAAACGCCAATAAAGTACTATAAAGCTTACGCTCGTGACGCGGAAAAAACCTTTTATAATTTTAATTTTTTATTGTTCTATTTTATGGAAACACCTATTACTGGATAAATAAAAAATAAAAATACTACACCTTCTCAGATATCGAAATAAACATATAGTATATACAGATAAAGATAAATTTACTATTGAATTACAAAATATTTAAAGTATTTAATATTTATAATATAATCTTTTCTCACATTCGCGAACGACGAGAACATATATAATCGATATCTTCTGGCGACGCGCCGCAAATGGTACATTCCGGAATATCTCCAAAGATATAAGGCGAGGTCGGGGATGGTTAACTTTTATTCAATAGATAAATCTCTGAAAATTATTCGTAAAACTTTTTGATCAAGTAATTTATATTTCTGTATTATCCGATTAATTTTTTGATAAATTTGAAAAATTAAACGGAAAAACGACGTTTTTTTCGATAAAAAGCTCAAATTTTACGAATTATACATGTTATTTAATCATTTTCCGAAATATTAACTGGTAAATTTCTTTGTTTACATTTTTTCCCCGAAAAAAATCAATTTAATCATGGATAATGATTAACCGTCCCCGACCAAAGACACAAGGCGAGGCTGCGATAATTATCAACTTCTTGTCGCCATTTCATGCCGGGTTGCCACAATATTTTCAGATTCAAATTCCCTGTTTCCCGGACCTTTCTAAGAGTTTTTCCCTGACTTTTTAAAGCCAAAATTAGACAATTTTTAGCTTTAAATTTTACTTTTATCCGAAGTTTATAAATTGATATCAACCTATATTTTAGTACAAAGGTATTATTGCGAAGTTAAAAAACAATTAGCGAAACTTTAAAGGAACTAAATAATAATCATAGAATTTGTCAGATAACAAGAGTAAAATTACCTTCAAAAAGTGTCCTGATAAAATGGAATTCCCTTACTTTTACAAATTTTTAAAATTCCTTAAAATTTCCCTGACTTTTTAGTAGGGATGCATCTATCTGGGTACAGCCGATATATCGGCGGTAATATCGGACGATTTAATGGCCGATATTAACAAAGTTATCTACCATAACAGTAGTGTATATGATAAAAGACGGTTCAGTGCACTGTCAATCCATTTTATTCTCATTTTTCATGAAAAGAAGCTTGCAAGTGCATATCCGAATATTCGTATTATATTATATTATATTATATTATATTCATATTATATTATATTACATTCGTATTATATTATATTATATTCGTATTACATTATATTATATTATATTATATTATATTATATTCGTATTTATTATTATTATATTATATTATATTATATTATATTCGTATTATATTATATTATATTATATTATATTATATTATATTATATTATATTATATTATATTATATTATATTAAAAACTTGAAATACATATCCCTACTATACACGTTTTCAGTATCAAACCTGTTAAACCAATTTACCAAAAACTTATAAAACAGTATTCCAAAAATTATAAACTTATAAAAATATATTCCTGATTTTATCAAAATGTGTTTCCAATAAACACGCTTCCCGTGTCCAACCTTGCAGGTTCAAACCGTTCAATTTGTAACTGTGGTTGAACACGTTAAATAAACATTTCATTTCATTTCATTATATTATATTATATTCGTATTATATTATATTATCATTATTTTATTTTCGTTTTATATTATATTATATTATATTATATTCGTATTATATTATATTATATTATATTATATTATATTCTTATTATATTATATTATATTACATTATATTCGTATTATATTATATTCGTATTATATTATATTGGTATTATATTATATTATATTCGTATTATATTATACTATATTTTACTATATAATATATGTATTATATTTTTCTACAATAAAATTTATTCATTACCAACGCGGTGTTAAGAACTCGAAAGAGTCGAACCATAGCGATAACATGGGCTTATTTTATTTTTAAAGAAAATTAACGGTGCAGTAGAACTATCGACGACATGAAGCTAAATTTCAGTTGAGAATTTCCAGGAGATAATTTCACGAACTAACCTTGTCAATTATTAGAAACGATTAAGAACTATTTAAATTCTTGGTAAAATACAGCGATTTCGCTCATCTTATTCGAAATTCATAAGTTACGAAATCAACGTTTAAAATTGAGCATTTTTTGTGTTTTGCCGTAAGACTCTTGAGGGTGTAGCCAGTATCAATCAGGAAGTGAAATACGCTATGCAAATTGAGAAACTAGCCTTGCGAGGAAAAAACCAAAAGAATTTTGAGCTGATAAAACAAAATTAAGATATATTTAATCGAGTTACTTGACACTCATTTGCAAAGAACACGAAGCTCTACCCATAATTGGATACACTGTCGGGTAACGCTTGTGGACAGAAAGGCATCTGAGTAAAACAAGATGTCACAGACCTTTGAGTGCGCACAATCTTCAGTGTTAAGTACGCCTTGCGTTTTAAAGGTCAAAATTTATAAATTTTAACATAATTGGCTCAATAAGAATTATTTTGCCACAAAGAAACAATCCATTACAATGCTGAGAATTATAATAATAATAATAATAATAATAATAATCAGCTAGGCTAATACCCTTGGCACCACCTTAGGCCTAAGTCATCAAGCGACTTTTGAAGCCTTTTTTAATCCAGGTGGCCGGGTTACAATGCGAAGGAGGGTGGTGGCAAGCCCTTCATGCTACGCGAGCCAACAGCTCCCTACACTCACTATTACCGTAAAATTCTACAAGTTTTTATGGAAAGGGGAAACCGAAGAACTCGGTGGAAAACCCCTTTAACCAGTGGGAGAGAGAACTTGCAAACTATTTGAATCTAAAATGTAGATTTTAATTCGGAAATAGAGAAAAACAATATAATAGGTTCAACGATTTTCATATCAATTTTTTGTCTATTGATGTCTGATTAAACCTTTTTCTCGTGGGTAGGTGAAAACTCGGAACAACTGCTACTGCTTTGAGTTTCGTTGCCCCCTGGTTAAAGGGTTTTTCCGCCGAGTTCTTCGGTTTCCCCTTCCATAAAAACTTGTTGAGTTTAACGGTAATAGTCAGTGTAGGGAGTTGTTGTCTCGCGTGACGTGAAGGACTTGCCGCCACCCTCCTGCGCATTGTACCCCGCCACGTGAATTAAAGGCTTTAAAAGTCGCTCGATGACTTAGGCCTAAGCTTGTGTTTAGCTGATTATTATTAATAGTTGTTTTCTTTTCACCAGTTCTCGGACTAAAAGTGTACTCTTTTTATTCTAAAACGTTTTATTCACCTGTTCCGGGGATGAGAATTACTCCGCCCCATAAACTACTAGCTTGTTCCGGAGTATCAGGGCTACTCTGAAAAAGAGGTGTAAAGAAGTTAATCGGATTTTGTCGTCTGCTAGCCCGAATTTATCTGCTAAAAGGCCACATGAATCCATTTTGGAAAAACATTTTTACTCCGACTCAAACCATTCGCCACTGCGCAGAATCGGAGTAAAATGACGTCATAGCCTTACTCTTCTTACCCGGAACAAGCGAAAAGAAACAAAATAATAAACGTAATCAGTATTACATTCATAAACGCACTCTTTATTACCCTTCTAACCATATCGGTTGCAGAGTAATGAAGTAGAGTACGGCGGCATCGGCGACACTGCGCGTGAAACTAATAAATACGACCCCTGGGATTGTCTCATTAAATAGGAATCTTCATTGCGAAATGCAACCTTGACTTTTTTCTTTATTGTCGGAGATTTTTTAGGGCGATTAGGACAGCTTTCATCTCTCAAACAAAATAGACGTTTACCGTTGTTGCATCACAAAAGCGTATGAATATACTTCTGGAAACTGTTGAAAGGATTTGGAGCGTGGCTCCTGCAATGTTCCTCACGCTCTAACAGTAAGCTCCGCCCCCCTGTACACAAATCAAATCAGCCCGCAGGGTTTTAAAAAAACCGACTTTTTTAAAAATTAAAAAATCCAGTATGATTAAAAACCGTTGTAACCGGTGGTTTAAACCGGTTAAAACGACTAATACAATTTTTTTCAAATTGCTTATATCTAGCCTTAGACCACGAAACACAGGAACGTCGCACGGTAGATATTTCGCGCCCGAAGCTTCGTTGCGGCTGCCTATTTAGTATTTATCTCGCGCTGTGTCGCTAGTAGCGAAGGTGAGTCAATTTTTATTGGCTATTTGGGTCACGTGCACAGCCCTACAATCTGTCAGCACGTGGCCTGCAACAGCGTGGCTCCCAAAAACGAAATTTCTTGTATGTTTTTTAATATTTGTGTCCCTAACATGTTAAAAAAATATAAAATAATTTAAAAATACGTAACTCTTAGCTGATTATTTTTTTTCGTGTTCTTTCAAAAACGTTATTTTTATCTCTCATGGATGGCGCCTATTGACTATCTGTATCACCTAACCCCCCTCTCCCTACCGCAGCCGCAACAAAGCCCCACCGAAAAATAAAGCGTTGGTTATTCTATGAGCGAGACGTCCCTGTGTTTCTTGGTCTAAGTTCTAGCTTTCATTACTTCTAAAAAGCTCAAATTGCCCGATTTCAAAATTAAGTTTTTGCGAGTGACAGTACCTTTACATTGTGAGGTATAGCAGGCTTATTTACCCGCTTTTATACCCTAACATGGCGGCGTATTTTCACGCGCAAAATGAATTCTAAGATCCCCCAATTGCTTATATCTAGCCCTCATTACTTCGTAAGAGGACAAAAAGTGAAGGTTAAGTTTTAGCTTCGTTTTGGAATAAAAAATTCGGATTATGATATTCCGCATTTTTTATTTGAAATAAATAGTATTTAAAATGTTCAATCTTTCTAATTAAATTCTCAATATAAAAAACCCTAATTAGTGCAACCTTTGAAAAAATAACCAGAACTTTTGTATTACAATCACATAATTTTACACAGAACATAAGGAATATTCCTTTCAAAGTATTTTCAATATAAAATATAATTATCAAAAGTCAAAATATAGGCCAGAGATTCCAACAGTAGACCGGTTTCGCCCTTTTGGGGCTCATCATAGTACTGTGTAGGAACTCTGGCTACCCTCGGAACTCTGAATGTTTATTATTATTATTTTACAAAGTGTTAAAATTCCTTGCCTTAATTTCTCGATTCTTCACCGCCCACAAAGCTATCAGTAACTATTTCGACTAACTGCTACACTTATGGAACATAATTATAGATTTATGGTTATACGAAAGAGAAAATACCAGTTTCAATGCCACATTTTTAGTACTTAAAAGAGTTTAGGTCATTTAAAATTCAAGAGTTATAAAAAACATGTTTGAAACTACCATTTAAAAAACATCAATTTTTTAAAAACGTTTTACACAGTATTAAGAAACTTTAAACATGTTTTTATTGTAAGAATATTGTAATTAAAATTCCGTATTTACTGTGCGATTTAAAAACAGTATAAAAACGGAGTTTTAAACAATTTTAAGCTTTGTAGAAAGTTTGATCAACAATGTTTTTATACTTAAGTTCGTTTAAGAACTTGAAAAACCATGTACATTTTCAAATATTAAATATTTAATTTTTTCCAATTTTTTTTATATGTATAAAATATACACTTTTAAAAATATAAAATATTGACCTCTGTACATTTTTTAAATGTAAAATATTGAATTTATATATTATAAAAAATTATACTGAATTTTTAATATTATTTTTTTAAAAGATAAATTATCGAAATTTTTACATATTATTTTTAAAAATATAAAATATATTATTTTAAAAAATATAAAATATATTATTTTTAAAAATATAAAATATATTATTTTTAAAAATATGAAATATAGAATTTTTATATATTTTTATAAATATTAACACTGATTATTAAAAAAAGGTAAACTATTTGCATTTTTAATTAAAATCAATGATATTTACAATGATTTGTCTAACCGATTTGCAAATATAACGAATTTAACATTTTTTAATAATTATCATTAGCATATTGGACTTACCACAAAAAATAAGCCTAAATATTAATTTTTAATATTTATTTTAAATATAAAATATAGAATTTTTATTTGTATTTTTTTAAATATAAATTATAAAAACAATTATAAATTTATTTTAATAAGAATTATACATCATAATTTTTATATATTTCAAAATATAAAATTTATAAATAGAAAAGATACAATTTTTATATATTTTACAAATAGAAAATATTGAATTTTTACATATTTTTTATAACTATAAAAGATATAATTTTTTATATATTTTAAAATATAAAATTTATAAATAGAAAAGATATAATTTTAATCTATTTTTAAATATAAAATTTATAAATAGAAAATATATAATTTTTATATATTTTACAAATAGAAAATATTGAATTTTTAAATATTGTTTTGTAACTATAAAAGATATAATTTTTATATATTTGAAAATATAAAATTTATAAATAGAAAATATATAATTTTTATATATTTGAAAATATAAAATTTATAAATAGAAAATATATAATTTTTACATATTTTACGAATAGAAAATAAATATTGAATTTTTACATATTTTTTATAACTATAAAAGATAATTTTTATGTATTTTAATATATATAAAATTTATAAATAGAAAATATATAATTTTTATATATTTTACAAATAGAAAATATTGAATTTTCACATATTTTTATAACTACAAAAGATTTAATTTTTATATATTTTCAAATGGAAAATATTGAATTTTTAAATATTGTTTTGTAACTATAAAAGATATAATTTTTATATATTTTAAGATATAAATTTATAAATAGAAAAGATATAATATTTACATATATTTCAAATAGAAAATAAATATTGAATTTTTACCTATTTTTTATGACTATAAAAGATAGAATTTTTAGGTATTTTAATATATATAAAATTTATAAATAGAAAAGATATAATTTTTATATATTTTAAGATATAAATTTATAAATAGAAAAGATATAATATTTACATATATTTCAAATAGAAAATAAATATTGAATTTTTACCTATTTTTTATGACTATAAAAGATAGCATTTTTAGGTATTTTAATATATATAAAATTTATAAATAGAAAAGATATAATTTTTACATATTTTACAAATAGAAAATAAATATTGAATTTTTATATATTTTACAAATAGAAAATAAATATTGAATTTTTACATATTTTTATAACTATAAAAGAAAAATTTTTTATGTATTTTAATATGTATAAACTTTATAAAAAGATAATGTATAATTTTTATATACTTTAAAATAAAAATTTATAAATAGAAAATATATAATTTTTACGTATTTTTTACTATAAAAAATATAATTTTTATGTATTTTAATATATATATAAAATTAATAAATAGAAAAGATATCATTTTATATATTTTATAAATAGAAAATATATAATTTTTATATATTTTACGAATAGAAAATATCGAATTTTTTCAATAAGAAAAGACGTAAAAAAATTTCAGTCTAACAATTGGAAATTTGTATAAAATGTCGCTAAGGAGTTGGGGATAGCTGAGGGGAATATAAGTCACTGATGTGAGCCACACCTTGTATATTTTATACGAAAACTGTCTTGAATGGCACTAAGCGTGACCCTCTTCACATTAAAAGCGACCAAAGAGAGAGAGAGTGCGAAAAACTCTAAATTTAGAGATGAAAAGGCCAAAGGCGGAGCAGCACCTTCCCGAAGGCTAATCGGACGAGTTTCCACAATGATGGATCTTTTACGTAAAGGAGGGGGGCGCGCCAACGGGGGGCGGGACGGGACAGCTAACAAAATGTCCTAAATCTACGTTTCGGTTTATACCAAATATAGGTCCACGCCGAAAAAAGCGAAACAAGTGGGACGAGACTGCAATGTCATTTGGGACACTTCAAGGAAGAATATCTCGAAGGATGTGAGGGGAACTATGGGTACTTAACAAAAAAAACACTACTTCGTGATTAATTGTGGAATAAAAAGAACATTTTTTTTTAATCTCACAAGCACATTTTTACAAATAATGCAAGCACATTTTTACAAATAATACAAGCACATTTTTACAAATCCTGATAGCACATTTTTACAAATAATACAAGCACATTTTTACAAATCCTGATAGCACATTTTTACAAATAATACAAGCACATTTTTACAAATCCTGATAGCACATTTTTACAAATAATACAAGCACATTTTTACAAATAATACAAGCACATTTTTACAAATCCTGATAGCACATTTTTACAAATAATACAAGCACATTTTTACAAATAATACAAGCACATTTTTACAAATAATACAAGCACATTTTTACAAATCCTGATAGCACATTTTTGCAAATAATACAAGCACATTTTTACAAATCCTGATAGCACATTTTTACAAATAATGCAAGCACATTTTTACAAATCCTGATAGCACATTTTTACAAATCCTGATAGCATATTTTTACAAATCATGATAGCACATTTTTACAAATAATACTAGCACATTTTACAAATCCTGATAGCACATTTTTACAAATTTTGCAAATCTTACAAGCACATTTTTACAAATTATACAAGCACATTTTTACAAATTATACAAGCACATTTTTACAAATTATACAAGCACATTTTTACAAATTATACAAGCACATTTTTACAAATCCTCACATTTTTACAAATAATACAAGCACATTTTTACAAATCCTGATAGCACATTTTTACAAATAATACAAGCGCATTTTTACAAATCCTGATAGCACATTTTTACAAATAACACAAGCACATTTTTACAAACCCTGATAGCACATTTTTACAAATCCTGATAGCATATTTTTACAAATCATGATAGCACATTTTTACAAATAATACTAGCACATTTTACAAATCCTGATAGCACATTTTTACAAATTTTGCAAATCTTACAAGCACATTTTTACAAATCCTCACATTTTTACAAATAATGCTAGCACATTTTTACAAATCCTGATAGCACATTTTTATAAATAATACTAGCACATTTTACAAATCCTGATAGCACATTTTTACAAATTTTGTAAATCTTACAAGCACATTTTTACAAATAATGCAAGCACATTTTTTCTCCAAATAATGCAAGTACATTTTTACAAATCTTGCAAGCACATTTTTACAAATCCTAATAGCACTTTTTTACAAAATCCCAATAGCACATTTTTACAAATCATGCAAGCACATTTTTACAAATAATACAAGAACATTTTTACAAATAATGCAAACACATTTTTACAAATCATGCAAGCACATTTTTTCATATCATGAGATAACATTTTATGAATCTTGCAAGAAATATATAAATCTTACTCCAATATGGGACAAGTCTTGCAATAAAATGTTAAAAATCTTTCAAGAAAATTTTGCAAATATTACAAGAATATGTTACAAATCTAGCAAAACAATTATACAAATCTTGCAAGAACATTTTACATATCTTGAGATAACATTTTATAAATCTAGCAAGAATACTATAAATCTTACTGCAATAAGTTACAAATCTTACAATAAAATGTTACACATTTTACAAGAATATGTTATATATCTTGCAAGAATATTAGATAAATCTTGCAGGAACGTTTTTAAGAAGCTTGGATTAGCATTTTACCACTCTTGCGAGAATATGTTACAAATCTTGCAAAGATATTTTATAAATCTTGCAATGATATTTTACAAATCGTCCAAGAACACTTTTATAAATCATGCGAAAAAACCCACAAATCTTGGAAGAACTTCCTTTGCGATGGAAAAGCGAAAATACAGAGCGAACTGTTAAATTGAAAGAATTCTTATTAGCTTTACACGCCAATGACGTCGCAAGAATTATAACCAACAGCAACGTTTCATCCAGCACCAAAAATCGAACATAATTCAGGACTGCCCCAGATTTTTAAAAATTAAAATTCCCTGATTTTCTCAGCTATTCCCTGACCTTATCCAGAAATGTTCCCTGACTTATTTTCAGCCAAAATTTGCAACTTTTAACATATACATTTTAGTAAACGTATTCCATTTGCAACAAAAATTAAATGACCTTTTAACTAGTTTTTAAAATTCCTTGACTTTTCCCTGAATTTTAGACCTATTTTAAAATTCCATGACTTTTCCCTGAATTTTAGACCTATTTTAAAATTCCTGACTTTTCCCGGAATTTTAGACCTATTTTTAAATTCCATGACTTTTCCCTGAGTTTTAGACCCATATTAAAATTCCCTGACTTTTCCCTGAATTTTAGACCTATTTTAAAATTCCCTGACTTTTCCCGGAATTTTAGACCTATTTTTAAATTCCATGACTTGTCCATGAGTTTTAGACCCATATTAAAATTCCATGACTTTTCCCTGAATTTTAGACCTATTTTAAAATTCCCTGACTTTTCCCGGAATTTTAGACCTATTTTTAAATTCCATGACTTTTCCCTGAGTTTTAGATCCATATTAAAATTCCCTGACTTTTCCCTGAATTTTAGACCTATTTTAAAATTCCCTGACTTTTCCGGGAATTTTAGACCTATTTTTAAATTCCATGACTTTTCCCTGAGTTTTAGACCCATATTAAAATTCCCTGACTTTTCAAGGTTCTCCGTGTTGTTTTCCAGTTACCGTGGAAACCCTGTGATTAAGGAAAACCAACTCGGTAAAGCTCCAGGGTTGCCACAGTTTGTTCAGATTCAAATTTCCTGATTTTTCCAGGTTTTCCCTGACTATCTACGGAGATTTTCCGTAACTTATTTTGTGACAAAATTTTGTTTTTTTTAGCTTATATTTTAGTTTTTCCTATTTGCAACAGAAATTAATTTCCCTAATAATTCCCTGATTTTTAGACTAATTTATAAAATTCCCAGACTTTTCCGTGAGTTTTAGACCCATATTCAAATTCCCTGACTTTTCATTAAATTTTAGACCCATATTCAAATTCCCTGACTTTTCCCTGAGTTTTAGACCCATATTTAAATTCCCTGACTTTTCATTAAATTTTAGACCCATATTTTAATTCCCTGACTTTTCATTAAATTTTAGACCCATATTCAAATTCCCTGGCTCTTCCCTGAGTTTTAGACCCATATTCAGATTCCCTGACTTTTCCATGAGTTTTAGACATATGCATATTCAAATTCCCTGACTTTTCCATGAGTTTTAGACATATGCATATTCAAATTCCCTGACTTTTCCATGAGTTTTAGACATATGCATATTCAAATTCCCTTAGTTTTAAACCCATATTCAAATTCCCTTAGTTTTAGACCCATATTCAAATTCCCTTAGTTTTAGACCCATATTCAAATTCCCTTAGTTTTAGACCCATATTCAAATTCCCCAACTTTTCCTTGAATTGCAGTTTTCCCAGGTAATGTGGCAACCCTCACGACCAAACGTTGAAAATTGGAAATAAAAATAAAAATCGGGCACAGAACACAGACAGACATCCTGAGCCAAAGCATAAACTTCGCCGAGACAAAGATGAATTCCATACCTCTCCATAATAACGGAAGGAAAGTAGGCTATCCATTGGCAAGTTAAAACGGATCTCGGGGCGCTTCGAGACACTGTCGTCGGGACCAGTTAAGTTGGGAGCGTATTCGCTCGGAAAATGAGGTCAATTGAAAGCATTCACAATGGATCTGGATTCCCTTTGACCCACTTAACCCCTTACGATATGGGGAGGGTGGAGGGGCCCCCAGGACCCCCCTGGAGGTAGGAACACCCATCCGAATCTCCAAGACTTCCTTTCTCGCGATAAAAGAGTGACCGTAACCCTGAATAGTCAGGTTTTTTTAATGCCACCTGAGCTAGGAGAGCCTCCATATGGTGGACACGAGGCTTTGCTGTGGACTACAGCGATGCCCGGGACGATGTTATAACCAGTCAGCGTTTACAGACGTACACGTCGATAAATTTGGGATCATTTCTGCATCGTACGATAATTTCAATGGCATACTTGATATTGTACGCATTTTTCGTACGATTATGTACTATTATTATTTTAATTAATTATTTTAATTTAATTAATTCTGGGGTAGCCAGAAATTCTTCAAGGGGGTCGAGAATGGGGTGGAAATTTCAGACAGTCAAAGGTAGACCCAAGGGGGTGTTGTTCGCTACTGAATTTAGCTGATAATCGGCTTAAACTGCGACTTTTAATCGGTTTGGTTTTGGTTTTTTTTAATTTACCCAATGTTGTTGTTGGGTGTTAGCGTTGCCATTGGGCAAGTCTGAGCCACTTTGGACGGACACGGTCAATGGGTAAGAATGGCTTTGTCCGCTTGTGCCTGGAAGACCGTGTAGAGCACAAATCGTTAACTGTTATCGAAAATATTTAGTTATATTTGAAAAAAATTTAAAATATAAAATTTGAAATATTTAAAAAATATGAAATTTGAAATATTTAAAAATATGCAATTTGAAATATTTAAAAAATATGAAATTTGAAATATTTAAAAAATATGAAATTTGAAATATTTAGAAAATATGAAATTTGAAATATTTCAAAAATATGAAATTTGAAATATTTAGAAAATATGTAATTTTAAATATTAAAAAAATATGAAATTTTAAATATTTAAAAATATGAAATTTTAAATATTTAAAAAATATTAAATTTTAAATATTTAAAAAATATGAAATTTTAAATATTTAAAAATATGCAATTTGAAATATTTAGAAAATATGAAATTTGAAATATTTCAAAAATATGAAATTTGAAATATTTAGAAAATATGTAATTTTAAATATTAAAAAAATATGAAATTTTAAATATTAAAAAAATATGAAATTTTAAATATTTAAAAAATATGAAATTTTAAATATTTAAAAAATATGAAATTTGAAATATTTCGAAAATATAAAATTTGAAATATTTCGAAAATATGTAATTTTAAATATTAAAAAAATATGAAATTTGAAATATTTAAAAAATATGAAATTTGAAATATTTAAAAAATATGAAATTTGAAATATTTAAAAAATATGAAATTTGAAATATTTCAAAAATATGAAATTTGAAATATTTAAAAAATATGAAATTCGAAATATTTAAAAAATATGAAATTCGAAATATTTAAAAATATGAAATTTGGAATATTTAAAAAATATGAAATTCGAAATATTTAAAATATGAAATTTTAAAAGGTGAAATTTTAAAAGGTGAAATTTTAAAGGGTGAAATTTTAAAATGCGAAATTTTAAAATATGAAATATGAAACGAGAAAAAATTTTAAAAGGTGAAATTTTAAAATTTTAAATTTTAAAATATGAAATATGAAACGAGGGAAAATTTTTAAAATATGAAATTTGAAACCAGGGACAATTTTCAAAATATGAAACTTAAATTCAGGGACAATTTGAAAAATATGAAAATGAAAATCAGGGACAATTTTTGAAATTTGAAATTTAAAATCAGTGACAATTTGAAAAATATGAAAATGAAAATCAGGAACAATTTTTAAATTATGAAATTTGTAAACCAGTGTTAATATTTTAAAAAAAAACTTAATTTTAAGGTGAAATTTGATATCAGGAACCGTTATGAAATTCTACGATGAAATTTGTAGTCAGGGACAAGTTTTAAAATCGCGAGTAAATGTGATCACATGGTCCTAGATTAAGAAACCTGTAGTACGTCAAGTTGACAAGATTTCTTGCAAAAAATGTAAGATTGCATTATACGATTTACACAAGTAATAAAAATCACCTTTCTGGGTAAAATGAAGATAATTTATATTAAAAAGGGAATGTTTATATGAATTAACTTAATTAGTTATGGGCTTATAAAGCGCGTCGAAAATATTTTGGTCTCAAAATCAGGGTCCGCAATAACTGTTGTGAAATTTTCAACGTAGTTTCTGAGCGAGATGGAGACGAGACGCCTGAAATTTGGTGAACATCAGTGCATTTCCGGTGAAATTTTGGTCTAATAACTGGCTTAGTTTTTCATTTGATATCTCACGGAGTCACGTATTTATTGTATTTAATTTTTATTTATATTTAAGGATAATGTTGACTTCGAGCAAGTTCTTTCCCCTAAACGCCATCTAGCCATAAACAACGCATCGCAGATTCAACTACATCCTAGATAAAATTAGCTGCATTCAGGGCTCCCATTCAAATCTTTAATTTTTTTATACGAAAAATAGGATTATTTTTCTAAAAATATAGGACTTTATAGGACTATTTTTACAAAATTATAGGATTTTATAGGACTATATATGTTATTTAATTAACTAACTTAATGCATTTAAAAACAAAATCTTTATTTAGAGAAATAAGTCTTTGATTTTCACTTAAAAAATTGAAACTATTTAACCATTTTATCACAAAAATTTACTAGTGGGCTAACCATGTTAACAATAACAATAGTATAGACTAGAATGACTTGGTATAGGAATTTATCCTATAGCTAAATCTAGCAATTTAACAGAGTGGCTGGATTTGAAATTGGCAAAATATCAAAATTATAAGATTTTATAGGACTTTTGAGGGATTTTGCTAAAAATATAGGATGTTATAGGACATTTTTGGAAATATAGGATTTTATAGGAATTATAGGACCTCTGGGGGCCCTGGATATTTCTACAATAAGGAAACTATCTTGACACTCTTTTAAAGAGCTCTTCCCCTTAATATTTATCAATATCAAATCAATTGTTTTTTATTTTATTGAATTTAAATTCAAATTAATGGTTATTTTGAAGTCAAATTATTGTATTCTTCTATCGGCAATGTAATGAACTAGTTTGTTCAGATTTGATTTGTAATTGAATTGATTTAAAATCGACATTTCTAACATTTTTAAATATTGAATTGAAATACATTACGTTATATAAATAAATGAACTTTAAAAAATTGTTAAATTAAATTATAATTCAATCATATTTATTTAATTAAATTGGTTTTGAGCTTATTCTTTGTATTTCTTTGAATTGAATCATGATTTAAATCAAATTGATTTAATTGAATGACGATCTATGCAATACGTTATTTAAATCAACGATACTAAAACACAGGCACTTGAAAATCAAATCAGAATCTATACAATACGTTATTTAAATCAACGATTCTAAAACCTAAACACATGAAAATGAAATCAGGATTTAAATCAACTTGATTTAAATCAGCCAACGTGGTTCATCCGGCGTTTAAATAAAACTACAAAGACCTATCAAGCGATTAAACACGGAGCCCATAGCAACGGGGCGACAGTAAACCAACGTAGATATGATCAATGGTCTAAAAATCTTCCAATTTTTTGTCCGTCAAATGATATTTAAGAAATAAATCAAAGCGAGAAAGCCCCCTACCCCGCTGCACCCCGGCCATTGTCAACGGCGCCGATGACCTTGACCTTCCGTGGACCCCGACCACAATGCTATAATGCACCCCAATCCGAGACTTGCCCCCAACCAGACCTTCTTAGCTTCGTTCTCTACTACTTTATATCAAAACCGGAGTTCTTTGAGAGCGACTCTTGGAGAGCCGAAGATGGTTTGGGGGGGGCTACATTTTCTTACAAGATTCCGACAACCAAACAGTCCGGGGGGGGGGGCAGTGGGGGTCGCTCCTTTGACGTAGAAGACGTCAGTTTTCGGCTTCTTGCAAGTGGACAATTTGTCTTTCCGTTGTTAAGTGGATTATTCTAGTCGGCCAAGTTTGTCGTTGGTCCCGAAGGATGGCGGTAGCGGAGTGGGAGGGTAGTGGACGTTGCGACTAACGGGACTTACAAAGAGACGACTCGAATTTATTCCAACTCGGGGGTTTGGTAGACCTTCATGTAACTTGAAAAACCCTAAAGGGAAATGTCTCCATATATGCAACCGTTTGGCCATTGTAACTAAAAATGTTTATGACAACACAAAATGGAAATTTTTACCCTGTAAAAAGTTTAATTAATTTCGAACTTTTTCATTATTTATTTATTTATATTTTCTATTTTTAGCATGTTCAAAAATTTAAATTTTTACAGGGGTACCCTTAAAATTGGTGAGATTCCCATGTTATTTTCAATGGGAAAATTTCCATTTTTGTGTTGTCAAAAACATTTTTGCTTGCCTATGGAGACATTTCCCTTTAGGGTTTTTCAAGTTACATGAAGGTCTACCAAACCCCCGAGTTTGAACCAAATCCGTGCGTTACACTTCGGGTCGTCTCCTTGTGAGTGACTATTGGCGCCATCTGTTACGCAGAAATTAAAATAAGATACGTTGAGTTTAAATACTCGTAGTGTTACGCATTGTAACTCAACCACCTGATTTAAAACGCATTAAAAGTCGCTGGATGACTTGAGCTTAGGGCGGAGCCTTGAGTATTATAGCCTAGCTGACTATTAGAGAGTTTCAGCAACCCATTTCTAGATGTAAACGCGAACGTCTACGTCTCTTCCCAACGTGTAAAAATTTCGTTCTGCAAAAATTGTTTCAAATGTTTTACGTCTAGCGCAGTGGCGGCCCCAGGAATTTTCGCGAGGGTAGGCAAACCAAATAAATGGGCCCCCGACCCGGGACCCCCCTTTTCTCAACGAAATGCTTCAATAAAATAAAGTAGTGATGTACATGACGAACAAAAAAGTTCTAACAACAGTAAAACGAGTTCAAATATAACAGAACTGGTTTTATTTACTAGGAGATAACTCAAAAATTTCTAAATACATTATCGACAATTGTTTCATTGTTATTTATAGATAATTTTATCTCTTGGGACAATTTGGGGCCCCTTATAGGATGATTTTTGGGCCCCTCAAAATTTTAAGGTAGGCAGTGGCCTACCTGGCCTACCCCCTAGCGCCGCCACTGGTCTAGCGAAGTGAAATACAGCGCCATCTAAGATTCAAATAGGAAACTGAGGAGGCCACGTTTCCACATGCACACAATAAAACTTCATTTCAGGGTTGGAAAAAAGCCGGCTATTTTTGAAAAAATCCAGACCAGTGGTTTTAATTGGCTATAACCGTTTTTTTCGGTTATAACCGGCTAAAATATAAACAGTACCTTTTACTTATGTAAGTAGAAATTGTCTGCAGTTATTGTCGTAAATAAGAAACTAAACAAAGAAAGCGAAATAACTTTATAAAATAACTGAATTCTTTTGATTTCCTCGGGAAATTCCCCCTAGTTTTTGTGTATGACGCACCGACAGAAGCGAGGCAGCGAACTTTGGAGCTTTAAACCTACCGAAAAACTAGTAAAAGTAAACCGGCTTCTAAATATGAAACAAAATAAACTAAATTTCTAAATAAAAACTATTAATTTACTAAAATATTCATTTTTTTTTAAAAAAGCCACAAAAATCTGGATTTTTTCAAGTGGCTATATCCGGATTTAACCAGGAGGCTATAACCGGTATGGCTGGTTCTATGCCAACCTTGCTTCATTAAGAAACAAAAAGTGACACAATATTTTGTTTGTTGTACGACCTAGCTAGTTAAAATAAATGGACCTTATTTTTATTGTTATTTGATCTCATCGTCTGCTATTTGCCAACGTTCCCAAAGTCAGTAAAATTTCTCGGATCTGGCGTAGACGTTCGCGTTTACGCCTAGAAATAGGTAGATGAAATTATCTATTACTTATATGGTAAAATAGGATTCGATCCCAATTTCAGGGTTCGTACGAAATTTTCGGATTTAAAATCCCTGACTTATCCAGGTTATCCCTTACCATTTTTTGGCAATATCTCTGACCTTTTTGGTATTATTCCTGCTAATTTTTCATAGGTAAAAATTCAAAGTGAAACAGTTTAGTTTTAAATATCACAAACTGAATTATATTTAATAACAGCATACTCAGAGCGTCTCTCGGGATATAGGTGCCAGACATGAGCGCGCGAGAGAAACTACTTCATTTTTCTCTACGATGCCAAGTTTGACTAAGAAAATCCCTGACTTCTTACGATATTATTTAAATCCCTGACTTTTCTCCCTTAAATATAATTAATATCTTATTTAATTCAAGATTAGCTAACTGATAAAAAAAATATAAGTTTATTATACAGAAAACAGGAATTAATGGTATAAAAATCAATAAATATTCCAAAAATCTGATAAAAAATCCGATAAAAACCAAAAAATTAATTAAAATAAAATTCTGATTAAAATAAAAAATCTTATTAAAATAAAATTCTGATTAAAATAAAAAATCTTATTAAAATAAAATTCTGATTAAAATAAAAAATCTTATTAAAATAAAATTCTGATTAAAATAAAAAATCTTATTAAAATAAAATTCTGATTAAAATAAAAAATCTTATTAAAATAAAATTCTGATTAAAATAAAAAATCTTATTAAAATAAAATTCTGATTAAAATAAAAAAAATTATTAAAATAAAATTCTGATTAAAATAAAAAATCTCATTAAAATAAAATTCTGATTAAAATAAAAAATCTCATTAAAATAAAATTCTGATTAACATAAAAAAATCTTATTAAAATAAAATTCTGATTAAAATGAAAAATCTCATTAAAATAAAATTCTGATTAAAATAAAAAATCTCATTAAAATAAAATTCTGATTAAATTAAAAAATCTGATTAAAATAAAAATCGGATTAAAATAAAAATCGGATTAAAATAAAAATCGGATTAAAATAAAAAATCTAATTAAAATAAAAAATGTGATTAAAATAAGAAATCTAATTAAAATAAACAAAATCTAATTAAAATAAACAAAATATAATTAAAATAAACAAAATCTGATTAAAATAAACAAAATCTGATTAAAATAAACAAAATCTGATTAAAATAAACAAAATCTAGTTAAAATAAACAAAATCTGATTAAAATAAACAAAATCTAGTTAAAATAAACAAAATCTGATTAAAATAAACAAAATCTAGTTAAAATAAACCAAATCTGATTAAAATAAAAAATTGATTTAAATAAAAAAATCGATTCATGTGATTTTCATTAAAAAAAAAGTACCAACCATGATTCCCGGAAGCAAAACCACGCCCCTCCGCCTTTCATCATGTAATATTTCCTCCTTTATCACGGTAAAGGCGAGGGGGGAAACACTTACATATTCTCTGTTAAGTTGAATACCTTCTTGGTGAAACCAATCAGAGTATCGAGAGAGTAATTCTCTGGAATTTTCGTAAAAGATAAAAATAATAAAGTGTCAAAAATTCCCACGGAAAAGCTTGAAAAAGATCTTCGTAATATCGCGCACTTCCCACGATTTGGGGGAAAATGTAATGGCTACGTCGTAGAACTCTTACTTTTTTTCGTCTATTTTAATATAAATATAAAAAAATATCCGTAGAAAAAGTGAATTCGGACTCAAAATTTAAGAGTCGTAAATGTCAGTGGTCAAAAGACAACTGCTCCTGGCTGTCGCGAACCGAAAGAGACACCCCAACTTTTTTACTACTTTATAGGAAGTTTTTACTACTTTTCCCCGTTGTAACTATGGGAACCAAATTCTTTACTTCCGATTTTTTCCCCCTCCTGGCGTACGAAATATTCGTTAAAAATTCGCTTTTGTTAGAGGTCAATAATTTTTGTACAGTTCGAGATTTTCAAATTCTTTTTTTTACATGTATTAAACTAAACATTTATGGAATTTTTTATTCAAATTCTAAAGTTGGTCAATTTTTTTAAACCTGGGAGTTAATTTGGTGGTTTTTAAAACTGTGAGTTAAGTTGGTAATATTTTATACAACTGTTAGTTAAGTTGGTAATATTTTTTAAAACTGTGAGTTAAGTTGGTAATATTTTATACAACTGTTAGTTAAGTTGGTAATATTTTTTAAAACTGTAAGTTAAGTTGGTAATATTTTATACAACTGTTAGTTAAGTTGGTAATATTTTTTAAAACTGAGTTAAGTTGGTAATATTTTTTTAAACTGTGAGTTAAGTTGGTAATATTTTTTAAAACTGAGTTAAGTTGGTAATATGTTTTTAAACTGTGAGTTAAGTTGGTAATATTTTTTAAAACTGTGAGTTAAGTTGGTAATATTTTATAAAACTGTTAGTTAAGTTGGTAATATTTTATACAACTGTTAGTTAAGTTGGTAATATTTTATACAACTGTTAGTTAAGTTGGTAATATTTTTTTAAACTGTGAGTTAGGTTAGTAATATTTTTTATGACTGAGTTAATTTGGTGATAAAATTTTTAAACTGTGAGTTAATTTGGTGATAAAATATTTTTAAACTGTGAGTTGAGTTGGTAATATTTTTTGAAACTGTGAGTTAATTTGGTGATAAAATATTTTTAAACTGTGAGTTGAGTTGGTAATATTTTTTGAAACTGTGAGTTAAGTTGGTAATATTTTTTAAAACTGAGTTAAGTTGGTAATATGTTTTTAAACTGTGAGTTAAGTTGGTAATATTTTTTTAAACTGTGAGTTAAGTTGGTAATATTTTATAAAACTGAGTTAAGTTGGTAATATTTTTTTAAACTGTGAGTTAGGTTAGTAATATTTTTTAAAACTGAGTTAATTTGGTGATAAAATTTTTAAACTGTGAGTTAATTTGGTGATAAAATATTTTTAAACTGTGAGTTGAGTTGGTAATATTTTTTGAAACTGTGAGTTAAGTTGGTAATATCTTTTGAAACTGTGAGTTAAGTTGCTAATATTTTATAAAACTGTGAGTTAAGTTGGTTTAAATTTTTAAAAACAAGAATTAACTTGAAAAAAATTATAAATTGAAATATAATTCTAAAGTACTTTTAAATATAATTAAAGCTATTTCAAAATGATTTATAAAACTAAGTTATAAAACTTATATAAACTGCCCCTAAAGTTATTTTTTTAAAATGAGTTAATTTTGACAAAAAACTGAATTAATTACTAATTTGCTTGTATTTATTTTCATTTATAAAGTTTCGTAATTGTTGCCAACTGGGTAAAATATTTAAAAACATCCAAATGAAAAGAGACTTAAAACGGTTTTAAAATTCACAATTTATTTATTTAAAAAATCCAACGTTTCGGAGGAACTGTTCCTCCTTCTTCAGGGATTTTATTTTATTTTTAAATAAATAAATTGTGAATTTTAAAACCGTTTTAAGTCTCTTTTCATTTAGTTTTTCACAATGTGCTTCTCTTCACTTCTAAAAACATCCATACAAATATTTCTCGAACTGTGAAATGTACTCTAAAATAAGTAATTTGTTGAAATGAAATTTCTTAACTAACAGAGGAATCATAAACCCAAAAAAGTCAATCAGTTAATTACAAAAATATATATTTTTTTATTAAATATAAATATTATTATTATATTATAAAAACCACACCTTGGAGAAAGTAGGCATATGGGTTATATATTTCGAATAAAAAGTAATAATAAGGTAAAAAAAAATCAAATTTGTTCAGCCTAAAAGCCTACTGCCTGTTTACGGTTACACAAAACATCTATTTTTAGCATCTAAAAATCGTTATGAGATTTTTTTCCCTGCATATTTTATTTTTACGAAAGTTGAAGGAAAAAATAAGGTTTGTCAAAAAAAAAGTTTAAAAATTTCCCTATTTTATCACCTGTGTAAGCTAAAGATTTAATAAAAAGCTTCTATGAAAGACTTGGTCACATCCTTTCATTTTTTCCCCATAATATCCTAAAGAGGTAGAGCGGGCTCAAAAAAATCCCCACAGATGGGGCTTTTTAGGGTTGGCGCGCGACTCACGTCAACCCAAAAAAAGCACCCTCTCTCGCCGTAACCCCATATGTTAAAAAATATATCTCTCTCTACGCTTTTTATTTGATTGTATATAATCTATACGTCATCACTTTAAAACGGCAAAAGTACTCCGTTTAAAATTTTAGGGGTTTGGAGACTTCTTTGTCGCGAATCCCGGAGTCGCGCTCAAGTTGCTAAAAATAGTCGACATTTTCAATGCAGGCCTTTCCGCAGCACCACTAAGCGGCAGAAGTGGGTAATTTAACCAAAACTCTGCTATTACGTACTGCAATGAAAAAATATATATATGGGTTCTGTATGGATTTGTTGATATTTTAGTAATATTTTAACGGAATGATTATATTTTTTACAGATTTATTAATATATTTAAAGAATTATTATTCATATTTTTACAGAATTATTAATATTTTTACAGAATTATTCATATTTTTACAGAATAATTAAGATTTTTACAGAATTATTATATTTTTACAGAATTATTAAGATTTTTACAGAATTATTTTATTTTTTACAAAATTATTGTTATTTTTTGTTGTCTAGTTTATATAGCTGTTTATTTGACCTTTTATTATTTATTTTAATATTTCCGACAAATATTAGACAATTTGATCATTAGAATCTCGCGGGAAATTTACAAACATAAACGTCTCGTGTTCGTCTGTGTACAAAACTGCCTCTACTTTAAAAAAGACGCATCATATTGGAGACAAAAAAATTGAAATTACTACCACCGATACATGTCCCTCTTGGGGTAGATGGTCTGTGCTTAAACCAATGGTTAGAAATTAGAATGGTGGGTCAAAATCTGAATCTGTCGGTCCAATAATACATTTGACCTAAAGTAGGACTGCAGACTTGGCGAGTAACGAAATATAATTTTAGACTATACTACACGCGGAAACAATGTCACGGAAACGACATTCAGGAATCGGAACCGAAAAGTTAACTTTTTTTTTCGTTTCTGTTTCGAAACGTCTGTTTTCAAATAATCAGATAGGCTAATACCCAAGGCACCACCCTAGTCCCAAGTCATCTAGCGTCTTATAATGCCTATTAAACATGTGGCCCGGTTACAATGCGTAGGAGGTTGGTGGCAAGCCCTTCATGCCACGCGAGCCAACGTTTTATGGAAGGGGAAACCGAAGTGCTCGGGGAAAATTCCCTGTTAACCAGTGTTGGGATAACTAGCAAACCCAACGCGGAAGGAGTTGTTCCGAGTATTATTGAACAGGTTTTATTCAACAGTTTATAGGCGATAATCATTCGCTTACACATTTTACAGAATTCTAAATGATTCACTGGCTAATTTTAAACTAACCACACAACACAATAAACAGTTGGCAGAGCTTCTGTTTATTTTTGACCTTTACTTTTTACTCCTGCTCGATAATAGGGGAGTATTTCCCATATTTATAATATAACGGCTCAAAGCCCGTTCCAATTAACACAGGCGTCGCGCGCAGTTATAAAATAGTAATGAGGAAGCCCCCCTTTTGTTGTGTAGCGCCAACTTCAGCATTGTGGTAATACTTCTTTCCATAAATTCCCCGCCAATTGTCTTGCCCCACTGCCGAACATTGCTGCCAGAACTTTGACAATAGCTTTGGCAGTATAAAGACAAAACGGTTGTATGTCCATTTGTGGTAGCACACACACACTATATTTGACTTTGATGGGGATTTTATGGAAACATCTCTTAGAATTTTCCTCATTTTAATTTACAATTTTTAGTTCTTAATTATATTTGATTTCATTTTTAATTGTGTTATTGTGAAAAATGTATTCTGTATTTTCTGCGTGTATGGTGAAAAGACCACGCTGTCATATGCACAAATATTATTATATTAAAGTTCTCCTTTGCGAAAAAAATAATTGTAGTCTGCTTCATAAATTCGGCTCCTGTTTCGAATTTCGTTGGACAATTCAACAAAATACAACACTTAGATTGCACTCTGACGTTATCTCTGGAAAATATCTTTGCCCTCTTTGCGCTACGAAGAATAGGAAATAGCCATCATGGTCTGATTTATCCATGATAACTTGATCGAATATTCTTATGATCAAGAAAAAACCTCCCTTTACAAATATTCGACTATTTGATAAGGAAAATCGAATATTAGTGAACATTTTCAACGATTTGGTAATCGATCGAATTATTTAGTGTAACCATAAGTTTGTCACTTTGGGGAATATTTTACTGAGAGCTAGTAACGAAGTGACGTCATCAAAAGAAAAAATACCCCAAGCGAGGCGCTGACAAAGGCTACGCGCGGCGCGTTAGCCAGCGGACGCAAAACGGCGACGAAGCCCGTAATGTAGTCTGTCTTGTGAATAGCTCTCAGTACAACTTTTGCATGTTAAGAATAGGAAGTGCCACACTTATGTAATAATATTATACACTTATGGTGTAGCCTAACCATGAGCTTTTAGCCAAAACCATATGTCTAGATGCAGCACAATTCACCTTTATTTTTAAAAAAGGTGTCTAAAACCACTAGAAAATCTTAATAGACACGTAGAACCCGCATATCTCCTCTGTATATGTATAAATTGTATTGTCCACTGTCTTAACGTGATGGGTCTTAGACCTCTTGTTGAGCAATAAAAGAACTAAAGAACTAAAGAAAAACATTTTATACCATAGATTATGAATGCTGTCGCCACCTACAATTTTAAAATGGTACTAGCCGCAAATTACTATTTTTTGAATAAGTGGTAACGCTACTGCCATCTACCGAATAAGCGGTAAACTCCAGAGGTTCAATTTTTAACCCAACGAAAAGGGTGTAGTAATCTAAAATCCAGCGTCTATGGTTACTGGTTAGATTATCTTTCATGGTCGATCTAACTTAGGTAAAGCATGAAAATTAGCACGCTTCTGACCGCTTTCAGTCTTTGAACTTTATGAAAAAGTATTTATAACTAATGCGTTTAGTATAAGGCGTAGTGAACTAAGATCCTCCACTCCCATTATAGACAAGGCAATTTAATTAAACCTAGGAGCAACAAACACAAGGAGAGACGCAGCTAGCCTTTAAACACGCAAACGCAGTGTTGTGTACAAATTTCATTGGACGAGCTCAACGTTTTGCGGGCTTGAGGAAGACAATTCCATAATTTTTTCCTTCCGACGGCAGCAGGCGCTAAAGCGTCTTAACCAATGAAAATTGTACAGAAGAAAATGCACGACTTTTGACGGGTTGCCTTCTCCTTGTGTGGGGTGCTGTGTTTGTTGCTCCTAGATTAAACTATCAAGTAAACATTAGGAGTAGTGCTTTTCGACAGCTGGAACTTTATTATAGTACTTTACAGAAAAAGCTTGAAATAGAGCAGTTGGATGAAGGTAAAATGCGGGTGTACAATTTTTGACGCAATACGTTACCCAGAAGGCCTTGCGGTTCACTTTTGGTTAAAGTTTATCTTCCTAATTTGCCAAATAAATATTCAATAAAACCTTTCCAATATAATTAAGTTGTAAAATGAGTTTCGGCTTTGTTTTACTCTATGGAGTCTTGTAAAAAAACGGGAGGTAGAAAATTTTATTGGGTTTTTGATCTTTGAAAATGTTTTAAAGACCGGGTGCAATTTTCAACCCCCCTTACCTCCCCCCCCCCCGCCACCCCGGTGTATTGAAAAACATTTAAAGCATGCAAAAAAAACTAAAAATAAGGTCTCTAAGATGAAATGTGTTAATAAGTTTATACACTTACATTATTACGAAGTAGAGCCGGCCGGCTATTCGGTGATTTTAATCCCAAAACGTAAGATGACGCAGTTCAGTAGGCCTTGTCTCAAAAGTCACTTGCAACTTTTTAACTAAATGCCTCAATTTTTTTATGAAATAAAACACGAAAACAATACCGCCATTGAGTATCCCATAAAAACTGTTTCGATTGTTTATGAAGCAACTATTGTTTATTAACTATGTAGTTATAAACACAACACGAACCGAAACTTAAGGGTAATCTCCACCGGCGCCTTTTTTGAAACCGTAGTAGACGCGTGACCCGATTGGTTCAACGTTTGTAGTCTGCTTTTAAAACCATTTGATTGGTTGAAATTAATCAAAAGCTTAATTTTCATCCTGATACATGGTTTTTATTACTTTTTCTAAACTTTCATGAGCACAAAATGTTTCAAAATGTATTAATATCGGTGCATAATAAAGTTATTAACTTGAATTTAAATAAAATTCAAGATAAAATTAACAAATACACTAAAGACGAAGGAGTTCGTTAACTTCACAAACAAGTTAGTAAGATAACAATCCGTTAACCCAATTTAGTACATGGAAAGGAATATATTTAAATAAGGCCTGATAATATCTATGATAAAATAATTACACCCTTCACCAAATATACTGAAGTTTCAGTAAAAAATTTATGACTTATTTACACGTATGTGTTTAAATGATTCAAAGTTCTGTTGCAGTTGCTGGCTAAGATCGCGTTTTTTTACAAAGATTAAACTGAAATATAGTGACTAGTTCTTCATTTTAAGAATACAGAGATCTCGTATTCAGCTTTCAATTATTGTTTGTATGAATGGAATTGAAAATTTATACGATTATACTTTACGCATTTGATAACTAAAATACAAAACATAATAATATACACAATATACTGCACAAATATACAAAAATGTTCCATTCAATTACACTGATCAAAGTTTTCAGTGGATTGAGTGGCCTAATAAATTCCGAATGTTCAAGTATTAAAAAATTTAAGTAATGTACCTAAAACACAGCTTACCAAAAATATTAATGATTAAAATGTTAATTAACTACTTAAAATCAAATTAACTACTTAAAATCAAATAATCTTACATTTCATGAGTCATTAGTAATAATGAAAGGCAGTTAACTTCTAATTTTGTATATCATATTCTTTGACAAATTTGATGTTGTGGAGTGTTTCAAAGCACGGCTAAAATTTTATGTTCAGAAGAATTTAATTTAATATTTAAAATACTTGATAATTTTTTAACAAAAAGTAATGAGGTTGAAAAATCATAAAACTTAAGAGTAAGGATGTTCCATTTAGGGGTTCTCCTAGGGTGAGATAAGTTCATTCTATCAATGGCTTTTACCATAAGTCTATGATTATCATCATGAAGTGTGTCAGTTAGTCCAAATAATAGCTATGTGTGGAATGATGTTAAATTAACATTATAGATTAAAAAATTAACACTTCTAGCAAAAACAAACTATCACAAGCTGGTTTTTCTCTCTAGCACAGTTCCCTGAACATTCTTGCTATGACAATGAATTAATGATCATGTATTAGAATGATTGACTTAATCTGAAGTCCACAAAAATGTCCCATCATTCTACAAATGGCTCTCAGTAAACATTTAACTTACAGAAGACACGGAACTGACTAACTGACAATTATAATTATAAACTTACGCTTTTAGATCACAATTTTTGCTTAGAATTGTTCCTTTCCTATCTGCTCATAAATTTTAAATACAGTTGCTAGGACTCTTGTTACTAGGGCGTGGGGCGGAAGGATGAACCGCCAACCCACTTTTTCCATAGTCAAATGACTGGATAATCTTAACAACTTATTTCAGCCTATGGAGAACTAACTATACGGATAACTTCAGTCCCATATTACAAAAGGGATAATGGAACATGGACCTCTTTTTTAAAAAAGGATTTGAAACATCCACAACATTCTTTAACTAATTATACACATAATTGGACAAATCTTAAAAAATAACCTATACCGCGTCAAAATTTTAAAAACGAGTATTCCAGATGTTCAGATCGCAAAATACACTACTACGGTGTGTTTTTAATTCAGGTTAACTGTAAATGCGCTCCATAAGTCTACCTTCTTTCAATGTAAGAACATGACGTCCATGAGACACAAACTTCTGGCAAGCAGGTTCAGTAACCTGAGGGCATTCGCGCATGTCCAGTAACATTAAATTGTTGCACCGTTTTAGGGCCTCCAAGCTGGTATCTGAAATATTTGAGCAAGACGACACGTCCAAATGGGTCAAACGAACTGATTTCGCCGCTCCCAAAACAGCAATACCCATATCAGTAACTTTATGACAGTGACTCAGGTCCATTCTAGAAAGTAATGGTAGGTGATGGGCTAGAAGACGTACAGCTACGTCAGATATATCAGCCCCAGCGACACGAACTTCCATCAACTGACGCAAGCGTGTTTTTGCTTCTATGAAACCTGGACGTGAATCAGTTGGTGCAGACAAGAGGTCTCGGATTACAGAGTCAGTAAGACCTTCAGCCCAGCACAGGTCCAAGGAACGAAGTAAGGGGCAACTGCTTGTGCATAAAGCAAGAATGGAAACAGCAGCGCAACCGCTAAGAACCAAGTCCTTCATCTGTGGCAGCCGGGAAATTAACCACGACAATTGTCTGCGGTTAATATTGGTCCAGCTAAGGTTGAGTGATACAGGTTGCCGTCTTATGATGCCCATCAACAAACTAGGACTAATTTTCTTGCGACTGACATCCATGTAAGTCCAGAGCCTCGGATCGATACACCAACGATTCCAGGCTTTGCAAACGAGCTGACAGTTGATCAAGTCACTAAATGGGAGGTATTGAAACACAGGTAGCATAACCTCCTTTTCCAAAGCCAAGTTATTTTCATCATTGACTTTGTTGTTTTTCGATTGTTTCTCTTTGATGCTGTCCTCCAAGATGGGGGCAGGACGAACTACATACTTGGGTTTGCGTAAGTTTGCCTTTTCACGCAGGGTCATGCTAAAACGCTTAGCAGGGTTAGTGGGAGTTTTATCACCATTTTTACGGTCCTTACGTTCAGTTGAGCTCTCGGTAACCCCGTTAGATTTGTTAGTGTCACTGTTTTCTTCATCCCCACTATTTTCCACACATGTGCGAGTTTCAACATTTTCTTCCTTTTCCAACTTAACAACCTTAATGTCTGATGGTTCCTTTTGCAAGCCAGTAACGGTCTCACTAACTAGATTTTTGGTTTTGACACGAAGGACATTGTGTCGCAGTAGTTCAGAATTCTTTTTCAAACCCTTAAGGTTACGAAAAAGTCTTTCACGGGCTGTCTCACCATGTTTACGGCCATTAACACCCAACAGTGGGCGTGATGCGTTTGGTCGTTTGCAAAGATCAAGACCCATGACTTGTTTTGAATATTTCAGGGTAAGTTTTGTTGGGGATGCGCTCTTAGCAGGAATGGGAGAAATTCTATCCTTCTCCTCCTTAACCATGGTTTTATTGGGGTTTAGCGTGAAACGCGCGCAAGATCTGACGTGGGCCGTTGAATTGGATTTCTTGGCTATTTCCTGTAAGAGCACCTTGTCCTCTGTAGTTTCATTCAGCTCATCCTAGATTTTAAAATGTTAAAAATGTTATGAGTTTCTTCCTCAGTTTAAAAAAGGCTTGAATATCACAATAACCTATTCCACATAAAAAAAACTAAACTATAATAGGAAGTTGTTACGAAAGCCCTGATAATTTATCCTAGATTCATAGAATATAAATTCACTTATAAAACTTAACGGAATTTATGAAAGCCGTGTTGAAATAATTTTAATAAACAAGCCATTGTAAACTATTTTACTTCACGTTCCACCATTTATTACGTAGTCGATTTGGAAAGCAATAAGCCAAAAGTTGAATAGAAAACCAGTGCCAAACCCAGTTCCACAAACTGCTTTGAAAGCGTGATATTTTAATATTAGCTACCACCACCAAGTAGCACTACTAAAGCTATATAATAGCAAAATTTGGAAAAACAAAAAAAACTTGCACATACAAATAAACAACAAATAATCAAACTAAATATCATGCAAAATACCAAATAAAGTGCAAATGGCAAAACCAAGAAATATCAAAAGCAGAAGAAAAAAAACATTTTATTCTATAGTATAAATGTTATGTTAAAACTTCACTGAGGTAGAATACAATGCAAGGACTTATTGCAAAAAAAATAATTTGAGGTAAATTTTTTACCAGGAACTTCAACTTTGAACTAACGTAATAAAGAATTTGCTACTTCTTCTAAGTCACCCTCCGATATACCCAGTTCTGGGAAGAAGTACTTAAGTATATTGTTAGTACTCACTTCGGCATCGGCCAATGAAGAGAGTGACGGAGATCTATTGGAAATTCGCTGAAGAGCAGACAGATCTGAGGGATTATTTTCGTCTCCAGATGAGGGCTGACTTTCAGAATATTCTTGTTTGATTTTTGCTGCGTCTTCCAACTTCACCTGAAATTGGGGTTTGTTTTACTAATTCGAAAATATTTGATTTGGCTCTCAACCAAATTTAAAACTTCAAAATATTAATCAATTAAAATAGATTAAATAGATTAAAATTATGAAGTTAAAATTATGCTGAAATAATTTTGTTTCATAATTTTTAAGTTCTCTAGCCTCAGCTAATAAAAAGGAAAGTATACCTTTTTTCTCAATGGCTCGATGACATCTTGGCCCTCTAAGTAATGTATTTCGCCTTTTAAGTTGAGAGGTAAAAATTTATCTTCCCCAGGTAGTGGTAGTGCCACAACTGGAGGTTCAATTTGCAAGTTGAGGGGATTAGTTGTTAAATCAACACCCACAGCGACAGGAGCTTGAATCGGCGTTGTCAATTGGGCAGCTGTTTTACCCTGTTTAGCATTTCGAGGCTATGAAAACAAGGGTTAAAAGAAAAGACTGCTCCCAAACCAAAGAGAAAGAAAAGGGTTACTTTAATTTGATCAGGTTTGCCATCTCGGCAACATTTGGGGCATTCCCAACTATTTGGCAGATCGTCACTGGCCAATCCCTCCATGGGTAAATCAGGATTTTTGTCGTGAAGACAGGCGGGGTGGACTATTTCCCAACACTGAGAACACTCCATGAGACTGGAAATTTCATTTTCTTGTGGGTTGTTCACTTTTTCCCAACCATCACGACCACAGAGCATACAACAAGCGGTATGAGGTAAAACTGGCTGTAATATTTTTAAAAACATCATTGAGGGAAATAATTATTGTTAATTTCTGCCTAGCCTTGGTGGAATAGGTTATAAAATAACCTTGTTCATCCAGTGTTTGACCCACAATACTGAAAACAACTCACCGCCATACACTGTCGACTAATACATGATTGCTTCATACGACCAGGACCACCAAACTTCTTCATATCTTTGCAAAAATGGCATTCACCACAATCGGCTCTAAGACAAGCTTCACATTTCTTACACCTAGTTCGTCGCCTGCGAGCATTATTGTTTGAGCCTTTGCCACTGCCAGATTTGGACTTTGATGATCCTGAGGATGGTCCTCCTCCACTGGGTCTTGGTTGTTTCGAACGCTTCTGAATCAAAAAATGAAATTAACAACTTATCACATTAATCAGCTTATTTGAATCAATTAACCTTGGGTGGAATTGACCAGAATAAAGAGGGCTGCCCTGTTAAGGCGAGTTGTAAGTCGTCGCTTTTGTGCTCATGTAGCATAACCTGAAGTTGAGATGAAAGTTAAAATATTGAAAATACCCGAAATCGTTGAACTGAATAAAAACCAAATCTAAGAATCTTACTTTAACATCGGCAAGTAGTGCTTCGTGGCTTCTTAAAAGTTCAGGTACTCCTTTCTTATTGTTTGGCAATGACTGTAGCCATTTGTACAGAGCTTTGAGACCATTATACTCCATTTTAGTTAGATGAGTGTACGGACGAATTCCTCCTGGGAAAGAGGTCTTTCCACAGTCTACTCCATCAATTCCGTTGTTGGGCAATGATATGTCATTGGACATAGAAATATCAAGAGGGTCTTTGATCATGAAGCCATTGGCTAAAACACTAGCAGCTATGCTTTGGTTAGGATCTCGCATTGGTGGCGGAACCATGTTTCCTTTCCCAGCAGCAGCTTCATTTGGACTGATTGGGTCTCCATTTTCATTGCAGATTAAATGATTTTTACCCAGTAAGCAAAAGATATATCGCTGGAGGACATACCAGATCATTTCCACATAAAATGGGTATCGAAATTTAGGTGGTACCTGAAAATAGAACAATGCCCAAAATAGGTCAGCACAGAGTACAATTGAAGTAATTGGTGTGCAGTAATTAACAGATATCAAATTAGGTTGAAACTAGGCATGTGCGAGCCTTGATTTTTGGGTTTTGAGCCGAGCTTCGAGTATGAAAAATTTCACTTTTTGAGCATAGAGCTAAGCTTTAAAATTTAATAGAGCTTAAAAAGTGGTTTCGTGTACACGATTATTAGGCTTAGCTAAAAAGAGGGTTTCTAGTACTCGAATAATTACGCTTAGCTTAAAAAGAGTTTCTAGTACTCGAATAATTAGGGTTAGCTCTATCACTAGGTTCTACTATTTCTTCATTAAGAGAATATTTACTGCCAGAACTTTTACGTTTATTTGAAGCCATATTTGTGGTCAAAATTAATAACTGGCCATACAAGGGATTACAACAATAAAAAAGAGGACTGATGAAACGTCAAACAACTAACAATAAACAGCTAGGGCACCCTACATTATGTATACATTATGTATAAGATATCTTAAGGCGGGACCGAAGGGAATTTTTTAGTAGGTTTTCCCACCATTTTTAAAAGCTTGCGAATAGTGCGATTTGAGGCTCTAACCATTTTTGTGCTTTTCAAGCTGAGTACTTGAGTACTCGAATGAAATAGAGTACTACTCGCACATGCCTAGTAGGAACTTAATTCGTTAAAGCTTATAGAGATACAGGTGTTCAAATATGAAGTCGATTTCTTACATGTGTTATATCTTCAACACCAAAAATCCTAATTTGTTTTTCCATTCCAAAACTATGCAGAAAATTTCCACCAAAAACAAGGGAATCTTCAGGGGTGAAGACGGCGTGAATCCATCCTAAAATATAACAACATAATGTAAATTCTGTCTAGTCGATATTTAATTCTTTGAAATCATACCAGTTGGGATGAAAAATGTATTTCCAGCATACAGATGCACTTTAGCACACTTTTCAACAGTGTCGCCAAAGAAAACGTCCCCTTGTTTTCCTGATAAAACCCACTGTTCGTAAAGTTGCAGGTTTCGTTCAGTGGGAGGTATCAACCAGAAAACCTTAAAAGTAAATTTTATAAAAAGTTAAAAATTTTATCAGGGTCAAATTCTATGTTTTCCCGGACCATTTTAAGTTATTTTTCCTGACTTTTTAAGGCCCAATTAGACAGATTTTAACTTAACATTTATCAGAAGTTAATAAAATAATCAACTTATATTTCAGTACAAAAGTTAAAAAAAACCCTTCAAGGATCTAAATAATAATAGCAGAATTTGCCGTGGATCTGGAGTAAAATTACCTTCAAAAAGTGTCTATATTAAATCGAATCCCCTGACTTTTTACAAATTCTTAAAATTCCCAGACTTTTCAGGCCTATTTATAAATTACCTGACGTGTGGCAATCCTGTATATATAATTGAATAAAAAAGTTTTCTTACTTTTTGCCCTCTCATTATGTGATACCAAACAGAAGTCCCACCAAAATCAATGTGAAAATCCGTGTAGCATCCTTTGACACTCATGAGGCAGTATCTAACCAATAAATTATGGTTAAATCATTAAAATGTATGTAGCTGAACCAAGGTATGTTTGGACTGGTATATACCGGAAAATATAAAATACACCCAATCTCAACAACTAATAATTTATTGAACTTACTTTTGTACTTTAGGGTATTTCATCTCTTCAATAACATTAGTTCCTTCAGTTTGGCTTTCTTTCAAATGACGTGGCCAAACCAAATCAACCCAATCCACTTGCCGGACCTAAATGAATCCATAGGTAAAATCGTATCATCATAAACTAATAGATCAAATGTACCAAAGTGGGTGATTCCACGTAGTTTTCCAGTTTTGTATGGCTGAACTCCAAACTTATCACATTAAGCAGTTTGTCACGATTTGTGTTCTCAAAATATCGGCACCAATCCTTCATTGTCATTTCAATATCCTTTTGGGTTGTCACGTCCATCACATCCAATAGTCGACGACTCCCGACACACTGCCTAACATCGTTGACAGTGAAATTTGCGCTTGGCATACGCATTCCCAGACCTGTTTTCTCTTTAACAATAACTGGAGTGTCAAAGCCCTGTTCTTGAATGTAGCGCAATGTAAACTCTAAAAGAGAAATTAAACATTGCACACTGTGAGTAAAATAATCATGGGACAACCTTACCTGTTCCTTTCATTTCTTTGACAAAAAATAGTTGAAATTTGTCAGACGCAAGTTTGTCGTCGACAGAAAACATGCGCCGTCCTTCAATCTCGTCATCTTGAAGGCAGTCTTCTGTGTACTGCCTTCTTTCCTTGACACGCTGGAAAACATCACATAAACATAGCTTAGATGGCGCCACGTTTCTGCGCCTTTTAAAAATGGCCTCAGAAAACAAAGGATTAGCACTAATAGAAAACACTGACATACTAAACTAAAAACCATGTTTGTCTTCTCTTACATGAGTAAGAGAAATAAATGTTAGGTTAAATCGGCCAGTAATTATGTTTGGCGCCGTTTACACTCGTTAAATTGATATGAAAAACATTTAATATGTGAAAATTAGTGGTACTTATGCCATGGTCTATCACTTCAAGGAAGAAAATAAATGGCCATGGCTTAGCTAGACATTAGGAACACGCAGACGGCCAATTTAATACTAAATTAACACCGCGTAAACCATGCAAAGACCGCCAAAACTTGACCCGTATATTAAAGCTGCAAAGTAAAGCGTTTTTTGCGTGAATTTATAAAAAATGTCTGGGCTTACTTTAGATGTTGTTGTTTGGCAAATTCCTACATCTTTCGGACTCTCGTCAGCCATTTTCCCGATATGCAAATTACCCGTCGAGGCGGAACCAATCAGTAACAAGGAAACTGGGTTTGAAGCCACTTGATTGGTAGATCAAGATGTGGATTACGTGAGATACCGAATAACGGCCGTGTTACTAGTCTGTGTTTCATGGTGTATTTTAATGACCTTGGCGTTATTTTAATGTTTTCATTAAAAATGTCATTAAATTATTTTACACTTCTAATTTTATAAAGGCTGACTATTTATGGTGGCAACAAAATAACATTACATTTATTCAATGAAATAACATATTTGATACACTTATTGAACTTTTAATCATGAATTAATATTATAAATAGTGTAAAAACGCTTCCTACCAAAAGTGTTCCCACAAATTGTCTTTATTAAGACAGGTGCAAACATCTTTTTCAAAACATTCTTATCCAAATTTAACACATTTACAACGATATTTACAGGCCATTTTGGAACGATTTTCACCAAAAGTGGATATCAAACGTTGTCTATTTTTTGATTTAACGTTGAATGTGATATATTTAGTGGTAACAGGGGGTATAGTATCTGTATAGAACAATTTCAAATCATCTTTTACTTATTATCGCTCGTTTATAAGCTTATATGCCAAAAACCACCCTAAATTAGTTGAGTGGTGTTAAAATATATGGTGTGAAAAGTTCAAAGATGATAAAGATCTCCAGTCTATTTGGATTTGGCCTTGGCGGTACTGAAAATGAAATAATACAGTAAACCAATTATTGCATGGTTTAAGTTAATATAAATTATTCAGTTATTAAGATATACAAAATAATAATAATAATAAAATACATTATTATTTAAAAAAAATTCTTACACTCTGAAATATAAAAATTGTTTCATTTGCATAATACCATACGTTGATCAATAACGTATTTCAATAATGGTATACATGTCTTTTAATAACTATACAATAATAAAATGCATAAAATAATTTCGGGTTTTCACATGATTTTAGAAACTTCTCCCACATTGTGAAAAAACGTTGAAAATTAGTTAGTTAATTTGCATTAGCTTCTAATTTTAAAATATAGTAATATACCTCAGATCAATATGTTTAGACATAATCTAAATAAACGTTTGTTTAAGCGTATTTATAGAATTTTAAATATTACGTGAGGCAAAAGAAATGTACATAGTAAGAAAAAATACCAAAATCTCTGGCGTCATTCGGAAATTATAGATGCCATACAACTTGACAAGTCAGCCTTCGGGGGGGGGGGACCTTTAGGGTTTCGTCTGAATTATTGCCCAAAAGAAAATCCTATCATTTATTAAGTCTAGTTTCAATGGTAAATTGAAAGGTCATCTATTTTATATTTTGAGAACGTTTTTAAACTAAGAAGCTTAAAAAGCCATTTTGGAAAAAATAGACCAATTTTTAACGGTATGCGTGTCTAAATGTGAACCCATTTTAAAATAAAAGGCTAAATGTGAAATATAGGGCTGAATGTGGAATAAGGGCTAAATTCGAAATAATAGGATAAATGTAAAAAAAATAAAGCAGTGGCGAAGCTAGGGGCGGCGGGGGTGGACGCCCCGGGTACTACCCGTTTGGGCGTGATTTGGGGGTCACATCCGACCGTGAAAAAAATAAAAATTTACACAAACTAGAGACTAATAAGTAGTACACCATGATATCCGCCCCGGGTGTCACCCATGCTAGCTACGCCACTGAAATAAAGGGCTACAGGGTAAGTAAAGGGGTAATGGGAAATAAATGGCTATATGTTAAATAAAAGGGTAAATGGGTAATAAAACGACTAAAATCAAACATTTTAATCCATCGAAATATTTGTTAAGGAACTACGAAATGTTTTTGATATTTATACGAACGTAAGTAATTAAATTAATATTATAATTACCGATTATATATAATTTTTAAATATATAAACATGTTTGAATGTAAAGAAGACTTTTTACATGGATTAATAAACTATAGTTTTTCGCCAACTGAACAGTTCGCGATATTTTTCCTGTAATGCAGTAGAATATAAAATAACTTGGGTGTTGGCTAAAAGTAACTTAATTAAAATAAAATAATAAGTACTTCAAATAATAAGTACTTCATGAAAAAAAGGAACTTTAGAATAAAATACTAAATACTTCATGGAAGAAGTATTTTAAAATAAAATACTAAATACTTCACGGAAAAGAGTTTTTTAAATAAAATAATAAAAACTTCATAAAAGTATTTAAAATACTAAATACACTATATTCTTCATGGGCAAAGTATTTAAAATACTAAATATCCTATATTCATCACGGACAAATTATTTAAAATAAAATACTTAGTTGTAAAATCAGGTATATCCTTAGTTGTAAAATCAGGTATATCCTTAGTTGTAAAATCAGGTATATCCTTAGTTGTAAAATCAGGTATATCCTTAGTTGTAAAATCAGGTATATCCTTAGTTGTAAAATCAGGTATATCCTTAGTTGTAAAATTAGGTATATCCTTAGTTGTAAAATTAGGTATATCCTGAGTTGTAAAATCATGTATATCCTTAGTTGTAAAATCAGGTATATCCTTAGTTGTAAAATCAGGTATATCCTTACTTGTAAAATCAGGTATATCCTTAGTTGTAAAATCAGGTATATCCTTACTTGTAAAATCAGGTATCTCAATCAGTTGACTTGTACATTTTCGTAAATGTTGATAAAGTACATTTAAAACTACAGAAATAGTATTTGTGTACTCTAGTGCTTAAAATAGTTTAGGTGAGTTTTATTATATGAGGGAATAAATTTAAATATGATAAATAAAAGCGGAAATTAGATGATCCATCATAAATATTATGGAACTTTATACTCCGTTTTATTGGGAATCCAGCTTTTTTTTAATTATAATACTTTAAAATTAATCAACTATTTAATTTAAAATTGTCAAACCTAATTTAGGCAATGGAGAAGAGATTAAAAGGATCTGGTCAAAACCGAAACACATTTAGGATTTTCACGATACAAAAAAGTTAAAATAGGAACCATATTAAATTATGGAAACCTAATAAATAAATAATTTAAACAAAATTATGCAAAAACTGGCTTAGTTTATATTTATCACAAAAACTGTCTTTAATATATCCCAAAACTACCTTGGTATTTAATAATCACAAAAACTGTCTCAATATTTAATTATTACAAAACTGTTTCAGTATTTAATTATCACAAAACTGTTTCAATATTTAAATATCACAAGTGTCTCGGTATTTAATACAGAGAAGAACTATATCAGTATTTAATTATCATAAAACATTGTATCAGTATTTAATACAGTGAAAAACTGTCTCAGTATTTAAATATAACAATGCCTCAGTATTTAATTATCAGAATGTTTCAGATTTAATTATCACAAACACTGTTTCAGTATTTAATTATCACAAACACTGTTTCAGTATTTAATTATCACAAAAATTGTCTCAGTATTTAATTATCACAAGTGTCTCAGTTTTTAATTATCATAAAACTGTCAGTATTTAATTATCACAAGACTGTCTCAGTATTTAACTATCACAAACTGTCTTCGTATTTAATTATCACAACACTGTCTCAGTATTTCATTATCACAACACTGTCTCAGCATTTAATTATCACAAACACTGAATCAGCATTTAATTATCACAAACACTGTCTTAATATTTAATTATCAAAATAACTGTCCTATAGTATTTAATTGTCACATTAACTGTCCTATAGTGTTTAATTGTCACAATAACTGTCCAATAGTATTTAATCGTCACAAAAGCTGTCTCACTATTTAATTATCACAAATGTCTCAGTATTTAATTATCAAAAATGTCTCAGTATTTAATTATCACAGGTGTCTCAGTATTTAATTATCACAATGTATCAGTATTTAATTATCACAATGTATCAGTATTTAATTATCACAATGTATCAGTATTTAATTATCACAATGTATCAGTATTTAATTACCACAAAACAATCTTAGTATTTAATTACCACAAAACTGTCTTAGTATTTAATTACCACAAAACTGTCTCAGTATTTAATTATCACAAACACTGTCTCAGTATTTATTTATCACAACACTGAATCAGCATTTAATTATCACAAACACTGTCTTAATATTTAATTATCAAAATAACTGTCCTCTAGTATTTAATTGTCACATTAACTGTCCTATAGTATTTAATTGTCACAATAACTGTCCTATAGTATTTAATCGCCACAAACTGTCTCACTATTTAATTATCACAAATGTCTCACTATTTAATTATCACAAATGTCTCAGCATTTAATTATCACAAATGTCTCAGTATTTAATTATCACAAGTGTCTCAGTATTTAATTATCACAAGTGTCTCAGTATTTAATTATCACAAGTGTCTCAGTATTTATTTATCACAACTGTCTCAGTATTTAATTATCACAAGAGTCTCTGTATTTATTTATCACAACTAGCTGTCTCAGTATTTATTTATCACAACTAGCTGTCTCAGTATTTATTTATCACAACTAGCTGTCTCAGTATTTATTTATCACAACTAGCTGTCTCAGTATTTATTTATCACAACTAGCTGTCTCAGTATTTATTTATCACAACTAGCTGTCTCAGTATTTATTTATCACAACTAGCTGTCTCAGTATTTATTTATCACAACTAGCTGTCTCAGTATTTATTTATCACAACTAGCTGTCTCAGTATTTATTTATCACAACTAGCTGTCTCAGTATTTATTTATCACAACTAGCTGTCTCAGTATTTATTTATCACAACTAGCTGTCTCAGTATTTATTTATCACAACTAGCTGTCTCAGTATTTATTTATCACAACTAGCTGTCTCAGTATTTATTTATCACAACTAGCTGTCTCAGTATTTATTTATCACAACTAGCTGTCTCAGTATTTATTTATCACAACTAGCTGTCTCAGTATTTAATTATCACAATGTCTCAATATTTAATTATCACAGACCTGTCTTAGTATTTAATACAGCGCCAAACTATATCAGTATTTAATTACCACAAAACAATTATCACAGGTGTCTCAGTATTTAATTATCACAATTGTATCAGTATTTAATTATCACAAGTGTCTCAGTATTTAATTATCACAAGTGTCTCAGTATTTAATTATCACAATTGTCTCAGTATTTAATTATCACAACTAGCTGTCTCAGTATTTAATTATCACAATGTCTCAATATTTAATTATCACAATGTCTCAATATTTAATTATCACAGACCTGTCTTAGTATTTAATACAGCGACAAACTGTATCAGTATTTAATTACCACAAAACAATTATCACAGGTGTCTCAGTATTTAATTATCACAATTGTATCAGTATTTAATTATCACAATTGTATCAGTATTTAATTATCACAAGTGTCTCAGTATTTAATTATCACAAGTGTCTCAGTATTTAATTATCACAAGTGTCTCAGTATTTAATTATCACAATTGTCTCAGTATTTAATTATCACAAGTGTCTCAGTATTTATTTATCACAATGTCTCAGTATTTAATTATCACAGACCTGTCTTAGTATTTAATACAGCGCCAAACTGTATCAGTATTTAATTACCACAAAACAATTATCACAGGTGTTTCAGTATTTAATTATCACAATTGTATCAGTATTTAATTATCACAAGTGTCTCAGTATTTAATTATCACAAGTGTCTCAGTATTTAATTATCACAATTGTCTCAGTATTTAATTATCACAATTGTCTCAGTATTTATTTATCACAACTAGCTGTCTCAGTATTTATTTATCACAACTAGCTGTCTCAGTATTTAATTATCACAATGTCTCAATATTTAATTATCACAATGTATCAATATTTAATTATCACAATGTCTCAATATTTAATTATCACAGACCTGTCTTAGTATTTAATACAGCGACAAACTGTATCAGTATTTAATTACCACAAAACAATTATCACAGGTGTCTCAGTATTTAATTATCACAATTGTATCAGTATTTAATTATCACAAGTGTCTCAGTATTTAATTATCACAAGTGTCTCAGTATTTAATTATCACAAGTGTATCAGTATTTAATTATCACAATTGTCTCAGTATTTAATTATCACAAACACTGTCTCAGCATTTAATTATCACAATTGTCTCAGTATTTAATTAACACAAACACTGTCTCAGCATTTAATTATCACAAACACTATATCAATATTTAATTTTCACAAATACTATCTCAATATTTAATTATCACAAGTGTATCAGTATTTAATTACCACAAGTGTCTCAGTATTTATTTATCACGAGTGTCTCAGTATTTAATTATCACAATTGTCTCAGTATTTAATTATCACAAGTGTCTCAGTATTTAATTATCCCAAGTGTCTCAGTATTTATTTATCACAATGTCTCAGTATTTAATTATCACAGACCTGTCTTAGTATTTAATACAGCGCCAAACTGTATCAGTATTTAATTACCACAAAACAATTATCACAAGTGTCTCAGTATTTAATTATCACAATTGTCTCAGTATTTAATTATCACAATTGTCTCAGTATTTAATTATCACAAGTGTCTCAGTATTTAATTATCACAAGTGTCTCAGTATTTAATTATAACAATTGTCTCAGTATTTAATTATCACAAGTGTCTCCGTATTTATTTATCACAACTGTCTCAGTATTTAATTATCACAAGAGTCTCAGTATTTATTTATCACAACTAGCTGTCTCAGTATTTATTTATCACAAGTGTCTCAGTATTTAATTATCACAAGTGTCTCAGTATTTAATTATCACAAGTGTCTCAGTATTTAATTATCACAAGTGTATCAGTATTTATTTATCACAACTGTCTCAGTATTTAATTACCACAAGAGTCTCAGTATTTATTTATCACAACTAGCTGTCTCAGTATTTATTTATCACAACTATAGCTGTCTCAGTATTTATTTATCACAATGTCTCAGTATTTAATTATCACAGACCTGTCTTAGTATTTAATACAGCGCCAAACTGTATCAGTATTTAATTACCACAAAACAATTATCACAAGTGTCTCAGTATTTAATTATCACAATTGTCTCAGTATTTAATTATCACAAGTGTCTCAGTATTTAATTATCACAATTGTCTCAGTATTTAATTATCACAATTGTCTCAGTATTTAATTATCACAAGTGTCTCAGTATTTAATTATCACAAGTGTCTCAGTATTTAATTATCACAAGTGTCTCAGTATTTAATTATCACAATTGTCTCAGTATTTAATTATCACAACTGTCTCAGTATTTAATTATCACAAGAGTCTCAGTATTTATTTATCACAACTAGCTGTCTCAGTATTTATTTATCACAATGTCTCAGTATTTAATTATCACAGACCTGTCTTAGTATTTAATACAGCGCCAAACTGTATCAGTATTTAATTACCACAAAACAATTATCACAAGTGTCTCAGTATTTAATTATCACAATTGTCTCAGTATTTAATTATCACAAGTGTCTCAGTATTTAATTATCACAATTGTCTCAGTATTTAATTATCACAGACCTGTCTTAGTATTTAATACAGCGCAAAACTGTATCAGTATTTAATTACCACAAAACAATTATCACAAGTGTCTCAGTATTTAATTATCACATACACTATCTAAATATATAATTATCACAGACACTATCTCAATATTTAATTATCAAAAACACTATCTCAATATTTAATTATCACAAACACTATCTCAATATTTAATTATCACAAACACTATCTCAATATTTAATTATCACAAACACTATCTCAATATTTAATTATCACAAACAATATCTCAATATTTAATTATCACAAACACTATCTCAATATTTAATTATCACAAACACTATCTCAATATTTAATTATCACAAACACTATCTCAATATTTAATTATCACAAACACTATCTCAATATTTAATTATCACAAACACTATCTCAATATTTAATTATCACAAACACTATCTCAAGATTTAATTATCACAACTGTATCAGTATTTAAGTACCACAAAACTGTCTTAGTATTTAATACAGCGCAAAACTGTATCAGTATTTAATTACCACAAAACAATTATCACAAGTGTCTCAGTATTTATTTATCACAAGTGTCTCAGTATTTATTTATCACAAGTGTCTCAGTATTTATTTATCACAAGTGTCTCAGTATTTAATTATCACAATTGTGACAATTGTCTCAGTATTTATTTATCACAAGTGTCTCAGTATTTAATTATCACAATTGTGACAATTGTCTCAGTATTTAATTATCACAATTGTGACAATTGTCTCAGTATTTAATTATCACAATTGTGACAATTGTCTCAGTATTTAATTATCACAATTGTGACAATTGTCTCAGTATTTAATTATCACAATTGTGACAATTGTCTCAGTATTTAATTATCACAATTGTGACAATTGTCTCAGTATTTAATTATCACAAGTGTCTCAGTATTTAATTATAACAAGTGTCTCAGTATTTAATTATCACAAGTGACTCAGTATTTAATTATCACAAAACTGTCTCAGTATTTAATTATCACAAAACAGTCTCCGTATTAAATTATCTCAAAACTGTCTCCGTATTCAATTATCACAAAACTGTATCAGAATTTAATTGATAATACTTTATTGTCAGGATAGAGAAAGTGAAATACACTTATGGGGCTCCTGAGTACGCACTTATATTACGTACACCAAGCATTCAAAAACAATATTAAGATAAAACAAATAATACAAAACAAGATTACCAACACAAGACAGAGATAAACAAGACGTACGACGGTCAGAATACACACAATCCTCCTAATGTGTTAAGTTTGTTTGAGCTATTCACAGCAACCTGCAGCGCCGTTATCACAACCAAAATATATCCACGGTCACACATATATACAAATTTACACTTATTTGTTACTTCTAGTCATACTTTGAAAGCATCGAAGATTCCTTCGATCAGTGTAACTCTTATTTTTTACTTCTGATAACACTTATTTGTTACTACTAGTCAGCCGTTGAGTGTCACACTTATTTCTTCTGGTTATACGACAAAGACTAGTTCGATTAGTTTCATACTTATTTGTTACTTCTTATCACACTTATTTGTTACTTCGGATCACACTTATTTCTTACTTCTGATCACACTTATTTGTTACGTTGAGTGTCACACTTATTACTTCTGGTCATACGCCGAAGACTAGGTAGATCAGTGTCATACTTAATTGTTACTTCTGGTCATACGTTGAAAGCGCGGCCCACTCTGAACGGCCTTGAAAAACGCCAGAGGGAAACGGGCGCGTAGACCTTTATAAACACGCGGTTTTACAATGTTGGAAATTGCGGGGGTTCGTATACGCTGCCCAAAAAACCTTACTTAGAATTAAATTTAAGGAATGTTTTTACAATTCTAGGTTATATGTAAACCACAGCTATTCAAAAATATAACTTTCATGAAAATCGGACTTAAATATGTAGATTTTTAGGCGGAAATATAAAACCACGAAAATTGGGGTCCCGTAAATTACCCTGAAAATTATTCTTAAATTTAATATTTACTGATATGACCGAAGTTGTAGGTCCGCTGAATCCTAACCTATCCAATGATATTTTTTTTAACGTTATCGGACTTAATTTTAAACAAAATATCTACCACATAAAGGAAATCACCGAAAATAGTAAATTGGGCAAATTCCCAACTTCTTGGGCTCCGATTTGAAACCTTTATGAAAGGCTATCAATGGTAATATATGTACTTTTGAACGAGATATCATTGACTCTTCTAGTTATAACCGTTGAAGAGGTATGCGTGACACGGCGCCATCGGCGGCAACGGCTACACTGTACGTGAGACTAATACACACAAATCCTTAGGATTGTGTGTAAAAAGAAACAAAGTGGGTAAGGGGTTGATGAGACTGGAAATAATACGGATAATAAGAAAACTAAGCGGAACAGTATAAAAATTATGTACAGACAAGAACAGGTGAATTGGGGAAGCTAAAGAGATTAAGCGGTAAATAGTACTACACACTATACAATAATATAAAACTAATTCTGATATTTACAAACGTGATTTAAAAGAACCAACCGAGGATTTAGTTTTGACGGCAGAGGGGAGCTCATTCCAGTGGTTAATAATACGTTGAGTGAAAAGGACAATCTTAAAAGTTTCAATGAGTGTCTCCGTATTCAATTATCACAAAACTGTATCAGAATTTAATTATCACAATTGTCTCAGTATTTAATTATCACAAACACTGCCTCAGTATTTAATTATCACAAACACTGCCTCAGTATGTAATTATCACAAACACTGCCTCAGTATGTAATTATTACAAACATTGTCTCAGTATTCAATACAGCGCAAAACTGTCTCAGTATTAAATTATGACAATAACAGTCCTATAGTATTTAATTGTCACAATAACAGTCCTATAGTATTTAATTGTCACAATAACAGTCCTATAGTATTTAATTGTCACAAAAATTGTATCAGTATTTAATTATCACAATAACAGTCCTATAGTATTTAATTGTCACAAAAATTGTATCAGTATTTAATTATCACAATAACAGTCCTATAGTATTTAATTATCACAATAAAAGTCCTATAGTATTTAATTGTCACAATAACAGTCCTATAGTATTTAATTGTCACAATAACAGTCCTATAGTATTTAATTGTCACAATAACAGTCCTATAGTATTTAATTGTCACAATAACATTCCTATAGTATTTAATTGTCACAATAACAGCCGTATAGTATTTAATTATCCCAATAACAGTCCTATAGTATTTAATTGTTTGAAACATACGCAGGCTAACGCTGATGATTTTTCTAAACGCTTTTTAGGAGAAATCCTAGTGCGGGGCAAAGTTCATCATATATCTAGTTTCTAAAACTATTACATGGCGGAAAATGATTGACTAATTAGTACATATTCCTACGCAGTGTAATTTTAACATTTTACGTGGTTAGGGAAAGTAATACGTGGGGTTAAGTAATAGGGCCGTGATGCGGTGTGTACATCCGCGGTTTGGTGGGAAATTTTTAATTTTTTTTGTCCTATATTATATATATTATAATTGTGTTTAAAGTGACACACCGGCGTTTGAATTTAACCAGTTTCACGAGCTTGTTTCAAGAAGATGATTGGTCGTATCAGATCTGCTACCATTTGGTAAATCCTTGCCGAATTCTTTCAAACGCCTGTGTGGATCTTAAAATTAATTTTTAAAGTGAAAATAAGCAGCTATGTTGGGGTATAAAAGCAGGTAAATAACCCTGATGTACCTCCCAACGTAAAGGTACTGTCACGAGCAAAAACTTAATTTGGAAATCGTTCAATTTTAGCAGATTTTGATTTTAGCGAAATGTTGGGACTCTGAGGACTTGTTGGGAGCCTTGCGAGTATAAATACTTAAAGCATAATCAGTGCCTATAAAAAGTCATAAAAATTCCAACTTGATCTCATTTCGTTAATTCACGAAAAAAGGTGGTAGGGATGACTTGTCATCCTTGACTTCGTCCTGGGAAAATGTGAAAAACTAGATAGGTTAAGCCCATAACAGAACACATGTATGGAGAACTAGTACACTCTGTTTGAAAAGTCTTCGACAGCTGAAATTTTTGCCTTCTTTTTAATTCTGCTAGAAAACTATAATAGATAGCTCGATGAAACCAATTGCAATTTTTATTTATTTTCCAATATCTTTCGTTATTTATCGGTTTCGTCCGCCAAAAATTAATAGTTTGGCAGGAACCGTCAAAACTCATTTTTGGCAACTGTTTAAATATTGGTTCTACGGCACTGACTCGCGCGTTTTTGAATTCACAATGGTCGGTTCATATTTAGAAAGTGGAAAAATTATCCCTCTACAACCAACGGTTGAGAAGTTATCGCGTTTCCAAATTGTCGTCGAAGTTGCGTTATTTATAATCGCTTGATGAATTTTAGGTGTTTCCTAGTTTCGAGGAAAGTTTGGAAACGCTATAACTTCTCAACCGTTGGTTGTAGAGGGATAATTTTTCCACTTTCTAAATATGAACCGACCATTGTGAATTCAAAAACGGGAGAGTCAGTGCCGTAGAACCAATATTTAAAAAGTTGTAAAAAATGAGTTTTGACGGTTCCCGCCAAACTATTAATTTTTGGTGGACGAAACCAATAAATAACGAAAGATATTGGAAAATAAATAAAAGTTGCAATTGGTTTCATTAAACTATCTATTATAGTTTTCTAGCAGAATTAAAAAGAGGGCAAAAATTTCAGCTGTCGAAGACTTTTCAAACAGAGTGTACATCTACAATCGTACACGTTTTGTGGTACATGTAAACAGAAATTGTATGGGTATATATATTTTACTATATTAAACACAGGTTGTAAAAATTTCCTTTACTGGATGGTGCCCATACATGTATATCTAAACAGGTACAAGCATACAAACTCAACATCAAAATAGAATCAATAAAAGCAAAATACTTTCAGGAATAGAGTTGAGTCTGGTGGAAGTATTGAAGGGAATGACCACTGGACAACACATCGCATTTATCGAGAATTAATCATGAAATTACGCGTGCGCTAAACACAGGATATATTCTTTAAAGATTAAATGCTGGAAGTTTTGCAAATTTGGATGCAAGTTTTATAAATTTGTTTTTGGAATTTTTGGACTACTAATTGGTCAGTCTCTAAATGTTGGAAGTCCAGAGGTACAGGACCCAAACTATTTACAGTGTACTTTAATTATGACGTACAACGGTACAAGAAATAGGTATTGCGTCTTTTGAGAGATGTTAGCCAAAATGGTGCTGGAAGTTTTGCAAATTTGGACGTAAGTTTTGGTCTTTTTTAACTGTTAATTGGTCAGTCACTAAATTCAGGGGTCCAGATGGGCAACTTAGACAGATTTTGTTCGTGTGGGGTAGTCCAGATGGGCAACAAATTCCCTACATGATGATTGGGGTACCATTATAATTACATAAAACAAATTTTACCTCAATAAAATATTTTGGGAAATTTCAATATAATGTTCAACTTAAAATGGAAATTTTATTTTTTATATCGGTGCCAAAATCAAACTACTTAAAACCGTAGCTCAGAAGGCGTGAAAAATTCAAGTAGAGGCACAAAAATGTTTAGCTACGTAGTGACACAGCGTCCTTCAATTTTCGAGCAAGAAAGTATGAAACAATGAACGAAAAACATCTATCGAAAACTCGGAAAACGACGGGTAGAATGTCGGAATGAGTATTTCAATTTTTCCCCCGATAGATTTAAATGGGCACAATTGGGGCGATCACGTGACTAGGAGAGTCCAATACCTGCGCCGAGATTTCGATCGTGAATTCGGCTTCTTTGAGCGCTTCACCAGGGGACCCCAAACTTTCCCCATTGAATACTGGGCTTTCGCCAAGAACGGTCGACCTTTCACTACAATCCAAAAATCGGTTAAAATTGTTTAAAATCCCAAAGTATTCACCGATGTTCGATACGCCATACGATCAGCTAACATTTCTTTTGAATTATAAAGATATGTCAAACACGGGGACTTCCGCTGGTTCATCAGCTGCGGGCCGAGGTATGGAGCGACCAATAAAATTTGTGGTTTATTTTTTGTATGATTATGTAATAAAGCGGCGCGAGCAAACGCTTAATGGGCCAGAATATTAATTAAGGCTCATTTAACATAGACATAGGTTTTTTTAAGTTATTAACGCTTATTAATCTTAATTAACCGGTTCTTACTTAAATTATTTCGCTAATTTATCAACTTTTCTATTTAAAAATTGCTCTCATTAGAAAGATTTTATCCAAAGGTAGGGATGATATTATAATTATACGTAATTTTATATTCTCTGTTTTCGTCTTTTTGAAGGTTTGGATCTTGTTCTTACATTTTTATATCATAAATTAATTGCGTCATTTAATTGTTATTATTAAGCGTTTTGTTTAACAATTACGAATTTATGATTAATTGTTAAGCCTTGGCTAAGTGTTATTATAAGTTTTTTATTTTCAGTTGATTTAAGTTCTTCCTATCTTAAGAAACGGTAATATGTATCCATTGTCTTATCTTGTAGGGTTTTCCAAACATACACATGTACTCGTATAATCAACCTGAATACGAATCTGACTCCCTTAACGGAGATTCACATGTGATATCGGATCTATTGATACAGTCACTTGTTAAGGAAATGGATAAACCAGAAAATACAGCCAAAAATCTATTTTGGCGGAAATTGCACCTAAGTAGGGCTAAACTTAAGGCATCTAGTCGGACTTCAGCACTGCTATCTGGATTTGCAATGGTATGTTTATGTTAAATTTTGATTTACGATACTTCTGATTAGTGTGGTTAAAATATCTCTTAGACTTACTCTTGTTAAAGCTGTTTGAGCGTTTGCTACAGCTGTTTAACTATACAGCTAATTCTTACATTTATAAAAAGTATTTTTATTGTATATTCCACCAAGTTTTGTAATTTTATACACAAATATTCAATATTTGAATGTAATTTTTGGTTAAAAATTAAAATTTAAGTTTTTGTAGTATAAATTTAAAATTTATTATTTTTGGAAAATATTAAATTAAGACTACTCTGAAATAGTAAAAATATTACATTTAGTATTTCATTGTCCATTTAAAATTAAAGGATTGCTAACTAGGTTGACTTTTTACATATTTTCGAGATGTTGAAATTTTCTTATACCATTATCAGGTGGCTATGGTGGAAGTTCAACTGACATCTGCAGTACCAAAAGGTTTACTGATAGCCTTCAGCATATGTACCACCCTGCTAGTTGCGATTCACATGTTAGCCCTAATGATATCAACGTGTATTCTGCCCAACATTGAATCTGTTGCAAGCGTGCACCCCAGTTCCGCCATATTGGAATCTCCGCACGAAAAAATGCACATCTACATAGAGACAGCCTGGGCTTGCTCAACTGTTTTTGGAATATTGCTATTTTTATCCGAAATTGCCATTCTTTCTTGGGTTAAATTCTACGAATATAGTCAGGAAGCCGCCATAGCATCTACGGCCATATTAGTTCCATTGCTGTTTGTGTTTATTGGATTCGCAATTCATTTTTATCGCAAACTAGTTGCCCACCAATACCAAAGTTCTGAGAAACGCATTCAAGAGTTAGAGAGCATGGTCAATCATATTCATAACGTAGATGGGGAATTAAGAATGGCTCAGAATTCAAACGGGCTTCCTGGAATTCAAGAAGTGTGATTATTTCACCGAGATTAACTTCTTATTGTTATATACTTTCATTTTTTTTTGATAAAACCTCACATTGAGGTTGACAGATTTAATTAAAGGCAAATGTTCGGATGCCTTAAACATTTCCTTACCAAATACGTAGTTTTAAGTTGTAAAATATACCAATTTTGTTTATTTAAAAAAATGTTCAATTCGTTTCGTTTACTAAAAGACTAGGGTTGAGAAAGTTAAAGAATTTTTAATTTGCACAGTATTTAGGCTAAATTTCTTTCGTTAAAACTATTTAAAAAAGAATTGTTTGATGAATAACTCTGCTAGGGCTTTGGATCGTAGTTACGAAACTGAACGTAAATGACGGAAAGTTGTCTCGCCATAATGAAGTTCCTTGAATTTCCATTAAATTTTTTACTTTTTACTGCAATGTTAAAATGGTGTTCTCAGAAGTAAATATTTCTATTGTTACCTATTATTTCCTCTTTAATATAATGTTATCAATTTAGAAAAATTATCCAATTAAAGGGCCATATTGGCATCTGAATTTTACTACTTTACCAGGGTAATAGGGTTGAACAAATCCTAGAATACGATTAATTGGGTTGTTTATATCAAGGTATTGAAGCTAATCAACTTTCACTCTAACTTTTCCTAGGCTGGTGTTGCCTGTTCTAGTTCGTAAAGTGAAATGTTATTAAATTCAACTGTGTTTTATTTCTCGCAAAGCAACATGAATTTCATAAATTAACTTGAAATTCTTTACTGGATTTAAACAATATATAATTTTAATATACAACAAGCCAAGGTAGCAAAGCAATCTTAATTTCTAATTAATTTAATTATTTTTAAATATTTAAAACGTTATAGTGTTAGCCAAAGGCCTTAGACACCAAAGTTTATTCTCAAAAAGAAACGAAATTACGCCTAAATTATGTAAAAAAACTGCCAAAGCGAAGAAGAGAGAGAAATGTACAAACTTAATTTAAACATTGTAAAAAAAAAATGGCAAAGTTTAATATATTTTCTCAAAAATGATAAAAGAATGATGTAAATAGTATTTTTATCCACATAGTGTTTAGTGTATTTTACAATTTCGTGTTATAAGCTTGAAGGAGAAAAAACAAGAATGAAAAAAATGCATTTAAAAATCATGTTGAATTGTAAAAGCGACTTAAAACAAATCATATTGACTTTATCCTAGTAGAGCTTTCTCATTTACCACCGACTATTTCTTAGGTCTTCCTAGATAGGTTTTCTCGCGTTAATGTTACAATTATCATATTCCCCTGTTCTCATATTGTACCGAGCAATAATTCATTTTATATTTTTCATGCCAAAAAGGTTTTTCAGGCTCTCTTAACTGGGTCGTATTGTCACGGGCCATTAACCTATCTGATCTCTGTATGTGTAATATATTACGAAAAATAAAATATACTCACAATGTTCTCAACAACTATTATTTATAGCGTCATCATGCCATATTCCCTCCGTTACTGTCCCACCTTCGGCGTTTTCTAATTTTCCTGGGCCATTTCGCTGGTTATTGTACCAGTTGCCTTCGTACGTTAAGCCATTTCCTATTTAAAATTGAATTTATATCACACTATTTACTAAATTAAAAAAATGGTTTATCATAGTTTCTAAAATCTATTGTCCCCTTAATTTCCAAATTGAATGTTGCGAATAAGTAACCTAACGAGAATCAGCAAACAGTCAAGACTTAATTCAGCACAGCGCCCTCTAGTGTCTAAATTGGTTGTACTATCAATGACGATAATATACTACTCATTCGTTTTCAAATTCAAGTGAGAGCACTGTCAGTGTTGAAATAAAAAAAGATTTGGTAAGAAAATTAATACTAAAACAGATCGAAGTATCATCCTTAAGTTACTCACGGTTAACACCGATCTCAAATTCTGGGTACTTACATCTAATACTACCCAAAAATGGGAAAATTATGATTTATTGGGCAGTTTCACAAAATAAAAGCCTACGTTACCATAATTAATTCTTCCAAATCCACATCTCAGATCGGCTTTCCATTGCCCATGATAAACACTGCCATCACTGTACAACATCTTTCCTTCACCATCTCTTCGACCTTTGACCCAATGGCCCTCGTAAACTCCACCATTTTGGTAGAAATTAACACCGAACCCCTAATGAAATGAAATTAGAAATAGTAATTTTCCTCAGGTGCGGGGTATAACTTACATTAATTTCTTATAACTTCGTACTTACGTTTCTGCGATCATTTTCCCAATACCCAACATAAACTCTTGTCACTTTGCTCTCATTTTGACAGCTCAGAATGCCGTGTCCATTTCTAGAACCATTTCTCCAATCTCCACTGTACATGTAGCCAGACCTAATCCAATAATGCACACCTTTACCTGTAATTATGTTAAATTTCAAATACAGTTGAATATCATACGAATAAGGTATCAAGATATGTTAATACCATGCTTTTGATCATTTTTCCACTCCCCCACATAGTAATCACCATTCAGGTCATAAATAGCACTTCTAAGTCCATTTCTTTTTGATTTGTTTTCTAATATTTTGGAAGGAGCTTCCCTGTTTAGCTTGTTCATATAAGCTGCACGTGGATTTTTGAACTAAGCCTTGTACTGTCAAATTCAAATGGAACTACAAAAAACAATTTATACAAAAAGAGTACTAAAATAGAACACAGCTTATCGTTACACAGTGGTGTCCTCCAAACGGTTGGAAAATAACTTGAATCTGTAAAAAACCAATGATAACATAACAAAAACTAATTACGCCCCCGGGTGGGCTCGAACCACCAACCTTTCGGTTAACAGCCGAACGCGCTAACCATTTGCGCCACGGAGGCTCATGGCATCGCAACCATATCTATACAATTTCTACTTATTTTCTTCGTGAAATTCAAAATTGACCTACTTACGCCATCTACACACATTCAACAAATACATTAGACTATCATAGATGGAGCCAAGCACTCAATGTTTATATTTTAGAGTGATGTGGACAATCTTTCTGATTGGCCGTTCGGAATTAAGTGACGTCATGCAACGCGGCGTTTCCATAACGAACGAAATTCCGGCTTAACAACCAATGAAAAGTACTGTTTTTATACTTTTCTAGATCAAAGTTCAAGTAAATTGAAGTAACTATATGAAATATTATATCATATATAGAGATAAGGAAGCAAGAGTATGATAAAAAAAAATAATTTATTTTAGGGAGTAAATATCTTAAAATTATAAAATTAGCTAATGATTAGTTAAGTATCTTTATCGCTAAATGTTTTACAAAAGCTTTAAACATGGCAAATACGTTATTTGGTCAGACTGATTTCCTTGATTCAATACTTTCTGCTGAAGATGATGAGTTCCTGAAGAATGATTTGGGTTTTGGCTTCATGGAAGATAGTTTAAATCTAAAGGAGCCAGCAATTCAGGTCATAGAAGAAAACAACATCGTTCAATACAATGATGATTTTTGGAAGTCTTTCCTAAATCTATCCGAAACAAATATTGAAAACTCCTTCAATGCCAGTAGTCCTGAAAGCCTGGAACAACTGAGTCCGCAGAGCAGCAATTCATCCGAACGATGCCCTAGTACGAACGATTCCTTCGTTCAACCAGTCAACACAAGTTCATCTGATGCCTATGAAGAAGATCCATTACAAATTGCTGCGCAAGAAATTGTATTTACAAGTGAAGGGGAGAATTTTGCAGAAATATCAGACGATGAGGCTATGGACAATGATGTAATATGTCTGACGGAGGAAGAGACACGCATGTTTCAAAAGGAAGGCTTGAGCCTACCGCGTCATTTACCATTGACCAAGCAAGAAGAAAAAGATTTGAAGATGATACGTCGCAAACTCCGCAACAAACAATCTGCCCAAGACAGCCGGAAACGTAAAAAGCAGTACGTTGATGGGCTTGAATCCAGGGTTCGACATTGCACAGTGCAGAATGCTGCACTACGAAAGAGGGTGCAAATTTTGGAGAAGCAGAATGTGTCGTTACTGGCGCAACTGAAACAATTCCAAGCATTAATCACAGTCACTGCGAAACCAGCGAAAACCAGTACTTGCGTTATGGTATTGTTGTTATCATTTGCATTGCTTATAATGCCAAATATCAAACCCTCATCATGGGGAATGTCACAAGACGGAGGAGTTGCAAAAATTGCCCCACAAATGGGCAGAAATCTGCTTCACACGAGTGATCCAGTTGATCAATTTACACCAAAGAACAACCCTTTGAAGGAGAATGCGGAGATTCTAAATATCGGTGATGCTTTGAACATGACTGACGCTAACTTTCAATTGGAACGCAATTTGCCAATTGCTGGTAATGAAGACAACTGCAGAAGTTCAAATTCTTGCGGGAATGGTGGCAGGAGGAAAATTGTTGTGCAAGTTTTGGAAGATTTTTAACTTTTGGTCAGTTTATTTTAAAACTTTCATATATATTTACTATGTTAATGTATCAGTTTTTTTTTGAAAAATTGTATTTTGAAATATATGTGCTGCAATAGATTTATTTCGTAATAAACAATTGAGTGCCGATTTTATCAAATTAATGATGCCTTAGCTTTTCTTATTAACTATTAATAATTTCATATTAGAAATAAAGTTGAGTTATAATACGTCTATCTATAATATTTTTTTCCATCTCAAAACGTCAACCCAATAATAATATTATATCCAAGAACTAGCATCTAGCATGCACAGTTGCACACTGCGTGTTAATGCAAGATCACTGTCAAGTCCATTCATGGTAACTTAATACAACCTACGTAGGTAGGGGCAGGGCTAAGCGTTTTTACTTATGGGAACCTTGGGCCTGGGCTAAGCTGAAACCTACTATGTAGACTTTGCCTCATCAATGGGGGCGGTCATAATATTTATTTATTTATTTATTTGCAAGATAGTTCTTTATTAACTCAACAAAAGATCTAGGACCCATCACGTCAAGACAAATGGAGATAAATTATATACAGGAATTAGAGAGTTTAGTGCACTATATGCAAAAGTAAATGGTCCATATTCGACTAACGGGAGGCAGAAAGGCAGAAAATAAATCATATAATTCGAGATAGTTTGACAGCTCCTTCCGAAACTGAGCTTGGTTGGGGAGTCCCTTTAGGTGGTCCGGCAGGGAGTTCCAGTCGCGTATGGACGAACGGAGGAAAGAGTGCTTTCGGCATGCGAGACGGAAACCCGGAAACACCACTGAGGCTGTGTGAATTGTGATTTCCACGTGGTCGGCGGAACCAAGGATCCTATATGTTAGCAGGATAGGTAGCCCTCCGGCCAGCTCGTGTTTTCAAAACGCCGGCAGTGCCGTCGATATTAAGAGAGCCTCTAAACGTGGGACGTCTTGTTTCTATTCCCTCAAGGACCAATTTTGTCGGTGCTTCCTCCATGTTTGGTCCTTGACGGAATCTAAAGACGGATTCTCTATCGCGCATGACCCACCGACGGCGCTGCCATTTTTTGTCCCTCGCCTCATATCCTTCTAACATATAGGATCCTTGGCGGAACTAATGGGAGGCTGTCGCTGTTCGCGGAGCAAGAGCTCCCCCGTGGCGGTGAGCGACGGTGTTTACAGTATTTTTACCAACCTTGGTTCACGATAACGAGGCGCTTGAACCGGCGCCGAGAGGCAAGCGTGTTCCACTTGAAGTGGGTGAGGACATTGGTCATACAGGTGCTCCAGGAGAAACCGATGCTTGCCGCGAACCGGAGACCACGCCGGTGCACAGTTTCAATCGAATGAATCCCACCAGTGTTGCCGCTAGGTATTTTCTGAATGTACCTTTATAGAATACGGAAACGTACTTTTTGTCCTTTTGGATACTCCCTAAAATGCATAGGTGGCATAGTTCCGGCATAGGTCGATTTCCTACCGTAAACATTGCTACTATAGCAAGTAAACCAAGGAGTGGAATCACTATTTATAAGGCATTGTTGTTTTGTATCTTTTTTTCGAGATTCATAGGGATAGAATACATTCCACGCCCGACTTTACTTGGTGCGTAAGGCTTGGTGCTGTCCTCTAGGCAATGTGTGTAGACCACTCAAGCGTGTCGGTGATGGTAACTCCTAGATATTTGTGGGAGCAAAGATAATTTAAACTCGTACCCTAGATTCGAATACTGAGATCTTTCCCATTGACGGTTTTGTTACGAAGCGTTTAACCTTTTCCGGCACGTGACCTCAGAAAAATCGGGCTCCATCGGTTGTGGCACGGCCAACTGTGATCACGCGCTGCCGCGCTATATAGCGCGGCAGGTCGTGATCGAAGTTGGCCGTGGTTGCGGTAAGGCGCAAACCATGGAGCGAATTTTTTCTGAGTTCTGACGGGAAGTGGGTAAGAGAGTGATTTCGAATCTAGGGTACGAGTTTAAATTATCTTTGGTGGGAGGTGACGACTTTTAGGGCGACGCCATCAATGCGATAAGCTGTCGCGACCGGTGGTTGACCGGAGCGGCGGAGGGACAGCGCAGCACATTTGGCAGTGTTTAGGGGTAGCTTCCATTGCAGACTCCACGCCTGGATGTTGTCAAGGTCCCCCTGTAGAAGCACGCTGTCCTGGTATGAAATAATCGCCCGGGAGAGGGCTACATCATCGGCGAAGATGTAGAGAGTGGAGACTACATTGTCTCCGATGTAGCTGCTCAAAAAGACATGGTATGGTTAATGTTTGAACATCATTACAGAATGGTATGAACAGGTACAAAATACAGAAATAAAAGCAATGAGTGAACAAATGTGGAGTAATTACATTTGAATACTTAAAAACAAGAGCAAAAAATTTTAATGTGAAATTAAAATTAAAACGGAATTGAAATTAGAGATTAGAGGGCCCCAAGTGTTTGCCACGTAAATAACTGGAAGCTTTATTCCCAAAAAGCATTTCTATTAGACACTGTGACTACTAATTCCAGTCAGTGATAACTTCATAGGCTACGTGCGTAGTTTAAATTTTGGTCATAAGTATCGCCGCCTACAGACCCAATTTTAAATTGAATATATGAAAGCTGTCTGCTCGTTCAAAATTACCTCTGCACAACAGCTGAAAGTATCAACCAAAAAACTAAGTAATTGAAAAGGCGTCTGCTGTTTCTTTACATAATTAGTTGAGTGATATTAAGCCCATTGAATTGGGAATAGTACCGCTAGAATGGCAATTTCAATCTGCCTTCCGGAAAACAATTTTGGCCAAATTGAGAACTCTATCATTTGTTGGTGGCGCCATCCGCTGTTAGCTTTGGGAACTATATCTCATACAATTGAATTAATAGTACTAGTGTACTTTGAAAGTGATAGATGGCGCCACCCGTATAATGATAGAGTTGACGGCTGAATGTGCCGACTCGAAATTTCAGAATTTGTTTGGCGAAACCACGGCTCCCGAACGCGCCTTTGTCATTCTAGCGGTACTATTCTCAATTCAATGATTAAGCCAGATGATGCTATATTTCCTAAGCTCGGAGCCTATATGCAAAATATTTGAGACGTGGGGGGTGAGTGCACGCGGTTTATTTAATTTAAGGGAATTGCAACGGATTGGCATGAGTTATCAGAAACAAATACAGCAAATCAGAAAAAAATTGAAATCTATGTACGGGATAATAAGGTAATTATATAGGGTTTGAATTAATTAAGGAGAAGTTACGAAAGAGGAGATTACGACGAATAATACCAGTGGTGGAGCGAATTTTCTTAGTGACTTTATGAGCATGACTGGAAAACGTTACCCCGGGATCGACCAGGGGCGTGTCAAAATTCTAAGAAGGAATTCTACTCTTGAGAAGAGTTTTTCGAGGAGGACCGTCAAAATTTTGAGAAGTGAGAATTCCACTATCAAGGGAAGAATTCTTAGAATTTAGACACCCATGACCCCCAAATCTCGCTTAGAGAGAGTGGTTTTGAACCAGATAGAGCATAATCACAATTTATGTTATTTTTGACTAAATGTAAAACTGAACGTTGGCGAGCATTGAAAGTGAGACCCTTTGAAGTTGCCCATGCAACAACAGCATTTAGGTCAGACTGTAGCTTTTGACAGTCAAGCACCGAAAGTATAGAACGATACATTTTGGTATTATCAGTAAAGAGGGCTACAAAGCATTCACGTACAGAATCAAGGAGGGAACAACATTAAACATAAGTGGGGGAGGGGTTGGTGTACATAGCTAGCAGCTTCACACCAGGGTTTCTTATCCCTAGGTTTGGTTCCCTAAACTCCTCTCTAGATGGCGTCAGAGGGCCATGCTCGAACATTTTTTTCTATCAATAGGAAGAAAAACAAGTTAGGCCGGGAGTAGTGGCGTACTCCTGTAATCCCAAGCGTCTGGGAGGCAGAGGTTTTGGATGGCACATTTACGAACCTTGGTTTAGGCGAACGTCTAACAACGTATTTGAGATTCGTAGACGTTCGGGTAAACTTAATTTTCATGATTTGCTTCATCGGTTGTCGTGGTGCGCCATCTATTCGCGACCGAAACGAATCTAGGTGGCGTAGCTTCTCCGAGATAGCGCCTATGATCTCGCATCTGCTACAGACAAATTATAAAGTCAAAAGAATGTTTTTTCTTAAATAAAATTATCAAAATATAAGCAAACGATGCAAAGATTATATTAAAATTTAAATATCATTACTTATACTAATAGCGTCTGCTTTAGCCGCTACCTATCTAGGTTTCAATGGCGAACCAAAGGGGGCGTTGCGAGGGTGGGGCGGGACTTCAGCTACTTATGAAACCGAACTCCTCGCCGTTCTCTACTCCTACAGGCTGAATTCCCCCAAGGATTAACACCGAATGTGTTTGGCTATTTTTAAAGCTCGTCTGCTAACACGCGCTACATGTGGGTTTTAACTGTTACAGTAATATAGAGCCGTACACTCCTAGCACCTGTTACACCTGGTGGCCAGAATATTAAACTCATCGTATCATTAGTTTTAACCTTGGCGGAATAAAGCATACTGTAGAAGCAATCAAGTAAGGATTTTGGTGGAAGGTCCGCCTCACGCAAAATCAGCAAAGTGAGTCAAAATCCACAAAAAATATGGCGTTGCAAAGTGCAAAATTTTGCATTTTAACTATTTTGGGTGGTTAATTACAATTTTGAGCTTCTTTAAAGAAGTTTTACACCCAAACTTACAAATATTTCAGTAATATAAATAGTTTTTGTATAAATATTTTTTGTCTCAATGGAAAAGGTTAACAACAATATTTAGAAAACCCCTTATTAGCGAAAGAAGCGCGTTGTAAGCAACTCGCCTAGTCGAGAGGCATGCACGGGCCTTTATAATAACATATGCAACTATTTTTTCAGAAAAATTACAGTTGCGTCAAGTACGTGTTCAGATCCCTAAGAACCTTAAAGGGAGTATGAACTTCAACGACTTTAACATTTATGACACTAAATTTAACAGGAAGTAGAGGTTATTGGTGCTAGCATAAGTCTATAATATTGTTCCATATGTTGGTCACTTTGGGGAATATTTTACTGAGAGCTAGTAACGTCATCACAAGAAGAAAGTCTCCGCCTAGCGAGACGCTGTCAAAAGCTACGTGTGACGCGTTAGAAAGCGGACGCAAAACAGTGACGAAGCCCGTAATGCAGTCTGTCTTGTGAATGGCTCTCAGTAAAACATTTGCATGTGAAGAATAGGCAGTGTCAAAATATTATACACTTATGGTGCTAGTTGAGTTAAAAAGAAGTCGTAGCGCGATTTAGCAGACGAATTTTCCATTTAAATCTTAAGGGGCGTTCAGACTATAAAACTGTTAAAGGCCAATTAATAAACGCTCAAATAAAACATCTTCAAGGAAATTGCCAAGAAGTAATATTTCCGAGAGGCACGACCTGCAAGTCAATGTTTATATAGTGCTTGTTGAAATAATGGAAACTTTTCACTTGTACGGTATGCAACGAAATATGGCTCTCGGAAATATTACTTCTTGGCAATTTCCTTGAAGATGTTTTATTGAAGCGCCTATTAGTTTGGCCACTTTTTGGTGGACCGATTTTTGGGTGAAAAATTTCTTTGAGATATTCAACTATTTGAAATTTAACCAATGTAGTTAAGTTATTCTTTAACATCCTTTTTTTAAATATTAGAAATAATACGCACCTGAAAATCCAGGTCTCTGTCTTCAAAGTTTAAAATATTTAACTATGCCCTTAAAATGCTAAAATAATATCACTTGAGGCTCTAGGCTGTCGTTCAGCGGCGGCTATCGGAAACAATTCCTGTGGAGCCTAGGCCATTATTTTTAATTCAAATATGTATTTACTTAAAACTTAAAGCAAGTGTCAGCTCGACGTGTAGTAACTTTTATTTGAATAGATGTCGCTAGCGTCGAAATCAAAAAGGCGATACTTATAGGTACCCTTCGCGTTGATTGGATCGTTTGTAAATTGGTCAATAAAATAAATTATAAAAATTATAAACAATATTTTTACATCGGATATATAATTTAGGTTAAAGCCCACTAACTAAAGTATAAGTTGTCTGACTATAATACTATAGAGTAATGGCAGTGTGACGTCACGGCACGTCACCCATGCTTTCTCCTATAGATAAAAAATCGCGACCAAAATGGCGATCATGGACAAAGCTACGGCTTGGACGAATAAATACGGGACGGCTCAAGTGTACGATTTTACGCTACGAAGTTTGATGTGACCGCTTGGTTACTCTTTCTCTCAATTGGTGGCGCGCGGGAAAAACGGGGCAAGTTCGTGATAGGCTGTTTCGGTCACATGCTAGAGTGAAGCCTTTCCGTAGTCTGCTTAAAGTTCAGGTTATAGTTTTAGATGCCTCCTAAACGTAAGCCTGTGGTAAATATTACTTTTACAAATATATTTTCGTAACATAATAAATAGAATAAATTTAACTTTCGTAGAAAAATAAAACAACAAACATTGGTGACACTGATCCACTTGATCTGAGTATTAAAAGGAAGACTGACAAATAACCGAGGCCTTAACTGCGCAGTTTAGACGTAAATACAAACGCTCCTTTCCCCGCAATAGTCAAAATAAAACATCCAAAAGTTTTGGTAGATGGCGCTACCTGTACGCCCCAGTAAACCCCCTTTTTTTGGCCCCCCCTAAAACCGTCCAGTCGCCTCAAAGTTGATACTACAGAGAAAAGCTTGAACAAAGCTACCGGTGAGCCGTCCCGTATTTATTCGTCCAAGGCTACGGAGTGCCATTACTCTATATATATCATTTGGCTATTTTAGATTTTAGCTTCCTTTGCCATAAACAGATGGCACCACGCTCCCCAGTAAAGTCGCTTTTTTTCGAAGAATCGGAGAGAGTCATGGCCATCTGTAATAGCAGGGGCCTTTTCATAATGCAGGTGCCCATGATAGAGCCGAAAATGTTCTGGTCTAAATATTTAATACTATATTTAGTTGTTCTTTCTAATACCTCATACATCTATGAATTCATAGATAACAACATTTCAGAAAAATATCTGCGTTCATGGATCAAGGCTAGATTATAAAGCCTTTCTTGGCCACATGCATATGATGCATTACGGTTTACCAAAGATAATCTAGACTACGAAGGTATTTTACTATTTTAGGCTATCGAGATAATTCGGCGAAACAGGGTACACGACGACGCGATTTTATGTTTGGACGAATCTATTGAAATCCATGTTATGCTTATTTCTACTTATTGAATATCAAAATAAATTCTGTAAAAAGACTGATTGCTATTTACCCTCAATTTTAATTAGGGGGGGGGCTCTGTCCCCGCATGTTTTTCCCTATGGGGACTTGTGCCCTGGAGACCTAACGGGATCGCCACCACTGCGAAACAGTGTTGCCAATGGTCGAAAGTCGAAATTCCAAATTCGTGGAAAAATTTCCCATGAATTCCCACTCCTATTTAGCCCCGCCCCCAACGAAAACACAACGGAAAACATTTTTGTAAAACGAACTTTTTAAAATAAAATTTTATTGAAATTACAATTTTTAAATTCCTTAAATTTCATTTTTAAAGTCCTTAATTTTCATTTTTAAATTAATTAAATTTCATTTTCAAAGTCCTTAAATTTCATTTTTAAAGTCCTTAATTTTTTTAATTTCTTAAATTTATATTTAAAATTCCAAAAATTTATAAGGAAATTTAGATTTTAACCACTAAAATGAAATCAACAGAATTTTTTAAGTCTTCGTAATGTGGCGTACATTACAATTTATTTGCATTATATTGACAATTCTTTACAAAATAATACCTTTAAAATCACATGGTCATTCTGAAAATTTACCTCAGGAAAAATGATAAAAGTTATTGACACACTTACGTGAAATAATAATGAATTCATGGTATAAGTAATTTATAAAAAACAGACTTTTAATTAAGAACATTATATATTAATAAATATTTACATAAATTACATTTTATAATGTTCTTCTTTTCGTAAATTTCAATTTAAGCGTTACATTTTTAACTCCCCGACGTTTACTCTGAACCAATCATGGTCGACCTTCTACGTTGACGTCATCGTACATTACGTACCATTTTAACAAAGAAATTGAATTAACTTCCGGTTTTAAATTCAATTTAGTTTGCGTATTTTGCGACATTTAAAATTAATCAAACAGCTGAATAAGTTCAAGAAATTCCTTGACTAGTCGGTACATAAGCTAACTACGGTTGAGGTAGACATTCGTGATTGCTTTTGGCTATTTGGGAGGGTATCATCCGTATTTTTGCGTCTTAACGTACTGGTGACGTTTTTAAATTTATTAGAAATTCTCAAAACTAGAACTTTCTTAAATTCCCGCCGAAAGCGACCGTTGAAAAACGCGAAAAACAGAAAGTTACTGGAATATTGTATTAAAATGCACATATTCGAGGCCACAATGTGAATCTTGTACGAGCAATTGTCACGTAAGTCACCCTCATATATCAACTTGGCTAGAGGGCCGATGCTGCTAAGGTAAACTAAATTGGCCAATATTTGTATACCCGTTAAACACAACAGGGTAATGGTTAGGTGATCTTGTTCGGCTAATTTGGCCGTAGTTTTGAAGGAATAGTTACGCTCCATCAGTTTAGAACGCCTTCGGGTGGCGGACTTACGTACTATCGTTATAATGTAACAATTAAATACGGCTACTGCCAAATAAGGCAGCATGTACAAGGCTGATAAACAGATGAAATACTTATCACCGACCGCGTCGTAAAAACGCGTCTGATTCATAACGACGTTCAGAGCTTGCCGAGGCTTAAAAATATGCATATTCCAATACGGGGACTCCGCGTTAATTTTGCACGGGAAGTTGAATAACAATTTTTCTATTTCTTTGACGTCGGTCATGTTATAGCTGACTTTGTCTTCGTTCTGACTTTCGTAATGAAAAATACTGTCCATTTTGGAGACGTCTTTGTCGTTTATGATTTCCACAACGTTAATGACGCATTTCTCTCCGTTTAAAGTTGATAAATTATCGTTTTTGTAGGTGGTGGCGTTGGAGACGTATTCGGGTACGGATATATTGCAGTCCATTTGTCGATCCATTAGATAGCTAGTCGGTGGAACGCAATTCAAAGTCAGGTAATCCGGCGTGGTGAAGTTTCTGGACTGTTCAGTTTGCAGAGGTCCGTATTTGAACTGAATATCGTAAAGGAAAAATCTCGGTACGTTGATCGTCACTGCCGTGAACACTAAGAACGTCACGATTAATTTAGTTTTGCCCGTGGTGATGATGTTGTGCGACATCATGGGATGACGGACGTAGATGAATCGTTCTATGGTCATCATTAATGTCGTGAAGGACACCAAACAAGCGGCCATGTTACTGAGCGGCCAGTAGAAGTAAGCTTCGTATATCTTGCCGCCGTACTGACTCCATACCGCGGTCGAGCAGGACTCACACCGTACGAAGCAGATACCGCTAACGGAAATCAGGGCTACCAAGTCGGCCGCGGCCAGCGTTGCCAAATAAATATACGGAGACTCGCGTAAAGAGCCTAATTTTAAGGTAATTAATAGCATTAAGTTACCGGTAATTCCCGCCGTGCAAATTACCGGGAATAAATACGTATACGCTACTGCTTGAGCGGTGATATCCATGATTCGTTTTAGAGAAAAAAGGATTATACAATTCGGTCTAAACCTTAATCCTAATCTGAATCCCACTCGTATTATCTCGACGCGATGAGCGTCATTGTGTTTTACGAGGGATTGGAGGGGGGAGATTGAGAAGGTGCGTAAAGGATCAACAGCGTTGCCGGATTGTGGAAAAGAAAATTACCGTACCAAGGTCTAAAAATTATCGAAGTAGGTAGAAAAACACGATCGTGCGTTTAAAAATTCGCGGCAAATTTGTAATTTTATCGTAATATTCGCTTTAATCTTAGTCGAAATTGTATTGAAGATAAAACCATTTAATCAAGTTGGGCCCGTTTAAAAACTCTCGACTAAAACAAAAACAAACATTAAATTTCACACTTTTTATCGGTTTAACGCTAAAATTGAAAATTATCGTACATTATCGTAAGCGGCGACAGAATTAACAAAAAAAGTGTACTAGTTTCATACGGGACAATTATCGACGTGTACGAATATTATCGTATGTCTGTCAAAGTTGCAAGGTTAGAGAGAGGGAGTTGGTGGGCGCTATTGAGGTAGGGGGGGGGGGGTGGAAGATTGTAGTGACACCCCGCGGGATTAAACGCAATCACGAATGACCGAGCGGGAATGACTTATAAACTATGGGTATATTCCATTCGCTTCCTAGAAAACAATTGGAAAATTCAAATAAAAAACCTATTACATTTTCTAAATGTTGAAATCAGATTTGAAACAATGTATGAAATCGTTTATTTTTTAAATTCTTCTTAAACTTTTGAAACCCGTATTAAAATATCTAAGAAAATGCAAAGCAAATTTGTTCCTAAAATCGTGAAATAAATAACACATAAAAATATCTGGTTTGAATATATCAAATCCGGATCAAAATAGTTCTTAAAATCTTGAAATCAGCCTAAGATTTTCTCACTTTGGAATTTAAAACCTAGATCACTTTGAAAACAAATTTCAGAAATCTTAAAATTAAATTGGAAATCTTGAAATTCGACGTAAAATTACCAAATACTATAAATCTTTGCTAGCAATAGATAAATCAGTTTTGAAACTGTAAAAAAGACCAAAAAAAACTAGCAATCAGAGCTACCAATAAATAAGTCCGTTTTGAAACTGCAAAATATGGCGTAAAATTAGAAATCAGGGCTAGCAATAGATAAATTCGTTTTAAAACTGTAAAATATTGCCAAAAACTAGAAATCAGGGCTAGCAATAGATAAATCAGTTTTGAAACTGTAAAATATGACAAAAAAAATAGAAATCAGAGCTAGCAATAGATAAAACAGTTTTAAAACAGCAAAAAGACCAAAAAAAAACTAGCAATCAGAGCTACCAATAAATAAGTCCGTTTTGAAACTGCAAAATATGGCGTAAAATTAGAAATCAGGGCTAGCAATAGATAAATTCGTTTTAAAACTGTAAAATATTGCCAAAAACTAGAAATCAGGGCTAGCAATAGATAAATCAGTTTTGAAACTGTAAAATATGGCGGAAAACTAGAAATCAGGGCTAGCAATAGATAAATTCGTTTTGAACCTGTAAAATATTGCCAAAAACTAGCAATCAGGGCTACCAATAAATAAGTCAGTTTTGAAACTGCAAAATATAGCGAAAAACTAGAAATCAGGGCTAGCAATAGATAAATCCGTTTGGAAACTGTAAAATATGACTAAAAACTAGAAATCAGGGCTAGCAATAGATAAATCAGTTTTAAAACCAATATAAAATTATCGAAAAAAGGTTTTAAATTCTAAACAAAATCGTATTCTTATAAACTTTAAATCATCACATTTCTTCAAAACAACAAATATCGTAAGAAAAATACAAAAGCTTTTATAAACAATTTCGAAATATTTATTTCCGAATGGTAATCCCACCAGAGGCGCTGCGTACTAAATATCCCCGGAAAAGAGCTCCGAGGCCGTGTCAAAATCCTTTAATAAATTACTTTATATTGTAGTTTTATGAGACAGGCGATAAGCTCGATTGGTTTTCGGGGCTGCGACTGAAACACGTGAAAATGATAAGGCCCCTTTATGATGGCTTCTGGAATGTACTCAGATACTTCAATTAAATGAACTACCGCGATAGAAGGCGCTGGCCCGGTTAAGTCTGCGACGCGTTGTACTTAAGGATTAGAGAAGCTTACCTTGTCTCATTTAGCGCTCTATAGTAAACAGATTTGAATTGAAGTGCTACATACAGTTGGGGGTCAATTTAATACGGAGGCTAACCTTTCGACGTTACGAACGCGAACGGCTAGGTTTGAGCTGGGCTTTTGCTTAAGTATCCATAAGCTAATATTCCGTTGAAACGTCCACAATATGTTCGCTTAACCTCACTTTTTTCCACGTTTGACGTAAAGTAGTTTTTATCACTTAATTTATACTCAGTAACAACCAGAATGTATTGAAGTTACTAAGAATATTGGACAACAGGATTCTGATTCCCATCCTCGCAGCCTTTGTAGCTTAAATTCGTCTGCTTTCCCATTCAAGTTTGCTATATGGTATGACCTTGAATGCCCCTTAAATGCAGACGAACTTTATCCACAAAAGCTGTGAGGATGGTACCAGGGGTTAATGCTATGCTGAAATATTCTTAGTAACTTCAATACATTCTTGGTAACAATAATAACGCAAAGTTCAAGGTGAAATAACAGTGTCAAAAACCTTATTAAAGGGAATATAACCTCAGGTATTTGGTGTGGAACACCAACGTTTGTAGCTCTGTCCGCTCTTGCCTTTGGCTTTAGAAATGTTCGCCGCCACTGTACAGGGTAATTTGAAAAATTGAAGGGGTCTTCCTTAAAGTGTTGGTTGCACGAAATTTTAGCTATGGCTAATTAATGATTCATTAGAAAGAGCAAACATTTTATAGCAAGTACAGAAAATTTCATTAAAATCGGTTAAGTGGTCTTTGAATTATTATAAAAAGAAGTCGAAATGGCGGAAATCGAGTTTTTCGGCGAATTTCCAGACTTCTAAAATTCTTCTCGGCACCCATGACGTCAGAAAATGCGAAGCGTATCTTTGGCTAATTGTCTGTAATACATTTCTTTACATCTGGGATTTAAAGCAGGTTGATTTAACACCCAGGAAAAAGTCTTACGCAGTAGTAATTGAAATAGGCATACACAAGCCTACGTAGTGGGAAAACGATATGAAACCGAAGGCTCCTTGTAAATTTTTTGTTAAACGTCGGGCTTAGCGCGCGCGTAAAAAAATATTTTTTATTTCGATAATAAGCCTAATATTATGATTAAAAACCTCTGGTTTGAAAACTTCTACAAGTAAACAGACTCCCTCCACTTCAGTTCCTTCTATTTTAGGAATAAAACTACAGCTTTGATTTGCCCCAAATTGCTCGTGCTACGGAGGAGAGAAATTCGACGAAAATGTCAGGATTTTGAGGAGCGAAAAAGGTCAGTTTCGGACTCAAAGTTAATACACTTAGGCTTGGAAATTGGTTTCGACAATGACATTTTTGGAAAGAGAACGTCCTGGGCTTCAAAACAAGCCCGCATTCATTCGTTTTTATTACTATCGATTTTTCGTGCAACCAACACTTTAAAGATTGTTTGCAGGCTATATTCCCTTTAAACAGAAAACTGTATTTGTTATAGTAGAAGACAGTGGCGTAGACCCGGGGAGCTTAAGTGTCCAACGCCCATTGATAAATTGTTGGCTAAGCCACCTGGTTGCCCCCAATATCACCACGCACCTTGAGATTCCGTTGCGGCTATAGCACCAAAACTCAACTCCTTGCGAGTGTTGGTTCCTGTTCCTTCGGCTTGAACATTGCACCCCAAGTGGACGTAATATTCGTGGACTTCCGGAAAGCTTCCGACACCGTAACTCACCTAAACTCCGCAGCTACGGTGTCCGTGGTGCTACTTGGTCTTAGCTCGCTGTCTACTTGGAGGACCGTGAATTTCGCTTGGTGTTGCCTGGCGCCGAGTCCGAATGGTATCCTGTCACCTCTGGCGTTCCTCAGGGCTCGGTCCTTGGTCCACTACTGTTCACCTAGGAGCAATAAACACAGGAGAACGCAGCTAGCCTTTAAATACACTAACGTAGTGTTGTCACTGTTGTGTACAAATTCAGTGGTGTAGTCGGGCCAGGGCGGGGCAGGGCGTCGCCAAGGTGCTTTTTTCAAAGGCAGGGCGCCGCCCCGCCTTGGTTTTTCCATTTTGCCAGGGCGGGCCCTGCCTCTTTTTTTCAACTTGCCAGGGCGCGCCTTGCTTCTATTTCGTATATCATTTTTCTGGAATAAAGGGTGTGTGAATTTATGATAAATTTTGCCCGTAGAAAAATACCATAACAATTTCAAATCGATACTTAGGTACGGCCAGCTTCGATCATGCTAAAAATCGAAGTTGGATGCACATTTATAGCGGCTGGTACAGCCAACTTCGATTATGCGCGAAATCGAAGTTGGCTGTACCCAGGTAGCGCCCCGGTTCTTTTTATTTTAGGACTACACCACTGTACAAATTTCATTGGACGAACCTTTATGCTGCACGTTTTACGGGCGGGGGGGGGGGGGCAGACAATTTCCGAATTTTCCCCTTCCGACGGCAGCAGGCACTAAAGCGTCTAACCAATGAAAAATGTACGCAAGAAAATGCACGACTTTTGACGGGTTGCGTTCTCCTTGTGTGGGGTACTGTGTTTCTTGCTCCTAGCTATCCACGGTCGACGTCATTGAGTTGGGAATAAATAGAGGTACAAATAAATCTGGCTAGCGCGGGACCAATTTCGTTCAATATGGAGACTTTTTAAACTATATCGTTCAACCGTGGCGGCATCTGTCTCTAGTGGTGGCAACTATATTGCAATTGAATTTTTGCGCGAATCATATAACTTTACAAAATATAGATGGCGCTACCGCCCAATTATAAAGATGAATATCGTACAGTCTTCTCAGAACAGGTCCCGCGTAACCATGGCAACCGAAATGGTAATTGTAATTCTAGCAGTATTATTCCCAATTCAATGGTCGACGTCAACGATGTCGTCACGGCGTTGTCTTACGACTTTTGATCTATGCTGATGATGTTGCTCTACCCGGACCACACCGCCCTTCAGTTGGACCTAACACAAATTGTTAGCTGAGCTCTCGGTGGAAACTCCTGCTAAACGCTTAGAAATGCAAGGTCCGTGATTTTTCTATTCCCACTATCAACGGGTGCTTTTTAAAGCCTGAATAGCGAGTCCCCTTAGGTTATTGGTCCATGGCTAAAGATGGCGCTACACATTTAATAAGGGCGCGCGACGCACGCTCGGTGTCACGTGTTAATATGGAACGTGCCACTGAGCATGCTCTAAACAGTCTTTGTTACACTTATCCTTTAGAGTGTAATATATTGAAACTTCAAGACTAACAAGGAGACGACCCGAGGTGATAATCACCGATTTGGTTCAAACTCGGGTATAGTGTACACCTCCATGTACCTTAAAAAACCTGCAAGGGAAAAGTTGCGACGGGCTTTCGTTTTGCCATGGGAACCGAAAACGTTTTTGACAACAGGATTTGGGATTTTTCCATTGAAAATAACATGGGAATCTGAAGGATTTTAAGGGTTTTTTAGGTTTTCCTCATCGTTATTCGTAAATTAGTTTGGTGCTTTTTGAAATAATGGAAACTTTTCACCTGTAAACAGAACGTCGTGTTTTTGTTAAGCCTTAATATGCCAAAAAAGCTACCTGGTTAAAACGAAACACTTAATTGTTGAATATCGTACAGGTAAAAAGTTTCCATTATTTCAACAAGCACTATATTCGCGACCGAAAACTATATCTACGCCTACTTTGGTTCGTTATTAAAACCTAGATAGGTAGCGGCTTATGCAGACGCTATAGTTTTTCCTGATCGTTATTCGTAAATTGGACTTTATAAATACCGATGTAATCTTTGCATCGTTTGCTTATATTTTGATAAGTTTATTTAAGAAAAAAACGTTCTTATGACTTTTTAATTTGTCTGTAGCAGACGCTAGATCCAGTGTTTCCACTCTGCGGTAGAGATTTTCGCCTATTTTAGGGGCAATTTTACCAGTTTTCGCCGGTTCTATAGTCGATTTTCGCCGCAATTTCCCCCCATACATTTTCCTTATTTTTTTAGTGAGTGTCACTGCATATTTTACTTATCTTTATTTCCAATCTTAGATTTGTGCAATATTTTTTTATATAAAAAAATACATTTTATTTCTTCAAATGTTATAAATTTTTTATTGGTATATATAAAAATTGAATGGGTGGACATAGGGGGCAAAATAGAGGGACTACAGAGACGACGATTTTTTAGTTTTTCTGACTGAAAATATCGAAAAATATTTTCGCCGCAATTTGCGCCGTTTAAATGGTTTTCGCCGCTTTTTCGCCTTTTCGCCGGTTTTAAAATTTATGGTGCCCACCGAGACAGTTTTCGCCGAAAACGCCCTTTTTCGCCGCAAAGTGGAAACACTGGCTAGATCATAGGCGAAACCAGGCTTGGAAATAAGTGGTGGTCACTGGGTCAAAGACCAGTTTATTAATTGCTCGGACCACTCTTTTTATTCAAAACTAGGGGTTCACTGGTCCTTAGGACCAATTTATTAATTTCACCTAATTATGAAAATTCAACTTGGATAATTGCTAGTCAATCGGAGACTGGAAGTTCAGCAACTTATCGACCTGAAAGTTCAAATCAAATCTGATTGAACTGTGATATTTTTGTGATGTTAAATTAAAGTTAACTATTTTTAACAATTTAGAAAAAAATATTTACTAATACTTACGATGTTAGATTAAGCCTGAGAGGGCCTTGTGTTACTGTGTAAACAATTTCTTCTAATATTGGGACAAACACATTGGACTAGTAAAAAAATAGGAGCAAGGGATCACTGGCCCAAGGACCATTTAAATAATGGTAAATAAAAGCAAAGAGTATAAAAACTACGTAACCTAGAGATATAATGACGGTCGAAAGCAGTAAAGGAAGCTGTAGCAACCGGGGGGAAGGCACTCAGTGAATTTGCACTTCAAATTTCGGTACCGCAGCGCCACTACGGCAGTTTTTAGTACAATAAATAATAATACCGGAGAAAAATGGCAGTTACGGTGTTGCGGAGGTGCTAAATTTGGCATTTTGGATATTTAATTGTCTAATATCTGTCAATTCAAAAAAGTGACAGTAATTGGTTACTGTTTCGTGATTTTTTTAGTTAGAATTTGTGGATTCGTTGTTTCGGTGTTTATTTTCAAAAATTGAAGAATAAGGCGTTTGTTTTCTAACCTTGCCAAGTCCTAAAGGTAGCCAAGTCCTTAAGGAATTTTCAAGAATGTTGAACTAAATCAAAATGATTGCCACTTAAAACTGCCGTAGTGGCGCTGCGGTACCGAAATTTGAAGTGCAAATTCACTGAGTGCCTTCCCCCCCGGTTGCTACAACTTCCTTTACTGCTTTCGACCGTCATTATATCTCTAGGTTACGTAGTTTTTATACTCTTTGATAAAAGGGTCCGAAAGTCACAAGGGCCATTTAAAAAAAACCTTATTTCCAAGCCTGGGCGAAACCTCGGAGAAGCTAGCGCCGTTACGCCACCTAGACTCGTTTCGGTCGCGAATATCGAAATAATATTAACCACGCGTGCTTTAAAATATAACGCTTTTACAAGACTATGTCCTGGCTCTCTGTATTACTACTTCTAGGCAATCGCTGGACAGGTTTAATTTAAGCGTCTATTCCTTCAAATAAAATAATAAAATTTTATAACTATAAACTCGGTATCATGAGCTTAAGTGTTATTTGAACACTATTTTTAGGACGGTTATTAGGCGCTTAAATAAAACATCTTCCCAGAAATTGGCAAGAAGTAATATTTCCGACAGCCAAGACTCATAAGTTACTATTGATATAGTGCTTGTTGAAATATTAGAACTTTAGAAGCTGGAAACTTTTTTCGAACATAACATTGGTTTTTTGCTAAGCCTTAACATGTCAAAAAAAGTTACCTGGTTAAAAGGAAACACTTGTTTCATACCGTACTGCAAAAGTAATACGTTTAGTTCTAAGGAATTAGTTTTCATCTTTTCCCGAAAGATAATTTTATACGAAATGAATTAACTCTGCCTCCACGAGAAGCCTTAAAATTGCCCGGTAATATAAAAATATTCCGTATAATTTTAATTATTTATACCATAAGAGGATGATAATAATAATAATATTATCTTCTTATACTTAGTTTTAGTAACATTATATATTTTACCTTAAAATATATTATCGAAAATTAACATTAGTATGTTCCTTATCTGACGCAAAATTCTATGAGGGCAAAAACGCGTCTCCAATTGGCTTAAATATGACTTTTGGCTAGCCATTCTAACCTTTAACCGAACGACCGGAAATAGTTCCTTCCCAGTAGAATTTGGAGAGGGGAGTAGAAACCGAGTACCTTTTATTGAAGCGTTAGAAAATATATAAGAGGAATAGCAGTTTCAGGTTATATAGGCTTATTGACTTTCAGCAATGCTATGACTTAGCGTTGTCATAAGTGGATCATTCTCTCTAAGTAGACAAAACGCTATGCTACCTATGACTAGAGTCTTTGTCGGGGTCGGTCTGGCAGCCCTTTACAACTGCCCTATACTGTGTATCACCTCAACTTCACTCTGAATTTATACTGCCGAATCTAATGTTTCTTACATCTCTTATGGTACGTTTCACGTCTGAAACGTGTTTCGAGAGCCCGAGAGAGAGAAATTTTGGGGGTTGGCTCCTCGAATTCCCCCCCCCAAAACCTATACCATATTTGTTCAAGGTCAGTTTCAAATTCCGTGGGTAGAGTTTTGTTCAATAAACGCCCCTTTAGGTGCCGTCTTGACCACTCGGTGGCACCTCTGCCGAAATATTTTCAAAATATTTATCTCTGGCGTTTGCTCTCTATACAAGCTCTGACATCACGAAACCCAGAATAAGATACCCAACCGAGACCCGGAATTTGTATACTTAGAGAGAATGATCCACTTATGCCCTTGTCTGTTGCAATATATAATAAACGGAAGTACCCAACGCAAACTTTAGTAAGTGCAAAGATAATTTAAACTCGTACCCTAGATTCGAAATCACTCTCTCGCGCGTTGCCGATAGCGTTTACCCACTTCCCGCTGGAACTCAGAATAAATTCGCTCCATGGTTTGCGCCTTACCACAACCGATGGAGCCCGATTATTCTGAGGTCACGTGCCGGAAAAGGGTAAACACTTCGTAACACAACCGTCAATGGGAAAGCTCTCAGTATTCGAATCTAGGGTACGAGTTTAAATTATCTTTGGTAAGTGGCTTTAAACTTCTTTAAGCCTCGTAAAGCTCGAGTTGCTATTCCTATTCTGTATTTTCTATGTTTTTAGCAAGTGAGAGCTGCGCTCAATTACGTAAGAGATTACGTGACTCTGTTTAGCTATAATCTGTCGGATTATAAGGGATTAAAGTAATATACACCTCAAAGATCAAGATTATCGTTAAATATAACTTCTAGGGTAGATAAAAACTTGTAAAATGCGGAAATTAAAGTTTATTGGTTTTCGGAAGAGCGTCGATTAATTCAGGGGGTCAATAGGCCCATACAAACAAATGGGGCCAACGTAGAAAGGGTTTTACCATAAGTAACATAATAATCTCGAGTACATAATAATAAGTATGACATGCTAATATTTTAAAAATAAGTATATTTTCATGATGGGTATGACATGCAAATATATTAATGATAAGAATGACATGCTAATATATTAATGATAAGAAGGGCATGCTAATATTTTAATGATCATTGTGGCATGCAAATTAGTTTTACTGATATCGCAGATTTCCGAAAAAAGCCTGAGTTCCTACATAATACAATTGACTAAGTTGAGCTCCAAAGGGTGAAACCGGTCTACAGTTGGAATCTCTGACTAAAATTTTTGATATAAGTATGACATAATGAGAGGTATGCCATGCTAGTATTTTACTGAGTTATGCCATGCTAGTATTTTACTGAGTTATGCCATGCTAGTATTTTACTGAGAGGTATGGCATGCTAGTATTTTACTGAGAGGTATGCCATGCTAGTATTTTACTGAGAGTTATGCCATGCTAGTATTTTACTGAGAGTTATGCCATGCTAGTATTTTACTGAGTGGTATGCCATGCTAGTATTTTACTGAGAGGTATGCCATGCTAGTATTTTACTGAGAGGTATGCCATGCTAGTATTTTACTGAGAGGTATGGCATGCTAGTATTTTACTGAGAGGTATGCCATGCTAGTATTTTACTGAGAGTTATGCCATGCTAGTATTTTACTGAGAGTTATGCCATGCTAGTATTTTACTGAGTGGTATGCCATGCTAGTATTTTACTGAGAGGTATGCCATGCTAGTATTTTACTGAGAGGTATGCCATGCTAGTATTTTACTGAGAGGTATGCCATGCTAGTATTTTACTGAGAGGTATGCCATGCTAGTATTTTACTGAGAGTTATGCCATGCTAGTATTTTACTGAGAGTTATGCCATGCTAGTATTTTACTGAGAGTTATGCCATGCTAGTATTTTACTGAGAGGTATGCCATGCTAGTATTTTACTGAGAGTTATGCCATGCTAGTATTTTACTGAGAGTTATGCCATGCTAGTATTTTACTGAGAGTTATGCCATGCTAGTATTTTACTGAGAGGTATGCCATGCTAGTATTTTAAACACGCTAACGCAGTGTTGTGTAAAAATTTCATTGGACGAACCATTACGCTGAACCTTTTCCCCAGCTAAAGCGTCCAATGAAAACTGTACACAAGGAAATGCACGACTTTTGACGGGTTGCGTTCTCCTTGTGTGGGGTGTTGTGGTTGTTGCTCCTAGATTGAACTATGCCCTAATAATTTCACAAGATATCATTAAAAATAGTTATAAACTTATAGTTGTATCATTCAGCTTTAGGAGTTTGTATTATGATAGGGCCCATAAGGCAGACTTGTTTTGGGCTCATTCGGTGGTATATGAGCACACAGCGTCAGTCCTACCAAGGAAAAAATAGTCATTATCCCACAGTAGAAATGAATGCTTGTCAATATTAATACGCTAAGGGGCCCATGCATGGGGGGGGGGGGGGCGCCAGGGGATGCTCAGCGCCCCCAAATGTATACTTGAGCATCCCTACCCGACCGACCAAAAAAAATTGATTGGTCAACTACCAAAAGATATGATCTAAAATATTTGTATATTAATCAAAAAGGAGAGCTACATCACAATTTAATTTCAGTAATTATTGAAAAGGGTTTTTTTACTATAGTTTTAAAAATTGGTTTTCGCGCGTTTCACTACACCAAAAGATGAAATATTTCAGTTGAAAAAATACGGAACTAGCCAATCAAAAGAGTTTCGACCAGGCTTGGAAATAAGTGGTGGTCACTGGGTCAAAGACCAGTTTATTAATTGCTCGGACCAGTTTTTTTATTCAAAAGCTAGGGGTTCACTGGTCCAGTGTCCAGTTTATTTATTTAAAATTATCTACCGTATTAATAACCAACTGGTCTACGTGACCACTTAAATAATTCAAGAGTTGGGAGTCAATGGCCAAATAGACCAGTTTAGAAATAAACTTTATTTCCAACCCTGGTTTCGACTTATATAACATTGCCTTGGTATTTTTGGGCTACAACAGGATACACGAAATAGAGAAAAGTGATTGGACAATACTATACTACAACAACGGTAAAATGTTCATAGGACTGCAGCTCATGCTTACTATTTCATAGACGTGTATCCTACTATATTATAGAAAACTATTAGCTAATCGTCTTAAAGATTAATTGTTTTAAATTCAATGAAAAAACGAATCCTTTAATTATTTTAAAAAGTAATACCAACTAATATTATAAAACATCGAAATTCATAATTTAAAAAATATCAAAATAAAGCCAATTTCGTTATATTTACTTATTTCAGGAGTGGGAGTTCAAATTTACGATTTTTAGTATCAAGGCATTGGCACCCCCCTAAAACATTTGAGCGCCTCTGAGTTTTGGCGGCAACAAACACAGCACCTTTCACGAGGAGAACACAATTTTCTTGCGTACATTTTTCATTGGTTGGACCAAGGATCCTATACGTTAGAAGGATATGAGGCGAGGAATGAAAAATGGCAGCGCCGTCGGTGGGTCATGCGCGTTAGAGAATCCGTCTTTAGATTCCGTCAAGGACAAAACATGGAGGAAGCACCGCCAAAATTTGTCCTTGAGGAAATAGAAACAAGGCGTCCCACGTTTAGAGGCTCTCTTAATATCGACGGCGCTGCCGGCGTTTTGAAAACACGGGCTGGCCGGAGGGCTACCCATCCTTCTAACATATAGGATCCTTGGTTAGACGCTTTAGCGCCTGCTGCCGTCGGAAGGGTAAAATTCGGAAATTGTAAAGGTTCGTCCAATGAAATTTGTACACAACACGGCATTAGCATGTTTAAAGGCTAGCTGCATTATCCATCTGTTTGTTGCTTCTAGGTGTCGATTTAAGCTTTTAAAGTTAGTTGCCTTTGCAGTCGTTCTTTTTTGACGTTTTAATACAGTTTCTTTATACTGAATTACCTGTTTTATAATATTTATAAATTATTACCGTTCTAAGTTATTTTTACTGATAGATAAATCTAAAAGTTATTATTAAAAATGAAATTAACTTACTTTTAAATGTGTTTTCTATCCCGCTACGAGTGACATGGACAAATGTCTAACGTCGTCTGCTTGATTTCGCGCACGTTTTTATTATTTGGTTGGAAATTTTTCCGATAAATGCCACTATTACGCTGGAGGAGCCACTGCCATAAAAGAACCGCGCGCGCTATTTGGTTTCGAGTCCAGTAATATTCGTCCAAGGTCTGACTGTTCCGGCTAGGAGCAACAAACACAAGGAGAACGCAGCTAGCCTTTAAACACGCTAACGAAGGGTTATGTACGAATTTCATTGGACGAGCGTCACGAGCCTTTATGATGAACGTTTTACGGGCGGGGGGGAAGACAATTTCCGAATTTTCCCCTTCCGACGGCAGCAGGCGCTAAAGCGTCTAACCAATAAAAATGTACGCAATAAAATCCACGGCTTTTGACGGGTTGCGTTCTCCTTGTGTGGGGTGTTGTGTTTGTTGCTCCTAGGTTCCGGGAACGCCATTCTGCCCACAGCTCTTGACATCTTTCCCTTGTCATGGCTGAGTAACAAACTACCTCGTTTGCATACGTTACGGTTGGTACGGCTGTGCTCTTCCAAAGTGTACGCTGACCGAGTATTTATTGTAGGACTCCTAAGCTAGGTTACGAACTACCCACCGCATCGTGTTTCCTTTCCCAGCTACTATCTTTTCCATGGTACTCAAAATATATTAATAGTAATTCCCAGGTACTTGTACTGGTCAACCTTCTCGATTTGCTTCCCGCCGAGAAGCTACGACCGCTCATCACCAGGCTGTGTAGAAAATTACATTGTATTTCACTTATCCATGCTAAATAGTAAGTTCCTACGATTGGCAAAGGCCGAACAAATGTCAAGTAGCTTCTGTAATCTGTAAGTCGTCAGGTTGATTTGCCAAGAGTACAATGTCGTCCGCATGAAAAAGGCCAGACACACAGGTCCTAATTCTTTGAAGTATAGGAACTTGGAGTGACGATTGAGTGGGGTATAACGGGCTGCCTTGGCGTAAATAAAACCCTACTCGATGCTAAATCATTCGTCGCAATCCCCTCCAGATAGAATGTGTAGTTACATTCCTTGTACAGACTATCAATTTCTGATATCAGAGCTATAGGTACAGCCTTGGAGGAAAGTATATTCCCACAGCTTGGACCTATCGACGCTGTCGTAAGCTTTCCTGCGGTCCAGGAAAACAATTTCCAGGCGCAAAGCCATTTTCTTGGTCAATTCAATTAATTGCATGATGACGAACAAAAAAAAGATAATAAGAATAATCGTGGCCAATTTCGATAAAATAATAGCGCGTGTCGAAACTATTGAAGTTAATGGTATTAGCGGTGTTTGAAAATACCTTTACATTTATTTATTGAAACTGGCTAATAGGCGCTTAAATAAAACATCTTCCCAGAAATTTCCAAGAAGTAATATTTCCGACAGCCAGGACTCATAAGTTACTATTTATATAGTGCTTGTTGAAATATTAGAAGCTGGAAACTTTTCTCGAACATAACATTGGTTTTTTGCTAAGCCTTAACATGTCAAAAAAAGTTACCCGGTTAAAAGGAAACACTTGTTTCATACCGTACTGCAAAAGTAATACGTTTAGTTCTAAGGAATTAGTTTTCATCGTTTCCCGAAAGATACTTTTATACGAAATGAATTAACTCTGCCTCCATGAGAAGCCTTAAAATTGCCCGGTAATATAAAAATATTCCGTATAATTTTAATTATTTATACCATAAGAGGATGATAATAATAATATTATTATCTTCTTATACTTAGTTTTAGTAACGTTATATATTTTACCTTAAAATATATTATCGAAAATTAACATTAGTATGTTCCTTATACACGTGAGCCGACGCGTTTCTTATCTGACGCAAAATTCTATGAGGGCAAAAACGCGTCTCCAATTGGCTTAAATATGACTTTTGGCTAGCCATTCTAACCGTTAACCGACCGACCGGAAATAGTTCCTTCCCAGTAGAATTTGGAGACGGGAGTAGAAACCGAGTATCTTTTATTGAAGCGTCCATTAGAAATAGGCGAAACTATAAAGTAAATTTGGTCATAACCAACTTGTTAAAATGGGAAAACGAAATCACGTGACAACCATCTCACAGCCAACATGCATTTGGTAACTCCTGTTCATAGTTGGCCGTGCGACGGAAAATAAAAAAATATTCCTTTCAGATACTGCAGACAGCAAATTAATTTTAACCTTTCTATTAAGATGGTTTAAATAATAGTAATAATACTTTAAATTAGATAATTTAGATTTTATTACTCAAAATTTAAACCGCCATTAGCAAAATAAAATGAATAGTGGTTCGTATTTCGTAGGATAGATGGCGCTTCAGTTCTCCACAAAAAGTCACGTGACTACCATCTTTTCAGCCCCCCTAGACTTTATAGTTTCGCCTATTCCGCGACAATAAATCGTCCGAGCTGCTATTCCTCTTTTACATTTTCTTTGAATGAAAGTCGTCAAAAACTGTTTATCTCTGAACTAGAGGCGCCATTTCGACTGCTACTCCTGAACCAAAAATCAGCTGTGTTTCCATAGCAACCCTTCACAAACAAACAACGTTACCAGGAGAACGTGCGAGGGCGAGTATTTCCCATAATTTTGTAAAGATTACATTTAATTTAACTAATTTAAATAAATTGAAATGGAAGAACTACCCAAACTTGAGAGTGAAAATCCACCAACTGAACTGCTGCCACTTCAAATCCCCATTAAGCCCATTAAACCAGATTCGGATGAAAATAGCCAAGATGAAGAAGATGATGATGAGGATGAAACTATCCAGCACATTGAAGGATCGTACAATCCCTCAGACTACGAACACTTGAACACAACAGCTGAAATTAAAGAGCTTTTTCAATTCATTATGCATTATACTCCGCAAAACATTGACCTGGAACACAAACTACGACCCTTTATACCCGATTTCATCCCCGCTGTTGGTGACATTGATGCATTTATTAAAGTTCCTCCTCCAAAGGGAGAAACTGATAAGCTAGGATTGCAAGTCTTAGACGAACCAACGGCGAAACAGTCCGATCCAACTGTCCTTGATTTGCAATTGAGGGCCATTTTGAAAGAATCAACTACTAAAACGACAGTCGTAAAGAGTCTAGACAATGCTGACAAACGCCCCAAAGAGATTGAAGCTTGGGTAAAGAATATGGGCAATCTGCACCGTTCAAAACCACCACCAACAGTTCATTACACAAGAAATATGCCCGATATTGAGTCATTAATGCAAGAGTGGGACCCAGAGTTTGAAGAAATGTTAAAGCAGAATGGGCTACCGTCTGGGCATATGGATTGTACCTTGGACGAATATGTACAATTAGTTTGTTCCTTGTTGGATATTCCAATTTACAAATCAAAAGTGCAGTCCTTGCATGTGTTGTTTACTTTATATTCAGAGTTTCGTAACCTACAACATTTTAACACTGGAATGTCCCAAACACAATCTGAAGAAGAACCTCACGCTGATAGGCTTATAATACAATAATTAATTAATTATCTTTAAAATAGGCCTAAAAATCCATCCAAAACTTTGTTTAGTGGGCGTTTTATTTGTACATAAAATTTGTTTTAAATGTAATTAAAAAAATTATAAAAGAATATTTAATCAGTCCATGTTTTATTTTTGAACAAAACAATTAAAAATGTTAATAAAAGTTTTGTAGCAGTAAAAATTAAATTTGTACTTTAATTTAAAATTAATAAAACTATTCGGTAATAGTTTAAATTTGTTAGTGCACCTAATAGGGAACTTAAGTTACGTTTCTTCTACACAGAGAGACTGTACGTTGGGCCATACCTGCAAAATATATTATACATTATTAATTGCTAATTATTTCATTGATGTTTATTTACCTTGCATACAACGCGACTTCTTAGCAATCCAATAGGAACTGCACCATAAGATCTTGAATCTGAAGAATTTTCTTTATTATCTCCTTCAAGCCATACGTGCCCCACAGGAACCTAAATTAAATTAATCATGAATACTTATAATTAAAATCTATTTAGCTGAATTACTTACAATTTTACTTGAAAAGCCCCATTTCAGCTTATCACCCGGAAGCCCGATGACTCTCTTGCAAATAAATTGCTTCGGGTCCGAAGGAGATCTTGAAATTACTACGTCACCGCTAATAATTTTAACACAATTATTATAACCCATCATGAAATTATTTTGTAACATAATAATTATTACCGTTTAAAGTTATTCTTAAATATTGTTATGTGTTCTGTTATTATTAGATCTTTTGACTGTATGGTGGGTTCCATGGAAGGTCCAGTACACTATAAAAAAATTAAGTTAATATTAATTAATTTAATGATTAAATTATGTCAATTCTCACAATAACAACGTCTCCAATGTATTCCATGGTGCAGTATAGCACACAGGCGCATTTAAGTCCGTATCCAGCAGCCTTAAATGTTGATTTTAACAATTTTTTAAATAATAACGAAGACATTAAGTATAAATTAATTTAAGTAATTATTTCTAAGTTCTAACTATAATTGAGCGGATAATGTTAAAACCAGAATGCGCGAAATACCTCTATCGAGGCCATGTGGAAACTTCAAATTTTCACGTCCTCCTGTTACGTAATTATTGCATCCCTAGCGAGGAATTTATTTTAATTTTACGTTGATTTCCATTTAATTTATAATTTAAATGTAATATAAAATACATTATAATATTAAGTTATTTATCATTTGATTTCATAAAATTTTTATTTATTTATATATTAAAGTGAATAAAATAAACCACAGATCGCGCTCAAGTAGCGGAACTAGATAAATCGAATCTAAAATGGCACCCATAGTTCCCATCTCTGGCGATCATCCTAATGAAGATGACAACGATTTCCATCCATCAGATGAAGATATTCCTGATTTCGTCTATCATGAGGCCGAAGTAGAGTCTGATAGTTCCAATAACAGTGAAGATGAGGAGGGTCCAGGTGGGGGTTATCAATTATTACCCCAAGACCCCGATGGTGCTCTACCAGTCAACGACAATGGCCAAGTCTTAGCAGACCATCATCAAGAAGACAATGACAATCAACCAATCTACCCAGGTTTGGGTTATGTTACCGCAATGTTCCACGAGGTATTGAACAATCCCATGTCAGAGGAACCAGTTTTGGAAACAGAAGAACAACCACCTATGGAATCAATCACCATGGACGACGAACATATCGCGAAGATAAAAGAAGCCATGGCTAACATTAGCTTACCAACCTCTGCCATTCCAGGCTGGGCTAGTTCTATTCCAGAAGACAGGTGGAAGACGGATCTTGTTGCCAAAATACAAGATCGAAAGAGCCAATGATGTGTTGGTTGCAATTTAAAAGATGCTATGCTTGTTAATGCTATTGTATTTATTTTGTAAAGTTAAATAATCAATGCTCAATTGGGTATGTAAATTTTAATTTCATTTTATGTATATTTGAAAAGTAATAAACTGTTAATAATAAAGAAATTGGAAGTTTCTAAGTCCGTAATCTGTATCGCAACAATGTCCAGTTGGCTGGGATCATGTTCTTTATTTGCTGAAAAATTAAAAATGAGTTAAAATTGAGTACATTTTTAATGCCCTTTTACAAGTCAATATTGACTTAACCCGAAAAACCATGTTAAAAAAACCTAAAAAATATTAATAAAAAATTGAAATTGCATGAGGAAATGTGTAAACTCAACAGGGTTTCTTGTTAACTTAACTACGTTTTCATAGAATGCTTTTGAAATGTAACAACAGTACAGACAATCCCAGAACTTGAAAATTCTTAGTTTAACAAACATTTATTTTAAGGTCATATAGATATAATTTAGCTACCAAGCTTTTGTAAGTTTATTAACCTTTTGGATGACAGTTTTGGACACCCCAAAAAACACTGGAAATAGATATTGAAGATAACACCTTGTATAAATACAAGCACTTTTGGTACAAGTATACGTACGGCTCTAAATTTAAAGATGACTAAGCCAGCAACTACAGCGAGGACGAAGAAGGAAACCAACAGGACGTCCCTGGTCACGTGGGACGGGTTGGCGGCGGCAGTCAGGGTTTTGTTGACCAGTATCTCGGGTAACCCGGCGTCCATCCCCAGTGGGTCTGGGGTTTGCGTGATGTTCCATATATTGGGTCCGGAATCTGGCTGGTCAAACACCTTCTCGACGTCCGAAGTCCTATAAGTAGGCGAATGTTTCACTTTCAAATCTCCCACGCCCATGGTGGCCGGTTGCTGGCAAGATCGCGCGATTCGAGAAGTTCAAAATGGACGAGGTTTTCGGCGCGGGGTTGCGCGAATCTGCCTAAAATACGGCTGAACAAATACTCGGGTACTTGTACGCCCCATTGCGATATTATTGTGTACTCAGCTTATGAAGCTCGAAATCGGGCGTTATACGGAATTAAAACATTCTGAAGTTCTTATAAAGTGGAAATATGTTTCTCGGTAATTTGAAACCAATCGGCCGTTGACATTTGGCGATTTAAACTAATGTTTACCTTGTCGTAATATAACCAAAATCCGTAGGTTGTTTGTTAGGATGGCCAAAGTTCATGTAAATAAATGTTGACGTCACTGGAAGCCCATTCCGTTTAGTAAGATGTTGGTTACTGACATTGGCGCACCTAAGAGGGGGGGGGGGGCTCGGGGACTGGGTCACCCCCAAAACGAAATGAACGTTTAGGATTTATGTTTCATTAAAAGTCTTAAAATGTTCTCAACTTAGTTCATTAGATCAATCCGGGTCCCCTCCATAAACAACCCTGGGTGCGCCACTGGTTACGGATTAGGAATATGGAACTGAGTACATCCAGTGCCGTTTCAATTGAATTTTTTAATATTCATAAACTTTCGTAGGCTCCTTCGAACCTAGGAAGGTCCCTTCAAACCGAGGACTATATATTCGCTTCGTTTACAAGACAGGCGTGTCCATTCAAAGAACTTGTTAACACTTGCAAAACACGCAAGAAGGCTTTTGACCAGCCGTTAGAGGCGCCATTAGTAGCACTGCTGAAGCGGGGGGGGGGGAATTTGGGCCAGCGTCTGCTATTGTATGCAAGTTGCGTAATTGGACACACCCGTCTATTAAGCAAAGCGTATATATAGTCTTTGCTTCAAACTTTCGTAGGATCTTTCGAACCTAGGAAAGTCCCATCAAACGTTCGCAGGCCCCTTCAAACCGTCGTAGGATCTTTCGAACCTAGGAAAGTCCCTTCAAACATTCGCCGGCCCCTTCAAACCTTCGTTGGATCTTTCGAACCTAGGAAAGTCCCTTAAAACATTCGCCGGCCCCTTCAAAACTTCGTAAGATCTTTCGAACCTAGGAAAGTCCCTTAAAACATTCGCCGGCCCCTTCAAACCTCAATTCGTAAGATCTTTCGAACCTAGGAAAGTCCCTTCAAACATTCGCAGGCCCCTTCAAACCTTCGTAGTGCCTTTCGAACCTTCTTAGGCCCTTTCCAACCTTGGAAGGTGGCTTCAATAGTTCGTAGGCCCTTTCAAACGTTGAAAGGTCCCTTCAAACCATCGTAGGCCCTTTCGAACTTTAGAAGGTCCCTTCAAATCTTAGTAGGCCCTTTCGAACTTTAGAAGGTCCCTTCAAATCTTAGTAGGCCATTTCGAACCTTAGCACGTCCCTTCAAATCTTAGTAGGTCCTTTCGAACCTCAGATGGTCCCATCAAACTTTCGTAAACCCTGGGCACAATGCCCATTGGATAAAATGGCCCCGAGTACAGCCTTCGGTAATTCTAAATTGCTTATCACTTTAGTACAGTCAAAGTTACAGATCGATTACGGGCAAGTGTTAAAATTTATTGATGTTTTATAAGTTTATTTAAGTCAGCAAAAGACGCTTTTTTGAAGATTAAGATGTTAAGATGGCCGTTACTGCCCAAGGGGTATTTAAATCCATGACGTCAAACGGGTTTTTATTTAGAGTTTAAATAAAGATGTTAATTACTACTAGGAAGACGATGGAACAGGCTAAAAATGATTTTAGGTATGTTTTAACAAGGTTTATTAATACTTAAGTTCCAAGGTAAACTAAATAAACTATAACAAACGTATTTCATATACAATTCAACCGTCGCCACAATTCTGGCAACATGGTATCCCCCAATTCCTGGTCAACTTTCATATCCATCCTCCGACTCTGTTCAGGGGTCATGTTTTCCCTCCAGGTACCAGTGACCCCCTTTCGTACAAAATCGACGGCGATTCTGGGCGAGGATCCTTTGGGAACCATGTACCTCATGAGTTCATTGGTAGTTTCTTTCATGACGTCGAAGCTACTGAAATGCACGATATCTTCTAGGATTCGCGGCTCTTTTTGTATCATGGCCTTGTACTGGGGACCCATGAACTCGACTATTTTTCGAATGTTTTCTTTGGGTTTCGCCTTCAGTTCCTCGAAGCTGAGGAAGAGGACATTGGGTTGGCGAAGACTCAGGTCGTACCACGCCCGGACATGTTCGAAGTAATCGTGGTAATTAACTTGACCTTTCATGAAGATTTCAAAATAGTCGTCGAATTGGCCGTCTTTGAATTTGTAGGCAGGCACCGCTTTGGTGTGCTCGAAGAAAGAAATTACGGCGTCCTTCGGGTTTCGTGATAAGTATACATATCTGTAACAAATGATTTCTTCAGTATCTTAAGTACTTGTAAATAGACGTTTCAATAAAACCATCTGTCTTTAAGATCAATTAAAATATTCGCTTGTTCTGCACGGTTGCACCGTGAACTATTCGCCAAGTTCTGAAAATTGGGGCTACACTTTTTACTCTTCCCCAAAAGTGGAAGTAAAGAGAATAAACTGATATAATCGTCTTCTATCCAGGGTTGGACATAAGGCACTAGTCACGGCATTTAAGTACTAAATTAATGATCTGACTACTAAAATAAATCTGGGGGCTCACTAGTGATAAATTTTTTCTAAATATTCATAAATGATGGCGAATATGGCGTTATCATAAATTCATCATTCATCAAATCCCATTTTATTTGAAAACAAAATTGTGATCGGCCTAAGTTATAGTCATGTAACTCGAGTGATAATAAATTCCCATTTTAATTCTGGTGGGTAAAGCAAAATGTTGCCTGTCCTTATTGTTTTTATATCCCCCCTAGTCAGTGACTACTAAAATACTAAGATAGGAGGCTCACTAGTCAGGCTGACTACTAAACAATATCATTATGTCCAACCCTGCTTCTATCCAGAACTTATTACTCTACTCCGAATAGTCCTTTAAATAAAAAAATCATTCATAGCCGAATATAGAGTTTGTGCTGCCTGGACTGGACATATAACGGGTTTTTCTATAGTTTCTCTTTATACTGCCAAAGCTGAGAAATTTCTATGCATAGATCTGGCAGCATTTTTCAACAGGGGGCGCAAGACAGTCAGAGAGGGATTTATTTAAGTGCCTATTCCCAGGTCAACCGTAAAGAAACCACCCATTAAAGGATAAAATATCCATTGGGACTACTTACTTAGCCTCCGTCGAAAGGGGTATGGTGTCCACTGTCAGATGCGTCTTGAAAGCTCCGGGTCGTACGAAGTTATCGAAACTTTCCTGTCCCATCATCTCCATGAAAGGCACTCGGTGGTGATAATCCTTAGGGTTCTCGGGGGGCTGCCCCCTTTTCAGTGCCAAATACACGATTTGGTGCAACCTGTAGAAAAAAATGTGTCAAATCTCCAAAATAGCATTATTATTAATATAAGTAAAATATTAAATAAAAGTATGGTACTTAAAGAGTTCGGTCGCCAAAAGTGACAATAGGCGCTTACATAAAACATCTTCATGAAAATTGCCAAGAAGTAATATTTCCGAGAGCTAGGACCTGCAAGTTACTGTTTATACAGTGCTTGTTGAAATAATAGAAACTTTTCACCTGTAAATAGAACGCCGTGTTTTTGCTAAGCCTTAATAAGTAAAAAAAAAAAGCTACCTGGTTAAAAGGAAACACTTGTTGCGTACCGTAAAGATGAAAAGTTTCCATTATTTCAACAAGCACTATATAAACAGTGACTTGCAGGTCGTACCTCTCGGGAATATTACTTCTTGGAAATTTCCTTGAAGGATGTTTTATTGAAGGGTCTATTATCAAAAGTATGTTTTTGAAATGAATTTAACTTGACAATTAAATTTGAGAGGAGAGGAGTAAGGGAATGAAGTTCAAACGTATTAAATAGCGTCGCCAGGTGAGAGCGTCGAAAAATAAGGAAACACTAGCGGGCTTATTGATTTCTTGCAGCTTGACGGAAACGCTACCGCCATCTATCTACGTTTTAATACAAAACCCGTAAGAGAAAACCAGAATGTTGGTAGATCTTCAACATTGGAAAGTGGCACACTTTTGAAAATTATGTCGCTTTTGCTGGCATGCTGTGAAATACCGAGTTTAGGTCTCCGATTAAAAAACAATTACCTTTAGAAAAGAAAGGGATGATTAAAATAGATTTTATCGTAGGTATCGCCATCTATGTTTACGTTTTTTGAATAAAAGGCAGACGAGCTGCCGGGTGCTGCTAATACTATACAGTATGTTACTAGGTACCGGAATTAGCCTTTTCAGTTCAAGAAGTTCATAAACTGCTAAGCAAGCGATAAATCACAATGCGTTTGCTTAGCAGACGAAAATCCCAGTGACGGCGCCAGGTTTTTCGGGGTAGGTTGGCCAAATATAGGAAGAGCCCCATATTTATTTTTAGGAGCCCCTTGGAAAGAATTAAGGGCCCCTTTTAGTTTCCTAAAGCACGCCCAACTTTGACACTCGCGCAATAGCGGCCAGCCCATTTGCCGAAATTCCATAAACAAGGATTTTTCCGCTATAAACCATGCTATAAACTATCGGCGTTCAGCGCCACGCTCGTTCTTATATTGGCTTCAATGCAAAAACTATTATAAAAATAATTTTCCGCTAGGGGCACTCAACGCCAAGAGATATTTTTGTTCGTAGGTTAACATATAAACTTCAACGAATGGCCAATGGGTTGGCCGCTATCGCGAGAGTGTCAAAGTTGGCCGTGCCTAAAGCAAGCAAAATATGGTGATTCGTACTTTTACATTTTATACTCATTGTAATATTTTTTGGTTGTATACCATTGAACCGAATCCCGTTCGACCGAATCCCATTGAACCGAAAAGTATTTTCGTTTATAGCCCAACATGGCGGGATTCAGTTGAATGGGAAATTTAAATCTGGTTCGTTTTCACTTCGGGTAGGTTAGTTCAGGTTGGGTTAGGTTAGGTTAGGTTAGGGAAAAAAGTCTAAAAAAACACGTCGGTACGAAATAATAAATATTTAAGACATAGTTTAGTCCAAATTAGATATACTATCGTCACGTAACCTACGATATAGAAATATGTATCACTAACGGTATATTGAATGAAAACGGCGCAAAACGCGGTTTTCGGTCGATTGGAATTCGGACGAATGGGATTTCGGTCCAATGGTCTACAATCTTTTTAACATGGACTAAGTAAGAATCTTTTTTCTAAATCAGCCTGTTATCTTACTCGTTTCTTAAAATTGACTAGTAATTTTCCTTAAATACCAAAATAGGATTCTTGCTTGGAATGTCTAAGGAAATGTGTTTGTAACTGATTCATCGATTTTCGAGTGGTTTGACATATAAAGAAATCCCGTACGCTCTAGAAAAAATGATTTTAAAAATCCTCAAATCAACTTGCATATATTTACGAAAATGTACAAAAATTGTTGCTCAAACAATGAAAATTAAAATTAGTTTAAATTTATGGTCGCGGTTTTCGGTCGATTGGAATTCGGTTGAATGGTACATTCGGACGAATGGGATTTCGGTCCAATGGTCCACAATCATATTTTTTGGGTGAAATATTAAGGAATTTAGAAGTTAACCCCCAGATTCTTTCGTTTATTTTACATTTTTAGCGCCCGTTTGATCGGATTGCTGTTCTCATTTGCATACCACGTGACGCCGCCACTGTAAAACCCAGCTGTTGCTCTTGTACACGCTGAAAATGTCAATCAAATCTTGTTATTTTTATTATTTACAACGAACCATGTGGTACCGCACTTAGGGTACGTGACCAGGAAGAGGTCATCTTTGGCGGCCTTGTACTTCATGGCTGCTCTGACGTTTGCGGCCTGGAAGGATCCAGGGAAATGCATGCCATCAACTTCGACGTAGGTCGGAAATAGCACCATGCTGTTTAAATATCAAGTTACACGTTTGTTAAAGGGAATAATAACCTTTAGTATTTCCATAGCCCTGCCAAAAGGGTTCCAATATTGACCGCTTCCTCCTATGGCGGTTGGCATTTTTGCAGTGGCCTAGTGAGTTATTTGGCGCCCAGGGCCCAACTCCAAAGTTTGCCCCCCCCCCCCCCCCACCTACGCCGGCCCAATTTTCGCCATAAAATTCCTTGTTTTTAAACGAAACCTAATCATTATCAATAACAAAATAAATATTAATATTTTACAAGTTAATTGATATATTAAAAAAATTTCAAGTTTCCAATATCCGCTTTAATACTTTAGGCGCCTCTTTGGCGCCCCCGTGACCGTCGGCGCCCGGGGCGTATGCCCCCCCCCCTGCCCCTCACTACGCCTCTGCATTTTTGGTAATCCATAAAAAGTTTGGGGTCTTCCTTGAAGAAAGTTTTAAGTTGCTTAATTCAAACAATTCTGTCGCCCATTAACAATGACTAGTGAAAATGACTCTTTAGCCACGGTCACACGGACTAAATAGGCTAAATAAGGTCCCCATAAGCAAAGGTCTAGGCCAAATTTTCGACGATCACATACCCGTTATTAAGAGGTAGGTATTCAAAATCTGCACCTCCTAGTGGTTATATTATCAACTAGGCATTTTCCCAAATGAATTTCGCGCGTTTCGTGATGAATGCGCAGAAGGCGTGCGCGAACGTTTACAAACTTAGATGTAGAAATTTTAAAAACTAACTTAGATGGCTTTACTGCCCTATCGTCGTACGTTAATTTTTTTCTCTCCGAGACAATGCCGTTAAGAGGGGCCCCTATGGTAGACCTTTGCTTATGGGGACCTTATATTAGGATTATGATGCGACTTTATTCGAAGAAGTTTACTCGGCACTTACGTAGCAACTAGTATTTATCTTTATTGCGTGCTTTATTTTAAAAAAAAAGCAGGATACACGACGACGAAGTATTAAAGCTTAGACTGCAGTACAATGCGCCTTTTACCATGGTTTTAGTATCGTCCAATCACTTCATGTACCCTGGTTTATCGCAAAAATATAGCCACAAAATGCTTTATCCTTCATATCATAGCTATACCGCCAAGGGAAAATTTGCAATGGGCATTAGTTTTGCCATGGCAACCGAAAATGTTTTTGACAACACAGTACGTATATTATCTCATTGAAAATAGCATGGGAATCTGAGCGCTTCTAAGGGTGCCCGGTCCCCCCCTGTAAAAATTTTCAAAACCAAAAAATTAACAAAATTGACAAATTAAATTAATTTTATGATATTTTGATGAATTTTGGTCAATTTGATCAGAATCAGTAAAAATGGAGAAAAGCGAAATATAAAAAGTTGTATTTACCAGCTAATCGCCAAATCGACGGTAATAAATGAATTTGATCAAAATTAATAAAATAGAATTTAGTTGTTTGAATTTGATCAAAATTAATAATTTTAATTAGAATTATTATTATTATTTTTTTGAAGTGCTCAGATTCCCATGTCATTTTCAATGGGAAAATATACATACTGTGTTGTCAAAAACATTTTCGTTTGCCATGGCAAAACTAATGCCCATTGCAACTTTTCCCTTGGTGAAATTCCTTGTTACCATAAGGTCTACGTACCCACGTAGTTTCAACAAAATCGGTGATTATCACCTCGGGTAGTCTCCTCGTGAGTTCACAACAGGTATCGTTGCTACTTGTTTTGATCAGATGACGACTCAATTAGGTATTTAACTAGTTGGTTAGTGGGTTTTATTTGTCGTGTGACCGCAGCTTTTGACACTAAAAGTAACTTTCAACGATAATATCTCAGAATAAACATCGTTAAAACGCCAATTTTAAGACTTGTTTAACATATTTGCAAAATCGACTAATAACCACAATAAAAAAGCTACGCGATACCTGATGATAACACGCGCAATACAAATTTGAGCTGGTAAAAGTACTTCCACAAAGTACAGTTTTTCCCCGCTAATACTTCTACGCTTTCATAGGAGCACCTGTTTTATTTTATAAACGACAAACGGTCGACCAAATATTAGGCCTTGTCAGTATCCCCACCGTTCAAAATAACGGTAAAAAACGCCACCGATCAGTTTAGAAAAATATTTTCGGCGGCGTAATCGTCGGCCATTTTCGGTATGGAGATACATGCCGGAAGGCAGGCAAGGCTGCCAGATTTCGATAGACCGAAAACGGCCAACTCTCAAATGTTTTCGTTTTCAAAACGAAAATTTTGCGGCGTAGCTATCGACTAAGACTATTCATACCTCTACTTGGAATGCCTATCCTGGCGTATAGCGTATGTTAAGATAACTCTGACGGCTTTGGCCCCGCCTACGAGAGAAAAAATCCCGTCTGCGCGCGCTCCCCTCTCACGTTCCAAGTAAAGGTATGAATTCCTGCCACTTGCAACTTACAGCGAATACACAACAAAACACATAACCTGCGTTTAAATAACGCAACGAAATGCAAGAATCTATCAAGAACCACGGTCACACGACAGGCTAAATCCGTTTAATACCGTGTTTGAAACCGTTTTCAATAGTTAGTTTTAATGTTAATTTATTAAAATTATGTCACACATATCTTAGAAAACAACTTTAAACTGGCATTATGTTTGTATTTTACCCACTACTGTAATATCGTCTGATCACTAACTTCTTCGTGAACTCTGGTTTACCGCTAAAATAGCTAGAAAATATTTTGTTATTACTGACCGCCAAACTCTCTTCACGTTGCCGAACCGGGGTTTTGATAACACGGTGACTAAAATACGGAATATAACTAGTTAATGATAGGGTTTTAATTGCCGTTTGATCGTGGTAGTGCAGTAATACTATAAATACCTTTACACTTGATTACTTCCAAGGGAAAGTCACTGTCGTAACCGGATAACTAGTATTAGTTACTCAACGCATTTATAAATAAAATCCATTGAACAGTATCTGCGGTATCAGAAAACAGTTTAATCTTTTGGGCAAGTTCACTAAAACGCCTGTATATGACTAAAAAGCTATAATGCCAATTTTTTATATATATACTAGAGAAATCCGCGGTAAAAGTTTCAAGGACGTTTTACTTTTTTGACTAATTTTTAGTTCCATATCGAAATATATTTTTATGTGGGACTATTGCTTTACTCAATGTGTTGTAGTAGTTGCTGTTAAGTGTTTGTCCTATTTTGCGTAAGAGTCTCCGCGAAATTGCCGTAACAAAGGATTAATATTAGAGTTGCATTTTTATACAGCCCATAACAGTGGCATCACTATATTTTTCGTTTCATGTCCTTGGTGTCTCAGCAACCACTGAAATGGCAAATGTAAATGATACGTGGATACATTGGGTATGAAAATCTATGACGGGCACTCGAGGGTCCATAAATTTGGGCATTGCGTATCTCCGAAACGGTTAAGGTGGAAAATGTAAACGATACATTGGGTATAAAAATCTCTACCAATCGCGATACCCAAAATTTTTGGCACTCGGGGGCCCATAAATTTAGGCATTACATCGCCCCCATCGCCCCCCCCCCTATGGATCCGCCCCTGCATTACATATCTCTGAAACGGTTAAGGTGATAAAATTAAATGTTACATCAGTGGATAGGAAATGAAAAGCATTCGCGGTTACAATTTCCATTTAGGCCAATAGGACCCAAAGGTATTTTGTCGTTAAAGATATTTATATGCAGATGTGGAACTAATATTACGGAGTGGTCAGCTTGTTATTGATGAAAGTAGGCTAACTGTTATCCAACTCCATAAACTAGCTTTTTTACGATACGATTTAGATTCAAGGGCGAATATCGTATCTTTATTTTTATTTATTACAAACTAAGAAGGGTGTTTAGTACATTTCAAACGAAGTATATTTTTCCGAAACATTTCAAACGAAATATATTTTTCCGAAACATTTCAAACGAAATATATTTTCCCGAAACATTTCAAAGCAAATATATCTTCTGAAACATTTCAAACGAAATATATTTTCCCGAAACATTTCAAAGCAAATATATCTTCTGAAACATTTCAAACGAAATATATTTTTCCGAAACATTTCAAACGAAATATATTTTCCCGAAACATTTCAAAGCAAATATATCTTCTGAAACATTTCAAACGAAATATATTTTTCCGAAACATTTCAAACGAAATATATTTTCCCGAAACATTTCAAAGCAAATATATCTTCTGAAACATTTCAAACGAAATATATTTTTCCGAAACATTTCAAACGAAATATATTTTCCCGAAACATTTCAAAGCAAATATATCTTCTGAAACATTTCAAACGAAATATATTTTTCCGAAACATTTCAAACGAAATATATTTTCCCGAAACATTTCAAAGCAAATATATCTTCTGAAACATTTCAAACGAAATATATTTTTCCGAAACATTTCAAACGAAATATATTTTTCCGAAACATTTCAAACGAAATATATTTTCCCGAAACATTTCAAAGCAAATATATCTTCTGAAACATTTCAAACGAAATATATTTTTCCGAAACATTTCAAACGAAATATATTTTTCCGAAACATTTCAAACGAAATATATTTTTCTTAATCTTATCGAATGAAATATCATTTTCTGAAACATTTTAAACGAAATATATTTTTCCGAAACATTTTAAACGAAATATATTTTTCCGAAATATTTCAAACGAAATATATTTTTCTTAATCTTATCGAATGAAATATATTTTTCTTAATCTTATCGAATGAAATATCATTTTCTGAAACATTTCAAACGAAATATCCAGTGGCGGCGCCAGAGGTAGGCTACGCAGGCTACAGCCTACATTTATTTCGCTTGTAGGGGCCCCAAATCTAGATGAAGGGGCCCCGAACAGCCCCGTAAAATGATTTTCGAAACTAGAAATATCAAAATCCGAATTAAAAGCCTGCTGTTTTTAAGTTGCGAACACTGAACAGTGATTTCTAATATTGTTTCGAACGCAGCCTTGATTCGTTGTAGTTGCTAAACTAGCTACTTCAAAAAGTGTGTGTGTGTTTTTTTTGTTTTTTTTTGTCACACTATAATACATTGATTGATTTACATAAGATTACTTGTTTGTGGGGTGTTATTACTCCTACTTCTAGTAATTTGAATTTAAATAATTCATCAAGTCAAAAAAAAAAACAATAACAATAATTTTTTTTTAACAAAGTATGATAGCCTCACGGACACACTTCAAATCAGCATCCGTTACCCATTTACGAATAAGTTTTTTGTATATAATGATCGAAGTTTCATTTCTTATATTTCCTGGAAGATTGTTATATAAATATACACCATACGTGAACGCGTGATTATGAGCGATACAACTTGAAGTTTTTGGTGGAACAATTTTCTCTTTCATATATAAATCTTGTTAGATAATCATGGCTACTTTTTTTTATACTTATTCAGGTTTTTAAATACATAAATTAAACTTACAAGTTTATATACCTGGTCAACAGACAAAGTTTTAAAATCTTTATACAGTAAGAAAATGGGGTATTCAAAGGGTTTTTTTAAAACAAATTCTGATAATACGATTTTGCTGTAAATTTGTTTTAAAAGCACTACCCCAACAGGTAATGCCATATTTTATATAAGAGTATACCAATCCAAAATAAACATTCCTTAGTGTTGCGTATGATAGAATATTCCTAAAAAAATATAAACTATAGCACATGTATCTAAGTTTTTTTAACAATATGACCAATATGTATATTCCATCGTAATTTATCATCAATGTAAATACCCAAATACTTTTGGAATTTAACATTGGTTAATTTAGGGCAATCGCAAGAATTTCTCAACACGCAACTAGGCGAGAGAATTATTATAGTTTTGTCTAATGGTATATTACTCGAGCGAATAGAAAAGGTTATGTAATTAGTCTTTTTCACATTCAGACTCAACAAATTACTATCTAACCAGGATTTAACCTTATTAATACAATTTTCAGCTTTATAAAAAACAGAATTCCAATCTGGGTCAGAAAACACTAATATCGTCAGCAAAAGACGTGATAAAGCAGGACCAATTTTGTTCACACAATGGATTAATAGACAACAAAAATAAAATTGGGCCTAGTATTGTTCCTTGTGGAACTCCGTAACTTATTATGACGTCATCACTCAACATTTCATTAATTATCACTCGAGATTTTCTCATGTTTAAGTAGCTACGAAACCATGACAAAGTAACACCTCTAAAACCCAATTTTTCAAGTTTCAATAATAGTTTCTGATGACTTATTGAGTCAAAAGCCTTAGCTAGATCCATGAAGATCGCAATAACCTTATTTCCATTATCAATGTTCGTGGTAATATTACGAGAAAACTCGTAGAGTGCATCATCAGTGCTTAATCCCTGCTGGAACCCATATTGATTTTTGGATATAATAGAATTTTTAGTAAGATACGATAGCATTCTGGTTTTAATACATTTTTCAAATATTTTTGAGAGGTGGCATAACATTGATATTGGTCGATAATTTCCCGGGATAGACTTATTTCCAGATTTAAATATAGGAACAATTATAGCCACTTTACAATAATCAGGAAATATTCCCTTCATAAAGCTAAGGTTCACCAAATATTGTAGGGGGTAACTTATAAAATCGCTTATCGAGAATAACAGAGATGCACTTAAGCCATCATGCCCTGCCGCTGATTTAATATTTAATGATTTAATAATTAATTTAATCTCAGTTTCATCAGTGGGAGTAAGAAAAAACGATTTCACAAATTTCCTATTTGTGTAATCTTGAGTATCAATTGAGTTTAGGGTGACTGCGCTATTACTGTTCAATATTTCCTTGGCCATATCCTAGCCTACCCTCGAGAAATTTTCATTAAAAATATGGGCACATTCCTTTGGTTGTGTATTCGCATCTATCATTATATTTTTTGATTCATCAAACACGTTTTTTATATCGTATCTTGAGCATTTTTTAGACCTTACGTCATTAATAACCTGCCATATTTTTTAAATATTATTATCACATTTGTCTAAACGTTTTTTAAAATATTGCGTTTTTGCATTTTTAACAATCATTGTTAGATTATTTCGATACTTTAAGTAACAACTTTTTAATTGTTGGTTAAATGGTTCTTTTAATAGAAGTTTTCTCATATTATTTCGATTATTTATGGATATCAAAATGGAATTAGACATCTATGGTTTTTTAATCTTGTATCTAGACTTTTTAACAGGTTTGTTGTTAACATTTTCAGTTGCTAAATCTATATAAAATTTTAAGGTGGCAGCAAAGGAGGTAAAAGCTTTATCAACATCATTTTCTTTGGTAATACTTATCCAATTTTCAAAACTAAGTAACATTTTCAATTTTTCAATATTAACAAAACTATCAGATGGAGTAATGTTGTTTACTTTGTTCAGAGACTCATTGATGTGCTCCGAATTAGAAAGATGCTCAATATTGACCATTATTGGATAATGGTCAGTTAAATCACTGTCCAAAATGCACCAAGTTATTGTTCTATTTGAGGATCTGGTTTTTATAAAAATATGATCGACACAGGTGCCACTTGTTACTCTTGTACAATTATTTATATAAGTTTTAAATCCATACATCGCCATTATATCTAAATATTCGGTAACAAATTGCATTTTTTGCGGAATAGATTCAATTATATTTATATTTATATCGCCAATGACAATGTAGTTTAACAAGTTCCTTCTGCTTAGCGAATTAAAAAGTTCTTCAAGGTCATATAGAAATCGTACTTTAGATGTATTCGGTGAGCGATATATTGCCAATATGCAAAATTCAATAGAATTATCAATCATGACGTCAAGTAGAAGACAGTTAGCGTCACCAATATGAATCTGCTTATATTCAACATGAAAAATTTCCTTTACAAAGGCCACCACACCGTCGTTACGATTTAAATAATTTGTTGTGTAATAACCATTTTAATAATTTAAATTTATTAAATTAGTGTCTATATCCATTAAAAAACATTCGGTAAGTATTATCACATCAAAATTAATCGATAGATTTTCAAGTATAGTAAAGAGAGCTCGACAAAATTTTTAACAAAACTTCTAACATGAAGGTGAAATATTTTATAGCCTTCATTTGCATTAATTATGTTGACACAAGTTGTTATATCCGAAATTTGAGGGAAAAGGTCACTTGAGTCTAGGTCAACAATCATGAAGTAATAATAAAAAGAACAATAAAAAAAGAAACAAGTATTTAAATATTTACAAGGTTTTTTTCGGTAGCAATTTAAAGGCATCGTTAGACAGATGATAAATTGCGCGGTTTTCCGACTCTCCGAGTCCCAATTTCCAAAATAAAGATAAAATAAAGCGTGGCAACTGGCAAGTGTTTTTGCAACAATTGTAAGTGAAAATGGAGAATTCTGTTGGAGGATGTTGCCCATATGTGCATTGTTACGCTCATCGACTAAAAAAAATAACTTCCGAGTACATTTAAACAGTCATGTACATTTCTTTTGTAAATTATTAAAAATAAACCGGTTTTGTCACAGTTTTGTTTAGTTAGTGTATGGAAAGGGGGGCCCCCAAATTAAAGAATTAAGTAGCCTACCCATAGTAATATCCTGGCGCCGCCACTGGAAATATCATTTTCTGAAACATTTTAAACGAAATATCATTTTCTGAAACATGTTAAACGAAATATAATTTTCTGAAACATTTTAAACGAAGTATCATTTTCTGGAACATTTCAAACGAAGTATATTTTTCTGATACATTTCAAACGAAATATCGTTTCTCCAATTAAAACTCTGATTGAAAATATTATGTAACCAAAGCCTAACGATTGGGCAGAAAACACTTGATTTTTCTATGGAGATAAAAGCGATAATTTGTCTCGGTGAGCTTGAGTGAAAGCTGCAAGATAAAACAAGATCTCACGGACATTTGAGTACATACAGTACTTGTACATCCACCTGTACATTAACTTAATTAGCGCACTATTTTAACCCAAGATAATTTTTGTAAAAAATTAGCGCTTTCTTAACTACCATGTATATTAAGAACCTTGTCGTTTACATAATTACCACATAATCATTAACAACTTAAGAGTAATTTTACAACAAAGGAAAATCCATAACAACCCTTTATGAATCATGTAATTCCCTATCGATTGATGTATGTACGACCCATATTGTTTGAAGAGATGTGGACATCGATGTGAAATCAAAAAGCAATGGTGTGAAAACGTAAATCAACACTGTCCATACGTGTCATTTAACTTAATGGCAGCGGCGGCGGCGGCTACGTACCACGTGAAAATAGTGCACGCAAAACGCCATGGGATTATGTGTAAAAAGCGTCACTAAATTTCCAGCAGGCGACTATCGCCATCTACGAAGGACGTTGCGTAGATTCGAGAAATGTGTCTAATTGCTGTTTACAGGAACTGAGGTTGCTGTTAATGGCTCTTATATGTTTTTACTTTGATTGTAATAATGTTGGAGTGTATGGTGTGTAGACCCGGTTTGTCATACGCTCCAATTACGGACCAATAACAAAGTTTTTATTTAAAAAAAAAAGAAAACATATTACTAGGATAATTATGTTATCCAGCCCCTCCGAGCGGATTATAGCCAATTTCAAGCTACACTTTTGCTGAGATTGTATTTAAAAGGGTGGTAGTACATTAGCTGCCTTTTTCCGAGAACCTATTATGAAAATGGTGAATTTCTGGCCTAGGTTGAGTAAAATTGTTTTAAATACAAAAAATATATAGTTGTGTTTATGGCTACTAGATGGCGATAGAGTCTCCACGAGCGAGCATTTTCTCAATTTTATCGCGAGTATCTCTCAAAATAATAAACGGGTAAAATCTGCGCTGGGAAAGGCGGGAAAAATAAGCCGCGTACACTCCAAACCAATATTTTTCTATAAAATAATTAATATCAAATAAATTATTTCGAGGAAGAAAAAATAATAATTTTGAACGAGTTATTTCATTACAGTACGTCAACTATTGAACAAACCAGTTTTAACGTAGGACCATACCATAAGTATATAATCATTTCCATAAGTGTGTCTCTTGTGAAATTTTTTTGAAGCTCTTTATTCAAAATTTAGCGAATAAAAATGGCACAAGTGAACATGCCATGGATTTCCTGATTTTAGAGATAAAAATGTAAGCAACGTCTTTTCAAATTTATTCAAAATTTAGCGAATAAAAATGGTACAAGTTGATTACTTGATTTTAGTAATAAATATGGTGTAAAAAATGTCACAGTTACATTATTGTGTGAATTAAGAAAATGAGTTACCAATTTTTATCACTAGAGGCTCTTATCTTTTCATTTATAACGTCAGATGCACGACACTTTACATATCAGACATAAAGAATGACAACAAGAATAGTTATTGAGCCCCCTAGTGTCTAAATTATGTACTACAGACAATTTAAAAAAGTTATCAAAATATAAGTCAACGATGCAAAAATTATCGTAAAATTGAAATATCATTATTTATAAAGTAAAATTTACGAATAACGATGAGGAAAAACTAATAGCGTCTGCTTTAGCCGCTACCTATCTAGCTTTCAATGGCGAAGAAAAGAGGGCGTAGCGATAGTTTTCGGACCAAATCTAGAGTGTCAGTGTAAAAAATTAGCATGAAAATAATAATAATAAGTGTCATACTTAATGATATTATGTTACTTATGCTATTACTAATAATGTGGACTATCTGACATACTTCTGGTTAATTGTTATATACTTATGATAAAACCAATTCTGTGGAATACAAGTGCCCTTATTAACTCAAGGTTGATTCCATTCGTCACTCTAGAGAACAAGTGGTCGCGTAGATTGTCTTCAAAATAACCACCCTTAAATAATTGATAATATCATTATTTATGTGTTTCTTGAAAACTTCTTCCGACGCGATTGAAGCGCACGCTGGTGACGCCCTCTCGTGCCAGGGGGGGGGGGAATTCGGCCCTATTGCCCATCGATCGTCTCAACATAGTAATTATCTCTCACAATGATATCATTATATTTATATCGTTATTATTATATTTATTTATAATATAAAATGATATCATTATATTTATATCGTTATTATTATATTTATTTATAATATAAAATGATATCGTTATATTTTATATCGTTATTATTATATTTATTTATAATATAAAATGATATCGTTATATTTATATCGTTATTATTATATTTATTTATAATATAAAATGATATCATTATATTTTTATCGTTATTATTATATTATATTATATTATATTATATTATATTATATTTCATTATAATATAAAATGATATAATTATATTTTTATCGTTATTAATATATTATATTATATTATATTTATTTATAATATAAAATCAGAAATACATGAACCGAAATTATCAGCGAACAAATTTTTCTCGGGCGGCAATTTCCTCGTGTGACAGGGGAGGGTTAAATATTGAGGCCTTGTTAATTTTCCGCCTCCCGCGACTACAGAGAAAATTTCGAATGCACCACGGGTAACTAGACCGCCATCTAGTGAGGCTAAGATAAATTATTTCATCGAAGAAAATCGTGAGCAACGTGGTCTGCAAACCTAGGCTTAGCCGTGTTTTGTTTTTGATAGAGGTCAGTGGAACTGTGGAACGCGGTAGCTGCAGCTAAAAGTAAATAAATTAAAACCTTTTTAACTATTCTTACCAGACCATTTATGTATGAAAGAACAGAGAAATACTTAAGTTTTATTAGAATTAGAAAATATACAAATTACTTAATGGAGCTACTTATGATATATGAAACCCAGATAAAAATATTTAGGCCTGCAGTAGTAAAGAATATGGGAAGACCAAAGAAACAGAAGGCTACGGAAGAAGAAGAAACTGAAATAAACCACGAGAAAAGAGCTAGTAGAAATAAGAAATAAAAATGATGATTTCGTTTACGAGTAAGGCTACATTTACGTTGCTATTCAGTTTTATATTTCAAATAAAACAAGTACAATTATTTTAACAAAATAATACAAATATTTATTGTTTATAATTCTTAACGTAGTCAAGTTAGTCTAGTTTTTATTAGTCGTTAACTGGGCTTCATTAATTAATAACAACTGATTACGATGATATTTGTTTGAGCTATTCTTTCCTCGGACGTTGCTTCTAATAGTGACAGCCTTTCTTCCACTGACACATGATGCACTTGTAATTTTTCCCCAGCAGCATATTTCATTTATTTGTTTTTCGAGAAAGTTTCGCTCGGCCGTCGCCAGGTAGCGTATTCAAACCTTCGCCGCGGAGGTGGGGAGATTCTCTTTCCGAGGAGGGGAAGGTAGCACGCGGCCACTAAGGTGGAGTAAAACGGGGAACTTGCCTCCCGTGTTAGAGGAATAGGACGCTGATAATTTCGGTTCATGTATTTCTGATAAAATGATATCATTATATTAATATCATTATTATTATATACAGCGGCGTTTGGCGGAAAACACCCGGCGACGTTGATTTTTTCGGTGGCGGTGGAGTGAAGGGGAAAAATGTCTCCTCCTTTTGGAAACTTCCAAAAAAAAATTCCAAAATATTTTTGGAAAAAAAAACCGAATACGTAGGAAAACTCAAACAATTTCGGCGGCGGGAACAAAATTTATCGGTGGCGGTGGCTCGGTGCCAGAGACAATATCGGCGACGGCGGCGTTGGATCAGCGGCGCTAGGCGAAATAAACACATTCTTGGCATTATTAGAAGGCTAGACGACAGAAACGATTTGATAAGACGCCACATTTTGGTTCAGGAGACGAACACTTTGTGCGGCGTGTTTTCCCCATCCTACTTCGAAGCATTGTGAAAGACTTTCGAAAATTTATCCTACAATAACTTCAACGGCATTCAAAGCGCTAAAGCTGTCTTGATAAGACCGACGTTTTTGTCTTGTGTTAACTCTACAGGGGTAAGGCTGATTTTTATTTTTTTAGTTTAAGAGCTACTTGCTGCTTATTTAAAAAAAAATCGTTATATTTAATATTTATTGATAAAGATGGTAATTTTGGGTTTTGAATCTGATTTAATAGTTCTTTTGATAGAGTAACGTGGCCTTCTTGTTTAAATGTGGCTCTTACGTCACGATCTCTTACTTTTACAAGTCTACGAGGAGTACGAGCGCGAGCTTACAGTGGCCAGGGGAATATAGCTTTTTCTCCCGCTCGTGCAAATCGCTCGTGCAAATCGCTCGTGCGAAGACGATACTAATAATTTGTGTATCTCGTGACGTAATAGCAACATTTTAACAAGTTGGGCAAGACCACTTTTTATTTTATAAAATCAACTATTATTATCTCGGTTGCTGCTTAAAACATTGGATATTCTTCGACTCAGTTTCTCTTAATTGAAATTAAAATGTTATTTTAATCATAAGTAACATAAAACAAATAAGTATGGTTATATGGAATATAACCTGCAAAGCAATTTTTATGGAAGACCTCTTCAATAGGCGAAACTATAAAGTCCAGGGGGGCTAAAAATATGATAGTCACGTGTTTTTGTGGAGAACTGCAGCGCCATCTATCCTAAGAAATAAGAACTATTATTCATTTTTTTTGCTAACAATGGCTTAAATTTGGATCGATTCATCTAAATTATATAATTATTATTATTATTTAAAACATTTTGTAATAGAAGGGTGTAAGTCTACCGTATCTGGAAGGAATATTTTTTTCTTTACCGTCGCACGGCCATCTATGAACACAAGTTACCATATCGAAGTTGGCTGTAAAATGGTAGTCACGTGATTTTGTTTTCGCATTTTAACAAGTTGGTTAAGACCAAATTTACTTTATAGTTTCGCCTATTTTTAAAATTTCCCTGTACAATGAATGCCGCCAAATATTTTTTAAGAGTGGCCAGAGCTGCAAACGTTGGTGTTCCACACCAAGTACCTGAGGTTATATTCCCTTTAAGTGTGACAAGATTGTTGGTCACGGAGTGATTGCGTAATCATTTTCGAAGCCGGGAAATTGTTACATCTTAGGAAGTGTCATACTTATGTTAATTGTTACCTATGATTAAATTTAAATACACTTCAAATAAAACATATATACGCCAATTTCACTCAGTAATTTTATTCTTTTAATGACTAACGGCATATAGAATTAAATAAAAAATGCTTTTATCAAAGCAGTTGGAAGGTTGATTTAAGGGGTAGTTCGGATCTACGAAGGCACAGATATTTGAAATGTTTTAGATTAAAGAGTTATTTTTTGGAATTACTTTAAAAAGCAAAATATATTTCTAAAATAATTTCCATAAATTTTCCCTCACCTTTTATATATTTTAAAACCATTTCCTTAAATTTGAGCCTTGAAACTCTAACAGTAAACTGAGAAAATTTTAAATTGTAAAGGAGTTCGCGTGTTTAGTTCAGAATTATGTATATTCTAATGGAAATATTTAAAATGAATTTTAAAATCGGCCGCCATGGATATAAAATAAGGCTGTGGGATAAAAAATTCGAAAGAGAAGACATACTACGAGCTGAGTTATTTTGCTTGATAAGGCACCATATTTTTGAAACGCTTATTTCTGGCATTGATTTTCAATGCTATAGACGCAGTGCTTCCATATTCGGGGAATTTTTCCTTTTTCCAGAATTTTTCAACGTTTAAAAACGCTGAAGGGGAATAATGCAATTTAAAAGGGAAAACGGGAAAAGCGATGGAAATTTAATAAAGGGTCATTATAAAAGTAATGAAAGTCACAATCTAAATATTCAAAGCAACTTTTGAGGATATGTTTTTGCAAAATTATTAAAATGTAAGTAATTTTGTAATAAATAAAACCTTAAATTTTCAATAATTTTAAGAATTAATCTTAATATCTATATAAATTAGTATGAAGAGCGAGGGATAAAAAATGGGAATTACTAGGTCGAAAACGCGAAAATGAAATTATCGCAAGAGGAAAATTTTAGATATCAAATGTGGAAGCCCTTTATAGACGTCTGCTATGCTGTCGTAATTAGATTCTGCAGTTTTGTGTTTCCAACTAAACGACTACTCGCAAAATATTATAACCTTAATTAATATGCTGTTTTATATGTTAAATAAAAATTTTGTTTAAATACATAAGAAATTAAACGGTTAAGGGAGTTTGCAACTTTCTATGTAAGCTAATTCTCATAATGAATTTATAAAACAGACATGTACTAAATTATATCTATCCAAGTCTGCACTTATTATTTTAAACTGCTGGTTTAAAGTAGAACTATGCAACAGTATTTAAATTTGGCATACATCATGAAAAACTGAAGATCCAAGTCAAGTAGTAGTAAAAAAATTGACAATAGAGTTACATTAAAATGACCACATTTCTTTCTAGAAAGGCCTGATGAAATGTGTGCAGTTACACTGCAGTAGCTTGTTTGAATTGTTAAAGGGACTTTCAAGAAAGACTTAAGTCAAATTTAAATAAGTCATTCAGTCGTAACTTTGGGTTTACAATGTACGGCATGTTAACTTTAATAACTTTCTTGATTAAATTGATTACAAATCTCTTTTATTGATGACTTCTTTACTAGTTTAGTTTCTATAATGAGTTTCAGCAATTTAAATGCTGTAATTTTACACGTAATCCTTTACAATTTAAAATTTTCTCAGTTTACTGTTACAGTTTCAAGGCTCAAATTTAAGGAAATGGTTTTAAAATATATAAAAGGTGAGGGAAAATTTATGAAAATTATTTTAGAAATATATTTTGCTTTTTAAAATAATTCCAAAAATAACTCTTTAATCTAAAACATTTCAAATATCTGTGCCTTCATAGATCCGAACTACCCCTTAAATCAACCTTCCAACTGCTTTGATAAAAGCATTTTTTATTTAATAGCTGTCCCTTTGCTCTGCATCACAGGGCAAATTTTGACAAATTTATAATTGAAAATAAAATCCATAAGTTAGAAAATAAATAGGTTTTATTTTTCAAAATATTTTGTACAGACATTTTAATATTATTGAATGTAATTTAATATATTGAATATTATTTTAAATATTTTACTTAAAATTGGGAAATAAAGATGATAATTGGTTATGTCAAATTGAGGTTCAATTTGCCATTAAGACTTAGATAACAAGATAATAGGTGTATAACTGGTTCTAGTAAGCAAGTGAAATATGCTAATTTTAGTAAAACTTTCAATCAAAAACAGACCTTTGATGAGATAGTGTTTATGGGTAGCATAGCGTGATTTGTGAAGAGCTTCTAATCGTTTACTTTTATCTCAATCATGTATCAAGAGTTTTCCAACTCTGCCGAGCTTTCAAATAAAAAACCAACCATGTGTAATTTATATTATAATAGAATGGGGTGCACAGACATTGTAAATGAAAATAGCCACAAAGGCAATTAATATGAATATATATTATATTAAAAATCTAAAAAAAATTCTAAGGCGTTTGGTGTAAGTAAGCACATTTATCAACAGTAATTGAATGGGGGGCTCCAGTCCTGTTCTGGCTGTACTACCTTACAACGGTATGGCTCGTACACTACTGATCCTCAAATAACAATAATTTCTTTTTAAGTTTTTGAATAATTAAGACGCCTTTACAAAACGTTTATTGTTATGAAAAATTATTCAAATATTTACCATACTTCATTACTGTAATTAAAATTCTCAAAATTATTTTCACAATGCTAAATGGATACACCTAAATCAAAATTCAATTATTATTTTTTTTAACTCTGAAAAAATTGTAAGAGTTAAAACAAATTTAACTTCAAACTAAATTTCACTTTCCACAAAATTATTTCTGGTACTACTAAATACGTTAGTTTTAACCTAGAATATATGATCTTGGATTAAAAACGTTTTTAATCCAAGATATGATCGGGTTCTACAGGATAATTTTCCCTACGAAGCAAAGGCTTAACGGTTAAATGTTAACTTATAACTACCATGGAGGAAGCACGTGACTGATACTGCGTTCAGTCAATAGGAGCGGACATCTCCATAGAAGAGGAGGGGTTCAAAAATCAAGTGGCTCTGCCGAACGGCGGAGACACGAACTGAGTCTAAGCGGACGATTTTCGTGAAAATTGGTTTTTCTTCCTAATGCTTTTCCTACGGCAATTTGTTTTCCTAACTGTGTTGCAATTCGGAGACTTTTTAATAATATTAGTGTTTGTACTCAACTTTGAATTTTTAATATGATTTTTAGTAAGTTTCCAGGTTTTATTTAAAACTACTTTCATAATTTTCCCTTAATTATTTCGCTCGTAATCTACTTTTAAAATCGACGAAAATTTTAAGGCGAGGAAATGAATTCCCCGCCTTTGGGACCTATATTTGTGCTAGGCCTCGGTATTGCGCAATGATTTTTAAATTCCAAACATTAAAACCGAGGCCTAGCACAAATATAGGTCCCAAAGGCGGGGAATTCATTTCCTCGCCTTAAAATTTTCGTCGATTTTAAAAGTAGATTACGAGCGAAATAATATTATTAAAAAGTCTCCGAATTGCAACACAGTTAGGAAAACAAATTGCCGTAGGAAAAGCATTAGGGAGAAAAAACAATTTTCACGAAAATCGTCCGCTTAGACTCAGTTCGTGTCTCCGCCGTTCGGCAGAGCCACTTGATTTTTGAACCCCTCTTCTATGGAGATGTCCGCTCCTATTGACTGAACGCAGTATCAGTCACGAGCTTCCTCCATGTAACTACTATTAAATTGCAATTAAATGAATTACGAAAATGATAATTGTTACTTAAAAAATACTTAATTACGTATAAATAATGAGATTTAAATAAAGTTCCCATACGAAATGGTTTATTATTTCTTGAGTAAAGTGCGAAAATCAACGTTAACTCGAAGACGGACAAAATTTTATTTTTCCATTTTTCCGGGAAACTGGCTACGAGCTGATCAGTTGGCCTTCCATGTCAAAAATGGTACACTTACTCATAACAGTACGAAGCTTCTTATCTACAGTCGACTAACTTTCGTTAAATAACGGGATTCTAATACGTTTCTCGCTGAAGTTGACAGTAGCAACAAATCCGTATGAGTATCTCTGTACTGTACACCAATGCTGTTACATTAATATTAATTGTAGTACTGGCAGACAATAATTGTTGACAGTAAGAATAATGCCGCTAGGCATCTACAATACTGAATCTTGGGCATGAAAATCGCTTAAAATAAAGTCTTAAAATTTTTTAGCGACCCGACTATTGATTCTCCTGCGCTTGGCTGTATTAATTTTAGCCATAGGAAATCGCGCTGACCCCTTAAATTCTTAATAGATGCTATAACAAAACCGGTTCAGCGATTCGCCTAGAAGTAGTAATACAGAGAGCCAGGGCATACTCGTAAATGCGTGATATTTGAAATCGCGCGCTGCTAAATATTACGATATTGAAGTGCTCGTTCAATTTCGCACGCGCTTCTTTGAAAAGAAAAAAATGCGCGCGGCTATCAACTTTAGCCTTACAAATAAAACTAATATAAACACGTGACCATTCAGGGACACACGCGCATGCGTGAAGGGAAGGGAAGAAAAGGAGAGCGACCTTTATTGAAGAGCTTATTGCAACTTCACTTTTTTTTGAGAATGAAATTTAATAGTTAATTTAATTAATTATTTTAACTTAGCCTAAAATTTATTCAATTATTTTGTATTCGATGGTAATAATGATTAACATCATATAGAATTGCAAACAAACTGTCTTTGCTGTTGAAATTTAATGTTTAATTTAAATAATTACTTTAATTTAGCACAAAATTTATTCAGTTATTTTGTATTCGATGGTACTATTTTGTGCAAAATTCCCTTAAACTTTGAAATCCAACCGCGTCATCAGGTGCTTTTCTAGTATGTTTATACCGGAAATTTTATATTCAATATGGCGGAACATCCGGTTTGTACATACATGGAAGAGGTATAGCACCTGGAAGTATCCCGCGCAAATCTTTAGTTTTAGAAACTGGTCAAAGCTAGAGTTGCAATTTGTTTTCTATAGTTTCTAGTGTTGTAGCGGAAAATTTTCCGGAAAATGACCGAGGCTTTTTTTCCGGAAATGTTCCGTATTTTTCCGTAAATAAAATCATTCCATGATTTGTCTAAAATACTGTTTGCAAATTGAAATAAAGCGGCATTTTCGCCTTACTTTTTCGAATCTAAAAGTAAACCTAAACTTCTAGACTAGTTTAAACTGATTAACAATGTAACACTATTAATGTTTTGTAGTATGTTTACTGATACTAGACATTTTATATCGATAAATAGTTAAAACATTAAAAACCCCTAAAAAGTAATTTATGTTTAAATGTTTTATTTTTCCGGAAAATTAACAACACTAATATTTTCTATGGTTTATAACATAAAAAATTTCGTGTCAAATACAGTGTTATTTCAAGATGACAGAAGACCGGAAGTACCCGAGCTACCAGGTTGTGGATGGGTTCACTATACCGGAATCGTTCTCCGGGGAGATTTTCAGAGACGCGTTGAAGTACGAACCGAAGGATGATGACATCTTCATCGCCACATTCCCTAAAAACGGGACAACGTGGACACAAATGCTGATCTACCTGATTTACCGAGATGGACAGCCGCCTGGACAAATGAACGAAGTCTTCGCCACCAGTCCCTTCTTGGAGATGTTCGGCAGAGAAAGCGCCGTAACGAGGGTCAAACCCGGCACCATCAAAGGTATACCGTTAATTTGAGGTCATCACTCATTGGTTAGTATATAGAGGTGACGCGTTCTCCTATTGGGTCATCCGTAGATAATGCCTTCATCTGTTATTGGTTACGCATAATGACGTTTTATCCTATTGGTAAATAATAGTAATATTGCTGTTTAAACGACCTCTGGTATTGCCAATGCGTAGTTTACCTCATTGTATAATGCTTAGATTGCGCTTTACCTCATTGGATAATGCTTAGTTGACGCTTTAACTCATTGGCTATACTTAATTGACGCTTTACCTCATTGGATAATGCTTAGATGACACTTCACCTCATTGGATAATGCTTAGATGACACTTTACCTCATTGAATAATGCTTAGATGACGCTTTACATCATTGTATAATGCTTAGATGGCGCCTTACCTCATTGTATAATGCTTAGATGACGCCTTACCTCATAGTATAATGCTTAGATAGCGCCTTACCTCATTGTATAATGCTTAGATGACGCCTTACCTCTTGGTATAATGCTTAGATGACCCTTCACCTCATTGGATAATGCTTAGATGACACTTCACCTCATTGGATAATGCTTAGATGACGCTTTACCTCATTGTATAATGCTTAGATTGCGCTTTACCTCATTGAATAATGCTTAGATGACGCTTTAGATCATTGTATAATGCTTAGATGGCGCCTTACCTCATTGTATAATGCTTAGATGACGCCTTACCTCTAAGTATAATGCTTAGATGACGCTTTACCTCATTGTTTAATGCTTAGTTGACGCTTTACCTCATTGTTTAATGCTTAGTTGACGCTTTACCTCATTGTTTAATGCTTAGTTGACGCTTTACCTCATGGTATAATGCTTAGATTGCGCTTTACCACATTGGATAATGCTTAGATGACGCTTTAACTCCTTGGCTAATGCTTAGATGACGCTTTACCTCATTGTATAATGCTTAGATTGCGCTTTACCTATGTAGAGCTGGGAATAACCCTTGAAGATTGGGAGAGCTATTTTTGAAGATTCCAAGCGGACTGAAACACTTAGAATTAAATGGTTCGATTTCGGCGTGGGCGAGACTCTAAATGACTGGAAAAAATCGCGGAAAGAATCGACGAGTGGACAATGGCGATTAAAATTAAACTGCTAAGGTTTATTTCTGGTTATAAACTTTGGTTATAACGGGCGGAGACAGGCACAAAATCGCTATACGTCTTGTTCTCCTTCACAATACAAATCTAACTGACTTTTTGTTTTTAAATTTCTCAAAACATAAAAACGGCTTACACGGCGCGCGATATTTTTCAGGCAGATCGCGTTTTATATATTATTCACGTACAATCGCGCTTAAATTCTAATATTTTATACACATAATACTTCATAATTTTAAAGGGTTAATACATTCCAATATAAGTTTCAACACCCTCATTGGCCAATGCTTAGATGACGCTTTACCTCATTGTATATTGCTTAGATGACAATTTACCTCATTGGATAATGCTTAGATGACAAAATACCTCATTGTATAATGCTTAGATGACGCTTTACCTCATTGGATAATGCTTAGATGACAAAATACCTCATTGTATAATGCTTAGATGACACTTTATCTAATTGTATAATGCGTAGATTGCGCTTTACCTCAATGTATACTGCTTAGATGACGCCTTACTTCATTGTGTAATGCTTAGATGACGCCTTACCTCATTGTATAATGCTTAGATGACACTTTACCTCATTGAATAATGCTTAGATGGGGCTTTACCACATTGGATAATGCTTAGATGACGCTTTACCTCATTGGCTAAAGCTTAGATGACGCTTTACCTCCTTGGCTAAAGCTTAGATGACGTTTTAACTCCTTGGCTAATGCTTAGATGACGCTTTACCACATTGGATAATTCTTAGATGACGCTTTACCTCATTGGATAATGCTAAGATGACGCTTTACCTCATTGGATAATGCTAAGATGACGCTTTATCTAATTGTATAATGCTTAGATGACGCTTTATCTAATTGTATAATGCTTAGATGACGCTTCACCTCATTGGATAATGCTTAGATGACGCTTTACCACATTGGCTAATGCTTAGATGACGCTTTACCTCATTGTATAATGCTTAGATGGCGCCTTACCTCATGGTATAATGCTTAGATGACGCCTTACCTCATGGTATAATGCTTAGATGACGCTTTACCTCATTGTTTAATGCTTAGTTGACGCTTTACCTCATTGTTTAATGCTTAGTTGACGCTTCACCTCATTCTTTGTCACATGGTTTTTATGTCAAGGTTGAAGGCGTTTTAACACTTATTGTCTTACATTATCGTGTCAGGTTATCACTCCATTCTGACAAATTTTAATCTTTATTTTTAATTAACTTAATGGATAATGGGGGTATGAAAGTAATCTTAATTCACCGTAGATAATGCCTTCATCTCTTATTGGTTACGCATAATGACGTTTTATCCTATTGGTAAATAATAGTAATATGGCTTTTTTAACGCCTTCTGCTATTGCCAATGCGTAGTTGACTTTTTACCTTATTTGTTAATGCTTAGATGACGCTTTACCTCATTGGATAATGCTTAGATGACGCTTTACGTCATTGGCTAGTGCTTTGATGGCGCTTTACATCATTGGCTAATGCTTAGATGACGCTTTACATCATTGGCTAATGCTTAGATGACGCTTTACATCATTGGCTAATGCTTCGATGACGCTTTACCTCATTGGATAATGCTTAGATGACGCTTTACATCATTGGCTAATGCTTCGTTGACGCTTTACCTCATTGGATAATGCTTTGAGGAACAGATTAGATTACTGTTGGAGACGAACATTTTAATATTATAATACCTCTTGTTTTGAAAATTTAGGGTTTTGAAATTATGACTGAATTTAAAATCCCCTCTTCACACTCCGGTGAAGTACGATAGAAGGTGTTTCCCAAATCCTATATTGGACCAATAAACTAGTGGATCCGAATCTAGATAGTGTGCTTGTGCAGAGCCGCTTCGAATTGTAGCGCTGCAGTGTCCGATATTGGAAATATTTCCACTCAAATTTAATTGAATTGATGTTAGGTCTAATATCTTTAGTTCATTATCGAACGTTTTTGCGCACGTGGTTTCTATTTGGGTGGAAACGTTTCGCAATTCTCTCGGTAGGAGCGCTGGAATTTTATGAATGACGTTTTTGTTTAAGGATATCGTGCATTAGTTTATGAATAATACATGTTTCTTCACAAATCAGTTTGAAGGGTAACATTAAAGGGTTCGACTCTCCCAAGTAACAGATAATGAGATATGTTTGAAATTGGGACCCAGATTTTTCTTTATACTCCATTAAGTTAAGCTTCCAAGACAGTGGCTCCCTCTTGCAGGCCCGTAGGCAGTATTTTTGAGTTGAGGGGGCCCAACAAATTCCTAAGAGGGTCCCCTTAAAAATCTATTTCTTTCTAAAGAACTGAGGCTATGATTACTTTAAAATGAGTTTAAAGGATCACATGGTCCACACCACACTGGCGTTTGAAATTGGAACACGTGTTTTAAATAGACACGTATTAAATTTTTTAACACATAAATTGAAGTTGAATTACCAATCAGATTAGTTGGGTCTTAATTTCTTTGTGTTTTTAGCACAAATTTATCCATACCTGGACTTACGATGACTTGATAAATCTCATGCGAGCCGATAGCGAATCTAAAACGGTGTAAACTGAGAACAAATCGAGAACGTTCTATTATTCTGAAACATAGAACGTCACTACACGGAGGGAATAAAAATAATTAAGCCTCAGTTAGTATACTTGGATAAAGCTGAATAAACGACGACACTAACAAGAAAAATGAAATCCTAGTTAGTGTAGTACTTGATTACATTATTGTTTCTGCTACAGCTAAAACCTTCAACTTCAAATGGTGGAAGTGGTACGAATATAGTAAAGCAAGGTACATGACAGTAAATAACAAAGTTTGGACATTACAAAAAACCATTCATAGTGCAAGGTCACATTTAAAAAGCAATTCCCACGTTCAGGATGTCGGTTTCTTCACCACTTCCGCCCGACAGTTTTCTTATTTGCTGTTTTACCGTCCTCACTGTCCGCTCTGCTTGGCCGTTTGATTGAGGGTGATACGGCGCTATCGTGATGTGGCGTATTCCATTTCTCCGAACGAACTCCCCGAACTTTTCGCTGGTGAAGCAAGTTGCGTTGTCAGATACGAGAGTTCTTGGTATTCCGAATCGAGCCATCATGGGTCTAAGTGAAAGAATGGCACACTCGGTTGACGTGGTGGAAACGATATCCACCTCCATCCATTTTGAGTACGCGTCTACGACGATGAATATCAGCTTTCCTTCAACAGGCGAAATCGCAATGCACTCTAGTCCATGGTTTCGTGGCTGCGGGCCATGGTGATAATTTCTTGGCTGGTTCGGCTGCTGTGGACTGACAAGAGTTGCATTGTGCGCAAAAATGGGAGATGTCATTGTCCATTCCTGGCCACCAGAACGTGGATCTTCCTAAAGACTTCATTCTCACGATACCTTGATGCGGATCATGTAGCTGGTGAAGTATATCCTGTCTTAACGTTTCGGGTACAACGACTCTCTGACCAGACATGAAAACGCCATTCATTCATCGTTTGTATACGATTTGATTATCATACGCCGCCAGCAGAAATGCCCATCTCTGTATTCGTGCGGCCGCTGTTTGTGGCACAGGTTTCTTTTCCGAAAGCAGACTGACCAGTCGCTGGTGATCCGTCAATAGTTTAAGTCGTCTTCCGAGCAAGTAATCGCGAAATTTTACCACTCCGTATACCAGAGATAAGGCCTCCTTTTCAAGTTGGGAATAGTTTTTCTCGGCCGGTGTAAGCGTCCGTGATGCGAATGATATTGGCCGTTCCTCCCCGTTGATGTAGTGTGAGATGACGACTCCAATGCCCACAGGTGATGCGTCGCAGGCCAGCATGATATCTGCATTCGGGTTGAAGTGAACCAGGATCGAAGAGTCTAATAGCAGCTGTTTTGCCTTCACGAAAGTACTGGAGTGCTCCTTCGTCCAATTCCACAATGACGCTTTCTCTAGGAGTCGATATAGCGGCTTCAATTCTGTAGCGTAATTTGGAATGAGCTTGGCCTAATAATTGATAAGTCCCAAGAATGACCTCAATTCTTCAACGGATTTTGGCTCAGGGGCGTCTGCTATGGCTGACGTCTTGGCAGCTTGCGGGTGAAGTCCTTCACCGTCCAGGTGATATCCCAGGAAATCCAGTGAAGTTTTGGCAAACTGGCATTTCTCTCGCCTGAGTCTCAAGTTAGCATCGTTGAATTTTTGCTAAAGCGAATCCAGTCTTCTGATATGGTCGTGATCATCGAGTGCTCCGAGCAAGATGTCATCCTGAAACGGTATTACACCAGGCTCGTTTCTTAGCAACGCCTCCATATGCTTCTGAAAGACAGCAGACGCCGATGATATCCCGTACGGCATGTACTTGTATTGATATAAGCCCTTCTGCGTGTTGATTACGACCAGATCCTTGGGTTCCTCATCCAACGCCAGTTGACTACATGCTTCGCGCATGCCAAGGCGAGAGAACACCTTGCAACGACCCAGCTTGGCAAATATATCTTCTGCCTTAGGAAGTGGATAGTTTTCAGTTTCGATTTGTTGGTTAGCCGTCAGCTTGAAATCGCCTCATATTCTGATACCTCCGCTCGACTTTAATATTGGTACGATGGGTGCTGCTGACTGTGCGAAAGGTATCGGTGATATTATGCCATCTCTTTCTAATCTTTGGAGTTCGGCGTCTACTTTCTCTTTGTAGGCTTAAGGTACTGTCCGTGCCTTGCAGAACTTCGGAGCCGTGTCTGATTTTCGATGGAGATGTACTTGGACGCCGACAAGATCGCCCCTCGTCTTAAGATCGAACACCTTTTCGTCCTTTTTAAGTACTTTCTTTAACGCTTCGTCTGAATCGGGGAGCCACTGTACCGTACTGGTCTGCGACCGGACATTCTTTTCCAGGATTTGAAGCGTGGTGGACAACCATGATCTTCCGCATAGAGTGGGTCCCTTACCCTTGTAGATTATTATCGGAAGAGTCTCTTCTCGGGCACGATATTCGACCTTTACAGCACAAATGCCGAGAACGTTGACCTGATGACCGGAAAAAGATTTTAGTGAGATATCAGTTTCTTTTAACATATTTGGTGAGATGATTCCTTCTGCATTTCCACTGGAAATTAGTGAGAAAGCTGATGCCGTGTCGATCTCCATGGTGACATCAGTACCGTTAATCTTGCATGTTAATTTATACGGGCCAGGAACCACTCCCTTGGGTTGATGTGGTAAGTGATTGAGATTGTTCTCTTGTGGGTTCCGGATCGTGGTTAAGTCGAAAACGTCGTATTCATTCTCCACGCTCGTTCTATCCGCTATATGATTCGTTCGAGGCTCCTTCCTAGCCGTTGCACTGCGACATGCTCTCGCAATGTGTCCCTTCTTTTTACATAGGTGACAAGTTGAATTTTTAAATCTACACGAGTCCTGGGTATGGTCAGAATCATTGTACCTTGTGCATTTTCTTTCGCGATCCTGATGAGACGGTTGAGATGGTCTAGATCGTCGGTGTCTCGCTTGTTTTGGGTGCTTTTTCTTTGATAACTCCGAGAGTAGCTGAACTTGCTCCGAGGGGTTGGTATTCGACTGGCTCTTCATAATGCCGACGTTCGTGGATGCCTGTTCCATGGCCTGCGCTATGCTCATAGCCTTCTGCAATGTTAGGTTGTCCTCAGCCAGGGGCGTACCGAAGAGAGTACGTTTGGGGGGGGGGGGGAGGTAAGTGAAATTTGCCAAGTAAAAACCTAAGTTTGTCAAGTCGTCTAAGTTTGGATTGTTACGGTAGATTTCAATTTAAATGTTACATTAAAATTATAATCGGTGGCGCCATCCGCTGTTAGCGGTGGGAACTATATACTATACAATTGAATTAATGGTACTAATGTACTTTGGAAGTTATAGATGGCGCCACCCGTATAATGATAGAGTTGACGGCTGAGTCACTCAGCCTGAGTGCGCCGACTGGAAATTTCAGAATTTGTTTTGCGAAACCACGACTAAAGAACGCGCCTATGTCATTCTAGCAGTACTATTCCCAATTCAATGGCGAAAACGGCTCGGCGTCTAGTTATATTCATTGAGTTGGGAATAAATAGAGGTACAACTAAATCTGGCTGGCGCGGGACCAATTTCGTTCAATAAGGAAACTTATTCAACTTTATCGTTCTACCGTGGCGGCATCTGTATCTAGTGGTGGAAACTATATTGCATTTGAATTTTTTCGCGAATCTGATGTGAAATTGAAATGAATGATTACTCGTAACAAACAAACCTTTGAAGTTGTTTAAAAATAATTTTATTCTGTCAACACGATCCTTTTTAACTCAAGTTACGGTGAGTTAGCTAATAATTATTTATTTTCAGCCATGTAACTTTACAAAATATAGATGGCGCTACCGCCTAATTATAAAGATGATATCGTACAGTCTTATCAGAACAGGTCCTGCGTAACCATGGCAACCGAAATCGTAATTTTAATTCTAGCAGTATTATTCCCAATTCAATGGTTATATTGAGTGAAGCATTTGCGTACTCTCTTTATATATAAAGTGAGATACACGAAGAAGAAAACAGAGATTGAACGATGTACAGCAATTTAAAAATCCCATCAAACGCGCCTACTATTTTCTCGTCGTGTATCCTGCTGTAGTAAAAAATAGATACATTTCATCCTGACGAATACTAGATTTTGTTTAACTGAACTGCTTTGAATAACTGGAATTATTCATACCCAAATATAACATAAACAATTCAAACACTTATTACTGAAATATTAACGTAAGAACAACCGACACTGTATCACACCATATGATCACACGTTATCTTTACCCAACGCTACTTTAGGAATATTGGCTTGTGAAATTTTCACTTTCCTAAAGAATATCACTATAATATTCACTACTTACCTAATTTTCCCTAAGTAAAAAAAACTGTAACATCGCCTATAGAAATTAAAACTATTTTTGTAAATTTTATACAGATTGCCAAATTTAACGTAGAAAATGAACACTGAAATAATAACGAACAACCGATATTCTCTATCACGCGTCTATCTGCCTTTCAATTTTATAAGGTGCTGTAGGAAAAATGACTATTTAAAAAGCTTTTACCACAAGGCTGAACTAAAGTTCCGACACACTAGCTGCCTATCGTAGAAATCAGGTCTTGTAAGTTATACATAAGGAGAAGCAACTACATAGCAATCTCAAACATGCTGGGAAATTCTAAATGATTTGTTGCCATATCGTTTACTATCGATTTAGGAATTTTTTTAAATTAACTAACATGTTTCATAATTTTCATTTTGCCAAGTCCACTTCGATTTACCAACTCTACAAAACTTTGGGGGGGGAGCCTCCCCCCTGTCCCCCCCAAAGGTACGTCCCTGTCCTCAGCCAGTAATCGTTTCTGTAGCGAGTCGTCCATGCATCCGCAAACTATACGGTCCCTCAACATGTTGTCTAATGTCGTTCCGTAGTTGCAGAATTCTGACATGCGACGTAGCTCAGATAGGTACTTAGCGATGGTTTCCCCGGTTTTTCGGCTTCTCGAATTGAACTTAAAACGCTCGGAGGGTACTGGATTGAAGTATCCAGCCAGTGCTGCAACCAGTTCGTCAAAAGTTCTATCGGTGGGTTTATCGGGTCCAACAATATTCCGTAACGTGGCGTATGTGGTGGGTCCAATGACTGTTAACAACACCGCCTTCTTCTTGGGCTCATCCGTGATGTCGTTCGCCACGAAGTACTGCTTCATCCTTTCAGCATAGAATGTCCACGCCTCCGTTTGCTCATCGAACTGACTGAAATGACTCGTGGTCGACATGGCTTTCACCAATGCTTGTCGCTCCCGGTCCGGTTTGCCGCTGGAAAGTTATTGGAACTCCGATCCGATCTCCGTCGCCAATTTGTTGTGTACGATCTCATAAGAAGTACACATTGTAACTAAAACATATTTATTGATAAAATATCATATTGAGAAAGGTTACACACTGCGTGCCTGTCAATAGGTTGCCGGTGTTTATATACAGCTAGATTGTCACGTGATACGATAAGCATGATAAGAAGTTGGTTTTTTATACGAAATATACAAAACAGTTTTTACCACAAATTTATCCATACTTGGACTTATAATGACTTGATTAATCTCACGCGAGCCGATAGCGAATCTAAAATGGTGTAAACTGAGAACAAATAGAGAACGTTCTATTATTCTGAAACATAGAACGTCACTACACGGAGGGAATAAAATAATTAAGCCTCAGTTAGTATACTTGGATAAAGCTGAATAAATGACGACACTAACAAGAAAAATGAAATCCTAGTTAGTGTAGTACTTGATTACATTATTGTTTCTGCTACAGCTAAAACCTTCAACTTGAAATGGTGGAAGTGGTACGAATATAGTAAAGCAAGGTACACGACAGTAAATAACAAAGTTTGGACATTACAAAAAACCATTCACTAGTGCAAGGTCACATTTAAAAACAAAATAAATTTTCTAACGTTTTTGGGCGCACTATAAAGTTTTATTTACATTTTAAATAAACTTTATAGTGCACTCAAAAACGTTATTAAATTTATTTGTTTTTAAATAGTTTGGACAGTTAAACTTAACTTAATATAATATGTGAATAGGATATTTTTTATTGATTTTGTTTACTTTGATATTTTTCTAGGGGCACAACGATATTTTTGAGAGGGAACGATGGGGCACTTTCAGGAAATTTAACTTAAATAAAGTCATTTAAATATAACATGTCATATCCGTTCCAGTTCACCTTCCGTACCACTTAACGCCGAGATCGGACAAGGCCAAATACATCTTCGTGGTGCGCAACCCGAAGGACGCGTTGGTGTCTTTCTTCCACCACACTCGTCTTCTCGGCTACTGCTTCGAAAACGGAGACTTTGACACTTATTTCGACATCTTTATGAATGGCAAGAACGATTTCGGCGAGTACTTCGATTTCGTCCTGTCCTGGTACGAACACCGCCACGACGCCAATGTCCTCTTCGTGTACTACGAGGACATGAAGAAGGACATCCGCAAAGAGATCCTACGACTGGCCAACTTCATCGACCCACAGATTGCTCAGAAAATCGAAGAGAATCCGGACATCATGGAACGCATTGTTGAGAACTCCAGCGTATCGAACATGAAGCGATTGAACGAGGGCATGAGTGACCCTTGGGAACAGTTCGGAGGCAAAGACACCGATTTGTCCAAATTACCCATTCCCAAGGGTCTGATTCACTTCTTGGAATATCTGCGCGATAATCCTTACGAGTTGCCTGAGGAAGAAAAAACAAACGAAAACCGGCAGTTCATCCGGAAGGGTATCGTCGGTGACTGGAGGAACACTTTCTCCGAAGAGCAGAACAAAAGGATGAATGAAAAAATTGAAGCCAAATTAAAAGGCACTGATATGTACACGTTTTGGAAAGAAGGCGGTTATTTATAATCGTTTTTACTTTTGAAATCGATTCATAATAATTGTTACTTTAGGAATCGATTTTTGAAACACAAAGTTACGGTTTGATCCGTGCTTGCTGGTCGGTTGGTTGTTCTTTTGTTTTTGTGATTTACGACGAGTAAAATAAAATTTAAATTTAAAACTGGCGATGGTAAAAAATCAAGTAATTAAAAACTACTTATGTAATATTATTGCTTAGATTTTACAATTTTGATATTACGGTTTTGCCCAAATATATATATTGTGGTATATTCGTTATCGTGTTCAAACAATCATTCCAAAACTTTTATTATTAAAATAAATATTTTCTAGCTTTTGTAAAAGAGTGACTACTATTATTACAACTAATTTCACACAATAAAACTTAAATCAATGAAGTAAACTTTAATCTTTATATAGTGTCTTTAGAAAATTATAAAATATTATTTATAAATTTACTAAAGTTGAAAAATCTTTATATATATATAAATATATAAACTATTCGCGACCGAAACGAGTCTAGGTGGCGTAACGATGCTAGCTTCTTCCAGGTAGCACCTATGATCTAGCGTCTGCTACAAACAAATTAAAAAGTCATAAGAACGTTTTTTCTGAAATAAACTTATCAAAATATAAGCACACGATGCAAAATATTATATTAAAATTCAAATATCATTATTTACAAAGTAAAATTTACCAATAACGATGAAGAAATACTATAATTAGAGGTCGGCGTTTGAATAAGAAATTATACGATTGTTTATATTTATCCATAACCGAGAATGATTAATTTTGCATGTTAAATCGTTGTTTAATCGTATAATTTATTCGTATAAAACAAATAATACTAATTTTAATGATTAATTGAAATTTTTGCGGTTAATTTATTTGTTCCGCCGACCTCTAACTATAATAGCGTCTGCTTTAGCTGCTACCTAATTACATTTTAATAACGAACCAAGGGGGGGGGGGCGTAGCGATAGTTTTCGGTCGCAAATAATTAATAGATGTGACATTTTAATGAAATTTGAGAGTCAACTTTTAAATTGGTAATAAACTTTAAAGCAGCCTATGCAAGACGTTATTAAAAATTAAAATTAACTAAATAAGACAGTTGCATATCAAAAGCTAGTCACACTTGTATTTGCCACCAATAATTATTATAATAACGTAGGCGACGCTCCTATTGACTGAAGACAGTATCAGTCACGTGCTTCCTCCCTGCTAGAACAGTCCGGCTGTTTATTGGATAGTCAAGAGTTTTTAAAGACGGGGGCCTTGATAACAGCATTATCTGGTAAACTGCCGCTGGATATAGTTGTCGTTTTCGAGAGGCCTCCAAAATAAGTAAGTCTGAAATTTGGACTTCGTCGATAACACTATTTTTAGAGTTACTTTATGTTGTAGGAGTTTATAGCGTTAAGAGTCTAAATATTAATAACTACAAATTAATAAAGTTTAATTTTTATTGTTTTAATGCGAAGTTATATAGATATATTTTGAAGGTATGAATTATTACCCTGGTGCCTAAAGTTTTAGCTCAGCTGATTATTATTATTAACTTTTTAATAAATGCACATTTTTATTGTTTAAATATCTTCCCATTTTAATATTTAAACCTCTTCCCATTTTAATATTTAAAAATCTTCCCATTTTAATATTTAAAAATCTTCCCATTTTAATATTTAAACATCTTCCCATTTTAATATTTTAGTATCCTCCCATTTTAATATTTTAATATCTTCCCATTTTAATATTTTAATATCTTCCCATTTTAATATTTTAATATCTTCCCATTTTAATATTTAAACCTCTTCCCATTTTAATATTTTAATATCTCCCCATTTTAATATTTAAACATCATCCCATTTTAATATTTAAATATCTTCCCATTTTAATATTTAAACATCTTCCCATTTTAATATTTAAACATCTTCCCATTTTAATATTTAAACATCTTCCCATTTTAATATTTAAATATCTTCCCATTTTAATATTTTAGTATCTTTCCATTTTAATATTTAAACATCTTCCCATTTTAATATTTAAACATCTTCTCATTTTAATATTTAAACATCTTCCCATTTTAATATTTAAACCTTTTCCAATTTTAATATTTAAACATCTTCCCATTTTAATATTTTCAAATTTTAATATTTAAATATTTTCCCATTTTAATATTTAAACATCTTCCCATTTTAATATTTTAGTATCCTCCCATTTTAATATTTTAGTACCTTCCCATTTTAATATTTTAATATCTTCCCATTTTAATATTTTAATATTTTACCATTTTAATATTTTAATATCTCCCCATTTTAATATTTTAATATTTAAACATCTTCCCATTTTAATATTTTCAAATTTTAATATTTAAATATTTTCCCATTTTAATATTTAAACATCTTCCCATTTTAATATTTTAGTATCCTCCCATTTTAATATTTTAGTACCTTCCCATTTTAATATTTTAATATCTTCCCATTTTAATATTTTAATATTTTACCATTTTAATATTTTAATATCTCCCCATTTTAATATTTTAATATCTCCCCATTTTAATATTTTAATATCTCCCCATTTTAATATTTAAACATCTTCCCATTTTAATATTTAAACATCTTCCCATTTTAATATTTAAACCTTTTCCTATTTTATTATTTAAACATCTTCCCATTTTAATATTTAAATATCTTCCCCATTTTAATATTTAAACATCTTCCCATTTTAATATTTAAACATCTTCCCATTTTAATATTTAAACCTTTTCCCATTTTAATATTTAAACATCTTCCCATTTTAATATTTAAATATCTTCCCATTTTAATATTTTAGTATCTTTCCATTTTAATATTTAAACATCTTCCCATTTTAATATTTAAACATCTTCTCATTTTAATATTTAAACATCTTCCCATTTTAATATTTAAACCTTTTCCCATTTTAATATTTTAACATCTTCCCATTTTAATATTTTCAAATTTTAATATTTAAATATTTTCCCATTTTAATATTTAAACATCTTCCCATTTTAATATTTTAGTATCCTCCCATTTTAATATTTTAGTACCTTCCCATTTTAATATTTTAATATCTTCCCATTTTAATATTTTAATATTTTACCATTTTAATATTTTAATATCTCCCCATTTTAATATTTTAATATCTCCCCATTTTAATATTTTAATATCTCCCCATTTTAAGATCTCCCCATTTTAATATTTAAACATCTTCCCATTTTAATATTTAAACATCTTCCCATTTTAATATTTAAACCTTTTCCTATTTTATTATTTAAACATCTTCCCATTTTAATATTTAAATATCTTCCCCATTTTAATATTTAACCATCTTCCCATTTTAATATTTAAACCTTTTCCTATTTTATTATTTAAACATCTTCCCATTTTAATATTTAAATATCTTCCCCATTTTAATATATAAATATCTTCCCAATTTTTTTACTCGTTTGTAAATTTGCAAATAACTTAAAATAAATTACAATAGGGTCATTCCATGTCAATTCGACTAGCGGAAAATTTGCCTAATTTCTAATTTTAATCATATTTATTCTACGAGTATAGTAGCTTAAGAAAACTCGTTTCCCAAAGTTTTAGACTTGTAATTAAATTATTTGCAAAGTTATAATTTTTTTTAAATTTTGGGTTATTTTCGATTTAAAATATTTTAAAATGAGTTTTTCTCGAATATTTTGGTACCTAATAGACATATACCAAAGATAATATGCAATTTAAGTAAAATTTAGTGCTGTATCCGAATATGGGAGTCAAATTTCGCTAAAAAAATTACGAAACGAAATAATTGACTACTTGAGGGGACCAATAGACTCCCAGATTTCGACTTGTACTCCAACTTCAATTTTTTTTATTTTATTTTGGGCCCAACAGGCTAGTTACTTTAAATTATGAATGGCATCAATGATAAATTATTTTAAAGCAGAAAAAAATTATTATAATGTTAAAAAAAAACACGAAACGAAATACTTTACTATTTGCGGGGTTCAATAGACTCCCAAATTTCGACTTGTACTCCATCTCAATTTTTTTTCAAAATTTTATATTTTGGGCCCAACAGGCTAGATACTTTAAATTATGAATGGCATCAATGAGAAATTATTTTAAACCGGAATGTTTATTTTATTATTCCAAAAAAGAATCAAATATTTAAAAGGAAAGTAGGAAACCAAATTATTTCAACTTTCTTTTTGATTGAAGCCCATTTGAAGTTGATGGACTTTGCACTTCACAAAGAACATTGGATTCAGGAATCCAACACAAGTATTCTCTAAGTTCTCTTCTTGGCCAGTGGTATGATGTTACTAAACCAGGAGGGTGCAAAAATTTTACGAAAGTTTCGTCATTTTCATCTGAAATTTCAACCAAAACACCGAAGTATATCTTTCCATCGTAAACGCAGGCAACAAATTTCCCTGGTGTTCATTCTGTGAGTGCGGATGTTCCCATTTCTTTACATTACTTCCCACGGACAATTTGAAATTTTCTATATCTCCGGAAAGTCTGGAAATATTTAGTAAAAAATGAAAAGTATTTCATTTCGTGTTTTTTTAACAATATAATAATTATTTTTTTCTGCTTTAAAATAATTTCTCATTGATGCCATTCATAATTTAAAGTAACTAGCCTGTTGGGCCCAAAATTTAAAATTTTGAATTTTTTTCAAGGTGGAGTACAAGTCTAAATCTGGGAGTCTATTGGACCCCTCAAGTAGTCAATTATTTCGTTTCGTAATTTTTAGCGAAATTTGACTCCCATATTCGGATTCAGCACTAAATTTATACTTAATTTGCATATTATCTTTGGTATATGTCTATTAGATACCAAAATATTCGAGAAAAACACATTTTAAAGATTTAAAATCGAAAATAACCCAAAATTAAAATTTTATTTATAAATTTGCAAATAATTTAATTACAAGTCTAAAACTTTGTGAAACGAGTTTTCTTAAGCTACTATACTCGTAGAAAAATACTATTGAAATTATAAATTAGGCAAATTTTCCGCTAGTCGAATTGACATGGAATGACCCAATACATACATTTTATCAATATATTTTATATGAGATATATAATTAAGGGTTAAAGTCCACTATGTAGAATTAATAGCAAAAACCAATTAATTTAATCGATTCTTTGAAAAAGAATACTCTAATGGCAAAAAAAGCTAAAATTCAAAATAGCTAAACAATAACGTCATCAGGAACCCATTGTTGAGTATAATAATTAGAAAACAGGTTTGGTCCCGTTTCGCCGCTTTTCCATTTTGTCGCCTTCCATTTTATTATTCATTATAGTTTTTACATCAATTTCTAATAACAAGGGCCTTATCATAATGCAGGTGGCAATGATAGAGCCGACAGTTGCTTTAAATTCAAAGTCGAAAATATGTACTACTAGCAAGCACGATGGTATAATACGCCGTTTAATTCTTGACCGAAATGAATCTAGATGACGCTTGCTTCTCCGAGGTTGCGCCTATGATCTAGCGTATGCAATAAACTGATCAAAATATAAGCAAACAATGCAAAAATTATATTAAAATGGAAGTATCATAATTTATAAAGTCAAATTTACGAATTATGATGAGGAAAAACTAATAGCGTCTGGCTTAGCCGCTACCTATCTAGGTTTCAATGGCGAACCAAAGGTGGCGTTGCGATAGTTTTCTGACCAAATCTAGAGTGTCAGTGTCAAAAATTAGCATTAAATAATAATAATAAGTGTCATATTTAATTATATTATGTTACTTATGTTATCAGTAATTATGTGGACCAACTGACATACTTCTGGATAATTGTTATAGTTAGTGTCTCTCCAGTCGAGTTATTTTCTACTAGTCTGTTTAAAATTTTGGCAAGAGCGGTCTTCTATCTCCTCGAGGTTTAAAGAAGCCTTAATGCGCTTGGCTCAAATTTAAACACTTGGATAATTTACCTCAAACCAAAAGCCTTTTTGAAGGCTAATTAGTTATTATTTTAAACAGTCTTTTTGAAGACTATTAATAGCTACCTTTTGAAACGGCCCTTTTCAAGGCCATTAGTAGAGACTAGCTACATTTTCAAACAGGCTTTTTAAGACTATTTTTACTTTTTTCAAACAGGCTTTTTAAGACTATTTTTACTTTTTTCAAACAGACTTTTTAAGGCTATTTTTACTTTTTTTCAAACAGCCTTTTTAAGGCTATTTTTACTTTTTTTCAAACAGCCTTTTTAAGGCTATTTTTACTTTTTTCAAACAGCCTTTTAAGGCTATTTTTACTTTTTTCAAACAGCCTTTTTAAGTAAAAATACAAAATTAAAAGAGCTCAGCTTGAAATAGCGCGAAAGTAGACAATGGCCAAAGTAGTCTTCCCCCTTAACGGAGAATCTCCGAAACTCCCGTAACACGTCGCCTTCTACAAGGCAGAATTCGTAACAAACACTTAGCAAATGCACGCGGAACGATAGAGTGTTATATCCAGGTAGGCACTACTATTATTTATCCAAGGTTGCAGTAAAGCGTTTTTTACGTAAGACCATAAGCCTATCATAAGGTCCCCAAAAGTAAAGGTCTAGCGTAGAGCCCCATGTTTACGGCATTGTCCAAGTGAGAAGAAAATGAACGTACGACGATAGGGCAGTAGCGACATCTTCTTTTCAAAATTTCTACGCCTAAATTATTATCTTACTTGGTAGAGCAGCCACGCTCGGGTTGATATATGCCGCACAAAACGCGTCTAAATCTCAAATTTGAAAAATAAATACCTTCAGAAACAAGTTATCCTATTTCTAATAGCCATTTTTAGGTTCTAATGAATCATTTGGCAAAAGATAAGCGTTAATTTTAAGTTTTTAAGCGATAAAATTGCGAATAAGCCTTGGCTACGGTGCTAAGGGTTCGCGGCGGAGATTTCTCCCACGTGGTTCTAAGTTTAAAACGTTCGCGCACGGCTTGCGCGCATTCATAATCCATTTCGCTAAATTTATTTCAGAAATGCATAGTTGAGGACGTAGCCACTAGGGGGTGCAGATTTTGAATACCTTCCTCTTAATAACGGGTATGTGATCGTCGATTATTTGGCCTAGACCTTTGCTTAAATATTTATAAATTATATTAATCTTATATTTAATTAAATATTTATAAATTATATTAATCTTATATTTAATTAAATATTTATAAATTATATTAATCTTATATTTAATTAAATATTTATAAATTATATTAATCTTATATTTAATTAAATATTTATAAATTATATTAATCTTATATTTAATTAAATATTTATAAATTATATTAATATTATATTTAATTAAATATTTATAAATTATATTAGTCTTATATTTAATTAAATATTTATAAATTATATTAATCTTATATTTAATTAAATATTTATAAATTATATTAATCTTATATTTAATTAAATATTTATAAATTATATTAATCTTATATTTAATTAAATATTTATAAATTATATTAATCTTATATTTAATTAAATATTTATAAATTATATTAATATTATATTTAATTAAATATTTATAAATTATATTAGTCTTATATTTAATTAAATATTTATAAATTATATTAATCTTATATTTAATTAAATATTTATAAATTATATTAATCTTATATTTAATTAAATATTTATAAATTATATTAATCTTATATTTAATTAAATATTTATAAATTATATTAATCTTATATTTAATTAAATATTTATAAATTATATTAATCTTATATTTAATTAAATATTTATAAATTATATTAATCTTATATTTAATTAAATATTTATAAATTATATTAATATTATATTTAATTAAATATTTATAAATTATATTAGTCTTATATTTAATTAAATATTTATAAATTATATTAATCTTATATTTAATTAAATATTTATAAATTATATTAATCTTATATTTAATTAAATATTTATAAATTATATTAATCTTATATTTAATTAAATATTTATAAATTATATTAATCTTATATTTAATTAAATATTTATAAATTATATTAATATTATATTTAATTAAATATTTATAAATTATATTAGTCTTATATTTAATTAAATATTTATAAATTATATTAATCTTATATTTAATTAAATATTTATAAATTATATTAATCTTATATTTAATTAAATATTTATAAATTATATTAATCTTATATTTAATTAAATATTTATAAATTATATTAATATTATATTTAATTAAATATTTATAAATTATATTAATCTTATATTTAATTAAATATTTATAAATTATATTAATCTTATATTTAATTAAATATTTATAAATTATATTAATCTTATATTTAATTAAATATTTATAAATTATATTAATCTTATATTTAATTAAATATTTATAAATTATATTAATATTATATTTAATTAAATATTTATAAATTATATTAGTCTTATATTTAATTAAATATTTATAAATTATATTAATCTTATATTTAATTAAATATTTATAAATTATATTAATCTTATATTTAATTAAATATTTATAAATTATATTAATCTTATATTTAATTAAATATTTATAAATTATATTAATCTTATATTTAATTAAATATTTATAAATTATATTAATATTATATTTAATTAAATATTTATAAATTATATTAGTCTTATATTTAATTAAATATTTATAAATTATATTAATCTTATATTTAATTAAATATTTATAAATTATATTAATCTTATATTTAATTAAATATTTATAAATTATATTAATCTTATATTTAATTAAATATTTATAAATTATATTAATCTTATATTTAATTAAATATTTATAAATTATATTAATCTTATATTTAATTAAATATTTATAAATTATATTAATCTTATATTTAATTAAATATTTATAAATTATATTAATATTATATTTAATTAAATATTTATAAATTATATTAGTCTTATATTTAATTAAATATTTATAAATTATATTAATCTTATATTTAATTAAATATTTATAAATTATATTAATCTTATATTTAATTAAATATTTATAAATTATATTAATCTTATATTTAATTAAATATTTATAAATTATATTAATCTTATATTTAATTAAATATTTATAAATTATATTAATATTATATTTAATTAAATATTTATAAATTATATTAGTCTTATATTTAATTAAATATTTATAAATTATATTAATCTTATATTTAATTAAATATTTATAAATTATATTAATCTTATATTTAATTAAATATTTATAAATTATATTAATCTTATATTTAATTAAATATTTATAAATTATATTAATATTATATTTAATTAAATATTTATAAATTATATTAGTCTTATATTTAATTAAATATTTATAAATTATATTAATCTTATATTTAATTAAATATTTATAAATTATATTAATCTTATATTTAATTAAATATTTATAAATTATATTAATCTTATATTTAATTAAATATTTATAAATTATATTAATCTTATATTTAATTAAATATTTATAAATTATATTAATCTTATATTTAATTAAATATTTATAAATTATATTAATCTTATATTTAATTAAATATTTATAAATTATATTAGTCTTATATTTAATTAAATATTTATAAATTATATTAATCTTATATTTAATTAAATATTTATAAATTATATTAATCTTATATTTAATTAAATATTTATAAATTATATTAATCTTATATTTAATTAAATATTTATAAATTATATTAATATTATATTTAATTAAATATTTATAAATTATATTAGTCTTATATTTAATTAAATATTTATAAATTATATTAATCTTATATTTAATTAAATATTTATAAATTATATTAATCTTATATTTAATTAAATATTTATAAATTATATTAATCTTATATTTAATTAAATATTTATAAATTATATTAATCTTATATTTAATTAAATATTTATAAATTATATTAATCTTATATTTAATTAAATATTTATAAATTATATTAATCTTATATTTAATTAAATATTTATAAATTATATTAATCTTATATTTAATTATATATTTATAAATTATATTAATCTTATATTTAATTAAATATTTATAAATTATATTAATCTTATATTTAATTAAATATTTATAAATTATATTAATCTTATATTTAATTAAATATTTATAAATTATATTAATCTTATATTTAATTAAATATTTATAAATTATATTAATCTTATATTTAATTAAATATTTATAAATTATATTAATCTTATATTTAATTAAATATTTATAAATTATATTAATCTTATATTTAATTAAATATTTATAAATTATATTAATCTTATATTTAATTAAATATTTATAAATTATATTAATCTTATATTTAATTAAATAATTATAAATTATAAATCTTATATTTAATTAAATATTTATAAATTATATTAATCTTATATTTAATTAAATATTTATAAATTATATTAATCTTATATTTAATTAAATATTTATAAATTATATTAATCTTATATTTAATTAAATATTTATAAATTATATTAGTCTTATATTTAATTAAATATTTATAAATTATATTAATATTATATTTAATTAAATATTTATAAATTATATTAATATTATATTTAATTAAATATTTATAAATTATATTAATCTTATATTTAATTAAATATTTATAAATTATATTAATCTTATATTTAATTAAATATTTATAAATTATATTAATCTTATATTTAATTAAATATTTATAAATTATATTAATCTTATATTTAATTAAATATTTATAAATTATATTAATCTTATATTTAATTAAATATTTATAAATTATATTAATCTTATATTTAATTAAATATAAATTATATTAATCTTATATTTAATTAAATATAAATTATATTAATCTTATATTTAATTAAATATTTATAAATTATATTAATCTTATATTTAATTAAATATTTATAAATTATATTTATCTTATATTTAATTAAATATTTATAAATTATATTAATCTTATATTTAATTAAATATTTATAAATTATATTAATCTTATATTTAATTAAATATTTATAAATTATATTAATCTTATATTTAATTAAATATTTATAAATTATATTAATCTTATATTTAATTAAATATTTATAAATTATATTAATCTTATATTTAATTAAATATAAATTATATTAATCTTATATTTAATTAAATATAAATTATATTAATCTTATATTTAATTAAATATTTATAAATTATATTAATATTATATTTAATTAAATATTTATAAATTATATTAATATTATATTTAATTAAATATTTATAAATTATATTAATATTATATTTAATTAAATATTTATAAATTATATTAATCTTATATTTAATTAAATATTTATAAATTATATTAATCTTATATTTAATTAAATATTTATAAATTATATTAATCTTATATTTAATTAAATATTTATAAATTATATTAATCTTATATTTAATTAAATATTTATAAATTATATTAATCTTATATTTAATTAAATATTTATAAATTATATTAATCTTATATTTAATTAAATATTTATAAATTATATTAATCTTATATTTAATTAAATATTTATAAATTATATTAATCTTATATTTAATTAAATATTTATAAATTATATTAATCTTATATTTAATTAAATATAAATTATATTTATCTTATATTTAATTAAATATTTATAAATTATATTAATCTTATATTTAATTAAATATTTATAAATTATATTAATCTTATATTTAATTAAATATTTATAAATTATATTAATCTTATATTTAGTTAAATATTTATAAATTATATTAATCTTATATTTAATTAAATATTTATAAATTATATTAATCTTATATTTAATTAAATATAAATTATATTAATCTTATATTTAATTAAATATTTATAAATTATATTAATCTTATATTTAATTAAATATTTATAAATTATATTAATCTTATATTTAATTAAATATTTATAAATTATATTAATCTTATATTTAATTAAATATTTATAAATTATATTAATCTTATATTTAATTAAATATTTATAAATTATATTAATCTTATATTTAATTAAATATTTATAAATTATATTAATCTTATATTTAATTAAATATTTTAGTATTTTAACGTAAAATTTGATCGTGATCAGGAATTGAACTCGGGTCGCATTGTTACCATGAGGATAGTTCACCGCCGAGCCATTGACTTCCTTAGGGAAAATTTTAAAGTAAATGAACCATTATGACAAGGCGGCGTTTTTACCAAACGGATGAATACAATATCTGTGGATATTTCTTATTGAACTTTGTTTTTTAATTTTTGTGAACTTGTTAAAGTCTTTATATTTTACGTATGAAAATTTAAAGGTCAAATCTTGTTTGAGGTTTTTTTTTCCCACGAAAACGTCCAGTTTTGGAGGAACCTTTACAGTGTGTACGTCGTGTTATTTAGCTTATCCGGTTTCATAATAATAACGTCGAAAATTCCTGTTTGTTAATGGTAAGGTGTCGCACTTCTTGCTATAATTAAATTTTCTATTGTTTGGTTTCTAAATTTTTGAAAGAATTTGTTGCTTGATTGCGTTATATTTTTCTTCCGGTTATTTTTTCTTTGAAGCCTGTTCGATGCATGATTTAATATTATATATTTTCTATTAAGTATTTTTGCTCTGAAGCCTGATCGATTGAGTTATTTTATATTTTTCTATTGGTTATTTTTGCTCTGAACAGGGGCGGATTAACCCTTTCGGCGCCTTTAGGCACAGAAAAATTTGGCGCCCCTTGGAATTGGTCAGCTAAGAAGGGGCGTATCGGTTTATAATAAATAAATAAATATATTTTAGTTTCCCCAAACCTTTTCGGCGTTATTTTGAGTCGGGGCAAGCCAGGTACATGGACCGTGGGGCTTTATCAGAGTTTTGGCACCCCTAGAAAAATGGCGCCCTAGGCACGTGCCTACTTTGCCTAATGGTTAATACGCCCCTGGCTCTGAAGTCTGATTGATTGGGTTGTTATCATATATTTTTCTATTGGTAATTTTGGCTCCGGAATTTGGTCGATTGGGCTTTTGTATTTTAATTTGTTGATTGTGTTGAGCTTTTGGGTGGTATTGTTAGCATTACACTATTGATCTTTGTGTGAAATGGTTTAAAGTAGGTTTTTTTGTTATTAAGGAATTGTTTTATGCCACGAGGTTTGTTTTATTGAATTTGGTGTAGTGCTTTTTAAATAAGAGTTAGTAAATTTTGAATATTAGATGGCAGGAGACGAGGGTTTATCTAAAGAAGAACTAAGAAAGAGTATCGGTTTTACCCAGGTTATCTTTATCATGGGCGAGTGTTGACATAAAAAAATGAGCGTTAAAGATGCGTCAAGTATTGCGTAAGTGAGAAAACCAATAACAAGTACCCTCTGTAGATATTTCTTTCATTGAAATTGGCTTCGTATTAATTGATAAACATGTACTGATAAGAGGGTTAAACTCAATTGTACATTGTTTTAGTACGTCTAACTCACTGTTGTAACTATTTAATTCATAATATTCTGAATAAATTAATTTCGGTTGTTTCGTCTCAATTATTTTTATTATAATTAAAATTTTATACCGGCTGGGATCGAACCAGGATTACGTTTTCAGTAAATAACTCTGAATTGCGGAGATATATCATTAAGGGTCATCTCGATAAATTAATACAACTAGGGACAATTCTTCCGAGGAGAGGTATATTTTGGCTTGCCAACTTGTTAGTTTTACACGAGCCTAGTATAGTGATACTATTGCTATGGACTGAATTAAGTGATGTATGTTTGTTGTTTGTTGGTCGTGGAAAGCGACTTGACGGTAGATGGAGCTGCGAAAAAAACTTTTAAATTAGACGATACCGGGAATCGAACCGAGATTTCTGGACGCGTAGTCTCCAAAACCGACGCCTTAACCAATTGAGCAACGCCGCCACCTTCGGTAACCTCGCTTAAACTTTTAGCCTTGAACACTTTTATTGTTTGTATAGTAACTCTTTGACGCGTACGCGGTGCCGTTAATTAATTAATTTTGACCAGGTTTGGGCTCAGTTTGCCCCACTGTGCGCCCGTACAAACACAACAAACACAACGGACTCAACACCCACAACCGTCATAATACTAACACAACAAACTCAACGTCGCTCGATGACTTAGACCTAGGGTGGTGCCTTGGGTATTAGCCTAGCTGATTATTAAAAAAAAATTAAAAAATTAACCGTCATAACACAAACTCAACATTCACACCCTACACATAAACATTACGATAACGAAATATCCAATCGAAAACGAAAAACAAACCATCCGCAAATTAATCCGTTAACGCTCACCATCGCACGGTGGTTTTGCAAACCCTTCGACTTCGTTCTCTAATTCATAGCGACTGCGAACGCCGAGATTTCTAAAAACTGCGTACGCAATGATTAAGCTTTGCACGGAAAATGCGAACGCGTTCGTAGGACAGACAGACAGACACACAGACACGGTGATTGTATAACCCCTCCTGAGGGACTTTAACGTATGGTTTGTAAAAGGGGGTCGAAATTGTGCCCCCTGTTTACCTGACAGACCTGAAACTAGCCATCGTTAAAAGTTGTGTAGCCCCACACTGTAATTCAACCTTCCCGCCACGCCCGTGTCACCCTTCGTGAAAAATCCACTGGGGGGGAGGCGAAGTTTGAGGTTCACTTGACCTTTAACGCCGAAAATATACGTAAAATAACGCGGAAAAAGGAACGACAATTGCGACAAAGTAACTAGCTAAATACAAGCTATAAAAGTGTTCAAGGCTAAAAGTTCAAGCAAGTAATTTGCAGCGGACGGCGTGACTCACTTGGTAAAGGCGTCATTTTGGAAACTACGCGGCCAGAAATCTGGGTTCAAATCCAGGCGTCGCCATTAATATAAATTATTATATAATTTATTTTTCGCAGCTCCATCTACCGTGTCGTCGCTTTCCACGACAAACAAACAAACAACACTTAACGACACTCCGTCCATAGAAATAGTCCTGATTTACTTAAAACCCCCAAATAATAATAATAATAATCAGCTAGGCTAATACCCAAGGCACCACCTTAGGCCTAAGTCATCATGCGACTTTTGAAGCCCTTAATTCAGGTGGCCGGGTTACCTCCCCTTCTAGGAAGTCCCTTTCTTTCACACTAACTCCCCTTCTACGAATTTCACACTAACCCGTTAAAAAGTTTAAAGGTCGGGACTGGCGCAAGGGTTGGTCCCGGAGACAGGGGGAGCCACAATCGCCTCCTTCTCCACCTCTAACACCCCCTCCCCCCGGGCCGAGACCAGCCGTGAAATAGATAAGGGAAACAAAGTGCCGAAAGTCCAAAGTCGAGTAAAATAAAATTGAATTATGAGTAAAATTTAATTAGATTAATAACCATGTGAGGTATTTGGCGCGTTTAGTTGGAAATCAGGCCCTGAACATTGAGTTAAAATTTCAAAGCTTTAGGAACATAACAAACAAATAAATAAATAAATAAAAGGACAAACTTTAAGACTTATAGTTATAGATTCCTTTAAACTTTGGGTTTCATAGTTTTATTTGGAAAATAACCTTAAAGTTTTCGTATCAAAAACCGTGTTATTTCAAGATGACGGAAGACCGGAAGTACCCGAGATACCAGGTTGTGGATGGGTTAACTATACCGGAATCGTTTTCCGGGGAGATTTACAGAGACGCATTGAAGTACGAACCGAAGGATGATGACGTCTTCATCGCCACATTCCCTAAAAACGGGACAACGTGGACGCAAATGCTGATCTACCTGATTTACCGAGATGGACAGCCACCTGGACAAATGAACGAAGTCTTCGCCACCAGTCCCTTCTTGGAGATGTACGGCAGAGAAAGCGTCGAAACGAGGGTCAAACCCGGCACCATCAAAGGTATACCGTTAATTTGAGGTCATCACTCATTGGTTAGTATATAGAGGTGACGCGTTCTCCTATTGGGTCATCCGTAGATAATGCCTTCATCTCTTATTGGTTACGCATAATGACATAATAATAATAATCAGCTAGGCTAATAACCAAGGCACTATTGGTAAATAATAGTAATATGGCTTTTTATCGCCTTCTGCTATTGCCAATGCGTAGTTGATATTTACCTTAAATTTTAATGCGTAGATGACGCTTTACCTCATTGTATAATGCTTAGATGACGCTTTACGTCATTGGCCAATGCTTAGAGGACGCTTTATCTCATTGTATAATGCTTAGATGACGCTTTACCTCATTGTATGATGCTTAGATGACGCTTTATCTCATTGTATAATGCTTAGATGACGCTTTACCTCATTGTATGATGCTTAGATTGCGCTTTACCTCATTGGCTAATGCTTATATGACACTTTACCTCATCAATAGATAATGCCTTCATCTCTTATTGGTTACGCATAATGACGTTTTATCCTATTGGTAAATAATAGTAATATGGCTTTTTTAACGCCTTCTGCTATTGCCAATTCGTAGTTGACCTTTTACCTTGTTTGTTAATGCTTAGATGACGCTTTACCTTATTTGTTAATGCTTAGATGACGCTTTACCTCATTGGCTAATGCTTCCATGACGCTTAAAATCATTGGCTTATGCTTCGATGACGCTTTACATCATTGGATAATGCTTCGATGACGCTTTACATCATTGGCTAATGCTTCCATGACGCTTAAAATCATTGGCTTATGCTTCGATGACGCTTTACATCATTGGATAATGCTTCGATGACGCTTGACATCATTGGCTAATGCTTCGATGACGCTTTACATTATTGGCTAATGCTTCGATGACGCTTTACATCATTGGCTAATGCTTCGATGACGCTTTACATCATTGGCTAATACTTCGATGACGCTTTACATCATTGGCTAATGCTTCGATGACGCTTTACATCATTGGCTAATGCTTCGATGACGCTTTACATCATTGGCTAATGCGTCGATGACGCTTAACATCATTGGCTAATGCTTCGATGACGCTTAACATCATTGGCTAATGCTTCGATGACGCTTAACATCATTGGCTAATGCTTCGATGACTCTTAACATTATTGGCTAATGCTTCGATGACGCTTTACATTATTGGCTAATGCTTCAATGACGCTTTACATCATTTGATAATGCTTAGATTACGCTTTACATCATTTGATAATGCTTAGATTACGCTTTACCTCATTTCTTATTTTTCGCTTTACCTCATTCTTTGTCACATGGTTTTCATGTCAATGTTGAAGGCGTTTTAACACTTATTGGCTTACATTATCGTGTCAGGTGATGCACCAAGGTTATCACTCCATTCTGACAAATTTAATCTTTATTTTTAATTAACGTAATGGATAATGGGGGTATGAAAGTTATCTTTATGCTCCAAAAACGTTATTCCGATAAAGGTTCAAAATACGTTACGGCTTATCGTGGCTTATAATTTGCGCTTGTACGGTTTGAGGAACAGATTAGTTTACTGTTGGAGACGAACACTTTAATATTATAATACCTGTTGTTTTGAAAATTTAGGGTTAAGAAATTATGACTGAATTTAAAATCCCCTTTTCACACTCAACCAAATCTTAACTCCGGTGAAGAACGTTAGAAGTTGTTCCCCAAATCCTATATTGGACCAATAAACTAGTGGACCCGAATCTAGATAGTGTGCTTGTGCAGAGCCGCTTGTAGCGCTGCAGTGTCCGATATTGGTAATATTTACACTCAAATTTAATTTAATTGATGTTAGGACTAATATCTTTAGTTCATTATTGAACGTTTTTGCGCACGTGGTTTCTATTTGGGTGGAAACTTTTCGCAATTCTCTCGGTAGGAGCGCTGGATTTTTGTGAATGGCATTTTTGTTTAAGATTCGGGTGCATTAGTTTATTATTAAAACATGATTCTTCACAAATCAGTTTGAAGGGTAAAATTAAAGGGTTGGACTATCCCAAGTAACAGTTAATGAGATATGTTTGAAATTGGCATCCACTAATTTATTTGTACCAGATTTTTCTTTATACTCCATTAAGTTAAGCTTCCAAGGCAGTAGCTCCCTCTTGCAGGCCCGTAGCCAGGATTTTTCAGTTGAGGGGGCCGAACAAAATCCTAAGGGAGCCCCCTTAAAAGTCTATTTATCTCTAAAGACCTATGAGCCTATGATTATTTTAAAATGAGTTTAAAGGTCCACATGGTCCACACTGGCGTTTGAAATTGGAACACGTGCACTGACGTGCTTTTAATAGATATACAGGATGTCCACTAAAAACGAAAAATGATGAATAACTGGAAAACGGGTTTTTTTTTAAATTTCAAATTTCTATGGGACATTCCTCGTGCCGGGGGACATGTACTGGTGTAAAATTGAATGATTTTGAACCATGTCTTCAAGGTCATTCCAAAAACTATCTCGAGGACCGTTGGGTTTACGGATTTGGTTCCAATTAGAAAGATGTTGCTATTACTAGTTGCTATATTACTAGTTCAAATAACTTTGATTTGATCAAATTTGACCAATCAGAAGCCGATAAATTGAGAACATATTGAGAACGTTCTATTATTCTGAAACATAGAACGTCACTACAAGAAGGGAAAAAAGTGAATTAAGCCTCAGTTAGTATACTTGGGTAAAGGTGAAAAAACGACGACACCGGAAAATAGCATATAGACTAAACTAAGGAAAATGAATCTTAGTTAGAGTAGTCCAATCAATATTTGTATTTCATTACGTGCCACATTATTGTTTCTGCTAACACTTTCAAATTTAAATGGTGGTAAATAATATAGTTTGGACATTACAAAAAACCATTTACTAGTGCAAGATCACATTTATAAACAACTAAATTTACAGCTTTTTTGAGTGCACTTAAAGTTTATTTACATTTTATAGTGCATTGAAAAACGTTATTAAATTTATTTGATTTTAAATAGTTTGGACAGTTGGACTTAACTTAATATAATATGTGAAAAGGATATTTTTTATTGATTTTGTTTACTTTGATATTTTTCTAGGGGCACAATGATTTTTATGATGGGGCACTTTCAGATTATTTACAATGGGGGGCCTGCCCTCTTCAAAAAGGAACTTTATCTAAGGAAATAAAAGTCGTATAAATATAACATGTCATATTCGTTCCAGTTCACCTTCCGTACCACTTAACGCCGAGATCGGACAAGGCCAAATACATCTTCGTGGTGCGCAACCCGAAGGACGCGTTGGTGTCTTTTTTCCACTTCACTCGTCAGCACGGCTACTGCTTCGAAAACGGAGACTTTGACACTTATTTCGACATCTTTATGAATGGCAAGAACGATTTCGGCGAGTATTTCGATTTCGTCCTGTCCTGGTACGAACACCGCCACGACGCCAATGTCCTCTTCGTGTACTTCGAGGACATGAAGAAGGACATCCGTAAAGAGATCCTACGACTGGCCAACTTCATCGACCCACACATGGGTCAGAAAATCGAAGAGAATCCGGACATCATGGAACGCATTGTTGAGAACTCCAGCGTATCGAACATGAAGCGATTTAACGAGGGCATGAGTGATCCTTGGGAACAGTTCAGAGGCAAAGACACAGATTTGTCCAAATTACCCTTTCCTAAGGGCCGGATTCACTTCTTGGAATATCTGCGCGATAATCCTTACGAGTTGCCTGAGGAAGAAAAAACAAACGAAAACCGGCAGTTCATCCGGAAGGGTATCGTCGGTGACTGGAGGAACACTTTCTCCGAAGAGCAGAACAAAAGGATGAATGAAAAAATTGAAGCCAAATTAAAAGGCACTGATATGTACGCGTTTTGGAAAGAAGGCGGTTATTTATAATCGTTTTCACTTTTGAAATCGATTTATAAAAATTGTTACTTTAGGAACCGATTTTCGAAACGCAAAGTTACGGTTTGATCCGTGCATGCTGGTCGATTGGTTGTTATTTTTGTTTTGTGGAAAATAAAATTGAAATTTAAAACAGGTGATGGTCAATTCGTGTTGCTACTGCTTCAAAAAATAAAGTCATTAAAAACTACCTATGTAATATGAATGCTTATATTTTACAATTTCGATATTAATGTTTTACCGAAATATATATATTGTGGTATCTTTACTATTCGTTATCGTGTTCAAACAATCATTCCAAAACTTTTATTAGTAAAATAAATATTATCTAGCTTTTGTAACAGTGACAAATATTAATACCGCTAATTTCACACAATACAACCTAAATTAATAAAGTAAACTTTAAATTTTATACAGTATCTTTTGAAAATAATAAAATATTAATTATAAATTTATTAAAGTTATATATAAATATACTATTCGCAACCGAAACGAGTCTAGATGGCGTATCTGCGCTAGCTTCTCCAAGGTAGCACCTATAATGTAGCATCTGCTACAGACAAATTTAAAAGTCATAAGAACGTTTTTATCAAAATATAAGCAAACGATGCAAAAGGTTATATTAAAATTAAAATATCATTATTTATAAAGTAAAATTTACGAATAACGATGAAGAAATACTAATAGCGTCTGCTTTAGCTGCTACCTAATTGCGTTTTAATAACGAACCAAGGGGGGCGTAGCGATAGTTTTCGGGTGCGAATAATTAATAGATGTGATATACAACATTTTAATGAAATTTGAGAGTCAATTGATTAAATTGGTATTAAACTTTAAAGCAGCCTACGCAAGACGTTATCGTTAAAAATAAAAGTTAACTAAAGCTAGTCAAACTTGTAGTTGCGACCAACTTGTTTCGGTTCTCTCCCGTTAGTTTGCGGGTTCAATTGAAAGGTCATTGGTCAAGGTCACGGTCTAGAGCCTAAATCCTATTTTTCATGGTCGATTTCTAGCGGAGAAAACACAATTGAAGCGAAAGATAATTTTCCATTTCAGCTTTCAACTTTCTTATTTTCGTGCTCTTGAAAGCTCAGAAACTTTAAAATATTTCCACAAAAAGTGTTGGCCACACAAACCATTTTGTTGAACAAGTTTTGAAAAACAGACGATTTTTCTGGCCAAGGCTTGGGGATTGTAGACCATTGGAACGAAATCCCATTTGTCCGAATGTTCCATTCAACCGAATTCCAATCGACCGAAAACCGCGTTTTGCTCGGTTTTCATTCAATATACCGTTAGTGATACATATTTATATATCGTAGGTTACGTGACGATAGTATATCTATTTGGACTAAACTTTGTCTTAAATATTTATTATTTCGTACCGACGTGTATTTTTAGACCTTTTTCCCTTGAAATTTGATATTTTCCGGGTTTAATTTTGGAAAATAACCTTGATAAGACCCGACGTGAAATAGTTGCCTACCATATCTAACCTAACCCAACCTAACCTAACCTAACCTAACCTAACCTAACCTAACCTTACCCAACCCAACCCGAACTAACCTAACCTAACCTAACCCAACCCAACCTAACCTAACCTAACCCAACCTGAACTAACCTAACCTAACCTAACCCAACCTGAACTAACCTACCCGAAGTGAAAACGAACCAGATTTAAATTTCCCATTCAACTGAATCCCGCCATGTTGGGCTATAAACGAAAATACTTTTCGGTTCAATGGGATTCGGTCAAACGGGATTCGGTTCAATAGTATACAACCAGGCTTGGGTATACATATTTAAATAAACCGATTTTGGTACACATCGTTTTTTCTTAAACTAAACTTGAAATGAAATGAAATGCTTTATTAAACGTGAACAGTTAATAAATACCTACAAGGACAGGAGCGGATCCAGGCCATCTAGTAAGGAGGGGCGATCATGGGCATTCAAAAGTTATCAGCTATTTCTTCACAAATTTATTTGGCAGGTATTAAAGTAGATGGCGCTATCGTTTCTAAGCTCGAAGCCTATATGGAGCGTGAAAATGTAACGTGGAGCTCTCATTTTCGTTTGCTTAAACCTAGGAGCAACAAACAGAACACCCCACACAAGGAGAACGCAACCCGTCAAAAGTCGTGGATTTTCTTGCGTACGTTTTTCATTGGCTAGACGCTTTAGCGCCTGCTGCCGTCGGAAGGGGAAAATTCGGAAATTGTCTTTCCCCCGCCCGTGAAACGTTCAGCGTAAAGGCTCGTGACGCTCGTCCAATGAAATTCGTACACAACCCTTCGTTAGCGTGTTTAAAGGCTAGCTGCGTTCTCCTTGTGTTTGTTGCTCCTAGCTTAAACGAAGTACTTTCTACAACTAGAATTTGTGTTATAAATTGTCTTTCACCAAATAAATATATTTCAATAACTTCAAATTTTTTTATGGTTTTTCAAGTATTCTAAGGGGGGGGCGATCGCCCCCATCGCCCCCCTATGGATCCGCCCCTGTACAAGGATGTACACGATAACGCCACAATATTTACATCACGGTGTAAAAATTTATTATAAAAATATACGATTGTATATTTTGTAGTAGAAATTCGACAACTTTTGGTGGAGCGTGTCAATGAAATAGCAAAGTGTTTACGTCATTTCAGGTCTGTCACAAATTAAATAAAAAATGCTTTTATCAAAGCAGTTGGAAAGTTGATTTAAAGGGTAGTTCGGAGCTATAAAGGCACAGATATTGGAAATGTTTTAGAATTAAAGAGTTATTTTTTGGAATTATTTTAAAAAGCAAAATATATTTCTAAATTAATTTCAATAAATTTTTCCTCACCTTTTATATATTTTAAAACCCATTCCTTAAATTTGAGCCTTGAAACTGTAACAGCAAACTGAGAAAATTTTAAATTGTAAAGGAGTACGCGTGTTTAGTTAAGAATTATGTATATTCTAATGGAAATATTTAAAATGAATTTTAAAATCGGCCGCCATGGATATAAAATAGGGCTGTGGGATAAAAAAATTCGAAAGAAAAAGACATATACCACGAGCTGAATTATGTTGATAAGGCACCATATTTTTGAAACGCTTATTTCTGGCATTGATTTTCAATGCTATAGACGCAGTGCTTCCATATGCGGGGAATTTTTCCTTTTTCCGGAATTTTCAACCTTTAAAAACGCTAAAAGGGAATAATGTAATTTAAGTGGGAAAATGGGAAAAACGATTGAAATTAAATAAAAGCTCATAATAAAAGTAATGAAAGTCACGATCTAAATATCTAAAGCAGCTTTTGAGGATATGTTTATGCAAAATTATTCAAAGGTAAGTAATTTTGTAAGGCCTAAAATGGAGCGTCTATTTTGGCCGGTTTTTCGGGCCAAATTAGCCGGGAACTATTTTGGCCCGTTTTTCGGGCCAAATTAGCCGGGAACTATTTTGGCCCGTTTTTCGGGCTAAATTAGCTTGCCGTCCAATTCTTAGCTATTTTAGCCCGAAAAACGGGCCAAAATAGTCTTCACTGCGCGGCCAACACTATTTTGGCCTGTTTCTCAAATCGGGTGAAAATAGTGTGTGACTGAGTTACCACTATTTTGGCCTGTTTTTCGGGCTTCGATTTTTTTCAGTCCTGACAGCGCGGCGAACCCTATTTTAGCCTGTTTTTCGCGGCAATGAATTTCATGGCTTATTTAGTTCTTATAGAGTGGATTCACTATTTTGCCCTGCAAAAACGGCGAAAACCAAAACAGGCTAAAATAGTGCTTGCCGCGCGGCCGTGACTATCCCCCCCCCCCTGCTACTTTTTTATTCATAGCTGTTCTTTTGTTGCGGGTTTTCTACAAATAACGTCAAACATCTTGTTAAACAACCTAACCTATAGAGCGTGGGTGGACCTAACACGAGCTGCTAATTTTCCGACAGGTTCGAACCGCTTATGTGGTGAAGTCGTTTATCTTTTTTCTTAGGTAATTTATCTCATTTTTAGTTCCACATCGATATATATAAAAGTGGGACTATTGCTATGGACGGAATGTCGTTAATTAGTTCAACGAGTACTTTAATTTCTCCAGTGGCACACTCGGTGGCGGGGGCGGGGGAATTGTGTTCATTGAACACCACTAGAGTTGCTAATGAAGGTAAAAGATATGAAGTGAGACCTTTTTTATGGTTTAAAGGCCGTAAAGTGGTGTTGTCGTTGTCGTCGTCGTCCACAATTTCCAATATATCTCATAAAAGTAGGTGGGGTTAGACATCAAATTCATTTCAAAGGCCTAGATTTCTTTCCACCTGTCACCCTTTAAATTTACTTTCCTGCGAATATCCTGGTGGTAGGCCAACGTGTTCTGCGGTTGGCCAGCCACCAGGGTACTCGTTCGGCGGGAAGTAAACGTAAAGGGCGACGAGTGCCGACCTTAGAGTTTGCGACGCCCCTTGCAAAGTCCGCTTGCGATGAATGAATTTGGTGAATATTTTTGTGATAAAATACTCGAAATACAGGGATTTAAGGAAACAATTAACACAAAGCTGTTTTACAAATTTAAGTTGTTTATACTCAGGACCTCGTTAGTTAAATTTCGGGTCTTAGGCAAAGCTTTGCCAATTTCAAAATCATTTGCAGAATTGTTATAGCCATATTTTAGTTAGAACCACAACATTTATAATTTATGTTTTAACGATATTCAGTTGTTTACTTCATAAGTATATAGTTGTTATCGAGCGAGCAAAGAAAGCAATAAATTTTTAGTGTGATGTGTTTAAACATTAAATTATTAATTCATTTAAAATTTTTAGACGAAAATTCCGTTCACTCTTCGTAACTTTATTGGGTCAATTTCTTTGGGCATTTTTATCTGCTCAAATACTCATAAGCAACTTTTCCTGGAAAGGGATTTTTTCAAAAACGTTGCATGCAGTCTCTGCTTTATTTCACAGTTTTCCCGCTCCCTAAATTTGGCGCTGAATAGATTAAGTGCCAAAGTGGACGATTTTTGAAATGATTGAACTACATGTACCTGGCTTATCTTATCCCTTTAAGACTTGCCTATACACAGATTAGCTGGGCTCATTTTCCCATGCCCTCGTGTATTCAGTCACTTCTCCAAACATTCATTTACTAAACCAAATTTTATCCACGAATTATTCCGTCGCCGTGAAATTACTTTAATTTTAGTTAAGTTGCTTACAGGGGTATTGTGTTAATTGAATTTTATTGTTTTCACTGGGCCCTTTCCAGTTAGAACACCCTAATTTTCTATATTGGTTATGTCCGTAAGATAATCAGTTGCGCGGGTAAGCCCAGGAGTCGGAGTGTTGCTTTATATAATTTTCGCGTCACCCCCCTTTTCAAAAGTGCCCTTTCACACTTCAAGAATCATATCGTTCGATCTATTGAGTTGGGGCTCGTTTTATAGCGCTTTGTTAAATCTCGATTGTATCTTTTTTGTTTTTATTTTTTTATTAATTAGTTCATTCAAATGTCAATTCGTAAAATTATAGAAAATGAGTTTTACCCTACCCTACCCGACCCGACCCGTAAAAATCTCATTTTTTACCCGACCCGACCCGACCGGACCCGAAATAGTGTTGGCCGCGCGGTGAAGACTATTTTGGCCCGTTTTTCAGGCTAAAATAGCTAAGCATTGGACTTCAAGCTAATTTAGCCCGAAAAACGGGCCAAAATAGACACGGCCTAAATAAAACCTTAAATTTGGATTCATTATCAGATTTAATCTGAATATCTATATAAATTAGTATTAAGAGTGAGGGATACAAAATGGAAATTTCTAGGTCAAAAACGCGAAAAACGGGATTTTTCATTTAATGAAATTATCGCAAGAGGAAAATTTTAGATATCAAATGTGGAAGCCCTGTTTAGACGTCTGTTATGCTGTCGTAACTGGATTCTGTAGTTTGAAACATCTGCAGTTTTGTGTTTCAAACTACTACTCGCAAAATATTATAACTTTAATAAATATGCTGTTTTATATGTTGAATTAAAATTTTGTATAAATACATATGAAATTAAACGGTCAAAGGAATTTGCAACTTACTATGTAAGCTAATTATCTTAATGAATTTATAAAACAGACATGTACTAAATTCTATCTATTCAAGTCTGCACTTATTATTTTAATTTTCTGGTTTAAAGTAGAATTATACATCAGCATTTAAATTTGGCATGCATCATGAAAAACTGAAGCTCCTCACAAGTCAATTACTCGCTGGTAGTAAAAAAGAGTGACATTAGAGTTGCATTAAAATGACCACATTTCTTTCTAGAAAGGCCTGATGAAATGTGTGCAGTTACACTGCAGTAGCCTGTTTGAATTGTTAAAGGGACTTTCAAGAAAGACCTAGTCGAATTGAAATAAGTCATTCAGTCGTAACTTTAGGTTCACAATTTACGGCAACTGAATTACGTATTTTAAATTAACTAGGGCTAGGTCTCTTGAAAGTCTCTTTAATAAAAGAAAATTCATGACTTATCTTTTCTAAGCTAAACGACAAGACACATTGTTCTCCCTGCACTTGCCGGCTCTCTCTATAGGTAGATAATATCATCTGTTGATTGTGACATAGCCGCCTAGATTTAACTCTAGGCGGCTATTATTGTGAAAATAGAGGCTATAACTGCACCTATTCTGTTAACTTTAATAACTTGTTTGATTAAATTGATTGCAAATCTCTTTTATTGATGACTTTTTTACTAGTCTATTTTCTATAATGAGTTTCAGCAATTTAAATGATGTAATTTTACACGTAGTCCTTTACAATTTAAAATTTTCTCAGTTTACTGTTACAGTTTCAAGGCACAAATTTAAGGAAAGGGTTTTAAAATATATAAAAGGTGAGGGAAAATTGATTGAAATTATTTTAGAAATATATTTTGCTTTTTAAAATAATTCCAAAAAATAACTCTTTAATTCTAAAACATTTCCAATATCTGTGCCTTTATAGATCCGAACTAACCTTTAAATCAACCTTCCAACTGCTTTGATAAAAGCATTTTTTATTTAATAGCTGTCCCTGCCTCACAGGGCATATTTTGGCTAAAATTTATTATTGAAAATAAAACCCATAAGTTAGAAATTAAATAGGTTTTATTTTTAAAAATATTTTGTACAGACATTTTAATATTATTGAATGTAATTTAACATATTGAATATTATTTTAAATATTTGTCTTAACATTGGGAAATAAAGATGATAATTGGTTATGTCAAATTGAGTTTTAATTTGCCATTAAGACTTAGATAACAAGATAATAAGTGTATAACTGGTTCTAGTGAGCAAGTGAAATATGCTAATTTTGGTAATAGTACGGGTAAAAGAGGGTGGCTCACCGGCAAAATTCGTCCTAACTTGCAATGTGGCCGAAAAATTCTATTTTGTGTCTACTTTGAGGATCCGATGAGTCCGCAGCGATGCGGGGTGGACAAAACAGTTATTGGGGGGGGCAGGAGGGGGCAGTTGCCTCCTAAATTTGGTTTCCCCGAATTGAGCCGTGTTTGGTGTTGTTCCCGATGGTACATTTCACCCTGAGTCGAATGCGACCAACCGTAAGATGAACCGTTTCCGAGTTATGGCCGAATTTGTACTGAATCGCGTGGTTTTTTCTCTAATATGAAAAAAAAAGCCCCAAATGTTACATTTAGCAATCCGGTCAAGTTGGGTTTCGTTTCTGTAGTATGTTTTAACGTTGAGTCGAATGAGACACGCCGCGGATCGCTGGGACTAATAGTTTCGGAGGTATGACCAAAAGTACACTAAACAAAGGTTGTTTTTCGGAATCTCACTAAATGTTGAAAAGGTATATCAACCATTTGGCCAGGACCAACCATACTTTCGGATCGTACGTATTATTTTGTGCCGAATCGAATGAGACCAACAGCTATTCCGTAGGATGAATAGTTTCCGAGCTATAACGAAATATGTGCGAACCATAAATGGTGTTTTTTTAAAAAGTTCGAAAATATTCATTTAAACCACCACCCGTGTCTACAAATTTCTCCCCGGACGACCACAATGTATTCATCTTACATACTACTAAGTGCTGAATCGAATGAGACCAACAACAACGCCGTGGAATGAATAGATAACGAGTGATGACGGAATTTACATTAGATAGTTGACATTAAATCCTCAAACAGGTTCTGAAAATGTTTTTTTTTTCTTTTTTTTAAGTTAAATTTTAACATCATTGTTGTGTGTCTGAAATTTCTATGGCATTTTTTGGGGCAATAAAAAATTCAAGTAGAAACGTTTAAAACGAAGATGGCGCGACTAAAGAATATCAATATGACGTCTTGCAACGTCACACATGCTTTTGGTAGTAATCATAAATCGAATACCATCATGTTTAAAAATAAATTATAAATAAATAAAAAAAAAGAGAAAAACATTTTCAGAACCTGTTTGAGGATTAAATGTCAATTATCTAATGTAAATTCCGTCATCACTCGTTATCTATTCATTCCACGGCGCTGCGGTTGGTCTCATTCGATTCAGCACTTAGTAGCAGAGAGTGTAAAGATTATGAGAGGCGTCTCTCTTTCAAAAAAGCGTACTAACTTTTTTTTCCCAATAATGTCCACTACTACCGTAAGAGCGATGGCGCCACCAGTGGCGCCGTTCTCACAGCGCGTGCGTTTCGATGTTAGGTTTAAAAGAGACGCAAAAACTTTCCAGATTTTTAATGCTAGTTTTACAAGGTTTTTAAATAATTTAGTATGTCTGGGGTATATTGTTCCGTTTTAAATTGTAAAATATCGAAAACAAGAAATCCTTGTTTATATTTTTTTAAGTTTCCAAAGGAAAAAGACTGGTAAATTCGCATTTTCATTAGATAGGCTTATTTGCATATTAACTTAATATAAATTTTAGTTCTATTTTGTGGCTGAAAAATGTAAATAATGAAAGGCTTACAAATAAAACTACGGAATATTTACACGTTAACCATAGAATTTGCGCGAATCATTTCATTGATGACAGTTTCATGAATATTAGAACTAAAAATAGGCTCACACCATCCGCTGTGCCAACAATTTTCAGTTTTAAAGACTCTACACCATTGGAAATTTCAGAAAATGGTAATTTCAATTCAAGCCTTGCTACTCCTCTGGGAAGATCTAAAGGATAATTTTGGTTTTAAGTTTTTATTAACGGACAGGATTAGCCAAGCTTTTATAGATAATTTTCTTGGATCTATAAGACAGAAAGGAGGCAACCGTGATCATCCGAATCCACAACAATTTCGAGCTGCATACCAGGCTACCTCTGTGAATAATCTCTTGAAACCACCGGATTCTAATTGCATTGATGATTTTAAACATTGACACTTTTAAAACTGCAGCTCCAGAACCGGATGAAGATTTCTCCAATTTTGAAAATCTTGTAGTCTCGCAAAGCCAGGGGCAATGTTCCGATGAAGACTTAGAATTTTGTAATTCTATTGAAAGTCCAAACCTGCTAAAACAAAATGTTCTTAGTTACATTTCAGGATATCTAATTCACCGCTGCTACTCAAACCTTCAATGCTCTTCTTGCATAAGTCAACTCAAAAAAGACAATCCAATTACATGATATCTTTTTTCATAGAATTCTGCATACATAGTTCCCTTAAAAAACAAGATATCAACCATGAATACATGAAAACCCAGAAAAGATAGATAGGAAACTGTTAAAAATACAACATTAATCTCATTTTACCAACTTCAATGTTTCCTCGTATTATTTTAATTTATACCGCTCTGTTCTCGTTAAGCCTCGGCCATTTCATAAAATTTCCAATGAATTTCCTTGGTTAATCAAACAAATTAATTCTTTTAGTATCAAAATATTATAAATAGTCCGCTTTCTTGTACTTACGTTTCTTTATTTTTAATGGAATTGAATTTTATTAATTTTAAATTAAAATTAGCATAATTCAACTATGTTTAACAGTCATGACTGATGAAAAATACTTTCCGGATGTTTACAAAATTTAAAAAAATTCCAGTAGCGACATCGTGTGTCGGATAGTATCGTAACCTCTCCTATGGGCGCGCGCTCTCAAAATCTTGTACGAAATTTTAACGTTACGGGAATAGGAAGAGACGACTCTCATAATCTTTACACTCTCTGTTAGTAGTATGTAAGATGATCGTCCGGAGAGAAATTTGTAGACACGGGTGGGATTTAAATGAATATTTTCGAACTTTTTGAAAAAAACACCATTTATGGTTCGCACATATTTCGTTATAGCTCGGAAACTATTCATCCTACGCAATTGCGTTGGTCTCATTCGATTCGGCACAAAATAATACGTACGATCCGAAAGTATGGTTGGTCCTGGCCAAATGGTTGATATACCTTTTCCACATTTAGTTAAATTCCGAAAAACAACCTTTGTTTAGTGTACTTTTGGTCATACCTCCGAAACTATTAGTCCCAGCGATCCGCGGCGTGTCTCATTCGACTCAACGTCAAAACATACTACAGAAACGATACAAAGGCAATTAATATGAATATATGTTATATTAAAAAACTAAAAAAATTCTAACGCGCTTAGTGTAAGTAAGCACATTTATCAACAGTACTTGAATGGTGGGTCTCCAGCCCTATTCGGGCTGTACTAACTACTAATACCTTACAACGGTATGGCTCGTACACTACTGATCCTCAAATAACAATAATTTCAGTCTACTCACTCTTTAAGCTTTTAAATAATTAAGACGCCTTTACATAGAGGATTAAGTTTGAATCCCAAAACGATTATTGTTATGAAAAATTATTCAAATATTTACCATACTTCATTACTGTAATTAAAATTCTCAAAATTATTTTCACAATGCTAAATGGATACACCTAAATCAAAATTCAATTATTCATTTTTTTTTAACTCTGTATAAAATCAGCTGGGTAAAAAAAACTTATGGAAGAGATAAAACAAAATTAACTTCAAACTAAATTTCACTTTCCACAAAATTCTTTCTGGTACTACTAAATACGTTAGTTTTAACCTAGAATATATGATCGGGTTCTACAGGCTAATTTTCCCTACGAAGCAAAGGCTTAACGGTTAAATATTAAGTACTATTAAACTGCAATTAAATTAATTACGATAATGATTATTTTTATTTAAAAAATACTTAATTACGCATAAATAATGAGATTTAAATAAAGTTCCCATAAGAAATGGTTTATTATTTCTTGAGTAAAGTGCGAAAATCAACGTTGACTCGAAGACGGACAAAATTTAATTTTTGGATTTTTCCGGGAAACTGGCTACGAGCTGATCAGTTGGCCTTCCATGTCAAAAATGGTACACTTACTCATAACAGTACGAAGCTTCTTATCTACAGTCGACTAACTTTCGTTAAATGATGGGATTCTAATACGATTCTCGCTGAAGTTGCCAGTAGCAACAAATCCGTATGGCTATCTCTGCACTGTACACCAACGCTGATACATTAATATTAATTGTAGTACTGGCAGACAATAATTGTTGACAGTAAGAATAATGCCGCTAGGCATCCACAATACTGAATCTTGGGCATGAAAATCGCTTAAAATAAAGTCTTAAAATTTTTAGCGACCCGACTATTGATTCTCCTGCGCTTGGCTGTATTAATTTTAGCCATAGCAAATCGCGCTGACCCCTTAAATAAGAATGGCCGGCGTGTTTCAAAAGGTTATGCAAAAATTTTAAGGAGTTGATGGGGGTGAGTTATTCCCGCCATTTTCCTACGATGAGTTTTTGGCTTTGCACTCGTTGCAGCCTACTTCCAGGGGCCAGTAGACCACACTTTGAAGCTCTCTGTCGCTCTTTTAAAGGCCTAGGTTTTCTTCTGCCTGTTTTCATTTAAGTTTACTCCCTGCCGCGCAAATATCCTGGTGGTAGGCTAACGTGTTCTGCGGTTGTCCTACCACCAGGATATTTGCGCGGCGGGAAGTAAACTTAAAGGAAAACAGGCAGAAGAAAACTCATCGTAGGATAATGAGGGAAAAACAGGTATACTTCTTTCTCAACTCACCCCTTTTCTCAACTCACCCCCTTTCTCAACTCACCCCCTTTCTCAACTCACCCCCTTTCTCAACTCACCCCCTTTCTCAACTCACCCCCTACAACTCCTTCAAATTTTTGCATAACCTTTTGAAACACCCTGTTTAGATGTTTCCATAAACTCACCATCAAAGTCAAATATAGAGTTTGTGGTACCGCTACAGTACTGAAAACCATATTTTCATTGTACTGCCAAAGCTATTGTCAAAGGTCTGGCTGCAACGTTCAGCAAGGGGGCAAGACAGTCGGCGAGGAATTTATGATAAGAAGTATTAACAGTGTGAAGTGGTCTGCCATAAAAACATCTAGGTTAATGGTAATAGTAAGAGTAGGGAGCCCTTCCATAAACTGCAACCATGTACCTCTTCGTGGTGGAAGGGAGTAACAGGTGGGGGGGGGGGGCAACCCTTCATGCTGGCCAACTAAGGCTCTGCTTATTCCTTAAGCCAAGGTGTAAGGTATCATGCTGAGGGCTGAATGGTACCGGGGAAGCGAAAATACGGTATCATGAACGATCCCCTCGGGGATCCAGGCGAAATCCCGTTGTAACTAGCCTTCCACCTGGATAGAGGATTAAGGGCGGTGACCTTTTACTTTCATCTTTTCTCGTGGGACCAAAATGAAAAAAAAATCCAAACAAACCGGGCAAGGGTTCGAAAGGACCCGGCCCAAAGCAAGGGAAGGGTTCGAAAGGACCCACCCTTAATCAAGGGGGACTGACCCCAAACAAGGGTCTGCCTCTGGCAAGACCCAGTTCGCCAAGCAAGGGATCGATGGGGAAACGTCACTAAATAAAAACCAAAGGCGGAATCGACGCCGCCGAGAAAAGCAAAGGTTGGAGGTGATCTCCAATAAGGAAGACCCCCTCCTCTGCAAGGTAAGAGACTAAGGGGGAACGAAACCTCGGACTCCCAGTCTCAGGTCTCCAAGAGGACTAAGGTCCATGAACAGAAGTATAGTGAGACTTTAAGTTCCACAAAGATGGCCATCACTATTGATGGCTATGCAATGAAGACCGTCTCTGAAGAAGAGATGGGCACCATCCAGCGAGGGATTCTGGAGAGGATAGATGAGATACTCTCGGGTGACCCTTTACCTCGATTCTGGAATTTCAAGTTGGAAGGAGGCGCAGTTCAATACCTGTGTAAGGATGAGTACGACTGTTTGGGGAAGGAGTTCGACCAGAAGGAGTTGGTTCCAGGGGCGTCATTACTTTCAGTAATGTAGGTAACAGACCTGCCAAAACCATTCGAGGTTGCTTTCCGCACCAAAGATGTGTACACGAGGGACGCTAACGTCCTTCTACGCAGACTCAAGACCTTCAACAGCGCGCTTAATACGCAATGCTGGAAGATCGTCAACAAGTCTGAGGTTCCGACTGCCATCCGCTGGATTTTTCAAATGGATGGAGAGTCGGTCAAGGCCATCAAAGAGGTGGGTCGTAGAGCTGAAACCGGCTTGGACAGGGGTTTCTTTAAGATACTCTTTGATCCTAGCACGGACAACTCGAAGGACCCGACCAACCTGGATGGCCCATCGACATCCAACAATATTCCGGATATGGAACAATCTGAGATCTCGGGGATGGAAGACGAGACTCTAGCCACTGGGCACTCTGGGGAGGAAACCCTCTTAGAGGACCTTAAGGCTATTGACTTATCGGATATCGACGAGATCAAGGAGGTTGCTCATAAGGAGGGAGCAACAGGGGGGCAGGCTGGGGACACTAGTCGGGCCGGTGAGAGCGATGTGGCCTCCACATCCACTACTGGGTACGGCTTGGCACAACTGGCCAGCAACCAAGTTTGCCCTACCTAAATATGAGTTTGAAGGTGCTGCAGATTAACCTGTATCACTGCAAGGCAGCCTCTGCTGTACTCTGCAGAAGGTTTGCAAAAGAGGGCTTTGATGTCGCTCTCATACAGGAGCCATGGACTGTCAATGGCAAGATACTTGGCCTCCAAAATGCAGGTAATATATTCTTTGATTATAACTCTACTATACCCAGGGCTTGTGCACTGATACGCAAGGGTAAAACTCATTATTTCACCCACGGATGGTGGTGGGGAGGTTACTATGGCATCTGCATACCTACCGTACGACGATGCTCCCCCCCCTCGCAGGGGTTGGTGAGTTTGGTCAACTACTGTGAGAGCTAGGGAAATCTAAGGCAGCTCAGACTGCAACCAGCGTGGTAATGACTTAACGGAGTATCTGTTTAGTACCAGACTTCACATTCTGAAAAGGAACAATGTACCAACTTTTGTTACTTCTAACAGAAGTGAGGTCATTGATCTTATATTGTGTACAGCGAATGTCGCAGACAAAATTAAGAACTGGCATGTGTCCAACGAACCGTCTTTGTCGGATCATAGACAAATTAGCTTTAATATACTGGTCAAACCGGTATCTGTATGGGCTTGTACCGCTATTCGTAACCCTAGGGGCACAGATTGGTCCGGTTACAGGGAAGACTTGAGCTTCTTCCTTAAGGGTGATAAGCCACGGCTGTCATCGGTGTTGGATTTCGATTTGGCTGTTGATCGCGTGCAACAGTCCATTATCGACTCTTATCACCGCAATTGTCTGGCAAAGCCTGCCAACCGGCCAAGGTTAGTTCCTTGGTGGAGCAACGAGATTGGCAGGCTGCGCAAAGAAACTCGTAGGCTCTTTAATAGGGCAAAAAAGGGTGGTGATTGGGATGCCCATAAATGCACCCTCACCACCTATCACAAGGCTATCCGCGATGCTAAGAAGGCTTCGTGGAGGAATTTCTTTGGGAACATAGCAGATTTTCCCAGTACGACCAAAATAATGAAAATTTTGGCATACGATAATACTAAGCATCTTGACACAATTAGGTTGAAAGATGGTAGTTTTGCCACGTCTGGTAAGGACACTCTGACACATATGTTAGATGTACACTTTCCAGACTTTAAGGTCACCAACAATGGTGGCACTGACACTCTCCCTTTGATGATCAAACGAACCAAAAGGGAAGATTGGGCTGTGGCGAATAAGGTCGTCACGCATTCTAGGCTTATATGGGCGATAAAGTCATTTAAACCGGGACCGGGCGGGATTTTTCCTATCCTTTTACAGGAGGGCAGTGATATTCTCTGCCCTCTGCTGCTGAGAATCTACAGGACTTGTATTGCTCTTGGGCATATACCTAGTACCTGGAAGCTGTCTCAGGCAATTTTCATACCTAAGCCTGGTAAGTCTGATTACCTGGAAGCTAAGGCATTTAGGCCAATTAGTCTTACTTCTTTTCTCCTAAAAATTCTGGAGAAAATGGTGGACAATTAAATTAGAGAGGAGGTTATTCGTAACTCTCCCCTGTCGGCTGCTCAACATGCCTATCAGAAAGGCAGGTCTACTGAGACCGCCCTACATGGGCTGCCTGGAAAAGGCAATTGAGTTCAAGGAAATTGCGCTAGCGGTTTTTCTTGATATAGAGGGAGCCTTTGATAAGGTCTCCAGTGCGGTCATACTGAAGGCTGCTAAAAGATTTGGTATCAATGACACATATTGTGCCTTTGGATCAAATCTATGCTGACGGACCGGAAAGTGACATCCTCCATGCTGGGTGACTCCCTTATGGTCTCCAGTCGTGGCTGCCCACAGGGGGAGGGGGGGTTCTCTCTCATCATGCATTTTTAATATAGCCGGGCAATTTTAGTCGTTCATAAAATACGTTCCTATTCTTTTTAACATTAATGAATTATCTTTATAACTTTGTAAATACTTTTTTAAAAATAGTTTATTCTCTAAGCCTTGTCCGAGGCTTATATCTAACTGTCCATAGGATGATGGATTAATATGTTATTAATCCCAGATAGGATGATAAGACCACATTTTTTGTCACTCTTAAACTAGACATTTAATAATTATTTTTAACAGGATTTGTGACTTTTAAGAATCCAGAAAGGATATTGGATAAAGACTGGGTGGAATCAACTGATCACTGGCCAAATGTTTCAATTCCTGGCATTAGAAAATATCTATTAGAAAGCGTAGCCTGTGATAATCAACCAGCTAATGCCAGAAAAAGTGTGGATGCTAAAACAATTTTGAGAGTGAGCTTGTTGGAATAATATTTTCTGTGAAGCTAAGCAATGATTTCGTTGTTTGTCGTGGAGAAGTTGATCGCTCCCAAAGTCGTTCAAAAAGTGACCATAAGGCTTGGTTTGTTAGTACCAGCGCTGGTGAAATTATAACTGGAAAATGTCCCTGCATGGCAGGCTTAGCCCGAGTCTGGAGTCATGTTGCTGCCCTTATGTTTAAGGTAGAATTTTGGAACAGTGAACGACTGAAAGGACCTTCATGCACGAGTTTACCGAATTCATGGAACAACACTACTAAAAGAAAAATTGAGCATGAAAGGTTTTCGGAGATAGCTTTTAAAAATGAAAATTCAAACTCACAACTAAAACAGATATTTAAAAAACCCACATATTTTGAAAGTCACGAAAGATTTAAAGCCAAATTTCTAGCTTCCCCATTAAGAGATTTGTTTTACTCTCCTGGCTGTATTATTTGTGATACGTTCAATGTCACTATTTCTTCACCCACTGTTTCTGGCTTGAGGGAAAACCGAAATTGCTTAAATTGTTCTAGTCAAAATATTAAACACGGATGTCATAAAGTTAACTGTGATAAACCAATTATTTTATCCGCAATCAGTTGTGAGCCTTGCAGAGAATTTTATAAAAAATATGTTGAGCTAGATGATGCACAAGCTATGATGTTAGAAAATGAAACAGTTTACCAAAGCTCAAGCTTTCTATGGAAATAATGCAGAAAAATTAGGATTACCGCTTCAACTGCAAAAAACATTCCCAAGCGCAGTACTACATCTACCGAAAACCTTCTATAAAACCAGGTTTTTTCAAACTTTCATGGAAACAAGGCTACCAGGAATGGCAGTGCCTTGGAACCGATAGCGAGAAACATTTATCAGGACGTTTATGGTCTTAAAATTGATCTAGTTGGAACGGTGATATCCGGAGAAGATCCATGGTTGTCGGCTAGTCCTGATGGTTTAATTGGCGAAAATGAAATCTTCGAAACCAAATGCCCTACCACGCACGAATTAAACAACCTCTTTGATAGCAATAACTATGATGTTAGGAAAAAACCCAAGGGAGATCTGTATTTGCATCCTACGGGAAAAAATTGATACTACATTCAAGTACAAACTCAATTATTTTGTACAAAACGAAAAGTGTGTCATTTCTTTGTTTACACTACTAATGAATCTGTTCGGGTGCTCGTTAATTACAACGAAACATTTATTATAGAATTATTAATGAGAATGCGTAGGATTTATTTTAATGATATGTTACCTTACTTGGTAGATACATTTGCTAAAGGGAAATTAACATTACATAGTTTAAATTTTCTTTTAATTAATCGTAATAAATCTGATTGAAGGTACAGTTATGCTTTGCTTTTATTTAAATATTCGGTTTATTTACCACTTATCGATGGTTGTAAATTACAGAGTGCAGCGCAAACTAATACAATTTGGTCTATTTTTTTTGAAAAATGCAAAGGTAAAACACCTTGCAGTATTCTGTAACATTTTAGTTTGTTTATGACCCTTTCTGCTTCTATTCTAACGGTGGCTATTCTTCTTGTTCGTGTTATGTAATTGTTGTTCATTGCGGGTGAAAGCTGGAAAATTTAATTTCACTTTGTAAAACCGATATGGATTCCAGTAGACCTGGGATCGAGCCAAAAAGTATTAACTACGTACTAAGTAATGACAAAAAGACAATAAGAACGACTAGAAATGGTGGTTTACTGTTTATCGTTCAACGTCGATTAATTTACAACGCGCTAAGGCTTAAACCTATTTAAATAATACAAGTTTAAGCAATTACATATAAATTTAACGTAGTATTTAGTTAATTAATAATTAAATAGCGACGAGAAACCATAATGGCAAAGTACACTTACCAATGCGTTTAGAGCCATGGCGACCGACCGGAAAAACAGGCCCTAAAACTAACCTCTGTACGTCTAGGTAATAGCAGGGAGCACTAAACCCTGGAGAGGTCCTGTGGGGTAGAATTGCTGTGAAACCGGCGATAGGAAGTTACCTCTTGCATCCCCAAATTCTCTTCCCCCGTTTTTCTGGTATAGGGACGGAAATCATAAATGCGCATGCTTGTAACGTCATCATTGTAGTTCCGTTAAAAGGGTAAAGGGGTAATCCATTTTTGACACGTTTCTAGATATCTCTTCGGTTTAGGAAAAGGCACAAATTTAATACCACTCATGAAACGTTCACTGTCGTATCTAGAATTACTTTCACATTCGTTAAAACAGCATTTTCTATGAAAAACCATTTTTAAACTTGCCACCGTCAGGGAGCACACCGTTTAAAAAGATTTCCGTAAGCCTCGCTCGTCTTTAATATTCTTTAAAATAGTACCCTTGCCTTATGTCCTGCCCTTCAGGCGCCTGCACTAGTATCGTGAATTAACACTAGGAACATAACGACGTAAGTTAAACAATAAAAAGTAATATAACAGTAGTCTTAACAGTTATACAAAAATATAATATAAGTAGGAAAAGTAAGATGTGTCAGGTTGTCAAGTGGATAAAGCTTGTTATCACACTTACCTCAGGCCTAGCTCTGTTGCTAACTAAGGGTAAAAAGTTTCTTCTGTTACAACTTGCAAGAAATCTAGATTATCTTGAATAGTAAAACCTCAGTCCGCCTTGACCTCATCCCCTGGCCGGAGAAAGCTATATAATCCACTGTCCAGGGTAATGAAATTATCACTAGCTCGCCCACCGTAGCATCGTGATACATGCAATATGTAACCTGATGGAGCTATTGTAATAAGTTTATTTGCAGTATGCTGGCTCTTATAGTTACTGTAGGTAATTGCCATTGGTCTTAACTTTCTCAGTCTTTGGGTAAATATTTCAGTGCAGTCGATAATGCAAGTAGTGTTAGGATAGTTGACTTTAAATGCGTGTGGAAGTGTACCTCTAATAGTTTCCCTAGGGAGCCAACATACCACATAAGTAATATGTTCATATAGGACATCAAGCCAAAATTTAAAAATACGTCCAGCGAGTGATCCCGAAATATGGAACCATCGCCCTAAAGCTTGGAAGAGCAAATTAAGCCTTAACTTCATTAAAACGAGAAGTAACTGATCCGCTATTTTTAAACCACACGTTAATTCTAAATTAAAATTCGTTATCATAGCTACTAAATAGTTGAACTTCAGAATATCTAAACCCGTAAAGAATTTACAATCCTTATTAGTTAACCTTTCTTCGCAGTCGTGCATATCCAGCTGTGTTCCAAAGCTGTGTTTCGAAGTGAAAAAACTTGGGTCTTTTTGCTTCATATACCCCTGCAGCACATGAAGTAATTTTAGGGTCGGGGTACGGTCGAAAAGTCGCTTTATAGTCGACGACCAAAACCAAATGCCGACCTAAACACGTCCGAACGTTTTCGACACTAAAAGCCGTAAATCCTTTTTTGGGTCTATTTATGGTTACCGACTTAAAATATACCTTACATTTAATTATTGGATTCGGCATTAACTTTATGAAACAGACCATATGTATTTATATAGGAAAAGGGGATATTTTAATTATTTTCTGACTATTTGATGATTTTCTGAGAAAATTGTTTATTGAATTTTATTTTTTCTTCAAACTTATTTGTATTCGAAAAACGTGGCCACTAATAATTAGATCAGATTTGGGTCGGAAATAAGCATTGATATAAAGTCGGCCCGACGTCGTTTTGGAGTCGGTTCTTAGGTCTATTAAAAGGCGATAAAGAGTCGACGTTCTGTTGTCGGCCGACCCTTTTACCCCTATCACATTTCGACCCTTAATCCAAAGGTCGGCCGACTTTAGTGTTTAGTACCATTTGCCGACGTCGGCCCGACTCAAATTTGCTACAGGGGTAGCTATGATCTAACAAAGTCAAGTCTTCCCATTGTGTTCCAATACTAGAAGTCTCTACTCTATCCTTACAGCTACATGGTTTTAATTCATTAGTATTGCTCTTCTTCGTAACACTTTCAGCGCTTTGTGAGCAAAACACGTTCGTTAATATTTCTTCAGATACATCCATACTACTTAAATTTGCACTTCAGGACTGGTATTGAAACTAGTTTCTTCTGACTGACTTGAATTAAAACTGAGTTCCCCCTGACAACTTAAATTAAGTTGGCCACTTTCATTCTCTTTGAAAGTATAATTCAAAACCACATCTGAAGTTGATTTGCTAGTACATTCGGACATGCTTAAGGATAAGACAGCTGCTTTTCTTTTGAGTAACCGTCTACCCGGAGCACATTTGAAATTGTGACCTAGGTTAATGCTAGGATACGGATGAGTCTTCGTTGGTCTCCCATCCACGAAATGAAGAGAGCATACCCATAGAAATAGAAATCAGACTAGAAGCACGATTGGATTGGGCGGGGACGTACCAGCTAGAAGGCTGCCATCAGAGTGGAATTGCAATAGTAGCGCCATCTCATAGAAACAATTTAAACTAAATAAGTAAATATGGTCCCGTGGAATAACATAAAACAGATCGTAGGCAACTGACATTATATTAAGTTATTTAAACAGCTTTAGGAAAATCATCAAAATTTCAAGAATCTACTATATACACGTAAACTACAGGTAAGCCACTTTTTAGAACATTTACTGCCCTTGAAATAAAATAAGCTTAGAAAGCTTGTGCCTTATTACTGTGCTTTTCATTTCCAGGTTTTTGTCACTGGCATATAACATTATTAGTTTTCTAATTAGACTGTTGCGGTGATGGCCCATTCCCAACTCAAAGTCAAACATATGGTCTTGAAGTTCACTGAAAATGTTAGTATCGACTAATTTTCGCATGACGGCTGTTTCGATAGCCAAATTAATGTTTTGACATTTCATGTCTACTGATACATTTTGCCGAATGCAAGATTCTGTCAAATTGCAAACTTGCAAAACACTTTGGGATGGATGGCGTAACCCACCATTATATTTCAGCTGGGTAAATCTGGAATTCCTCCTGAATGCATCATCGCGATCATTTGGCCGTGCTCCAAAGGAAGCTTCACAAATATCACAATTTAATTTACCATACAGCTTTGAAATTACAAAGCCTGAAATATAGTAAACTGCATTTTCATTAGATATTGAGGATTGTTCTTGAGTTATTGAAAATTCCGAAATTTCTTCAATGGATATAATTTCATTAGGAGCTTCATATTCTGATACATCTTGGTTGACAGAGTATCGACTGCTGCTACAAATATTAGGAATGACTGTCTCGTCTTGAGATGTTACATTGCCAGTTGATGAAGGAGTGAGACGAGCCACCAATGATTTACGATACGCAGTTGTAAATTGCCTAGTTGTGGGGTTGTTATTCCAACCGCCTTTCCTCCGGATAGTGTTGAAATACAACTCCTCATGGTCTTGGGAAAATTTATATGTCAGTAAGTACCTTTGAAATTGAGAAATTAATGTTAATTGGTTTTAATTTAAATTTTCATTTGGAACTTACTTCATAGGACGATTTGGCACGAGAAGGTATTTCTTGGTAATTTCAAGAATACTTGAAATCGATGTTGCCAACCCTAAAGGGCCAGTTTTTCGATTTCCTCTTACTAGTCGCGTTCCTTCGCTATCCTTCAATTGCAGAAGCAGGCTCTGGGTTTCTAGTAAATAGCCTTGAATACGTTGGAAAGAGGCCTCTCTTATTGGAGCTTTGTACCCTTTGGCGAATGGAGACCGAGAATTCAGTATATCACAACATCAATTTTTATATTAGGTAAGTAAGTTTTGATATTTCTTTGGTTTAAATTATTATTAGTGTTATAATCATTCTTTAATACCTGTCAATCGATTCAATCAGTAGCGGCACCAGGATTTTTGGGGAGGTAGGCCAACCATTTGAAGGCCCCACCAAAATTATGGACCCCCCCCCAACAATTTTTTCAAATCCGTCCACGTGGATTATTTAATTTTTTTGAAGCAAGTGGTGAAATGTTTGGGTTTAATTGGGTACGCCACGAAAAATTAGAGTTAATTATGAATTTAAACATTACTAAAAACTGAGTGTGTGTTTATCCTTTTTTTGTGTACCGATAACACTTAACAGATGAGTGGTTATTTACTTATTTCTACCACTGAATTCCAGTCTATCAAAATACATTCATTCCTTCGGTACTTCGCCTGTACATCCCTTACACCAGAACTTACAATTTTACGAAAATGAATGTACGTTAAGTAAGTTTAAGAACCATTAATTTGTAAAGATAAAATTAAAGATACAATTTGGATATAGTAGCGCTCGTGAAAAATTAAAACTAAAAAATAAACAACTGTCAAAGAAAAGTGACTCGTACCTTTGAAAGGAATAAAAACCGCAGTGTCGTTAAGCCAATCACCCGCGTTGAATATTGGAAAATTAATAAATAAATAAATTACAGAATTTTTTTATATTAAATAATTTGGAGGCCCATATATTAAATTTTGGAGGCCCCTTAATTAAGGCGACTTTTAGAGGCCCCTTAATTAAGGCGACTTTTAGAGGCCCCTTAATTAAGGCGACTTTCAAATCAAACGTGAGCACCCCTTGTGAGTAAGCATCAAAATCTAGCTTATAAGGTGTGGCAAATTGGGTGCTTCTCGCGTTGATTGGGTTTCGGAATCACGTGGTTATTAATTTATTAAACACGTGGTTTCGGGAAGCCAAAAGATATCAAACAACCCACCTTTCTTTTAAGTCCCCGGAAGGTGCTGCCACCTAGAAGCGCTTTTATAAGCATTTTTGTAAACCTTTTTTTACTTTTTTTTTGCTTTTTGTAACATAAGAAAAATCTACACTTAGGATTCTTACGTATCTCTCGACTTAGTTGACTTTGGTTATCAGGTAGCGAAAATCCCCCTCCCAATATTAAGAAACGCCATCTTCAGTGGATCGTGCCCAGTGGCGCCGCTACAGGCAAAGAGTATAAAAAATACGTAACCTAGAGATATAATGACGGTCGAAAGCAGTAAAGGAAGTTGTAGCAACCGGGGGGGAAGGCACTCAGTGAATTTGCACTTCAAATTTCGGTACCGCAGCGCCACTACGGCAGTTTTTAGTACAATAAATAATAATACCGGAGAAAAATGGCAGTTACGGTGTTGCGGAGGTGCAAAATTTGGCATTTTGGATATTTAATTGTCTAATATCTGTCAATTCAAAAAAGTGACAGTAATTGGTTACTGTTTCGTGATTTTTTTAGTTAGAATTTGTGGATTCGTTGTTTCGGTGTTTATTTTCAAAAATTGAAGAATAAGGCGTTTGTTTTCTAACCTTGCCAAGTCCTAAAGGTAGCCAAGTTCTAAAGGTAGCCAAGTCCTTAAGGAATTTTCAAGAATGTTGAACTAAATCAAAATGATTGCCACTTAAAACTGCCGTAGTGGCGCTGCGGTACCGAAATTTGAAGTGCAAATTCACTGAGTGCCTTCCCCCCGGTTGCTACAACTTCCTTTACTGCTTTCGGCCGTCATTATATCTCTAGGTTACGTAGTTTTTATAGTCTTTGCTACAGGTAGGCTGGCATAGGCTGTAGCCTATGTTGAGAATTCGAGGGGCCTCAAAATACACAAAAAAGGTCTCAAAATTCCGAAAAAGGAGGCCTAAAAATATCCAATTCGAAATACCCAAAAAAGGTCCAAAACCACCTAAAAATAAGGCATCGAAATACCAAAAAAAAGAAAGCATGAAAATACCAAAAAAAAGAAAGCATGAAAATACCCAAAAAAAGAATTCCTGAAAATACTTAAAGGCCTCTAAACACCCAAAAAATGCCTCAATGTACCCAAAAATGAGGCCTCAAACTACCCGTAAAACCCCCAAAAAAGAGGCTTCAATAAGACATGGGGGGCCTCCCATTTCCAAGCCTATGTGGGAATAAATCTTAGCGGCGCCACTGATCGTGCCAATGAAATCGATTCAGCGATCTTTGGCCGCGTCGAAATATTTAAATATTTACACGATTTGTGTACTAATCTTGGCAACGTTCCCGTTGAGTTACTTTCCATACTTGATACGTGAAAAGAGGTAGTGGTTTTTCGTAATCGGGAAACCCTAGAACAGTCCGGCTGTTTATTGGATATTCAACATTTTTTAAAGACGGGGGCCTTGATAACAGCATTCCCTGGTAAACTGCCGCTGGATATAGTTGTCGTTTTCGAGAGGCCTCCAAAATAAGCTTAGCTTCGCCTTTTAAAGTAAGTCTTTATATCGTTAAGAGTCTAAATACAGTAACTACAAATTGATAAAGTTTCATTTTTATTATGTTAATGCGAAATTATATAGATATATTTTTAAGGTATGAATTATTACCCTGGTGCCTAAAGTTTTAGCTCAGCTGATTATTACTATTATTATTATTCTTATTATTATTATTCTTATTATTATTATTATTAATATTTTTTTTATTAAATGGACGTTTTTAATATTTAAATATCTTCCCATTTAAGTATTTAAATATCTTCCCATTTAAGTATTAAAATATCTTCCCATTTAAATATTTAAATATCTTCCCATTTTAATATTTAAATATCGTCCCATTTTAATATTTAAATATCGTCTCATTTAAATATTTAAATACTTTCCCATTTTCATATTTAAATACCTTTCCATTTTCATATTTAAATACCTTTCCATTTTCATATTTAAATACCTTTCCATTTTCATATTTAAATACCTTTCCATTTTCATATTTAAATACCTTTCCATTTTGATATTTAGATATCTTTACATTTTGATATTTAGATATCTTTACATTTTGATATTTAAATATATTTACATTTTGATATTTAAATATCTTTACATTTTCATATTTAAATATCTTCCCATTTTAATATTTAAATATCTTCCCATTTTAATATTTAAATATCTTCCCATTTTAATATTTAAATACCTTCCCATTTTAATATTTAAATACCTTCCCATTTGGATATTTAAATACCTTCCCATTTGGATATTTAAATATCTTTACATTTTGATATTTAAATATCTTTACATTTTGATATTTAAATATCTTTACATTTTCATATTTAAATATCTTTACATTTTCATATTTAAATATCTTTACATTTTCATATTTAAATATCTTTACATTTTCATATTTAAATATCTTTACATTTTCATATTTAAATATCTTTACATTTTCATATTTAAATATCTTCCCATTTTATTAATTTTTATTAAAATTATCGATAGCAAAATTATGAATTCTACAATTATTCAAAGTGGTCATTTTTATTTAAAGCAAGTGTTGGCTTTTCGACATATGCTGATAACGTCGAAATCAAAACCAGAGACATCTACATTTGTTTGCAAATAACTTTAAATACAGTAATTTTTTACAAAATATTTTATATGGGATATATAATTTAGGTTTAAAGTCCACTATGTAGAGTATAAGTTGTCTAATTATCATACTCAACAATGGTTACCTGACGACCTTATTTTTTATCTATTTTGAATTTTAGATTCCTTTGCCATTATTAGTGGGCTCTCCTGTAAAGTCTTTTGTTCCCAGTTATCAGTTTCTAATAACGAGGGACTTATCATAATGCACGTGGCAATGATAGAGCCGGCAATTGCTTTAAATTTAAAGTTTAATTGAAAATAGTGACCTATTTCATTTATTATAACATCGTATTTTTAATTTTAATTGAGATTTATTATTCTGATGAAATATTTTTTCTGATTTTTCTTATATCCTTTCCTGAAATTTTAACCTTTTTTAAGGTTTCTCTAAAGTTTCTGACTTTTTACTGAGCTTTTAGGCTGTATTAAAATTTCATAATTTTTTCAATCTTGAAAGGTAGTAGACAGACAGTTGAAGCTTCCCCTTAAAAATGCGAACGGGAATACTTGTAGGAGCGTAGATTGTACGCAACAAAGCTACGTCTACAAGTTTTTATCGCTAGCTTAACCTGTCGATTGTAGCAGCCCTTTCATTCGATATATTGAATTAAGAGGTTAAGCCATCGCCCGAAAACGTGTAGAAGTGTCGACGTAGCTTTTTGTGTACAGCCTGCACCCTTAACACGTTTTCTTGCGCTGGCTTAGATTGTTTATTATTTTATTTATTGAATGATTATTCGAAAATGGCAGGAGCCTTGCTTGACGAAGACGAGCGGATTATTTTATTTCTTTATTTCAATTTTTAATGGCGGTATTTTCAATCCAAAAAGCCCAAAAAAAAAACACAAGCAGGAAAAGCCCAATTTCCCGCCAACAGCCAACTCTTTTATATCCAGCCAATTTTCTAGAAAATAAACCCAATTGGCTGCTTTCCAGCCTAATATGGTACCCCTGGTAACGGCTAAGGCAAACGGTATTGGTTTCCCCTCATCGTTATCGGTAAATTTGACTTTATAAATAATGAGACTGGAATTTTGCATCGTTTGCTTATATTTTGTTTATTTAAGAAAAAACGTTCTTATGCCTTTTTAATTTAACTGTAGCAGACGTTAGATCATAGGCGCTACCTCTAATAAACTAGCGCCGTTACGCCACCTAGACTCGTTTTGGTCGCGAATAGATTTCGGCTCTAAGCCAGTCCTTCAAAACAATTATTGAAAGTCTACAATATTGTTTCTTAAAGGGAGTATAATCTTTTCAGGAATTTGGGGCGATACATAATTCCCTCCCCACGTTTTTCTAACCACCTGTTTTACGTAGTGTGAATTAGTGTTTTTTTGGTATTATCCCACTAATAGTATCCAAGCTTTGGTAGTGCGTTAATTTATCATATCTACTAGAAAGCCTTTCGTGAATCTCAAACCACGTACCTCATTATTAATAAATTATATTTGAATAAATATCCAAACTATAATGAAAATTATTAATTGATAACTCGAATATTGTTGTTTATATGTTCGTTAAGGGTGTATTTAAAAAATAAACACTAAATATGAAACAATAAAGGTTTCAAGTGAAGAATCCTCTTCAGAGCGGGCACGCTTCTTTTCGCGTTCGCCAAAGACTGACGCGGCACCTAGCGGTAAACTCAGTTACAACTCAAATGAGGTAAAACGATTTTGGCTGCTCGTTGGTTAGGTTTTCAATTAATTACTGTCATGGCACCTGGTAATAGATATTTCTATGTTCCAAAGTGTAATTCTAGATTATTATATTTATTATTAATAGTTCTGATATGTACCAACAGATGGCAATAGGTTCCCATAGATAATTTATAATAATTATTTAATATTTACCAAAATTTTATTTATGGAACATTATCGCCCTCTTTCAGTAAGAGTATTGGAAATAGGGTTTTATTTATGACTCAGTCTTCACGGGATTTTAGTTCTAGCTGGGGCCCGCGGCCGAAACAGTCTTCACGGGATTTTAGTTCTAGCTGGGTCCCGCGGCCGTAACAGTCTTCACGGGATTTTAGTTCTAGCTGGGTCCCGCGGCCGAAACAGTCTTCACGGGATTTTAGTTCTAGCTGGGTCCCGCGGCCGAAACAGTCTTCACGGGATTTTAGTTCTAGCTGGGGCCCGGCCGAAACAGTCTTCACGGGATTTTAGTTCTAGCTGGGGCCCGCGGCCGAAACAGTCTTCACGGGATTTTAGTTCTAGCTGGGGCCCGCGGCCGAAACAGTCTTCACGGGATTTTAGTTCTAGCTGGGGCCCGGCCGAAACAGTCTTCACGGGATTTTAGTTCTAGCTGGGGCCCGCGGCCGTAACAGTCTTCACGGGATTTTAGTTCTAGCTGGGTCCCGCGGCCGTAACAGTCTTCACGGGATTTTAGTTCTAGCTGGGTCCCGCGGCCGAAACAGTCTTCACGGGATTTTAGTTCTAGCTGGGTCCCGCAGCCGTAACAGTCTTCACGGGATTTTAGTTCTAGCTGGGGCCCCGCCGAAACAGTCTTCACGGGATTTTAGTTCTAGCTGGGTCCCGCGGCCGAAACAGTCTTCACGGGATTTTAGTTCTAGCTGGGGTTCGGTCGAAACAGTCTTCACGGGATTTTAGTTCTAGCTGGGGCCCGGCCGAAACAGTCTTCACGGGATTTTAGTTCTAGCTGGGGCCCGGCTGAAACAGTCTTCACGGGATTTTAGTTCTAGCTGGGGCCCGCGGCCGTAACAGTCTTCACGGGATTTTAGTTCTAGCTGGGTCCCGCGGCCGAAACAGTCTTCACGGGATTTTAGTTCTAGCTGGGTCCCGCGGCCGAAACAGTCTTCACGGGATTTTAGTTCTAGCTGGGTCCCGCGGCCGAAACAGTCTTCACGGGATTTTAGTTCTAGCTGGGTCCCGCGGCCGAAACAGTCTTCACGGGATTTTAGTTCTAGCTGGGGCCCGGCTGAAACAGTCTTCACGGGATTTTAGTTCTAGTAACAACGTAACTTTATATTCGAAATTAATTGCATTCGAAATCTGCAACTCACAAGGAGGGTTCAAGTATGTATGTCTCTTAGGGAATCATTCTACTGATAGCTATTCAGGAAGTGACGCCATTAGACGAAAAAAGCTCCGCATAGCTACATGTAAGTGCCTACCAGATAAAAAATTGCATCTAAGGTGTAGGAACCAGGAAGCAGTGGCGGTGCCAGGAATTTTCGCGACGGTAGGCAAACCAAATAAATGGGCCCCCGACCCGGGACCCCCCTTTTCTCAACGAAATACTTCAATAAAATAAAGTAGTGATGTACATGACGAACAAAAAAGTTCTAACAACAGTAAAACAAGTCCAAATATAACAGAACCGGTTTTATTTACTAGGAGATCATTGTTATTTATAAATAATTTTATTTCTTGGGACAATTTTGAGACCCTTTCTAAATCAATTTGGGGCCCCTTATAGGCTGATTTTGGGGCTCCTCAAAATTTTAAGGTAGGCAGTGGCCTACCCCCTAGCGCCGCCACTGCCAGGAAGTCATACTTATGGAATAGTGTTGCCAGAATCTTTTTAAGGAGAGGCTAGCGCAACCAGTTCGTCATAAGTGTAGTCTGTTCTTGCTGGGGCAAAGCAAGTACAAATAGAGGAAAATATCCCATGTCTCATCGCGCCATCTATTTACCGCTAGTGGAAATAAAAAATTGATATCTATAGCGTTATTTATAATAATAAGTTATTAGAAATAATTTACCAGACAAAATAATGAAATATTTACCTTAAGTTTATTTATTTTATTCAATTTCTTTTGCATATTTTGGTGTACTCTCATAGATGGCGTCGAACATCGCAATGATATAATTTAATTTGGTTTTTAATACAAGAATATTATTATGAATAAAATGTTTCTCATAAATGAAAAAAATTATACAATTTCTTATACATAGTTTCGTGTACCTGTATAGATGGTGCCAATTAATGCCACGAGATTTTTAAATTCGATTTTAATAGTAAGGTATTATTAGAAATAATTTAGAAGACAAAATAATGATTTTGTTGCCATAGTTTCTGGTTAATATAATATCTTATATACAAAGTGTTTGAAATTGATCGATACAAGCGTTTTACGCAAAAACTGTGTATTGTAGAAGTACGAAATTTCAAGGGCGTATTTAATGACTAGTAATCGTTTTAAATTTTAATTTTCACGTAAATCGGGGAATTTTTCATGGTTTTGCCCAACATTATTTTTCACCAGTAGGTTGCAGACAAAATTTTGAAAGTGAAAGAGTAGGCTCTGAAAGGTTAAAATAAATTTGGTGTGGTAAAAATCCGCCGGTTTTTAACTGAAATGAGGCAATGAAAAAAATTAAGTTGGTCGTTGGAGGCAATAGCTTTTTATTCCATTTCATTTATTTTAATCAAAAATTGGCGAAAAAAAATTACATTTGACATTTTTAAATGAAATGAAGAATAATTAAGCGTAGACCTAAAGGCATCGGTTTTTTTTACTTACGTTTAGTCTTAAAAAAACTGCCATTTAGTATTTAAAGCTGCACCACTACGAAAGCAAATCATGATTCGAAATTATCAATTCAAGTTAAGTATGCCTCGTTATAATTAGGAGCAGCGCACCCATATGTTTGAACTATTTCTAGTGCTTGTAGGTGATCGGTACACCCGTACAGTAAGCCAGTTATTTAGACATCGTTTTCCCAACTCTAGCTCTAGTAACACAACTGTTCTCAGAGTCAAAAGAGACTTAAACAATTTTGGCAAAATCAATCCGAGGTTCCGCGGATAAGACAAAAACAACTTTGACTTAGAAGACGTGGTCCTTGCGTAATTCGTTGCATATCCTCAGAATTGCTAATAGCTACGTCTGGAGTTTCTAAACAGTCACCTTGATCATCCTTACCGATGGAGACATTGCATATCCTCGATCGAGCGTCAGAATTGCTGGAGTTTCTAAACAGTCACCTTGATCATCCTTACCGATGGAGACATTGCATATCCTCGATCGAGCGTCAGAATTGCTGGAGTTTCTAAACAGTCACCTTGATCATCCTTACCGATGGAGACATTGCATATCCTCGATCGAGCGTCAGAATTGCTGGAGTTTCTAAACAGTCACCTTGATCATCCTTACCGATGGAGACATGCAGCGGCGATACGTTTTCTGCAACTGGGTTAACATCATGGTTATGATGGCTTTGGTTTCAGCATGACGGAGCGCCAGCTCCCCAGCACCGTGATATTGAAGAGTACCGCCTGTGGCCACCGTTCAAGAGTCACTCCAGAAAAAGACTGTTCGAAATCTCAGCTGACGGTGGTATCATTGAAGCACATTTCTAAACTAATTTTGTTTTTGGAAATTCCAAGTGGTTAATTCCAACATTTTTGTCAATTTTAGATTAAATTAAATGGAATAAAAAGATTTTACCTCTTACGACCAAATTGTTTTTTTCATGACCTGATATTTCAGTGAGAAATAGGCGGATTTTTACCACAACAAGTTTATTCCAACCTTTCAGCGTGCTCTTTCTATTTCCCATTAAACTTTGTCTGCAACCTACCGGTGAAAAATAATTTATTCGAAAACCATGAAAAATTCTCCGATTTTCGTGAAAATAAAAATTTAAAACGATTGCTAGTCATCGAATACCCCCTGAAAATTTCGTAATACTGCAATACATAGTTTTTGCGTAAAACGCAAGTATCGATCAATTTCAAACATCCTGTATATAAAAAAAATTATTAAACAGAAATTATGGCAACAAAATCATAGTTTTGTCTTAATTATTTCTAATAATACCTTACTATTAAAACCAAACTTAAAAAATCTCATTGCATTATTTGGTGCCATCTATACAGACACACCAATCTATGTATAAGTAATTAGTTTATGGTACTTTATCGATCTCTTTAAAACACCCTATTTAGTTTGGGTACCAGTATAGATGGGGCTAAGCAGCACAGTGATATTTTATCTTCACGAGAAACTGACGAACGAGTCGCACAAAGATACTGCGAGTGCTCTGAAATATCAATGACAAGATCCTTATGTTGCAGTTATAGTTAGTGGCTGTCAGGAATCCCCGCTGCTCCATGGAAAACAGCCCATAGGAATGCATTTTATGGGCCGGTACGATGGGAGCAGTACCGGATTTACTGAAGGTGGGGCCCTAGGCAGATTTTGATGGGGGCTTATGTAAGAAAAGCATAAAAACGCAAAACTCGCGTGTCCCGAAGAAAAATCCATTGATTTCGTCAGTTGGTGGGGCCCCATAGGCCAGTGCCTACTAGGCCTAGTCCTTAACCCGACACTGGATGGGGGCCCAGCGCCTGGCCCTTAAAGAATATCTCTTCTTTGGAGACTTTAATTAGACCCAAATTGTCTTTGCCCTGTTAGCTGTTACGCGAGTAATTCCGAGAACTACCGAACCAAAGAAATCGCAATGTTCAGGTGAAATATAATTTTTATTTTTCCAGAACCATAACCGTATACGATGACCTCGCAACAGAATGGACAACCGAGACTGTACTACCAAGTCATCAACGGACACAAAATGCCAGCCTCCTTCTCTGCGGAGGCCATCAAATCCGCCTTGGATCACAAAGTTCAAGACGACGACATCGTGCTCTGTACCTTCCCCAAAGCGGGAACCAACTGGACGCAACAAATTGTGAGCTTGCTTCGCAACCAAGGTCAGCCTATAACGGGTGGCCTCAACCTCATTTACGCCTGTCCCTTTCTCGAAATGATTGGTGCCGACGCCCTAGAAAAATCCAAGCAGAAACCTCCGAGATTTTACAAAGTCCACTTCGACTACCACACCGTGGACCACAACCCGAAAGCCAAGTACATAGCAGTGGTGCGTAACCCCAAAGACTGTCTAATCTCAATGTACTACTTTCTTAACAACGACGTCCACGCTTACCAAAGCGGTAAGTTGGAGTCGTTCTTCGAATCCTACATCAACGGTAATATTTCCTATGGTTGCTATTTTGACTTTGTCCTCTCATGGTACGACCACCGCAACGATGACAACGTGTTATTTCTCTATTACGAGAACATGAAAGAAGACATCAGAGGAAATATCCGGAAAATAGCCCGCTTTCTGGGTGAGGAATCCGTCGAATTGGTGCGAGATGACAAAATACTCGAAGACATCGTCCATTACAGCAGCGTAGAATACATGAAGGATCATTTTAGCGACAAAATGGACTCTGTTTATCGAGAATTAGGGTTTTCCGGGGCCAATTTGGACTCGATGGACTTACCATGCGGACTCAAGTACTCTTTGCAAAAGCTTAAGGGAAGGCCCATGACTGACGGCGGAAAAGTTGGACTGGTTCGAAAAGGAGTGGTTGGTGACGGAAAAGTCACTCTGACTTCTGAAATGAACGCCGAAATGGACGAACTAATTGAAAAACGGCTGGCTGGTACCGAAATGTACGATTATTGGAAGAAAATTAATTGTATTTAGGTCTACGACTAGCTTGTAGGAGTGTAAGTGCTGCACCGGGACTGTGTAGTGTATATTGTTGTACCCTAGCGTAGATTACGTAATTTTTTTTGAGAATATATGCAGTTAAATCATTTAAAGCATATAAACTTTAAACTTTGAAGTTAAGTTGGAATTATGAATACTACACTGGGACTATTTAGTGTACCCTAGTGTATGTTAGTGTAAGTAATTATTAAGCATATCCAGTTTAATCATTTAATAACATATTAAATTTTAAACTAACTTTGAAGTTAACTGGGAATTATAAATGCTACACTGGGACTATTTAGTGTACCCTAGTGGATGTTAGTGTAAGTAATTGTTCAGCATGTGCAGTTTTAGCACTTGATTACATTTTAGAATCGGTTTGAAGTGAAATGGGAATACTGATAACTACGCTGGGACTGACAGGTATATATTTTGTGTGCATTAACTACAGTAGATAATGCTTTAGAACAGTTCTGTTGCACACTCAGTGCCATACTTTGGCTCTGGTGCAAATCTGGAACGACAAATTTTCGCAGGTTTCTACCTTTAAAATCTAAAAAATTTATATTTACACTATTTGTGATACCGAAGCATCATTTTGGTACAAAAATGCAATTCTGGTGTTGCACTAATGTGCACGTTTCTAACATTCTTTGTAATAAATTTTAATACTATTTGGATTTTGTGATATCGCAGTGTCGTATTATTGGAAAAATCTAATCTCTACACAATATCGGCATAAACTGCCGATATCCGCCACTAGGATCGCTGCATATAAAAATATCAATTTTAAAACAATTTTCCTTTCCCAAAGTAGCTTCAAAAAGATCAGCCCATCGATAGTCTAAAAACTGCCGTTATAAAATAATTCTTATAAAAATGGCATAAAGAACCCGAGCTTAAGTTAAAGTCGCTATTTCCGAAAGGGCCCTTCGTGAAAATCCCATATTTTAGCTCCATTTCCTTCCGTTCTACAACTTAGACCTGCTTTTTTGTCACTTTACTTAAGCCTTGGTCGCTATCTCTTGTGGGGGCGTGCGTGGGAGAGCGGAGGGGGAGGATTTTACGCCGCCGCTATTAAATTCGATAAACTCTCCGCGCGCTTGCGCCGCCGTCGTCATGACGACACCCGCTTACGTAGAAATGAACTCAACCCCCTCACAACCCGCCCCGTCTTTCGCGACTCGTTCGTCCGTCGTCCGCCAGGTAGCGCTTCGGTGGTTGTAGCGCGTTCTTCAATAGCGCGATCGATCGTCTTCAGAGCGATTCGAGAAGGGACGCCATTTTTACCTTTTAGTTACGTCTAACGCGTTTTATTAGTTCTTACAAAATTAAGCTCGTACGGAGTTTAAAATTGTCCCAAAAATGGTGGGTTGAAACTAAGACGGAGGTGGTTTGCGAGCAATTGCTTCGAGAAACTCAAAAAGGTACGTTCGTTTGTTATTATAATGATGTTAGGCCTATTTTTGGTATTTTTTTTGCCCCATCCGGTCAAATTTTTGCGTCCGCGCCGGTTACAGCGCTAAGCCTTATTTTCGTTCATATTTACCATACCGTACCTCCGCTGTCTTTTTTAGCGTTTTATCCTAGACCTTGCACTCACTGCAAATTATTGATTGCTTTAGGAATATTTTAATGTTTATAGCTTTGGTCTTTTCGTTTAATACTAGGTGCGTAAATTTTACATATAGTAATATGTATATATATATATATATATTTAAATCGAATGACGCGTTTTCTTTGCGTAGGTTTTATCGAAACGTGTAGGGCTAATTTATCAGCCTATTTGACAAGACCATATGCGCTCGTTGACTGGCGAAGATTTATTTAACTCAACAATTGCTGTTTTTTACGTAATCTAGTTCAATGTTTATTGTTGTTTGTTTTGTGTTACAAATTCATTCTTTTCAGCTTGAACCTTTAAGGTAATAAATTAGCTTGGTTTTGTAGTTAGTTTCTTAAATTCACAGCATTTTTAACCTCATTGAACGCAACCTAGTTAATAGTATATTACTTGTGGAATTTACAAACTTGTAAACCAAATTTAAAATACAATTCAAGGCTGAAAAGCAGGTTAAACCTACAAACGAAATTTTAACGCCAAAAACTATCTTGAAAACCTGTTTTATTCCACAAACCTATCTTGCAAGGACCATATGAAACGCACAAACCTATTGTGGAAGGAGTGTATTAAAGCCACAAACCTATTCTGAAAGGACTTCATTAAACCCGCAAACCTATCCTAAAAGGAATTTATTAAAGCCACAAACCAATCTTGGAATAATTTATTAAACCCACAAACCTATCCTGCAAGGACCTAATTAAACCCACAAACCTATCCTGCAAGGACCTAATTAAACCCACAAATCTATCCTGCAAGGACCTAATTAAACCCACAAACCTATCCTGGAAGAACCTAATTAAACCCACAAACCTATCCTGGAAGAACCTAATTAAACCCCCAAACCTATCCTGGAAGAACCTAATTAAACCCACAAACCTATCCGGAAGGACATAATTAATCCCACAAACCAATCCTGCAAGGACCTGATCAAACTCACAAAGCTATCCTGCAAGGATCTGATAAAACCCACCAACTTATCGTGCAAGGACCCGACTAAACCTGCAAACCTAAATAAAAGCAATTAAAACTATCCGGATCAAACCGGCAAACGTAACCTAACCGAGAAATCGAATTCACCTAAATATAAATAGCTGAACTTAACCATTACCTAATTTAATTCAAGCTAACACGAGGAATACAAAACCGGGTTCAAACCAAAGTTTATTTTAATTTATAATTCAGTAAAAATCATTCACTAAACTTAGTTTAAACTTGATTTTATAGGTTTCGTCTGAAAGTGTGTAACCTATCTCATTTTCACCAAACCTAAACTAATCCTTACCTTACCTAAAGTAATATAACCTATCAAACCCAAACTCCACTTAATCTGCAAATATCACCTAGAAACCTAAACAAAACTAAAAAAATCTGCAAGCCTAAATAAATCTAAAGCCCTACAAGTCTAAATAAGTCTACAACCCTACAAACCTAAACAAATCTAAAACCCTACAAGTCTTAATATGTCTACAAGCCTAAATAAGTCTACAACCCTACAAGCCTAAATAAGTCTACAACCCTACAAGCCTAAATAAGTCTACAACCCAACAAGCCTAAGCAAATCTACAACCCTACAAGTCTTAATATGTTTACAAGCCTAAATAAGTCTACAACCCTACAAGCCTAAATAAGTCTACAACCCTACAAGCCTAAATAAGTCTACAACCCTACAAGCCTAAACAAATCTACAACCCTACAAGTCTTAATATGTCTACAACCCTAAATAAGTCTACAACCCTACAAACCTAAAGAAATCTACAACCCTACAAGTCTTAATATGTCTACAAGGCTAAATAAGTCTACAACCCTACAAGCCTAAACAAGTCTACAACCCTACAAGCCTAAACAAGTCTACAACCCTACAAGCCTAAACAAGTCTACAACCCTACAAGCCTAAACAAGTCTACAACCCTACAAGCCTAAACAAGTCTACAACCCTACAAGCCTAAACAAGTCTACAACTCTAGATAAGTCTACAACGCTATACAAATTAAACCTTTAGAAACCAACTCAAACTTAATTATTTCTTCAAATCTAGAATGCAAAACCCTTAAAAACAATTTACTGAAAATGACAGCTTATTGCCAATTAAGAATGTTAATACTTCCGAAATTCACCCTAATATTTTCGGTCAAATACATTAAGGAAAAGCAGTTTAAGTCTTCCAATTAGGATGAAATTTTGTGTTCTATTTTATTTAATTGTCATTCAAGCAACTAATTGTAAGGCTTTCCAAGTAGGTATTCCTCCCAAATTTTACTTAACTCACAATAACTTCTAATTTCTTCCATATGCAAATAGGAATTCACCAGAATAGGAAGTTTATTTAATTTAAAAACCTAAAGGTGTTTATTCATAAATCAATTTATTAAGTAATATTTCGTTTACTATAATTACGGTAAAAGTTACAGCCTAAATGTAGGCGAAGTTACATGTTTCATTATTATGACCTAGTACAAAAAAATAACTTTATTGGGACACTATATTTACCCTCTATGTGTAATTTCATTGCCCCGTATTTTGGGGGTAAGTGTGATCAGTAACAGAGTTAAGTTAAGTAATTAATATTTAAATAACTATTTATTTGATGTTAAATTGGATTGCGTAGTTGTGTAGGATAAAGTGGCCATATTAATGGTACCAATTCTTAAGAGGGTGCTATTTTTAGTTTAGGAGTAATTTCAAGTAAATTCCCAAAATGATCCCAAAATAAATTTTGGTCACACTTACCTCCATTGACCCTATATTTTTAGCATAATATTTTTAACTTATATTTAACTTATAGTATAATACTAAAATATAACTGAATATGCAATATTTTTATATTTATTTAATTATTTAATAATTTTAATTACTTTATTTTATTTTATTTTATTTTACATTTATTTTAAATAGACCAAATGTGTCTAGGCTTTATATAAATATTAACGCATTAAAAGCAACAGACATTGAAATTGGTTTTAGAACTTTAGTATAAATTTTTCAAAGTTAAATTTAATCAGTTTAAATATTAGGGCGTGTGTGATCTCACATTTAGTGATGTAATGCAAGCCGCATTGTTTGGTTTAATCCGTGGTCGCGTGTGACAATCGTTTATTTTGACACGAATCAAACCGGCACACTAAATCTTCATAAATATAAATTGCCACTCGTGAATTAATCAGGTGGTAGGACGATGAACTTGTATCTCTCGATATGAAATATTGATGCTCATTTTTATGGGTTTTCGTAAAGATACCTTTCTGCTTAAGCCAGAACGGAAACATTAAATTTCATCTTTCACGAATTATAAATATGCTAGCTATTTCTTCGCGTTTATTTGACTGCGCTTAAATTCATGCTGACAAAAGTTGATAGGGAGATGAAGCTGCGTACATTTTAACCCTAACGTCTACGTTCTATGGTAACATTTTATTCAAGTATTTTTAGGTTCCCATTTAAATTTTCACCCTGAGAAATAGAAACATCTGCTTCAAATATCTTTATAAAAATGACTTGATCTTATGTATAAATTTCGATCCAGCTGTAATCAAGATAAATACAATTATGTTTTTATCAACTAATTTTTATAAAATCGGAATAAAAGTTTAATTTCGTACATTATAGTTAAATATTATTTTTATTTTAATTACCTTGATTTGGTATTTCAAAATTTATTGTATCATTTAGCAGATTTCGTTAAATTTAATATAAATTGTAATTAAATGAAATATTACCCAATTTGGATATGATTTTCAAATGAAAGTCGATCAATCATTTTCGTATGGTTATCCTCTAATCGTTCGTCACATTTTTGGTGAAAGCCCTGATAGTGAGTGTAGGGAGCTGTTGTCAGGGTGGCATGAAGGACTTGCCACCATTGTAACCCGGCCACTTGAATTAAAGGCATTAGACGTCAAACCAAGCAGCAGGGAAATGCGAACATAAAGGTTTGGGTTCGTGTGATACGTGAAAAATGACTTTGTAAACAAATCGAGGTAACCAGCGTAAAAAAGTAAACTTAAACAGTATTTAAAGTCCCTGCTGCTTGGTTTTGCGCTTCTTGCAGCCTACTTCCAGGGGATAATAGGCCACACTTTGAAGCTCTATGGCGCTCTTTTAACTCAACGTAGGAAAATGGGGGAAAAACAGGCATACTTCTTAACTCACCCCCTACAACTCCTTCAAATTTTTGCATAACATTTTGAAACCCCCTGTATAGATGACTTGGGCCTAAGGTGGTGCCTTGGGTATTAGCCTAGCTAATTATTATTATTATTATTATCATTATATTGAATTATGTTTTAAAGCAGCAGTTTTACTTCTCTTGTTTGAGAACCGAACAATCAAAGCGAATTAAGGAAACGTACAACTATGTACCGGAAATGAATGTTTTTATAACGTCGGTTATGAGAACGTTAAATCACATCCGCGTAGGGTTGTAATTGAGATAAGATTTGAAACTTCTACCAGCGGCGGCGTTTCATTTGTGCTGACGATATGGTTTTATGATCCTTTAAAACAGATTTCGTTAAAAGGTTTTCCATTGCCATCACTATAATTATAACAATGGGATAATCAGTCATCTTAAAGGGAATAGAATCTTGGGTATTTGGCGTGTCACACCAAAACTTCCAATATCGGCCACACCATTATATGAGGTGGTTTCTTTTGGCTTGTTCCGGGATTTCGGAGTAGGGTATGAAGAGTAAGGCTATGACGTCATTTCACTCCGATTCTGTGCTGGCGAATAGTTTGAGTCGGAGAAAAAAACGTTGTTCCAAAATGGCTGCCCGTGGCCTATTTACAGGGCCGTCACCAGGGGAGGGGGTGGTAGGGCCCGGCCCTGCCTAGAATTGGTTTGGCCCTACCTAGAAATTCGCGAGAAAAAAAATTAAAGCCCTTGGCCCTACCTAAAATTTTCGAAAATAATACCTATAGGTATTATAAGTTTATAACGAATCTTATCCGGCTAGTAGTTGGCCCCACCGGCTACGCAGTCGTGTTGGCCCCATTTCCCATTAATTCCAAGTTTTTCCTATTTGGCCCCCAATTTGAGTAGGCGCCGATCTGACCGGCGATCGCCGGTTAGCCGCCCGTGCCAGTCCGGGCCTGTGAGTAGCTACACGAAATTTAACAGAACATTTCAAAGAAGAGCAGACATAGACCGAATATCAACGAAGCTAACTCAAGACGTTAAATCGGCCGATAGGTAGGTTCAGAAAGCCAATGGGTGAGAATTTGCGTGAAGTGAAGTCCAACTTCCCCCCTCAGGCTCGGGATTAGAGAGTGCGGGCCCTAAGTAGTGAGAAGGGGCCCCTTCTCTCAACGCAATTGAAGGAAAAAAGAGGGGGCGCACCAATAAGTGCCGCTAAGTACGGGGGGAACCAAAAACCCTCGCTAAGTGCGGGATACCAGTAAGTGTAGCTAACTGCGGGATCTCAAAACATGTCGCTAAGTGCGGGCAAGTGGCGTAGACCAGGGGGGGTTCCGGGTCCAGACATCGGCCACCCCCCCCCTTGACGGATTTATGCAGGCCCCCAATAAGTTCCACTGAGTGCGGTGCTCTAGGCGGTCGCCTTTGTCGCCATGCCCTAGCGCTGACCTTACTTGACCTACATCATATCGTCGACTGCTTCGTCGTCTTCCTTTATGATAGGATAGTAGCGGAAAGATGGAGAAACACTGAACTCAGCGGTAGTCACCATACTTTCCGTATAGTAAAGTACCGACACATTTATGCGAAATACTAATTAAATTACATTCATGACGGCAAACGACGATGTCCGTCATGTTAAGAGTAGGTGTTTCTTTTAAAGTCTGACCAGGGGTGGGTTGGGCAGGTGGACTGGTGAGCGTTATCTCACCGGGCCGCGACCAAAATTACCCTTGAGTTCGACTGGGGACCGCTTGAAAAGTGATTTTTGGGGGGCGCAAGCCTACAGTACCCACTTCACGAAAAAGGCGCCTGTCCACCCCTGAGTCTGACTCTCGCGCTAAAAACGTGAATAATGCTCAGTGTTTCTCTCAGAAACGTTTCCTCGGGGGAAGGTAACTAGGCTCAGGGTGGTGTTTACCAGACAAACGTGTGTGTGATGTCCATTGGCCAGCTCTTAACGCCCGGGAGGTAGACATTCCCCCCGAAGAGATACCTGATAGAAACCCAGATAATGCTTATTCAAACTAAAAACATAATTACGTTCGTTTTCACTCTTTGTACCTGGTATATTTTTTTATCGATGTATTAAAATAGAACTACCAAAACAAGAAAGATACAGATAAGGAACGTCGCGGATATAGCCCCCTCAAAAAAAGATAGATACCAAAGGGCAATAATTTAGATACATTCTTTGCAAACAGATACGAAAAAAAAGGTATGTGTAAGAGATTTTTATATATCTGTGTTCGCGTGAAAAAAGTTAGTATCTTTTACCCACAATAGTATCTTGTACCTAAAAAAAGTACCTAAAACCGTAGCTAGATCCGTATCTAGATATCGTGTATCTAGATATCGCTGAACACAGACGCATATAACCCCCATTCCCTCTTCCAGAGTTGCCAGATGTACGATCTGGATCGTATTGGTACGATATTTAGGTGGTCAGTACGATATTTAGGCGGTCAGTACGATATACGATCGAAAGTACGATCCGAGAACCAGGCCCGTATATCCGCCTAGGCATATTTAGTAATATATCAGCAGAGCTCCGACTTCTACCGGAGAATTAGAGAAATTCAGGCATAGATTAGTTCCAGGGATCGGAGTAAGTAAGTACAGCTCGTGAAAGGTAGCTCGGTAGTCGTTGGTTTATAATTAAACTAATGAAACGATTGATCTATCTATCTCGAAAACTAATTGTATAATTATTCTACATATAGGAAAATTAAAATATTGTAATTTAAAGTGTCATTGCTAATTTGCGTTTTTTTATAGAGGAAATACACGACATATGAATTAAGTTATTGTGAATACTAATAAAAGTCGTCTTTACTCTGTGTAGCGGCGGAGCGAGCGAAGCGAGCTCGGTTACTATAGACCTCAAAATGTGCCCTACCATGGCCCTACCTAATTTTTTGGGCTGGTGACGGCCCTGCCAATTTAGCAGATACATTCTGGCTAGCAGACGAGCAAATAGTTTATGGGACCTAGGAGCAACAAACACAAGGAGAACGCAGCTAACCTTTAAACACGCTAACGCAGTGTTGCGTACAAATTTGATTGGACGAGCCTTTACGCTGAACGTTTTACGGAAAGGGGGAAGACAATTTCCGAATTTTTCCCCTTCCGACGGCAGCAGGCGCTAAAGCGTCTAACCAATGAAAAATGTACGCGAGAAAATCCACGACTTTCGACTGGTTCCGTGCTCTTGGTGTGGGGTGCTGTGTTTGTTGATGGGACGGAGTAGTTCTTATCCCCGGAATAGTCGAATAAAAGGTTTTAGGTTAAAAAGAGTACACTTTTAGTCCGAGAACCGGCGAAAAGGAACCATCTATGGCTTTAGATATTTCTGGCACTAGTAAGTGAATTTTGGCTCAAATTGTTAGGGTTCTTCCATAAAAGAATACGTTGAGGCAGAAATTTCAATCGTCCTAACGGTGGAACAAATGTTCGAATTTCATTCGTCCGAACCGCCGAAATAACAAATGTTTCAATTGTTCGAATTGGGTAACTTGTGTGTTTCATTCGTCCGAATCGGTAGCATCACTTGTCCGAATTTTGTCGCTAAATTAGTATTTCTTATTGCTGTTTTTTTATAATGTTATATATTTTATCCTATTATGTCCATTTTTCCTTTGGCCGATATTGTAAGTGGGAATTGCGTTGAATGTTGTGGATATTTTAGGTTGGGTTAGGTTAGGTTCATGTTAATGTTACTATTTTCATATATTAACAATATTTAAAAAAAAACAAATTCCTAATGTTCGAAAAAATGGACAAACGATTATTCGAATAAATGAAATTCGCAAGTAAAGTTAACATAAATTTGAACGACTAAATCACCAACAAAAGTTGTGATAACTTGGAAAATTAGTTTTGTCTAAAAATTAATTTCAACAAACGTGTTCGCGTTTAGCTACTTTATTTTCAAAACCCTCTAACTCTAAAAATTTCTTTTTCGATAAAATTCGTGTTGGGTTTATTAAATTTATGTACAAAATGATTGTAAATTGGTTTAAATTTAAATGTAATATTTGAAATATAGTTAATACATCCGGGGAATTGTGTGTACTTATATGTCCGTGACATCTTGTTAGCGTGGCTACCTATTCCCCTCACGCTCTAGCCGTAAGCTACTTCCCCCTCAGAATAAATTAAAATAAGGCCATGATGCCCCAGGATCGTTTCAACATAGTCATTATCCCTAAGTACAAATAAATGCATTATTGTACATTTCCGATAAACCGTGAGCACATTAAAGCATGTATTTCTCTTCTTGACGATGTACAATATCAAAATTTTATATGGTTATTCAATTATTTATTAACCATGTTTGCGGATTTAATAATTTTAGAATATACACTATTACAGGGCTCCCAAAGTTCCTATAATTCCTATAAATTCCTATAATTTCAATATACTACTATAATTTCCTATTTTCTCAAAATTGTTCCTATAAATTCCTATTTTTTAGAAATTTTCTAGTTTTTCTATAGCTATATCCAGAAATTCCTATAATTTTAAAAATAATGTATTAGAAAAGCTCTGGCGTAGGTCCGGTGTTCCCGAAAACATCTACGGTTGGGCTCCCAGAGTTCCTATAAATTCTTATAATTTCAATATACTACTATAATTTCCTATTTTTTCATAATTGTACGTATAAATTCCTATTTTTTCATATGTTATGACGTACAATTCTTCAACTCTAAAGTAAAACATTAAGTATACATCGTTAAGTTTATGAGGCCTAAAAAAGCTTTTAGAGGAACAACTTATAGCTATGGAATATATTTACATACTATTAAAAGCAATGAACCGGCATCGATCTGTTGTTTTAATAGAAAAAATATCGTTTTATATATAGCGATCGTGTTAACAATAGGAACGATAATACAACGTTCAGGTCGTTCTAAATGCATTCAGAATGGTCCCATTCAAATATGTCAACTCAAGAATCAATAACCTTAAACTGCTTTTATTACGTGTAATTTTATAAGTTGTCTTTATTAATCATAGGTCGTACACGACTTGCAAAAGTCAGGGAATTTTAAAATGGTTCCCAAAAGTTAGGGAAGATTCGATGAATCTGAAAATGACCCCAAAAAGTCAGGGAAGATTCGAGGAATCTGAAAATGACCCCAAAAAGTCAGGAAAAAGTCGAGGAATTTGAAAATGACCTAAAAAGTCAGGGAAGATTCGAGGAATCTGAAAATGACCCCGAAAAGTCAGGAAAAAGTCGAGGAATTTGAAAATGACCCAAAAAGTCAGGGAAGATTCGAGGAATCTGAAAATGACCCCAAAAGGTCAGGGAAAAGTCGAGGAATTTGAAAATGACCCCAAAAAGTCGGGGAAAAGTCGAGGAATCTGAAAATGACCCCAAAAAGTCAGGGAAAAGTCGAGGAATCTGAAAATGACCCCAAAAAGTCGGGGAAAAGTCGAGGAATTTGAAAATGACCTAAAAAGTCAGGGAAGATTCGAGGAATCTGAAAATGACCCCAAAAAGTCAGGAAAAAGTCGAGGAATCTGAAAATGACCCCAAAAAGTCAGGAAAAAGTCGAGGAATTTGAAAATGACCTAAAAAGTCAGGGAAGATTCGAGGAATCTGAAAATGACCCCGAAAAGTCAGGAAAAAGTCGAGGAATTTGAAAATGACCCAAAAAGTCAGGGAAGATTCGACGAATCTGAAAATGACCCCAAAAGGTCAGGGAAAAGTCGAGGGATTTGAAAATGACCCCAAAAAGTCGGGGAAAAGTCGAGGAATCTGAAAATGACCCCAAAAGGTCAGGGAAAAGTCGAGGAATCTGAAAATTACCCCAAAAAGTCAGGGAAAAGTCGAGAAATCTAAAAATGACCCCAAAAAGTCAGGGAAAAGTCGAGGAATTTGAAAATGACCCCAAAAAGTCGGGGAAAAGTCGAGGAATTTGAAAATGACCCCAAAAAGTCAGGGAAAAGTCGAGGAATTTGAAAATGACCCCAAAAAGTCAGGGAAAAGTCGAGGAATCTGAAAATGACCCCAAAAAGTCAGGGAAAAGTCGAGTAATCTAAAAATGACCCCACAAAGTCAGGGAAAAGTCGAGGAATTTGAAAATGACCCCAAAAAGTCAGGGAAAAGTCGAGGAATCTAAAAATGACCCCAAAAAGTCGGGGAAAAGTCGAGGAATTTGAAAATGACCCCAAAAAGTCGGGGAAAAGTCGAGGAATTTGAAAATGACCCCAAAAAGTCGGGGAAAAGTCGAGGAATCTGAAAATGACCCCAAAAAGTCAGGGAATCTGAAAATGACCCCAAAAATTCAGGAAAAAGTCGGGGAATCTGAAAATGCCCCCAAAAATTCAGGAAAAAGTCGGGGAATCTGAAAATGCCCCCAAAAAATCGGGGAAAGTTTTGTACGATGTATGTATCTCAAACCATTCTCTTATTCTATAAAAATAAAAATTTTACAAATTGGTTGGGAAAAACCTGGAAATGTCAGGGAAATTAATTCCGGGAATTTCGTACGAACCCTGTTAATTTCATTTAAGTTTAAAATGGTAATAAAACATTTAGTGAAATCCAACATATTTGATCTAATTTTGAACTATTTACCCCTGTAGTAGTGTTCCGTTTGCAATACACCGCTGTTCTAGGAGAAGTTAATTATCTTATTTTAGTACAATAATAATCACCATGTGTGGCTTATTAGTCTAAGTAAAGTAAATATCTAAAACCAGAAGTAGATAATATATTTCTTAGAGAGATAAGTTTCCATTTTGGTTACAAAGATGAATGCACCTTCGCAGGCTTAAGGCAGGGACATTTAATTATTTTAGAGTATGTAGTCACATAAGTAATCTTCCTAAAGGCCAACTACATAGTTATTCGGTTTACTCTGTTTTTCACTGGAAGCTGGTCTGCTTGCATAGCGAGCCAAATTCCAGCGAAATATTATTATAATATACATTTCTGATAAAACTAATATCAATTAGATAAAATAAAATATATATATTTGCCATATTTAAATGTTATAACTCGGAAAACTGCGGATTAAATTTAAATCTAAGATTTATTAATCGTAGGATGTATAAAAATGATATTTAATTTGCATTTTTATGGACCTAGATGGGGTTATTTTCTTACAAATATGAAATGGTGTTCGTAAGAAAAATGAGGTTTAAAATAACTTTAGATATTAAGCCTAATGAGGTGATACACCAAAACGTCGAGCTAAATTATTTCTGTTTGAAAAAGACGTTTAGGAATTTGTTATACCAGATTTGGGTTTTTGACCAACCGAACATTTATTTAGAAATCTTACCTCATCACACGTTATAAGGCTGTCATCTGGCGGTGTAAATCGAAACTAAATCATCCCGCTTCATAACTACGCAATTATCGGGACGTCCACTGATTTTCAATTTTAATTGTATAGTCATTTGTTTTAGTATAGTCTACAATTATATTTCTTACATCGCGAGTTCTTCTGTAGCTAAAAGGTATTTATTTATAAACAATATCGTGACACTGGATTGTTTTAGATTCCAAATTTGGACCACCGTTTAACTTAATTAATCACCAATGTTATAGACACTATGTATAAATTAGTTAAACGCGTTGTGGAGTATTGTGGAACTTGTGGTTAACGATAATAGTGAGAGTAGGGAGCTGTTGGCTCGCGTGGCATGTGGGCTTTCCACCACCCTCCTACGCATTGTAACCCGGCCACCTATTTAAGGCATTATAAATCGCTAGATGACTTAGGCCTAAGATGGTGCCTTGGGTATTAGCCTAGCTGATTATTATTATTATTAAGGCCCAAAATTATTCCCTTGTAGAGGTTAACGGTAATAGTGAGTGTAGGGAGCTATTGGCTCGATCGCGTGGCATGCAGGACTTGTCACCACCCTCCTACGCATTGTAACCCGGCCACCTATTTAAGGCATTATAAATCGCTAGATGACTTAGGCCTAAGATGGTGCCTTGGGTATTAGCCTAGCTGATTATTATTATTATTAAGGCCCAAAATTATTCGCTTGTAGAGGTTAACGGTAATAGTGAGTGTAGGGAGCTGTTGGCCTGCGTGGCATGACGGGCTTGCCACCACCCTCCTACGAATTGTAACCCGGCCACCTGAATTGAAGTCATTAAAAGTCGCTAGCTGACTTGGGCCAAAGGTGGTGCCAAAGGTATTAGCCTAGCTGATTATTATTATTATTAACTGATATTATTAGTTAGCGTTTACCCAATTAATGCCGGAACTTAGATATCATAAGGTAGAGATTTCGTTACAGGTAAAAACGTTATTTTTAAATCTTTCAATTTAGATTGAAATTACGATTTCTACACGCCAATATTTCGTCGCCAACTACGAACCGGACCTAAATCGTGTAAATATTGATTTGTTGACGCTTTTAATGGCTAGTTCGAAGGCTGTCCGTACCATACAGAGCGGAATACATTACGGGGCTACAACGAGTCATAGGCTGGAAAATCCGTTAAGAATAAGGTTGAGACATTTTCTAAAAATAGGCTTTTTGATTTGTCGTCGCATTTATATTGGCCATTGGGCTTAGCTGTTTACACTCACTCTCTACAGCAATTACTCTCGACTTTTTTATTTTATTGGAGCGTGGGGTATTAGGGACGCGACGGGAATTTTAATGAAAGGATATTTTTGCTTATTACAGGGTTGCCACGGTACCTGGAAAACCTGGAATTCCTGGAAAAGTCGGGGAATTTCCAAAATTAGTCTAAAAATCAGGGAAATGTCAGGGAATTTAATTTGGTTGATAATAGGAAACCTTTACTAAAATTTTGGGTAAACAAATACAAAATTTAGCCACAAAATAAGTCAGGGAAAACCTGGAAAAGTCAGGCAATTTGAATGAGAAAAAACTGTGGCAACCCTGTATTAACCGTTACCCCTACATCCATTTATTGGTGAAAACAAAATTGTGATATCCCTTACAACCGAATTCCTATTCGACCGAATCAATATATAGCCAATATATTTATAAAAATAGCACGAAGTTGGCGGTGTCCCATTCAACCGAATTAAGTCATATCTGATTTGGTAGGTTAGGATAGGTTAAGTTGGATTAATATCGGATTTGACTATACTAGGTGCGTTGGCTAGGTACTGTCCTCTAGGTTGCGTTATAGACGGCCCATCGGAATAGCAAGAATGGGGTTGGGGTGGCGCCGCGCCGTCAGACGCTAATACCTAGAATACATTGCACCAGGAATCCATAACGCTACTTGGAATGAGTATATCCCCATATCCCCTGTGGTATTTTGTGGCGGAACATTGTGGGAATGGCTAAAACGCTTATACCGCCTTAAATGACGTCAAATTCCGTGACAAACAAAGGCTTATAAGCTCCGCCTACTATGTTCCGCCTCAACGGCGGGGAATCGAAGCCGTTATTCATTCCAAGTAGCGTTATGGATTCCTGATTGCACGTATAGGCTATAGTTCTGGTTGAGCTTAGGTAAGGTTAGGTTAGGATAGGTTAAAATCCCTCAAAATCGTATGATTCGGCCGAATGGGAATTAACTTGTATGAGTTTTAACATACGACCGAATTCCCATTTGACCGAATTTATAGTAGTTGTATGTTTTGTATCTTTTATATATTTATATAAAAATGTTTCCCTAACATTATATTAAATGAAAACTGCGTTTTGCGCGGTTTTCGGTCGATTGGAATTCGGTTCAATGGTACATTCGGACCAATGGGATTCGGTCCAATGATATACAATCAAACAAAATAACTATAAATATTATCCGGAGAGATAAATGTTAAAAATGTTTTTTCTTAATGATTAATTTCATTAAATGTGGGTCCGTTTTTGGGGACTTTCAAACAGTGGTCGGATTTAGGGGTTTTTTGGGGTACGGGATAATAAAGAAATTAACTGAAATATTTTGCCTTTCATATTTGAAATTTTCTGTCTGCTATTTGATATTCAATAGTTTGTATTTAGTATTTGATATTTATGATCTGATATTTGATATTTTATGAAATCCAACGTTAAGATAATTATATCAAAAGTCAAAATTTCAGCCAGAGATTCCAACCGTAGACCGGTTTCGACATTTTGTGGCTCATCAGTACTGTATAGGAACTCTGGCTTTACTCGGAAATCTGCCGATATGTGATATTTGATATTTGTTAATTGATAATTGATATTTCATGTTTGATAATTGATATTTAAAAAGTGATATTTGATATTTAAAAAGTGATATTTGATATTTAAAAAGTGATATTTGATATTTAAAAAGTGATATTTGATATTTAAAAAGTGATATTTGATATTTAAAAAGTGATATTTGATATTTAAAAAGTGATATTTGATATTTAAAAAGTGATATTTGAGATTTAAAAAGTGATATTTGAGATTTAAAAAGTGATATTTGATATTTAAAAAGTGGTATTTGATATTTAAAAAGTGATATTTGATATTTAAGAAGTGATATTTGATATTTTAGGTCTCATATTTTGATACCTTAGGTCTGATATTTGATATTTAAAACCTGATATTTGATATTTCGGGTCTTATATTTCATATTTAATAACTGGTTTTTGATATTTCGGGCCTAATATTTCATATTTAATAACTGGTTTTTGATATTTCGGTCTAATATTGATCACTCGGGTCTAATATTTAATATCTTGAACTTTTAATTGGTTAATTTCGCGTTTGATATTTAGTTTTGTGTTATTTCTAATTTCGCGTTTGATATTTAGTTTTGTGTTATTTCTAATTTCGCGTTTGATATTTAGTCTTGTTTTTTTTTAAATTTAGCTTTTTACATATGAAAAGAAAAATATCTATGTACTCGTTGATTATGAAGCGTATTAAACTTTGACAATATCAGAAAGTTCGTATCAGAATCTGAAAATATTTTAAATGTTTTTGACTCGCGGCATTATTTTAGTTTATTATCCTGTAATATAAAGTCCCATAATTAATATTAATAATAATAATTAGTTTCATACGCTAAAAGTAATATAATATTAAATATATGAGGAATTTTAATGCCATATTTACCTGTATAATAAAATGTTGTGTCCTGTATAACCCTATGTATTGAAAAATATAATTAATATTAATAATAGTAATATTTAGTTTCATATGATGAAAGCAATATAATATTTAGTATATGACAAATTTTAATCCCATATCTTTATAATAAAAAGGTTATGTCACTTATTATCCTACATATTGGAAAATATAATCAAAAATTAATATTAATATTAATAATAATAATTAGTTTTATACGCTAGAAGCCATATAATATTAAGTTTATGATAAATTTTAATCCCATATCTTTATAATAAAAAGGTTATGTCCCTTATTATCCTACATATTGGAAAATAAAATCAAAAATTAATATTAATAATAATAATTAGTTTTATAAACTGAAAGCAATGTAATATGAAGTTTATGATAAATTTTAATCCCATATCTTAATAATAAAAAGGTTATGTTGGCTCGATCTCGTGGCATGCAGGGCTTGCCACCACCCTCCTACGCATTGTAACCAGGCCACCTGAATTAAGGGCTTCAAAAGTCACATGATGACTTAGGCCTAAGGTGGTGCCTTGGGTATTAGCCTAGCTGATTATTAAGATTATTAAGATTATCCTATATATTGGAAAATATAATTAATAATAATATTAATAATTAGTTTTATACGCTAGAAGCCAATATATTATTAAGGTTATGATAAATTTTAATCCCGTGTTATTCTATATAATAAAATGTTCTGTCCTGTATAATCCTATATATTTAATAATATAATTTTATTTTCCCCAAAGGAATTTAAAATATTTATTGGGTTCCATGTAAGTTTTAACGATTTAAGTGGGTCAAAGCTGCTAATTGTAATAATGAAGGTAGCTTCACAATGCTCCGTTGAGTTGTGCGGGTGACAGAATGAGATTATCAGAGCGCAATTGATTCCATTTCTACGCGAAATCGATATCGGCCACAGCGCCCCCTACATTTCGAAACCCGCTCAATAAATCTTCGATTCCAATCATCCCAATTCCAATAGCCTAAAGCTTGGATCGTTTTGAAACACCGATAATGGTTCTTTTTCTAAGCGCTATCGCGATTCTTATCAAGATAATTAACCTTTAACAACTAAACGTAGTATAAATTCCTAGTACGTGTGTAAATGAAAATCAACCTTACCCGCTACCACTCGCAAAGGCAAAAGAAACATCGTTTGTCTTTATAGTTTTATTTATTTAACCCAAACGGTGATTTTTGTAGGTTTAATAGGCTTGTTTTTATGTAGCTCATTCGTCACGAAATACGTAGAAGTTCTGTTCGGTTTATGCTTAAAAATAAGAGTCCCACGTCTTTACAAGGACAGTAGATACAGGGACGAGAAAGCAGGGGGGGGGAATTTGATTTTAAACGTCTTCATATTCACGGGGAGTTAGATGTAAACAAACCGCGGCCATTGTTAAGACGTGGTTCACCATGAACAGTATTATTGAAGTTAGTTTTTACCATTTTGATGTTAAATTAAAAATAAAACTACGAGCGTAAATAAAAAATGCCCATTTGTTTTGAACACTTAAGCCTCGTCAAGAACCGCTAAAATTAGTTTGGTTTTAACTAATGGAAGTTATTGCTTTTGTACATTCAGACTGTCAACAAAAATTAAAGTTGAGTTCGTTTTATTTTTATGAGCAGGCTTCGTGCGTAGTTTAAACTATTAGTTTAAAGTCCGAAGTTCATATGCTATGTCTTTCTTTAAATTTTTAATTTAAAATCCAAAAGTCATCTGATATTTTTTCCCTTCAAATTTAAATTAAAAATATTGCAACAGATGGCGCTGTATTTTCTACGCTCCAAGCCTATAGCTCTGAAAGGGAGTATCGATTAATAGTCTGCTAACACGAGATATTTCTTGTTGTTAACGTAACTAGCGCCAATCACCCCTAGCTTCTGTTCGCACCTGGTGGCAGAAATGGCAAATTAGGTCATCTACCAGAAATATGGAACTTCATCCTCCTTCCAAGCCAAGAGGTTTAACGTAAATGTCTTAAGCCAAGCGCTCACTGCTCTTCGTAACGTCTCCGTCCTAGCTTCCACAAGCCTTTGCTTCGTAACGGAGACCATGCCTTGTCCGGCCACCGGTACAACAATTATTCCGAACCATAAGAAACGGGCCCGCCAAGTATATATCGACTTCCCCTCTCTTATTGAGCTGACCCTCTTCGCAAGCAAATATAAACATTTTGGAAATCAACGAAAAATGTGCCAAGAAATCTCAAAATCAAATTAAAAAAAAATTATATCAACTATAAAAACTTCGAAATCAAGTTAAAAATTATCGAAATCAACTATAAAAACCTCGAAATCTAGTATAAAATTATCGAAATCAACTATAAAAACCTCGAAATCAACTATAAAAACCTCGAAATCAAGTTAAAAATTATCGAAATCAACTATAAAAACCTCGAAATCTAGTATAAAATTATCGGAATCAACTATAAAAACCTCGAAATCTAGTATAAAATTATCGGAATCAAATATAAAAACCTCGAAATCTAATATAAAAACCTCGAAATCTAATATAAAATTATCGAAATCAACTATAAAAACCTCTAAATCTAGTATAAAATTATCGAAATTAACTATAAAAACCTCAAACTTAAGTATGACCATCTTGAAATCAAATATGAAAACACAAAATCAAATATGAAAACATCGAAATAAATTATGAAAACATCGAAATCAAATATGAAAACATCGAAATGAAAATTAAAAATATCGAAATCAAATATGAAAACATCAAAATTTTAATTCAAAATATCGAAATCAAATATGAAAACATCAAAATTTTAATTCAAAATATCGAAATCAAATATGAAAACATCAAAATTTTAATTCAAAATATCGAAATGAAATATGAAAATATTGAAAACGGTTTTTATTATCTGACATCAGAAGCTAAATCGTATTGTAAAAGTTAAAATTCGTTTCAAATTTTGGAAATAAGGCTTGCCTTAGATTTTTCTGCCTGAGGTTTAAAATCCCTTGCACCAAAATATAATATCTTAAACATTTTGGGAATTTAAGTGAAATTTCACTACAATTTAACAAAATGACATTAGCCCCAACCTCTTAAGTAACCCAAAATCCCATAACAATGTAAAAGAGCGTAACCTAAAAGTCATTTTAAAAATAACCCCAAAACCTTTTAAAGAAACCTACTTGGAATAGAGGACCAGTAACTAGCCATTAGTCAGTCCAGAAAATCCCTCATCACCAATCAAAGGAAACCGCCCCTGAAGCTTCGTTCGCACTTGTGCTGCCCAAGTTCATTTTATTCGGCCAACTTTCGTTGGTAAGTAAAAAAGAATCGTTGCTCCGTGCGAATATACAATCCTATAATTTTTATATTTCTGAAATGGTCCTATACAATCCTATAATTCCTATAATCTTTAAATGCTCCTCTACAATCCTATAACTTTAATATTTCTGAAATGGTCCTATACAATCCTATAATTCCTATAATCTTTAAATGCTCCTCTACAATCCTATAACTTTAATATTTCTGAAATGGTCCTACACAATCCTATAATTACTATAATCTTTAAATGCTCCTCTACAATACTATAACTTTAATATTTCTGAAATGGTCCTACACAATCCTATAATTCCTATAACCTTTAAATGCTCCTCTACAATCCTATAACTTTAATATTTCTGAAATGGTCCTACACAATCCTATAGTTACTATATTTCTTAAATGGTCCTATACAATCCTATAATTCCTATAATCTTTAACTGCTCCTTTACAATCCTATAACTTTAATATTTCTGAAATGGTCCTACACAATCCTATAGTTACTATATTTCTGAAATGGTCCTATACAATCCTATAATTCCTATAATCTTTAAATGCTCCTCTACAATCCTATAACTTTAATATTTCTGAAATGGTCCTACACAATCCTATAATTCCTATAATCTTTAACTGCTCCTCTACAATCCTATAACTTTAATATTTCTGAAATGGTCCTACACAATCCTATAATTACTATATTTCTTAAATGGTCCTATAAAATCCTATAATTCCAATATTTCTGAAATGATACTAAACAATGATATAATTCCTATATTCCTTAAACGGTCCTATACAATCCTATAATTTATATATTCCTTAAATGGTCCTCTACAATCCTAAAATTCCAATATTTCTGAAATTATCCTATAAAATCCTATAATTCCTATATTTCTGAAATGATCCTATAAAATCCTAAAATTCCAATATTTCTGAAATGATCCTATAAAATCCTAAAATTCCAATATTTCTGAAATGATCCTATAAAATCCTAAAATTCCAATACTTCTGAAATGGCCCTCTACAATCCTAAAATTCCAATATTTCTGAAATGGTCTCCTACACTCCTAAAATTCCAATATTTATGAAATGATCCTATAAAATCCTATAATTCCAATATTTATGAAATGATCCTATAAAATCCTAAAATTCCAATATTTATGAAATTATCCTATAAAATCCTATAATTCCTATATTTCTGAAATGATCCTATAAAATCCTAAAATTCCAATATTTCTGAAATGGTCCTCTACAATGCTAAAATTCCAATATTTCTGAAATGGTCCTCTACAAGGCCAAAATTCCAATATTTCTGAAATGGTCCTCTACAATCCTAAAATTCCAATATTTCTGAAATGGTCCTCTACAATCCTAAAATTCCAATATTTGTGAAATGGTCCTTTAAAATCCTATAATTCCATTTTGGTACCTATATTTCCTATATTTGTAGCATATTCGGTTAGAACGTAGCTGATCAAATTTTAAAAGATTAACATACCAAGCAATGATCCTCGCGAAAATCGAAATCTTGAAATGATTTGGAATTTATATACTCGCTATTAAACTTACGCATTTCCATATTTTATCTCTATAAAACGCCTTTGTAATTTTGTCCCATAATTCACCTATTATTTAAAAAAAATATTTTAGCCGAGTTTTGTGATTGAGTCTTATCTTCAAATATTTCAATCAAATAATTTTAGAACGCATGATCGCATCCTTTGGATTATGGAAAACCAAATGAATGTATTAATATTATATTTCTTTATGTAAATTGACATAATAATAATAATAATAATAATACTAAATGTGTAGGAAACATTTAGAGCCGTGATTGTCAAATGTGGCTCCATGGAACCTCAGGGCTCCATTTAAAATTCTAGGGGCTCCACAACAGTTTGAGCAATGCTATGATCGAATTAGTTTCGTTGGAAAAAATCTAAATACCGAACTTTTTTTCAAGCGAGGGTTCCACGATAAATTAAATTCTGAAATGGGGTTCCACAAGGTGACAAAGGTTAAGAACCATGGATTTAGAGCGAAGACCACAGAGGTTTTTAATGCTTTTTACTATACTAGATGGCGCCAATTTAAGCATTTTTTATTGAACACGGAATAAACAATTGATTCTAAGGCTATTTTAAGTGATGTTTTATGAGTTCAACTCAGGAAAAATTCGGATAGAGCAATAATTAATCAGGTTAAGCCCCCTTGTTTAATACGTGAACGGGGAAACTTGTATTTGAGTGTGGACGTAGCCTTTTTCTGTACAAACCTACATTCCTACAAGTTCCGCCGTTAACGTTTTCGAGGGGTAGCTTAACCTCTCCTTTTTCTTGTAGTACAGGGATTTGTAGTTCAATCAAAGATAATATAAATATCGTACCCTAGATTCGAAATAACTGCCTCGCGCTTATACTTAGTTGCAGGTTAAAATAGGCAAAATTTCTAGGACATTTGGCGGAAAGATTTCGCCTATTTTCTGTTGAATTCCCAAAAGGTTCCTGCGCGTGTTATATTAGTCCATTTTAGAAATACCTTTTGCGTAAATTTCAAATTGATCAATACATATTTAATGTAGATAGTTATTTTAAAGCTTCATTTTAGCGTACTTTCTTTTAGTACTATGCTCCTAAACAATCATCAAATCGCACGTTTAGGCCTTTATTAAAAGGTGGTTAAAAATGTCGACCCTCGCAGCAATATTTGAAATTATATGAAAACGAAATTCCTGTCTCGCGTAGTTTCGTGTTTTCGGTTTAAAATCGTTTGCGTTTCAGACGTCTTGTAACGAAATAGCAGTTTCTTATTGGTCTTTCACATAAATTCAAATTTTGCTAGGAGGGTCGTCATTTTTACCCACCTTTTAATAAAGGCCTATTTACGTCAACGTGGTAATCTCGGCATTACCCGTTCTATGCATACCCTGGACTCGCCAAACGGAATTTTGTTTTAGGTATGCCTCACTTGTAGTCCTAAAAATAAATTATTACAACCGTCAATCGGAAAGCTCTCACAATTTGAATCTAGAGTATATTATCTTTGGTTCGATCAACGAATTTCTTATTATTGCCATCAGGTTTAAAGCAAGTGTGCGCTCTACGTTAAGTAGCTCTTTTTTCAACAGATGTCGCTAGCGTTTTAATCACAACAAGTTGCTTAAGCTACATTTTGACCCAAAAGGCGGGACATAAAAATACATCTCGCGTTGGATTGGTTCGTTTGTAAATTTGGCAATAACTTAAATTATAATAATTTTTTACAATATATTTTATATGGGATATATAATATAGGTAAAACGAGGGGCTAACCACTCTTAGAAAATCGGTACACCGGATTACGCTTAGATTAGCACTGCGAAGGCAGGGACTTCAAAGATTACGCGTAATCCCATTAGTACAGTCAAAGGTACGGCTCTGTACACCGATTACGCGGAGTGATCAGCCCCTCGAGGTAAAAATACATTAAGTAGAGTATAAGTTGTCTAATAATAATAATTATAAATGGTTCTCTGACGACGTTATCGTTTCGCTTCTGAATTTTATCTTTCTTTTCCATTAATAGATGGCACCTCGCTCTCCATTAAAGCCGTTTTTTTTTAAGAATCCGTTAGATTCATTACCACTCTAATAACTAGGGTCTTATCACAATACAGGTGGCAATGATGGAGCCGGTAGTTGCTTTAAAATAAATTAGGGGTAGTTGGGGCTAGTTACGTTAGCGAACACTAAATGATGATTTTTAGATTTAAATTCGTACTCCAGTTCAGAATTAAAATTACGAGTAATTTTTTCGTCTATTAACTCCTTAAATCTCAACATATCCAAATCGAAAGATTCGCGTTTAAAAATATTGACTCGTGCGACCTTTACAGCACTGACAAGTTGACCAAAACCAAAGTTGTAAAGTGTGAACGCCAGCTCTCTTTTATCAATTCCCCCGTCTTTTAACCTTTGACCCTTATCCGGTAACGGGACTGAGGAAATTTCATTCAAATAATATTCAAACGTTCATCTACATTTCGAGACCATAAATATAAGAACGGGAAAAATCCACCATTTAATTAAAATAAAAAAATGGTACCAGTTCCTAACCAAAAAGGAAAATTGAACCCAAAAAACCCACCAAATTGATCGTATGCAAATAGTACCGGGCATCACCCACCCTCCGCCAAAAATGGCCGAGAACAGCCTAGGAATTTCTTCCAAGCTAAGGCCCATTTCGGTCGACCTATTTCCTGGTTTATCTGGCACCGCGATCGAAGGCGTACGTCGCCCTGTTTCGCTATGGAAGTATTTTCCCTTCAAGGGTGTCGGGTAATACCGTCTACTTCCTTTAAGCCTTTGCTTCAATATACGGTACTCTAGCAGTCTAGAAAATCGATAATGCGAAAGCTTTCGCCGTTCGTCGCTAGGGGCGCTAGTGCTGCGCGACTGAAATTTGGTACGGGATGTGTTGACGTAGGGCCTCCATTGAGAGTTCGCCGTTACTGAGCTTTCCTTTTGGAGCCGGCTTTTCTACCATATTTTGATAAATGGTGGTTTCTACGAATTGACCATACTGGAGGTATATTGCTTTTTCACTGTTCTAAGTTTTAATGTCTGGTGTTGTCGTTGTGATGCTTTTGGATTTAACGGATCTATTTTGATGATTTGATGTTTATTATTAGCTTGTTGGTTACTTTATTGTTATTTTATTTATTTACAAAATAATTTTTATCAGTGCGACGTTAGTGAAACGTTTACGTCTAAAGACAGGTTAAGATGGTTACTATGGTTTCATTATTTTATTAATTTACACAAGAATTTTTAGAAGTACGACGTTCGTGAGTTGAGGTCTCTTTAAGTGAAACTTGTACGTGTGCGGATAGATTGTGATGGTTTGAAAGTACGTTGTACGCGGAGACAATTTTTCGATTTTTGTAATTAGCCCCATTTGATGGTAGCGATGGTTTATTTTATTGAATTGTGAAAGGATATATAAGTGCGACGTTATTGAGATGAGGCTCTTACAGTTAAACGTGTACGGAGAACGTGTAGATTTGGTCTTATTTATGAACATATTGGTTATATTTTGATTATTTCTAAGATCTTTAATTGGTGAGGTTCGAATCATCCTTGGTCAAATCATCCTTCTATTGAAAATTTACTAAGAGTTCTAGAGCTTAATCCCTCTCATTTAATCAATTTTGGGTTATATATTTTTATCTAATGGTTTTTATAGTATTTTTCACCATTTAATAAATCCACTATTTTGTCTAAAATTAAATCTATTTTTGGCCCTAAATTCGTAACAGCTGTTATAAGTTTACAATTTGATAGTTATTTCTTAAAAACGTGTGTGCTAGTTTATATTTTATTCCCATTCGCAAATTAAAAGGTTTATTGGAAAAATCGGGAAATTTGGAAACTTAAGCACTGCAGAAATTTTATCCAAATTGTAATTTTAAAATTTTTATTCAGAAAAATTCGTCACTTTAAACACTTTTATAAAAAAAAAGTTTGATCAAGGCAGGAAAAACCGTTTTTTGTTAAATACTCTGAAATTAGCATAATTTAGTACCCCCAGAAGTATATAATATTTTTCTTAGATAGAAGTATTCCCTCAGTTGAAACACAGGCTTGCTTTGATTTTTCTAAAACTCAGTGTTTCGAATTGAAATTGGTAAAATAGTGGAAAATTTCGACCCGGGCAAAAGTGTATTTAGTGGCAAATTTGGTCAAAGAGACCAAAATTGGTTTTTCCTGCAGGGATGGTCAGATTTAGATTTGTTCTTTGCTCTTCGGTTTCCCCTTCCATAAAAACTTGTTGAGGCTAACGGTAATAGTTAGTGTAGGGAGCTGTTGGCTCGCGTGCCGTGAAGGACTTGCCACCACCCTCCTACGCATTGTAACCCGGCCACCTGAATTAAAGGCTTTAAAAGTCACTCGATGACTTAGGCCTAAGGTGGTGCCTTTGGGTATTAACCTAGCTGATTATTATTATTATTAATATTATTATTATATTCATACTAAAATTGTTCAGTGTTAACTAAGTAATATTCAAAATACAATTTATTAGGAACTTCGATATAATTAGTTCTATCTTTTTAATGCAATTTTAACAATAATACTTTTACGCCACGCCGATGGGGTTTAAAAATGTTATCGCAAATTGCATAGATCTGTTTTACAAAAAAAAAGTTAAAAAGATTTAAATAAGCAAATATACAACTAGCAGGTCGAATTTTTACAGAGAAGTAATATTTAAACATAAAAGAAGAAAAACAAATATTAGCAACTATTATCCACTTTTTGCCAATTTTCCACTTTTAGTCACTAAAAGAAATACTAGATACTCAAAATATGGTTTATAAATCACTAAATATCCTGATGAATTGTAATTTTTCCTTTTTCCATCGTTAGGTATGGTAATATACGCAAAACGTTTGAGCCATATTGCACTAAAAGATATTTTACTTACTTCTGGTACCACAACATTTTGTATACTTTTGAGTCTTTTGAAAAATTCATATTTGATTTTTGCGTTACCAAATTTAATTTTAAAATCATTAAATTTAAAACTACCGTTTCGTAAAATTTAAATCGGTTGGGGTTCAATATTAAAGCATCAAAACAAGTGGCGGTTCAACGTGAAGTAGCTCTTTTTTCAATAGATGTCGCTGGCGTCGAAATCAAAAAGACGGTACTTATAGGTACCCCTCGCGTTGATTGGATCGTTTTTTAACTTGGTCAATAACATAAATTACAGCCATTATAAACAATATTTTTACACGGGATATAAAATTAAGTTTAAAGTCCACCAAATAGAGTATAAGTTGTTTAACTATACAACTCTACAATGGCTCTTTGACGACGTTATCATTTGGCTAATTTTACCTTCCTGTGCCATAAATAGATGGCACCACGCTCTCCAGTAAAGTCGCAATTTTCGAAGAATGGGATAGATTCATGGCCATCTCTAATAACAGGGGCCTTTTCAAAATAAGGGTGGCAATGATAGAGCCGCCACTTGCTTTAAGCCAACTGAAAATGTTAAAAAAAACCAACTAAACTTTATTAGATTTACCACTTTTAAGTCTTAAATTGCCTTTTTATCGGCGGAAACACCGCCTTACGTCTAATAAAGTTTCGTTTTCATCCTCCTTAAGTGCCTAGTATTTTTTTACGTTTTCGCCCAGCTTAGTGCGACTATCTCCGTACAGATGGCGATAGTAGTCTCAACCCCTGATTATTAACTTGACCGCGATCACCGGTGTAGTGCCGGTAGAACACTTCTAAAGGCGCGCGTCAATTTGGCACTTTCAATTCGGCTGCCTGCGTGCCGATTTTCCTGATTGCTAATCCGGTCGTTTTCATTAATCTGGGGGGATCCTAAGCCTCGGCTTTTTTAAATTGGGAGCTCATTGGCCCTAGTGTCTTCTAGCCCCCTGGTGTTTACAAGATTAACCGGACGCTCCACGAAATTCTTTTACGCGATTGCGACGCTGGGATCCCAGATGGATCATTCCTAAAGTAGTAGCTGTGGTCATTTTTATTTTGCCTTTTTGCCATTTACGTAATGAAATTTCGCGATTGTATTTGCTAATAAAGGACTTCCCTTAAGAACTTTACGTATTTTAATTAACACAGAGATATCTGTTCTTGCAAAAGTATGTTACTATATAATATATTTTAATATTATTATTATTATGCGTTTATTATTATTATTAATTTATTATTATTATTATTAATTTATTATTATGCGTTTATTATTATTAATTTATTATTATGCGTTTATTATTATTAATTTATTATTATGCGTTTATTATTATTAATTTATTATTATGCGTTTATTATTATTAATTTATTATTATGCGTTTATTATTATTAATTTATTATTATGCGTTTATTATTATTAATTTATTATTATGCGTTTATTATTATTAATTTATTATTATGCGTTTATTATTATTAATTTATTATTATGCGTTTATTATTATTAATTTATTATTATGCGTTTATTATTATTAATTTATTATTATGCGTTTATTATTATGAATTTAATATAATTATTATTATTATGAATTTAATATAATTATTATTATTATGAATTTAATATAATTATTATTATTATGAATTTAATATAATTATTATTATTATGAATTTAATATAATTATTATTATTATGAATTTAATATAATTATTATTATTATGAATTTAATATAATTATTATTATGAATTTCATATAATTATTATTATGAATTTCATATAATTATTATTATGAATTTAATATAATTATTATGAATTTAATATAATTATTATTATGAATTTCATATAATTATTATTATGAATTTCATATAATTATTATTATGAATTTAATATAATTATTATGAATTTAATATAATTATTATGAATTTAATATAATTATTATGAATTTAATATAATTATTATGAATTTAATATAATTATTATGAATTTAATATAATTATTATGAATTTAATATAATTATTATGAATTTAATATAATTATTATGAATTTAATATAATTATGAATTTAATATAATTATGAATTTAATATAATTATTATGAATTTAATATAATTATTATTATGAATTTAATATAATTATTATTATGATTTTAATATAATTATTATTATTATATTAAAATCATAATGAATTTAATATAATGATTATTATTATTATGAATTTAATATAATTATTATTGTTATTATGAATTTAATATAATTATTATTATTATGAATTTAATATAATTATTATTATTATTATGAATTTAATATAATAATTATTATTATTATTATTATGAATTTAATATAATTATTATTATTATTATGAATTTAATATAATAATTATTATTATTATGAATTTAATATAATTATTATTATTATGAATTTAATATAATAATTATTATTATTATGAATTTAAAGTGTTGGTTGCATGGAATTTTAGCTATGGCTAATTAATGATTCATTAGAAAGAGCAAACATTTTATAGCAAGTACAGAAAATTTCATCAAAATCGGTTAAGTGGTCTTTGAATTATTATAAAAAGAAGTCTAAATGGTGGAAATCGAGTTTTTCGGCGAATTTCCAGACTTCTAAAATTCTTCTCGGCAGCCATGACGTCAGGAAATGCGAAGCGTATCATTGGCTAATTGTCTGTAATACATTTCTTTACATCTGGGATTAAAAGCGGGTTGATTTAACACCCAGGAAAAAGTCCTACGCAGTAGTAATTGAAATAGTCATACACAAGGCTACGTAGTAGAAAACGATATGAAACCGAAGGCTCCTTCTAAATTCTTCTTAAAACGCCGCGTAGCGCGCGCGTAAAAAAAATATTTTTTATTTCGATAAAAAGCCTAATATTATGATTATAAACCTCTGGTTTGAAAACTTCTACAAGTAAACAGAATCCCTCCACTTCAGTTCCTTCTATTTTAGAAATAAAACTACAGCTTTGATTTGCCCCAAATTGCTCGTGCTACGGAGGAGAGAAATTCGCCGAAAATGTCAGGATTTTGAGGAGCGAAAAAGGTCAGTTTCGGACTCAAAGTTAATACACTTAGGCTTGGAAATTGGTTTCGACAATGACATTTTTGGAAAGAGAACGTCCTGGGCTTCAAAACAAGCCCGCATTCAGTCGTTTGTATTACTATCGATTTTTCGTACAACCAACACTTAGTTTTCATCGAGAAAAATGGTTTTATAAATATGTAAATGTCCATATCAAGGGTAATTTTTAAACTTCACATCCGCGATTTGAAAACTGAATCGAGCTTGTTAAGATTTCGTAGGAGATACATTATATGCTGATCGCATTTAAATATTATGGAATTAATGTGACGTCTGAAGATATTTTTAATACTAGATGGTTTTTACACACAAAGGATTTGTGTGTATTAGTCTCGCGTACAGTGTAGCCGTTGCCTATGCCGATGGCGCCGTGTCGCTCATACCTCTTCAACGGTTAGGGCTAGAAGAGTCAATGATATCTCGTTCGAATGTACAAACATCGCCATTGATAGCCTTTCATAAAGTTTTCAAATCGGAGCCCAAGAAGTTGGTCATTTGCCCAATTTACTATTTTCGGTGATTTCCTTTATGTGGTAGATATTTTCTTTAAAATTAAGTCCGATAACGTTAAAAAAAATATTATTGGATAGGTTAGGATTCACTTGAAATACAACTTCGGTTATATCAGTAAATATTAAATTTAAGTATAGTTTTCGGGGTTATTTACCGGACCCCAATGTTCGTGGTTTTATATTTCCGCCTGAAAGTCGACATAACGTTCCTTAATTTAAGTCCGATTTTCATGAAAGTTCTATTTTTGAATAGCTGTGGTTTACACTTAACCTAGAATTGCAAATACGTTCCTTAAATTTAATTCTAAGTAAGGTTTTTTGGGCAGCGTATACGGACCCCCGCAATTTCCAACATTGTTATAGAGGTCTACGCGCCCGTTTCCCTCTGGCGTTTTTCAAGGCCGTTCAAAGTGGGCCGCGCTTTCAACGTATGAGCAGAAGTAACAATTAAGTATGACACTGATCGGCCTAGTCTTCGGCGTATGACCAGAAGTAACAAATAAGTGTGATCAAAAGTAACTAATAAATGTGATCAGAAGTAACTAATAAGTTACTAGAAAAAATAAGTGTGATCAGAAGTAACTAATAAGTTACTAGAAGAAATAAGTGTGACACTCAACGGCTGACTAGTAGTAACAAATAAGTGTGATCAGAAGTAAAAAATAAAAGTGACACTGATCGAAGAAATTTTCGATGCTTTCAAAGTAACAAATAAGTGTAAATATGTTTATATGTGTGACCGAAGATATATTTTGGTTGCGATACCAGCGTTGCAGGTTGCTGTGAATAGCTCAAACAAACTTAACACATTAGAAGGATTGTGTGTATTCCGACCGTCGTACGTCTTGTTTTTCGCCTGTTCTCTGACTAAAAGTTTATTTCCTTTACCCCAAAACGTTTTATTCGCCTGTTCCGGGGATGAGAATTACTCCGGCCCAGAAACTATTCGCTTGTTCCGGAGTATCAGGGCTACTCTTTTTACTCCTTCTAGAAAGGAGGTGTAAAGAGAGTAAATCGGATTTTGTCGTCTGCTAGCCTAATAGAAGCTACGGGTAACTGACGTTAATGACAAGGCGTAACGCGTGATCAATTTAGAATTCCCTCTATTTGAAAACTTGCTTATTCCAAATTTCTTATAAACTCCTATATAACCCAATATTTCTTGATTTAGTTTTCAAAGAATAGCTTTTGAGCCACTAAAACCAAATATTTCTTTGATTTAGTTTTAAAAAAATAGCATTTGAGCCACTAAAACCAAATATTTCTTGGATTAAGTTTTTGAACTAAAGCCTATGAGCAACTAAAACCGAATATTTCTTGATTTAGTTTTTCGAAAAATAGCTTTTGAGCCACTAAAACCAAATGTTTCTTTGATTTAGTTTTTGAACTATAGCCTATGAGCAACTAAAACCGAATATTTCTTGATTTAGTTTTTCGAAAAATAGCTTTTGAGCCACTAAAACCAAATATTTCTTTGATTTAGTTTTTGAACTACAGCCTATGAGTTACTAAAACCAAATATTTCTTTGATTTAGTTTTTGAACTATACAGCCTATGAGCAACTAAGAAACAAATATGATTTAGTTTTAGAACTACAACCTATGAGCACCTAAAACCGAATATTTCTTGATTTAGTTTTCAAAAAATTGCTTTTGAGCCACTAAAACCAAATATTTCTTTGATTTAGTTTTTGAACTACAGCCTATGAGTTACTAAAACCAAATATTTCTTTGATTTAGTTTTTGAACTACAGCCTATGAGCAACTAAAACCAAATATTTCTTGATTTAGTTTTCAAAAAATAGCATTTGAGCCACTAAAACCAAATATTTCTTTGATTAAGTTTTTGAACTAAAGCCTATGAGCAACTAAAACCGAATATTTCTTGATTTAGTTTTTCGAAAAATAGCTTTTGAGCCACTGAAACCAAATATTTCTTTGATTTAGTTTTTGAACTACAGCTTATGAGCAACTAAGACATAAATTTATTTGATTTTGTCTTAAGCCCCTATAAGACTACTCATTTCGTTATATACAAGCTTAGATTACCACCTTTAAACTTGAATTAAAACTCCGAGCTACAGCTAAATACATACACACTCTGTTAACGCAACGAATATAATTCCCTGGTGGCGAAATAATCAAAACCAAACTAGGCTTAGAGAGTAATTGAACCGTGCTTTTGCTAAAATGTTAAAAAATAAACTTGTAATTTAAATTGGCCGAAATTTCCCAAAGGAGCCTGTTGCCTACTTCAAATGGGGGATTCTTTTGGGTTCTTGAATGTAGTTGGCCAGTCTTGGAAACCTCTACCAGCAAGAAGAGAATGGAAGACGTCCAAGGCAAACCCGACTTTCCAGCCGACCCTCTCCGGAGAAAGTGGTTTCCATAGCAACCATCTTTCCGTCTACGCGGCTACTCCGCAGTTACGCGCGTAAAAGCCCTCTCTTCTTGCAAATTGTTTACTGTCCCGGTTGCCGAGTTTAGCTTCTAGCGCTTTCGAGAGGCGAGGGATGGGTATAGTTTGAACCGTCTCGTACGAGTGGAAAATGTCGGCTGACACCGTTCAGTCAGGTTAGGTTAGATGACACCGGTGTCCCGCAAAGTATCAACAATCCATTAAGATTATGGGAAACGTTCTTCGCCCGGAGGTCAAAGTTCGTGATGCCCACGCTGTCGGCGATGACGGGATTAAATTTATTACGTCGGATATGACGTCATGGGCGGATTACGTGGGATTTTGAAGATAAATAAGGTGTTTTTTACTCGCAATTTAAACGTCTTTGAAATGTAGGATTACAGATGGCATTTTCATTATAGTAGGTCTGATTGAGCAGTTTTTTTTTGATTGATGGTCGAGTGTGTATTTGGAATGTTAATAATATAAAATAATAATAATATAAAAAAATAATATAAAATAATAATAATATAAAAAAATAATATAAAATAATAATAATATAAAAAATAATATAAAATAATAATATAAAATTATAATAATATAAAATTATAAAAATATAAAATAATAAAAATATAAAATAATAAAAATATAAAATTATAAAAATATAAAATTTTAAAAATATAAAATATAAAATTATAAAAATATAAAAATATAAAAATAATAATAATATAAAAATATAAAAATATAAAATTATAAAAATATAAAATTATAAAAATATAAAATTATAAAAATATAAAATTATAAAAATATAAAAATATAAAATAATAATAATAATAATAATAATAATAATAATAATAATAATAATAATAATAATAATAATAATAATAATAATCAGCTAGGCTAATACCCAAGGCACCACCTTAGGCCTAAGTCATCAAGCGACTTTTGAAGCCTTTAATTCAGGTGGCCGGGTTACAATGCGTAGGAGGGTGGTGGCAAGCCCTGCATGCCACGCGATCGAGCCAAGAGCTCCCTAGACTAACTATTACCGTTAACCTGAACAAGTTTTTATGGAAGGGGAAACCGAAGAGCTCGGGGAAAACCCCTTAAACCAGGGCTAAAAAATAAATATTACTAAAAATTAAATATCTAGAAGGCTGAAAAGGAAATATCATAAAGAATAATCGAGAAATATAGTAAAGAATAAACTGGAAATATCGCGAAGAGTACACCGTAAGTATCGTGAAGACTAAAAATGAAATATCGTGAAGAATAATTAAGAAATATCGGGAATAATAATCGTGAAATGTTATCAAGAATAATCGTGAAAAACAATCGAAAAAATCGCAAAGAGTAAAATTAGAATAATTTTTTTTAAAAACGTATCATTCCGCTTCAAATTTAAGGACCCATTTTTCAAAGTTTCACGAAGAAAACATAATGCTTAAAATGGCTAAACCATTAAGAAATTTAAAAGACGATAATATAATGTCCCGACATTTAGCAAATACCATATCCCAGCCTATTATCCGTAGTCCAAAAAAGACCATCAAATTAGGAGCAATCCATCTGCCCTAAAACCAACCTAACTTCGCAGTACAGGCTAACGCTACCAACTGAATCTTCAAACCCACTAAGAAACTCGAACAAAAAAAGGGAATGAAATCAGGACCGAAAGAATTAGGAAGAGGAACACGGGGTGCCTTAACTTAATTACCCCCTCGCTTTCAAAAACACATTATAGGGGGCGCTTCTCGGAGTCGTTGTAGCGTAACGCTATTAGCCGCCGCGAGCGCTCCCTGTTATCGTGCCTCTAATTGATTTAGTCTGGTGGAAGCTGCCATGCAAATTGCGCGAATAGTTTTATCAAGTTTTCGCCAGTTGCTGTCGGTTTTTACCCATAGCCCCTAAAGGATTGGCGTGTACTAGATCCACGTATAGTGTAGCCGATGCCGCCGATGCCGCCGTATTCCACATAACTCTCCGAGAATAGTAATTTTTTTTATAAAGTAACGTGGCCTTCTTGTTTTAATGTTGCTCTTACGTCACAGTCTCTTGCTTTTACAAGTCTACGAGCGCGAGCTACGGTCGCCAGAGGAATATAGCTTTTTCTAGCGCGCGTGCCAATCACTTGTGGGAAGAACATACTAATAAAGCTGTGTCTTGTGACGTAAGAGCAACATTTTAACAAGTTGGGCAAGACCACTTTTAATTTTATAAAACTAACTATTAGGATTAGAAGGACCTGGAATATCTTAATCGAAAGGAAATAGCATGCCCTCGGTAGCCCGCTATGAATCGGGGGCCCACAAGTTGATAATTTGATCTTTTAGTGTTTTTTTTGGCGATATCCGACTTTAAATCTACATACTTTTTTTAAATTAGGATCAACTTGGTTGAAAATTATATTTTTAGTTTGTACTGATCATTTTCGAACTACGCTCTCGGTTTCATAAAGAAATTTTAATTTTAAGTGAGATTTCTGGCCAATTCGCGGGAGCCCACAACCCGCGTATACGCACTATGGTCATATTTCAATTTCGTGCCAATTGTAACAGGCGCCATCTAACTCGTTTGTGTTTCGCTACCTAATTTCCACAAAGCAGGTAGCTCGAAAAATTCGGTTTGTCTAAAAATTAATTTAAATTCACGTGTTCGGGTTTCGCTACCTAATATCCAAAAACCAGGTAGCTCGAAAAATTCGGTTTGTCTAAAAATTAGTTTAAATTCACGTTTCCGGGTTTCGCTACCTAATTTCCAAAAAGCAGTTAGCTCGAAAAATTCGGTTTGTCTAAAAATTAATTTAAATTCACGCGTTCGGGTTTCGCTACCTAATTTCCACAAAGCAGTTAGCTCGAAAAATTCGGTTTGTCTAAAAATTAATTTAAATTCACGCGTTCGGGTTTCGCTACCTAATATCCAAAAACCAGGTAGCTCGAAAAATTCGGTTCGTCTAAAAATTAGTTTAAATTCACGTTTCCGGGTTTCGCTACCTAATTTCCAAAAAGCAGGTAGCTCGAAAAATTCGGTTTGTCTAAAAATTAATTTAAATTCACGCGTTCGGGTTTCGCTACCTAATATCCAAAAACCAGGTAGCTCGAAAAATTCGGTTTGTCTAAAAATTAATTTAAATTCACGCGTTCGGGTTTCGCTACCTAATATCCAAAAACCAGGTAGCTCGAAAAATTCGGTTTGTCTAAAAATTAATTTAAATTCACGCGTTCGGGTTTCGCTACCTAATATCCAAAAAGCAGGTAGCTCGAAAAATTCGGTTTGTCTAAAAATTAATTTAAATTCACGCGTTCGGGTTTCGCTACCTAATATCCAAAAAGCAGGTAGCTCGAAAAATTCGGTTTGTCTAAAAATTAATTTAAATTCACGCGTTCGGGTTTCGCTACCTAATATCCAAAAAGCAGGTAGCTCGAAAAATTCGGTTTGTCTAAAAATTAATTTAAATTCACGCGTTCGGGTTTCGCTACCTAATATCCAAAAACCAGGTAGCTCGAAAAATTCGGTTTGTCTAAAAATTAATTTAAATTCACGCGTTCGGGTTTCGCTACCTAATATCCAAAAACCAGGTAGCTCGAAAAATTCGGTTTGTCTAAAAATTAATTTAAATTCACGCGTTCGGGTTTCGCTACCTAATATCCAAAAACCAGGTAGCTCGAAAAATTCGGTTTGTCTAAAAATTAATTTAAATTCACGCGTTCGGGTTTCGCTACCTAATATCCAAAAACCAGGTAGCTCGAAAAATTCGGTTTGTCTAAAAATTAATTTAAATTCACGCGTTCGGGTTTCGCTACCTAATATCCAAAAACCAGGTAGCTCGAAAAATTCGGTTTGTCTAAAAATTAATTTAAATTCACGCGTTCGGGTTTCGCTACCTAATATCCAAAAACCAGGTAGCTCGAAAAATTCGGTTTGTCTAAAAATTAATTTAAATTCACGCGTTCGGGTTTCGCTACCTTATATCCAAAAACCAGGTAGCTCGAAAAATTCGGTTTGTCTAAAAATTAATTTAAATTCACGCGTTCGGGTTTCGCTACCTAATATCCAAAAACCAGGTAGCTCGAAAAATTCGGTTTGTCTAAAAATTAATTTAAATTCACGCGTTCGGGTTTCGCTACCTAATATCCAAAAACCAGGTAGCTCGAAAAATTCGGTTTGTCTAAAAATTAATTTAAATTCACGCGTTCGGGTTTCGCTACCTAATATCCAAAAACCAGGTAGCTCGAAAAATTCGGTTTGTCTAAAAATTAATTTAAATTCACGCGTTCGGGTTTCGCTACCTAATATCCAAAAACCAGGTAGCTCGAAAAATTCGGTTTGTCTAAAAATTAATTTAAATTCACGCGTTCGGGTTTCGCTACCTAATATCCAAAAACCAGGTAGCTCGAAAAATTCGGTTTGTCTAAAAATTAATTTAAATTCACGCGTTCGGGTTTCGCTACCTTATATCCAAAAACCAGGTAGCTCGAAAAATTCGGTTTGTCTAAAAATTAATTTAAATTCACGCGTTCGGGTTTCGCTACCTAATATCCAAAAACCAGGTAGCTCGAAAAATTCGGTTTGTCTAAAAATTAATTTAAATTCACGCGTTCGGGTTTCGCTACCTAATATCCAAAAACCAGGTAGCTCGAAAAATTCGGTTTGTCTAAAAATTAATTTAAATTCACGCGTTCGGGTTTCGCTACCTAATATCCAAAAACCAGGTAGCTCGAAAAATTCGGTTTGTCTAAAAATTAATTTAAATTCACGCGTTCGGGTTTCGCTACCTAATATCCAAAAACCAGGTAGCTCGAAAAATTCGGTTTGTCTAAAAATTAATTTAAATTCACGCGTTCGGGTTTCGCTACCTAATATCCAAAAACCAGGTAGCTCGAAAAATTCGGTTTGTCTAAAAATTAATTTAAATTCACGCGTTCGGGTTTCGCTACCTAATATCCAAAAACCAGGTAGCTCGAAAAATTCGGTTTGTCTAAAAATTAATTTAAATTCACGCGTTCGGGTTTCGCTACCTTATATCCAAAAACCAGGTAGCTCGAAAAATTCGGTTTGCCTAAAAATTAGTTTAAATTCACGTGTTCGGGTTTCGCTACCTTACGTCCAAAACCAGGAAACTCGAGAAATTAATAAATTCGCGGCAGATTTTCGTCTCGATGTGGCTGGCGGTTTTTTTGACGTCACTATTTTAACTTAACAAACAACAACGTGAGAGGGGAGCGCGCGCAGGGGGGATTTTTTATCTCGTAGGCGGTGCTAAGGCCGGCAGAGTGATCTTACCATACGCGATACGGCAGGATAAGCATTCCAAGTAGAAGTATGGATTCCTGTCTTGGGTTTAATTTTTATTAAGCTAATGTACAAGATGATTGAAAATGTATTCAAATTTAATTTAATATTCAAAATATATTTAATACATCGGGGGGGGGGGGATATGAGTATACTTATATGTCCGTGACATCTTGTTCCTTCTTCCTCGTAATATGTCGAAAAGGGTACTATTTTATTTTTTTACTAAAATAACTGTAAGGATAGCTACCTTTTGAATCCGGGCCCTAGGACCGCGTTATCAGTTTTCCGGACCCTTTGTCAAAATCTTCTAACTGGCCCCAATTAAGTATTTTTTTTTATAAAATAACTGTAAGGAAAGCTATCGTTTGAATCCGGGCCCTTCGAAAGTGCGGGCCCTTGTCAAAGTTTTCTAAACGGGCCCCAAATGCAACATTAAATATTTTTTCCTGATTTAACTGTAAGGAAAGCTATTGTTTGAATCCGGGCCCTTCGAAAGTGCGGGCCCCTGGGCCAAGTTATTATTTTTCCGGGCCCTCGTCAAAGTTTTCTAATCGGGCCCCAATGAAGCGTGTTATTTTTGACGGGGCCTAGAAAGCCTATTTTCATTCTTACATTGTGAGAAATTCAGAAAATTGTCACGGAAACTCTTCGAAAATTATGAAAAATAGGTTTGAGTCTATTTGATCGATTCCCAAATGATCGAACGGGTCCCATTTGATCGAACGAAATTTGATCGAAAGCTACTGTAGGGTAAAACTACTAGTTTTTGGGAGTAAATCGAAAAGGCAACATCTAGTCAGAATGAGATACAGTAGACTTATGAATAATAATTATTTCTTTAAACTGTACTAAAGAAAAATAACCATAGTACTTCTCCATAATAAGAAACTAAAACAAACAACAGAAATATGCATATTCAAATTTAATTTAAACCTGAGCGCAGTGACGTAGAAAACAAAATATTATCTCGGACATAATTAATAGAAAGACCTATTAAAAAAACGAACTCTGTACCTAATTTTTAGCAATAGAAGGGCCGTGAACATGGTCAGACCCCTCGTATACAACGGTGCATACGCGCCTACGGCGCCCGTACATCAACCTAACCTAACCTAACCTGACCCTATTTATATATATCAAAAACAACGGGCCGTTATCGTCGATGTCATAAAAAATTCCATCATATAGTGTATAAAGTAAAAATCTCTTCATCTTTGTGGCTTAATACAGTTAAAGCAATGAATTATTACATCATTATTCCTTCTGCACTTAAGCAATGAATTATTCCATCATTATTCCTTCTGCACTTCATATTGACATTCGGTAAAATAAAAACATACCAACTGGTACTATAAATACTTTTGAATTCGATCAAATAGTATTTGATCATTTGAAGGTTCGATCTTATGAAACAAATGACAAATGGGATTCGATCAAATGGAATTTCGATCAATTGCAACGTATAATGATCGACTGTCGATCACATATTTTTCGATCAAATGGATCAACACCGAAAAATAAACCTTTCTAGTTTTAGACCATTCTTTTTGGTCGACTTCGACTACGAAGTGACGCAGACAAGAGCGATTTTCGAATCGCACATCATAATTATTTTTCCACTCTTTAATTTTGTATATAATCTCAGTAACGTTTATAGAGTTTATTCTGGATAAACTTTGCGTACATTTTTTTGTTATGATGTTTCGTAAAAACATGAATTCTAAATTTATTTTAATGTCTGTCCCTTCTTAGCCGTAACACTTACAAGAATAAACATTGTTTTTTCAGTTCGTAGAACTGGTTTTTGTATAATACACCTTTATTTGAACTTATTGGGAAGGGATAATTTTGATGATAAAGTAAATGCTTTCGTCTGGTAACACTGCCTTTGAGAGGAATAAACCTTTTGACTCTCTGTATTTGTACAAGTTTGTACGGCGACTTACGATGGACCCTTGTCAAGCCACGGTCATCCTAGAGCTCAAAACCCCTTTTGAACAATAAAATTGAGATAAATTAACCATGAAACCAGGTTTCAAGCGATAATATGCATGTGGCTTTAGCGGAGGGTTCGATGGAGGATCACAGTAATGGCGGCAGCTATGACGTCACTTTATTTCGTGGGAGATGGCTTTTTTATTAATTTCATTAGATTTATGTAAAAGACCTTATCAAGAATATACTTAGGTTAATATAGAATATGAAAAATCTCTGTTCTAAACTAATATACTTGATTATACCGTAAGAAGTTTATTTCTAGTGACCAAGCGTAACTAAACTTAACTAATAAAAGGGTCTTCTATTTAACAGATTAACATTTAATTAAGATAACTGTAGTGTCCTATATATATACATATACATGCATACACATACTATCTTTAATATTCAGTGTTCAAAACCTTGTAAAGATTCGAATTACGCGCGCGCTTAAAAAAACGTGAAAGATCACGAGCGCGCGTTGGGAAAATTAAAAGATTTAGTCGTTATTAAAGAATTAAACCGAACGGATGCATTTTATTTGAAATAGTAAATAAAACCTAGCTAACCCTACAGCCGAAAAAGCTCCATTAAGTTGGCCCCCCCTCTCTACAATTTTAAAAACTTTCATTTGCGATCGAATGCGACCTCGATGCGACGTTATGCGAAACTAAAAAAAAAAGATGCGACATAATTGTTAAGTTGGAATAATTAAAACAAAAGGGGGGGCTAACTTAATGACAGCCCCCCCACTTTCAACTATCAACCCGGAAACACAACCAATAGAATGCGACCTCAATGCGACGTTATGCGACACCCTTACTTTCGAATGCGACATCTTAGTTAACGAGATAATCGCTTTCGTAAGTGGGGGGGCTAACTTAACGCGAGCCCCCCCTATAACAGTTGAGGCCTCCAAACACCTTTATTCGATTGCGACCTCAATGCGACGTTATGCGACACCCTTACTTTCGAATGCGACAGCTTATTTAACGAGATAATCACTATCGTAAGTGGGGGGCTAACTTAACGCGAGCCCCCCCTATAACAGTTGAGGCCTCCAAACACCTTTATTCGATTGCGACCTCAATGCGACGTTATGCGACACCCTTACTTTCGAATGCGACATCTTAGTTAACGAGATAATCGCTTTCGTAAGTGGGGGGGCTAACTTAACGTGAGCCCCCCCTATAACAGTTGAGGCCTCCAAACACCTTTATTCGATTGCGACCTCAATGCGACGTTATGCGACACCCTTACTTTCGAATGCGACATCTTAGTTAACGAGATAATCGCTTTCGTAAGTGGGGGGGCTAACTTAACGCGAGCCCCCCCTATAACAGTTGAGGCCTCCAAACACCTTTATTCGATTGCGACCTCAATGCGACGTTATGCGACACCCTTACTTTCGAATGCGACATCTTAGTTAACGAGATAATCGCTTTCGTAAGTGGGGGGGCTAACTTAACGTGAGCCCCCCCTATAACAGTTGAGGCCTCCAAACACCTTTATTCGATTGCGACCTCAATGCGACGTTATGCGACACCCTTACTTTCGAATGCGACATCTTAGTTAACGAGATAATCGCTTTCGTAAGTGGGGGGGCTAACTTAACGCGAGCCCCCCCTATAACAGTTGAGGCCTCCAAACACCTTTATTCGATTGCGACCTCAATGCGACGTTATGCGACACCCTTACTTTCGAATGCGACATCTTAGTTAACGAGATAATCGCTTTCGTAAGTGGGGGGCTAACTTAACGTGAGCCCCCCCTATAACAGTTGAGGCCTCCAAACACCTTTATTCGATTGCGACCTCAATGCGACGTTATGCGACATCCTTACTTTCGAATGCGACATCCTTACTTTCGAATGCGACATCTTAGTTAACGAGATAATCACTATCGTAAGTGGGCAGGGCTAACTTAACGCAAATGAATGGGCCGCCATGTTAAATGAATGCAAATGAATGCGACCTCATTTTAAATGAATGCGACCTCATGTTAAATGAATGCAAATGAATGCGACCTCATTTTAAATGAATGCAAATGAATGCGACCTCATTTTAAATGAATGCAAATGAATGCGACGCCATTTTAAATGAATGCAAATGAATGCGACGCCATTTTAAATGAATGCAAATGAATGCGACGCCATTTTAAATGAATGCAAATGAATGCGACGTCAATGCGAAGCAATGCGACACCATAATTATCGAAATAATCACCGCTATTCGAATGCGACAGCCGTGTTAACGAGATAATCGATTGAACCAGATCGAGAATCATCAAATATAAATACGGAAACACAGGTCGATTAAGTTGGCCCCCCCTTTTTTGATTTCCCAGAAAATTTATCTATGAATTTTATGCACCCACAATGCGACAGCAAGTGAAAGAGATGTGACTTAACCATTATCGAGATATAATTAAAATTAAAAGGGGGCTAAATTAACGTCAGCCCCCATAATTTCGTTATTCAACCAGAACAGAATATCATAGCCACTACATGGCAATGCGAAGAAATGCGACCGATATAATTTTGATTGCGAAAAATAGTTTATGAGAAAATTAATAGAGAAAGTGGGGGGGGGCTAACTTAACAGTAACCCCCCATATTAATTCATAATTTTAATTAACCTTAATATAAAGAGACGTCAATGCGAATTAATGCGACACTATTTTTAACGAATGCGACAAATTAGGTTATGAGATAATAGACAAATGAAAAAAGGGGGCTAATTTAATGGCAGCCCCCCCCCCCCGAAATATAAAAAATAAGTTCTATAAAAAAATGAAGTCGTCAACGCGGACCAAAGCGACAACCATTTATCCAAATGCGACATCAATAAAAATAGTTCTTCCTAACCAGATTGTTATGTGACCAATAATAGATAAAAAAGGGGGCTAATTTAATGGCAGCCCCCAAATTTTATATTTATAATTTGTAATTAAAAATAAATTACGTCGTTAACGCCAACCAATGCGACAATCATTTTTCCAAATGCGACATCAATAGAAATAGTTCTTCCTAACCAGATTGGAATATGACCAATAATAGATAAAAAAGGGGGCTAGTTAAACGGCAGCCCCCAAAATATAATGAAAAATTAAAAAAAAAATAATTTGCGAGTGTAACGCTAATTAACACGACAATCGTTTTTTCAAATGCGACATCCATAGAAAGAGTATTTCCTATCCAGAATTTTTTTTATCAGATTTAGAAAAAAAAACAATCTAAGGAGACGGCGATCAATTTAATGCAACACTGTTTTACACGAATTCAACAAATTAGGTAAAGTAAAAAGCTAATTTATTGGTAGCCTCAGAATATTAAAAATTAAAAAAAAATTAATTATGTTTTTAACGTGGACTAATGCGACAACACCTTTATTAATTGTGACAATATTTCATACCTGCGAAACTGACTACTAAATGCACTCCATTTATGTTTTCAAAGCGATAGTTTTATTCAAGAAAACTGATAGTAGCGACTGCGTATGATTACGAATCATCTCTTTTTGATAGCGACATCTGGGTGACTGCTTGAGACATAATTTTAATGAATGGGACATCATTTTAAGTGAATGCGACATCAATATAAATGAATGCGACATCAATATAAATGAATGCGACATCAATATAAATGAATGCGACATCAATATATATGAATGCGACCTCATTTAAATGGACTGCGACCTTATTTTAAATTAATGCGACAATTTTAATGTGAAACCTTAAAATTAATGCGACATCAATATAAATGATTCCGACATCAATATAAATGAATTAGACCTCATTTTAAATTAATGTGACCTCATTTTAAATGAATGCGACCTCATTTTAAATGAATGCGACCTCATTTCAAATGAATGCGACATTATTGAAATAATTGCAATATAATTAGCATTGAATGCGATATAATTTGAATTGAATGCGATATAATTTTTAAATAATGTGACTTTAATTTAATTGAACGCGGGACCATATTTATGTCATCAAACCGCAATTGTACGACGTAAATAAATTCTATTGAGGGTGTTAAAGATAAGTTTGTCAAATATTAAGAGGAGTGGCGTAGACAAGGGGTTTCTGTGTCCAACGCCCCACCCCTTTTCAGCCAACCTTTTTCTGTTTTATATATCAACTCCTTCTTAACATTGACACTCGTCGACACCTTTGACGTATTTCCGGCTACGTCACAGATAAGGAGCTGTTTTCTATGGATCCTAATGAGTTGAACTTGTCTAATGAACATGAGTTGTAAAGTGCTTTGTTTCAGAGATTTGGCTTCCTAAAAAATTACTTGGAAAACCCAACACAGCCTTAATACTGATAATCGGTATTCTTCCTTAAACCAATTTTGATTTCATAAAGTGATTAGATATTTTTTATCAGTGAAATGAAATACTTTAATATGTGGCAAAAAATCATTATTGTACCTTTAGAAGTAATGTAATTCTGAAGAGGGATTCATGTTTTTTAAAATTAAACGCTCCAAAATAGTTATTTCCGTTTCGATGTCAATTTGAATGGCTATAAAATCACCGCCATTTTGTAATCCCTCAAGTCATTTTGTACCGCCTCCTTGCTAGAGGTCGGCGGAACAAATAAATTAACCGCAACAATTTCAATTAATCATTAAAATTAGTATTATCTGTTTTATACGAATAAACAACGATTTAACATGCACAATTTATAATTTTTTTCGAATATTTCTGAATAATTCTCGGTTATGGATAAATATTAACAATCGTATAATTTCTTATTCAAACGCCGACCTCTACTCCTTGCAGAGACCCTCTCAAAGATCAAATGGTTGTTCATCACAAAATCAAACTAAGACGCTGCAGTCGCTCAGAAGTGAAAATAAGAAAACTATAAAAAATAATTAAAAAACGACCGCTTTATGTTTTTAGCGTGGTTTTCGCTTGACGATTCCCCTGCAATATTACGAGATTATAAAGAACGATCTAAAATAAAATAGTGGATATTACTTTAAATTTAAATTGGGGCCCAGTTATTAACTGTTAGAAGGCCCAGAAAGTTGATATGGTGAAGCCCCAACCCCCCTGGAAGTTGGGCCAAATTTGTATATAAAAATACTTGAAACATTTTAAAATACTAGCACCACCTCTGGTTGCCCGTTTTTTGTGACAAACAAATTTATTCCGTTAGCCACAATAATGTTGTAACTTTACAATGCCTTTAATTAAATCGCTATTTAAAAAATGAACCAGGCTTAAATGAAAAACTCATTCACATTCATTTAAAATGAGGTCGCATTCATTTAAAATAGGGTCACATTCATTTAAAATGAGGTCGCATTCATTTAAAATGAGGTCGCATTCATATATATTGATGTCGCATTCATTAATATTGATGTCACATTCATTAATATTGATGTCGCATTCATTTATATTGATGTCGCATTCATTTATATTGATGTCGCATTCATTTATATTGATGTCGCATTCACTTAAAATGATGTCCCATTCATTAAAATTATGTCTCAAGCAGTCACCCAGATGTCGCTATCAAAAAGAGATGATTCGTAATCATACGCAGTCGCTACTATCAGTTTTCTTGAATAAAACTATCGCTTTTAAAACATAAATGGAGTGCATTTAGTAGTCAGTTTCGCAGGTATGAAATATTGTCACAATTAATAAAGGTGTTGTCGCATTAGTCCACGTTAAAAACATAATTATTTTTTTTTTAAATTTTTAATATTTTGAGGCTACCAATAAATTAGCTTTTTACTTTACCTAATTTGTTGAATTCGTGTAAAACAGTGTTGCATTAAATTGATCGCCGTCTCCTTAGATTGTTTTTTTTCTTCTAAATCTGATAAAAAAAATCTGGTTAGGAAATACTCTTTCTATGGATGTCGCATTTGAAAAAACGATTGTCGTGTTAATTAGCGTTACACTCGCAAATTATTTTTTTTTTAATTTTTCATTATATTTTGGGGGCTGCCGTTTAACTAGCCCCCTTTTTTTATCTATTATTGGTCATATTCCAATCTGGTTAGGAAGAACTATTTTTATTGATGTCGCATTTGGATAAATGGTTGTCGCTTTGGTCCGCGTTGACGACTTCATTTTTTTTATAGAACTTATTTTTTATATTTCGGGGGGGGGGCTGCCATTAAATTAGCCCCCTTTTTTCATTTGTCTATTATCTCATAACCTAATTTGTCGCATTCGTTAAAAATAGTGTCGCATTAATTCGCATTGACGTCTCTTTATATTAAGGTTAATTAAAATTATGAATTAATATGGGGGGTTACTGTTAAGTTAGCCCCCCCCCCACTTTCTCTATTAATTTTCTCATAAACTATTTTTCGCAATCAAAATTATATCTGTCGCATTTCTTCGCATTGCCATGTAGTGGCTATGATATTCTGTTCTGGTTGAATAACGAAATTATGGGGGCTGACGTTAATTTAGCCCCCTTTTAATTTTAATTATATCTCGATAATGGTTAAGTCACCTCTCTTTCACTTGCTGTCGCATTGTGGGTGCATAAAATTGATAGAGAAATTTTCTGGGAAATCAAAAAAGGGGGGGCCAACTTAATCGACCTGTGTTTCCGTATTTATATTTGATGATTCTCGATCTGGTTCAATCGTTTATCTCGTTAACACGGCTGTCGCATTCGAATAGCGGTGATTATTTCGATAATTATGGTGTCGCATTGCTTCGCATTGACGTCGCATTCATTTGCATTCATTTAAAATGGCGTCGCATTCATTTAAAATGGCGTCGCATTCATTTGCATTCATTTAAAATGAGGTCGCATTCATTTGCATTCATTTAACATGGCGGCCCATTCATTTGCGTTAAGTTAGCCCTGCCCACTTACGATAGTGATTATCTCGTTAACTAAGATGTCGCATTCGAAAGTAAGGATGTCGCATTCGAAAGTAAGGGTGTCGCATAACGTCGCATTGAGGTCGCAATCGAATAAAGGTGTTTGGAGGCCTCAACTGTTATAGGGGGGGGGCTCGCGTTAAGTTAGCCCCCCCACTTACGAAAGCGATTATCTCGTTAACTAAGATGTCGCATTCGAAAGTAAGGATGTCGCATTCGAAAGTAAGGGTGTCGCATAACGTCGCATTGAGGTCGCAATCGAATAAAGGTGTTTGGAGGCCTCAACTGTTATAGGGGGGGCTCACGTTAAGTTAGCCCCCCCACTTACGAAAGCGATTATCTCGTTAACTAAGATGTCGCATTCGAAAGTAAGGGTGTCGCATAACGTCGCATTGAGGTCGCAATCGAATAAAGGTGTTTGGAGGCCTCAACTGTTATAGGGGGGGGCTCACGTTAAGTTAGCCCCCCCACTTACGAAAGCGATTATCTCGTTAACTAAGATGTCGCATTCGAAAGTAAGGGTGTCGCATAACGTCGCATTGAGGTCGCAATCGAATAAAGGTGTTTGGAGGCCTCAACTGTTATAGGGGGGGCTCGCGTTAAGTTAGCCCCCCCACTTACGAAAGCGATTATCTCGTTAACTAAGATGTCGCATTCGAAAGTAAGGGTGTCGCATAACGTCGCATTGAGGTCGCATTCTATTGGTTGTGTTTCCGGGTTGATAGTTGAAAGTGGGGGGGCTGTCATTAAGTTAGCCCCCCCTTTTGTTTTAATTATTCCAACTTAACAATTATGTCGCATCTTTTTTTTTAGTTTCGCATAACGTCGCATCGAGGTCGCATTGGATCGCAAATGAAAGTTTTTAAAATTGTAGAGAGGGGGGGCCAACTTAATGGAGCCTTTAGAAAATACGAAATTGGCGACGGAGATTGGGGAACTCTTCCACAAATTATGGCTTTCCCAACACCAAATATTCCACCGTTTTCCATACAAGAATCCCGAGATGACGTCGGTCTTCGCTGGGAAAAGTGGCTTAAGCGGTTTGATATTTTCTTGGATGCTTTTGATATCGCCGATCCCCATAGGAAGAAGTCGATGCTCCTATACTACGCGGGACCTGAAGTCCAGGACCTTTTTGACACGATCCAGTTACCAGCCCTTCTACCAGCAGCTCAAGGAGCACCCCAACTTGACGAATATGCCATCGCTACAAGGTCACTTAACACTTATTTCTTACCTCGCCGAAATACTGTGGTCGAAGAGTTTAAATTCCGACAAGCTACACAGTTTCATTATGAGACAATTGATGAGTATACCATTCGCCTAAAAACACTCGCTGTCTCCTGTGACTTTCATGATTTGAACAAGGAAATCTTGGGCCACCTAATCAAAACGTGCATCTCTGCCGCATTACGGCGGAAGGCCTTGAGAGAACCGGCTCTTACATTAGACGAATTCCGATGGAGAACCTTCCCATCTGAATTACGGATTGTGATATGTGCCCCTTTAACAGCAATGACCTCCCACGGGTTTGGATCAAAAGTAGGGTCAAACTTGTTTTTCTGGATCACTTTGGGTAGGACTCGATCCCCAATTTTAATGTCATGAGTTTGGGCATTGTGTCTTGCGTCCGCATATTCTTTCATTGCAGCTTTCTTGACGCCGTCTTGTGTTCTAACCTCGGTATCACACGGAGGCGGAGTGGAAATTGTCGGTAGGCGCGTGTTTATGTTCCTATTGAAAAAAAGGAACGCCGGTGTTCTTCCAGTGGTTGGATGTGTTGTTGCGCGAAAATTAAGAAGGTACTTTGGTAGGATGGTTTTCCAAGATGTTCCATCTAACAACGCTGTTCGTATAGTTTTCGCCAGAATTGGCATTTGTCGCTCTATCAGCCCGTTGGCTTGAGGCCACCTAGGTGTTACGCGATGATGAAGAAATCCATATTCTTTGGAAAAATTTGAAAATTCATGGGCATGGAATGGAGGCCCGTTATCCGTTTTGACTTTCAACGGTATCCCAAAGAGTGAAAATATGTTCTTGATAGCATGGATGGCTACTGAAGCGTTCGTGGATGCCATGATCGTTGTAATAGGATACCTGCTATATTCATCTGCCATGATTAAAATATAGTCATTGGAAGGGGTTGGTCCAAAATAATCCATCGCAACTGAGTGCCACGGGTAATTCGGCAGTGTTGTCATTTTAATTGGCTGAAACTGATGGTTAGGCGTGGTTGCTTGACACGAAATACACGCGTCAACTAACTGCTTCACTTTTTCATTGATGTGTGGAAACCACAATTTATCCCTTAAAGTCTGCTTTGTCCGAACTATCCCTGGGTGTCCGTCGTGAGCGATAGCAACGGCTCTGGATTCTAGAGATCTGGGTAGCAGTATTTGAGTACCTCTCAAAAGTAAGCCATCCACTTGGGACAGTTCATGTCGTATTTTTTTAATTATTTGCCAGCGTTGTAAATCCTCATCATTTGGTTTGTATGTATCCCATTTTGAATTGTCTCGTACGGCTTCCTGAATGATAGTTAGAAAGCTGTCTTTTGCAAGCTCTTCTTTGACTTCCTGCAATGTTATAGCCTCCAGGAATGGTTCCAACAGGGCTACTAACTGTATATCGTCCTGTTGTTCATCTTCCCAACTCAACTGTGGGTGTCGGGATAGATAATCAACAGGGTTGGCTTTCCCGGGTTGATATTTGACTTCAAAATCATATTGTTGAAGCCGTAGGATCCATCGTTGTATGCGTACGGAGGTTAACGATCGCGGGTTGTTAAAAATCGTAACTAAGGGCTTGTGGTCTGTGAGGACAATAAATCTAGAACCAGAAACGTACAAATGAAAGTGTTCACATCCGAACACGATGGCCAAAGCTTCCCGTTCAATTTGCGAATATCTGTTCTCCGGGGGATTAAGTGCTCTGCTAGAAAACGCCACGACTGTTTCCTGTCCCTTCGAATCAACCTGAGTAAGCATAGCTGCCAATCCAAATGGACTTGCATCGACATGTATAACAGTCAACTTGTCTGGGTTAAAATAATGTAACGTCGCTGCCGTTGCCATATGATCTTTTATGGTCTGCAAAGCTCGTTCCTGTTGTTCAGTCCACACCCACTCAGTATTCTTGTGTAGTAAAGCCCTAAGCGGTGCAGTGTGAGTAGCAAAACCCGGTATAAACCGTGCACAATAATTCGCTAACCCTAGAAAGCTACGAACTTCTTGTATATTCTTTGGTGCTGGTAGAGATTGCAACGCTTCAATTTTTTTTTTATCAGGGCGAATCCCCTCATCCGAAAATATATGGCCAAAAAACGTAAGGGATTGTTTCTGAAACTCGCATTTGTCACTGTTCAACGTCAAACCACTCTCATAAAGTCGGTGTAAGATCATTCTAAGTTTCATGTTGTGGTCATTAACATCCACTCCGCCTGTTAGTATGTCATCGCTGGTGTTCATGGTATTAGGTATTCCACTGATTACATTCTCGATCGCCTTTTGGAAAATTTCGGCTGCGCTTTTCACACCAAAATTAAGTCTTCTGTAACGGAATAACCCCATGTGTGACGAAAAAGTTGTAATCTTTCTTGAAGCTTCATCTAGTTCCAGCTGGTGATATCCTTTATTCAAATCCAGTCGGCTGAAAACTTTCATCCCGTTCATGGTATAGATGATGTCTTCGATTTTAGGCGAGGTGTGTAGCTCACGAAGTATTGCGCGATTAGGTTCACGCATGTCGACACACATACGTATTTCTTCTGGTTTGTTTGGTTTCGGCACAATGACCAATGGTGATAACCAGGTAGTTGGTCCTGTCGCCGGCTCAATATCATCTTTGTACCATTGATATTTAGGAGTTGGAAAACCTTTTGCTTGACAAGTCAAGTTAAGCTCATTCAGGATATGGCATGCTTTAGGAGGTTGTTGGATTATTTCTAAAGGCTCATCTGGTTTCAGTAGCATAAGAGCTTGATCCAAAAAAGCGCTTTCAAGCCAGGGAATAACATCCATCACACGGGTGTTTCTTTTTTTCAATTCATTAAACAACACATCTGCTGGAGTTTCATTATGCAACCGAACCTTTTCGTTAATCATTGCTCCAGATATTTTATTGCTAAATGAACGTGGAATAGAAAACACTACTCTTTCCCAGCAACCATTTTGATTCAAAATTGACTTTAACTTTTTAATAGTTGAATCGTCAATATTTTTAAGTCTACTTTTAAGAAACTTGCTTACTTCCTCGTCGGACATTTTGAAACTATCACGCGGGAAAAACAACCAGCACTTTGTGCAACATCAATGCTAGGTTATCGCAATTGATGCTAATTGCAACATACCACGCAACCTCCGTAATCACAAATTATTAGATAATTTCCAAGATAACCAGAATACCGGGGAGGGGGGGGGGGTGAAATATTCCAGCTACTTTTTAATCAATAATATAGAGTTGATATTGTCAAACATGTAATCCCATATATCTTTCAAGAGAAAATTCATTATTATTTCTAAAACACGTTATATTGCCGAGAAAAATCTCTGTTCTAAACTAATATACTTGATTATACCGTAAGAAGTTTATTTCTAGTGACCAAGCGTAACTAAACTTAACTAATAAAAGGGTCTTCTATTTAACAGATTAACATTTAATTAAGATAACCTACAATAGCTCTTTCTATTAAATAATATCATATGTAACATAATTACTCATAAGTATGCCTCTGTATAATATTTCCATTGAAAAAAATTCAATGAGACCTTGTTTCACGCGGAACATACATTGAGCGGACCCAAAAATGCAAAAATGCTTATAATCCTTGCGCTATTGAAAAGGTTACCGTGGAAATGAAATCATGTGATAGTGACGTGAGGCACGAGCTAAACTTGACATGGGCAAAGCCAGAAACGCGCGAGGAATTCTCACTAACTTCGTTTCCCATCAGTAAAGTTGAAGACGCATATTTCGTCACGGAGTTGTAAGTGACGTAATTTACATCATATCCCGTGAACAAGGTTTCATTAACGAAAATGCTTTTATGGCATACTTATGAGTGATTATGTTACATATGCCCATATTGAGAAAGGGTATTAACATTTAATTTGGCTAACCTTTACACGCTCATATTGATAAAGGGAAAAGCTGTTACCGCAAAACCAGCACCGTTACGGGTTACTAAAGTTAAATCAAGATAATTTCTCAGAGTAGAGATGCTGGCACCATCTGTAATCGCTTAAATATAATCAATATTGCTCATCAATTTAATTAATCTAATCCTTCTATAAAATAAAATGCAAAAAAAAAAACCAAAACAAAGAAATAAAACATGTTGCTGTTACGCTTTATTGGGTGGTTTCTTTTAGCCTGTTCTCGGACTAAAAGTGTACTCTTTTTACCCCAAAACGTTTTATTCGCCTGTTCCGGGGATGAGAATTACTTCGGCCCATAAACTATTCGCTTGTTTCGGAGTATCAGGGCTACTATTTTTACTCCTTCTAGAAAGGAGTAAGGGCCTGGTGCAGAGACGTTTTGCGATTCCTGTTAATTTTAACACGATCGCAATTTAGCGATTCAGATTTGGCGAGCTGTTTATTTGGCGATCCTCGCAATCGAAATCGCGGTGCAGAGACGTTTTAGCGATTCCTGTTAATTTTAACAGGATCGCAATTTAGCGATTCAGATTTGGCGAGCTGTTTATTTGGCGATCCTCGCAATCGAAATCGCGGTGCAGAGACGTTTTAGCGATTCCTGTTAATTTTAACAGGATCGCAATTTAGCGATTCAGATTTGGCGAGCTGTTTATTTGGCGATCCTCGCAATCGAAATCGCGGTGCAGAGACGTTTTAGCGATTCCTGTTAATCGGCGACGCTGTTATTTTTCCAAATTTTTTTAACCAAGTAACGGACCAATGGGAGAGCTCCATTTCTGACGCAAAAAGCTATCACGTGGTTATGTTTGGTTTGTATTTTGACGATGAAATCCTGGCTCTTCTAATTAATAATTTCCTAACTCTAATTATATTATTAGGTTTTATAATTTTTATAGTTAAATCCGTTATTTTATTAAAATAAATTTATATAATATAGCCACGAAGGGAAAGCAAAACAGTTTCTGAAGAATGAGAGGTTATCCAAAATCTTTTTTAAAGCCTTAAATAGTGCATGAAAATTAGTTTCTTCTGATTATATCATTTTCTTACTCTTATTATTTATTAGATTGGTTGCATTTATTACACAGTTTAATGGTTTTGTTATTTTAAAGATATATTTTTATAATATGGTTGGTACATCAATAAAATAACGAATTAAAAAAAAAGATTCATTACTATTATAAGCCAACATTTTCCGAAAATGATTCTCTGTTAGAAAATGAGCCGTATCATTTGGTTTTTAGGAAAATATTTATTTAAAAACTTAGCTGATAGCAATTAAAATAAAACTAGTTATAACATAAATCAATAAATAAAAAAACGGCAATTTCACGAGGTTACAAAAAATGGTAATTGTCTAAAGCAATTTCTAGCGAAATATCCTATATTGATCACACGTAAAACAATGGTCCTAGTATTTGATAAAAGTTGTTGTTCTACCTAATTATCTGGCATTTACATAGCCTAATCCAGGTATAAATTGTAACAAATGATATAAGCGTGTAGAATTAACTGACGAACACTTTTAAGGTAATACATCAAATTATTGGCTCGGTAAGCTCTTGATGCATGCCAAATAAACTTGAATATTCCAATACATCTTTTATCGCAACTCCCTAGTCTACCTGAGGAAAGGTTTCTTCTCGGTATATGAATTGGTATAAACGCTGGTTGATAGCTTAAGATCCTTGATACACTGAACCAATTCACCATGTCATTACCGACTCATTAGTTAAAACCCACTGCATACAGTACCAGCAAATAAGGATCTATAAATAAACCAAGGCTTTGAATACACCCAAAGTAGTAGTGTATAAGATTCCCTATTATAATTTATTCTTACCTGTAAAATTTGTAAGAGTGGCTGGCTTATTTTAGTGTTTCGTAAATCGTGATTGTGGTTAGGCCTTGGCTCTGACAATAATTCGACAAAAACATTTTTCGGGAAGCGATAATGAGCTAGAAACTCAAATTTTAATAATTTAAAAGATTCTGACCTATCGTGTTGTAAAATTTATCTTATTAAAGTAGGTAAAAAGCGTTTACTTCTCAATTTATTTCCCGAGCTCTTTATGTAACACAATCTGCCATTATTTTTGCGAGCTTTTCGGCGGCTAGCGACTGCCCAAGACCACTCGCAAAATAAACAGAGCGACTTCCTGTTATTTTTGCGAGCGAGATGTCTCTGCACACCGATTCGGCGCGAAGTTCGATAGCACGCGCGTTTTCTGTTAATTTGGCGATGAATCGCAATTTGGCGATGAATCGCAATTTGGCGATTCTTAACAATGTCTCTGCACCGGGCCCTTAATCTGATTTTGTCGTCTTCTACCCAGAATTTATCAGCTAAAAGGCCACAGGCAGCCATTTTAGAAAAACGTTTTTCCTCCGACTCAAACTATTCGCCAGGACAGAATCGGAGTAAAATGACGTCATAGTGTTACTCTTCTTACCCTTCTCCGAAATCCCGGAACAAGCGAAAAGAAACCACCTCATATAATGAGTGGCCAATACTGGAAGTGTTCAAAAGTCAAAATTTAAGCCAGAGATTCCAACAGTAGACCGGTTTCGACCTTTTGGGGCTCATCAGTACTGCGTAGGAACTCTGGCCCTAAATGGGTTAGTGTGCAATAACTGGTGGCTTTACCGGGGAGTCGGGGTCCGGCTCTTGTAACCCATAAGGGCGGTGGCGCACTGGGAGATGTTAGCTCTGATCAAATGGTCCTATCTCCACCTCCGACTTCGGTCAGGTTTGGGCTGGATACTGAACTTCGGTTCAGGCTAACGGAGAGGGTCCAGGCAAGCGGGCCGCCTCGGTGGATTGGGTAGCCTGCTGTGGGGCGGCGGGCTTCCATATGCGGGCACGGCGGTCCTGTTTCCCGGCTTTTTGGGGCCCACCGGGATCTCCGGTGCCAGCTGTGCCGGGTTACTTGGGCTGCTGTGTGCTCGTCGTTCCCCTTTAGGAGCTCTCTCCAAAGGGCTTGGCTCCTTACCTACGTAGGTAGGGTGTCGGCTGGAGTTGCAAGAGCATCCATTCTAAATCCCACTGCTGTGTGCGAAGTGGGGATTGGTCAACCCATTGCTGCAGCTTCTGCTGGGTAGAGTGGCTTGCGTCAAAGGTGAGACCATCAGTAGTAGGGTTCTTCTACCCATGCTGGATTTGTCACCTGTCCGGGCTAGGTGGACGCTGGCGTAGGGCACTATGATGATAGGCCTCCGGTGGTATGGTCTTTGTTACTAGGTACACCGGGCTCTAAATTCTGACACACTGTGTAGGAACTCTGGCTATCCTCAGAAATCTTCTTACCCTTCTCCGAAATCCCGAAACAAGCGAAAATAAACCACCTATTGGTAGAATTTTAGAAAATTCCTCGCGACTCGATCACGCGCTCAAACTAAGAGATATATATTCTGATGGTATTTCTTTATTTCTTTTCGTTTCTGTAGCAAGCAAGATCAGCGCCAGTGAGAAAATTTCTCGCGCCTTCGCAGCAGTAGCAGCCGACGCGCCCCGTCGTCGCCCAGCCGGCTCCCGCCAATAAGAACTCAGCATGCCACCTCACATCACCCTCGATGACGTCATCCAGCGCCTGCGCAAGAACGCGGCGGACGTGGAGACGGCGGCCGGAGGAGGGGCCAGCGACGCCCCGCTCAAACCCTCGGTGGCCGTCCCGCTGTCGCCCACTGCGGGAGGCGCCGCGATCGCCGAGGTGGGCAATGCGGCCGTCACAGCCATCGCGGGGGCCACGGAGGCCGCCGGCCCAGAAGGCACCGAGGGCCCGCCCGTCGAAAACATCGCGGAAGTTGTCCTAGAGACCATCGCTGCTAAGACGCATGGTACGTGTGGCAAATATGGCCACAATATTATAACCGTCACTAGTGCTAATAATAATAATAATCAGCTAGGCTAGCACATTTAAATAACGAAACAAACCATGAAATAGATTGGGATTCAACAAGGGTTTTGTGTCAAGAGGGGGGTTGACATAACAGATGTTTTAAGGAGACGGTCTATATTAAAATTAGAGGGGGTTTCAATTTAGATAAGGGGTCGGTGAGGAGGTTTTAAATAAAAAATATAATATACGTTGGACACAACGGTAGCATTGTAAAAAATGTAATAAAATTTCACATGGTAATATTGACTAGCTGAGGAAGTAAATAATGTGTTCTTAACTCCATGAAGTATCAGTCTTTTATAAAACGTTTAAGGGGGAACAATACCGTAAAAGCCTCTTTTTCGTTCAAGCTGAACGTTTCTGTTTTAACAATTACATAATTGAATTATATTTTTCTTATTAGGCTGAACCTTCCTCTAGTGCTTAAAATAATTTTGATAATTATAATATTAATAGTTAACGAGATATAAGGTCCTAACTAAAGGGTAGTTGGTGTGCTTGCCCAACTTGTTTAGATCCGGGGGTCCGAATTAAAACGTAATAACTTAATTACTTTTAAATTTAAAATTGTAAAAATTATTTTAGGCACTAAACAAGAGGTTGTTCTACACTGAAATATTAACTTTATTATTTAAAATACAAAATTAAAAGAGTTCAGCTTGAAATAGCGCGAAAGTAGACAACGGCCACTGTAGTCTTCCCCCTTAATAATTTCAAAATAACCATGGAACAAAATTTAAAAATTTATAACCATCATGGTTTGTTCGAAATGGGGGCGCCAACATTTTATCCCGAAACAAAGTCTATAACATTTTTGGCTCATCATTATTTCTAATTTGGTCCCTGTTTCTAATAAAAATTCCTAAAATATGTATAAGAGTTAGCTAGCTTTGATAACAAATTAGACCATTTAATGGTAATCTGTATTACCTAGAGCTCGACGTTTGGATAAGAAATAATAACTTTATTTATTTTTATCCACAAACGAAAAATATCCGGGAAAAAACGATTATTTTACATGTTAAATTGCTATATAGCCGTGGATAATATCCATGGATAAACAGTTAATCATAATTTTTATGGTTAATCAAAACTTAAGCGGTTAATTTATCTGTTTCGCCGAGCTCTAGTATTACCATAGCACCATGGACGCAACTCAGAATCATAACCTTTAGAGTATTTTTCATATCCTGGTTGGCTTTTAATTTGGGACCGATAACTTCTTCGGCGTTGAGTTTCGAAGTTCTCTCCTCACTGTTCAAATTAGTTTTCCCCCAAGTTCTTCGGTTTCCCTATTCCATGAAAGCTTAGGAGGTTAACGGTAATAGTTAATGTATGGAGCTGTTGGCATGAAGGGCTTGCTACCACCCTCCTACGCATTGTAACCTGGTTACCTGAATTAAAGGCAGTAGAAATCGCTAGGCGACTTGGGCATTAGCCTACACTTAAAAAAAACTATATTCTTTCTACAAGAATGGGCAAAAATGTTGTTAAAAATAATGAATACTATTATATTAGAATTCTTACAGGAATACTGAATAAAAAAGGTTTTTTAAAGTTAAAATTCTTAAAGCGTATTGAGCGTTTAATGGGTACAAAAATACAAGACCGGTGAATTATATTCGCGTTTTGGAAATATTAAAATTCCTAAAGGTATAGTGAACCTAAAAATGCCTAAAGGTATAGTGAACCTAAAAATGCATAAAGGTATAGTGAACCTAAAAATGCATAAAGGTATAGTGAACCAAAAAATGCATAAAAGCAAAAGTAACATAATAAAAATAAGTATGGCACTTCCAATACACCAAATACATTTTTTTTTAATGAACTGCTCTTAGTATTTGGAGGATTCCCGGAAAATCGGTGACGGTCCGCCGGCAGCCTTTTCGTCGGACCAGCCAAGGCCTATTGGAAATTAAAATGCTTTCATAAGTGTATATAACGCTTACTTTTTAAAAATAATGATGAACTATTGAATCGGAAGATAAAAATAACTATTTTAAACAATGGCTCCATTTCAGAAGTTCGTTTTTTTTCGAATTTCAAACCTAAACGAGCGTATTTCTCACCATCAAACTAACCAACTATATTGCCAACGGAAAGAGTAGGAAGGGACGTGTTGAGGAACTTCCTATTTCACTCCACGACAGACTATCATCAGAAGAAAATAGGGGGAAGTACGCTTCTAGTCAGCTTTAGCAAGGCGTCACTTTTCACGAATTTTCGCGCCATAACGGTTTGCCGGGAAATCGCGGATGAATACATCGTTTAAAAAAACAATTTTTCTTAAATCGAACAATTGTAACATATTTTCCTTTTCATTTTCTGCTAAATGAGCTAAGGTGTCTTTGCTTTCGACGTTTATCGCCGTGTTGAAATAAAACCAAAGTGGAACTACTTTTTCAGTTTGGTTTATTTTGCGTTAAAAGGCGTTTTCGTGGGTCACACGACGACTTCTACGGCTCAAAGCTACAGATACGTACTTCCCCTATTTTCTTCTGCTATCATTAAAGGCCTAGGTTTTCTTCTGCCTGTCACCCTTTAAGTTTACTTTCCTTCCAAACAAATCCCCTGGTGGTAGGCCAACAGCAGAACTCCTTGACCTACCACCAGGGTATTTGTTTGGAAGGAAAGCAAAATTAAAGGGTGACATGCCGAAGAAAACCTAAGCCTTAAACCAAATTCGTTCTGTGCCATACTTATGTTTGCTATATCACTTATGATAACAGCAGGGCTGGATTAACCATTAAACGAGATAAGTAATTGCTTAGGGCAACAAGAGAATTGGGGGCAACAAATAAGTTTCTATTAAACACAATTCCCAACTTAAATAGTCAAATTTTAAGAAAATAGAGGAAATTTCTATTCTCAAACATTGGCAACATTCAGTCTTCGAGGTTGAAGTTCGATTTAAATATCAACTTTTGCGAGTGACTGACAAAAATCCAATACAGGGTTAGCAAAGCCCCCAGAGGTCCTATAATTCCTTTAAAATCCTATATTTTCAAAAATGTCCTATATAACATCCTATATTTTTAGCAAAATCCCCCAAAAGTCCTATAAAATCCTATAATTTTGATATTTTTCCAATTTCAAATCCAGCCACTCACAAGTCAGTTAAATTGCTAGATTTAACTTTAGGGTAAATTCCTATACCAAGTCATTCTAGTCTATACTTTTGTTATTGTTAACATGGTTAGCTACTAGTATATTTTTGTGATAAAATGGTTAAATAGTTCCTATTTTTAAGTGAAAATCGAAGATTTATTTCTATAAATATAGATTTTGTTTTTAAATGCATAAAGTTAGTAAATTAAATAGCATTTATAGTCCCATAAAATCCTATAATTTTGTAAAAATAGTCCTATAAAGTCCTATATTTTTAGAAAAATAATCCTATTTTTCTTATAAAAAAATTGAAGATTTGAGTGGGGGCCCTGCGTTAGTAATTTCCCAAACTATAATTTAATTTTACTGCTTATTATTGTTTTCATTATTTCATAAGGGCCCAGGGGGAATCAAAATGTTTAAAGTGCTTAGGGCAGAAAAAGGGATTAATTCGCCCCTGGATAACAGTAATAAAGTTAGGCCAACAACTTGAAAATAATAATTTTCTAATGATGTGTATTTATTTCTGTTGCCCGTTCACAGTACCGAAATACGGTATCATCGCCATATTGGTAGGCGTTGGTCTGCTCTTCCTGTGCATTTGCTTCTGCTGCATCAAGCGCTGGTGCAGAAGGAGGAAGAAGGATGGAAAGAAAGGCCTCAAGGGTGTCGTTGACCTCAAAGGTGCCCAGCTATTGGGAAATGCTTACAAAGAAAAGGTAAACTCCTATTCCGTATATACCAAGAATACACGCGGCTGAACGGAGAATACCCTATTCGTCTCGTGATTCCCGACAGAAAAACCACGCCCCTCTACCTTTACCCTCGTAATCTTGCCCTCTTTCTAGTGGTAAGAGGGGAAGACGATTGTACGCACAGTGTTTCGAAATCGACTTTTTAGTGACAAAATTAAAAATCAACTCAATATAATAAATGTATAAATATTTTAAATTGTTGTTTTAAGTTGTATCCGAAAATATAAATTATATTTCGCTACCTGCCACCAGAGGGCCAAACGTTCCCTACATATAATTCTATAGAATTTCTTTTTGCAAAGCGTGTATAGAATTATGTTATACATAAATTTAAAATTTGGTAAAATTCGGTTGAACAGATCTTCTGTAAAATGCAATCAAAGGGCCAATTTGGACCAAAATACTGCTTTTTCTAAAGGCTTTTTATCCAAAAGTTGCAAGTTGTTGCAAAATATTTCATCACAGTCTGGTAGAACCGTTCCCGTAGGATAACTTACAAAAAACCCGAGCACCAATCCCCTCCAAGTGTTTAAGATATATCATGTTTTATCACGTTTAAAAATATTTCTTGAAATAGCTAATTCATGGTGTCTCTGAACATCTTGTTTGCTTTTTCGTTACTATAAAACCTACTACGAATTAGACATCCCTAGCTTATTCTTATATTAGTAGGATTTTGTCGTGCCTGGCTTCAAATAGGTTCGAACTAACTAGGGATGTCTCCTTCGTAGTAGGTTTTATAGTAACGAAAAGGCAAACAAGAGGTTCAGAGACACCAAGAAATATTTTTAAACGTGATAAAACTTGGAGGGGATTGGTGCTCGGGTTTTTTGTAAGTTATCCTACGGGAACGGTTCTACCAGACTGTGATGAAATATTTTGCAACAACCTGCAACTTTTGGTTAAAAAGCCTTTTGAAAAAGCCGTATTTTGGTCCAAATTGGCCCTTTGATTGCATTTTACAGAAGATCTGTTCAACCGAATTTTACCAAATTTTAAATTTATGTATAACATAATTCTATATACGCTTTGCAAAAAGAAATTCTATAGAATTCCATGTAGGGAACGTTTGGTCCTCTGGTGGCAGGTAGCGAAATATAATTTATATTTTCGGATACAACTTAAAACAACAATTTAAAATATATATACATTTATTATATTGAGTTGATTTTTAATTTTGAGGAATGCCTAAATATCGTCCACATATTCTCTATTTACCCGAATAAACTCTTGTCCGTGCCATCTAGGAGCAACAAACACAGCAGCCCACACAAGGAGAACGCAACCCGTCAAAAGTCGTGCATTTTCTTGTGTACAGTTTTCATTGGCTATACGGTTTAGCGTCTGCTGCCGTTGGAAGGGGAAAATTCAGAAATCCCCCCCCCCCCGCCCGTAAAACGTTCAGCGTAAAGGCTCGTCCAATAAAATTTAACACTGCGTGTTTAAAGCTCCTTGTGTTTGCTCCTCCTAGGTGCCATCCAATTACTTAGAATCCTCAGCCCAGATTCTAATACACACAATATTGACCCTCTTACGGGTCCCTAGTGTATCTTAGCAACTCTCGGAATTCCTCCTTCTAAATCAATTGTCTCAGCGACCGACCGACCCTCTGGTCCCTAGGGACAAAAGGCCCGCTAGCTAGACCTTAATAGGTCTTTCTCTATAGCTTTGACTCTGCAAAAATAGATAATTTTCTTTTCAATGCCATCTATTGTAACGGTTTCAAATTAACCAATTTATACTTAACGGAATTGATAATTTATCTATTAACATTTTATTGGTGTATATTTACATAATTATACGTTCAAATAATTATAAATTTAATTTACAATAGGCTAAGGTTTAGAAAGTGATACCATAAGTAACGCATTGAAACGTATGACGGCTAAAGGCCTGTATTTATAAAAAAAATACCGCTGTTGTTAGGGTTCGTACACGACCTGAAAAACCTGGAGAAGTCGGGGAATTTGAAAATGTTTACAATATACAAATGGCAGTTAGAAGTTGTTGGGTAGTACCATCAGTAACATATTAACGCTTAGAATAACTCAGTTGTATTATATCAACGTTAATAATAATCTGTTTCGCTAATGACAACATAAATCCTTAAGTGGCTAAGAACTGCAAACGTGTAAGGCCTATTGAAAATGACAGACAATCACTATCTGTCAAACTTCTATTTATTAGGTTACTTATGATAGTAGGTAGATTCAATATTAGTTGATATAGTCTACCATATAGGTATTTTAATGTCGTGTAACTCAATTAACAGCAACGATATACTTGTGCACAAATATGTTACTTATGCTAATATTCAAACGCCCTAAATTAGATCCTCAATATTTTCAAAAGCCTGATCATGAAGTTCCTGATATATTTATCGATAAAAGGGGGTGCTGCGCAACATTAGTTGTCAGAATCTGCCTTCGAGTTTGTATAAGCCGCACGAGACTTCGCGCGCCGATTTTTTTTACTACACGCGCTGTCTTGTGCGCGTGAGTGGCATACAAAACCAAGGACTTATTTAGTCCCCTAATGTTGCGCAGGGCCCCTTTTATCTAAAATAATTTCAAGAACCTCATTGAAACAATTTGAACACCTTATTCGCGACCGGAAAGCTAATACGAGCAATGTTACAAAAGGGTTGCCACACTACTGGAATTCATGGAAAAGTCAGGGAATTTTAATAAGGGTCTAAATTTCAGGGATAAGTCCTGTAATTTTAATAAGGGTCTAAATCTCAGGGATAAGTCCTGGAATTTTAATATGGGTCTAAATCTCAGGGAATTTGAAAAATTAGTCTCAATCCCAGGGAAAGTCCAGGAATTAAAAAAATTAGTCTAAATCTCAGGGAAAAGACTGGGCTTTTAAAAATTACTCTAAATGTCAGGGAAAGTCCGGGAATTTGAAAAATTACTCTAAATGTCAGGGAAAGTCCGGGAATTTGAAAAATTAATCTAAAAATCAGGGAAAAGTCCGGGAATTTGAAAAATTAGTCTAAATCTCAGGGAAAGTCCGGAAATTTGAAAAAATAGTCTAAAAATCAGGGAAATGTCAGGGAATTCAATTTCGGTGGCAAATAGGAAACTTTTACTAAAGACATATAAAAAAATAAAAAAATATCACAATATAAGTTAGGGAAAATCTCCCGAGGAGAAAAACCTGGAAAAGTCCGGGAATTTGAATCTGAAAAAACTGTGGCAATCCGGTTAATAAAGGGTGCAATTATACAGGCGGCAGAAGATGGGGTCCTGTACTCCTGTTGGCTTCGGAATTGGGAATATCTCCAAGAGGCGTGAAATGTTATTCGTGATTGGCTAGTGCGTTAATTATAATCCTTCGCTTCAGAAAGCAGTCTTTAATCTTCAAAGGTTGGCGTACGCCGCTTATCTGGATTCCAGAATGCATTAACATAACATGGCGTGCCCGTATTTGCAACAGTTTAAAGCCTCATTTAAATTTAATTTTTCCTTTCTGGTAATAAAATTCTAGCCCACTTTTTTTGGCAGTCAAACACGCTTATCAAATATTTAACGTCATTTAAACAACAACCTGTAAATGAAATCGTTAAAACGATTTGCAAATCGATGAACAAACCGAGGGGCAGGTCACTTCCTTGATTAACGACGCACCCCTCAAAAGATTAAATCCGATTTAATCGTGATTATTTTGATTAAATTCAATTTAATCACGATGAAGTTGATTAAATCACGTTTAATCATGATTAGAATGTTTAAGTATGATTTAATCATGATTAAATGATTAAATCTGTTTAAAATGATTAAATCTGTTTAAAATGATTAAATCTGTTTAAAATGATTAAATCTGTTTAAAATGATTAAATCTGTTTAAAATGATTAAATTCTGATTAAAAAAATTATGTCGTGATTAGTATGATTAAATCGTACTTTAGTTTTGATTTTAATGATAAATTCTCGATTCGACCGATTATATTGATTAAATCGTGATTAAAATGATTAAATCTAATTTAAATGATTAAATCGTATTAAAAAGATTAGATCATGATTAGAATGATTAAATCTCGTTTAAATCGTTATTAGATTTTCTAATCTTTATTAGATTTTTTAATCTTGATTACCCTGATTTAATCACGATTACCCTGATTTAATCATTTTAATAAGACGCACCCAAAATGGAAGTGACCTACCCCTCGGAACAAACACTTTTTTCTAGATTTTAGTCTGATATTTTAGGTTTCCTGAGATGTTTATTTTGCTTTGATTTTTTGATTAATTTAAATTGGATTTTGGTAATTTAAATTAATTTTTTGATTTAATACATTTTTGGATTTAATACATTTTTGGATTTAATACATTTTTGGATTTAATACATTTTTGATTTAATACATTTTTGGATTTAATACATTTTTGGTTTAAAACATTTTTTGGTTTAATACATTTTTTGATTTAATACATTTTTGATTTAATACATTTTTGATTTAATACATTTTTCGATTTAATCCATTTTTCGGTTTAATACATTTTTTGATTTAATACATTTTTTGATTTAATACATTTTTTGATTTAATACATTTTTTGATTTAAGACATTTTTTGATGTAATGCATTTTTTGGTGTAATACTTTTTTTGATTTAATACATTTTTTGAATTAATACATTTTTTGATTTAATACATTTTTTGATTTAAGAAATTTTTGGATTTGATACATTTTTGATTTAATACATTTTTGGTTTAAAACATTTTTGGATTTAATACATTTTTGGATTTAATACATTTTTGGATTTAATGCATTTTTTGGTTTAATACATTTTTTGATTTAATACATTTTTGGATTTAATACATTTTTGGATTTAATACATTTTTTGATTTAATACATTTTTTGATTTAATACATTTTTTGATTTAATACATTTTTTGATTTAATACATTTTTGATTTAAGACATATTTGATTTAAGACATTTTTTGATTTGAGACATTTTTTGATTTAATACATTTTTTGATTTAATACATTTTTTGATTTAATACATTTTTTGATTTAAGACATTTTTGATTTAAGACATTTTTTGATTTAAGACATTTTTTTCATTTAATACATTTAATCTGATTTTTTAATTTTAATAGATTTTTATTTTTTAACACAATTTTTTTATGTTAGGAACTTAAAAGATTTTTGATTCTTCTAGATTTGATTTTATTGATTTTGAAACATTTTATTCCTCTTTTTCTCGGAAAATTAGTTAGTAATTTGCTTGTAAAATAAATAAAATTTAAGTTAATCTTCATGAAATTTAATTTATTTTTCTCTTAATTGATTTTGCGGCAGAAAACCTTTTTTATACACAAACATTTTTCTACAATTTCATAAATACGTCGAGGTATCAGAAGAGATTTTAAATTATGATTTAAAAAATACATTTTAGTTTAAATGGTGATTTAAAGCAAAAAGAATAAAATAAAATTGAGTTAAATTAGATAATCCTGGTATCTCTTTACCTTGAAAGTTCATATTTTGCCAACTTATCTTAAGTTCTTATAAGTGAGATTAAGACCACAAAATATCGTGAAACTCTTACCATGTAAACTATTCTGAAGTGGAAATCCTCTATTTATGGTCAGGGTCAAAATAAGATCTTTAGAGACCCTAAGCACTCATACGTTAGTCTTCCCGTGAAACCCTAACCTAGAGCTTATTTTGTTACATGGTAATGATCATGATAGGTGCAGCCGGATATGGAGGAACTACAAGACAATATGGAGGGTGGGGAAGGTGACCAAGAAAGTGCTAAATCAGAAGTGAAACTAGGCAGGCTGCAGTATAAGCTTGATTACGACTTCAACAGCAACAACGTGAGTACATTTGTACCTTGACCTTGACTCTCATCCAGCATGACCTTGACTCTAATCCATAATGGCCTTGACTCTAATCCATCATGACCTTGACTCTAATTCATCATGACCTTGACTCAAATCCATCATATGACCTTGACTCTCACCCATCATGACCTTGACTCTCACCCATCATGACCTTGACTCTCACCCATCATGACCTTGACTCTCATCCATTATGACCTTGACTCTCACCCATCATGACCTTGACTCTCATCCATTATGACCTTGACTCTCACCCATCATGAGCTTGAATCTCCTCCTTCATGACCTTGACTAATCATCCATCATGACCTTGACTAATCATCCATCATGACCTTGACTAATCATCCATCATGACCTAGACTAATCATCCATCATGACCTTGACTAATCATCCATCATGACCTTGACTAATCATCCATAATGACCTTGACTAATCATCCATAATGACCTTTCAGCTAGCAGTCACGGTAATTCAAGCGGAAGAGTTGCCCGGCATGGATATGTCCGGGACGTCAGATCCCTACGTGAAGGTCTACCTCCTTCCGGATAAGAAAAAGAAGTACGAGACGAAAGTTCACCGTAAAACGTTAAACCCCGTCTTCAACGAGACCTTCAACTTCAAGGTGAGCCTCAAATTCCGCCATCCTAAGTCTGTAATTATTGATAGATATAAGTGTGACGTAGAATTGACGTCATACCAATAACGATAAAAGCCCCTCTAGTGAGACATAATTCCTGTTCTCACTATGACGAAAAAGCAAAGAACAAATATTAGTATTGATGACCTAAAAATGTCTGGTCATTCTACATGTGGCTCGTAGTTAAAATTGAAAATGTGGAATATAGGAAACTATCTAACACACATGAAAGATAATTATATACTTATGTTACTATTATCTGTGGGGAATATAGGAAACTACCTCACTTACATGAAAGATAATTATATACTTATGTTACTATTATCTGTGGGGAATATAGGAAACTATCTCACTTACATAAAAGATAATTATATACTTATGTTATTGTGATCTGAACCGGCTGCGGTGGATTTTAAACTAACACACTTACGTACTTATGTTAGTAATATCTGCGCCGGCTTCGGGGAGTTCAATTGATATTCCAAGGTTCTTACAAATCTGGAAAACCTGGAAATATTAGGGAAACAAATTGTTGGTTAAAAACTAAGGAAAAAGTCTGTGATATTTAAAAAAAATTAGCAAAATTCTGGGATTTCAGGGAACTTTGTGGGGATTGAGTAAGTTTGCCCTAAAAGGGTTGGTTCAATAACAAAATTCTTTAAATATTTGAACCTGTAAATGTCAGGGAACTATTTGTGAATAAACTGGAAAAATCAGGGAAATCAGTTTTCAAAAGTTGTATGAAGCCTGCGTTTTCTTATTTGAAGTTCGGCGCTGACTAGACGAAATTCTTAATAGGGCTTAAGAAAATATTGCAGACTCTGCAGAGGCAATTGAGAAGTGCTTTTGCTAATGGCGTGTTTGAAAAATGCAGCCGTGATTTACAAAAAACTAACATAGTTATATCATTAGTCGATAAATATTTATAAGGAGTGACCAGAAACACAAACATTCGGCATGAAAAGAAAAACACATTAGACAGGAACACACAAAAAATAGAAATGAAATTAAGAAACACATAAAATTTACACAGGAACAGAACCACACAAAAAATAGAAATGAAAAGAAACACATAAAATTTACACAGGAATAGAACCACACAAAAAATAAAAATGAAAAGAAACACAAAATTTACACAGGAACAGAACCACACAAAAATAGAAATTAAAAGAAACAAAATTTACACAGGAACAGAACCACACAAAAAATAGAAATGAAAAGAAACACATAAAAAATAGAAATGAAAAGAAACACATAAAAAATAGAAATGAAAAGAAACACATAAAAAATAGAAATGAAAAGAAACACATAAAAATAGAAATGAAAAGAAGAAACTTAAAAATTAGACATGAAAAGAAACACATAAAAAATAGAAATGAAAAGAAGAAACTTAAAAATAGAAATGAAAAGAAGAAACTTAAAAATTAGACATGAAAAGAAACACATAAAAATTAGTCATGAAAAGAAACACATAAAAATTAGTCATGAAAAGAAACACATAAAAATTAGTCATGAAAAGAAACACATAAAAATTAGTCATGAAAAGAAACACATAAAAATTAGTCATGAAAAGAAACACATAAAAATTAGTCATGAAAAGAAACACATAAAAATTAGTCATGAAAAGAACAAGAAAAATTAGGCCTGAATGAAACATAAATATTCGATATAAAACAATTCGTGGAAAAATTAATATTTTTCGTGTCAGACTGTTGGCGCCATCTGGTAAGATTTGTGATTTGTAGAAATCGACCTCTAATGGCGTTTTGCCTGTAAAAGCTCTTCTCTCTCGTCGATCTGAAAATCGGTCATTCAGTTACAACCTCATTTGACTAATTCCGCTATTAGTTCCCATTTGCTTAATTCGCGTTTGTCTGGTTCGATTTGATTAGATCCGGTGGTTTTTATTTGGCAGGTGCCCTACGCGGACATTGCTTCCAAGACCCTTGTCTTTGCCATATACGATTTCGATCGATTCTCCAAACACGACCAAATTGGCGAGGTAAAGGTGCCCTTGAATACAGTGGACTTGGCACAGACCATAGAAGAGTGGCGAGATCTGACCTCGGTTGAAGGGGAACAGGGACAGGTACGTACGCGCCGACCTCCTCAACCCCGACATCTCTCCCAGATCCTTCATTCCCATCTTAGTTACCACTCCCTACAATACCACCTTACTAGAAGCGATTAAACGCAGCAACGGTTCCAAATTTCACTGGCTGCGGGATTACGCCATCTTGTTTCTTTTCCGGTTGTATCTAAAATTCAAGAGGCCTGTTTTGCGCGGTGTTTGGGTTATAGTAAGGTTAAGGTAACGTTCGGTTAGGTTAAGTTAAGTTATATAATATTACGATTAGGCTAGGTTAATTTAGAGTTAGTCTAGTTTAGGTAAAGTTAAGGTCGGGTAGGGATAAGTAAGTTTAAGATTGGGTTGTGATAAGATAGATTAAGATTAGCTTAGGTTACGATTACGTTAGATTAAATTAGGTTAGGTTAATTTAGGTAAGGTTACGATTAGGGAAGGTTAATGTGGGTAAGTTTACGACTAGGGTAGGTTAATTTAGGTAAGATTACGATTAGGGAAGGTTAATGTGGGTAAGTTTCTGATTAGGGTAGGTTAATTTAGGTAAGGTTACGATTAGATTAAGGTTAGGTAGGTTAATTTCGGTAGGTTACGATTAGGTTAGATGACGATTAGGGTAGTTGAATTTAGGGGAGATGAGATTAGGTTACTATATGAATACTACTAATTTCGCACGAAAAATAACTTGGGGCCCCGTTGTTACGTTTAATCAGCAATTCCATACTTCCAAAATCGTTCGTCTTCAAATCAAGTATTACGTCACATAATAACCCGATGCCGTATACTGTTATAGTGTCTGGAATATCTTAACTCGATATTAGCGCCATCTCTTGAAACTATTGTTTACATCGTGACAGTTGTTGGTCGATAACATATTTGAAATGTATGTCTGCCTAATTAAAGGGAATATAACCTCATGTATTGCGTGTGAAATAAAAACACTTTCTTTTTCACCCACTCGTGGCGCTGACGCGTATAAGGCTACCTGATTATACAAATACGGAAAAGCTACATTTTTTGATAAAGCGGGACTCCTCACGAGGTCAAACTAGCTTTAGACTTGACTGTAAGGTTCATTTTAAAGTGTTGTAAGTAAGCGGTAATATTTTTGTAAATCAGCTAAACAATTTTCAAACTTCTATAGTTTATTTATAAAGTAACGCGGCCTTCTTGTTTTAATGTTGCGCTTACGTCAGTCTCTTACTTTGACAAGTCTACGAGCGCGCGCTACAGTCGTCAGAGGAATATAGGTTTTTCTAGCGCGCGTGCAAATCACTCGTGCGAAGAATACACTAATATACAGGGTTGGACATAAGGCACTAGTCACGGCATTTGATAACTAATATTAATCGAAATCTGGGGTTTATTTGACTAGTGAAAAATTCAGCTAAATGTTAATAAATAATGGCGAGCGTATCGAAAATTCATCATTAATTAATCCCATTTTATTTTTAAAAAATCACATTATATAAACAAGTGATAATAAACTCCTATCTTAATTCTGACGGGTAAAGCAAAATGTTGGCTGTCCTTCTTGTTTTTATACCCCCTTTTTACCCCCACTAGTCAGGGACTTCTAAAATAAATTAAGATAGGAGGCTCACTAGTCAGGCTGACTACTAAAACAAATATCCTTTTGTCCAACCCTGTCTTGTGACGTAAGAGCAACATTTTAACAAGCTGAGCAAGACCACTTTTAAATTATAAAATCAACTATTCTAACCGATTAATTTAATTGATTTAAAATCAATAAAAGAACCAAATTTTTATTATTATCAGGGGATTGACTATGAAGAGGGAAGGGCAAACGTAATTGTAATTTCCCCGGTTTGGTTCAAAAGGTTGTATTCCCTTCATGGTGTAACCAACGATCTTAGAAATGGCATAACCGATTATGTGACGTTTTACGTTCATTTTGACCATTTATAATCTACTGTTATTACAGAATCATGTTTTCGAGTTTTATTACTGAACCTATTTTTTTGATAACTCAATTTCTCGGAAATAGGATTAGTGTTTAGACTCAATTCACACTTACAGTGTATTTTTTACCATCACCTAAAAGCACTGTAGAGCCCGTCATTACTTAACGTAGTACTATGGCCAAAACAAAATCACAATTTTAGTAGAAATTTATCATCATATCTTGGGAGAACACTTCTTCTTTGAAAATTATCAACCCAACAAAACTAAATATTTCGATATTTGTATTAATGCTATTTCAAATTTGAAATTTTTATGCCCAATTAATTAAATTGAAATATTTATATAACTTATTTTTATTTATAATTAAAATCTTATTATTGATTAAAATTTTATATTAATTATTGAGATATTAATATTTTATATTAATTTTTGAGATATTAATATTTTATATTAATTATTGAGATATTAATATTTTATATTAATTTTTGAGATATTAATATTTTATATTAATTATTGAGATATTAATATTTTATATTAATTTTTGAGATATTAATATTTTATATTAATTATTGAGATATTAATATTTATTATTGAAATATTAATATTTGTTATTGAAATATTAATATTTGTTATTGAAATATTAATATTTGTCATTGAAATATTAATATTTGTTATTGAAATATTAAGATTGGTTATTGAAATATTAAGATTTGTTATGGAAGTATTAAGATTTGTTATTGAAGTATTAAGATTTGTTATTGAAATATTAAGATTTGTTATTGAAATATTAATATTTGTTATTGAAACATTAATATTTGTTATTGAAATATTAATATTTTTTATTGAAATATTAATATTTTTTATTGAAATATTAAAATTCGTTATTGAAATATTAATATTTGTTATTGAAATATTAAAATTCGTTATTGAAATATTAATATTCATTATTGAAATATTAAATATTAAATAATAAATTTTTAATCTTAAATAATAAATTATTAATACTAAATAATAAATTATTAATAACAAATTATTAATATCAAATAAAAAATATTATTATTAAATAATAAATTATTATTAGCTACATTGCATAGTCATAATCTCGCTAATAGAAAAATCAAAGTACATTTATTTAGCTAAAACCCAAGCTAAATGCAATATAAAAAGGTTTTTAAAATAAAAAATGGTACATTTTGATCGTCCGTAGACACGCCCACATACATCAGCCCCATCTATCGGCTAAAATATGAACTATGGAATTCATTTTTCAAATACGAGTGTTCTCTCTAAGATACGATGATCTGTTGACGAAAGAATAACCGTGTCTATAAATAATAGCATTTATTGCTCCTAGAGAAAGCGATTTGAGGCTCATTGTTTCATAATGACCTGTTCGACCAACTCACTCAGTCCTATTTCTCCATGTATTCCTTTCTATTAGACAAATATAGACCTAGCAAACGCAAGATTTTCTATAGAAAAAAAAATAGTCTTAGCTCTCTTCATGTTAATAGTCGACTTAATAGGTAGATTTCATAGGAAATGCAACAACATGTCTGCCTTAACGTTTGCAAGAAGGTTTATTTATGTTTTATTTATCGAACTAAAATATCCAAATATTTTGCAACGTTTATACAGGGTGTTTCAAAAGGTTATGCCAAAATTTGAAGGAGTTGTAGGGGGTGAGTTGAGAAGTACGCCTGTTTTTCCCCATTTTCCTACGATGAGTTAAAAGAGCGCCAGAGAGCTTCAAAGTGTGGCCTACTAGCCCCTACAACACGCTGTGGCCTACTAGCCCCTGGAAGTAGGCTGCAACGAGCGCAAAACCAAGCAGCAGGGACTTTAAATACTGTTAAAGTTTACTTTTTTATGCTAGTTACCTCGATTTGTTTACAAAGTCCTTTTTCCCCTATCACACGAACCCAAACCTTAATGTTCGCGTTTCCCTGCTGCTTGGTTTTGCGCTCGTTGCAGCCTACTTCCAGAAGCTAGTAGGCTACACTTTGAAGCTCTCTGGCGCTCTTTTAACTCATCGTAGGAAAATGGGGAAAAAACAGGCATACTTCTCAACTCCTTCAAATTTTTGCCTATCGTTTTAAAACACCCTGTATATTGATTACATTGTGTTAGACATACGGAGTTTTTGCGCCAAATATAACTTTTTTTAAATTTTATTTCTTAGGCGAAAATATTTAATTCATCATGAATTTTTAATTCCCTTCTTGCGACGTTTTTGCTGTTAAACAATGAACGTATTTAAATATAATTTAATGACAATTAAATTTAAATTTAATTAATTAAAATTAATTGTCTCAAAGGAACAATTGTCTGTTAACACGCGCCTCGGGTTGGGTTTAACGTAGCAAGCGCCGATCACCCCTAGTTCGTACTCCCTTTAAGGTGTCAACTGTTTCAGTTAAAGGGATAATTTACTAGTTTCAATAACATAACCGCCATCTATCGGTTTAAAAAACTTAGCACTGAATACGGCAGCTCGTTCTTAAAATTAGTCTCGCGCTAAAGTATACCATCTTGGACAATTTCAATAAAATGAAAGCGCGTGTCGAAACTATTGAAGTTGGCTGTACTTGTGGTATTTGAAATTTCCTTTACATTATTGAAACTGGCGATTTTCCCAAAGGATATGTATATTCAGAAGTATATAATATTTTCTTAAGAAAGAAGTATTCGTCGACCTACGCAGGCTCCCGTTGATTTTTCAAAAAAAAGTTTAGGAAGAAACTATATTGATTTTATAATATTATTTCATGGTGAAAATATGCTTTATCAATAGGTAATTATCCCTCAGAGGCGTACCGGTAGGGCTTGGAGGGGGGCATGTTAACACTTTCGCCTCGCAACAAGAGTAGCCGGGTTCGATCGCAGATTGTGACACTGGGCGAAAACTCGGAACCACTCTCCCTCGAGTTCTTCGGTTTCCCCCTTTCCACAAAAACTTGTAGAGGTTAACGGTAATAGTGAGTGTAGGGAGCTGTTGGCTCGCATGGCATGAACGGATTGCCGCTACCCGACTACGCGTAGTAACCCGGCCACCTGAATTAATGGCTTCAAAAGTCGCAAGATGACTTGGGCTAAAGGTGGTGTCTTGGGTATTAGCCTAGCTGATTATTTTTATTATTATTATAAGGCTCAAAATTATTCCAACTACATACGTGACTTATATTCAAATGTTCCTAAAGATTCTTTAGATGCGTTTGACGTTTCGAATTATTGCGCGCGTAGAATTTAGTTTTAAACGTTGTTAATGACAGAACACTGATTAGGACGAACTCGTCTGGATTTCGTCGTAATGCATGAAAATTTATTCCTAATTTATTTGATTAATGATATCATAAGACTATCAACGGCCCCCTCAGTTTCAATTGGGCATAAAGGCGCATGTATTCAGTACTAGACGGACGTGGGATAAACTAATATTAGAATCTACGCCAAACCACTCAACCCTCCTCAGCCCTACAAACTTTTCGCCTAGGAGCAACTAGTGCTCGGCATTCGATTAATTTTTATCCATGAATAAAATAAGCTCGGCGATATTTAAATAATATTTATTTAAATAACCAATAGTTTAATAAAAATTGTAAAATGTTTAAATAATCGAAAGTGAATAAGCCTATTATTTAAATAAAACAAACAATTATTTAAATAAATACCACTTTTATTCAAATAAATTCTTGGTTGCGTAAAAAACATAATTAAATAAGTTAAAATGATATTCTTTTTACCAACGTTTTTTAAATAAATCGGAAACTTTGTGGATAATGAATAAACAATTCCGAGCACTAGGAGCAACAAACACAAGGAGAACGCAGCTAGCCTTTAAACACGTTAACGCAGTGTTGCGCACAAATTTGATTGGACGAACCTTTACGGTGAACATTTTACGGAAAGGGGGAAGACAATTTCCGAGTTTTCCCCTTCCGACGGCAGCAGGCGCTAAAACGTCTAACCAATGAAAACTGTACGCAAGATAATATACGACTTTTGACGGGTTGCGTTCTCCTTGTGTGGGATGCTGTGTTTGTTGCTCATAGCTTTTCGCTTGTTCCAGGATTTCGGAGTAGGGTAAGATGAGTAAGGTAATGTCTGCCTTTGGCCTTTTTAGCAGATAAACTCTGGCTAGCAGACGACAAAATCCGATTTACTCCTTTACACCTCCTTTCCATAAGGAGTAACTAGAGTAGCCCTAATACTCCGGAACAAGCGAATAGTTTATTGGCCGGAGTAATTCTCATCCCCGGAACAGGGGAATAAAACGTTTTGGGGTGAAAAGAGTACACATTTAGTCCGAGAACAGGCGAAGAAAACGTTTTGGGGTAAAAAGAGTACACTTTTAGTCCGAGAACAGGCGAATAAAACGTTTTGGGGTGAAAAGAGTACACTTTTAGTCCGAGAACAGGCGAATAAAACGTTTTGGGGTGAAAAGAGTACACTTTTAGTCCGAGAACAGGCGAATAAAACGTTTTGGGGTGAAAAGAGTACACATTTAGTCCGAGAACAGGCGAATAAAACGTTTTGGGGTAAAAAGAGTACACTTTTAGTCCGAGAACAGGCGAATAAAACGTTTTGGGGTAAAAAGAGTACACTATTAGTCCGAGAACAGGCGAATAAAACGTTTTGGGGTGAAAAGAGTACACATTTAGTCCGAGAACAGGTGAATAAAACGTTTTGGGGTGAAAAGAGTACACTTTTAGTCCGAGAACAGGTGAATAAAACGTTTTGGGGTAAAAAGAGTACACTTTTAGTCCGAGAACAGGCGAATAAAACGTTTTGGGGTAAAAAGAGTACACTTTTAGTCCGAGAACAGGCGAATAAAACGTTTTGGGTTAAAAAGAGTACACTTTTAGTCCGAGAACAGGTGAATAAAACGTTTTGGGGTGAAAAGAGTACACTTTTAGTCCGAGAACAGGCGAATAAAACGTTTTGGGGTAAAAAGAGTACACTTTTAGTCCGAGAACAGGCGAATAAAACGTTTTGGGGTGAAAAGAGTACACTTTTAGTCCGAGAACAGGCGAATAAAACGTTTTGGGGTAAAAAGAGTACACATTTAGTCCGAGAACAGGCGAATAAAACGTTTTGGGGTAAAAAGAGTACACTTTTAGTCCGAGAACAGGCGAATAAAACGTTTTGGGGTGAAAAGAGTACACTTTTAGTCCGAGAACAGGTGAATAAAACGTTTTGGGGTAAAAAGAGTACACATTTAGTCCGAGAACAGGTGAATAAAACGTTTTGGGGTGAAAAGAGTACACTTTTAGTCCGAGAACAGGCGAATAAAACGTTTTGGGGTAAAAAGAGTACACTTTTAGTCCGAGAACAGGCGAATAAAACGTTTTGGGGTGAAAAGAGTACACTTTTAGTCCGAGAACAGGCGAATAAAACGTTTTGGGGTAAAAAGAGTACACTTTTAGTCCGATAACAGGTGAATAAAACGTTTTGGGGTAAAAAGAGTACACTTTTAGTCCGAGAACAGGTGAATAAAACGTTTTGGGGTAAAAAGAGTACACATTTAGTCCGAGAACAGGCGAATAAAACGTTTTGGGGTAAAAAGAGTACACTTTTAGTCCGAGAACAGGCGAATAAAACGTTTTGGGGTGAAAAGAGTACACATTTAGTCCGAGAACAGGCGAATAAAACGTTTTGGGGTAAAAAGAGTACACTTTTAGTCCGAGAACAGGTGAATAAAACGTTTTGGGGTAAAAAGAGTACACATTTAGTCCGAGAACAGATGAAAAGAAACCACCTATTACCTCTTGCCATTTGGTAGCATGAATTGGGGGATTTGTGCATAAGTTTCAGTTTTTAACCACCAGATGGATTCATGTAGCTAGTTTGACAGTCATTAGCCTAACATTACAATCCCATTCGTTTCAAACTTGATAGTCTTATGATGATATACATTGGGAGTGCCATATCCCAATTTCGAACAACCCTTCTGGAAATTAGCTGCCAACGTACTCTGCGACGAGCTTGCGAAGGAACGAGTTTCATTTTAACGACCTAGAAGGATTATACGCTTCTGGTATCATATGACGAATCATTTTTTTACATTGTGAAAAAAATGGCATTTAAATATTTATATTTTAACAGCAAACTAGGCTATTCATGTTTGTTCACCGTACGGAAAGTAGATTCGTAGTTCACTCTTTATGAAGAAATATTTCTTCGCGAAATTCTTTAGGTCATCTCTTTAGATTCTTGCCTTATTTTTAATTTCCGCTTCTGAAGTATTTTATTTATTTTAAACGCTTTGAACGATGCATGGTAATTTACAAAAAATAAAACATTTACAAATGCTTCTCATAGATGGCATGCCAAATTGCACGTCACTCTTTTCTATTTTAAATTTAGCTTATATAGTAAAATTAAAATATTTTCCCAAAAAAATACACGAATACCAATCAACTTTATTAAGGGTATTTAATTATTCTCTATCATTTAGCCAAGTCTAATTGATGTTGTTATATTTTTGAAAACCTGTACATTTATTTTTCTTACGAAATCGTAAAATATTTTATTTGTCGTTAAGAAACGGTATTTTTTTTTAAAACTGAATCCGTGTCTTTTTTACTTTTGTGAAATTTTTGGCCAAAACGTATTGGTGTGATATTTCGGCTGGAAGGTTGGCTGATTTTTATTTTCGTGTCATAATACATTTTTGTAAGAAGGCTGATTAATGTAAATTTTAAGTTTAGCTCTATTTAAAAGTTTAAAAACACTATTTTGATTTAGAATATAAAACGACTTTAAATGCGTAATTAAGGTATTGAAATTTGAACGAATTGATTTCGGTCAGTGGTATTAGGGTACAATTGTTTTAGTCAACTCCCTACCAAAATTATGGCCACCGTGTGGTCGAAATTTTAACTAAAATTACTATTGTTAACTCGGGTTTGATTGTCGGTGCTGGCAGTCAATATTTTCTAAATAATATTTTTTAAAAATGGTTAAAATATGTAGAATCATCTTTTGAACATAAATTTTTTATTTTTTTATAAATTTAAATATATATATTAAAAATTATACATAAATAATTTAACGCTTTTTTAAAAGTGACAAAATATTATTTATCAATTTTTTTAACGGGTTTAAACTAATAAAACTTTTGACTGCCGAAGCGAGGAATCGAACCAAATATTGTATTCGTTGGGCACGCCAACGCCGTCTAGTAGCAGCTAATAACCCTAATGTAAAAAAGAACTATTGGTAAACAACGGAGTTGGACAACATTTGTACCATAATAACCCTAAAAATTTATTAGTTATTTAAATAATTTAAGTTGTTTTATAAGGTTTTTGTTTTAAGCCTAGCCATGACAACGCTATAGAGAATAACTGAATACTCTTAAATGACCTTTTTATGACCCTTTACTCGAAGGTAACTCTTCTATTCATTTTGATGAAATGGATGTAAATATATATATATATATTATTCTATAGGAAAATTAATTTAAATAAAAGTTACACCCAATTAATTGAATTTAATAGAAAATACCAATTGTCGAAATACATTCTTTCATCTTAATAAAAAAACTGCGATTAATTTAGTTAATCCACGATTAATTATTAATAAAAGTAAATTATATTTTAAAAGTATTACAAACACGCATTATATGTGGATTCGTGAAATTCCCTAGTGACAAAGAAAACCAGTTTGATCTATTAAAAATATATTTTAATTAATTCCAAAAATCGACTTATAATTTTTTGTTTGTTTACATTTTGGCCTGGCAAAAAGTTTATTGCTGATGAAAAATATTTCTTTCTTTTCATTTTTTTGATTGATTTAAAATTATGCCCGAAAAATGTCATTTTTATGATCTTCTGACTTTGGTTTGAAAAATCACCATACTCTGATTTATCTGCTCGGCGTTGAATCGTCGGCATCTGCTACCTTTGGCCTCTATCTAAACCTGCCGCCGGGCTCATGACGCGGCCACTTTGTAAGTATGAACGTCTTCAGACGCAACTACGCCTTCACAGACCCGCCCTCTCGATATCGATAGACCAAAATTTTAATTGGCGTGCTATCATTAAATGTCTGAGCAAGATTATTTCCTTTTTATTTTTGGATATTTGTTTATATCCATAACGATTTGAAATCGATGTATTTAGATTGTGTGTTATTATATTTGTGTTTGTGTTTTTTTTAGTAGTCGGTATATATATATTTTTTTCGATGTGTGCGGTGTAACCGGTTTTGGAACTTACCGGTTTATTTGTAAAATTTAACTTTCGAACCGGTTAGAGGAACCGGTTATTAGACTTGGGATAGTCTATTTAGTAAATTTAAAGATTCGACATTCGAACCGGTAAGCCTAAGACCGGCCACGTCAACACGAAATATCTGCGTGCAGTTGTTTGCTAAAACAAAACAAAAATTGCTTTTTTGCGTTTTTATTTTATTTTATTTTTAATTGGTGTCGCTATGCTTAATTTCCACCAATCAGGGCTAAGTGTCCCCGCCCTCATTTTTGACGTCACCCGCTCCGACAAATCACATTTTCGTTTTGCCTAGACGTAGAGTATCATATATTCATCCCAATCTTTTTTTTTATCCGTACATCTCTCTATAACCCATACGCTAAGAAATTTTGTTACGTCATAACCCCCAACGCCAAACCAATCACGCTCCAGTATTTCAGGTAGCCACGCCCACACGACCAAATTCCGCGCGCTTATTGGAGGGGTAGGGAAATTGTGTAGAGTAATTCTCTTTTTGCACACCATGGCATCTTGTTGATTTAATCTATTATTATCCGTGTTATTTCCATAGTTGAATTTGTATCGTAGACATTAAATATTGTGACTATATTATATCGGTGCATTAGGCAACGGCACTTTCAGTATTTGCACGACAGCTCCATTTAGACATTGTTTAAGTGTTTTCTAATCTAGTGTTCAAAAAACGAAAGAATCTACCGTAGGATTCATTATTCAGTGTATCCAGGTATATTTGTTGATCCATTTTATTATTTATGTTTGACCATTGTAACGCTAGTAATCTTTTTAGGACCAAATTGGTTTCCAAATACGTCGCTAGATGGTGCAAATATTGACATTTATCTGTACCAATATTTAGTCGTATGAAGTTAATTTATTTTTACATTTGAGTACGATATTATTTACAATAAAGAGGCCAAAATGTAACACCCCCTTTTCAAATTTCCACCCCTTATTTAAGATATTTAATATTAATATTATACAATGAATATATAATAATGAACTACAATGAACAAACACAAATAATGAAATAGTCAGTTTCTGAAGTAGTGTGAATCTATCCTTACGCGTTGGCTAGCTTGTTAATATTACTTAACGAAGGGTGAGCTATATATCATCGCGTTTTGAGATGCACCCTAACTTCAAAACTGACCGATGAAGCTTTTCGTTTCTTGCTTTACTCTTATCTTCCGCCGCCACCGTACGTCGTCGTCGCTGCTTTGACGTTGTATATTTATGTCGAGTGGAAACGAACAGCTTTTGCGCTAGATGGCGCCAGGGTTGCTGAGATAACCATTAACCCCTTTTCTCTTCTCGGTGTGTTCTTCACGATCTTGTAGGAAAACAAGCTGGGTGACATTTGCTTTTCTTTGCGATACGTCCCTACCGCTGGGAAACTGACCGTGGTCATTCTGGAGGCTAAAAACCTTAAAAAAATGGATGTCGGGGGTCTTTCGGGTGAGTTAATCAGTTTTTATGTTACTCCTAAAGGTTTTCGCTTGATCACTGGTCAAGCGCCGTTAAACCATTACTAATACGTGACCGTTGTCTTAAAATAAGACATAATTAACTTTGGGCGTCTTTTTGGCAATTATGTTTGTATTGACCACTGGTCAAGCGCCATTAAAACGTTAGGAATACGTTGCCGTTGTCTTAAAATATGACATCATTAACTTTTTGCGTCCTTTTGGTCAATTATGTTTGTATTGACCACCGGTCAAGCATCATTAAACGGTTAATAATACGTTGCCGTTGCATTAAATGTGAAATAATTAAGGTTGGGCGCCCTCTTGATCAATTATGTTTGTATTGACCACTGGTCAAGCACCACTAAAACTTTAGGAATACGTTGCCGTTGACTTAAAATATGACATAATTAATTTTGGGCGTCCTTTTGGTCAATTATGTTCGAATTGACCACTAGTCAAGTTTTATATTTCGTTTTTAAGTATTGGCTGGTCGTATATCAAATTAAAGCCTGCGAGAAAATTTTCTATAATTTTTAATTGGAGGCAACTAGTTAAACCATTTTTAGGTCTTAGTTTCGACAATAATGTTAGTAAAACATACATTGTCCGATATATTGATATGTGACTATACGTTGCTTGCAGATCCATACGTCAAAATTGCGCTCATGATGAACGGCAAGAGAATAAAAAAGAAGAAGACTTCTATTAAAAAATGCACCTTGAATCCATATTATAATGAATCTTTTACTTTCGAAGTACCTTTCGAGCAAATACAGGTAAGGAGGGAAACGCTGGGTTGACGCCAGATAAATTGTACAAGAGGAATAGCAACTCTCACTTTGACAATGCTTTAGAATGTAACTCTAGATGATACTTTTTGCAGTTATTCCGGTTACTATAGAATGTATCTCTAGGAGCTAACGTTTGGGATATTCCCGGTTAAAATATGGTATATATCTAGATTCTATCGTTTGGGGTATTTCCGGTTAATATATAATGTATCTCAAGGATCAAACGTTGTGGGTTTTTCCGGTTAATATAGGATATATCTCTAGATGATAAAGTTTGGGGTATTTCTGGTTAATATAGGATATATCTCTAGATTATAAAGTTTGGGGTATTTCTGGTTATTGTATAGTATATATCTAGATTCTAACGGTTGGGGTATTTCCAGTCAACATATGTTATATATCTAGATTCTAACGTTTGGGGTATTTCCGGTCAACATATGGTATACATCTAGATTTTTTGGGGTATTTCCAGTCAACATATGGTATATATCTAGATTCTAACGGTTAAGGTATTTCCAGTCAACATATGGTATATATCTAGATTCTAACGGTTGGGGTATTTCCAGTCAACATATGGTATATATCTAGATTCTAACGGTTGGGGTATTTCCAGTCAACATATGGTATATATCTAGATTTTTTGGGGTATTTCCAGTCAACATATGGTATATATCTAGATTTTAACGGTTAAGGTATTTCCAGTCAACATATGGTATATATCTAGATTCTAACGGTTAAGGTATTTCCAGTCAACATATATATGGTATATATCTAGATTCTAACGGTTGGGGTATTTCCAGTCAACATATGGTATATATCTAGATTCTAACGTTTGGGGTATTTCCGGTTAATATAGAATGTATCTCAAGGAGCAAACGTTGTGGGTTTTTCCGGTTAATATAGGATATATCTCTAGATTATAAAGTTTGGGGTATTTCTGGTTATTGTATAGTATATATCTAGATTCTAACGGTTGGGGTATTTCCAGTCAACATATGTTATATATCTAGATTCTAACGTTTGGGGTATTTCCAGTCAACATATGGTATATATCTAGATTCTAACGGTTAAGGTATTTCCAGTCAACATATGGTATATATCTAGATTCTAACGGTTGGGGTATTTCCAGTCAACATACGGTATATATCTAGATTCTAACGGTTGGGGTATTTCCAGTCAACATATGTTATATATCTAGATTCTAACGTTTGGGGTATTTCCAGTCAACATATGGTATATATCTAGATTCTAACGGTTAAGGTATTTCCAGTCAACATATGGTATATATCTAGATTCTAACGGTTGGGGTATTTCCAGTCAACATATATATGGTATATATCTAGATTCTAACGGTTGGGGTATTTCCAGTCAACATATGGTATATATCTAGATTCTATCGGTTGGGGTATTTCCAGTCAACATATGGTATATATCTAGATTTTAACGGTTAAGGTATTTCCAGTCAACATATGGTATATATCTAGATTCTAACGGTTAAGGTATTTCCAGTCAACATATATATGGTATATATCTAGATTCTAACGGTTAAGGTATTTCCAGTCAACGTATGGTATATATCTAGATTCTAACGGTTGGGGTATTTCCAGTCAACATACGGTATATATCTAGATTCTAACGGTTGGGGTATTTCCAGTCAACATATGTTATATATCTAGATTCTAACGTTTGGGGTATTTCCAGTCAACATATGGTATATATCTAGATTCTAACGGTTAAGGTATTTCCAGTCAACATATGGTATATATCTAGATTCTAACGGTTGGGGTATTTCCAGTCAACATATATATGGTATATATCTGGATTCTAACGGTTGGGGTATTTCCAGTCAACATATGGTATATATCTAGATTCTAACGGTTGGGGTATTTCCGGTCAACATATGGTATATATCTAGATTTTTTGGGGTATTTCCAGTCAACATATGGTATATATCTAGATTTTAACGGTTAAGGTATTTCCAGTCAACATATGGTATATATCTAGATTCTAACGGTTAAGGTATTTCCAGTCAACGTATGGTATATATCTAGATTCTAACGGTTGGGGTATTTCCAGTCAACATACGGTATATATCTAGATTCTAACGGTTGGGGTATTTCCAGTCAACATATGTTATATATCTAGATTCTAACGTTTGGGGTATTTCCAGTCAACATATGGTATATATCTAGATTCTAACGGTTAAGGTATTTCCAGTCAACATATGGTATATATCTAGATTCTAACGGTTGGGGTATTTCCAGTCAACATATATATGGTATATATCTGGATTCTAACGGTTGGGGTATTTCCAGTCAACATATGGTATATATCTAGATTCTAACGGTTGGGGTATTTCCGGTCAACATATGGTATATATCTAGATTTTTTGGGGTATTTCCAGTCAACATATGGTATATATCTAGATTTTAACGGTTAAGGTATTTCCAGTCAACATATGGTATATATCTAGATTCTAACGGTTAAGGTATTTCCAGTCAACATATGGTATATATCTAGATTTTTTGGGGTATTTCCAGTCAACATATGGTATATATCTAGATTTTAACGGTTAAGGTATTTCCAGTCAACATATGGTATATATCTAGATTCTAACGGTTAAGGTATTTCCAGTCAACATATATATGGTATATATCTAGATTCTAACGATTGGGGTATTTCCAGTCAACATAAATATGGTATATATCTAGATTCTAACGGTTAAGGTATTTCCAGTCAACGTATGGTATATATCTAGATTCTAACGGTTGGGGTATTTCCAGTCAACATATGGTATATATCTAGATTCTAACGGTTAAGGTATTTCCAGTCAACATATATATGGTATATATCTAGATTCTAACGGTTAAGGTATTTCCAGTCAACGTATGGTATATATCTAGATTCTAACGGTTGGGGTATTTCCAGTCAACATATATATGGTATATATCTAGATTCTAACGGTTAAGGTATTTCCAGTCAACATATATATGGTATATATCTAGATTCTAACGGTTAAGGTATTTCCAGTCAACGTATGGTATATATCTAGATTCTAACGGTTGGGGTATTTCCAGTCAACATATGGTATATATCTAGATTCTAACGGTTAAGGTATTTCCAGTCAACATATATATGATATATATCTAGATTCTAACGGTTAAGGTATTTCCAGTCAACATATATATGGTATATATCTGGATTCTAACGGTTGGGGTATTTCCAGTCAACATATGGTATATATCTAGATTCTAACGGTTGGGGTATTTCCGGTCAACATATGGTATATATCTAGATTTTTTGGGGTATTTCCAGTCAACATATGGTATATATCTAGATTTTAACGGTTAAGGTATTTCCAGTCAACATATGGTATATATCTAGATTCTAACGGTTAAGGTATTTCCAGTCAACGTATGGTATATATCTAGATTCTAACGGTTGGGGTATTTCCAGTCAACATACGGTATATATCTAGATTCTAACGGTTGGGGTATTTCCAGTCAACATATGGTATATATCTAGATTCTAACGGTTAAGGTATTTCCAGTCAACATATATATGGTATATATCTAGATTCTAACGGTTAAGGTATTTCCAGTCAACGTATGGTATATATCTAGATTCTAACGGTTGGGGTATTTCCAGTCAACATATGGTATATATCTAGATTCTAACGGTTGGGGTATTTCCAGTCAACATATGGTATATATCTAGATTCTAACGTTTGGGGTATTTCCGGTTAATATAGAATGTATCTCTAGGAGCTAGCGTTTGGGGTAATTCCAGTTAATATAGAATTTATCTCAAGGGACTAACGTTTGGGATACTTCCGGTTAATGTATGTTGAAAAAACAAAGCTTAGCATATGACGTTAACATATCCGAACCCTACTCTACCTACTTATTAGTTGGTTGATGGAAAACACTCGTTAAAATCATAACTAAGTTTATTACGTGATCATGGAACTCATACTGCTATGGTACAATAAAATGCGTCAAAATATATATACAATCGTTATCTCGGGAATACTTTTTTATAGAGATAACTCATCGTCTATGATTAATGAAAAAACTAAATCTATTTTTTCTATTAACAATACATAACGGAAGTTGAAGGCCTAAAACACCCCAGAAAATAATTCGACTTAGTTTCTATTCCTCTTTTATAATTTCGATGAAGGCATTCCGTCCGTCCGTCCGTCCGAGTCATCGCAGAAGTATCCGATAGTATATTTTATCATCATTTTATCTTTGGTACGCTATAGAAAGTAAACTTGGTGGTAACAGTAGTCGACTACGATAGAATTGGAACGTCCGAACCAATCGGAAAGGTTCTCTTGGGCTGCAACGCGACGGGAACGGAACTGCGCCACTGGATGGACATGCTGGCCTCCCCTCGGAGGCCGATTGCGCAGTGGCATTCGTTGAAAGACCCCCAGGACGGACAGGAGAACTAACAGCGACAACAGCAGTAGCCACGGGCGCGGTCAAACACTTAGCTAAAGACGAGTCCTTGAGGTAAGTCGCCATCGGCAACCACATTTCTCTACAATATCGTCGGGTCCTTATTCCTCCTTCCTCGTGCTTAAAGGGACTCTCACTCCCTCTTTCTTCATTTTGGGCCTTTGCTTAAAACAAAATTCTAATTTCCAAAAATTAAATTACTATTTTGCAAAATTCAGTAACGCGATTTTTGACTGGTTAAGCAGGGTTGGCTGATTTAAATAAATTTTGATTTAAAATTTTTTGATTTAAATCACAAATTAGTTCAATAGAGGAATAAAAATGCCAAAAAATACGTTCTTAAATGGCAATTAAATTTAATTAAGATTTCACATAATTCAAGACTAGCTAACTGATAAAGGTAAAATATCCGTTAATTAAACAGGAAAATAGCCATTAATTGTATAGAAATTAATAAAATAAAAAAATTCGATTTAAATAAAAAAATCCGATTTAATTAAAAAAATCGATTCAAATAAAAAAAATCTGATTTAATTTAAAAAATCCGATTTAAATTAAAATATCGGATTTAAATTTAAAAAATCGGATTTAAATTTAAAAAAATGGATTTAAATTAAAAAAAACCGATTTAAATTAAAAAAAGATTTTACTGAAAAAAATAAATTGATTTTTATTTAAAAAAAATGACAACCCTGTGTTTAAGACACCCTCTTAAAAACGAGTAGGTGATACTCGGAGGATTGTAGACATTGTTTTATCGTGTACTTTCAAAGATTTAAAAAAAGTTCACATATGTACTTGATTTCAATTCTACTTCATAGAATTTATGTAGGTTTCTTACGAAATCTTTTGGAATTAAATTTTAAATTTAGGAAAAAAACAGGCTCCCTTTAAGCACGTAAATGTCAGTGCACATTGTGTGTTTGTCGCACGATTTGCTATTGGTTGGAAAATTGAATGACGTCATTGACTCCTCCCCTTCCCACGAATGTGTCTTTATAGGCGGAAAGTTCCCCATTACAGATGTGGTGAAAATAATGCCCAAGGCTTAACTTAGTTGTCCCCGAAGTGTTAACCCCCCACCCAGTGCAAAAAATCTGAACTGTTAAATATTTAAAAAGAAAATATTACCCCCATCTTACCATTTTCTGCATTTGAGCTTACTATCGCAACATTAAGCCTAAAAATAACTAGAATCAAAAATTAGTAAATAAATCGTACGAGTAGAAATCAAAAAAATAGTCACAAATTTTTTATATCTTAAAATAAAATTTTTGGTTGAAAAATCGCTATAAAATTCGCGAAAAATCAAAAAAGGGGCGTGCGTAAAAGGCTTAGCGCAGGGGAGGATACGTCCTATGACGCGTAGACGTGACGTCATAACGTGAACCCAACAAAAGCCACGCCCCCTTTGAATATGTACATCGGCGAAATTTTCGTATACAACGTTTTTCGTAGAAATGTGACTGAAATCGTGTGAAAAAAATGGCTTTTATGTTGCGATACGTAACATCTCGATAATATAGTGTGTTTAAAAAAAATCGTCTTATTAAAAAAATTGTCATAAATGTTATATATATATATATATACTTTTTTCGTTTACGTATACGTTTGAACCCCTCGAAACCGTTGTGTGGAGCCATCTGATGGAATAAAAAAATATATAAAATGCACGTTGATGTTAACGTAAGCATGAAAGGCTTTCGAGTGTTAAAATGTTACCAAAACTCCACCCCGAAAAATTACTCATTTTAATTTTTACAGCAAATTTTCCTGTCATCATATAACTTTTATTGTTTATAAACGATCGATATAATTATAATTTAATGAAATATTATATATATAATTATAAAAAAAATGTAAAAATATTACATTGTATGTAGGACCTTGTAGTATTTGGGTACCAGAAAAATCCATACTATATCGTTCTATTTACAAGAATCACAGTAAATATAAACAACCCCTAAAATTCAAAGCATGCGACGTAGTTCAATGTATAATCGCGGTGCAGTATAAAATGCCAGATACCGAAAAAAATAGTTAACGTAATTTCAACGTGGTAAAAATTTGGAAAAAAAATTACCTACCCTAAAAAAAAACAATATAAAAATATATATTTGTGTATCGTAGTATAAATGTTGCACGGAGATTACGTACGAATGATAAATATAAAGAAATAAATATCCGTTATATGTATAACGCGGTGCTGCCATCTATAGTGATTTTTTGCGTTGTTAGTAGGTGGCAGCACCTCGTTTGGGAATATAGAAAATTTTGCACGAACGTGTAAATAACGCAGTAGTTTAATCGTGGACTTATATATAAGAAAAAGTACTCGTAGCATTTTTGCAAAAAAAAAACAAAATGAAACAAAATGAAACCTCCCCCCGAAGAATATAACAAATGCAGGATTGGAAATTTAAAATCTTAAATTAAAAATCCTGAAATACCGTGAGTTAATTCTTCATACGTGCCATTTATAGCACTGTGAATCTTTAGACGTACTACGCACGGGTATCAAGTGTTTGGAATTTTATTGTAAAAAAATCACAATAATCGCTTAAGTACTGTTAATTAATTTTGATGAATTTAAAGTAACTATCCTAATGTTTGTTAATTTACGAAAGAGATGTTTGAGCTTTTTGGAAAAAAAATAACACGCGATTACCAAAAAGAAAAACATTAATTGCGATTTTGGCATAACTATAACCACGCCCCCCTTAAGACACACACATACACACCAACACAGAAAAAAATTAATGTAGTTTTTAGAGTATGTACAAAACGTAGTTTCGTAACAAAACACACCCACACTATGAATTAGAGTTAGATTATTTAACTGGTCCAATCAGGGAGGCAATTAAGATTACGTAATGGTGTTGATTTCGTTGCTGTACTTTCGATTGGCCCGTTTTGGTGGGTGTGTATGTACGCCATTGGTTCGTTTGAGTGGGAGTTACTTGGTGGAATATTGTGTTTGGCGCGTTTGGGTGGGAGTTATCTGGTGGAGTACTATGATTGGCGCGTTTGAGTGGAAGTTACTTGGTGGAGTACTATGATTGGCGCTTTTGAAAGGGAGTTGCCTGGTGGAGTATCGTGATTGGCGCGTTTGAGTGGGAGTTGCCTGGGAGAGTATCGTGATTGGCGCGTTTGAAAGGGCGTTACCTGGTGGAGTATCGTGATTGGCGCGTTTGAGTGGGAGTTACCTGGTGGAGTACTATGATTGGTTGTTTAGGGGTGGAATGTTTTTCAGTTCGGAGAGTGATTGGAATAGTTATGGATGACCTTTTGTCAACGAGGATTGTGATTGGTACGTTTGAATAAAGGTTGCCTAACGGAGTACTGTGATTGTTTGCTTAAGGTTTTAGCTCGTAATGTGATTGGTCGAGTTAATAAGGGTGTATGTCATCTAGAAATGTGGTTGGTTGGATTAAATTGGAGGTGTGTCTCGCGATTTAAAGGGATGGAGATGGGGAAGTAACATACAAGTTTGTTTAGTAAGATCCTATCATCTGGTAGTATGTATTTCAATGAGAAAGAGAATGATTTTGAGAAAAAATATGCGTGATCATACAGGATAAAAATGATACGATTGAGACGTGATTAGCACACTAATGTATTAAAAAATTAAACGCGCGCTTATGTGTTAAGAAAGAAACTGATTGCTTAGATCAAAGTAAATCAAATATGATTGATTAAGGGAATGAAGGGGAAGAATTGGGTTGATTGAGAAAATATTAAGATATATAAATAATGAAAAGGAAAATGGTTTAAACGATTGGCTAATAAAGAGTGGGTGGAGTATGTATGGTTAACGTGATTGGTTAAGAAAATAAATTGGAACGCGAAAGGGTACGTGATTGGATAATGACGGAAAGTGTGGCTACTAAATTCTAAGCCGGGAGTGCAATACGATTGGTGGAAAATTCTGTAAGAAAATAATGAGTGTAAAAGTGTGTTACAGCAACGAGACCGACGCTATTACGTCATTCTCTAAAAGGCTTCCAATCGCTCATGGCGATGAATTTTAATTGGTGGAGAAAGAATTTAATTTGTCCATAGGTTGAGGAAAAGACGAAGCTGATAAGTTCGGAAATGCTACCGCGGTAGGGTTCCCGCGTGACCTCACGAATCGAGGCGGGCGTCGTGGAGAGTGGGCGTGGCGTAGGAGAAAGAAGGAGGCGTGTCCGGAGCCGCCTCGGTTCGAACGAAGATCGTGAGGGCCTGCTCATGGCCGCGGACGTCGCCGGTAGTGGTCCCCCTGAATCCCTGTTCGTCATGCTCGATAAACGCTCGGGGATTGTGTGGTTTTGGTGCCGACCGACGATGGCCGCTGGGCTCTGAAAGAAGGTTCCGTTGATTGGGTAATTGTGACGCGCGGAACCTCACGCCTACCGCGGACATTTCACCCTGGTACGGGCCTGTTTGTGACAAGGAAATTCTAGCTTGACCTCTGAAGAAGGGCGCGGGAGAGGCCAGTCTTTATTAAGTTGTGGTCAGTATCTTAGTTAGTTTCTTCACCTGACCTACTGCTGATGGAAGGAGAAGGTATACCATTTCTTGATCTAATATCTCAATATAACTTCTTGAATTTATATACTCGTGGCCAGGTAGGGTTTCTAGTTGTTTTACGGGAACAATCTGGGATGAAAGACGATTTTGGTGAAAAACAAATAACGCGTTACTCTCACCTTTCTGGGAGGGATATTTAAAATGGTTGAAACATTCAGAGAGAATGAACGTTGGAAATAACCGTTGTTGACCTTGAACTAGGAAGAGTTGACCTTCAATTTAAAGGAGGACTAGATATTTCTGAAGGCGAGCGCGCGTGATCTTTGAAATGATTGGTGTGTCAGGCTGACCTTGATCGAAATCGAAATTGGATATATCGGATAAATACGGCGTTGACCTTGTCGGAATGACCTTGAAATGTGCCAGCGGTAAACTGCTTCTAATTGGATAGAACTAAAGAGAAATTACACCTTATTGGATAAATCTAAGGATTCGTTATAGCTAGCGAAGAACGACTAGTGATTGGATAAGGGAAAAATTATTTGATAGAGTTAGGGTGATTAAATTCTGTTTGGTTAAAGTCATAGAAAGAAATTCCAATTAATTGGCAAGAAAGATAAACGACTACTGATTGGATAGACCTAGAAAAAACGATTCCTGATTGGATAGGCCTAGAAAATAACGAACTATTGATTGGATAGAATTAGAAAGCAACGGTTACTGATTGGATAGAACTAGAACTAAATAATTCCTGTATGGATAGAGCTAGAACGAAATCATTCTTGATTGGATAGAGCTAGAATGAAATCATTCCTGATTGGATAGAGCTAGAATGAAATCATTCCTGATTGGATAGAGCTATAACGAAATCATTCCTGTTTGGATAGAGCTAGAACGAAATCATTCCTGATTGGATAGAGCTAGAACGAAATCATTCCTGATTGGATAGAGCTAGAATGAAATCATTCCTGATTGGATAGAGCTAGAATGAAATCATTCCTGATTGGATAGAGCTAGAACGAAATCATTCCTGATTGGATAGAGCTAGAACGAAATCATTCCTGATTGGATAGAGCTAGAACGAAATCATTCCTGATTGGATAGAGCTAGAACGAAATCATTCCTGATTGGATAGAGCTAGAACGAAATCATTCCTGATTGGATAGAGCTAGAACGAAATCATTCCTGATTGGATAGAGCTAGAATGAAGCGATTCGTGATTGGATAAAACGGGAATGAAGCGATTCCGGATTGGATAGAACTAGAATGAAGCGATTCCTGATTGGATAGAATTAGAATGAAGCGATTCCTGATTGGATATAGCTAGAAAGAAAACATCTTCTTATTTGATAGACCAGCAGAGTTGAGAAGTGAACTTGAACTAGTGAGGTAAATTCATCTGGACCAGACTAAACTTTCGTTTGGAACCCTTCTTCGAATATAATTGGCTGTGATCAGGAAAATATGTATGTGATTTAGATTGACTGTTTTAACATGAGGTAGGTAAAAAAATAAAAGAAGGTTTCAAATCGTGTAAGAGTTAAAATAATTAAGGTCTGAGATCTGAAAAAAGTGGTCTGAGATTTGACAAACGTTGTCTGAGGTTTGAAGTGGCGTAAGCTTTGAAAAGGAAGGCATAAGGTTTGAAATTGACGGTTTTCATTATGAATCCAAGAACTGGAAATTCAAATTAATGAAGTTTTACTATCTGTAAAATGTGCTAACAAAGCCAATATTGTGAGCAGGAATTCTCACCAATTTCAATTCCTTCAACGTCGCTAAAGTTAGAAGGTCAAGGTCAGACCCCGAAATTAACTATCTGTACCGGTTAAATATTAACACGTACACACCAATCATGGAACTCAGTACCAGGTAATGGATAAAACAAGGATTCAAACACGAAAAATAAAAAAATGTAGAAAATTTCAACAAAAAAAAATAATCGAGAAAAAAAAATCCCAGTTCAAATTAAAGCTTTACAAAATAAAAATATTTTAGTTCCAAAACACATGTATGTCTTAAAAAAATGTTAGCGTAGTTTTTGAGAGAAAATTATAAATTAAAATCAAAGTTTTTCAAAAATATTTCAAATCACCATCTCCGTACACAATACATTCCAGCTTACGATGATCTCAAGAATATATATAAAAAATAGAAAATAAAACCGTAGATGGTGAAGGCCATCTATCGGTAGGTTTAATGTTAGTTGGCGAATTAATTTTAAAAATTAATCTTAAATTAATGCGAAATGTATGTATGATGCAATTGTATCGTAAAATTTGTGTTTAGCTATGTACCAAAGGGGTAGGCAAATTAATTAAAATGTTGGTTTTTAATATATATTAAAAGAAATTAAATAAACATGTAAAAAAAATCGAAATCCCACGTCGCTGAAGAAAAACATTTTTATAAATGAAGTTACCCTCATCTGATGACGATTCGAAGCCGTAGTTAATTCTAATCGTATTTAGTTTTAGGCGGGTTGGACGGGGTACATTTAATAGAAAGTGACGTAGAAATGACGTAAAAGTGACGTAGACCTCCCCTGTGCAGTCTGAATCCCGCCATCTAGTTGCTAAAATCTTTAGTCTTAATATATCGCTTCATTCGTCGTTGGTTCTACGTAACTTCATATTTTAGCTATTTAAGAAAATTTGAAATTATGTAAAAAAATATAGATTTAGTTTAATCAACTAAAGAAATCATAATTCACTAAAAAACACAATTTTTCTCATATCAAACAATATGTATATTTAGACTTAGATGAAATTTACAGGGGGAAAACGCTTCTATACTTTTTACTATTTCATTTCGTTTTACGTAAAATTGTATTTACTTTTCATTGTAATATACATTCCCTTAACTATTCAAAATCGTTTCTCCTTTTGTGAAAATAAAAAAATATATAAAAACTACATAAATCAATGCAGATTTTTGATTTTTCAAGGTTTTTAATAATGTATAACTGTAAATGAATTTTTCGGGTGTCTAATGAAGATGACTAGATAGTTATGAGTGATTTTTAATTTGCGTTGTAAACTTATGAGAAAACAAATTGTAAAATTTTTGGCGATATTTATTGGAAATGTTGGTTTTTAAGTAATAAAAACATACATGTATTTATAAACCCAGTATGCCGTTGTTATTTTCCCTTTTAATGTAAGATAAATAAATAAAAATTTTAAATTTAAAATTTAGTATGGTCTGAAATATTCTGCAATATTAAGCAGTCGCGTATCCTGTTCTATCCAATAGCAACAACGCTATGAGGTATGAGTTAAGTAAAGAAACGCACAGTTTTACGATAATATTTTTATTTTTAATTTAAAAGCGAAGTTAAGTAACGATTTAGTAAAGAAGTAGAAAAAAACTTTATTTTATTGTACGTTTACTTAGTAATGTGGTAAGAAGATTAGCGTTATTGCTTCTAGATAGATTAAGACAGAGCTAAAAAACGCGAAGGAAACGTGATTTATTATTGAGTAATGGCAGTGTGACGTCACGGCACGTCACCCATGCTTTCTCCTATAGATAAAAAATCGCGACCAAAATGGCGTCCATGGACAAAGCTACGGAGTGCCATAACTCTATACTAACGCCAGGGCTATTCAACTTTTAGGAGGTTGGACTATGAAGCTACACTGGTAATAGAAGCGTGTGTCACACAATAAGTTTCTTAACCCCCCCCCCCCTCCATCTGGGTGAAGTTGGTGTATTTTATGTTGATTTGACAACAGCACCCTCTATTGCAGATAAATAGAAGCTCGCAAAAATATAAAATATAATACACTTTATTTACTTTTATGACTTAGAATATAAATACATATTTTCCGTAATAATTTATTTAAAATTATGGCTATCTTTATTCAATATAGTAAACACAGCTAAAAAATATGTTACATAGATGGCGCTCTCTATCAATATCTTTAAAAAGTATACATTTTGGAAACGTTAGTCCGACTTTTAGGCGTTCTACAAAAGCTTATTTAATCTCACCTCCTGAAGTTGAAAAACCCTGGTCACACGGACAGCTACAAAGTTTATCGTGTTTAAACCTAACTGTTGACAACGATTTAAACGTTAGTTTATTGACAGTACGTCACGCGACCATTAGGAAACAACTGATATTCTTAAAGGTGAACTATCTTTTGGTACAGCAGAGTACACGACGAAGAAATAGTAAGAATGGACTATAGTTCTATATGTTCTGTATTATTGTCCAATAAGTAAGCCTTATTTTATTTTTGAAAGCTTTTGAATTCTCAATAAGCCTTGGTCTTAAGTTAAAATAAGCTGACAAATACATTCATCGTAGACGTTATCTTACAGTTGCACACAACGTCCAGTGTGAGAACTTAGTTATGGTTTATATAAGCTTTTGTCGAAATAAATTTAAACAGTAGTAGATTTTTTATCGTGTTTCGCGTGTTCTACTTTAGCTCAAATCATCACCAATTAATAATACTAATTTTCGCGTTGTTTCGGAATCCGAGACAACCTGGTTCGGGTCTGCAAACGTGCACGTCGTTTTCGATTGGCTTTCCATCGACTATTAAGTTGCCAACTCTCGTTGCCGGTGAGGAGATCGGTCTCAGAGGATGTACCACAACCTTTTTGGGCGCCAGCAGTTTGACCTCCACGAACAAAGCGGCCAATGCTAAGGTCATCCCGACCGCCATCGCGATGAAGACGCCACCGAGGTCGTAGATTCCCAAGTTATCAGCGTCGGCGTTGCATTCGTGGCGTCTGCTGGAATTCCAGTAATGAGCCATCTTGTCTTCGAAGAATCTTTGCCGTTGCAAACTCATCACTCTGTAAGTTCAATTTTCATTCATTATAATTTCCTATATTTTGTCATTTTTCCTACATATCGATTTTTTCCCTATAATTTCCTTTAATTTGTCATTTTTCCTATATTTCGATTTTTTCCCTATAATTTCCTTTAATTTGTCATTTTTCCTATATTTCGATTTTTTCCCTATAATTTCCTTTAATTTGTCATTTTTCCTACATATCGATTTTTTTCCCTATAATTTCCTTTAATTTGTCATTTTTCTTATATTTCGATTTTTTCCCTATAATTTCCTTTAATTTGTCATTTTTCCTATATTTCGATTTTTTCCCTATAATTTCCTTTAATTTGTCATTTTTCCTATATTTCGATTTTTTCCCTATAATTTCCTTTAATTTGTCATTTTTCCTACATATCGATTTTTTTCCCTATAATTTCCTTTAATTTGTCATTTTTCTTATATTTCGATTTTTTCCCTATAATTTCCTTTAATTTGTCATTTGTCCTATATTTCGATTTTTTCCCTATAATTTCCTTTAATTTGTCATTTTTCCTATATTTCGATTTTTTCCCTATAATTTCCTTTAATTTGTCATTTTTACTATATTTCGATTTTTCCTTATAATTTCCTTTAATTTGTCATTTTTCCTATATTTCGATTTTTTCCTATAATTTCCTATAATTTGTCATTTTTCCTACATATCGATTTTTTCCCTATAATTTCCTTTAATTTGTCATTTTTCCTATATTTCGATTTTTCCCTATAATTTCCTTTAATTTGTCATTTTTACTATATTTCGATTTTTCCCTATAATTTCCTTTAATTTGTCATTTTTCCTATATTTCGATTTTTTCCCTATAATTTCCTTTAATTTGTCATTTTTACTATATTTCGATTTTTCCCTATAATTTCCTTTAATTTGTCATTTTTCCTATATTTCGATTTTTCCTTATAATTTCCTTTAATTTGTCATTTTTCCTATATTTCGATTTTTTCCTATAATTTCCTTTAATTTGTCATTTTTCCTATATTTCGATTTTTCCCTATAATTTCCTTTAACTTGTCATTTTTCCTATATTTCGATTTTCCCTATAATTTCCTCTAATTTGTCATTTTTCCTATATTTCGATTTTTTTAAATAATTTCCTATAATTTCTCATTTTTCATATATTTAGATTTTTTCCTATAATTTGTCATTTTTCCTATATTTCGATTTTTTCCTATAATTTCCTATAATTTGTCATTTTCCCCTATATTTCGATTTTTTCCCTATAATTTCCTATAATTTTTCATTTTCCCATATTTCGATTTTTTTTCTATAATTTCCTATAATTTGTCATTTTTCCTATATTTCGATTTTTTTCCTATAATTTCCTATAATTAATCATTTTTCCTATTTTTAGATGTATTTTTTGCGCTTTGATTTCAATTTAGTTTTAAAGTTCGATAGAAGTAGAGGATAGCGCCGCCGATCAAACGCCGCCGCCGCCGATTATTTAGATAATGCCGAAACGCCGCCGCCGATAAATTTAATTTCGGCGGCGCCGCCGCCGCCGCCGCCGCCGAAACATTTTCATTTCGCCGCCGAATTAATTTTCATTATTAAAGTATAATAATTACGTTTTGAGATCTAAACTAGATAGATTTTTCTTTTGGTAGTGCTAGGCTGTTGGGTGCATCGTACTAGCGTTATAAAATTAAAAATAATTAATAATTTCCAAAAGATCTGGCACCACTGCACAGCGCGCAACAAGATTTTCTGCAGCAAATAGCTGGGATAGGAGAGAGAGAAACGAAAACGGCTTTGGAGTTGCCTCGTCTCGTATTTTGTAATAAGTACAGAAACGTATCAGCTGCATTGGCTGCATTCAGCAATAACTATTCTATTACATTTTAAAAATTCCTTTGATTTTTGATTTCTAGTAATGGTGTTCTTCTATTTGCAGAAATAGTGGTTTTGGTTTGTAGAAGTAGTGGTTTATGAAATAATTTGTGATAATAGACTTAAATGCGCGGGGAAAAACTGGATTTGGGGGGATGAAATTTATGCGGTAGAGGGCTGGCTCGTTGGTTGTCTGTACGATAATGGCGGCGCCCAGCAAAAGTTTCTAAAAAGAGTGTATAGATAATAATACTAGTGAAATGGTAGTAAATTAGTACAGTATTGTTATTACTAGCGTAAATGTTTTAGTTTAATAGTATCAGATGTGACATAGTTACTCATAAGTGTGCCTCTGTTTAACATATCTGTATTAAAAATTTAAATGAGACCTTGTTTCACAGCCATCAAAGACTATAAAGCTACGCGTAACTTTATATAGTCTTTGACAGCCACCAAAGAAAATACAGCACTAACGTCGCGTAAAACTGGTTTTAACTTCCTTCCCCCCCTACGCGAGAACTAGTTTTGATGACGATAAAACCGTCATCGACTGGGAAGTGACGTCAATAACGTCATATCCTTGCAACAAGGTATCATTATGAAAAAATTCTTTCAGGCACACTTATGATTAAATAAGTTACATCTGATAGTATGTAACCAAAGTTACCTCTTCTTTGTTTTGGAAACAAGTGGTTCCTATTTTAATAAAATACATTCTATTAAACATGTATTTTTTTAAATGTGTTTAACAATTTAAGTTCTAGCGGTCTTTAAAAGGCTGGCGCTATTTCTGAGGGGGGGGGCAGTTTTTCCCCTTAGGCGCCGCCGCCGCCGATTTTTTTCAACGCCGCCGATTATTTTCTGAAAATCGGCGCGCCACGCCGCCGCCGAACTAATTATCGTTCCCGCCGCCGCCGTTGAAAATTGGTTCGGCGCTATGCTCTAGATAGAAGGGGCTCAAAAATAGCCAGCTTTTTACTAAAGCACTAAGGACATCGCACTTCTTCTATGGGATTTGGCTTTCGACAGATTTTTTTCAAATTGAAACATGTTGTTAAGCTTGATCAAAGGAGCAAAATTGTCCATTGCCATTTTTCCCTAGCTCCTATAGTTTGTCCTGTATCAGCGGTCAAAAGTGGACAAAACTTAGCATAGTCTATTTGTTAAAAGAAGTCACGGCCCATAGGTTAGCCCTCTACGTTCGCCCGTCGCTAGTCCGGGCTCACTATCAAAAGAGTGTTCTTACCAAGATTCGGGGTGCTACCAAAACAGAGCGTCGGATTTGGTTTCGTTCTAATCGCAAGATAAACGAACACAGTAAATAAATAGTTAAATATTGAGTTTTAACTGTCGTGTGACCGTGACTATGACTGACTATGTGACTGTATCGATAAATAAGTGTTTGATCTGTTGTGGAGTGACTGTTTCTATCCTATCAGCGAGTGTTGAATGTGGGATTCAAGGAAACGGTTAATCATATATTTTCTGATTTCCTAAGTATTTCTTTTATGTTATGTTTTATTTTATTTTATTATTGCTCATAAAATATTGAATATCAAATAATTCCACGTACGAAAATTCATCGAATAATAAGTTGCGAGAAAAGAAATAATAATGAAGTAGAGGTGTAAAAATCTTGGCAAGAAAACTCTTTTGATAGTGAGCCCGGACTAGCGACGGGCGAACGTAGAGGGCTAACCTATGGGCCGTGACTTCTTTTAACAAATAGACTATGCTAAGTTTTGTCCACTTTTGACCGCTGATAGAGGACAAACTATACGCGATTTACGAGGTAACCGCCCCCTTTTTGGAGGCTAGTGCTGTGGAAGCTACCGGCTTCGATGCACCGACAAGGAATGTCAGCCAATGAAAAAGGCGTGCCGATATCTTATGACGGAGCCCACAGAAATGCTCTCGTAAATCCCGTATAGGAGCTAGGGAAAAATGGCAATGGACAATTTTGCTCCTTTGATCAAGCTTAACAACATGTTTCAATTTGAAAAAAATCTGTCGAAAGCCAAATTCCATAGAAGAAGTGCGATGTCCTTTCATTGACTTTTACGGCTGGCTGGGGTTTTAAAATGAAAATGTAATATTAATTTAATACATTTATCTTAGTCATGAGGTCTGTGATATTTTCATATTAAAGCAAGTGCCGGCTCGACGTGAAGTAGCTCTTTTTTCAACAGATGTCGCTAGCGTCGAAATCAAAACAAGTTGCTTAAGCTATATTTTGACCCAAAAGGCGGGGCATTAAAGTACCCCTCGCGTTGATTGGTTCGTTTGTATATTTGTCAATAACGTAAATTATAGTAATTTGTCCCAATATATTTTATATGGGATATATAATTTAGGTTAAGGTCCATTAAGTAGAGTATAAGTTGTCTAATTATGATAATTATAAATTGTTCTCTGGCGACGTTATCGTTTCACTATTTGGAATTTTTGTTTCCTTTTTCATTAATAGATGGCACCACGCTCTCCAGTAAAGCCATTTTTTCGAAGAATCGGATAGATTCATTACCATCTCTAATAACCAGGGCCTTAGTATAATACAGCTGGTGACAATGATAAAGCCGACAGTAGCTTTAAATGTAATATTTATATTCAACCAAAGCTCCTTTAAAAGCATTTGTTTTATTAAAATTATTCCTATAACTTCCAATATATTCACCTGAATGTTCCTATAATTTCCGATATTTACATAAAATTACTCCAATAATTTACTTTAAAATGTCTAAATATTTTCTATTTTTTCTATCAAAAATTGTGTGAGCCATCCAATGTTAATGTTCGTGATCTCAACTAGGCGCAACGAATATTATTAACACTAAATTTCAATAATATTGTGCAAAACAAAATGTATTAGATGTCCATATCTATGTATCAATAAATTCATTTTAGTTATAAAGAGTTAACTGTGGATTACTTTACGAAGTGCTGAACCAGTGGTGCTTTGCGAGTTATCTCCGTACAGGTCAAAAGGGTCCCCCGCCACCGAGTTCTTCCGTTTTGACCTTTTACCGTTAACCTCTACAAGTTTTCATGGAAAGAGGAAACCGAACAACCAGTGAGGAGAGAAATCTACGCGGAAGGAGTGGTTCCAAGTTTTCACCCAATGCCACTAGTTGGAATCGAACCCGGCTCCTTTTTCTGCGAGGATAAAGTGCTAGCCCGGCCACCTGAATTAATTGCTTTAAAAGTTGCTATGGCTCAAAGTGCTGCCTTGGGTATTAGCCTAGCTGATTATTTTTACTAGCCGTCTTTAAAAGTAAGATTCCTTACGTGTCGCTAAAAGCCTCCAGTAGAGAAGAGCCCTTGGTGAGGGCGATGGCGTACGGGTGTTCTCCGAAGACCTCCCCGATCTGGACGAAGGCGCAGTTCTGGTTGACGGTGTACTTGACGGTGTTGATGTCCGCGATGAAAGCGAACTTGCCGTTTTCGTCGGCGAGCACTCTGTCGATGCCTTCGGACACCGTCTTGACGGGTCCTACCTCCATGATCTTGCTGTAGATGAGCCGGTAGCGTTCTTTCACCGGGTAGTCCCACACTCGGTACTTCCGGTAGTCGTTGTTGGCTTTTAGCGTGGCTAATTTCCATTTTCTATCATTTATACAAATGTTTTATCAATTAATTTCGAGGCAATTCATTGGGGATTTGCTAAGACACTAGCACGAAATGTAGGCGTAAATTCCACGAGGAAAACATGATGAAATTTTAACACAATTTAAATACAATAATTTAAATAAAAAATTTTGGGTCACAAAAAAGATTCTTTATATTGGTGATACTTATGATAATTGTAGAAACATGGGCACCGGGGTGCACGGCCCCTTTAACCCGCATCGGCTTCCCTCCTCGGGCCCCGGGGTACACGGGCCCCTTTAACCCGCGTCGGATTTCCTCCTCGGGCCCCGGGGTGCACGACCCCTTTAACCCGCGTCGGCTTCCCTCCTCGGGCCCCGGTGTACACGGGCCCCTTTAATACGTCTCAGCTTCCCTCCTCGGGCCCAGGGCCCTAAAAACTCAATACTTCCATGCCATAAGTGAGCCTTTATTATTAAAGATAAATAGACTTTTTTGTATAAACTTATGAGAAGGGTAAAAACCTGGGCCATCACGCTGCGCGGGCCCATTTAAGCTGTATCGGCTGCCTTTCGCTAGCCCGTAAACGATTTTTTATAAAGTTCTTGCGCGAGTAACAAGTCACTTTTGATGACATTCGATAACTCACCATCAGCTAAGTAAAGTTGCAAAATTTCATCTTCTAGGTATATTTAAATTATCGAACAAAAGTGAAAAACAAATTGGACCAGGTTCCAAGAGCTTTTTCCTATTTTTGAGAATTTCTCTAAAAGTCAGGGCAAGAATGTATAAATAAATACATTCTTGGTCAGGGAGAAGATAAGGGGAATTTTTGATTTTGGGTGCCAATTGAAAATGTTTACTAAAATGTAGGTGAAACATTTGGAACATTTTGGCGCAACTAACTTTCGGGAATCACGACTTAATCATTTAAATCACCATTCCATCATTTCAGTCATGATTTAATCATCCAAATCTTAATTTAATGATCCATATATTGATTTAGCCATTCAAATCTTGATTTAATCATTTGAATTTTGATTTAATAATTTAATCTTGATTTAATCATTTGAATTTTGATTTAATAATTTAATCTTGATTTAATCATTTGAATTTTGATTTAATAATTTAATCTTGATTTAATCATGATTTAATCATTTTAATCACGATTTAATCATTTTAATCATTTTAATCATGATTTAATCATTTCAATCATGATTTAATCATTTCATACTTAACTTAATTTAATCATTTCATTCTTGATTTAATCATTTCATTCTTGATTTAACCATTTCAATCACGATTTCATCATTTCAATCACGATTTAATCGTTTTATTCTTAATATAATCATTCAAATCTAAATTTAACCTTTGGAGGGTGGCCTAATAATCATGCTAGAGACATGCCCATCTCTGGAAAGGCCAGGGACGATAAGGTAAATTTGAATCGGTCGAAACTGTGGCAACCCTGAATTATCAGAAAATAAGTAGAAATTTCGTAAAATTTTACTTTTTGGAATTTATACCGAAATTAGTGCCTAGTAAAAATCAAAGATAATATTTTAGAACTCCCTAACCTAGATTCGAATTCAGAGAGCCTATAAACATTCAGAGTGCCCTATTCAGAGAGCTTTCCGAGCGACGCATTTTGTAACGAAGCGATAACCCACGTGATCGGTTGCTGTATGGCGCTATCTATAGTTCGTTGCCATGGTAATGTTTTCTGAGTTCCGTCGCTATTGACCACGCTGTGATTTCGAATCTAGAGTACGAGGTCTATTTTATCTCCCATAAAGTTAACCAACTCGTAAATTTCGTCCTCGGCATCAGCCATATTTTTGAAGTACAGCAACATACTGCTACTGTCCAACGTCGTGTAGTTGAAGTTGGTGTCCCGGGCCATTTGGTCCAAAGAGCTGATCTGCGATTCCATCCTTTCAACCGTCAACAAGGCGGACAGGTTGGCCGAGAAGGTGGCCAGGATCAGTACGACGAACAGCCAGTAGACAGCCACCAGGACCCGTCCCGACAAGGACATCGGGATCTCTCCTCCGCCTGAGGACAGAACTGCGTTAACCACCCATTAGCTTGATTCCTATCTACTTGTCCTTGTAGTTACCCGAGGGGCTGATCACTACGCTTAGGCGGTGAACACACAGTTCGTTATGAGAACGTCATCTCGGCGTAATCTGCGAAATCTCGCCATAATCTACGTAATCTGCTTAATCTCGCTACAATCTACGTAATCTGTGTAATCTTATGTGCTCCTTATAATCTTGAGAACATCATCTCGGCGAAATCTCGCCATAATCTACGTTATCTGCGTAATCTCGCCATAATATACGATATATGCGTAATCTCTCCATAATCTACGTAACCTGCGTAATCTCGCCATAATCTACGTAATCTGCGTAATCTCACCACAATCTACGTAACCTGAGTAATATCGCCATAATCTACGTTATCTGCGTCATTTTGCCATATTCTGCGTAATCTCGCCATAATCTACGTAAACTGCCAAATCTCGCCATAATCTACGTAACCTGCGTAATCTCGCCATAATCTACGTTATCTGCGTCATTTTTCCATATTCTGCGTAATCTCGCCATAATCTACGTAAACTGCCAAATCTCGCCATAATCTACGTAATCTGTGTAATCGTATGTGCTCCTTATAATCTTGAGTACTCCGCGTAATTTTAAGAAACTACGAGTAATTTTCGCGTAATACGGTCGTATTACGCCTAATCTAACCTATTCCATGTAATTACTCTTCACGTAATTTTAGCGTACTGCACGTAATAACTAAGTACTACATGTAACATTTCGTACTACACGTATTCTTCACGCAAATTAACGTACTCCGGTTTCGTGTAATTTGGACATACTCTGCGTTATCAGCGGACTAAATAATCTAGGTGTACTTTGCGTAATACGCGTACACCTCATAGTCTCGACGTTCTCATCGTAATCTTGGCGTACCCCTAGAAATCTTAGAGTACTCCAGGTATTCTTGGAGTATTTCCTGATGACGTAATCGGTGTACAGGCCAACTGTAAGTGATCAGCCCCTAGTACTTACCCTGCGGTGTGAAGCTGGTCAGGGCGAACCAGAGGCTTTCTTTGAAGGTGAAGCGTCTGCAGTGGGTGTTACCGCTGTTGCAGCCACTGTAAGGGCTGTAGCGGTCCACGATGCACATGGTCAGACTGACGGCGATGATGGAGGCCAGTATGCACCACCAAACCTGGTTCGCGTGGATGGTACGCAATTGTTCAGATCTAATCGCACTTTAGCCAACATTTTTGACCAACTTTGCTGATCAACGTAGGTTTTGGGTTTTGACCCTACTTTATAAGCAGGTCATGTACTGGTTTGAGTGTTCGGTTTTATCCTGTTCCTTTATCAGAGTAAGAGAACCTTAAAGGGAGTATAACCTTTGCAGGAATTTGGGCACTTCATAATTCCATCCCCTCATTTTTCTAACCACGTGTTATACGTAGTGTGAATTACAGTGGTTTTTAGAGGAATTATCCTACTAAACGTATCCCCGCTTTGGTAGTGCTTTAATTTCTCATATCTACTAGAACGCCTTTCGTGAATCTAAAACCACGTACCTCATTATTAAGAAATAATATTTCAATAAATATCCAAGCTATAATGAAAATAATTAATTGATAGCTTCGAATATTGTTGTTCATACGTTAATTAAGGGTGCATTTAAAACAACGCTAAATATAAAACAATAAAGGTTTCAAGTGAGAAAACTTCTTCAGGGCGGGTACTCTAATAAAAGAATTGGGTGTTTCAACCATTGAGTTGGGAATATTAATCTAGAGGTCCAATCGAAACGTCGGATTTCAGTATTTCGCGAAACAAGTTTTTAAAAATAAGAATACCGTCGTCTGCTTCCAAATGACGAGAAAACGTTATCATTCTACCCGTGGCGCCGTCTATCTCTCGATGGTTCGTTCAAATAAGACGCGTTTTCCGGCAAAAAGATTTTGTTTTTCAAAAATAATGGATGGCGCCACGGGTCATATGATAACGTTTTCTCGTCATTTTAGAGGAGACGACACATTCGTAATTTTCAAAAACCTGTTTCGCGGGGAGCAGATTTGATTGGATCTCTAGATTAATATTCCCAACTCAATGGTTTCAACTATCGTTCTAGACTAGCGCCATGAGCGAGAAAAGAGAGAAGCTTTGGCGCACCCTACCAAACAAGGAGGGTTCTACTCCCTTTAACCCGAGTTTTAGATCGGAAATTAGGAAGCTACAGCATATTTTACACTACATCATTCCGAGTGATCTACTCATCGTAGATAAATTATAAAACCACCGACCGATTCGTGGCATTTCAAATTATTTCTGGCTAATTTCAATTACTAAAGCATTAAATTAAATTAAGCCGGAACCACAATTCTATTCATGCCACGAAAATGTATTTTCCTTCTACTTGTGTCATTACACAACCCGCAATCAAGGCTGTTTTATTCAATGGGCACAATGGGCCCACGAAGGTTCGAATGGGCCAACGAAAGTCTTTGAGTATGAATACATTCAATTTAATAAATTTCTTCTTAGAAATAGGGCCTACAAAGGTCTTAGTGCCCAGGGCCTAAGGTCTTAAAACAGCACTGCCCGCAATACAAAATAAGCTACGCTTGCTGAACTGGTTTTTATGTAGCTCATTCGTCACGAAACACGTAGAAATTCCGACAAATTCAGTTTAGGTTAAAAACAGGGTTCCTATTTATTCTTATGTCCAGGGCTTTTCGTAGTAAAACGTCATCGATACGTCACCCGTGACGCAGCAGCACCATATAAAAAAAAACCAATGTTACTTTATAGAAGGCCTATTTATTCTTATGTCCAGGGCTTTTCGTAGTAAAACGTCTTCGATACGTCACCCGTGACGCAGCAGCACCATATAAAAAAAACCAATGTTACTTTATAGAAAACCTATTTATTCTTATGTCCAGGGCTTTTCGTAGTAAAACGTCATCGATACGTCACCCGTGACGCAGCAGCAACATAAAAAAAAAACAATGTTACTTTATAGAAGGCCTATTTATTCTTATGTCCAGGGCTTTTCGTAGTAAAACGTCATCGATACGTCACCCGTGACGCAGCAGCAACATCAAAACAAGAAAGCCAATGTTACTTTATAGAAAGGCCTATTCGAATCGCCAACAATGTTGATCAACAAAGTTGCGCTAAAATGTTGTCTTTAGAACTGGTAATTGTTCTTTGCTATGACTTAAAATGAAAATTACCTTCGGTGTTAGTACGGACATGAATTTAAATAAGGATTCTTCGGTTTTGATTTTCCGTCCCAGGATGCCGATCCCGGTTTGACCGAAGTACGGCGTCACGAAATCCAATTCCTCCGCCCTCTCCGCCGTCATGGACAAAGGCGCCAAGATCAAGTCCACGCTCTGTCGTCAATTGCAATTAGATTCCATCATGAACGCATACAGGTACTTAAGAATATGGGACTGCGGAAGTTCGTCTGCTTTCTAGTTTTTGTGACACTCTTCACAAAGACAATCGCCGTGTTTACGTTGCGTGATTAGAAGAGCAGACGAATGTTACCCGCGATGAATGCGATAGTGATACCAGAGGCGCGTCAAAATTCTAAGAAGGAATTCTTCTCTTGAGAAGAGTTCTTTGTGATAATTTTTCTCCCCGTGAGAACTCGCTTAAAAGATTCTTCGAAGGATGGCGGCTTACGAGAAGGCCACGAACGTTGTAAACTAAGCCTTTGACAATAAATGCTATTTTAACACGATTTCACGACAATTTATGAAGGAAGCAGTGGCGGCGTAAGGGGGGCGAGGGGGGCGGTACGCCCCGGGTACCAGGGTAGCCAGGGGTGCCATCGGAGAAGCTCGAGGGGGTGGTGCAAATCAGAACGATTAAACTTGAAGAAGACGGACGTGAAAACTTCTGCATGGTCCTGGGGGTGTCACAAAACACTGCCGCCGCCCCGGGGACCCAGACTTCTTAAGCCGGAAGGAAGAAAATCTTTTATTTATAATTTCAAAGGCAATATATCATCGAAAATTAACTTAACATTCGGTTTTATGTGAAATTCATTTTCGTCCACAAAAATGTCATACTGTTTATTTTCTTCAGCATCAAGTAAACTGATTAGAATATTAGCTGCCATTGTTATTTATAATGCAACCCCCCCTCCTTATTGACATTGGTTTAATGTTGTGTATTGTTTTTAAACCGTGCTCCCTTTAATTTGGTGACGCCGCCCCGGTTTCAAGGGGTTGTACTTTGTATGGGTTTACCAATAAATCTTAAATCTTACCAAGTGAAAATTCCTCCGAGCATTCTCACTCTTCTCAGGAGAATTGGTGAGAAGAGATTACGTCACTTCCTGTTAGGACTGTCAAAATTTTGAGAAGTGAGAATTTTCACCATCAAGGGAAGAATTCTTAGAATTTTGACGCGCCCCAGATAACAATAATGATAATAACCAGCTAGGCTAATATCCTTGGCACCACCTTAGGCGTAAGTCATCGAGCGACTTTTAATGACATTAATTCAGGTGGCCGGGTTATACTGCTTAGGAGGGTAGTGGAAAATCCTTCATGCCACGCGAGCCAACAGCTCCCTACACCTACTATTACCGTTAACCTCAACACAGAAGGAGTTGTTCCAAGTTTTCCCCCTCTGCCACCTCGGAGCAACAAACACAACACCCCACACAAGGAGAACGCAACCCGTCAAAAGTCGTGGATTTTTTTTGCGTACGTTTTTCATTGGCTAGACGCTTTAGCGCCTGCTGCCTTTGGGAGGGGAAAATTCGGAAATTGTCTTCCCCCCGCCCGTAAAACGTTCAGCGTAAAGGCTCGTGACGCTCGTCAAATGAAATTCGTATACAACCCTTCGTTAGCGTGTTTAAAGGCTAGCTGCGTTCTCCTTGTGTTTCTTGCTCCTAGATGACACAAACTGGGATCGAACTTTACTTCTCTTTCTGTGAAGCGAAAGTACTAACCACTCCATCAGCCCACAATAGACGCATGTTCTTAGGTACCTGGATTCATTCTTTACCCCCTGTCCCTATGATCAGCCCCTCACCTTATTGACAGCGAGCCCCATGAGTCCGTTCCAGTGAGGATATGGAATTGTCGTGTTGTTGTAAACTCCAAAAGCGCCATCTTCTGGAAAGACCAGTTCGTAGTCGAAGTTCACTTCCTTCTGGAGCTCTTTGAGAAAGTCCATGTTGAAACCCTCGTACGTCTTCTCCCACACTGGACCATTCCTCGTTTCGTACAAGAATGGTTTTTCCTGCAAGTAATTAGCGGGTTTTACAAGTACTTAATCTACTTATCTCTCACGGTATATGTAGCCTAATCACTCATAAGTATGCCGTGAAGATATTTTCGTTAATGAGACCTTGCTCATGGCATATGACGAAAATTACGTTACTTCCAACTCCGTGACGAAAAACCCGTCATCAATATTTTGAATTTAAATGGAAGTTAGTAAACGGATATTTGAATTCTTCGCGTGTTTCTGTTATTGATAATAGATGGTTTCTTTTCGCCTGTCCCAGTGGCGGATACAGAAAAAACTCAATGGGGGACACACTAAAAGACAATTTGAGCTATGGGTGTAGTAACAAATCATCAAGTCACATGCAAAGCTTAAGAAAACTTTATTCAAACCTATGCAAGTACAACTACTCGACTGACGAATAAATTGCGTGTAGATGGGTACGCGTGTGGGCCACCCGTTAACCTATTCACTTGTTTACCGGCAGCGTTCTCGGCGGTAAAATCCGGTAAATTTTGTCCGTGTGTACAGTCGTTTTCCCGTTACTGTTTACTGGATTTACAGTTAAATTTCACTGACTGATGAAATCAATGGATTTTTCACTGATTCGGTATAAGAGAAAAACAAATCAGGCTTGTTGCTTTATTATTTGAAAAAACATTATTCTCGTGACATAAGCTCAGCTTCGGGACACGCGAGTTTTGCGTTTTAACACTTTCCTTACATAGGCCCCCACCAACTTACTTGTTAGTGCCTAGGGCCCCACTTTCTGCGATTGCGGCCCTGGCCATGCCCCGTATCTATGAGAAACAAAGCGTATTTTTGATGGTACTTACAAGCACCGTGGCCACTTTCAACTTTCGACGCACTTTGTCTTTCCAGTTGCTTTGCAGGAATGTGATCCCATTTTCGTTCCATTGGCCAATCTGCAGAGTCGGGACAAAGTTGACGTCATTGTTATTTCTAAGGGAAACGTGCTCGTCCCGTTCATAATTACTTTATAACCGTATTGGACAAAGTAGTCGATTTCCAAATCCGCGATCAAATCATTGTCCACAAATCTCATCGGGAGGTAGGATTCTCGGAGTTCCTGGATTTTAAAATTAAATCAAATTTAAATCAAAGTATCAAGAATGTTTTTATTTATAATTAAACTAGCTTGAATACCTGGCTTCACCCGGGGTATTAGTTTCAATGAATTAGATCTGATTTGTACGTAAGAAAGGTAAACGCTGTAGCAAAAACGCAACACGCGTAGCAAAAACGTAACACGCGTAGCAAAAACGCAACACGCTGTAGCAAAAACGCAATACGAGTAGCAAAAACGTAACACGCGTAGCAAAAACGCAACACGCGTAGAAAAAACGTAACACGCGTAGAAAAAACGTAACACGCGTAGCAAAAACGCAACACGCGTAGCAAAAAGTCCTGAAATACTTAAAAATCCCAACTAAACCTCCCCTTCTACGAATTTCACACTAACCCGTTAAAAAGTTTAAAGGTCGGGACGGGCGTAAGGAACTCAAGAGAGGAGATAACGGAAGCAAAGGGGTGGAAGTTGAGAAAAACAAGTGGGTCACGTGACCCAAATAATAGTCTTACACGAGCTTACTGTATCGAGTTTGTGAGTTAAACTAAGCCAAAAATAAATAAGCACGACGATTTATTTGAGTGTACATATATTTATTAAACTACTATTCCCCAGCGCCAGTCTAAACGTAGTGACGATTCCCGCGTCCTCTCCCCAGCCATTTCGCGGTACAACTCTACCCCAGCGCCAGTCTAGACGTAGTGACGATTCCCGCGTCCTCTCTTGTGTGTCACGTGACTCTCCCGTGTCTCTTTCTCTAAGAGTTGTAGGAAGATTCTTCTAGCTTTTGATTGTTACTTCTAGAGGCTGATTTCCTCGCGTGGCTGTTATTCGCAATCGCGTGCGAGGATTCTTCTAAGTTTAGTATGATTTCTACCGTGCCGTGTCATGCCTACGGCGGCGGCGGCGGACGCCGGACAACGGAGCGAGACCAGGAGTCTTACTAAGAGCATATCCGGCTCGTGTAAGACTAAAAATTGAAAGCCGAAACCAGATAAGTAAAATACATAAGGGAAGCAAAGAGGCGAAAGTCCAAAGTCGAGTAAAATTGAATTAGATTAATAAACATGTCCGGTATTTGGAATTAGGCGCTTTTAGTTGGAAATCAGGCCCTGAACATTGAGTTAAAATTTCAAAGCTCTAGAGCTAACCGTTCTCGAGTTTTTAGGAACATGCAATACAAATAAATAAATAAATAAATAAAAGGACAAACTTTAAGACTTATAGTTATATAGAAGCTATAGATATTATGAAGTTTTTCTACGAGATCTTAAATAATTAAATATGTTGAAGTTTTTCAAATCAGTTTCTTTTCAGATCTATGAGATTTTAAAAGAAATTGATTTGAAGAACATTAACGGTTACATTGCATAAATAGGTGTTTCCATAAAACCAAAACAAAATTAAAAGTCTAAAATGTTTTTTCCACGTCACGAGCTTAAGCTTTTGAGTACTTCATTGGCTCGCGCGTTTCGCACGTGGACTTTATCGACTCGAGCGCGTGCTCTCTATCTTCAATGACTATAACAATAATATCAACAGATGGCGCTTCGTACGCCCGTCTACCACGAAACGTATTTCCACCTTACCCTCTCGAGAATCCGGATGTCGAGGCTTCCTAGCGACGTTTTCGCCGCGACTTTACCCAAGAAACCAATCACCATTTGGTAGTAGCTGTCTCGCAACTGCGGAAAGAACGTTGGAAAATATCATTAAAGATTTGAGGCCATTGATCGGCCATGGTTGAAATGCCACAGAATCATTTGAAAAATTAACTCTGCCTATTTTCAAAAACTTGAGCGGGAAAGTGGTGAAATTCAAATGATTCCGTGTCCCTTTAAGCGAGCCAGTCTTACGCTGATTAGCTGATAGCGGTCGCTTTCGATGCAGGCCAGGCAAGTGTCGTTCCTCAGGTACGTCAGTTTCCGTCTTAGGTGCTTCGATGCTTTCATCACTGTTATTTTGTTCGTATTTTCAGAAAAATCTACTATTTGATCGTCCTATCGGTTAATAATGTCATTTTGTAATGGTTAGTTATACGTTAGATTATGTTACGTTACGTTATGTTATGTTTCGTTACGTTATGCTATATGTTACGTTACATTACGTTCAGTTATGTTACGTTACATTACATTCTGTTAAGTTACATTACGTTCAGTTATGTTACGTTACATTACATTCTGTTAAGTTTCGTTATATTACGTTACGTTATGCTATATGTTACGTTATATTACGTTCTGTTATGTTACGTTACATTACGTTCTGTTATGTTACGTTATATTACGTTCTGTTATGTTACGTTATATTACGTTCTGTTATGTTACGTTATATTACGTTCTGTTATGTTACGTTACATTACGTTCTGTTATGTTACGTTACATTACGTTCTGCTATGTTACGTTATATTACGTTCTGTTATGTTACGTTGTATTACGTTCTGTTATGTTATGTTATGCTAAGTTACGTTATGTTACGTTATATAACGTAACGTTAAATTATGTTATGCATTTGTATATCAAGAATGTATTTATACTAAGGAAGAATGATTATGTGAGACGATACGCTGGAATTATGGTCGAATTTTCGTCTGGCACGAGAGAGGGGGTGGGGAAACGTCACCGGGGTGCTCTTCAATCGCGTCAGAGGACGTCAGTTTTAGAGAACCAATGAGATACAGGGCTGATTAGATTTGTTTTAGGTGGGGGAGGAGCTTGCTGTTAGAGAATGAGAGGGATTGCAGAGCAACGCTCAAAATCTTCTCCAACATAGTCATTATCTCTAATTATAAATAAATACATTCTTGATAATATACATGTATTACAATATATACGTGAATACATAAATATAATAAGTCAGGAATCCATATCTCTACTAGGAATGCTTATCCCGACGTATCGCGTATGGTAAGATCACTCTGACGGCTTTGGCCCCGCCTACGAGAGAAAAAATCCCCTCTGCGCGCGCTCCCCTCTCACGTTGTTGTTTGTTAAATTAACATAGTGACGTCAACAAAACCGTCAGCCACATCGAGACGGAAATCTGCCGCGTTAAGCATTCCAAGTAGAAGTATGGATACCTGGATATGTATATTACTGTGACTTACTTGAGAGGCAACTAACCAGTGAGTATCACCGAGCATCATCTTTTGTTCGAAGGCCTGTCGAAAGGAACTTTATTACATCGGAAATGTATTTAAATTGTAATTCGTACTTTTTTCAGTATTTGATCGCTTTGGAATTTGTTCCCGAAAATGACATAGTGCGAATGGCGTCGCTCCAATTGTTTCAATTTCATCAAATTGTTGATTGTGAACCCTTCCACTAGAAGGATTTCTATTTCGATGTTGTCCATCACGTAACAAAACGCGTGCTCAAATCCTGCAGTCAGATGGAAACAATCAAGGAATTATCCTTTCAGTTTACGTACAGCCACGTAGAGACCAAAACGAGAAGCTCATAATCTTCTGGGTTTTCGTCTGTTAAGCAGACTCTTTATGATTTATTTTCTGTTAAGGAGAGTCTTTTTGATTTATCTTCTGTTAAGCAGACTCTTTTTGAATGATCTTCTGTTAAGCAGACTCTTTATGATTTATCTTCTGTTAAGCAGAATCTTTTTGATTCATCTTCCGTTAAGCAGACTATTTATGATTTATCTTCTGTTAAGCAGACTCTTCTTAATTTATCGCCTACTTAGCATACGAAAATCCATCACTTTATGAACTTCTCAAGCTGGCCGTTAGGTGGCTCTATTTTCATAACAACAATTTTTGGTTCTATCCAAGGCACTGTAATAGTTTTGGAAACAAGTTTCACGAGCCAGTAGCGATGCCAGCTAGGCTTCGGCCTACTTGAGTTAGAACTCGTTTCAGTTTCAAATTTATCTTGGAAAAACGTTCGGTATTAAAAACATTTCTGCCGAAACTAATTCTATCACAGCTCAAAATCTCGAGGAGCCCATAGAATTTAAAATGGAGCTTCGGGGTTCCATGGGGCCCCATTTGAGAATCACCGATATAAAGTAACAACCCCCAAAGGTTATAATAAGAGTCCTATAAATTCCAAATTGATTGTGATTTACTTCTGTCCAAGATATTATTGGAAGTAGTCTGAAGTTCGGAACACGACTTCGCAAATTTGGTCTGGATAATATTACATTGAAATGTAAGAGAATATAATAAATCAGAATGTAATTTAGAATGTTTACCATTTCGCTAATTATTATGCACCAAATCACAATTTCAACCTTGATTAGCTTGAGTGCCCCCGAACCCCGATACGGAAAATAAATTACTCTTATCAAAATCAGCTTAAAATTGGAATGTAGTATTATCTAGACAAAATGTTGGACGTCTTGTATCCTACTAGATACAATAATATTACAAAGAACATCCTCAAAATTAGTTCCCCATGAGCAAACCAATCTCCCTAATTATTAGATTTGAATAACATGACGTTCTTTACTATCTTCTCTTGTTGTCTGCTTATAGCAGAACTATTGGTGGAAGTTTAGTTGACTGGTTAAACATATGAGTAAAGTAGAGTACGCGACGAAACCAAACTCTGTTTGGACGACGCTAAAGCTAGACTACGATTAAGGCTTACTATTTCGTCTTTGTAATTGCCACGGTAATACTATAACATAGACGATTTACGCGGAAAAGTGGAAAAGTCCAGAATTAAAAGGGGGCCAAAAAGCTAAACCCTAACAAATTTAAAGTAATGATAAAACTTACACAATACTCAGAACAAATAGGTCTTCAAGGGTTAAATTAAAACGCGAAACTCGAACCAAATAGATCTTCGAGTCAAAAACCAATTAAAAATGAATTAAAATAGCCAGAATTACCAGCGGTAGACCGGTTTCGCCCTAGTTGGAGCTCATCAGTACCGCGCAGGGGATCTGGCTTGCGACTTTTTAAACCGAAAAGACAAGCTAACCCTAAACATTAAATATTTCAAAACGCGTTGCAACGGAAAGCTAAATATACTATAGCATAGACGAGTTACCATGCTATAGACGCTTCATAAATCATCCTTCAAGGACATCGCCAAGAAGTAATATTTCTGAGAGCCAGGACCTGCAAGTCACTGTTTACATAGTGCTTGTTAAAATAATGGAAATTTTTCACCTTTACGGCAGCAACCAGGTAGCTTTTTTGACATAATAAGGCTTGACAAAAACTCGACGTTCTGTTTACAGATGAAAAGTTTCCATTATTTCCACAAGCAGTGTATAAACAATACCTTGCGGGTCCTGCGGCTCTCGGAAATATTATTTCTTGACGATTTCCTGGGAGGATGATTTATTTAGGTGCCTATTGACCGATTTCAAAATTACGTTGTGAGGTATAGCAGGCATATTTAACAGGAAACTATAGAGGTATACACTTGGAATGTCTAAGGTTCCATTGGGACGGTGATACAAAAGTGCGTCGAGAAAAAGGCGGGGCTTAACTACGTCAAGTGTAAGACGTAACACGACATTTCTAATTCATTGGCTCGAGGTTTGACGCGAAAAGAATGCGTCGTCATGGTAACAAATAGGCGATCTTCCCGGGAAAAAAGGCTTATAAAACAATGGATTTAAAAACCTCAATTTGCTATCGTACTTAATATTTTGAAGTAATTATAATGTTCTTCGCGAGAGAAGTGTAGTGATACCTAATTTCGGGTATTTGTATGGTTATAAAAGAGATAATCAGGTAAGCTAATAATATAATAACCATGACTAGGCTTAATGACGCGTTTTCGTCGAATTAGGGTAAAATCTTCATTATAGATACCCAATGGAATAGTTTCCTGTATTTACTTGCTTTTATAACCACTTTTTTTTATTATGTACACCGATTATAGTGATTACAGCCTTTGGTAGTACTAAATTTATAATCGATTACGTAATCACTTTAGTACAGTCAAAGCTCCAGGCTTGTACATCGATTACGGATAGTAATCAGCCCCTCGATTTTCACGCGCAAAATTAATTTTAAGATCCACCAAGTGTTGGTCCCCACTGGCTCAAGCAATAGTGGCTCGTGAAATCGGGTACTCTTGTTGCTGTTTGGCTTATTGTAAAGTTACAGTTTTGTCATGTTCACATAAATTACAGTAACGTTTGACCATATTGGTAAACGGCCATACGTGTAAAGTGACCATCGGTAAAATTTGATCAGACTTTCAAATAGGGGGTGTTTCAGAACTCTGTTCCCCCGCTCATGTCTATTTTTCGCGAGTCATTAACCAGTCGGGGAGTGAAATGTGGGTTGAAAATTAAGAAATTATTTAAAGAAGAACATAATATTAAATAAGAATATCAAAATAATAATAATAATAATAATAATCAACTAGGCTAATAACATCATAATAATAATAATAATCAACTAGGCTAATAACATCATAATAATAATAATAATCAACTAGGCTAATAACATAATAATAATAATAATAATCAACTAGGCTAATAACATAATAATAATATTAATAATCAGCTAGGCTAATAGCCTTGGCACCACCTTAGGCCTCAAGGTGAATACAGATGCGCTATAATGCTTAGGCCTAAGTCATCAAGCGACTTTTAACGCCATTATTTCAGGTGGCCGGGTTAAATTGCGTAGGAGGGTGGTGGCAAGCCCTTCAAGCCACGCGAGCCAACAGCTCCTTACACTAGCTATTATCGTTAACCACAAGTTCCACAAGACTCCACCACGAGTTTAACTAAATTATACAAAGTGTCTATAACATTGGTGATTAATTAGGTTAAACGGTGGTCCAAATTTGGAATCTGAAACAATCCAGTGTCACGATATTGTTTATAAATAAATACCTTTTAGCTACAGAAGAACTCGCGATGTAAGAAATATAATTGTAGACTACACTAAAACAAATGACTATAAAATTAAAATTGATCATCAGTGAACGTTAACCTCAACATTTCTTATTTCAATAAAATATTATCTGGAGCTTTAGTTATTTGGCAATTCTGTATTTGAGTACGCATTACCACAAAGAAGACGACACACGTCGTCCAGACGAATGGCCTTTCGCTTAGAGCAACTCAAAGAGGTTTTTCCTTTTTTGGTTGTGTCTGCTGCGCAACAAAAAGTGACGAATCGTTTCCGGAAAGTGCTTCTAGGTGGAAGCATCTGCCATCAACTCTAAGCGAAAAGGGGCTCGTATGGACGACGTCTGCCATCTGTTGGTGGCGATGCTCACTAAAATATACAGACTATCAACGAAAAAAAACTTAGGCAACGTACAATAACAGTAGTTGAGTATGATATTTACGCATGCTATAATGGACTTTAATCTACAGGGTGCTTTGAATTGCTCTGACTGGGCATTTGTTTTCAGAAACTGCAAGAGATAGAGTTGCGAAATTTTCAGGGTATTATTTCTAGCGTGGGATCGCTTTAAATCCTAAATTTCAGAAAAAGCGGAAGTAATTTCGGGTTTTTGTAAAAAATATTTTTTCACCGGTAGGTGCTAGAAAAAACGTTTCAATGAGAAAGTTGTAGAGTGCTGTCGAAAATGTTCAAAGAAATTGGTCTCATTGGAAAAGAACACTTTTTCACGAAGATATGAGCTGATGAAAAAAACAAGCTGTCCATAGGGGCCTAGGGTATTATTTCTAGCGTGGGATCGCTTTAAATCCTAAATTTCAGAAACATCGGAAGTAATTTCGGGTTTTTGTAAAAAAATATTTTTTCACCGGTCGGTGCTAGAAAAAACGTTTCAATGAGAAAGTTTTAGAGTGCTGTCGAAAATGTTCAAAGAAATTGGTTTCATTGGAAAAGAACACTTTTTCACGAAGATATGAGCTTATGAAAAAAAAACAAGCTGTCCATAGGGGCCTGTAGCCTTCGCATTTTTGTACGTAAATGAAAGAAATCACGTTAATAAATTAAATTCCTTAAAAGTACTTAAAGCGATCCCACACTATAAATAATACCCTGAAAATTTCGCAACTCTATATCTTGCAGTTTCTGAAAATAATGCCAGTCGGAGCAATTCAAAACACCCTGTATAATATATTTCACATATAATACATATTGTGAAATCTAATATGAATTTATGTATAGTTAAAGGATAATGATTATGATAATACCTTTGGCACCGCCTTAGACCCAAGTCATCTAGCGACTTATATTGCCTTTAAACAGGTGACCGGGTTACAATGCGTAGGAATGTGGTGACAAACCCTTCACGCCACGCGAGCTAATAGCTCCCTACACCAACGTTTACCGTTAGCAACGCTAAAAATCGTAGAAACCTTAATGTAATTTAAATTAAGAAGACATTTATACAAGTAGCCACTTAGCAACGTAAGCGATTGCAACTTAAACAACTTATTTCTAAGGCTTTGCTTTGAAATACGAAGCGTCAATCAGGCAAATAATTACCGGACTTATCGTGAAACAAGAAAACGGCATTGGTGGCTTTCAGCTCGCGCAAGAAGTCGGCAGCCGCTTGGACGTAGCTGCCCAGAACTGGCTTGACGCGGACGTACGGGATTTGGCCGTGTTGGGCCAGTGACCTCAAGGAGGGCAGGCCCTCGCACGTGAAATCGGCCACTATTTCGGCCCCGTATTGAATCGCTTTCCTCACTAAAATGAAATTTAAATCGTTAGTTAATCATATCAATCAATACCAGAAGAATAGACTTTGTTTCGCTGCCAATTTGTACATTTTGAACATACCATGACCGTTAGTTCAGCTATTAATTAGATTTATTATTTATTAGTTTTATTATCTCCATTAACGATATTTCTCATGATTAGTAGGCCTAACGATTTCAGTTATACTACTACTCCAGCTCAGTGCTTCCACTCTGGGAAATTTGAAATTCCCTTTTTCTATATTAGGTAACCAATAAAATTCCCTTTTTTCCCTTTTTGATGTTAGAAATTCCCTCAAAATTTCCCTGTTGATTTCTAACATAATATGAGATATATATAATATTTTCACCTAATAATTAAGTCAAGGAATATTTTCAAATAATTTATTTATTTATTGAAAAAGGGGCTACAGCTCGCCAAAATAATTTTAAATTTCTTTTAAAAAAATGGAAAAAAATTTAGTCATGAAGTATCGTGAGTTATTTTTAATGTTATACCATGGACACTGTATCTCTAACCGGACGGGAAAAGCAGCCTAAAAGAGGTACCCCCTCACTGTCCGTTTGCGGCCTACTTCGTATTAGCTGAAATAGTCGGCCGTACTCGATTTGCAGGGCCGTCAAGGTCATTCGAACGAATGTAAACCTTATTTCTTTATCGTTTGAAATGTGCCATCTACTGGGGATTCGCTAGGTATTATGGGTATCAACATTTTCGCGATTTCTGTCTGCTTAGCTAGGACTGTATAAATCGTCTGCTACTTAAGTTATCGGTAAGGCTTAATAAGTTTAGGTGTAAAATACGATTTTCAAACGAGATCGAGAGACAAACAGGTAATTTATAATAAATAATTTCGCCTATTTTATTGAATGTTCAATTTTTAATGATAGTATATTATTTACAGTTCTTAAGAAACTCCCAAAAGGGGACGAACAAGATGTTGTGTTATCGGTTGTGGGAAAAACAGCTACAAGAGTAAAGCTAGCTTTCATTTGTTTCCAAGGGACAAGACTTTGAAAGAGGAATGGATTAGTAGCATTCAATCAGCTCCTCATGATTTCTAAACCATGCACAAGTTCAAAAGCAAATTTTGAAACTGGATTCCTTCAGCAACTAGCAAAATCTGCAGATACCATTTCAACCCAGCTGGAGTCAAACATTACAATGATTTTCTCCCTTGTTACTTTCCTTGGAAATCTTTTGAACATATTGTTTTAAAGCCTTTCAAAGGTTGGAAATTAACTTATAATTATTTATTTATTTATAATAAATTATAACATTTTTACCTTGGTTTTTATTCACAGTACGGTTAGGTTATAACTATCTGGTTCTTCCTCCGGATGAAACGTTGTCGCTAAGAGCAGATGTTGTTATTAACAACGAGGAAAGTACGTTACCAGTACCACAAATGAGCATGAAGAATGAGTTTACCATCAGCCACTGTGAACATTCGTGTATAATAAAATACCATTACACATCAATTATTAATGAAAAGGATGCTCTGATTAACCAGTTGATATATGAAAATAAGGAGCTTAAAGAGAAGTCTTCAACCCTAGAAAAAAAATAACGAAGACACCTTAAATGAATTAACGAATAAATGTAAACAATTAATAAATCTTGAGATGCAATTTAAGGTTTCCAACGCCACTAATAAGTCATTCAGCATAACCACTAATCTACAAATAAAAACATTGTCATATTAAAAACTACATAGCAATAGCAACGGTAACTATATTTACACCACAGTCTATCCACTATAGACTCTGTTTACACTGTAAATGCAACTTACTTGTTTTGGTTTTCCATGTTTGAAATATGTATAAGAGATTTCTATTCCTCACATTACCACCTTGGCTTAAATTTCAACTTTAACTATAAAAATTTAATATTTTGTATAATTTTATGTACGAAAACTATAAAGAATAGTTTAGGAATAAATTGCTTACCTGTTTAAAGTATTCAACTTTTTCATTATCATTAAATAACCCTTTAAATTACGAAGATAATGCAGGAACGATTTAAAAAAAAACTATTCCTAAGCAGACGATCTTTCTGAAAAAATTTCAAAGAGCTCTTGGGAAAATTCGATTTCCCATAATTCTCAGAATAATTTGAATTTATTTCACCAGGTGTCGTATTCAAACGATAAAGAACGTTTTTTCGACCACGTGACGAATTATATGGCCTTGACAGCCCCGAAACTTTTAAAATTCTTGAACCTCCCCCCCTTTACAGAGAGACGGTGGCGGCGGCAGGTGATTTTGTATGCTGGAAGCTACAGCTTTTCCCGTCCGGTTACAGATACAGTGTCCATGGTTATACAAAACCATTACTTTTAAAACTATAAATGTTAACACTTTGTAAGTTTACATCCGAATTCCGAAAAACGAAGATGAAACCGAAAAGAACACGATACAGAATTACAGACGAAAATCTGACGAATATTTCAAAGCGTCTATTTTAGCACAAGAGTCCAAAAAGCATTCCGGAAATTTCTTCTGTAGTCAATGTGACGGAGATGAGATTCAGGTGTAGGTTAATTAATCACAACGTGTCTAGTAACTATAGGAACTGTGCAGCTGATTCTCTTACTAGACAAAAAAACATTCAAGCTGGAGAAAACACTAGACTATATTTATTTTCAATGAACTTTATTCTACTCATAATAGTGGTAACTTACATTGTTTTCCAGAAAAATGGGAAATTCCCTTTTTCCCTTTTTTCAAATAAAAATCCCTTTTTTAATTTTTAAAGTTGAAAATTCCCTACAAAGGGAGAAATTCCCTACAAGTGGAAGCACTGCTCCAGCTTAAACCACCCCTTCAACACTGTACACAATTATTAAATTTCAATACTCCTAACAGTTCCCCCGAATCTTTTCAAAATATTTTTTTCTTTCAATTGGCACTTTCTGAACCGCCAGCAAGAAATTGTATTCGGGGTATAAAGCCAAGGTACACAATGTGAAGATAGTACATTTCAAACTATAGGAATGTTATAACTGAAATATTTACGACAGTCAAAGACATATCGTTGTTTCACTGAATACAATGGTTTGTTTAAAAAATTAACGGAACAAATAGTGAGGTTTCGCACTCACACGTACGGATTTATAATCTGGAAAATAACCTTTGAGCTTTCATACTCAAATGGGGTAAAACACTCCAGTAGACGCCCGAACGATGATTGTAGGAACATGAGATAAATTTTCCAAAATCACCACTTACAATCAGTGCTATAGGTGAGTGAGAATGGCGCATACAGTGAACGGTAATGGCGGCCATGTTTTGGGCGCGAATCAAAGTCAATGTAATATATCCCTTACTAGAGAAGTATCCGTGTATAGGTTATAAAAACGAAATATGTACCTTCGTAGATTCAAGGAAGTTTGCAATGGGAAATTATTTACCGCGAAGTATTACGACTGCGTAGGGATTGTAAAGCAACTGTCGGCTCTATCATTGCCACCTGTATTGTGATAAGGTCATTGTTTTTAGAAATGGCAATGAATCTATCCGATTCTTCGAAAAACAGGGACTTTACTGGAGAACGTGGTGCCATCTATTAATGACAAAGGAAGCTAAAATTCAATATAGCGAAACGATAACGTCGTCAGAGAACCATTTATAATTATTATAATTAGACAAATTATTGATGTACCGGCTCCCAATTGTAAATAAATGCTTTAAATCCGTGATGTAGCAGTTCCTTTGATATTTATTTTAAAATTAGACAACTTATACTCTACTTGAACCTAAATTATATATCCCATACAAAATATATTGTGAAAAACTACTATTATTTAAGTTATTGACAAATTTACAAACGAACCAATCAACGCGAGGGGTACTTTTATGGCCGCCTTTTGGGTCAAAATGTAGCTTAAGCAACTTGTTTTGATTTCGAGGCTAGCGACATCTGTTGAAAAAAGAGCTACTTCACGTCAAGCTGACACTTGCTTTAACTTATTTATGAATAGTATTTTCATTATGTACATAGAAGCCCAATATCAGAATATTGCAAATAGTAACTGACTGATTGTAGCCTCCGAAGGTACATATTTCAATCTAATAACATTAGCACAATTAGAAAACGGATACTTATCTCGTAAAAAATTTACAGTGTGCTTCTGATAATAACTTAATCCAAACTTTATTCAAACCTTCTTGCGTTATGATGGGTAAATTGTCTTCATAAAACACAATCAAATACTCGAATTTATCCTGATAACTACTTTTCGCGTCGAAACCAGCTCCTTTAATTAAATCGAAGTCGTATTCGTCCACTACTAAGACGATATCTGCAATTAACATTAAAATAAAATATTAAATTAAATATCTTTTGTAATAAAAATTGTAGTTGAGACGCACCTGATTTCTGACATTTGACGTAGTAGCAGCATATAATTAATAAGAAATATTTTTTCATTTCGAAATATATTTATTTTTCATATATTCTATTTTAAGAGAATAAATAAGCTACGGAAGTTCGACGCGGTCAGCCATATTGGACGTTACTATGGTTACTAAGCAGTAAACTTCGGCAGAAAATCGATACTTTTGAGGAAAAGGTATAGGAGCTGTTTTTACGACATTAGAGAGAGGCTAAGCCTTACGCTGCGAAAGTTAAACGTGTTAATGTTCTACAATGCTTCGCTATACGTTGTCGCGAACGCGTAGAAAGGCATTGTGGAGGTCAGTACTTTGGCGTTGGGCGAGCGAGGCTTAAACTCTTTCTAATATTGAGTCTGATAATATTTTCTTAATGCTTGGAATTTTTGAAACGTTAGAATTATTTTTTGCAGTTTTTTTTATCTAAATTTAGTTTCTAGCGATAGTAAATAATTATCAAATAAAGATATTTATCTAGTTATAATGATAATATTGAGATTGAATTTCAATTTCTTTGCAATCTGTTTCTCTGACTTAGCTTTTCCTAAAACAATTATCAAATAATAAAATTTTAATTAACTAATTTTAATTATAATATAATCTAGTTACTAGTTTATAATCAAATAATGAAATATTTTCTAACTATTTTTAATTACAGTATAATCTAGTTTCTACAAAAAAATGTATACCAAGTTTGCCTAAAATAATTAGTAAATAATGAAATATTTTCTAACTATTTTTAATTACAGTATAATCTTGTTTCTATAAAAATGTCTACTAAGTTTGCCTAAAATAATTAGGAAATAATGAAATATTTTCTAACTACTTTTAATTACAGCTTAATCTAGTTTCTACAAACCATTTATACTAAGTTTGCCTAAAATAATTAGCAAATAATTAAATATTTTCTAACTACTTTATAGTTTCTATAAAAAAATTATTCTAAGTTTGCCTAAAATAATTAGCAAATAATGAAATTTTAATTATCTAATTGTTATAACAATATATTAGGGCTGTGCGGGTAGTGCTTTTTCGGGTTCGGGTCGGACACGGGTAAATCAGAAATATTTCTTTAGGGTATCGGGTCGGGTAGCCAATTTTTATCGGGTATTCGGGTATTTAAGCCTAAGCAAAATAACTATTCGGATACTAAAAATAACGGGTAATTATCGGGTAGTTACATTATTTAAGGGAATTAATTAATTAAACTTTTATTTATCCAAAATTCAAAAACAATCCTTTTATTTTAGTATTTTAGTACAGTTTCATTAGAGACATATGTTGAAATATGGACAGAAAGGTGCGCATACTTTTGGTTTCAGTTTCAGTTTCAGTTTGCTTATACCTCACAGTAATTGGCGCAAAAATTTGAATACCAGAATATTTGGCGGGAAAATTTGAATACCCGAATATTTGGCGGGAAAATTTTAATACCCGACTATTTGGCGGGAAAAAATTTAATACCCGATCACTTTCGGGTATTTAAAAATTTAAATTTCGGGTATCGGGGCGGATACCCGACCCGATACCCGCCCGAGTATCGGGTCGGGTATCAATACCCGCACAGCCCTACTGAATATATTACAGTTTTTAGAATATATATCGCTCTCAATATGCAAACGTAACTTTGCTCAAAATAATTATCAAATAATTACGTTTTTATTAATTAATTAATATTACAATATTATCTAATTTCTAATATAAATTGTCTTAAATTTTGCTCAAAATATTTATAAGTTAATTAATATGTATTAAATAATTTTTATTACAATATAATCTAGTTTCTAATATAAATTGTCTTAAATTTTGCTCAAAATATTTATAAGTTAATTAATATTTATTAAATAATTTTTATTACAATATAATATAGTTTCTAGTATATATCGCTCTCTAACAATTAAGTGATTTTATTAACGAAAGATATTTAAAATATAATCGGAATATATGAAACTGAAGAACATTCAGTGACAATTAATTAAATCATTTTCCTTTTTAAATTTAATTAATTTGCTGTTGCGAATTGGCTTTTTATTTTTCTTCTTTTTGGCCCAGATGAAAAATCTCGTTAATCTCAACTTGAGCGTTAAACCCAGCGAATATATTGAAAATCCCAACCACATTCCAGTAATGCCTCCGGTGTAGCTCAGAATCTCCACGAACTGTTAAATATTTAAAAATATTTAATTAATTTTGCAAACATTTAATTAAACAATTGCTTCATTTATTCATTACTTTTCATTAATTTTTCAAACAATTAATTAAACAATTGATTAATTTATTCATTTAATTAATTAGTTAATTATTTAATTCCTATTTAATTAGTTAATTACTTCCTTTTTAATTAGTTAATTAATTCCTTTTTAATTAGTTAATTAATTCATTTTTATTAGCAAATAAATTGGTTTTTAATTATCTAATTAATTGGTTTTTCAATTAGGTATTTAACCAAAAAAAATCAAATATTCCTTTAACTTTATAAACAGTGAAAAGGGATTACCAATCTAAAGTCACCCAACTACAAGAACGACTTTAAATTGAGACCGAAAACGTTTGATTTTCCTTTGTAATAACAAAGTCCACTAGTCCGTAAATTGGAAGGTCGTTGTAACACAAATTTAAAATTTTACCAGCTAAACTAATGCAGATTTTATCAAAAATCATAACGAGTGTAAGTGTTGCTGTTGCTTATGTTTAGGGTGTTCGCATAGCCACCAATAGATGGCAGACCTTGTCCAGAAGAACCGTTTTTCGCTTACAGTTGCTGGAACGTGCTACTAGATGGAACCTCCTTCTAGAATCGTTTTGTTGTGTTGGCGACGTCTGCCATCTATTGGTAACAATCGGAACTAATATACAGATATTCCAAGTAGAGTATAAAAATTAGCCCAAATATACTATATTAAGCTGTTTTTTATGATTAATCTATATTATATTTCCCATATCAAACATATGGTGAAAACCGGAATAAATTTATTTATTCCCTTGTAAGCGTTTTTAAAAATTTCTAAACCATACATGATTCAAAACTTCAAAAGCTTATTTGTTTGGAAACTATTTTTACCTCAACTTTTGGTTTCTGCTCAAATATCGTGTGGGTATCACAAGTAATTTTCAATTTGCTTACATTATCAATCAATCTGTATAAAAAAAATTAGACAAATTAAGGGTTTATTATTTAATTGATTGATTGATTTAATTACGTACGCCAGTGGCTGGTCCATTTGTTCAAAACGTTTACTGGTCAGTGTTAAGCTGTAAGTTTCTCGTCTATTTACAAACACAATTGTCAATTAATATTTAAATTAATTAAATAAGCAAATAATCAATTCAATTTCTCAATTAATGAAATTAATTGTTTTATTAATTTTTCTATTAATTAAGCTATTCAATCATTTTAATAAGGCTATTATTTTTGAATTAAGCTATTCAATATTTTTAATTATTTAACCAATTCATGCATTTTTCAATTGAATAAAGTTATTAATTTTGCTATTAATAAAACAATTGATTAATTTATTCAATACTTTTCGTTACGAAACCCATTAATTGGTTTATCCATTAGTTTACTATTTGTTTTAAATAATATTTATTTTTCAATTAGTTAATTAATTATTTTTTAATTCGTTATTTGATTTTGAATTTGGTTAAATAGTTGATTTTCAATTCGGTAATTAACTGATTTTTAATTGATTATTTAGCTTTTAATTATCATTTAAATCATTACTTGCAACTTCGTGGACATTCGTTTGCACATTTCTGCAAGAATACTTGATGGGACGAATAGTTTGAACATATTGTATAATCTGAAATGAAAAAAAATCAGTTATATAACGAAATTTAAAAAACAAAATGCCGTTATATTTCGATGAAATAAATTGTTTGATATAGGCCAATTACCTTTCAAGGTGTTCCAATTTTTTTCCATATTACATTTCAATTGGAAGTTCCACTCTGGGATCACAGACATGTAAACCAAGCAGCCGCAGTTAGTCATTGAAAGTCGGTTGGCGCACGATTGCAAACACGTCTTAATTAAGAATAAATACGCTTTAATTAATTTAATTATTTTATTCTTTCTTTACAATTTTCCTTTACTTCGTGAGAAATCGGGTGTGATTGGTTGAATTTCCGTTTCAGTCCATAATCGCTGCAATTGGTTTTGTAAGGCGCTGGTAACAATAATTGAGTTGACTGTGTTTAAAATCATTTTTAATTAATTAATGATCAAATTAATTAAAAATTAAAAGAAAAACTAATCAATGTTTAAAATGATGAATTAATATTTAAAAGAAAAACTAATTAATGTTTAAAACGATTAATTCATCAATGTTTAAAATAATGAATTAATTCATCAATGTTTAAAATAATGAATTAATTCATGTTTAAAATGATGAATTAATTCATGTTTAAAATGATAAATTAATTCATGTTTAAAATGATCAATTAATTCATGTTTAAAATGATGAATTAATTAATGTTCAAAATGATGAATTAGTCCATGTTTAAAATGATTAATTAATTAATGTTTAAAATGACTAAAATATTAATGTTTAAAATGACTAAAATATTAATGTTTTAAATGAGTTTTAGCCCCCTGCATTTCTTAGAGGGGCCACATATTTATAATTAAGAGGCCACATATTTGAATTTAAGATTTTTCTTTATCTCCGAAAAAAATAACGATAGATAGAAAACCAAACACAAGGGTGTCGCTTGTTTAGTCGGCCTGTCAGATTGCCAAATAAGTATCCTGAGTGAACTACAACTCTGCACAAAATCTACCCTTGGAAAAAGTAGCTTTTTAACAAAGCGGGGGCAAGTGGCCCCCCGCTGCCCCGGTGGTTGGCACGCCCCTGTTAACAGTTGCCAGTGACCTCTCCGTAGCAACGAAATTGGCCTTGTTGAATACGCCTAGGCCTTGTACAATTAATACTAATTTGGGAAAATAAGTACGAGCACGGCCAACTTTGATCTTTCGCGCATCTCTCCTGCTACAGCGGCCATCTCATTCGTTGACGTTTCTGTGTTAACCTATGAGCAAAAGATGTGTATGACGTGAGCGCCCCTAGCGGATTATTATTTTTAGAATAGCTTTTACATTGAAGCCAATATAAAAACCGAGCGTGGCGCTGAACTCCTACACGTTATAGTACAGTTTATAGGGGGGAAATCCTTGCTAGCGGAAATTCGACGAATGTGTTGACCGCTGTAGCGCGAACAGCGCGTGATCAAAGTTGGCCGTGGTACGAGTATGAAAAGAGAGAAATTTGTGGTACAACCGGACACACGAAGAAACAAATAATTGTATTTCGACAACACTCTTATCCATACATAAAGCTTGTTTTAGTGTTGTTTAATCAAGAAATTGAATTTTTCGTGTACGCTGGTTTAGCGTAAGGTGCGCAATTTGTTAAAATTCGATTGCAAACGTACTTGACCGCATTAACCTTCGAACTGAAAGCGCGCTTAACCCATTTTAAAGAAAGTTTCTCCTCGAGCGTCGAGGTACTGCCGACGCTGTTGCTAAAATTTCTCTAGCGCTTTGCATAACCTCTCTTTATTTAAACATATGTCAAGACGCATTTAACGTTTGATAGGCGAGGCAGTTGTGTTTAGACTTTCGTATGCCTCATCAACTTACTTTGTGAATGCTGATATCGTAGCTTGTGTTGGTTTTTATCGCTTTAAAATTCTGCGTTATGTCAGGTATGTAGAATTGATTGTAGACGAATATTTTCGCCCCTGGTAACTCACCGGGTTCGATATGATGCTGCGCTCGGATCTCTAACCACACTTCCAATCCTTAAGTTTTAATAAGCATAGTTTAATTTTGGCCTCAATTTTGACTAAGAGAAACTTAAATTTATATTAAGTTCAAATTGACTAAGATCAATTTTAACTAAAGCGAACCCCCGTTTGTCCTAGGCCAATCTCCATTTTGACTAAGATTATCTCCATTTGAACCAAAACCAGCCTAAAATTTTTACCAAAAAAACAAACTTTATTTTGACTAATAGCAACCTAAATTTTAACCAAGACCCACTTAAACTTTGACCAAGACCCTTGCAACCTAAATTTGAAACACGACCAACTTAAACTTTGACCAAGACCCTTGCCACCCAAATTTTAACCTGGATCCACTTATACTTTGACCAAGGCCCTTGCAATCTAAATTTTAACCAAGACCAAACTCAATTTTAACTAAGACGAATCTCCATTTTAACCAAGACCAACCTAAATTTTAAACAAGACCAACCAACCTAAATTATAACCAAGACCAACCAACCTAAATTATAACCAAGACCAACCAACCTAAATTTTAAACAAGACCAACCAACCTAAATTATAACCAAGACCAACCAACCTAAATTTTAACCAAGACCAACCAACCTAAATTTTAACCAAGACCAACGAACCTAATTTTTAACCAAGACCAACCAACCTAAATTTTAACCAAGACCAACCAACCTAAATTTTAACCAAGACCAACTAACCTAAATTTAAACCAAGACCAACCAACCTAAATTTTAACCAAGACCAACCAACCTAAATTTTAACCAAGACCAACCAACCTAAATTTTAACCAAGAGCAAACAACCTAAATTTAAACCAAGACCAACCAACCTAAATTTTAACCAAGAGCAAACAACCTAAATTTAAACCAAGACCAACCAACCTAAATTTTAACCAAGAGCAAACAACCTAAATTTAAACCAAGACCAACCAACCTAAATTTTAACCGAGACCAACTAACCTAACTTTAAACCAAGACTAACCAACCTAAATTTTAACCAAGACCAACCAACCTAAATTTTAACCAAGAGCAAACAACCTAAATTTTAACCAAGACCAACTAACCTAAATTTTAACCAAGACCAACCAACCTAAATTTTAACCAAGACCAACTAACCTAAATTTTAACCAAGACCAACCAAACTCAATTTTAACTAAGACGAATCTCCATTTTAACCAAGACCAACCTAAATTTTAAACAAGACCAACCAACCTAAATTATAACCAAGACCAACCAACCTAAATTTTAACCAAGAGCAAACAACCTAAATTTAAACCAAGACCAACCAACCTAAATTTTAACCGAGACCAACTAACCTAGCTTTAAACCAAGACTAACCAACCTAAATTTTAACCAAGACCAACCAACCTAAATTTTAACCAAGAGCAAACAACCTAAATTTTAACCAAGACCAACCAACCTAAATTTTAACCAAGACCAACCAACCTAAATTTTAACCAAGACCAACTAACCTAAATTTTAACCAAGACCAACCAAACTCAATTTTAACTAAGACGAATCTCCATTTTAACCAAGACCAACCTAAATTTTAAACAAGACCAACCAACCTAAATTATAACCAAGACCGACCAACCTAAATTTTAACCAAGACCAACCAACCTAAATTTTAACCAAGACCAACCAACCTAAATTTTAACCAAGACCAACCAACCTAAATTTTAACCAAGACCAACCAACCTAAATTTAAACCAAGACCCACTTAAACTTTGACCAAGACCAAGTTTGTTCTCCAAATTTCACACGCTACATTTATGTTCGCTAAAGGTCAACCTGAATTTTGATTAATTTGGGTCTGAATTACTTTTAGAGTGATAGCAAAAGTGTGAAGATTCGTTGACGCCGTAGTTGTAGGTCCTGCAGGCGATGTATCGCCCTGAAAATGAATCTACCTTGTTCCTAGATAAATTAGTGTAATTAATTAATACCACTTCAACAGTTATGTGTATATTGAACCTACTCGCACATTGAATAGTTAGTAGCAAATTCGTCGTAACTCTCTTCGGTGCACTTTTGAAACATTGAAAACTTGAAGTTGTTCTCACTTAGGCGAATTATGTCACTGGCGTTGAACAGTTGTAGAAACGAGAATAACGTCGCACTCTGATTTGAAAAACAAAATACCCCAAACTTCAAAAACACAGTCTTATAATTTCCCTAATTTCAAATTTATTTTAAATAAATTCATCATCGATTTCAAATAAGACTATCGTCAATTTCCTATAAATTTATCGTCGATTACAATTATCATCAATTTCAAATAAATTGCCATCAATCTCAAATATATTTATCATAAATTTCAAATAAGTGACATTACCCTCCATTTTAAACAAGTGGAATTACCCTCCTTTTCAGATAAGTGACATTATCCTCCATTTTAAACAAGTGGCATTACCCTCCATTTCAAAAAAGCGAAATTACCCTCCTTTTCAAATAAGTGACATTACCCTCCATTTCAAATAAGTGACATTACCCTCCATTTCAAATAAGTGACATTACTCTCCATTTCAAATAAGTGACATTACCTTCCATTTCAAATAAGTGACGTTACCCTCCATTTCAAATAAGTTACATTACCCTCCATTTCAAATAAATTAACCCACATTTTCAGTACCCTACGTTTTATATACTTACCCAATTTTTTACAATGGACAAGCATTTACAAACAAATTACCTGGAGTAGGGTCAATTACAACGAAGTTACCCGTAGTTACGAGTAATTTACTAAATCAATAAAAATATCAGTCATCATTACCAAGAAAAAGGTCTTCAATTTCTTCTTAGTGGAATCATTTCTACAAATAATCATCTCTTTCGAGTAGAAGCTGTCTTTGCAAACCAAATCTTTTCGTAATCTACGAGATTTGTGTCGTAATTGAAATTAGTTAAATAATTACCCTAATTACTTAGCATCAGTGACAGAGCTTGGGTTAGTAGCGCCCCCACGCCGCGTAAGAGAGATATATATATATATATATATTTACGTGACGGTACTTAGACAAAACTACATCGTATCGGAATATCACATTATATGTTACTTTTCAATTTAAACAACCCGTCTCCTTATTAAGCTCAACATAGAAATGTAACATAGAGTAAAAACGTGTCCATCGTGTATCCTGCTTTATGAGCTACTCTAAGCAGTAAAACTTAAAGTAAAGTAGAGTAAATCTCGTAACGCGACTAGATAATCTAAAAAGTCTCCGGCGTGTACCCTGCGTTATGAACTAATTCTTCGAAGAGTAAGTTAAAATGAAGTAGCGTAAAACTCGTAACGCATTTAAATAAACTACTCGTGTTTAAAGACTGAACTACATCAAATTTAAACCATTCTTTACCTACATTTGGCGCCAACTATAAAACTTACTCACTTTATAGTCCTCGAAAAAATGCGCCCCCAAACCTCTTGCGCCCCCACGCAGTTGCGTACCCTGCGTACCCTATATCGCCGCCCCTGCTTAGCATAGGCGCCGTACTCACCGGTTGTTCCCGCATATAGTCACGGCGGGAAAACAAATACTGTCCAAGTATTCGGTGCTGATTTGGGTAATTGTCTCGTAATTGTAGTAAATCCCTATTAAGTGGTGCATTTGAAATACGCAACCGACTACGCAAATAGTAATTAGAAGTAATTTGTAGCACCATTGCAGCATTTTCGAATTCTTGAAGATGCTACCGTCCTGGTTTTAGGTGCTTTCGTATGACCCTTATAACAGGCCAAATGCGCTTCGTTTTGATTATAAAATCGTTTGCATTGAAGTAAATAGGCCTTTATTAAAAGGTGGGTAAAAATGTCGACCCTCGCAGCAATATTTGAATTTATATGAAAACGAATTTCCTGCCTTGCGTAGTTTCGTGTTTTCGGTTTAAAATCGTCCGCGTTTCAGACGTCGTGTAACGAAATAGCAGTTTCTTATTGGTCTGTCACATAAATTCAAATTTTGCACACACCTTTTAATAAAAGCCTATAATGTAGGCGTTAAATACTACGTAATCAGATAGTTCGTCAATTGCGTGATTTATCGTGTTTTGAACGTCGATGAAAACTATTTACATTAAGTTTTCTTCAATTGTACAAAATAGTTCAACTCGCTGAAAGGCTAAAGCAAAAACATATAAGCTTGCATTATACATTTGTACTTTTTGTTTTGAAGAATCCATGCACTCACTATTTCTATAAGTATAGTTAAAAGATAAGTATAACACTTCCTACGAATCAGGTAATGGTGCTCGAGAAATTGCCATGAATAGCCTATTTGAAGGATCAGGCTATCAGACAAGGCTTATTGACAATTAAATACGAAAAATAAGTTCTGCTTTATTAGATAGGAAAATAAAATTGATTATGTTCTAAAGGTAGTTCTTAATACTAAGACTTAAACGCGTTTTCACTCAAATTTATGACCATGACATATGTGAATCTTTTGATGTTTCTTGATCACACTCACAAGGAACCCGAGGTGTTTATTGTCGATTTAGTTCAAAGTCGCCGTAATGTGGACCTATATGAGATATGAAATTTCCCAAAAGGAGACGTTGCACTACCCATTAGATTTGAAATGGCAACCGAAAATGTTTTTGACAACTTACAACCAAAATAAGATTTTTCCCTTATTTTACCCAAAATTTGTTACAAATTTACCCTAAAAATGTTTCAATTTACCGAAACTTGATGAAATTTACCTAAATGTGGTCCAAACTACACATTTCGTGATTTTCAAAAAAAAATTCGTAGCGAGGACCCTGTGAAACCGAGAAAATCCCATGCTTTTTTAAATTTAGATTTTATTGTTTTAAGTGATCAAAAACATTTTCGGTTGCTATAGCAAAACGAATGGGTAGTGCAACGTCTCCTTTTGGGAAATTTCATATCTCATATAGGTCTACATTACGCCCGACTTTGAACAAAATTGGCAATAAACACCTCGGTACTCTCCTTGTCAGTTTCTTAATTTTCGTTAGTTAAGTTTCACCGCGACAAAAGGTCAGAGACCCATCAAGTCAAGACACTTGGGATTTAAACAGCTGCTTCAAGACAAGTCGAAAGTTCCTTTGGAATTTGAGAGCTTGGTATGAGATGTTTTTGATTGAAATACGATGCCATCTTGGTTAAAGGCGTGTCCTATATGCTATAAATAAGGTAATGTTTAACCGATATCGAGAAAATTCTATAGTAAAACACACAGACTAATAGTTTCAACTAAATTATAGTCTTAATTCAGACGTTAGAGTTTCGAGTTCGATATACGGGTATCGCTGAACTCACGATTGTTTTTCCTTAAATCCACTCAAGTTTTCAACGAAACTAAAATCGCTTTGTCTGTTAGTTATTTAAAAGTATTCACCAAAATCGTTCAGTGTCATACTAATTTGTCTTATGTTACTTATGGTGTTCCCATATTGACCTCTTTCGTCACTTCGACCGCGATCCAACCAAGTTTCCCGACTATGTTGCTAGTTTTATTTTCGATCCATGGTTTGTTGCCACTTCACCTGACATTTCGGCATGTCAACTAACAATGTAAGACTTGATGGATGACTGTTTATTGTTTTTCCGATCTAAAGAAAGACTGGTCATGTCATTAGCTTCTTCTCAATCGACTTTATCAAGAATTTATTCAGTTGAACAGATAATATGTGGCTGCGACTAATAGCCTTTTATGATTTCTGGAAGATAGTCCTCGCCTACACGGACTGAGAACCTGTCATCGTAGCCTATTATCTCTACATTAAAGCAACTGTCGGCTTTATTATTGCCACCTGTATTATGATAAGGCTCTAGCTATTAGAGATAGTTATGAATCTATCGGATTCTTCGAAAAAACGACTCTAGTGGGGAGCGTGGTGCCATCTATTAATGGAAAAGGAAGCTAAAATTCGAAAGAGCGAAACAATAACGTCGTCAGAGAACTAGACAACTTATAATTTACTTCTGGGACTTAAACCTAAATAATATAGGTATCTCATATAAAATATATTGTAAAAAATTACTATAATTTTAAGTTGTTTGTTGACAAACGAGCCAATCAACGCGAGGGGTTATTTTATTTCCAGGACCACCGCCGTCGGTAAAAATTTTGCGGGGCTTACAAGAAAGATCGAAGGGGCGTGGTTTTTCTGCCGGGAATCTCAATGCTGCAAACATATTTACTGTCCACCTGAATACAATTCTTTATTTAACTTGTTATTGCTATTATCATAAGTAACATGAGAAAAAAATGTATGTCAATTAGCAAAAATTATAACCGATCTGATTTTCAGACATATGACACAATCCCGGTTTAGCTCTCAGAACAGAGTCACCTAGTGTCTAAATATGTCCAAGTCTAACTACTATTACCAAGGACGATAACATACTATTCAGTTCAGTTGCGAGTCCAAGTCGGAGCTAGGCGAGAGTGTCAGTAGTGTCAAAAAAAGGTTCGGTCAAAAAATTAGCATTAAAATAATAGGAAATGTCATACTTTTACTTTTATTATGTTACTTGTGCTAAATAATTATTTATATAATCGCGGTAGCAATGATCATTTCCTGTTAAATCTCACATAGTGTCGTAGGCAGAAACTTGATTGAAAATTAACGAAACAACAGTAAAACGTACAAACAAATGACTCGTGTTCGATTATTTGAATTTCAAAGACGTACTTTATCAGGCGCCATCTGTATTCGAATATTTAAACTTACATATATTTAATAATTTATTACTGACAATATTAAATTAAACTTTTTTATAAATGTTAAATTCTTGTTTATATTTATTTTAAATTAAGTTTAATATAGTTTGTGTCTTAATGTAACGCTTTCAGGATAGATGGCGCTAAAGGTTCTATCGTGGTAAAAAATAGAAAAGCACTTTAATATTGAATAGCGGCCTCCTCTGATATTATATTTTATTTTTAAACGCAGTAACGGTATTTCACCGTTATTCTAGTTTTAATTTCGCTCGTTTTAGACTTTGGAAATCATATTAAAAACATACACGCGAATACAAAGTCGGAAATACGGTATATTTTTGGACTTTGTTTTTTTAAATATAAAATTCATGGTCAGGGACGCGTTTTTTTTGTGGAAAGAACCAAAGTTTTTCCCAGAAATCATTTTCTCGTTTAGTTTATTTTCGGACTTTATTTCCCTAAACAAGTATGATTTATTAATGCATAAATGTTTAATTCATAATTTGTTTAGATTTAAAAATGCCCATGGTAACCGAGCTCGTAATGATTCCGAATTAAACATCTCTTTCATCTAAAATCGAGCCTATTTAGGCTATTTTAGCTAAAAGTTTGCGTTTGTGAAAATATAAATTTTTAAAAAAATTGTTTGATTTCGTTCTAATTTGTATAATATTATATATTTTAAGGCAATTGTTCTAATTTGTACAACATTTTCAGTTTTAAAATAAATTATTTCGTTTCCCTAATTTAAATTTACCAATTTTACTAAATATTGTCTAATTTGTACAATATTACCAATTTTATGAAAAATTGTCTAATTTGTAAGATATTATCAATTTAAAAATTGTCTAATTTGTATAAAATTATCAATTTTTGGGAAACGTTTCTAATTTGAACAGAATAATAAATTTTATGAAACATTGTCTACTAGGGAAAAATTATGTATTTGCCTAGAATTGTCTACTAGGGAAAAATTATGTCTACATTAAAGTAAACAGTAAACACCCAGTGTCTATGTCTATTCGAAACGCGTCTACTCAACATATAAATGTTTATTTCGTTCAATATTAAAATCGGCTGGCTAAATCGGTTCAATACTGCTTTTCAAACGAGCTTCTAAAACCGTTTCAATTTTAATTTATTCAAACAATTCTTTGAAAACCACTAGTATTTTTCAGGATAGTATTCTTGTATTTTTTCTTGGAGCAGGATATACTACGAGGAAGTGGTAAGAATGGATTTTTTTACCATTGTTATAGTATTGTCCAATCACGTTTTTCTTCTTCGTGTACCCTGGTTTACCGCAAAAATAGCTACAAAATGCTTTATGACTCTGAACCACCTTCCCAAAAAAGCGCAGCCGAACCGGGTTTACAAGTATTTTCGCCACTCATTTTGATCACACGATAACTGAAGTTAATAAATAACAAGTTAGTTATTGGGTTTTAACTGTTGTGTGACCTTGAGTTAGGAAGTTGCAGAATCGCTTTGTCTGTTAGTGAGTTAAAAATATACTCGTTCCTTACGCAATAGCTAAAGTAATTTGTGAATCTTTTGATGTTTCTTGATCACACTCAGTTTCTTGATTTTCTTTAGTTCAGTTTCATCTCGACAAAAGGTCAGAGACCCATCACGTCAAGACACTTGGGATTTAAACAGTTGCTTCGAGAAAAGTCGAAAGTTCCTTTCGGAATTGAGAGCTTCGTATGAGATGTTTTTGATGGAAATACGATGCCATCTTGGTTAAAGGCGTGTCCTATATGCTATAAATAAGGTCATTTTTAACCGATATCTTGTAAATTCTATAGTAAAACACAGACTAATAGTTTCAACTAAATTTTAGTCTTAATTCAGACATTATAGTTTCGAGTTTGATATACGGGTATCGCTGAACTCTTGATTGTTTTTTTTTAAATACACTCAATTTTTAAACGAAACTAATAGTCTCGAGATTCGTCGAGCTCATTTTAAAACTCATTGACTTAACTAAGTTAGAATCGAAATTCTAATTAGTTCGTTTTGGATTTAATTGGTAGTTTTATATTAAATAATAATTGGATGATTTTAATTACACATTTTGCGCCGCGCATACAGATCAGATTAGGCCGAATGAACTTCTCAAGTGGCGGCCGTTCTGAGGTCGATTTCTCCAATGAGCAAAATCATTTCATTGTGTATTCCTCTAAATACGGCGAAGCCAATCGTTTTTGAATCTGCTCTACCGCAAGGTGGACCGAAACTCATACATTCGCTACACTTGTATTACCAATTAAATGCGTTTTTTTGGGAAGGCACTCGTGACTATCGTGGTAGCTTATTGATATCCCCTGGAGCTTAAACTACTAGTGATGACGCCATTCTGAGATCTGATCCTATTTGAGATCATTTTCAATTATCAGATCCTCCATTTGAACGTAGTTTCAATAGTCAGACCCTCCATTTGAACGTAGTTTCAGTAGTCAGTCCGTCCATTTGAACGTATTTTCACTGGTCAGATCCTCCATAGAGCCCATTTTCAGTGGTCAGATCGTCAATTGGAACGCATTGTAAATGATCAGATCCTCCGTTTAACAAAATAATACTGCTCAGATTTTCCATTTGAACGTATTTTAAATTTTCAGATCGTTCATATTGCGCATTTTCAATGATCAGACCCTCAATTGAACGCATTGTCAATGATCAGACCCTCCATAGAGCGCATTCTCAATGATCAGACCCGCCATTGAACGCATTGTCAATGATCAGACCCTCCATTGAGCGCATTCTCAATGATCAGACCCGCCATTGAACGCATTGTCAATGAGCAGACCCTCCATAGAGCGCATTCTCAATGATCAGACCCGCCATTGAACGCATTGTCAATGATCAGACCCTCCACTGAGCGCATTGTCAATGATAAGACAGTCCATAAAGCACATTGTCAATGATCAGACCCTCCATAGAGCGCATTGTCAATGATCAGACCCTCGATAGAGCGCATTGTCAATGATCAGACCCTCCATAGAGCGCATTGGCAATGATCAGACCCTCCATAGAGCGCATTGTCAATGATCAGACCCTCCATAGAGCGCATTGTCAATGATCAGACCCTCCATATAGATCATTGTCAATGATCAGACCCTTCATAGAGGGCATTGCCAACGCTCAGACCCACCATTTCAACCAATTTTCAACTATCAGATTGATCATTTAAACGCAGATCCATTATTTGAACTATAGCGTCATATTCAGATTGGTTGTGGAACCACCATTTAGCAGACCACAGTTTCTGGAATCGACGAGAGAGCTTTGCTATGTAATAGCTCAGCAATTTACGTCACTACCCACGTAGCTATAATTTATTATTTGAACTAACTGACACACAAAGGTGGACTTATTCAAATTATGTATCATTGATTATGTAGGAAAATGAATTTTTCAGAAAATATACATTAACCGCTTCAATAAATGCCGCTCTCTTTTCTTTAAATGCCCTATACGCGCATGCGCGAGTCACTGAATAAAATAGTCACCTTTTTACGTATTAAATAGACACATGTTTACGTTAGTTTTATTTGTTAGGATAAAGTTGATAGCGTTAAGGTGGCACGTGCGAGATTGAGTCAGTCAATATCGAAATATTAAGCAGTGCGCTTTTTAAAATATAACGTCCTGGCTCGCTGTATTACTACTTCTACGCAAATCGCTGAATAGGTTTTATTTAAGCGTTTATTTCACTGTGTTATGACGGATGCGAGTGAAACGATCATTATGTCTATCTGGCTGTCTTGTTTAATTCTACGGTACCTTTCATTCGCGGTAAACTTCAAAGCGTAGCTGAGATTCGGGGGTCCAGTACAAATACAATTATTACGACCAAGCTAGGCTCTTTGTCAAAAGCCATAAATTACGTAAACAGTGACCTCTATGCGGGCACACATCTCTCACAATGTTCTTTTTTCTCGCAACGGCGCTCTCGACTTTTGCATAGCTTTGAAAGGCCAGACGCTGAAACCTGATTCTTTTCGGTAAGACATTTTTTCTCTTACTTTTATCGTTTACCGTCGTTTGTTTTTGTAGAAAGACCCCCCCCCCCTCGGTATATGGGAAGAATTTTAATTAATGAAATGAGCTTTAATTTTGATTGACAAAAAATCCTGTTTTCTACCAGTTAAATTTAATAGTTATTTACTTATAAGGGTTGTCACGGGTTAGGGATATCAAGCGGCAGTCAGATAATCTGAACATGGGACTAATATGTCAGGGAAAGATCAAGGAATCTGTAAATGCGACTAAAATGTCAGAGGAAGGTCTTGGAATCTGAAAATGGGACTGAAATGTCAGGGAAAGGTCAAGGAATCTAAAAATGGGACTAAAATGTCAGCGAAAGATCAAGGAATCTGAAAATGGGACTAAAACGTCAGGGAAAGGTCAAGGAATCTGAAAATGGGACTAAAATGTCAGGGAAAAGTCAAAGAATAGGAATATGGCATTAAAATGTCAGGGAAAGGTCAAGGAATCTAAAAATGGGACTAAAATGTCAGCGAAAGGTCAAGGAATCTGAAAATGGGACTAAAATATCAGAGAAAGGTCAAGGAATCTGAAAATGGGACTAAAATATCAGAGAAAGGTCAAGGAATCTGAAAATGGGACTAAAATGTCAGGGAAAAGTCAAGGAATAGGAATATGGGATTAAAATGTCAGGGAAAGGTCAAGGAATCTAAAAATGGGACTAAAATGTCAGCGAAAGTTCAAGGAATCTGAAAATGGGACTAAAATATCAGAGAAAGGTCAAGGAATCTGAAAATGGGACTAAAACGCCAGGGAAAGGTCAAGGAATCTGAAAATGGGACTAAAATGTCAGGGAAAAGTCAAGGAATCGGAATATGGGATTAAAATGTTAGAGAAAGGTCAAGGAATCTGAAAATGGGACACAAATATCAGAGAAAGGTCAAGGAATCTGACATTGGAACTAAAATATCAGAGAAAGGTCAAGGAATCTGAAAATGGGACTAAAACGTCAGGGAAACTTCAAGGAATCTGAAAATGGGACTAAAACGTCAGGGAAAGGTCAAGGAATCTGAAAATGGGACATAAATGTCAGGGAAAAGTCAAGGAATAGGAATATGGGATTAAAATGTTAGAGAAAGGTCAAGGAATCTGAAAATGGGACTAAAATATCAAAGAAAGGTCAAGGAATCTGAAAATGGGGCTAAAACGTCAGGGAAAGGTCAAGGAATCTGAAAATGGGACATAAATGTCAGGGAAAAGTCAAGGAATAGGAATATGGGACTAAAATATCAGAGAAAGGTCAAGGAATCTGAAAATGGGACTAAAATGTCAGGGAAGAGTCAATGAATAGGAATATGGGATTAAAATGTCAGGGAAAGGTCAAGGAATCTAAAAATGGGACTAAAATGTCAGCGAAAGATCAAGGAATCTGAAAATGGGACTAAAATGTCAGAGAAAGGTCAAGGAATCTGAAAATGGGACTAAAATGTCAGGGAAAGGTCTGGGAATCTGAAAATGCGACTGAAATGTATGTCAGGGAAAGTTCAAGGAATCTGAAAATGGGACTGAAATGTCAGGGAAAGGTCAAGGAATCTGAAAATGGGACTAAAATGTGAGGGAAAGGTCTGGAAATCTTAAAATGGGACTAAAATGTCAGCGAAAGGTCAAGGAATCGGAATATGGGATTAAAATGTTAGAGAAAGGTCAAGGAATCTGAAAATGGGACTAAAATATCAGAGAAAGGTCAAGGAATCTGAAATTGGAACTAAAATATCAGAGAAAGGTCAAGGAATCTGAAAATGGGACTAAAACGTCAGGGAAACTTCAAGGAATCTGAAAATGGGACTAAATGTCAGGGAAAAGTCAAGGAATAGGAATATGGGATTAAAATGTCAGGGAAAGGTCAAGGAATCTAAAAATGGGACTAAAACGTCAGGGAAAGGTCAAGGAATCGGAATATGGGATTAAAATGTTAGAGAAAGGTCAAGGAATCTGAAAATGGGACTAAAATATCAGAGAAAGGTCAAGGAATCTGAAAATGGGACTAAAACGTCAGGGAAAGGTCAAGGAATCTGAAAATGGGAAAAAATGTCAGGGAAAAGTCAAGGAATAGGAATATGGGACTAAAATATCAGAGAAAGGTCAAGGAATCTGAAAATGGGACTAAAATGTCAGAGAAAGGTCAAGGAATCTGAAAATGGGACTAAAATGTCAGGGAAAGGTCTGGGAATCTGAAAATGCGACTGAAATGTATGTCAGGGAAAGTTCAAGGAATCTGAAAATGGGACTGAAATGTCAGGGAAAGGTCAAGGAATCTGAAAATGGGACTAAAATGTGAGGGAAAGGTCTGGAAATCTTAAAATGGGACTAAAATGTCAGCGAAAGGTCAAGGAATCGGAATATGGGATTAAAATGTTAGAGAAAGGTCAAGGAATCTGAAAATGGGACTAAAATATCAGAGAAAGATCAAGGAATCTGAAATTGGAACTAAAATATCAGAGAAAGGTCAAGGAATCTGAAAATGGGACTAAAACGTCAGGGAAACTTCAAGGAATCTGAAAATGGGACTAAAATGTCAGGGAAAAGTCAAGGAATAGGAATATGGGATTAAAATGTCAGGGAAAGGTCAAGGAATCTAAAAATGGGACTAAAACGTCAGGGAAAGGTCAAGGAATCGGAATATGGGATTAAAATGTTAGAGAAAGGTCAAGGAATCTGAAAATGGGACTAAAATATCAGAGAAAGGTCAAGGAATCTGAAAATGGGACTAAAATGTCAGGGAAAGGTCAAGGAATCTGAAAATGGGACAAAAATGTCAGGGAAAAGTCAAGGAATAGGAATATGGGACTAAAATATCAGAGAAAGGTCAAGGAATCTGAAAATGGGACTAAAACGTCAGGGAAAGGTCAAGGAATCTGAAAATGGGACTAAAATGTCAGGGAAAAGTCAAGGAATAGGAATATGGGATTAAAATGTCAGGGAAAGGTCAAGGAATCTAAAAATGGGACTAAAATGTCAGCGAAAGATCAAGGAATCTGAAAATTCGACTAAAATGTCAGAGAAAGGTCAAGGAATCTGAAAATGGGACTAAAATGTCAGGGAAAGGTCTGGGAATCTGAAAATGCGACTGAAATGTATGTCAGGGAAAGTTCAAGGAATCTGAATATGGGACTGAAATGTCAGGGAAAGGTCAAGGAATCTGAAAATGGGACTAAAATGTGAGGGAAAGGTCTGGAAATCTGAAAATGCGACTAAAATGTCAGCGAAAGGTCAAGGAATCGGAATATGGGATTAAAATGTTAGAGAAAGGTCAAGGAATCTGAAAATGGGACTAAAATATCAGAGAAAGATCAAGGAATCTGAAATTGGAACTAAAATATCAGAGAAAGGTCAAGGAATCTGAAAATGGGACTAAAACGTCAGGGAAACTTCAAGGAATCTGAAAATGGGACTAAAATGTCAGGGAAAAGTCAAGGAATAGGAATATGGGACTAAAACGCCAGGGAAAGGTCAAGGAATCTGAAAATGGGACTAAAATGTCAGGGAAAAGTCAAGGAATCGGAATATGGGATTAAAATGTTAGAGAAAGGTCAAGGAATCTGAAAATGGGACTAAAATATCAGAGAAAGGTCAAGGAATCTGAAAATGGGACTAAAATGTCAGGGAAAGGTCAAGGAATCTGAAAATGGGACAAAAATGTCAGGGAAAAGTCAAGGAATAGGAATATGGGACTAAAATATCAGAGAAAGGTCAAGGAATCTGAAAATGGGACTAAAACGTCAGGGAAAGGTCAAGGAATCTGAAAATGGGACTAAAATGTCAGGGAAAAGTCAAGGAATAGGAATATGGGATTAAAATGTCAGGGAAAGGTCAAGGAATCTAAAAATGGGACTAAAATGTCAGCGAAAGATCAAGGAATCTGAAAATTCGACTAAAATGTCAGAGAAAGGTCAAGGAATCTGAAAATGGGACTAAAATGTCAGGGAAAGGTCTGGGAATCTGAAAATGCGACTGAAATGTATGTCAGGGAAAGTTCAAGGAATCTGAATATGGGACTGAAATGTCAGGGAAAGGTCAAGGAATCTGAAAATGGGACTAAAATGTGAGGGAAAGGTCTGGAAATCTGAAAATGCGACTAAAATGTCAGTAAATATTTTTTTATACATTTATTAAAATTTAAATTTATCTTTAAAATTTTAATAAGGTAAATGTCCTAAATTCTGTGAATTTTTTAAAGTTTTGGTAAACTGAAGAGTTGGATTTTATCTCAAATATAAGTTGAATGAATTTCATTATCTTCTGATAGAAGTAATATATAAAGTATTTTGTGCTTAAAAAAATCAGGGAAAATCTATAAAAATTGATCAATGAATTTTAATCTCAAAATATTATGAGTAATATAATTTTATTTAATTATTTTAAATTTATTGGCGTATCCCATATTTGTTTATGTTGAAGTACTTTTTAAATTCTTTAATTTACAACGTGTTGCATTTTGTGTGGAGTTATTATTAAAATAGTTAACAAAATAATCAAGGGTTTAAAATAATAAATAGTAGTTAAATACCTAATTAAAATATTTTTAATGAAAATTATTATAAAATGAGTAGAATCCATTTTTAAAATTGTATGTTTGAGCGTATCAATTTGGTTTTGATCTTATTACAGTTCATCTTCTGACGTCATAAGATGAAAAATCCCCATGGATTTAAGTTAAAGGTAATGTTTCTGGGTTGGTATAGTTTACTTTCCTGTCACTGTATAGAGATTTAAAATAATTGTCTGTGTCATATATTTGGAGATTTCAAATAGTGCTTGTGGAAAATCCTTCGAGATTTTCTGTGTGCAAATATTTCGAGATTTCAAACATCGTCTATGGCAAATCCTTCGAGAATTTCTGTGGCAAATATTTCGAGATTTCAAATATCATCTATGGCAAATGTTTAGAGGTTTCAAATAGTGCTTGTGAGAAATATTTCGAGATTTTCTGTGGCAAATGTTTCTAGATTGCAAATAGTGTCTGTGGCAAATGTTTCGAGATTTCAAATAGTGTCTGTGGCAAATGTTTCGAGATTTCAAATAGTGTCTGTGGAAAATGTTTCGAGGTTTCAAAAAGCGTATATGGCAAATGTTTCGAGAATTTCTGTGGCAAATATTTCGAGATTTCAAATATCGTCTATGGCAAATGTTTAGAGGTTTCAAATAGTGCCTGTGAGAAATATTTCGAGATTTTCTGTGGCAAATGTTTCTAGATTGCAAATAGTGTCTGTGGCAAATGTTTCGAGATTTCAAATAGTGTCTGTGGCAAATGTTTCGAGATTTCAAATAGTGTCTGTGGAAAATGTTTCGAGATTTCAAATAGTGTCTGTGGCAAATGTTTCGAGATTTCAAATAGTGTCTGTAGCAAATGTTTCGAGATTTCAAATAGTGTCTGTGGAAAATGTTTCGAGGTTTCAAAAAGCGTATATGGCAAATGTTTCGAGATTTCAAATAGCGTCTATGGCAAATGTTTCGAGTTTCAAATAGCATCTATGGCAAATGTTTCAAGTTTCAAATAGCGTCTATGGCAAATGTTTAGAGATTTTAAATAGTGCTTGTGGAAAATATTTCGAGATTTCAAATAGTGTCTGTGGAAAATGTTTCGAGATTTCAAATAGTGTCTGTGGCAAATGTTTCGAGATTTCAAATAGTGTCTGTAGCAAATGTTTCGAGATTTCAAATAGTGTCTGTGGAAAATGTTTCGAGGTTTCAAAAAGCGTATATGGCAAATGTTTCGAGATTTCAAATAGCGTCTATGGCAAATGTTTCGAGTTTCAAATAGCATCTATGGCAAATGTTTCAAGTTTCAAATAGCGTCTATGGCAAATGTTTAGAGATTTTAAATAGTGCTTGTGGAAAATATTTCGAGATTTTCCGTGGCAAATGTTTCTAGATTTCAAATAGTGTTTGTGGAAAATTTTTCGAGGTTTCAAAAAGCGTATATGGCAAATGTTTCTAGATTTCAAATAGTGTCTGTGGAAAATGTTTCAAGGTTTCAAAAAGCGTATATGGCAAATGTTTCGAGATTTCAAATAGTGTCTGTGGAAAATGTTTCGAGGTTTCAAAAAGCGTATATGGCAAATGTTTCGAGATCTCAAATAGTGTCTGTGGAAAATGTTTCGAGGTTTCAAAAAGCGTATATGGCAAATGTTTCGAGATCTCAAATAGTGTTTGTGGAAAATCCTTGGAAATTTTCTGTGGCAAATGTTTCGAGATTTCAAATAGTGTCTGTGGATACTTTTTCGAGATACTTATGGTAGGACCTACAATTATTCAACTCTAAAATTAAACATTAATTTAACGTAATTTCAAAATTATTTTAGTGTAATACTTTATTTTTATAGAAGATATTTACATACTGTTAAAAACATTGACACTGCATGTTGACCAAAAAATTTGCCTCGTGCGAATTTAGCCGTTGCTTAATTATTGAGCATTAATTTATTCGCACTAAGTGAAACTCAACCAATGCACTGAAAATTATTTTGCGTAATGATTAGATAGGCGTCGAATATTTTTATCATCCAAGGTTAACTGGGCTGAGATTTCGAATCTTTGATGACTGTATCGAAATTGTATCAGTTTTGGTATCGGGTCTTTTTTGCCAACGTTTTTGCAGATACTACCAAATATTGAATCTTCATTGAGTGGCTCAATTTTCAATAAACGCTGGCATTTCAAAAAAATCTATTACGCAACGTCGAATTTAATTAAAAAAAATTATTATTTTTTTCCAAATGGCGGACATTTTTCAAAATTTGAAATATGTACACTAGCTGTTAAAGCAATTACGCAACGTCGAATTTAATTTAAAAAATTATTATTTTTTCAAATTGGCGGAAAGTTTTCTAACCGTAAAATATGTGCACTATTAAAGCAATTACGCAACGTCGAATTTAAACAAAATTACTATTTTTCCAAAATGTAAAATATATGCACTGTTCAAGCAATTACGCAACATCGAATTTAATCAAAATTACTATTTTCCAAAATGTTAAATATATGCACTGTTAAAGCAATTATGCAACGTCGAGTTTAATTAAAAAATTACTATTTTTCTAAAATATAAAATATATGCACTGTTAAAGCAATTATGCAACGTCGAATTTAATTTAAAAATATTATTATTTTTTCAAATTTGCCGAAATTTTCTAAACGTAAAATATGTGCACTGCTAAAGCAATTACGCAACGTCGAATTGAAACAAAATTACTATTTTTCTAAAATGTAAAATACATGCACTGTTAAAGTAATTATGCAACGTCTAATTTAATTTTAAAACATACTGGTTTTTCAAAATGGTGGAAATTTTTTTAAAATGTAAAATATATGCACCGTTAAAGCAATTACGCAATGTCAAATTTAATTTAAAAAAATTATTAATTTTTCAAATTGGCGGAAAATTTTCTAACCGTAAAATATGTGCACTATTAAAGCAATTACACAACGTCTAATTTAATAAAAAAAATACTATTTTTCCAAATTGTTAAAGATGTGCACTGTTAAAGCAATTAATCAACGTCGAATTTAATTAAAATAAATAACTATTTTATAAAAATGGTGGAAAGTTTTCAAAATGCTAAATATATACACTGTTAAAGCAATTACGCAACGTCGCATTTAATTAAAAAAAATACTATTTTTTGAAAATGACGAAAAAATTTCCAAATGTAAAATATGGGCACTATTAAAGGGCCACTAAATTGATTGAAAATCTAACGAATCTTACGGTTTTCGGACTTAATATGGTACGTCACAGTTACATTTTGGTTTAACAAATTTTTCATATTTTTACGCTCGTGCGGAAAAATTACCGCGTTAATTTACTAAAAATCGCCAGTTTTTGGTCCTTGTTTTTGTTACGAATTCGCGAAGAGCAGCATTGCCAAACTACATTGTGCATTTCATTTATTAACTATGAACTTAAAAAACCATATTAATTGGTACACAAATTGGATTTTTTGCACACTTTTTCAAAACGTTAACATTCAATTTGCAAAATTAAAAAAAAACTCAAAAACAATAATTTTTCTAACTTCACCCCATTTTCCAAATGACAAAAATTTTGAGGGCGGGGCTAAAAACGGAAGTTGGTGTAGAAAAATTCGTTAAAATATCGAAGAAGTTAAATTTTGTTTCCTTCAAGCGAAACAATTTTTGTTGGTATGTTTTGCAAACTAGAACACAAGTGGATACAAATATAAACAAACTTTAATTGTTCGAATGTCGGAAATAGTAGAAATTAATAACCCTGGTTGTAGCGCCAACTAGACCATACAGCGACCATATAAATCCAGAAAAAGAACAAAGAAGAAAAGACTCAATGGCCGCCACAATTCTCATTCCAAAACACACCGCGAAAATAGTTAAAATTAGCTAATTAATTTTAAATATGGCGCCAAATACGCAATTAAATCGGCACCTTAATGAACATTTAATTAATAACCAAGTATAATTATGGTTTTTAAGCACTATTAATTAATTCCCATAACGCCTAATGATTTGAATTATCTAATTATAGAAAAGGTCAGAAATTCGCGGAACTCGTAGCAATGCAGAAGGACTGAAAATAGAACTGCTATTCTAGTTGCCGCGCTCCTCACTAGATGGCGACTCTAACGCCAGGGGCTTTGAAAGATTCATTTCCAACTTCAAACTTTGTTTATAAACTGTTATTCGATTGTATTGGACCGAATCTTCGCTTATTTATTGTTGAATATAATTTATACAGTTAATTTGCGAAGTTTAACGGCTACTTTTAGGTTTAAGAAAACTTTTATGGTTAGTTTTAAGGCGCAACTATTTTTCGTGGCTGTGTCCCTCCGCGCCGGTTGAGTGCATTGAACGCGAAAGAGTCAAAAGCATTTACGGACGGGGGGCCGAACAGTCGCTCGCCGTATCCCCGTTTCAGTAAGCCGATTCGGCTTGTGAGCGACGGACGTACCGGCAAATTTTGCGTTCTTTTTCGGGATTGCATTCGTAACATATTTGCGGAAAGACGACTTTTCCCCAAAACTACGAAATTGTTGTGCTGTGCGTGCGTTTCGGATTGTAACTTCCCCAACGAACGAGGATTATATAATTTTGCTACGATAATTTCGCGTCGCTTTCTCCTAGCGCGCCCGTTACCTTTGACCCTGGCAGACGACCTGGCGCTCCTCATGATGGACCAAATCGAAGTGGACAAGTCCTTGTACGACATGGGACTTGCGGAGAGAGATATCAAGGACCTGTGGGCTACGGATTCCTTTGATTCGGTGAGTGTTTGCTCTATTTTTCATCGCGTTGAGGCTCCGTAATTTTTACGTCAAACGTTGTCTTCCGGCCTTATGGAACCTCTCGTTCGACGTTAAGCCTTTGCGCATTAAAAGTGTAGTGTGATATTTTATCAACTCGTTTTTGGACACTTGTTGCTTCGGTATGGGTAGAGCGTTAAGTTTTAATATTGTATTGTGATTATTTCGTGTAGATTTTCGGCAAGTATTCAGGTTTATGCTTTTTTTTTAACCTTAAACTATACTCCCGCTAATCGTGAGATTTTTTAAACAGTAAATGTAAATAGTGTTAGCGTTGGTTACCTCTGACTGTTGTTTTTATTAAAAATCGCCAGAAAATAAGATAAATAATTTATTAGTTTAGGGTCTATGCTCTAACCGAAGGCCATACAAGTCGGCATGTGCCTGATGTTCGATTGCACATGTTTTTCATGTGTTATGAAATGAATTCGTATTCTGAGAGTAGTCATAATAGTGTTGGATTTGTAATAGGTTTCATATAAAGCCATGCTTCTACGAACTTTTCAAAAGTTTTTTATGTAGAAGTTAAGAAAATATAGTTTTATTTCTTTCAAAATCAAAGTGTTATTTTAAAACTAGTTGAGGAAACTTAATTTAAATTCCCTTACAATATAGTTATAACTTTCAAACTAGTTATACAGTTTAATTAAACTAGTCTCTTACACTATATAACTTTCAAACTAGTTAAGGCAGTTTAATTAAACTAATATATTAAGTGTAGTTAAAACTTTAAAAATAGTTCTAAAACTAGGTAAGCGAATTTAATTGTAAAATCAACTTTCAAAATAAATGTCTTTTAAACTAATTAAGTCAAATTTAATTTGAAAATTATCTAATAAAATAATTACAACTTTAAACTAGTAAACCAATTTAATTGTAAAGTTATCTTAGAAAATGTTTTTAAAACTACTTGAGCCAAATTTATTTTGAAAATTATCTAATAAAATAATCAGGGTTAGCTGATTTAAATCAACTTGATTTTAATCACGATCAATTTTTATAAAGTATTTATGAAAAAGAAAAAATTGCTATAATTTATGTTTAAATATAATCTTTCTTGTACTTTCCCCCTAATGTTGCATTGGATTCTACCTGTGGGTGGAGATTCCGCCGAATTTGTTTTGTAAAAGTACCAAAAGAGGTTTTAAAAAATAAAAACTTCTATATGATTATTAGCTTAAATTTAATAAATTCATTATACATATTAGTCTATAAAAATTAAAACATATTTGTTTTAGGTAAAATTATGATACTAAATTATATAAAACTTTGAAATTTTAATTAAAATCGAATAAATAAAAAAAATCAATAAAAATCCGATTTATTTGAATTTTTTTTTTAAAAAATCAAAAAATTGCCAACCCAGAAAATAATTACAACTTTAAATCTAGTTAAAGGCGAAATCAACTTTTTATTAATTCCAATCGATGGAAACTTTTGTGTACTTAACAATAAAAAAACCCGATCTTGAAAGATTTAGTGTTAAATGCTTTTTAAAATATGAACGTCAAAATAATTTATTGAAATCTCCGGGAAATTGTCAATTTCCAGTAAATTTGAAGTGAAATTCTAATCCTTCTCAAAAGTCCTTCGATATTAAATATCAAATATTTGCGTTGGGAAATCAACGTTGTCCTAACTACTCAAAAGCTCTCATATACATATTTCGAAATACCAATTTTATCTGAAGCTGCATTATCGCTTTTAATTATCTTCTTCGGAAATTTTTTCTCCGAAAAGCTGACAAGTTTCACTGGAGAAAAGTGTCTTCGCGAATCAAATGTTATTAAAATTAATAATTTTCCTATCACTAGAAATTTAATAACCGAAAAAATAATATTTAATAAATTCGTTCTCGGAAGCGTGAGGGGGAGCGTTGGCCTCTACTAAAATCATGTCATTTTTTGTCGCTTAAGCGGTCCTATAATTACTGTAATTACCTACTTAAAGGTGAATCCTTCTTGGGGGATGGACTAGGTTTGGAATGCATGTAGGTAAATTTAATACCGTGTTGGCTTGGAAGTTTTGAGTTTAAAAGAGTTTTTATAGATTCTGGGAATTGTTCATTTGGTTAACTGCCTGCTACGTGAGTGTGTAGTTGTTGGAACGGATGTTACGTAGACGATAGGAAATCTATCCGGGTCAAATTGTTAGGTGTTGGTAGGAAAAACGTGTGAAATTTGATCCATTCTAATTTTTAAAAGATTTTCGTGATCATTCATTGGTAGGAAACCTACCAAACTTTATTCATTATGAAAAGGGCCCACGAGGGGGGCCCGTAGCTGTAGGGCCCATCGAAGAAGCTCAAGGGGGGGTGCAAATCAAGATAACTTGGGAGAAGTTTTCAGGGCTCAAGGGGGGGGGGGGTGCAAATTGAAGGGGCCCGCGAGTAAGTTTGCCCCGGGCCCCAGGATACCTCTGCACGGCCCTGTAGTTGGAAAGCTACTATGCAGGTTCGTTCATTGGTAGGATATCTACCGAGATTTATAGATTATAGTTGGAAAGCTACTATGTAGGCTCGTTCATTGGTAGGAAATCTACCAAACTTTATCCATTATAGTTAGAAATTTACTATGTAGGTTCGTTCATTGGTAGCAAATCGACTGAGATTTATGCATTATAGTTGGAAATCTACTATGCAGGATCGTTCAATGGTAGCAAGTCTACCGATATTTAAACTAAATAGTTGGAAAGCTACTATGCAGGATCATTCATTGGTAGAAAATCCACTGAGATTTATACATTTTAGTTAGAAAGCTACTTCGCTGGTTCGTTCATTGGTAGAAAATATACCAGTATTTAACCATTATAGTTGGAAAGCTACCACTCATGGTCATTCATTGGTAGGAAATATACCAGTATTTAACCATTATAGTTGGAAAGCTACCACTCATGGTCATTCATTGGTAGGAAACGTTCTACATTCGATCAATAATTATAATAAACTACCAAAAAAACCGCTGTGAAAACTGTGATCAAATATTGTTTAATAATTAGTATGAAACTACTTTTTTGAGTAATAACCAGTAAACTGCTACATTTAATCAAATATCGACTTTTAATTAGTAGTAAAACTAATTCTTTCGGTCAAACTACCACCGTTAGTAGAAAACTTCTAAATTAGAGTAGTTATTGGTGAAAAAAAAGTACCACATTGGGTTATACGTTATTTGAAGAAAACTATACCACTTGGAGTTGATTGAAGCTAAGTTTCCCTACCAGCAGAATCAAATATTTGAACATTCAGCTTTTTGTAAAGGAAAAAAAAATTAAATTCAGTGTCTTTAAAGCAAAAAAAACATTGCATTTTGCTACCAGCGAATCCGGGTAAGAAGTTTACCTAAAACAGCTACAATTATGCGTGTGATAAAAACTTGAAATTTGCATACAAAATTTATTTTCAAAGTAAACATCCCGATACGTTATCTATAAGTATAAAACAGTGTTTCAATAATCTGGCAATTCAGGCTTAAGATTCGTTCAGACTGTGTTGTCAGTATCGTATTCACCTCGCTTGGAAAGGAACCCATAGAAATAAAATAGTTTGGCAAACTTACGGAGAGTTTCTTAAGTCGAAGGATTATTAATGATCCTGTTATGTCTGCATTGTGTAAGAACCGCCCTAGAACTTTGTGATTATTACAACAGGAGAACATTGCTACGATTTTCTGTACCTGCTTTTAAATAAATAATTTTTAAAATATCGTTTTTCAAGATTTTACAAAAAACAATTTCTAACTTTTTATACCTGAAATCATTAAACTACCGAAGGCGGGGCTAACTAAAGTTTAAAACAAATGTATTTCAGGGCTCCCACCAGGTCCCTAAATTGCCTAAAAGCCCCTACTTTTTTTCGAGGTCCCTAAACAACTATAAAATCGGGATTTGGTCACTAAATCAATCACCCTATTTCTAATAGATTTGGTGAAAAGTACCATCGGCTTAAAATATTTCGCAGAAAAACGAAACAAAACGGATTTAATGTGATAGAATTATTACCAAAAATTTATAGTCATTTTTGTGATCGATAAAAAATTTTTTAGAAATTAAAACTAAGTAATTTTTGTGATAAAACATTTTTAAAAATTAAAACGAAGTCAGTTTTAAAAATTTGCTGCTTTTAAAAGTTTAAATAAAGATCTTATTTTGGTTTATTAAAATGGTCCCTATTTGGTTCCTACTTTAAAATATTTGGTTCCTATTTCAACCTATTTCTAGCCAGAAGAATCCCCTATTTCCCTATTTTGTTTTTGAGATTTTGGTGGGAGCCCTGGTATTTAAATCAGATATTCTTGGGTTCAAGTGTAATTGATTTAGCGAATATCTAGTTAACTGGTGCTCTATAGTCCGACTTTTAAAATGTTAAATATTTAGGGAAAAATTAAGAATTATTGTTAAATTGTTTGTTTTTAATGAAAGGTGTCTTTAATATTTTTATCCTCGCTTTAAAATATGTCTCCATCTATCAGACTGTTTTTAAAATTATTATATTTCATAATTATTATTGTATTTTAGAACATGGTTTCCACTAGTAATTTAAATTTATCTTGACAATTTTATGAAAGGGATGTAGTTGTAATTGATAGAAAGAAAATATTATTCAGTTGAAAGTGAGGAAATTTGAACCTGAAAATAACTTGGCAACCCTGTAAATTATGTCCGTTTTAATAATTCAAATTTGCACCTTACTACCAAACCTGGAAAATCCAAAAAATGCTCAGTCGAAACTGAGGAAATTTGAACCTGAAAATAACTTGGCCATCCTGTAAATTATGTCCGTTTAAAAATTAAAATATGTGCCCTACTACCCACTCTTAATGAGCCGTTACGAATATTACCCCCGCAATATTTCGGGGATTATGTCGTGAAAAATACCCCCCCCCCAATAAACCCCCCCCCCCCCCCCCAAGAGCCGAGATAATTCCAACCATATGTTTGTCTCGGCTGCATTGCATCATGTTGGATGCTTTCCCGAAAGGCCAAACAACGTCACGTAGGCGGAAAATGACGTCATGGCCGTTAAGGCGATGGGGGGAGGTGGCCGAAACGACGGTAGCGCCACGCGTGGGTGGGACCCGCGTAACCGATCGGTTTGACCGTTTGATTGTGGGCGGCTATAAATAACCCCTTTTCCCCGCCACTCGGGTATCGAAGGCTAATATTATGATGCTATTTTTAGCCCCGCGTGGGTGTGTTGGTCCCTTGTTGTCGATAGTCCGTGGGTAGTCTGAGGTCGAGAGTTACTTGGTAGTGAGGATAAAGGTAAGGGTTGTGGTTAATCCTACTTATAAAGGTTATCGTATGAGCCATGGTCTAAGGCTATAATTAACGTTTTAATGTGGCGTGTTTTGTGGACTGATGTGTTTGTTCCGTCCGCTGTAATTGTTTTAATTAGAAACTGTATAAATTTGTTTGGGTAAGAGTCTATTTAGTGGGTGGATCCTGTTGATGGGCATCGTAGCGCACCCTGGTGCTACTGATTTTACGGTTTCAGGGTAACCGGTTTGTAGGGTTGTTGATTTCTTTAAAAAAAATAAAAAACATTAGTTTATTTGATTTAAATATGTATGGATTTTTTAACATTTGAATTGATTAATTAATTAACAAATTAATTCGTTTTTAACTGAATTGTTATTGTTACAGACACTAGTTTTCGATATTTTCATAAATGTAGGTGATTTAAATCGATGATTCAAAAATCGTTCCATGTAAATTACTTATTTAAATAAAATTGGTTTTACTTATTTAAATCAAATTAGTCTTACTTGTTTAAATCAAATTGGTTGTACTTATTTAAATCAAATTGGTTGTACTTATTTAAATCAAATGGGATTTACTTGATTAAATCAAATTAGTCTTACTTGTTTAAATCAAATTGGTTTTACTTGCTTAAATCAAATTGGATTTACTTGCTTAAATCAAATTGGTTTTACTTATTTAAATCAAGTGGGATTTACTTGCTTAAATCAAATTGGATTTACTTGCTTAAATCAAATTGGTTTTACTTGCTTAAATCAAATTGGATTTACTTGCTTAAATCAAATTGGTTTTACTTATTTAAATCAAATGGGATTTACTTGCTTAAATCAAATTGGTTTTACTTGCTTAAATCAAATTGGTTTTACTTGCTTAAATCAAATTGGATTTACTTGCTTAAATCAAATTGGTTTTACTTGCTTAAATCAAATTGGATTTACTTGCTTAAATCAAATTGGTTTTACTTATTTAAATCAAATGGGATTTACTTGCTTAAATCAAATTGGATTTACTTGCTTAAATCAAATTAGTCTTACTTGTTTAAATCAAATTGGTTTTACTTGTTTAAATAAAATTGGTTTTACTTGTTTAAATAAAATTGGTTTTATTTATTTAAATCAAATTAGTCTTACTTGTTTAAATCAAATTGGTTTTACTTATTTAAATCAAATTAGTTTGGTAAAATATTTCGTATTTAACATTTATACATTAAAGAAATATTGCCAAAATTGGCCACGGCTGGCGCTTAAAGCTTTTTTGAGTAACGATGAAACAATCGATAAGTAACTAGCTTGTTGCGTTTTAGCAGTGAAGTTTCGCTTTGTCTAGGCTATACCTTAGACTTGCGATAAATTACTTAACATTGAAAAATATAAATTATTTATCATTTTATTGTTTTACTAAATTAGTTATCAGTTTGTAGATTAGCTCCATTATTTTTCGTAGCTTTACTAAATTTATTTATAAATTTATCGCTTATTTATTTTTTTTTATCAATTTATTGGTGAGATAATGTTTTTACCAATTCATCGATTAGATTAATGTTTTTACCAATTCATCGATTAGATTAATGTTTTTACCAATTCATCGATTAGATTAATGTTTTTACCAATTCATCGATTAGATTAATGTTTTTACCAATTCATCGATTACTTTAATTTTTTTCTTAATTCATCGAAAATAATTTTTAATCAATTTATCGATTATATTACATTTTTTAATCAATTTATCGATTATATTACATTTTTTATCAATTTATCGATTATATTACATTTTTATCGATTGATCGATTGTATTTATCAACTTATCGATTAGATAAATGATTTATCAACTTATCGATGAGATAAATGATTTATCAACTTATCGATGAGATAAATGATTTATCAACTTATCGATTAGATAAATGATTTATCAACTTATCGATGAGATAAATGATTTATCAACTTATCGATGAGATAAATGATTTATCAACTTATCGATTAGATAAATGATTTATCAACTTATCGATGAGATAAATGATTTATCAACTTATCGATTAGATAAATGATTTATCAACTTATCGATTAGATAAATGATTTATCAACTTATCGATTAGATAAATGATTTATCAACTTATCGATGAGATAAATGATTTATCAACTTATCGATTAGCTGTATTTAGTGTTTCGCTAAATTTATCAACTTATCGCTTAGCTAATTACTTTATTTATCAATTTATCGTTAGCTAACCCAACCTGTTAAGCCTGGTTTTCATTGGCGGTTTTTGGGCGAAAAAGCCCGGCGTCGACGGAAAATGGGCGAAAATTTCCGTCGACGCCGGGCGGAAATTCCGTCGGTTTTCGGTTTTGTGTGGCGATTTTCATTTCTATTTTTTTCGCTCAGTTGGGCGATTTCGCTCTTTTTCAACCAATCAAAAACCATTTTCGAAAGGTGACTGTGACGTCAGGGGGATGGTTAATTTCCCGCTTCTCGCATCCGGAACTCGGCCACGTGCTTTTCTGTGAATTTTGGAACGTGTTTTTTTGATACCCTTGTTGCCTTCTTTTCCAGTATGTTTCTTTCACACAAACCGATCTTTCATAACTCAAATTTCTTTGAACACGATAGATCATGTAAAATAACATTAAATTTAAAATGCTTACACGAGCTTTAATCAATAGTTCACTATTATGATCAAATAAATCATCCATTTTTAGGCCTAGGCTTAAATCTCCACTATCAGACGAAAACCGACGAACTCGCTGCCAGAAAGAAATCGCTTTATTTCCGCCCTAAAAAAACGCCAAGTGAAAATGCTTAAACGCCGACAGTGAGCGAAACGTCGAAAACCATATCGCCGACGTCAAACTTTCTGTCGGTGATTTTCCGCCAAGTGAAAACCAGGCTTTAGCGTTTCTCAATTATACGCAAATTAAGCGATACACGCTCATCTAATTTTTTATTACGAAAAACGTTTTCTACAGGGAAAGAAATCGATCGCTTTTAAAAAAGCCACATTCCATTATATTTTGTAGAAACGCATCAATTTTAGTCCGTGTCACGTGGTCGTTATTTTTCTCCAGAACGCCATGTGATGCACCAATGAGCAGGCATTGACATTTCGCCGATGACGTCATAGGCGAGACGCCCCCCCTGGCGATGACGATAGGAAATAGCGCGAGATGTTTTCAAAAGGCAGACTTTTCGGAATTTTACAACCTCGAGGGCTTCACATTTTTTTGTCAGGGGGGGGGGGGTGATTAAAGTTTACCTGGTTTTTGGGTACGATTCCGGGAAGGTGAATCGCTTTTTTTATTCTTTTTAATAAGTGGTGAGTTTTATAACTGTAGGTTTGTATAATTGGGGCTTTGGAAGTTAAGACACTAATTGGGTAAATTGCCAATTTAAAATTAGCCGCTTCTACTTACCGAGAATCGTTTGTAATTCGGTTTTTTTAAAGGGTTCGTACAGAACCTGGATAACCTGGAAAACCTGGATATGACAGGAATCTGGAAAATGGAGTAAAAATGTTAGGGATTTAAATAATTTCGTAGAAAGTCAGGGATAAGTCGGGGATTTTAGTTAGTCAACCAAACCACACATTCACAAAGAATTTTTGACCTAAAATAATGAAAACAATGTCCAAAAATATAACCTAAAAGGTCAGGAATATTGGCAAAAATTGGTCAGGGATAACCTGGAAAAGTCAGGGATTTTAGATCAGAAATTTTCGTACGAAACCTGTTTTAAAGGTTATGTTTTCTTAGTTTTCCATATAAATTTACTGGTGTAGTAGGAGTTTGGAAAATTATAAAATAAGTGAAAATTTAAATTTGATTTTATAATTTTTAATTTTCAAAAGTATGGTGATACGTATAATATACGTAAAATATTTGGTTTTAAAGTGGTTTATTTGGGATTTTAAAACTTTAGATTTTCCCCCTGTTTTGGGGTTAGTTTTTTGGTATACCCATTTACACGAAATTGATAATTTTAATTAATTAATATTAAAATTATATGTAATCAGCAGCTTATGTATATTTCTCCCCAATAAAGCTTAGTTTTCTCCCCCACTTCTTGGTCTCTTTACTTGTTCGCGTTTTTACTCCTCACTCTCTAGACCATTGGTGGTTTTCGTGTTTTTGCTCTAGCTTATGTATAAGGTAATAGTTTTAAATATTATAACTTTATTACGTTATTAAAGTAGTTATATTTTATTTTTAATTATTTTTAGTATTTTAATTATTAAAATAAACGAAATCCTTAATAATTTATTAGTTGATAATTTTCATGACGCATTTTTGTAATATTAATTACTACGACCAAAACGTTATCTGTGACAAACCACCCAAAAACACCACGTTTTTTTTATTAATATTTAACAACGAAATGGAACCAAATGACTTGTTTAATGTGCATATCAACACTACAGAATTACATTCAAGGATTAATAAAAAATGTAAATATTTCAAGTGGTATTTACACGAGAAAATATAAATTTTGTCGCTGAATTTGGATGTTCCTTTTGAATTAAACTAACGTTATTTAACTGAATAATAAAATTGTTTTTAAAATATTTAAAATCAAAATTATATTAAATAACGATAAATATCATTCAATCTGATATAAATGACTATACAATAAAATACATAATTCATATAAATATCGAAATATCGGATGGCTGTCTTGTGAAATTCGACTTTTGAAAACTCGTCCCAATACCATTTCGCGGATGCCAGCTAAAAATAGACGATTTATCTTATCTATGCGTCGACAATCGATTAAGCATCGTGAGCTGTCTCCCTTTGGCCAACTAAAAACGGCAACAATTTATTTTAAGGCCGTAAATCATCGGCAGTTTCACGGTCTGCGTAGTTTAACCTGTCTATTAACTAGAAGCAGAATCCACCTCCGACTGAACATTTTTTATATCTTTTTACGCTTGATTTGATATCACAATATCGTTCCAAATATTTCAATGTTTCAAACTGGGTTTATGGATTGCGGATAATTCTGACTGTTCGATTTAAAAATCTACAGATTATTTTTAGACTGGTGATTTTTACATTGAACAATTAATAGCAAAAATGTGTTTCATCGTTTATAGTTTCGTGATTTTATGCATTTTAAATTTTAGTCATCATTTTACCAGCTTTAAGAGAGCTTTCAGTTAAAATTTGGATTCAATTTAAATTAAAATGATTTTAAAATGCCATTAGCGTAATGTATGTTGATGATCTACCTTTAAAAATATTTATTTAAATACTCTTAATTTTATTTATTGTAAGCTATAATAATGAAAACAAATCGTTTAATTATTTCAGATTTATTGTTTACTGTAATATTTTAGTTCCCTTGGAAAGATATAGTTTTGAAGGATTAAAAGAGTTTTAATTCGTTTAATTTAAGAATTTTAATTCGTTTAATTTAAGAATTTTAATTCGTTTAATTTAAGAATTTTAATTCGTTTAATTTAAGAGTTTTAATTCGTTTAATTTAAGAATTTTAATTCGTTTAATTTAAGAGTTTTAATTCGTTTAATTTAAGAATTTTAATTCGTTTAATTTAAGAATTTTAATTCGTTTAATTTAAGAGTTTTAATTCGTTTAATTTAAGAGTTTTAATTCGTTTAATTTAAGAATTTTAATTCGTTTAATTTAAGAGTTTTAATTCGTTTAATTTAAGAATTTTAATTCGTTTAATTTAAGAGTTTTAATTCGTTTAATTTAAGAATTTTAATTCGTTTAATTTAAGAATTTTAATTCGTTTAATTTAAGAATTTTAATTCGTTTAATTTAAGAGTTTTAATTCGTTTAATTTAAGAATTTTAATTCGTTTAATTTAAGAATTTTAATTCGTTTAATTTAAGAGTTTTAATTCGTTTAATTTAAGAGTTTTAATTCGTTTAATTTAAGAGTTTTAATTCGTTTAATTTAAGAATTTTAATTCGTTTAATTTAAGAATTTTAATTCGTTTAATTTAAGAATTTTAATTCGTTTAATTTAAGAGTTTTAATTCGTTTAATTTAAGAGTTTTAATTCGTTTAATTTAAGAATTTTAATTCGTTTAATTTAAGAATTTTAATTCGTTTAATTTGAGAATTTTAATTCTTAAGATATCTATCACTAAAAATTCATAAACAATCCTTAGGAATAGAGATTACAAAATTTTCTGTTTAAATGCCAGACGTCGACAGCTTAACCTCTCTAGAATAAAATCAAAAACCGCCAAAATTTCAAAAAAAAACTAGGAATAACGAATTAAATAACCGCTTAAACTAAAACTTAAAAACTTCGAAATTCTTTCCCATTACGTACAAGACATCATTTTATTGGAAGCATTGTTCCACCGAAATAATTGTCCTTTTGTTCAGCACGTACCTAAACCAAGAATTTATTCAATTTAACTGAGAATAAGTGACCACGACTAATAGCCTTTAGGCATCACGAGACATTCTTCGCCTGCACGTAATAAATTCTTGCAGAAAATAATTTGCATAATATCTTATTTACTTTAAAGGAACGTATTGTGTTTTTGATATGGCTATCATCCACTCTTATTATTTTTTTATTTTTTTTGCAATTGACCGGTTGACCTGTTTCGACGATGAGCTTAAAATTTGTATTCCTTATTTTCCCAAAGGTTAAATGATGAAACGTCGAGTGGTGGTATACGGTAATTTACCTAAATACAAATTGGCAGGTTTTGTTGTATAGCTTAGATCGTATCGCGTGAAAAAAAACGTCCCGTGAATCATCGATATTTTGGTGTTATCTTTGGGGATTTTCCAAGAAAGGTTGAAATCAAGTGGATTCACAGATTATCATTTATTTTGCCCTATAAAATTCTCATGAATAGGGACTTGGCAGTGCTACGTCACAGTTTTTTTCAATAGTTTTTATATGACAACAATGGCAGCCATGGCCAAAGCTACGGAGTGCCAAGTCTCTATTGCTAATTTTAGTTCGGTCCAAGAAAATATCTATTGTTATTCACTTAATTTCGTACAGCAGTTTATACACGTAACTCCTACTCTATGAAAACATCGATGCCACAATGTGGTTCCAATTTTGCCACAATGTGGTTCCAATTTTGCCACAATGTGGTTCCAATTTTGCCACAATGTGGTTCCAATTTTGCCACAATGTGGCTCCTATTTTACGAAAATGTGGCTCCTATTTTACAAAAAGTTGGTTCATATTCTACAGAAATATGGTTCATATTCTACAGCAATATGGTTCATATTTTACAAAATTATGGTTTCTATTTTACAAAATTATTTATTCTATTTTAAAAAATTATGGTTTATTTAACAAAAATTGTGTTCCTATTTTACAAAAATTGTGTTCCTATTTTACAAAAATATGGTTTATATTTTACAAAAATATGGTTTATATTTTACAAAAATATGGTTTATATTTTACAAAAATATGGTTTGTTTTACAAAAATATGGTTTGTTTTACAAAAATATGGTTTGTTTTACAAAAATATGGTTTGTTTTACAAAAATATGGTTTGTTTTACAAAAATATGGTTTATATTTTACAAAAATATCGTTCCAATTTTGTTCCTATTTTACATAAATTTGAAAGAATTATTTTTCAGAATTCGGTGTTAAGCGCCGACAATCCGTGTAATTTAAAATCGAGAGTGGCCAACTTAGCGCAGTGTAGCGAGCCACCCGTGGCTAAGCCTTGTCTGTATTTAATTATAGTGGTAAAACCCAGAAAACACGTGGTGTCGATAGGCTTACATTTTCACGCGGAGGAGCGCTTTATTTCATTCTCTTCGCAGACAGATTTGGGTCAAACTTCTCAAGGTTAGGCTCGCCTTAGGTGGGTTATTTGCTTGATTAATTACACAGGTGTGTGACGGAGAGGCAAGAATTTGGACCCCTTTTTTTCTTGTTTTATTTCTTTTAAAAAGACGGCCCGATCTGAGAAGAGAAGGGGGGGGGGGTGGGGTTACTATTAAAATTATCGGAATTTTATTTATATTTTCTGGTTTTTGGTATTTCAGACTTGTCTAGGTTTTGGAAACCGGAGGACCTAATTTATTCCCCGGCATTCTACCTATCGAGGTAGACTTCAATTAATGTGGTTCTGCAGTTGCTTTTACAATCCCGTTCGAAACATTTTTTAAAATATCACAGATTGAGAAAATTTATCATTTAGATTTTAGGATTTTAGGTTTTAGAATTTTAGAATTTTACTTTTCAAGGTTTGTCTTTTTGGGATTTTCTAACTTTATTTTAATTTTGAAATCTTCATTGGGGATTTTGGTAGTTTTATTTGAGATTTTGGTAGCTTTGAGATTTTGGTAGCTTTATTTGAGATTTTGGTAGCTTTATTTGAGATTTTACTAGCTTTATTTGAGATTTTACTAGCTTCATTCGAGATTTTTTGTAGGCTTTTTAGATTTTTGTAGGTTTTAAAGTTTTTGTATCTTTATTTTAGATTTGTTTGATAGCTTTTTTAGATTATTTGTAGATTTTTATTTTTTGGTAGCTTTATTCGAGATTTGTTTGATAGCTTTTTTAGATTATTTGTAGAATTTTCTTTTTTGGTAGCTTTATTCGACATTGTTAGTAGCTTCTTTCGAGATTTTTGCGTAGCTTCTTTCGAGATTTTTGCGTAGCTTCTTTCTAGATTTTTGCGTAGCTTCTTTCTAGATTTTTGCGTAGCTTCTTTCTAGATTTTTGCGTAGCTTCTTTCTAGATTTTTGCGTAGCTTCTTTCTAGATTTTTGCGTAGCTTCTTTCTAGATTTTTGCGTAGCTTCTTTCTAGATTTTTGCGTAGCTTCTGTCTAGATTTTTGCGTAGCTTCTTTCTAGATTTTTGCGTAGCTTCTTTCTAGATTTTTGCGTAGCTTCTTTCTAGATTTTTGCGTAGCTTCTTTTGATATTTTTGCGTAGCTTCTTTCTAGATTTTTGCGTAGCTTCTTTCGAGATTTTTGCGTAGCTTCTTTCGAGATTTTTGCGTAGCTTCTTTCGAGATTTTTGCGTAGCTTGATTCGAGATTTTTGCGTAGCTTCTTTCGAGATTTTTGCGTAGCTTCTTTCGAGGTTTTTGCGTAGCTTCTTTCGAGGTTTTTGCGTAGCTTCTTTCGAGGTTTTTGCGTAGCTTCTTTCGAGATTTTTAACTTAATTTAATGCGTTTATGTAACGTAGTATAAATAAAACCGTAGCAAATATCGCGTACGTTCTTTGACATTTTCCCGTCCGTAACGCAATATCGATACGAGCCTAACGGTTTATGATTTTTCCCCATTAAATGGTATTTCGCAACCCATTGACACAATTTGAATGAACTTCGTGCGACAAAAAAATATCAGAACTTCATTCATTGACGTGGAGCATTTAAAAACTTATAATCTTTTGAGCGCGCGCACGTCACAACTACGCGCAACTTCATTGTTAATGATTTGAGGGAAAACATCTGTTAAACCACAAAATAAACCCCTACCATTTCAAATCTTCAGCTAAACAAATACAGTGGTACACCTGTTTAATTGTGTGTCCTTAGTTATTTCGTGAATTCGACCCATTGCCACTATCACCACGTTGAATGTACGCGCGCATTTTGATTTAATCTTATGAAATATTTCAAATAGTTTTTACCAAATTTATTGGTTTTTTTAATCTTTTATTTCGTTTTAGGTTAGTTAAACACCCGTACTACCTAAACCTTATATGAACTTGATATCTGTTTTAAACATTTTAGATAATTTTTTTTTCTGTTTCTAGAGAATGATTATTTCTAGTCGGTAGTCTATTTTAGAATATTATTTCTAGTCGGTAACCTATTTTAGAATATTATTTCTAGTCGGTAGTCTATTTTAGAATATTATTTCTAGTCGGTAGTCTATTTTAGAATATTATTTCTAGTCGGTAGTCTATTTTAGAATATTATTTCTAGTCGGTAACCTATTTTAGAATATTATTTCTAGTCGGTAGTCTATTTTAGAATATTATTTCTAGTCGGTAGTCTATTTTAGAATATTATTTCTAGTCGGTAGTCTATTTTAGAAAAAGATTTTCATCTGTGTCCATATTAGAATAATATTTTAGTCTGTAGTCTATATTAGAATAATATTTTAGTTTGTAGTCTATATTAGAATAATATTTTAGTTTGTAGTCTATATTAGAATAATATTTTAGTCTGTAGTCTATATTAGAATAATATTTTAGTCTGTAGTCTATATTAGAAGAATAGTCTATAGTCTATATTAGAATAATATTTTAGTCTGTAGTCTATATTAGAATAATATTTTAGTCTGTAGTCTATATTAGAATAATAATTTAGTCTGTGGTCTATACTATAACATTATTTCTACTCGGTAGTCTTTTTTAGAATGTTATTTTTAGTCTTGTAGTCTATTTTAGAATGTTATTTTTAAGCTAATCGATTTTAGAATGTTATTTTTAGCCTAATCGATTTTAGAATGTTATTTTTAGCCTAATCGATTTTAGAATGTTATTTTTAGCCTAATCGATTTTAGAATGTTATTTTTAGCCTAATCGATTTTAGAATGTTATTTTTAGCCTAATCGATTTTAGAACGATAATTTTAATCTAGTCAATTTTAGAACGATAATTTTAATCTAGTCAATTTTAGAACGATAATCTTAGCCTACTTGATTTAGGTACGATAATTTTAGCCTAGTCAATATTTTTTAATGTTAATAGATTTTAAAACAATATTGAAATACATTCAAAATTTTTGCTTAAAGTTTAGTTTCCTAACATAAGTTTCAATAAATTTGAAGTGACGCTTACTGCTAATTACACTAATAATATTCTAATTGCACTCCCAAATCCGTAACATTTTAATTTTGTAAAGATGACAAAAAATTAGAGTAGAAGATTACATTAGAACTCTGCTTAGATCCGTGAAAAAATGAGGTCAATCTGACTTTCCTTTTAGCCTAACGCGTCAGGATAACTTCGCGATGCAATTAACTCTATAGCGCTCTTACGAAATTAGTTGTAACGTTGCCAAGCTAGTCTGTCACAACCCTTCCTTTTTAGATGCATCTAAAAATTCCTTTTGCAGCAAAAGTGGGCCGACTTTTTTTTATAAATTCATTCTTAGATTTTAAAGATATAAAAAGTAATTAAAACTCGTGACTGACTATGCTGACTCATTTTACAAATAGTTTAAATAGTGATACAAGGTTTAGGACGTATTTGTTATTTAATCCCAAAAAATGGTATTTTTATTCCTGCATCAAAGCATTACACATAATCTTTTTTTAAATTGGTAATATTATTTTTACATACCAGATTTTCCTGTAATCAAATTAGTACAGACCAAACTTGTTTTTTTAAGTTTAATTTATTATCGAGGTTAAGGGTTAGAAGGTTAATCAATAAATTAGTTTGACGTTAAGCTTTTTATTTTCGATTTGTGGTTGGAAGTTTGCAATCTTTTTCGACGCGTTTTAAACGTTATATTTGAAAAAAATTGTATAATTTTTATTTTTAGAATATTATAAATATATTATATTTTTAGAATATTATAAATATATTATATTTTTAGAATATTATAAATATATTATATTTTTAGAATATTATAAATTTATTATATTTTTAGAATATTATAAATATATTATATAAATATAGTATATTGAATATAAATATAGTATATTGAATATAAATATAGTATATTGAATATAAATATAGTATATTGAATATAAATATAGTATATTGAATATAAATATAGTATATTGAATATAAATATAGTATATTGAATATAAATATAGTATATTGAATATAAATATAGTATATTGAATATAAATATAGTATATTGAATATAAATATAGTATATTGAATATAAATATAGTATATTGAATATAAATATAGTATATTGAATATAAATATAGTATATTGAATATAAATATAGTATATTGAATATAAATATAGTATATTGAATATAAATATAGTATATTGAATATAAATATAGTATATTGAATATAAATATAGTATATTGAATATAAATATAGTATATTGAATATAAATATAGTATATTGAATATAAATATAGTATATTGAATATAAATATAGTATATTGAATATAAATATAGTATATTGAATATAAATATAGTATATTGAATATAAATATAGTATATTGAATATAAATATAGTATATTGAATATAAATATAGTATATTGAATATAAATATAGTATATTGAATATAAATATAGTATATTGAATATAAATATAGTATATTGAATATAAATATAGTATATTGAATATAAATATAGTATATTGAATATAAATATAGTATATTGAATATAAATATAGTATATTGAATATAAATATAGTATATTGAATATAAATATAGTATATTGAATATAAATATAGTATATTGAATATAAATATAGTTTATTGTATATAAATATAGTTTATTGTATATAAATATAGTATATTGAATATAAATATAGTTTATTGTATATAAATATAGTTTATTGTATATAAATATAGTATATTGTATATAAATATTATATTTATATGTAATTTTATATATCCTGCATTTTTAGTCTCTAAATTGGATCGTTGTTGAGATTTTGGGTAAGGGTGATGTGTTTATTTACACCGAATATCCACTACGTATAATTTTTCTAATCAGCTTCATTTTGGTATTATGTACAACTATTTTAAGCTACTCTTAACCCATAAATTGGATTGTGGTTGAGCTTGTGGGTACTTTTGACGACCCAAATTAACGTTATATTATGTCATAGTATGTCGCTAATCGCAACTACTATTTGTGGTGGTAATCTACACATGGTAGTAAAATCTATAAATTGAATCGTTGTTTGGGTTATGTGTATTTTCAAGGAAAGTTTTACATTATACACCATGTTTCATCTACATATAAATTAGAACTTCTTTTAAATACACCGTATTCAAACAACGATTAATACAATAATTTTTAACCAATTATTACCAATAATTTATTTAGGGGAGTGGTAATATCGATTCGTTATCCTGAGAAACGTAAAAGATATAAACATTTATAACATTGTGAAGGAATTATCACCTGTTACGCTGATAATAGTTGGGATTATCGTGAATAATGTGGGTCAAGGATTATCCTTAATCCCTAATCCGTAATCTATATCCGTAATAATATTTTTCCTTAGATAAAAATTCTAAGAATATAATAACTTATTATTTTTGAAGAAAAACCTTGGAGCGATGTTAGAGGGAAATATTTTGAATAACAATTCCTACTTACTCGATAGCGTTGACGAAGGCAGAAGTGAGGGAAAGTATACGGCGTAGAGTTAACTTCTACCCTGCCTCTGTCAGTATTGCTTCGTTATCATCGAGTCTAGAATATTTTGAGGTGTTAGCCAGAAAAGTTGATGATGCTTTCGTAAGAAATAATATTTGGCCATTTTTCAAGTTTATTCTGATTATATCTAAATGTGATATGATGGTTTAATAAGAATTGTGGTTGCGTTAAGTTTTTCAATGTTTTCAGAAATGAAGTTTAAATGTCAACCCAATTACCAAATCACGTACACTTAACATGAATATCAACAAGAAATCTTAATTCTCAGTATATCAAGGAATTGCAAATTAACCGTCAAATTTATAGAAAATACGCAGAGAATTAAGTTTTAATTTGTAAATCTTTTTCTCTTTAGTCTTAAAGGAAAACTAACATTTAAACCTATGATTATTTCACGTTGGCAACGCATTATTTACAGATTCGTGTAAAATTGTGACGGTACCATCATAGCTAATCAATCACAAAAGATATTAAAGTGTGTTTACCACGTATTAATTATTAAAGTTTACAAGGACAATGTCGATTGAAATATTTTCTCCAGATTCTTATTAGTTAAGCGTTCTTACATAAAAAAAATTATTTAAATAATTAAGTTAAAACTATAAAATGCCTAAAACTGTATTTAAATTATTACGTGAAATTAAATTTTCTTTTAAATGGTAAATTAAAGCAATAATGAACCGAAATATTTTGACTTAAACTAAAATGTTACATTTTAAAGAATATCAACATTTTCAGTGAAAATCTTCGTACCTGAAATAAACTTTTTGAACATAATATGCTGACTAAGAATGTCCTGCAGATCGTGGAACAATTTTGCCCGCTTAATGAGTTATTTATTATTAAATAGTATGTAAAACAAGTCTTGTTTTGAGTTCTTAGAACAATGGTCTGTATCCGAGCCAGGGGTGTAAATTTATTGTGTCTCGAAAATTCTTGTTGCTCTGTCGAATGGGCGGCTCCCCGATATAATTTAAAAATTCTTGCAACCCCATTTAAGCTCTTTTTTTTAAATAATTTTATTTAAATCACGATGTGTTTTTTTTTGACTTCGTCATGACGATGTTTTAAAATTAAAACGACGACCCAAGGTCGTTCAAGGACGTACAAGGACTGCTGGTTACTTCACCTTATCGGAATACCGTTAAGATTAAAGGCGCGGTTGGCGTAATTAACGCTGTTAACATACATCGCTTCATTGTGTCGGTTTAATATTGATTTGGTTGCGGAGTTTTGACAGTACGTGGAATGGCGCTACGAAATGGGAGATTAAAGTTTTTGGTTTTACTAGATTTAATTGACGTTTCGATAGGGACAGTTTGGCAGTCTTTTTGTATTGGTATAACGTTATTGGTCGAGTGTATCTTGACAGTGTGTTTGATCGTAGTTGCAATAAAATAAAGAATTATTTAAATTACTAGCTTAACTGACCAAACCCTATGTATAATTATTTCAGTAGGAGTTTAAAAATTCGGCTTTTCGATTTTGTTTTCTGAAAGACCTGCCAGAAGGTCGATATTTTGTCTATAGCTAAAGTAAGCTACATCAATATTGTTTATTTCAAAACATAACAGTATTTTAAGTGCTTTATTTACACAATCAAGAGAATATCGTGATATCAGTGTATATAAGGGTTTGTTTAAAAAACTTACCTGTAAATGTGGAAGGTTTCATACGCACTATAGAATTACAGATTTGCCAGATAAGTGAATCTCCTGTGTAAATTTCTGTGCGTAGTCTGGAATTTTAACTGACAACTGACTGAACTACTTCACACGAGAAGATCAAATTCTTTGAAAAAACAAACAAATGTAATAAAACCATATATTTTTCTTGAAGTGAAATTTTACACAGACAAGTTGAGACAACGCAATATAATTTTACATATTTTCGTTTCCGTAACCACAAGCTATTGTTAGATTAGAATCCGTTATTTTATAAGTCTTTAAGTTTTAAGTTTTTAATATTGAGGGGGCACTGATATTGACGCAATATAAAGGGTTATCTTTACTGCCAAGTTATAAACGTTTAGGGCTTAATACATCGTTGATTTAACCCGTCTAAGTTGACGTTGAGTGGTAACCAGGTTCGGGTTTACGTACGTAAAAATACTACTCTTAAATTTGTTAAATTAACTTTGCTTTGACTAAATTGAGAACCCAATCCTGAAGTTACGTTTTATCACGACTGTTTTAATAATTTGTCAAACTCGACAAGGTCGCGGTTTTAAATACTGAGTACCGCGTCTATTGCCAAGGACAAGATGTGTGAAATTGAAATGAAATTTAGTCCGATTTTGATCTTAATTCGTTGATTTTAAATGTCGCTATTATATGCAAATTGTCCGTTTAATCAATGTCCGTAATTATAGGGTATTAAATTGGGGGCTGTCTTAGAAAACACCTCTTTTAATCAAGGTTTCAATCAAATGACTTGATATTAAGCAAAAAAATGCTTTGAATTACCCTTAAAATAATTCAGTAATTTTAATAGAGTTGTATGATTTAAATCAAATTGATTTGAATCGCAATTCAAAATAAGTAATCTCTTTAAAAATGATTGATTTAAATTTTCTATTACAATGTGTTTATGAAAATGGAAAAAGTATGTTATTTAGCAATGTTTTTTCAGAGCAATCTAAATTACAAGTAGGAATTAAATTTAATTTTAATATTAATTTAAATTTTAGTTTACATTACTGCAGCCCGTAAATTATTAATCAAATTGTTAAGAAAAGTAATAATGTTTAAAATCAATCAAATCAAAAATTAAAGTTAATTTTTTTAAATAAAAATCAACGACTGAATTTAATTAGTATTAATTTATATGAAAGCTAACGATACAATTGAAATAAATATCAATTTGTCAAAAAGAGGCAATTGTTTTTTCAATGAATTGAAAAAAGGAAACAGTTAAATGAAATAAATATTTAATAAAACCCCGATTCTTCGGTTCAACAATATCTAAAAACATATTTTTCTAATTTTAATTTACCCGTACCAAAACTTCCAAGATATTCATATTTTTTTCAACAGAATATAAAATTCTGCTTTTTTCCCTGTACAAATAATGATATTCTAAAAATATCTAATAATATGCTAATATTTTCCTTCAAAACATCCCAGTTCTTGCCTTAGACATAATGAACGTTGTACAGAAAATATTGTACCTTAAATCTTCAATAAATTTTAAAACAACCTACAAGATACCATTATATATTTTTTATCAATCTAGCAGATAATCCATTCTTTAAACTAACAGAACTTTAAGACAGTTTTCCGTGGTTGCAATGATTCCAAGGATCCATTTTTTAAGTTCAGTGATAAATGATTTCGGTTTAAAACATTTCTTTGTGTGTAACCCGTTTTCAAATTTGTAATTACACCGAAATGCTTGTGACCTGTCTGGTATTATCTGCCGTAACGGGTCGCGAAAGCGTGACCTCGCTCGGAAATTACCTTTTAGATTAACTTTTACCGTTGAAACTCCAACCTGTCAATGGCTACAAAATGTTTCATGCATCTTTTTTTTTAACGCAGGATTTAGGATCTAGTTCTGTTTGGCGGGTTTTTATTATTATTATTCTGTTTCGGTGTTTCCGTTACACTTTTTGCTCGAACGGGTCAAAGGTTGTTTTCGCGTGGAAGATTTTTTGAATGGTTTAGTGGCTCTGCTAGTTTTTGTGACGGGGATAATATTTGAGGATTTGTACCGTTTTGAGTTAAGTTTTGCCGATGTTTATAATTTGTATTTAGACGATAATTAGTTTGACTGACCGACTGGACCTTGGGGTTTAAAAAAATATTGGACTTGAGTTATGGTGGCTTGAATGGTGACTTCGAAACTCGAGAATAACTAACAGACATTTGGCTTGGAAATGTTATTTCGGTATGTCGTCTTTGAAAAATCCCTAAAAGGTATATACGTATATTAAAATAAATAAATAATTGACTGATTCCTTGAGGAATATTTAAAGAACCAATCGGGATTCTTTGAGGAATATTTAAAGAACCAATCGGGATTCTTTGAGGAATATTTAAAGAACCAATCGGGATTCTTTGAGGAATATTTAAACAACCAATCGGGATTCTGTGAGGAATGTTTAAAGAACCAATCGGGATTCTTTGAGGAATATTTAAAGAACCAATCGGGATTCTTTGAGCAATATTTAAAGAACCAATCGGGATTCTTGGAGGAATATTGAAAAAACCAATCGGGATTATTTGAGGAATATTGAAAAAACCAATCGGGATTATTTGAGGAATATTGAAAAAACCAATCGGGATTATTTAAGGAATATTTAAAGAACCAATCGGGATTATTTGAGGAATATTTAAAGAACCAATCGAGATTATTTGAGGAATATTGAAAGAACCAATCGGGATTCTCTGAGGAATATTTAAGGAACCAATCGGGATTCTTGGAGCAAAATATAAAGAACCAGTTGAGCGCCTTGGAGCCACAATTTCATGGAGCCTAAACATAAATTAGCAGTATTTTATCTTTATTGATACCACAAAATCGTATCATTTTTACTTTGTTGGATCAAAGCTATAGAACTAGAAGAACATGGTTCTAGAACTTCTAGTACCTATAGATAGATACAAACTTTGTTCGTGGAAACTACCAATTTCGGCTTAATCACAGGGTCCAAAAGTGAGATAATTGTCACAGAAATAATGACTCAAAACATTATTTCAAAGTTTAATCGTTCCAAATTTGATCTGACGTCTGCTTATTTTTCAAAAAAGAAAGTAGTTTAATTTTTCTTTCGCGATGACTCCGCCGAAGAAATAGCTCCGGTTCGGTTGTCTCATCCAGTCAATATTATCTTTCTGGGTGAAATATTTCTCATCTCAGGTGCAGCCAATTCCACTTTCTTAATCTCTCTCTTCAAGTCGGCTTCACTTGGGGAAAAACACTAGGCTGCTCCAGATCTGCCAGACAGACGGATGCGAGGGGAATCGAAGATATGAAATGGCCGCTACTTAGCCCACTTTCGGCGTTACAGAACGGGGATGGGATAAACGGCAAATTATTCAAATATTTCCAATTGAAACTGCCACAAATCAGTGCCGGGAGCCAGTTTTTCCTAAACCATTTCGATCGAAGGGAATTAATACGAACCAATTTCGAAACGGACAAGTTGGATCATTCCCCGATGTTTTTCATATTTACATTTCGCTCTAGGTTTGTTAAAATGGTTTTCCCTTATTATCAGTTTATCGTTATGGCTTTCGTGCCCTAGGGCGGTACTATTGTTTACTCTAGTTCAACTCTAGAGTAATATAATTTTTGTCATTATGTTTTTACGATATGCTAGTTTTTACCCCCTTTGGTTACTTCGTCGGGGTTCCTAGGAGGTTTTTTTGGTCAGGTAAATCAAATAATAGGGTCTCCTTAAAATCAAGATTTGAAATCAAATTGATTAAAATCAAGATTTAAATGAAGTGATTTGTTTAAAAAATCGTTGAATTACATCACACAATGTATTTCAATGGGGGGAATACAAATTGGCAGGAAATAAGTAAAAAAAATTAAAATACATCTGAGCAAACTAAAATATTTTAATTATTTTAAATTAAAATTTCATTTAATTCAAGATTAGCTAACTGATAAAAGTAAAATATCCGATAATTATACAGTAAAAGAGCCAATAATTGTATACAAATCAATAAAATCAAAAAAAGATCGATAGATTTAATTTTTAATTTAAAAAATCAAAAAGGGCCAACCCTGCTTATTTCGACCTTTGAAAAGCGATTATATTACATTAGTTTCATACCAAAGCTTTCTGTTGCAGTCTATTGCTACACCAAGCTACTCCGTCGCACACCAAATCGCTTTTGGTTATTATAATGACTTCATTCAATTACACCCCCATTTATTTGCTTGCGTTCTGCTCCAAATACCGGTTCGCCGTAAACAAACACTTTTTTTCTTAAATTCCCAGAATTCTATCATATTCTAAGTCATACTAGCTTAAATTTCCTGTAGATAATACAATTGCGTCCCCCCGAATTGGCGGCTATAGACTTAGCTACGAAGTAATACTACCAATCAAACATGCTTTTGCCTGTAGATAAAAATTTCCTACAAAATGGCGACCATGAACTAATCTACGTAATAGAGTAGTACTTATCAAACATGCTTTTGCTTGTAGAGCAAAAAATAGCCCACAAAATGGTTACCAGTAGTTATTTACGAAGTAATAGTACTCATCAAACATTTTTTGTAAAAAGAAACAATTTCCCCCAAAATGGCCACTATAGACTTAGCTAGAAAGTAATAGTACACATCAAACATATTTTTTCTGTAGTGAAACAATTTCCCCCAAAATAGCGACTATGGACTTAGCTAGAAAGTAATAGTACACATCAAACATATTTTTTGTATAGAGAAACAATTTCCCCCAAAATAGCGACTATGGACTTAGCTAGAAAGTAATAGTACACATCAAACATATTTTTTGTATAGAGAAACAATTTCCCCCAAAATGGCCACTATGGACTTAGGTAGAAAGTTATAGTACTCATCAAACATTTTTTGTATAGAGAAACAATTTCCCCCAAAATGGCGACTATGGACTTAGGTATAAAGTAATAGTGCACACCAAACAAATTCTTTGTATAGAGATACAATTTCCCCCAAAATGGCGAATATGGACTTAAATAGAAAGTAATAGTACTCATCAAACATATTTTTTGTATAAAGAAACAATTTCCACCAAAATGGCGACTATGGACTTGGCTTGAAAGTAATAGTTCACATCAAAAATATTTTCCCCAAAATGGCTAAAACGTAATAGTACACACCAAACAAATTCTTTGTATAGAGAAACAATTTCCCCCAAAATGGCAGCCATGGAAGAAGAGTAGTTGTACTCTTTTAAATTATCAAATGCATCAGCTAAAGGGTGCAAAACCGAAAACTCGGCTGATCGTGAAGAAACGGCATTCTTTGGATCGAACCACAATAAATTTTCTTAAAAGAAGAAAAAAAGCATTAAAAAAAAAGTAAATTTTCTCCTTGAACACCGGATCAGTCCTAGATTCCGTTCTCAGAATTTTAAACAGCTAAATTTTTTTTCTGTAAAAATTCCTGTTTTTCGTTTTAAGAAACTTTAAAATATTTTTCAAGGTCTCCCTTGTGGTGCCTTACTTAAAAGGAGTTTAATTACGATTCTTAATTGTTTAAAATTTTAATTGTACGGGTGTGTTTATTATGGTTAATGGTTATTCTAAAGCGTTGAGCAGCTTAACCTATGGCTGGTAATGTACTTAACTATCTCGCTAATAGCGACGTAAGTTCGCGGTTTACTATTCGTGCAGGGTCAAACATTTTTATTAAATTTTAATTTTTATAAGGCAAATCGATATTTTATGATGGATTTAATTATGTTTAAAATTTAATGAACATTTATTTTTAACTGTAATTAATACGTTTCGTGCTGTTTGAAATACAGCTTTTAATTATGTTTTAGACCTAGTTTAGTTGTTTAGTGTTTACTTGTTGTGGCTGATTTAATTAAGGCCAAAATATTTCGGACTTAATTGATTTTTTGTACTAGTTTGCGAGCTCTAGATTTATGCATTTTTGTCGGCTCGTGATGTAATTGACATTGAAATTATTATTTTTTTTATTTACATTAATTATAGTTAATACAAAGGTCATCCGCATTCTAAACTAACATTAAAAATTTAATTTAATTTTAACTGTACAGTATGCGGTTTTAGCGATACTAAGACCATACGCACGTTTTAAGAATCCGGAAATAGTCAAATCAAAATGGCGGGACTTCCGGTTATTAATTGAAGCAAAACAATCAAGATTAAACTAAACCTCCGTAAACTAGACGCAGTCCGAAATAGGTCAATTAATTAGTGTAGTCAAGTATCCGGAAATAAATAAACTAACAGGTTATTAACAATAACTATCCGTTAACCGTATCTATCAAGGCCATAATCATTCAAATAGTCCCGAACACAGAACACCCAAAAATTCAATCTTTAGAATGGACGTTTTAATTATCAATATAATATGCCGAGCACCTTTGAATCGCGCCATTAAAAATAAATTAAATTATCGCTCTAATTTAAAAGATATTTTAACTTGGGAGGGGTACCCTTTGGATACGTTCCAACAATGACAATTGCTAAATCGCATTTTTATTTGGCACTAGAGCAAACCCAACACGAAACATTTTGATCTGAATCCGCTACCCTATATTATCTACCTAATTTGCTCATTTATTAAATCCGTTTCGAGGGACCAACCACTTAAGTCAAAATTGTACACCAGATTTTTTGTTTTCCAAAGATTTCCGTTGATTTCTGAAAATTCCCAGTGATTTTTTACGATTTCTAAAATAATCTTGAATTTAAGAATTTTATTAAAGGTTACGCGATATTTTTGTTAAAGCTATGATTTTTTGGATTTTTATTGATTACCAAAGTTTTCTCCTATTTCCTTAGATTTTCAGTGATTTTGATTTCTAAAATAATCTTGAATTTTTAAGGTTTATATAAATGATTTCCTGATTTTTTTTGTCAAGATTTCTTAGTCTTCTTTCTGATTTCCAAATATTTTCCGAATTTCTAAAGACTTTTAATTCCAAATAATTTTGATTTCCAAAATAATCATTTTTATCAATTATTTTCCGATTGTTTTTGGTTTTATAAGATAATTTTCGATTGCTGTTTAAATTTCACAGATTTCTTAATATTTAGAAATCGTTTTGGAAATTTTATTATTTTTTGATTTGTTTTGATGTCCAGCAGATTTCTCTGAGTGGCTGGTCCCTCAATTATTTTGTTTTCGTTTTAATTTGGCAAAATTTGCCCCTCCCATGGTTTCAATGCGAGTCTAACGGACTGTTTTGTTAAATAAATTATATTTCTGTACGTGATTCGCCGTGTGGGATTTAAATATATTTTTTAAAAATTAATCCATATTGTATGCGAAATTTCAGTTTTTGAGTGGGTTGTTAATTTTTGGTTAATTTCCGCGTATTTTTTATTTGTAGAGCTTTTTTACCGTTATTTTAATTTTAGAATTATTTTAAGTGGGAAGGTGTTGGTTTTATCGGTGATTAAATTTAATAGTTTTCAATATCCTTGTAATATATTAGGCTAGATATTATTTATCCAATATGGCCTTCCGTATTTGTTTAATTTTCTTGGTGAAATCGACAAAACAATAATAGAATACAATTTTAAACGGGAATTATTTTCGATAACAAGGCTTTGTCATTTTGCACATATTTAAATTTTATTTCTAAATAATGGGTGGAACTATGTTTTATTTAAAAAACAAAAACAAAAAAAAACCCGAAAAAAAAACTATTTTATTATCGTAGAATAAATACCTCAAAATACATTATTTATATAAATATGTCCGTAATTAAAGAAACAAAACACCAAAAGTTTTTCCTCGAAACTACGTGATTTTAAATAAATTTCTATTTTATTTTGATTTACTTTCGTTATATCACATTGGAATATTTTTAAGCATTTTCCTAAAATAAAATTGTAATATTTTTTAAACCTTTTACTAAAATAAAATTTGAATATTTTAAAGCCTTTTCCTAAAATCGTATATGAATATTTTTCTTAAACTTTTCATAAAATAATATTCGAATATTTTTTAAGCTTTTCCATAAAATTAAATTTAAATATTTCTAAAACCTTTCATAAAATCAAATTTAAATATTATTTTAAACATTTCATAAAATCGTATTTGAATATTTTTCTTAAACTTTTATAAAATCGTATTTGAATATTTTTAAACCTTTTCATAAAATCACATTTGAATATTATTTTAACTAACGTATGTAATTTTGAAATTAATTTAAAGATAATATACATTACAACGACTTTAAGGAACGGTTAATCTTCGTCTATTTTAAGAAGCATTGTGTCTGCAAAAATACCTTCGTAATGATTCCCACTCTCATAAAAATTCACTTGTTTTTATTTTTCCCTCGACAATTTGTTTCGAAGCTAGAGGCCATTTACCGAACTGGTACTAGTGGACGGATTACATCCGACGTAGCCCGTACCCTAGTCGCCTAGTCGGCGTACGACGGTAGGTAAGGTCGGACGTGAGGAACGGGTCAGATCGGCGACCTATTTTGTCATCAGGTTTCTCATATTTTCGCTTTCGTAAATTTCTCTGGCCTCCGTTCGCCTTCGGGCTTTGTCGTTGTTATTTGTCTGTGACTGAGCCCAACTGGTTCCACCAAATTTTATTTATTTTTTATTCCGCTTTTTAGTTTGCCTTTTCTCACGTAAAAGAGTTTTAGGACTTGTCCGTAACCGCTTTAAGCGGGCGGGTACAACCGTATCGTGTTACTTCTCAGATATAGTGTGGGAATCTAAGAAAAAGGTCTTGCCCCTTTAACGTAACTTGACCGCCATTATTTATCGCGATAATTATACGGTTAGGTCGTTATATTTTTGTTTTCTTCGAGGGGAAAGGGGTTTTTAAGTTTGGTTTTGGTATCGATTTGAAGTCGATTAATCAATTAGATATTCCTGGTTGAAGTCGATTAATCAATTAGATATTCCTGGTTGAAGTCGATTAATCAATTAGATATTCCTGGTTGAAGTCGATTAATCAATTAGATTTTCCTGGTTGAAGTCGATTAATCAATTAGATTTTCCTGGTTGAAGTCGATTAGGTTGCAGCCTACTTCCAGGGGCTAGTAGGCCACACTTTGAAGCTCTCTGGCGCTCTTTTAACTCATCGTAGGAAAATGGGGGGAAAAAAACAGGCATACTTCTCAACTCACCCCTACAACTCCTTAAAATTTTTGCATAACCTTTTAAAACACCCGGTATACACTCTAATGTATGCTTTGCTAAATATTTTTTTACCGCTTAGCAGACGAAAATACGGCAATTATTAGTTTCTCGCGGTGGCCATTGAAAAGTCTAATTGGTTTTAATGCAATTTATGTCGATATCAGTAGTTGGTTATTGCACGAGGTGCACAATTTTGTAGATGGTAATTTATCGAGGTATACAATTTTGTAGTTGCTAATTTATCGAGGTATACAATTTTGTAGATGGTAATTTATCGAGGTGCACAATTTTGTAAATGGTAATTTATCGAGGTACACAATTTTGTAGTTGGTAATTTATCGAGGTGCACAATTTTGTAAATGGTAATTTATCGAGGTGCACAATTTTGTAGTTGCTAATTTATCGAGGTATACAATTTTGTAGATGGTAATTTATCGAGGTGCACAATTTTGTAAATGGTAATTTATCGAGGTACACAATTTTGTAGTTGCTAATTTATCGAGGTGCACAATTTTGTAGTTGCTAATTTATCGAGGTGCACAATTTTGTAGATGGTAATTTATCGAGGTGCACAATTTTGTAGATGGTAATTTATCGAGGTGCACAATTTTGTAGATGGTAATTTATCGAGGTGCACAATTTTGTAGATGGTAATTTATCGAGGTGCACAATTTTGTAGATGGTAATTTAACGAGGTGCACAATTTTGTAGATGGTAATTTAACGAGGTGCACAATTTTGTAGATGGTAATTTATCGAGGTACACAATTTTGTAGTTCCTAATTTATCGAGGTGCACTATTTTGTAGTTGGTAATTTATCGAGGTGCACAATTTTGTAAATGGTAATTTATCGAGGTACACAATTTTGTAGTTGCTAATTTATCGAGGTGCACAATTTTGTAGTTGCTAATTTATCGAGGGGCACAATTTTGTAAATGGTAATTTATCGAGGGGCACAATTTTGTAGTTGCTAATTTATCGAGGTGCACAATTTTGTAGTTGGTAATTTATCGAGGTGCACAATTTTGTAAATGGTAATTTATCGAGGTACACAATTTTGTAGTTGCTAATTTATCGAGGGGCACAATTTTGTAAATGGTAATTTATCGAGGGGCACAATTTTGTAAATGGTAATTTATCGAGGGGCACAATTTTGTAGTTGGTAATTTATCGAGGTGCACAATTTTGTAAATGGTAATTTATCGAGGTACACAATTTTGTAGTTGCTAATTTATCGAGGTGCACAATTTTGTAGTTGGTAATTTATCGAGGTGCACAATTTTGTAAATGGTAATTTATCGAGGTACACAATTTTGTAGTTGCTAATTTATCGAGGGGCACAATTTTGTAGTTGGCAATTTATCGAGGTGGACACTTTTGGAAGTTGATAATTTATCGAGGGGCACAATTTTGTAGTTGGCAATTTATCGAGGTGGACACTTTTGGAAGTCGATAAGTTAACGAGGTGGACACTTTTGGAAGTCGATAAGTTAACGAGGTGGACACTTTTGGAAGTCGATAAGTTAACGAGGTGGACACTTTTGGAAGTCGATAAGTTAACGAGGTGGACACTTTTGGAAGTCGATAAGTTAACGAGGTGGACACTTTTGGAAGTCGATAAGTTAACGAGGTGGACACTTTTGGAAGTCGATAAGTTAACGAGGTGGACACTTTTGGAAGTCGATAAGTTAACGAGGTGGACACTTTTGGAAGTCGATAAGTTAACGAGGTGGACACTTTTGGAAGTCGATAAGTTAACGAGGTGGACACTTTTGGAAGTCGATAAGTTAACGAGGTGGACACTTTTGGAAGTCGATAAGTTAACGAGGTGGACACTTTTGGAAGTCGATAAGTTAACGAGGTGGACACTTTTGGAAGTCGATAAGTTAACGAGGTGGAAAATTTTGGAAGTCGATAGACTAACTTCGATTTAAGTAGGAAGTGGGAGTAGATAATCTAATTATGTGTACGATGTGGAAATCGATCATTTAATTCCGGATGTAATGGATTAAGGGCTTAAAAACGAGAAGCAACATTAATATTTTCATGGGAACCACGTGTTTTTAAACCGCGGCGATATTCGGGAATAATCGATGTTTTTTTAATGATCGATATTTATCTATTTAAACGCGAACATGATTTTGCGAGAACTAAAAATCATTCATTTTCGTATTCTGTTATGACAGGTAGCAAAATCGTGAATCTGACATTATCTGGTAAACAAAACAACAAATACTTCCCCCACAAAGCAGCATAAATTAAAGTTATTGTTTAAAACACAATGCACTTTGCCTCTGTTTAGTTATCGGCCGAGGATTAGAACAAATCTTAAATCTTAAACCTTGACCTTGAAAAATCTTGAACCCCGTAAACAAGATTTTTTTTATCTCAAATCTTTCAACAACCCGGTCTATAAAAAGCAAAACAGGAACTAAAATTTTATATAGATCACTTAAGAATGTTCATTTTCTTGATTTTTTTCTAAATCAAGTTAATTTATGTTTGATTTATATGGAATTATATGTGGCTTTTTATCCGATTTTAATCTAATATTATGATTTGTTTACAAATCCATATTTTTTAAAAATTTTCAATAAATCGAAAATTTTTTAAATTAGAATTTTAGCATTAAAAGTCGCTCGATTATAATTATTTAAGAAAAATTAAAATATATTTGAAATAGATTTTGAATTTTCCTGATAAAGAATAATAATATTATTTGGGCATGAAATTAAAATATATTTTTATATAAATTATGATGGTTTAAGTTTTCCAAGAAGCTGGTAATGATTTTCCTGGTTTAACCGCAATTATGAAATAGTAAGTGTAGGGAGCTGTTGGCTCGCTTGGCATGATGGGCTTGCCACCATCCTCCTACACATTGTAAACCGGACACCTCATTTAAAGGTATTAAAAGTCGCTAGGTGGTATTTTCCTAGCTGATTATTTTTATTACTACAGGTATATCGGCCTATTTTTCTAATATCGGTATCGGCCAATATCGGCTCAAAGCCGATACCGATATTAGAAAAATATTTTCAGAAAAACATTTAAAAATAAGACAATTCTCGATTAACTAAATAATGATAATATTTGATTTGATTGGCCGCGCCACGCCGCCACGTACGCCGCCACGTACGCCGCTCTTTAGTTACTAGATCATTTCTTTTTTAGACAGGGGGTTACGAGTGTAAACAAATAAGAAACAACGATATTCGATTAGTGATAGAAAATATGTATCACGTAAAATGAAAAGAATCATATTCGGATATGCTCTTGCAAACTTCTTTTAATGAAAAATGAGCGATATTATCGCCCAGGAATAGCCAATATATCGTCCGATATTACCGCCAATATATCGTCCGATATTACCGCCAATATATCGTCCGATATTACCGCCAATATATCGTCCGATATTACCGCCAATATATCGTCCGATATTACCGCCAATATATCGTCCGATATTACCGCCGATATTATCGCCCAGGAATAGCCGATATTATCACCCAGGAATAGCCGATATTAACGTCGATATTATGGCCCAGAAATAGCCGATATATCGGCTGATATTAATATCGGCTGATATTAATATCGGCTGTACCCATATCGGTGCATCCCTAATATTTTTCTCTAATAAAATTGTGTAAATCGACTATAACATTTCCAATTTTGGTCTATAAGATTTTCCTGCGTAATTATTAGGATGATTTGGGGAATTTCGGGGCATGGCGATGCTCGAAACGATTCTCCAGGTTTTGCCTCTTGCAAGTTAGTGTAGGCGGTTGTTTTTCGATGGGCTCACTAGACCGTGTCCTTAACACGCGTGAGCGTCCCAGAACTCTAAATAGTCGAGGAATAATGGAATGGTTCATTTCTATGCTAATGATACCGCCTCCTCAGTATTATTGCCATCGCTGGAGGTTAAATTTTGATCGTGACCTTCGCGACGCGTTGCCTCGAATGGCCAAACATGGACGACGCCATTTCCTGGGGTCACCGTGCTTTTGGGGGAGGTTTTTGGGGCCCTACACGCCTACCTCACCGCTGCTTTTTTCCATTTTTATTTCATTCGCAGTCAGTTAAATTGTATAAACAGATTCAAAAGGTTGATCGATTGAACTCTGTACTAGCCAGCCTTATTAATAACTTGGTTTTTTATCGATATCCCTAATTTCTCATACAAGTATTGATATCCTAGATGTAATAATATAAAACATTCAACCATACTGGAATTGTTTGATACTGATTAACGATTTGAATCGATACTGACTCGATTGTAATCTATACTGACTCGATCGTAATCGATACCGACTCGATCATAATCGATACCGACTCGATTGTAATCGATACCGACTCGATTGTAATCGATACCGACTCTATTTTAATCGTTACCCACATTAAATATCTGAAGGTTCTATTTTTGAGTTGATATATTTATCATACCAACGATCGATTTTGATCCTTACGAACTATCGATTTTTAATCCTGTCCAACTATTTTTAATGTAAAATATCAGTGGTCCCCCATCACACCATGGTAATTAATTCTTGAGCCGCCATCTTGACCACAATTATCTTGAAAACCTCCCCTCGACGAAGCATTCCTAAGGCGTCCTGGCTCTCACCGCCGTTGACCTTGCTTCATATTTTTTAAGGTGGTTTTTGTGTCGTAATTTTAAGCGATTTTTATTTTAAAATCGTGCTTGTGTTTTTTATCCCGAAATGTCGTAATTTCTCGGGACTGTCATCCCGCCCTTCACGCTGCTAGCCTTGACTCGATAATTCTGGGTTTTTTCCGAAGTTTTACTATCGACGTTTTATTGTAACAGCCAATGTTTTTCCTGTCAAAATGTTATTCTTGTCGTTTTATAAATCATGACCGCGAAACATTGTTTTTATGATGAGGAAAACCATTTAGGAGTATCGCTAAAAAGGATTATTTTCTAATCTCTATTTTAGTAATATTAGTATCAGATTGATGTATAAGAAATTTTACTTAATGGTGATTATCGATTATTTGAACGATATTTAGGGTATCGATTATTTGAACGATATTTAGGGTATCGATTATTTGAACGATATTTAGGGAATCTATTATTTTGACGATATTTATTAAAACTATTTGGACGATATTTATTAAAACTATTTGGACGATATTTATTAAAACTATTTGGACGATATTTATTAAAACTATTATTTTTACGTTATTTATAAACTTTTATTTTGACGATATTTATTAAAACTATAATTTCTACGATATTTATTAAAACTATTATTTTTACGATATTTATTAACTTATTTTTACGATATTTTTTAAAACTATTATTTTTACGATATTTATTAAAACTATTATTTTTACAATATTTATTAAAATGATATGAACGAATCGGAACAACATTTAGTTACAAAATATGAATAATTCGCAACGATAATTATTAAAACGATATAAAAAATCGCAACGATATATATTTAATCGATACGAAACAAACAGAACGATATTTATTAAAATGATACGATATTTATTAAAGCTATTATTTTTACGATATTTATTAAAATGATATGAACGAATCGGAACGACATTTAGTTACAAAATATGAATAATTCGCAACTTTAATTATTCGAACGATATGAATAAATCGCAACGATAATTATTAAAGCGATATGAACAAATCGCAACGATATATATTTAATCGATACGAAACAAACAGAACGATATTTATTAAAATGATACGAACCAAACGACGATATTTATTGAAACGATATGAAAGATATTTTTGCAAATGGACTATCACGACAATAATAAATATAAAGTGATAATTTGAACGATATTTATTGAAACGATTATCTGAACGAAATTTTGTAGACTGTTAATTGTAGGAGAAGCAAAACTTATATAACGATACTTAAGTATAATATTAAAATATTACAATTAAATTTCTTTAATGTATTAAACTTCTTAAAGAATTTCCTAGCCATGTTTTTAAGTGAAATTTGGACCAAATTACAGTCATTTTAGGTGTGTAAATTAAATAATGATCTTGATAACAACGATTCACGATCGGAATTTTTTTAACTCTCGAAAGAACCATTTACTCGAACTACATCCATTGAACAGATTACTTGTACGTGCAGCTCTGACACATCTGTCACTGTTAACTTCAATGCAACGGTGTCTCGACATTTTCCCTGAAACTGTTCATTCTAATTGTAGCTTTCGGTTTAAAAAAAAAAGGCCAGCTCCCTTTGTGGCGCCGCTACCGGAAGTGCTTCCTCGTTGGCGGAAGTTGCCTCTATGGCGGCTATTTCGTAGATGGCGGATGTTAGAATTCATTAATTGGTTTTTTAATAAGGTTAATTAGCATTTGCTGGAATTTTCGCATTATTCTTGAGAAATTCTTAATTTTGAAGAAATGGCTATCGTCAATTCAGAGCGCTCCTAGTGGTTATATAATTCCTAAATATTAGCCTGGGTTGCTGATTTTTATGGATTTATTCATTTAAATCGAAGTTTTTTAGTTTTAGTTTAAAGGGGAACGGTCAAGCTTTAACCAGTTATATCGCCCTATGGCCCGTTAAAAACTAAATTTATGGCGAAAACCGCATAAACAAATATTAACAATTTGTAAGTGGTTAATTTTTTTCCGTTTCTCTTGATTTCCAATATTTCCTTTAATTATTGTGGATTTCTAGATTGGCGAAAATAATTATTTACATTTCTCACTATTTGTACACCAGATTTCGGAAAAATTTCTGGACATTATTAGGCAAAATATGGAAAAGTTGGGTAATTTGTATCTGAAAAACTGGCAACCCTGCACGGATTTTCCAGTTTTAATGGCTTAGAGGAAACTCGGACACAGATTAAAGGGAGTAGGATCGTATTCATGGGCGATCAACGAATTTAACAAGTCAAAGCGCGTGCCAGTAAACGATTTTTTGGATTTAGTTTTAATACCGCAGCATCCTAAACCCTTTTAAAATCTTGGTATTTATCACCAAATACACGAGGAGCCTAATTCCGATAACCCAGTAAAGAGTTGAACGTCCGGAAACCATTGCGCAAAATCGTTCGGGTGTCTCAGGGTGATGGCCTTCTTCGACGACGACTCAACTTGGCTGCGTCGAACTTCTACCCCTTTCGTCTTGTCGTCGCGCTGCCAACTTTAATTGATCAGCGTACGGCTTCGTCGCGCACGGAACGTCAAGCCGAGTTGGTAGCGTACGCGGAAAGCTAAGTTCTACCTTCGCGGTGCTGTGGAGTTGGACTGTCATTTTCGTTCGCCGAGTGATTCCAAGGACATTGAGAATTTTAGCTTGGAGTTATACAGTAGGCTGCACGGTGCGCGTTCGGGTAGATGCGTTCATACTGGTTTTACACGTGACGCGAGCCTCGCAAGGTTGAAGCCCGCCATCTATTGGCTTTAATTGAAACTAAAATTGCCGGGTATTTTAATTTTGCGGGGAAATATGCTAGAAATTTGGATTCTGTTTCCTGCGATTACCGTCTTGATATTGATTAAATATCGTTTCGTTTATCGATTCAATGTACTTACTATCAATATAGAATCGATTAATTAATTCCTTAACTAATATCGATTAACCGATAATTCCTTAATTAATATCGATTAAAAGATAATTCCTTAATATCGATTAACCGATAATTCCTTAATATCGATTAACTGATAATTCCTTAATATCGATTAACCGATAATTCGTTAATTAATATCGATTAACCAATAATTCCTTAATTTATATCGATTAACCGGTCATTCTACAATATCAATTCTGAATTTTTTATCGATTAAGCGGTCATTCTGAAATTCATATCGATTAACTGGGCATTCTTAAATAAATATTGATTAACTGGTCATTCTGAAATTTTTATCGATTAACTGGTCATTCTTAACTAAATATCGATTAACTGGTCATTCTTAAATAAATATCGATTAACCGGGCATACTTAAATTAATAACGATTGGGCGATAATTTTCAAATTAGTAACGGTTAACGGATGATTCTCAACTTAACACATTAAATTAATTTTGAGATTCCGAATAATTGATTTACATTAAAATGAAAAAGACACCATTTCACCCTCAAATAAAAAAAAAAATTCCTGCCCCTTTTTGAGTACAACGATGAACCAAAAACCAAAATTCCAACATAATCCCAAAACATAATCGCCAACAGCTCTTGTCCAAAATTGTATTTCTCCCCCCTCCCCGTCCGAGAATTACTAGGCAGTCAAGTGAGTGTGTCGTCAAATGTGTATCGTACGCCTGCGAATGTCAGTCACCCTTCTAAATAACGCTTTTAGCCATAAATGTGTTTCCACTTCTCCATGGATTTAAGACAGAGGCGACCAAGCGCGTAACATAGCGAGGGGGGCACACACCAGTGAGAGGTCCCAGAGGAGCACATAATTTATTAAAGTGCGCTCTTTCGCGAAAACAGGTGAATTCGGTGGTTACCTGGCCGAACAATGGGTGCTTTTTTATCTCTCTTGATGAAGTGTTTTGTCAGCTGCTTGCGCGCGCGCGAAAGACGCTGCGATGTTGTTTTCAACTATTTTCATTTCCCTCGCTGATGCACTGTTTCGTCTTCCTGTTAGTCGCGATTGCTGTCTGGGTTGGCGTTCAGAATTGCTTATATGACGGTGTTTTCAGTTCGTTATATGACGGATTTTTTTTCAGTTGGTTAAATACAAGGCGTTTTTCAATTGGTTAAATCATAAATCTATAATATTTTTCCATACGTTTGTCACTTCGGGGAATATTTTACTGATAGCTAGTGCAGGGTTCGTACACCACCTGGAAAACCTGGAAAAGTCAGGCAATTTGAAAATGTTTCCAAAAGGTCATGGAAAAGTCAGGGAATTTGAAAATGTTTCCAAAGTTCAGGGAAACGTCAGGGAATTTTAAAATGTTTTCAAAAGGTCATGGAAAAGTCAGGGAATTTGGAAATGTTTCCAAAGGTCATGGAAAAGTCGGGGAATTTGAAAATGTTTCCAAAAGTTCAGGGAAACGTCAGGGAATTTTAAAATGTTTTCAAAAAGTCATGGAAAAGTCAGGGAATTTGGAAATGTTTCCAAAGGTCATGGAAAAGTCGGGGAATTTGAAAATGTTTCCAAAAGGTCATGGAAAAGTCGGGGAATTTGAAAATGTTTCCAAAAGGTCATGGAAAGTCATTGAATTTGAAAAGGTTTCCAAAAGGTCAGGGAAAAGTCAGGGAATTTGAAAATGGTATAAAAAAAGTAAAGGAATTTTAAAATGACCCCAACAAAATCAGGCAAATAAATTAAAAATTCATAATAAATATTTTTGAAGATTTAACCTCAAATAAAAATGATTTAATAACATTAATTATCCGTCGTGTTATTTACCAAATATTTTCGTTGTAGCCAAGGTCACAAATTTCAACTAACACGATCCGAGGATGTTTAGAATCATATTTATATTCGTTTTTATATAAAATTATTTAATTGAATTAGCGAAACAATTCTTGATAAAATTGGCAAACAAATTCTCAGACAGCTTTCGTCGAAATCGCAATCGACGATACAGTTGGCGCTGTATTTCGAAACATGTCGGCTGCAATATTGCGTGTATCTGGGAAGGAAAGCATTTGTTATAAGTTTGTTATCTAATTCCCGCGATTGTCGTCGAAACTAACAATGGAGCTCCGTATCTGAATCTGCCAGTTTCCGCCGTTGCCGAAATAAAACACAACGACAATATTAGTTGGCCAGTTTACTGGTGACATTTAGACCAGCTGAATCGACATCATTTGAGAATGGTTGAAGTAGAAGGGAATTTATTCTTTTAAAAATGTCGTTCAAGGCGACCATGAATCGGGAATGTGACAATACTCTATTAAACGTTGGATTGTTCCGTAGCTACACTTTGATTTCCTGCTTCATGTTCGTTATTAGTACAGCCGACTGACATACTTCACGAATTTATCTTAAACTCTGTGTTCGACTATTACTTATAAAGGATTTTATATTAAGGTCGTATTTTACGCTTTTGAAGGGTAAACTTTGATTTTCACATGGTTTTATTACTTTTGGTTAACGATAGTTTTTGTAGTTTAATTACACAGAAAACCACGTTTCTACTCCGTTATAGTGAGAGACATTCCCAATTATTGTAAAAAATTTCCGTGTTCTCATTGGTTGTAAGGAAAATCCTTGGTTAAAATTCGATGCTATGAAGGCCTGACTATAAATAAAATCTTATATTCTTATGGGTTATAAAGAAAACCGTGCATTCTTATTGGTTGTATGGAAAACCGTGCATTCTTATTGGTTGTATGGAAAACCGTGCGTTCTTATTGGTTGTATGGAAAACCGTGCGTTCTTATTGGTTGTATGGAAAACCGTGCATTCTTATTGGTTGTATGGAAAACCGTGCGTTCTTATTGGTTGTATGGAAAACCGTGCGTTCTTATTGGTTGTATGGAAAACCGTGCGTTCTTATTGGTTGTATGGAAAACCGTGCGTTCTTATTGGTTGTATGGAAAACCGTGCGTTCTTATTGGTTGTATGGAAAACCGTGCGTTCTTATTGGTTGTATGGAAAACCGTGCATTCTTATTGGTTGTATGGAAAACCGTGCATTCTTATTGGTTGTATGGAAAACCGTGCGTTCTTATTGGTTGTATGGAAAACCGTGCGTTCTTATTGGTTGTATGGAAAACCGTGCGTTCTTATTGGTTGTATGGAAAACCGTGCATTCTTATTGGTTGTATGGAAAACCGTGCATTCTTATTGGTTGTATGGAAAACCGTGCGTTCTTATTGGTTGTATGGAAAACCGTGCGTTCTTATTGGTTGTATGGAAAACCGTGCGTTCTTATTGGTTGTATGGAAAACCGTGCATTCTTATTGGTTGTATGGAAAACCGTGCGTTCTTATTGGTTGTATGGAAAACCGTGCATTCTTATTGGTTGTATGGAAAACCGTGCGTTCTTATTGGTTGTATGGAAAACCGTGCGTTCTTATTGGTTGTATGGAAAACCGTGCATTCTTATTGGTTGTATGGAAAACCGTGCGTTCTTATTGGTTGTATGGAAAACCGTGCGTTCTTATTGGTTGTATGGAAAACCGTGCGTTCTTATTGGTTGTATGGAAAACCGTGCGTTCTTATTGGTTGTATGAAAAACCCTGCATTTTTATTGGTGTTATGGAAAACCCTGCATTTTTACTGGTGTTATGGAAAACCTGCATTTTTACTGGTGTTATGGAAAACCTGCATTTTTACTGGTGTTATGGAAAACCTGCATTTTTACTGGTGTTATGGAAAACCGTGCATTCTTATAGGTTAGAAAGAATACTGTATATAGTGCATGGCTGTAAAACAGTATTACAGTCCGATTGTTTTGTTAGCTATCCCCGTATATTAAATTGGCTAAGAAGATAATTTAACAACCCCATGGTCCATCAAGAAACATACATAGCTCATGTTCCGACAAAATAGTTGCTCCAAGCAGTCCGCAACGTCTAGAACTACCAACCGATTAAACCTCAAACGTCGTAATAACCCGGCAAAAATGGAATAAATCTTGTTAGCCAACCCTTCTTCACCTGTCACAAAAATATAAGATTTCACTTTGAAATTGAATTTCTCTTGGAAAAAACCGGGGGGTGGCAGAAAGGGGGGGGCGCTAAAGACGTAGATATAAATTCCTTTCAAGGCCAAGGTAGGGGAAATCTCTGTCCATCGCGTAAGTATCGGTGCTGACGACCTCGTAGGCAGGCAACGCCATCTCGCGGTGGTGGGTAGCGCCTAGCGGGAGACGCGGCCAGGTTCAGCGCCACTGACGCCCCCTATTAACGACCGATGAAAGCGTCGTAGGTATGACAAGTATCCCGAATATTCCCGTTTGTAGCTCGCACATTCTGTAGCGTTGTTTCTCTTTCCACTAGTATACCCTATTTAGCTCGTCGCGGTTTCTACCGTATCTCGTAAATAGCGTTTTTTTTCTTTTATTCTCTGGCTTGTTTTGATTGTTTTTTTTTGGAAGGCGATATTTCTGAGGTGTTTATTGGAGTGTTTGGGTGGAATTTCGTTGTTAGTTATTTATGGTTTGAGGTTAATTCGTTTAGATACTGCCACCTTATTTCTGATACCTGTTTTGGCAACTTTTCTCTCTCTCTTCTGATTTGTGGTGGGCGTTTAATAAGCTTCGGGTATCATGGAGGGACTTTTGTTAAATATATATGGGTTTACACTTATTATACGCTGTGTATTTGTGTTTAAAAAGATGCGTTGGTGGCTAGTGGAAGTTCTTTTAAAATATTTTGGGGGGAAATTGCTTAGTCTAATCTATATATTTAAATATGTCGTCGTGCAATCTACTGCACTCATACATTTTATACTTTGGGTATCAGGGTGGTACTTAAGTTAACGATATATTGGTTTAAACTTGTTATATGCTGTGTCTTTTGAGTTTAGAAAGATGCTTTGGTGGCTAGTGGAAGTTCTTTTAAAAAAGTTTTGAGGGAAATTATTTAGTCTAGTCTAATGATTGAAATATGCCGTCGTGCAACCTACTGTACTCATCAATATTATACTTTGGGAAAAAATATATGGGAAATCAGCAGTTTAGTCTAGTCTAAAGATTTAAATATATCGTCGTGCAATCTATCCACTCATAAATTTTATACTTTGTCGATGCTTTTGGTATCAGGGTGGGACTTAAGTTAACGATATATGGGGTTAAACCTATTATATGCTGTATCTTTGAGTTTAAAAAGATGCGTTGATGGCTAGTGGAAGTTCTTTTAAAAAAGTTTTGAGGGAAATTATATGGGAAATTGTTTAGTCTAGTCTAACGATTTAAATATGTCGTCGTGCAATCTACTCTACTCATCAATATTATACTTTTCGAAAAAAATATATGGGAAATCGTTAGTTTAGTCTAGTCTAAAGATTTAAATATATCGTCGTGCAATCTATCCACTCATAAATTTTATACTTTTGTTATCAGGGTGGGACATCAGTTAACGATGTATGGGCTTACACTTATTACATGCTGTGTTTTGGAGTTTAAAAAGATGCTTTGGTGGTAAGTGGAAGTTAGTTTTTAAAGAAATTTGCGGAAAATTATATTTCAAATCGTTTAGTTTAGGTTATCGATTTAAATGTCGTCGTGAAATCTATTGCACTCATAAATGTATATATTTCGATTATTATGGAGGGACTTCTGTTAACGATGTATGGGCTTACACCTATTATACGCCGCCTTTGATTTTAAATTTGAAAAGATACTTTGGTGGTTAGTGGAAGGTATTTAAAAAATATTTTGGGGAACGTTATATGGGTAATCGGTTAATTTAGTCTAAGGATTTAAATACATCGTCGTGAACTCTACTGTACCCATATATTTATATCCTTATTTTTGAACGTTAGGTGCGCTTTACGATTACAGTTTTACGATCCTTTTACGATTGACTCCTTTTAACTTAATTAAAACACATATCCTATAAAACTTTTTCGACATTCAATAAATACATTTAAGTCTATTTCCTTTCGGCAGGTTATTTACAGTCGGGAGTATATGCTTTAGGTTATTAACGGTCGGGAGTAGAGGTCGGCGGAACAAATAAATTAACCGCAAAAATTTCAATTAATCATTAAAATTAGTATTATTTGTTTTATACGTATAAATTATACGCTTAAACAACGATTTAACATGCAAAATTAATAATTTTTTTCGAATATTTCTGAATAATTCTCGGTTATGGATAAATATAAACAATCGTATAATTTCTTATTCAAACGCCGACCTCTAGTCGGGAGTAAATGCTTTAGGCTATTTACGGTTGGGAGTAAATTCCAATTAGGTTATTTACGGTATACGGTTGGGGGTAAATTCCAATTAAGTTATTTACGGTTGGGGGTAAATTCCAATTAAGTTATTTACGGTTGGGAGTAAATTCCAATTAGGTTATTTACGGTCAGCGGTAAATTATTTTGGTTATTTTACGGTCGGGATTAAATGATTTTACAGTATGTGGTTTTAAGAAAATGTTCTACTGTAGGGAATAAGGGGGATACATTTATTAATTTCGTAAAGAGAATAGGAAAAACCTATTTACTCACGACCCTAAATAGACCTAAATTCCTTTATCACCGACTCTTTAAAAGTTTTCTTCCAAACCAACAACTAAACTAAATTCATTGAGTTACGGCCAAACCAATTTAATTAAATTTCTATTGAAAATAATCATCCCAAACAAATATATCTCAAATATTTCCGGAAACTCTTTAAAATAAAACAAATTTTGGGGGGGAAATGAGATTCACACACCATTAAATGCAACGCATACGGCAAAGTGTAAAGTGTACACGCATACTACGAGAGATCTGAATAAAATATATCCGTGAGTTTTACTGGTGAAGATGTCCTAAGTACTTTTAAATTGCATCTTTATGTTAAAACGTAACTTCCTCCCCCCCTCTCGGAGAAAGAAACACTGAGATGGCCACAAATATCTGCATGTTGTGACCCGCATCAAGCGAAGGCTTTTTAAGCCGCGCGCCATCTGTGATTCCGCCGGAATTATCTGATAACATCGTTTTGATTGTCCATCATTGGCAAAGATAGAGCGACCATTATTGATATCTGCGAACAGATACCCAGAGTATTAAGGTATAGTGGTCTTCGTCGCTGTCTGTTCTAGGAATATGGAGACCTCTAGAGGGGCTTACTAGTGGCTAAACGTAAAAGCGTAATTTTAGTATTATGTTTATATTAAGAATTAAATTGTTAAATTAAAATTATTAATTAATGGTACCAAAATACACAATATACATTTATTTTAATATCCAGCGTTCCTTGTTCAGGCATTCTCACTGGATTAAATTAAATTAATTAAAAATAAATGAAAATTAAAATAATTTAAGTTTAATGAAAATTAAGAAAGTTATTAATATTAAATGAAAGTTAAGAAAGATATTAAAGTTAAATGAAAATTAGGAATTACATTGTCTTACATTACATGAAAATAAAAATGAGAACCAAATTTATATTTAAATGATAACCAAATTTATATTTAAATGATAACCAAATTTATATTTAAATGATAACCAAATTTATATTTAAATGATAACCAAATTAATATTAAAATGGGAACCAATTTTAATATTAAAATGAGAACCAAATTAATATTAAAATGAGAACCAATTTTAATATTAAAATAAGAACCAAATTTATATTGAAATGATAACCAAATTAATATTAAAATAAGAACCAAATTAATATTTAAATGAGAACCAAATTAATATTTAAATGAGAACCAAATTAATATTTAAATGAGAACCAAATTAATATTTAAATGAGAACCAAATTAATATTTAAATGAGAACCAAATTAATATTTAAATGAGAACCAAATTAATATTTAAATGAGAACCAAATTAATATTAAGTTAATCAAATGAAACTAATATTAAAATAAATCTACAGTTATTTACCTCGCGTAATGTTCTTTCACGGCAATTAGATGGATAATTAAGCGCCGGACGATATTTGGCTACTGGACAATTTGTTTCTTCTTTCAACTAATGATGGTTAACTTGGCGCGCATATATCGCGTAAAAGTGTTAATGACAGTAAGAGAGAGCGTTTAAAAGGATCAAGGAAACGCTAGAACCTAGTTTTCTGCTGTAATAATCTAGATGGGAACTCATCTTAAACGCGTGAAAAATGATGTGGCCATTATGAATTTTTCTCCTTTTAAGCTTTTGAAAAAAAGCCGGCTTTTATTCTTTCTTTTTATCGCGGCTTTATATGTTAGAGCAGAAGTAACGTGATCAACGTAAGTGTGACACTTACCAAATCTACTTTTCTTATCAATAAAAAGTCCCATGGTATTTTGTGAAGCTTTTCTTACTTCCTTGATAGTAAATAATTAAAAATTAGAAATCGACTTTTGCACAATAAAATATTTTATTTTATTTATATTGACGACGACGACGTGAGTGCACTTCGAAAAATGTAGTGCGTTTTAATTAAAATAATTTATTGTGTAAATGTCGATTTCTAATTTTTCAATATACACAAGGTGGAAACGTTTTTAACTTAGTCCTTGATAGCAGTACCATAGCAGAACCATAAGTAATATAAATTAGTATAAGTATGACACTTCCTATTCTATCGACGTAAATTTTTTCTGATAAATCACCATACAGGGCTGCCACACGTCAGAGAAATCAGGGAAAAGTCAGGGAATTTAAAAATGTGCCTAAAAGCCAGTTAAAGGTCAGGGAATTTTGAGAATTTGTAAAAAATCAAGGAAAGGTCAGGGAATTTTGAGAATTTGTAAAAAATCAAGGAAAGGTCAGTTAATTTTGAGAATTTGTAAAAAATCAAGGAAAGGTCAGGGAATTTTGAGAATTTGTAAAAAATCAAGGAAAGGTCAGGGAATTTTGAGAATTTGTAAAAAATCAAGGAAAGGTCAGGGAATTTTGAGAATTTGTAAAAAATCAAGGAAAGGTCAGGGAATTTTCAGAATTTGTAAAGCGTCAGGGAAAAGTCAGGGAATTCAATTTATCTTGACATTTTTTGAAGGTGATTTTATTCTAGATCTATGAGAAATTCTATGATTATCATTTATTTCCTTGAAAGTTTGGCTAATTTTTTCAACATTGCAATAACTTTTTTACTGAAATATGAAGTCCATTTAAATGGTATATTCCCTTTCGATCGAAATCCCATTCGACCGAATTCAATATGTTTCCGAAGTATAGCCCAAAAGGCGGATTCGGTTCATTGGGACCTTTTGTTTTGTTTTTTACTTCTGCCCCGAGATATAGCAGGGTACGCAAAAAACGTTATACCTAAACACAATTGCTACAGGTGTACTAACGGTACGGTACGGTTAGGTTAGGTTAGTCTCTCACTTCTTATTTACCGTTTTGTTTAAGCGAAACAAATAATCATTCTTAATGTACAAAAACCCTCCTTTGTGAGCTATTTTCTCCATTTTAGCTAACTGGCTCCAATAAGACTATCAACACTTATTTATATAAGAAGTAAACATATTTAAAAAAACGTCTCATAAAACCGAAATTTGATGTACTATAAAAAATAATATAAACGTGCAAAATTGGGCTGTAAACCGCACAATTGGGGTATTTTCGATCGATTGGGACTCAATGTTAAATCGTTTTCGAACGAATGGGATTTCGGTCGAATGGGACCAAAGCATTTAAATTTATTAATTTTTTATAAAAGTAAAATATAAAATAAAACCTTTAGCCCTAAAAAGTCAGGGAAAATCTCTTAAAAAGGTCAGGGAATACCGGGAATAGTCAGGGAATTTGAATCTGAAAATTTTGTGGCAACCGTCCCTGCGATAAGTAATATAAATTAGTATAAGTATGACACTTCCTATTATCTCCAAGATAATGGTTTTAATATAAATCATTGCGTGGCTATGTACTGACAACTCTCTGCTTGTTGTTACTAGTCTTTGGATGTGTCCTCGTAACGATATCAGAGAAATCGTCACCAACAGAGAAGGCTTACTTTACAATTGAAACGTTTTCAGCAGTAAAAATAACGTTTACTTTGTCAAAATAATGTTAAGGGGGAAGAATACAGTAAAAGCCTCTTTTTCGTTCAAGCTGAACGTTTCTGTTTTAACAATTACATAATTGAATTATATTTTTCTTGTTAGGCTGAACCTTCCTCTAGTGCTTAAATTAATTTTGATAATTATAATATTAATAGTTAACGAGATATAAGGTTCTAACTAAAGGGTAGTTTGGGCGCTTGCCCAACTTGTTTAGCTCCGGGGGTCCGAATTAAAACGTAATAACTTAATTACTTTTAAATTTAAAATTGTACAAAGTATTTTAGGCACTAAACAAGAGGCTGTTCTACACATAAATATTAATTTTATAAGTTTAAATACAAAATTAAAAAAGTTCAGCTTGAAATAGCGCGAAAGTAGACAATGGCCACAGTAGTCTTCCCCCTTAAATTATTGAATTGAAACAACCAAATTTATTATTTCAAACACCTGAAGGTAATTTTGAATTTTAGAAATTGAATTTGTGAGCTGAACACGTGTTATCTAATTTTAATTCATAATAATTAATTAATGTCAATCGCCATTACCCTAATCTGGAAGTAATATGGTTAGAACATAAATCGTTCAGTGCCATACTTACGCGTAGTTTTGTTACTTATGGTTGTAGAAAGCGTAGTTTCCTCTTCCGTGAGTAATGGATAGTCGGCTATTTTAGGGTAAATACGTTGGAAGGTTTTTATGTGCGTTTCGCGCAATTTCATGGTGCATTTATATCTGGCTATTTATGAATGGTTTTAGATTGGTTTTAAATTGGCCACATTCTTGGACGACCTTGAAGGACCAGGTTCGTGTTCATGATGAAACTTTCAAATTTCTCCAAATTCGCTATTGAAATATGTTTGTGGCGAAATTTTCATATTTTTCCCCTCGCAATAATGGATAATTTTTTTCGGGTAATTTTATTATTGCGCATAAGCTGTTTTATTCTTCGAGCGTTTGTTAAGCCTGAAGACAAAACGACGGCGAAACCCGTACAACTAATCCATAGTCGAACTTAGGGGGCTTCCAGTCAATAGCTTTCAAACATAAATATGAGTTATACGATAGAAATATCAAAATAATAAGCTACTAACCAACCATAAATAGCCTTTAAGCATTTTGCTTCCTACAATAAATAGCCAATCATTTTGCTTCCGAAAATAAATAGCCTAAAATAATTTTGCTTCCGACCGTAAATAGCCTAAAATAATTTTGCTTCCGACCGTAAATAGCCTAAAAGCATTTTGCTTCCGACCGTAAATAGCCTAAAATAATTTTGCTTCCGACCGTAAATAGCCTAAAAGAATTTTGCTTTCTACCATAAATGACCTAAAATCATTTTGCTTCCGACCATAAATAGCCTAAAAGAATTTTGCTTCCTACCATAAATAGCCTAAAAGAATTTTGCTTCCTACCATAAACAGCCTAAAAGCATTTTGCTTCCGACCGTAAATAGCTTAAAAGAATTTTGCTTCCTACCATAAATAGCCTAAAATCATTTTGCTTCCGACCTTAAATATCCTTAAATCATTTTGCTTCCGACCGTAAATAGCCTTAAATCATTTTGCTTCCGACCGTAAATATATTACCGTATTTACTCCCGATCGTAAATAATTTTAATCCATTTAAGGTCGGCAATAAATACGCTTAGCTTATTTACAGTACGGTTTTATTAAATTTGACACATTTAAACGGTCGGCAAGTATTTTAGAATAACTAAATAATAATAGTAGTTAATTGTACAGGAATACAAAGTCTATACACTTATTGGATGCTGTGTTTTGAGCAATAATAAAATGAAATTAAAAACGAAGGTAATTAAATTTTAGATACAAAATCAAATTTAAGGAATGACATTTAAATTTTAGATAAAAAATCAATTTTAAGGAATGACATTTAAATTTTAGATAAAATATCAATTTTAAGGAATGACATTTAAATTTTAGATAAAATATCAAATTTAAGGAATGACATTTAAATTTTAGATAAAATATCAATTTTAAGGAATGACATTTAAATTTTAGATAAACCATCGCATTTGAAAGTAATGCATTTAAATTTTAGATAAACCATCGCATTTGAAAGTAATGCATTTCAATTTTAGATAAAAATCAATTTTAAGGAATGACATTTATATTTTAGATAAAAAATCAATTTTAAGGAACGACATTTAAATTTTAGATAAAATACCAATTTTAAGGAATGGCATTTAAATTTTAGATAAAAAATCAAATTTAAGGAATGACATTTAAATTTTAGATAAAATATCAATTTTAAGGAATGGCTTTTAAATTTTAGATAAACCATCGCATTTGAAAGTAATGCATTTAAATTTTAGATAAAATATCAATTTTAAGGAATGACATTTAAATTTTAGATAAAATATCAATTTTAAGGAACGACATTTAAATTTTAGATAAAATACCAATTTTAAGGAATGACATTTAAATTTTAGATAAAAAATCAAATTTAAGGAATGACATTTAAATTTTAGATAAAAAATCAAATTTAAGGAATGACATTTAAATTTTAGATAAAATATCAATTTTAAGGAATGGCTTTTAAATTTTAGATAAACCATCGCATTTGAAAGTAATGCATTTAAATTTTAGATAAAATATCAATTTTAAGGAATGACATTTAAATTTTAGATAAAAATCAAATTTAAGGAATGACATTTAAATTTTAGATAAAATATCAATTTTAAGGAATGACATTTAAATTTTAGATAAAAATCAAATTTAAGGAATGACATTTAAATTTTAGATAAACAATCGCATTTGAAAGTAATGCATTTTAATCTTAGATAAAAAAAATAAAATTCTAAGCAATCAAATTTAAGGAATGAAGTATCTTATTTGTTACTATTTTCAAAATGCCCGAAATATTCAAATGCACGCGAAATCCATCGAAGCAAATCAACGTAATTGCATATTCTAGCCAGAACGGGAAGAAAATTGCACGCGATATTAATTTTTGTATTTCGGATTAGTAAGGCAGACATGTCTCAGGGAAAAATTAATGCAACGTTCATGTGGCGGGCCTTTTCAAATATTTCCAAAACAACGCGAACCAGGTAGACGAGCGGCTTCGTTTGAGGTTCCCTCACTACCGCCGGTAAACAGTTTTTGGTAAATAAAAGCTAAGTAGCCCAACCGTATAGAAAAAAATAGTACCTATAGTCTCAACGTTATCAGGTATAGGTTGGGGGTAGGAACCAGATTTTCGGTGGGCCTGCCATGTTGTAAAGACGTCTTTAAGACGTTTTAAGGAACTTACCAGACACGAAGGAATGTGGTTTAGAATGGGGACCCTGTCTGTGTGGCTTTTGCAAATTTTGAGCGCGGGGGGCGTTGTTGTTAGCGGAACTATTACCATCCCCTATTTTGTTGCGTTGATAAAGGGAGCTTATTTAAATTGGTCTTTTTGTTGTTGTTTGTTACTGTTTTGGTGGCGTTTGCTACGATAATGTATTTATACTTATGGATAATGATTGTGTTGAGACAGTTTTTAGTAGTGTTGTAAGTCGGAAAATTACCGAGGCCTTTTTTCCGGAAAATTTTCCGTATTTTTCCGAAAAATATTCAAAACGTTTTCATTCGATGATTTGTCTAATATATTGTTTGCAAATTTAAATAAAGCGGCATTTTCACCTCATTTTTTCTAATCTAAAAGTAAAACTAAACCTATAGACTAGTTTAAACTGGTTGAAATGTAACACTATTAATGTTTTGTAGTATGTTTACTGATATTAGTCATTTTAAATCGATAAAAAGTTTAAAACATTAAAAACCCTTGAAAAGTAATTTATGATTAAATTTTTTATTTTTCCGATTTGCGGAACATTTTCTGGAAATTTTTCCGCATTTTATTTTTCCGGAAAATTAACAACCCTAGTTTTTAGCGTGGCTCCTGCAAACTCCTCACGCTCTAACAGGAGGCTCCTTCACCCAGAAATAAAACGAAGCCCGGGATCTCATTGGTTGTCTAAAACTGACGCGGTTTCCAGGTCCATAATTATAAAACAAATACAATCTTGTTTGCGGGATTTGTTTGTGGTTATGTTAAAAACTTGAACTTAAAATATTAAAATAACTATAAATTTAATAACTAACTTAATTCCGAAAGTGTAAAAAAAAATGTAACTAAAAAATATTTCCCAAGAGAAGTTTTCCTCGGTGTTAACCAAAGACTATATAAGCTACCGCTTATATAGTCTTTGGTGTTAACGAAGGCGTCAGCGTTGCCAACCGTACTATAATTATAGTACATTTCGATAATTTTACCTTTCGAAATTTTCCGTACTATAATTTCAATCGCGTACTATATAGTACGCTTTTTACGATAATTGTACTATAATTTTACTATATTTCCGATATTTAGGCGATAATTTACAAAGTTCCTATCTGTTAACATAAGAACGGCGTTTCCAGTTTCTTTTGTTACTCCTAGTAGGCTAAGAATTGAAATATTGTACTCCTTGTAGTGTTTATTTTGTACTCTAAAATACGGCTGACTTGATCAAACGTGTTGTAACCTAACGAAAATGAAATATGTTAGTAACGGCTAACTATGATAAAGTGCTAACACGCTCTAGCGAGTAATCAAAGTTGACCGTACTTGTGTACTATAATTTTCTAGAAAATTCGATAATTTTTCGGCTTCGATACTATAATTTCAGTTTTGGGACCTGGCAACGCTGGAAGGCGTTGAGGGGCAGATTTGAAGAAACACTTCTCTTGGACGGACCCAAATGGTCAACCGCAAAATAAATGGTTTATATTATTTTAAAACTTGGTCGTTTTCATTAAAAAACAACATTAAATAGGATAAGGTACGAAGCTCTTTGGGATTTTGGGAGTTTGGGATTTTGGGATTGTTTGAACATTTTACGAGCAGATTTTAGATTTTTCATTAGTCTTGCTGATTTTAGGGTGTTTTTGAATTTCCGCGCGCATTCTAGGATTTAAAGATTTTTCCGCTCAGATTTTAGGGTTTTAAGATTTTTCCGACCAGATTTGAGGATTTTAAGATTTTTCGAGCAGACTTTAGGATTTTAAGATTTTAAGATTTTAAGATTTTAAGACCGTATCTCTGTTTCTGAATTGAAATGTGTCCACCGCAACCACTACTCATAGTTAAAATAACTTTGTAATCAAATAAGTCATAATTTTTATATTCTCAAAATAATTCTTCAAAATGTTCAGTCACGAAATTTCAATTCATGAAGGTTTACAAACGTTGCAATCATTTATTTCGTTAAAACAAAACTAAAACGTGAATAAATTAACTTAAACTAAAAAGTTTAAAATGGTATAGTTTTGGGCCTTGAAAAATGGTCAAGGAAAATGTGTTGAAGGTGATGTACCAAAAGTTGCAATAAATCATTTCAAGTTAAGACAACATTAACTTGCGATAGAAAATGTGTAAAATTGTCAAGGAAAACGAGAAATATCAGGGTTGCCCACGTCAGGGAAAACAGGGAAATCAGGGAATTTAAAAATGGGCCTAAAAAGTCAGGGAATTTTAAGAATTGGTAAAAATTCAGGGACAAGTCAGGGAATTCAATTTTATCTTGGCACTTTTTGTAGGTTATTTAACTCTAGATCTATGACAAATCCTATGATTATCATTTATCCTCTTGAAGGTTTGGCTATATTTTTTCAAAATTCGCAATAACCTTTTTACTGAAATATAAGTCCATCTAAAAACCTCAATTTGCAAATTAGTCCAATTATTAAATATTAAATGAAGAATGAAATTTGCAACCGCGCGGAAAGGTTTACGTCCTACCTGAAATGGAATAAAAACTCACTTAACTAAATTGTTTCTGTACATCCATCGAAGTTATTAATATTCCGAGTGGGTAACGAATCGTACATTAGGCAAATCAGTCCTTCCAATTTAATGATTGTAACTCTCTCCCACCCCTTCACGTGAATTAATACTTTCGGGATAATAACTCGCTTTTTTCCAAAGTGAAAGCTATTTAGAAACTAATCTTCGTTCGTGTAATCATCGATGGGCGCTCACTGCTCATATTGAGCCGTTTTTGGGCATTTTGAGCGGAATGTTTGAGCTGCGAGTTTTCGCTTTTTAAAACCAGTGAAAATGTAGGATCGTCCGTCGAGTTTGCCGCTCAGAGAAGAGCCAAAAGAGTGGAGCGTTGAATTTAACGGAATAAGAGATGAGCCGCATATTTTTACCCTCTGTAATAGGATCGATTAAGAGATGAGCGCATATTTCCACGCTCAGTAAATGGAATGAATAAGAGATGAGGCGCATATTTTCACGCTCAATAAATGGAGCGAATAAGAGATAAGCGCATATTTTCACGCTCAGTAAATGGAGCGAATAAGAGATGAGCGCATATTTTAACGCTCAGTAAATGGAGCGAATAAGAGATGAGCGCATATTTTAACGCTCTGTAAAACGAGCGAATAAGAGATGAGCTGCATATTTTTAAGCTCAGTAAATGGAGCGAATAAGAGATGAGCGCATATTTTCACGTTCAGTAAATGCAGCGAAAAAGAGATGAGCGCATATTTTTACTCTGAGTAAATGGAGCGAATAAGAGATGAGTTCATATTTTTACGCTCAGAAAAGGACCGCCAAGAGATAAGGGCCCATTTTGTCGTCCAAAACAAATAAACGAGCGTAAGAGGTTATCAATTTAGCAAGCGTGAGCTGAGCGTTATATCAGTCAAAGTGGCCATCAGTGTTCGCAATTGAACATCTTCATCAATTTGGTTCACTTCCGGCAGACACTAGGCTCGATTTGAATAATGAGCGATTTTGACGAATATGTAAGCTCTTTTCACGCTTAGAAAGTACCCGCTAATTGTAAGTTCCTTGTCGCTGATTGCTGAAGAAGAAATGCAGGAAGTCAAGTGCGCTTTACGTCCGCAAGATTTTACCGCTCCCCGATAATTCCGTTTAAACTGTGGCAATTTTCTCAAAAAGACTTTTCGATTTTTCGCGTATTGGGTCAGTTTATTTTCTCCACCACTCTTTGGCTTTCCGTTGCTATGCAACGCGTTTGCAAATTGTTTAACGTTTAGGCAGATTTCCCGCACGGTACTGATGAGTCCCAAATAGGACGATACCGGTCTATCGTTGGAATTTCTGGCTATTTTATTTAGTTTAATTTACATTTTTACTCGAAGACCTATATTTGGTCCGAGATTCGCGTCTTTATGTTTGCTCGAAGACCTATTGGTACGAGTTATTTGTAAATTTTTTAATTTCTTCAAATTTGTTTAGGGTTCAGGTAGCTTTTTAGCACCTTTTTCATTATGAACTACTCTACTTATTGGCTTATTTTTTTACACTTATTTCAATCGCTTTTTTTTAATTTCACTTTATATTTTTGGGGAGGGGGTTTGTTCTATTGCAATTCGCTTAAGTAAATTATTTTTATTATTTTCTAGTTACGTTAATTTAGTTCACTTCCTGAATATTAGGATTAATTTAAATTGACTTAAGCTTAGTTTAAATTTTAAATTATTTAATTTGCTTTGTTGTGATATCAATTTCAATTAATTTAAGCTCAGTTTGAATTTTATTTTGAATAATTGTGATATAAATTTTAATGAACTTTAGCTTAGTTTAAATTTTAATTTACTTAGCTTGCGTAATTGTGGTATAAATTTATTTAACTTAGGCTTAGTTTAAATTTTAATTTACTTAGCTTGCGTAATTGTGGTATAAATTTATTTAACTTAGGCTTAGTTTAAATTTAAATTGGCCTAGTTTGCCTAATTTTAGTATAAATTTGAATTGATTGAAGCTTAGTTTTATAATTTAGAAATAAATTATAATTATCTTGTTTAGAATTTTGTGTTAATTGTATTTGCCGACATTTTCTGGTGATTTTTTTACAAAATTATTAGATTAAAATTTAGACTGTATTTTTAAAATTCCGAGTTGAAATTCGAATTTCATATACTATATAAAATTTTAAGTAAAATTCTTAGTATAATTAGTTTAAATTAACTTTATTTAAAATTAGGTTTTAATTACGATAATATTATCTTAACATAATTACATTCTTGGTATTTAAAATTTAAATTAAAAAAAATAATTTAGTCAAAAAACCCTGAGGTCGAACTTGAATCCCGGACAAAAAACTGGACGTGAGGGTCAACTAAATTTCGTAGTTGACCTTCTCCAACGAGAAATGCTCCAGCGTACGATACAAACCCTTTAAAGGGAAAATGCATCTCTCATTCATAAGCCGTAGTCGTTTCCATTACAACCGGATGCGGACGATTTCCCGAAAACACAAACACGAAGCCGCCGCGTGCACTTGATTTTCCAAATATCTCGGCAGGATATCGCTCTCCCCGCGTGCAAACCCACCCACGGAGCGAAAATACCGTAACTACGTTATATCGAATTTATGATTGTTAAGTACTAGTTTTGTAGGGAAACAATTGGTGGGGTACATTTACGGATTATCAATCTAAAGGTGATGGTTTCGAAATCATTTACACATGACCGTTTTATCCAATGGGCACAATGGGCCTATGAAGGTTTGAAACATACGAGAGTTTGAGTTTTTACGCCGATTTTGAAATATTATTTTGCAAGGTTTTCACGTTGATTTCGGTTTTTACGCGAATTTTGTGTATTTTATTGCAGATTTTTACGTTGATTTCGGATTTTACGCGGATTTTGAGATTTTATTGGAATTTTTATGTCGATTTCGGATTTTACGCGGATTTTGAGATTTTATTGGAATTTTTATGATGATTTCGGATTTTACGCGGATTTTGAGATTTTATTGGAATTTTTATGATGATTTCGGATTTTACGCGGATTTTGAGATTTTATTGGAATTTTTATGATGATTTCGGATTTTACGCGGATTTTGATTTTATTGAAATTTTTATGATGATTTCGGATTTTACGCGGATTTTGAGATTTTATTGGAATTTTTATGATGATTTCGGATTTTACGCGGATTTTGAGATTTCATTGGAATTTTTACGTTGATTTCGGTTTATTGTGTAAATAAAGTTGAATTTTTAATCTTTCAATTCTGAGTATATACACAAGTCGCCGGGTTCGTACACGACATGGAAAACCTGGAAAAGTCGGGGAATTTGAAAATGTTTCCAAAAGGTCAGGGAAAAGTCGGGGAATTTTAAAATGTTTTCAAAAGGTCAGGGAAAAGTCCGGGAATTTGAAAATGTTTCCAAAAGGTCAGGGAATTTGAAAATTATTTCAAAATTTCAGGGAAAAGTCAGGGAATTTGAAAATTATTTCAAAATTTCAGGGAAAAGTCAAGGAATTTGAAAATGACCCCAAAAAGTAAGGAAATTTGAAAATGACCCCAAAAAAATCAGGCAAATAATTTTTTTACCTCACGAAAATGGTCAGGGAAAATTTGGCAATTTGATCAGGGAAACCTTGAAATGTCAGGGAATTTAATTCCGGAAATTTTGTAAAACTCCGAATAAGTAACTCAAGTGACAATAAACTCCTATTTCAATTCTAACGGGTGAAGCAAAATGTTGGCTGTCTTTCTTGTTTTCATACCCCCTTTCCCCGACTAGTCAGTGACTACTAAAATAAATTAAGTCAGGTTGACTACTAAAAAAATATCCTGATGTCCAACCCGGTCCATGTCCATCATCTTGACCAAATCACTCGGGTCAATCTCGTAGCGTGAAAACGCGCATTTACGCTGGTGGTTCATTCATGGCTCTCCTTTCGTGTCCACACCTCGCTGGCTGGGCTGCACACGCTCGTGCTGCAGGGACATCGACCTCATTCATACTTTTACACGCTCGATCACCTACAGCGAGGTTTTCCTCCAAAATCCTCTCTCTCCCGGCTCGCTTTGGTCCCGCACTGACATCTAGCGGTGAATAAACGAAGCTTCCAAGGAATTTGGACGATGGTGGAATTTTGTAAGGTTGTGGATGGGGGCTCTTGGAAGACAATGGTTGCTAGTGAGTGTAGGTAGCTGTTGGCTCGCGTGGCGTGAAGGGCATGCCACCACCCTCCTACGCGTTGTAACCCGTCCACAAGAATTAATGGCAATAGGGAATTAACACTTCGTTGTATTGGCTGTGGCTGCCATGTTGAGTAGAATTATTTTTCAGTAGGAAAAAGCACGGGTGACGTCGTGTGACGTAGAACTGTTAGCTCCTTATTAGAGTCGTTAGATGACTTGACTTGACCCGGTGCCTTGGGTATTGGCCTTATAGCAGATTATTATTTTTATTAGGTAATTGACATTTAGTACAATCTAATATTTATTTATTTCGTCGCGAGCTCTACTTTAGCCTAAAAGTATTCCTTTCGTCGCGAGCTCTACTTTAGTCTAAAAGTATTTCTTTATTTATTTCGTCACGAGCTCTACTTTAGCTTAAAAGTATTTATTTCTTTATTTCGTCGCGTGCTCTACTTTAGCTTAAAAGTATTTATTTGTTTATTTCGTCGTGAGCTCTATTTTAGCTTAAAAGTATTTCATTTATTTCGTCGCGAGCTCTACGTTATTCCAAAAGTATTTCTTTATTTATTTCGTCGCGAGCTCTACGTTATCCTAAAAGTATTTCTTTATTTATTTCGTCGCGAGCTCTACTTTAGCCTAAAAGTATTTATTTCTTTATTTCGTCGTGAGCTCTACTTTAGCCTAAAAGTATTCCTTTATTTATTTCGTCGCGAGCTCCACTTTAGCCTAAAAGTATTTATCTCTTTATTTCGTCGCGAGCTCTACTTTAGTTTAAGCAATTGGGAAATTTACTAATTTGTCGGACCAATTTATTTATTAAACATTTTACAACAAAGTCAATGGATCACGGGACTTTCAGACCAGTTTGATAATTGGAAACGTGACGGGTTTCTGGTCCCAAATACCAGGCTGCTAATTGTAGACTTAGAGGCTCACTGGTCCCAAAGACCAGGTTGATAATTAGATATGTGAGAAGTTCTGGTCCCTATAATCAGTAGTGAAAAAAATCTTTGATTTCCAAGTTTTCGTTCAACAGAAAACTATTTAATAAACTAATTTTATGATGTTTTACACCGTTTATATTTACTCTGCGGTTTCGCCCAATAAAGGGATAAAAACGCGACAAATTAATGGAAATGAAGTCGTTATATTATCTTTGACAGACTGTGAATTTTGGATTAACTCGATCCCAACAGGTTTTTTTATTTCGGAATATTTAAAACCAGAAATTCCGATAAATCAAATTAATATTTATGGAACGTATTGATCTGGAAACTGGTTTAATTGAAGATATTTTATGTATTACGAGGGACATATATTCTAGTTTCATTCGAAATGTCCCGTATCCAAGCAATAAAAACAGTATTATTAAGTTAGCTTGTTATTTAAATATTGCATAGAAATTCTCAACTCTTGCTCCCCAAACCGGTAAAGATAATTTCGTAGACTGTCTTATAGATACAATTTCATACAATTTTTATTCACAATTTAAAGCATCGCTTTATTCAGAAATAATTGACAAACAAATTAGGTAAATATATGTGTACCAAAAGTGTATAATATACATTTTACTAACGAGGAGACTACCCGAGGTGAAAATCACCGATTTTGTTGAAACTAGGTAACATGAAATTTCACCAAGGGAAAAGTTGCAATGGGCATTAGTTTTGCCATCGCAACCGAAAATATTTTTGACAACACAGTCTGTATATGGTCCCATTGAAAATAACAATTGATCAATTTTTACATATTTTGATCAAGTTGACCAAAATTCATCAAAATATCATAAAATTAATTTCATTTGTCAATTTTGTTAATTTTTTTTGGTTTTGAAAATTTTCACAGGGGGGGGGGACCCTTAGAAGTGCTCAGATTCCCATGTTATTTTCAATGAGAAAATATACATACTGTGTTGTCAAAAACATTTTCGGTTGCCATGGCAAAACTAATGCCCATTGCAACTTTTCCCTTGGTGAAATTTCATGTTACCATAAGGTCTACATACCCATCTAGTTTCAACCAAATCGGTGATTATCACCTGGGGTAGTCTCCTCGTAAGTATCTATGAAACACGTATCTTCACAGGCTCATAAAATTACCCTGTAGTAAGTGTAGGTAATTACTGTTGGCTCGCGTGGCATGAAGCAATTTATCATGATTTAAAGGCATTAAAAGTCGCTAGATGACTTGGGCTTAAGGTGGTACCTTGGTATTAGCCTAGCGGATTATTATTTATTTAAATTTTCCTATTGATAAACTATATTTTTCAGATTAAATATTATTAGAAAATAAAAATATGATGATCCTCTTCCCAAACGTGTTTTGAAAATTTTGAGGGAATCAACTTTGATACATGTTTCAAGCGAATAACATTTATGATTAGCAAGATAAGTAGATGGATGCTTATCTCGTAAGATATATTATTTACTTTTGGTCTCTTAAAAATTCCAAATTAAGAAAAATGACTTTAAATATCGTAAATATATTTATCAACGGACGAAAGTATATTTCATTGCCTAAAACCCTTTCATTAAATATTCTTAAAAATATTTCCTCAATAAAAAAAGTCCCATTGTAGTTTTGTAAAGCCATTTCTTACTTGATAGTGGTACAAATGACGTTACACTAATACCATATTAAGATGTACCAGCGAGCGACCTCGATTCGCTGGGGTACTCGGGAGGGAATGAAAATAATTGGCCAAAATATGGTTGACTTAACAATACCCGAACTGGCTTATTGTGGTTGGAAACTAGGTCAGAGCTGTCAATTATAGTCGCGGCTAAATTATTTGCGAAGGAGGAACTGAGCAGAAATGTTGTTATTCTTGTCGGCTCGTCAAAATGAACCATCAATTGGATCACATTGTAGCGAAGCATCTTTTACTGACAACCAAATAGCCTCGCGATCGCCGATTTTAGAAACAGGTGGAGACTGAAGCAATTTTGTTTCGGAGTGGAGTAATCGAAGGTGCGGTGTGTATTTTCCGTAGTTTGATTTCTGTAACAGTTGAAATGTTTGGTTGTAAACCCACGTCATCTTGAAAAAGGACGAATATTAATTACATCTTTTAAGCAATAACTGTGGCTTATATTAATTACATCTTTTAAGCACACACCCAGTGACACAGCTAATGATAAGTAATAGTTTTGGTTAAATACGCCGCGATCAATTAAATATCAGTGAGAAAATCAATTAAAAATCAGTGAGAAAATCAATTAAAAAGCAGTGAGAAAATCAATTAAAAATCAGTGAGAAAATCAATTAAAAATCAGTGAGAAAATCAATTAAAAATCAGTGAGAAAATCAATTAAAAATCAGTGAGAAAATCAATTAAAAATCAGTGAGAAAATCAATTAAATAGTGAGAAAATCAATTAAATAGTGAGAAAATCAATTAAAAATCAGTGAGAAAATCAATTAAAAATCAGTGAGAAAATCAATTAAAAATCAGTGAGAAAATCAATTAAAAATCAGTGAGAAAATCAATTAAAAATCAGTGAGAAAATCAATTAAAAATCAGTGAGAAAATCAATTAAAAATCAGTAAGAAAATCAATTAAAAATCAGTGAGAAAATCAATTAAATATCAATGAGAAAATCTATAAAATATCAATGAGAAAATCTATAAAATATCAATGAGAAAATCTATAAAATATCAATGAGAAAATCTATAAAATATCAATGAGAAAATCTATAAAATATCAATGAGAAAATCTATAAAATATCAATGAGAAAATCTATTAAATAACAATGAGAAAATCTATTAAATATCCGTGGGGAAATCTATTAAATATCAGTGAGGAAAATCAGGGAAATCGATTTGTCAATAGCTGTACGAACCCCTTTTAGTACTAACTGACAACACTTATGTAGTGCTCGGAATTGTTTATTCATTATCCACCAATTTTCCGATTTATTTAAAAAACGTTGGTAAAAAGAATATCATTTTAACTTATTTAATTATGTTTTTTTACACAACCAAGCATTTATTTGAATAAAAGTGGTATTTATTTAAATAATTGTTTTTATTTAAATAATAGGCTAATTCACTTTCGATTATTTTAACATTTTACAATTTTTATTCAACTATTGTTTATTTAAATAAATATTATTTAAATATCACCGAGCTTATTTTATTCATGTATAAAAATTAATCGAATGCCGAGCACTACACTTATGGAACTAACTTATAGACTTATGGCAACGGCGTATATAGTATATTTACGTTTATCGAATGGGTCATGAACCTTCCGGATCAACACGGAGGCGTCAATGATAACATGATTCATTCGTAGTACGTTTAGGCTTAACGGAAAATTGAATGAAATTTCACATGATCGTCCTATGATCGGGTACTGGCGCGGGAAGCTGAATGTCCGCACGTGGTACGTCGCAACAGGTGGCGCGGGATTGGCTAGCGGCAATAACCTGAACTATCGGGTCCCGTTTCGGAGAGCGATGCAACATCCGTTTCTCAGCTGATGGCCATTTTCCGGCGACGGGATTTCCACCTTCCCAGAAGATTATCAGCCTTCTATTTCGAAGCTGCGTCAAATACATCGTGATTAGAAATGATTGAATCGCTTCATTGCTTTCATTGATGTGGAGCTAAACATGTTTCGGTAATTGTAATGAAACTGCTAAAGAAACTACTCTTGAAAGAGGGAATCTGGTAAAGAAGCTATTCTGAAATAGGTTATTTGATAAAGAAGCTATTTTGAAATAGGTTATTTGATGAAGAAGCTATTCTGAAATAGGTTATTTGATAAAGAAGCTATTTTGAAATAGGTTATTTGATAAAGAAGCTATTTTGAAATAGGTTATTTGATGAAGAAGCTATTCTGAAATAGGTTATTTGATGAAGAAGCTATTCTGAAATAGGTTATTTGATAAAGAAGCTATTCTGAAATAGGTTATTTGATAAAGAAGCTATTTTGAAATAGGTTATTTGATAAAGAAGCTATTTTGAAATAGGTTATTTGATAAAGAAGCTATTCTGAAATAGGTTATTTGATAAAGAAGCTATTCTGAAATCTGGAAAAGAAGCTATTCTGAAATAGGTTATTTGGTAAAGAAGCTATTCTTGAAAGAGGGAATTTGCTAAAGAAGCTATTCTGAAAGAGGGCATCTGGTAAAGAAGCTATTCTGAAAGAGGTTATTTGATAAAAAAAGCTATTCTGAAAGAGGGCATCTGGTAAAGAAGCTATTCTGAACCAAGGTATCTGGTAAACAAGCTATTCTTGAAAGAGGTCATCTGGTAAAGAAGCTATTCTTGAAAGAGGGAATTTGCTAAAGAAGCTATTCTGAAAGAGGTTATTTGATAAAAAAAACTATTCTGAAAGAGGGCATCTGGTAAAGAAGCTATTCTGAAAGAGGGCATCTGGTAAAGGTGCTATTCTGAACCAAGGTATCTGGTAAACAAGCTATTCTGAAAGAGGTCATCTGGTAAAGAAGCTATTCTTGAAAGAGGGAATTTGCTAAAGAAGCTATTCTGAAAGAGGGCATCTGGTAAAGAAGCTATTCTGAAAGAGGTTATTTGATAAAAAAGCTATTCTGAAAGAGGGCATCTGGTAAAGAAGCTATTCTGAAAGAGGGTATATTCTGATTAGTAACAATGGTAAATGATATCTGAAACTAGATGCTCTAAGTATCTTAAATTACTTCGAAAAACGTATCTAATTTTCCCCCGAAAAAGGTATCCTGAAGTAGCCGAAATCTCCAATCATTTATCAATTTCGCCAAAAGAAAACGCACCATATAATCACCCCTTATTAAATACATTAAACAAATTAAAAGCCAGTCAAGACCACACCATCGTCATTACCTCAAATCGGCGATCACACCGAAAGGGATAAACCTTGATCGTACGCCAGTCAATCTAATCATCGAGTTCAATTCGGAGCTAAAAATATATTTTTCTTTAAAACACACGTTTCAATCATAGACAAGTTTGCAACGTTTAAAATTCGCAAAAACAGATCGTGCTTTAAACCACAAACTAAAGTCAAGAATATATTACGTTGTACTTGTAGAGAATGACTATTTTAATCAAATCAGCCCGGTATCACATTGGTGATGGTCTCCATTTAGTCATTCTCGCCAAGTAGACATACGTAAATCCTTGCTAAAATCTCCAATTTCGGGTACGACCTTTAATACAACAAAATTTGGAATTACCCCCAGTAATCACGCGTGAATTTCAAAGTCACGAAAAGCGGTGCTTTACAAGAAACTGACAGATCAGGAATAGACTGCATTTTTCCTCGTAGAAATGTCATACTAACTTTGATATAAAGTTTATTTCGTTGGTCGTGAATCTGCCGCCGCGCACGATGTGTATTTTTTCGGCATATTTTCATCGACTCATTGATTTTTAGGAAGCTCACCCGATTCGCGAATTAGTCCGCGTGTCGGCTTTTCTTTTGATGTCTATGCGCCGATATTTAAATCGGCGCGTTTTTTTGTTTCTTTTTACCGACTGTCTGCTTCCTTTGATGTTCCGAATTTTTGACAAACGGGGTGTGGAAGGTCGATACCCCGCTGGCGTAAATCGGGCTGGTTTTATTGGTCTTGGTCAAGCCGTCCATTGGAATATGGAGATTTTTCATGGCTGATTTTGGTTTTTTTTAAATTTTGAATTACATTTTTATTGGTTTTATTAAAGGAAATTAAGGTTTTATGCCTGTTTTGTTGACAAACTCATTAATAATTTGAGTGCAGCAATAATGTAAACTAATGTTTAATTAATTTTCGTTAAATTTAATTATTCATTAGAAAATTAATTTAGTTTATCTAACAATATTAATTCAGAGCAAACTATTTGAAGCATAATCGGTGATTTATTTCAACGATTTAAAACAAATCATTGATTTAAATCAAATTTATTAAAATCAGAGCTTTTTAAAAAAAATCATTTAGGATTATGTTATTTAATCAACTAATCTTTACCAATTTAAAGCAAACCGCGGATTATAACTAGTGATTTAAATTATTGAAAATTTTAGTTGTTAAAATTGAAACCAATCTATCAACCAACTTTTCAGAAAGTCATTAAAACAAAATATGAATTAATTTAAATAATTATTGGTAACAGCTGAAGCAAGTTTTCACGTGTTATTCCTTTTTACATAAAATCATGTAAAATATTTTAAACTTAAACGTCAGTCAATTGAAATTAATTTTATCAATTTTAGTGTGTTAAATATATTTAGTTTTGCACGTACCCAAAAGTGACATAATTGTGTTTTTGAAATGAATGTAAAAGTTGGCAGGGAACGAAGTGGTTCAAAAGTATTAGACAGTGACGCGTGGTGAGAGATTCGCGAACTAACGAATGATAACGAATTCGCAAAAATAGGAAAACAATTTGTGGCAGAATACCCAACAGGTTCAACAAAACGTTAATACTTCCTTTAGCTTTAAAAGTTAAAAATTGTCAACTCCGAGAGCGAACCAAAAAATAGCGTCTATTAGACAATGAATTCTATTGTGTATCACAAAATGCCGAACCAGTTAAACTCTGTTTTAAAAATATCCGGTTAGGGACACTTCGAAGGTGGCCTTTTTCGATATCTACCCTTATACCCGCTGCCAACTTGATTTAAATTCGACCATCGTAAAATCCTCGCTATTTCAACGTAACCTCATTCTACAAGTCGCGATCTAAATCACAGCGCGATTAAAATTTTTCGCGCCTCGTAAACTTACTGGGAATCTTTTGCATTTCTTCTTTTTAAAGGCTGGGTTTCCACTAGCGCAAAAACACCGCGACGACAAAAACCTCTGTTAAAAATAATATTTTTTTTTACGTCGACGCTAGCCGTCGCGGCGTTTTTGATCTAGTGCAAACGCAGACGTCCGGTTACTATTTTCCGTTGAGGTAACGTCTCTTAGGATTTTCTTTTCAATATAAACGTAAAATGTCTATAGGGGTAGTCGGATTGGTTTTTTCTTAAAGGGATACATACAACGATTTTTATGTGGATAAATTATAGTTATTTTATGCAGGGTTGGCTGGTTTAACCCATGGTTTATATTAAACAGGGTTGCCACACGTCAGGGAAAAGTCAGGGAATTTAAAAATGGGCCTATAAAGTCAGGGAATTTTAAGAATTGGTAAAAATTCAGGGAAAAGTCAGGGAATTCAATTTTATCTTGGCACTTTTTGAAGGTAATTTAACTCTAGATCTTTGACAAATTCCACGATTATCATTTATTTCCATGAATGTTTGGCTAATTTTTTCAACATTGCAATAACCTTTTTACTGAAATATAAGTCCATCAAATTTATTAACTTCTGATAAAAGTAAAATATAAAAGAAAAATTTTGCCCTTAATAAGTCCGGGAAAATCTCTTAAAATGGTCAGGGAAAACAGGGAATAGTCAGGGAATTTGAATCTGAAAATTTTGTGGCAACCCTGTTAAATTAACTTGGTTTAAATCGGGTTCAAACCAAAACAACCCTGGTTGTGATTTTTTTAAGCTAGGTTTTATTCCAACTCTGATTTTATGTGGGTAAATTATTGTTATTTTTTTTTATTAGATTCAATTTATTTTGAAAGGTTAATTTTAAGATCAACTAATTTAACCTAATAACCTATTTGCTTAATAATACTCAGCTAGGCTAATACCCAAGGCACCACCTTAAGCCTAACAATTGTAAGTCAAGCGACTTTTAAAGCCATTAATTCCGGTGGCCGTGTTACAATGCGAAGGAGGGTGGTAGCAAGCCCATCAGGTCACGCGAGCCAACAGCTCCCTATACTAACTCTTACCGCTAACGTCAACAAGTTTTTATGGAAGGGGAAACAGAAAAGCTCGGGGGAAAACCCCTTAAACCAGTGTGGAGAGAACTTGCAAACTCAACGCGGAAGGAGTGGTTCCGAGTTTTCACCGAGCGCACACAAGCTGGGATCGAACCTGACGACTCTTACTGTTAACCACTCCGCCACCCTACCTAGCATTACTGTAGACACGTAGGTAATTATTAATCAATAATAAATAATTATTACTCTAGTTTTGAGTAAAATACGTCGTACTATAGTAGTTTTTCCATTAGAGTTTTGGTGGGCTGAAAAACAGAAATTTTATTAGATTAGATTCAATTTTAGATAAAATTACTTTGGCGAAAATAATTAAATTAAATTATACACAATTTAACGTTAGAAATAATACCAGATCAAAATAATACGATCAAAAATATAAAATTATCTAAACTTTAGTATAATCAAGAATGTATTTATTTATACCTAGGGAGAATGTCTATGTCGAGACGGTTTTTAGCCTTTCTCTCAATCCACCTGTGGTCCCCCCAGTACGCTCCTCCGCTTAAAATAAAACGAATAGTCCCGGTATTTCATTGGCTGCTTAAAATTTACGTCACCTAACGCGATGGTAATCAAACGCCGGTGACGTTTTGTCTTTCCCCCCGCGCGAGACGGGGGAAAGGCGTTCAACGTGCCCGGCGATTGTCGCAACATAATCATTCTTCCTAAATATAAATAAATACATTCTTGGTATAATCCAATATTTTCTCAAATTCGTCATTAGTTTCGAATCATCCAATTGAATAAAGTCGTCACTGGTTGCGTTGTCACCGAGTTCAATATTCTTACGTCATATTTTTCAAATGAATAAAAATAGATCCGTAAATTAGTGTAACCCAGAAAACCGAATAAAGTCGTCATTGATTCCGGATCACCGAATTAAGTAGCTCTTTTCGCCTTCGAAATATTAATAAAATGGTTCTTAAATCGAAAATTGCTCCTAAAATTAGTGTAACCCACAAATGGAATAAAGCCGTCACTAGTTTCGTATCACCCAAGTTTAATAGCGTTCTATAGGAATTTTAACTCCGCTCGAGGCTATGGCGGCGGCGGGATAACGCTGGCATTCCCAAGTTGATAAATTATGCTCTTTGGTAAAATCATTTAGCTCAAGATCAAGGCGAGAGAGATTCAAGTGTCACGCTTGATTGATGCAGCCATTTCAAAATCAAGGTTCGATTCGATATTCCCATTTCTACGGCTCTCTCTCGCTGGAAATTGAGAGGCATTGGAAGAGACCTCTCTTACGAAATCCTACATGCGTATCTAAGTCTATAGCACGCAGATCGACGGTCCTATAATTCCTGTAAAATCCTATATTTTTTAAATAATCCTATATTTTTTAAACTAATCCTATATTTTTTAAACTAATCCTATATTTTTAAACTAATCCTATCTATATTATTTCAATTAATCTTATATTTTTTAATTGGAAACTAATCTTACATTTTTTAATTGGAAACTAATCTTATATTTTGGAAACGAATCTTATATTTTGGAAACGAATCTTATATTTGGGAAACGAATCTTATATTTGGGAAACGAATCTTATATTTGGGAAACGAATCTTATATTTGGGAAACGAATCTTATATTTGGGAAACGAATCTTATATTTGGGAAACGAATCTTATATTTAGGAAACGAATCTTATATTTGGGAAACGAATCTTATATTTTGGAAACTATTCTTATATTTTGGAAACTATTCTTATATTTTGGAAACTATTCTTATATTTTGGAAACTAATCTTATATTTTGGAAACTAATCTTATATTTTGGAAACTAATCCTATATTTTGCAACTAATCCTATTTTTTTAAACTAATCCTATTTTTTTAAACTAATCCTATTTTTTTAAACTAATCCTATTTTTTTAAACTAATCCTATTTTTTTAAACTAATACTATATTTTTTAAACGAATCCTATATTTTTGAAACTAATCCTATATTTTTGAAACTAATCCTATATTTTTGAAACTAATCCTATATTTTTGAAACTACTCCTATATTTTTGAAACTACTCCTATATTTTTGAAACTAATCCTATATTTTTGAAACTAATCCTATATTTTTGAAACTAATCCTATATTTTTGAAACTAAACCTATATTTTTGAAACTAAACCTATATTTTTGAAACTAAACCTATATTTTTGAAACTAAACCTATATTTTTGAAACTAAACCTATATTTTTGAAACTAAACCTATATTTTTGAAACTAAACCTATATTTTTGAAACTAAACCTATATTTTTGAAACTAAACCTATATTTTTGAAACTAATCCTATATTTTTGAAACTAAACCTATATTTTTGAAACTAAACCTATATTTTTGAAACTAAACCTATATTTTTGAAACTAATCCTATATTTTTGAAACTAATCCTATATTTTGGAAACTAATCCTATATTTTGGAAACCAAACCTATATTTTTTTAAATTAACATTTCGATTCATCCCACTCTGAGAACAATATCATACGACGTTATTTATAATTAATTTAATTCTAATTATTTTGAATGAATGATTTTCATAAAGAAATAAATACTACATCGTTGTAAAGTATATGATCAAACATGGCGGAAAACATTAAGAATAATATATATTAGCGGTACCCATAGTAACCAAGCTTACTTTAAAAATACTTTAAATTCGTATTCAGAATCCAATTTATCAGTATATATTTATTGGAAATATATTTAACGCTTGAAGAAGATAATCAATTGCTGCGATTAAGGAAATGTACGACACCATTATCACGTATAGACCATCCCAGTCTTTTCCCCCAGATTAAATTCAGAACCAGTAAATCTTCGTACACTTACGGAAGTGGCGCCTCATGTGGTAGAATTTAGCAAGATTGATGCGAGGTCACTTCGAAATTTGACCTTCGTAATAGCTGACAGGGAACGTCGAGAAGGGGAACTAGAGATATCTTTTGTAGAGCTATTTGTCAGATTTCTGTTGTCTCTATTTGGCAAAGTCTATTGTTTTTATTTGACCCTTATTTGTTTAAGAAATATTTACTTTGCTTAGACTTCATTTAAATTGGACCAGTTTTAGGTTCGTTAACTTGAAGTAGAACTTTCTATACGATTAATAAATATATATTTGAAAAATATAAATACTTTTAATTTACTTTTAGATTTAGTTAGATGACATTTCTGATTTCTCATGCACGGGGTTTTTCTAATAACGTAAGCAAATATTTTAGCTTCTAAGCTGAGTAGTTTGAATGGTTTTGATTTTAAACCTATGCTCCTTTATTTTTTTAGTTAAATTTAAAATTCTGTTAGTTTTTAGTAATTCTAATCGAAAAATAAAACTTTCGTTTGACTTAAAATTCTCTGTTTATTTTGCATTGAGCTTTGATTTTTAACTAAAACTAATTTTAAAATGAATAGCAATCATAGGGCTCCCAACGATCCTATATATCCTATATTTTCCAATAATGCTTAAGTGGTCCTATTAAATCCTATAAGTCCATTTTAAAGTAAATATTGAAATCGTAAATATTTTGAATTTTCTTGGCTGATTTGTCTTACATTGTTAAGGTTTCTTTTAAATACACGCTATAAAACTATATTTTAACTCTATAAAACTTTTAAAAATTGTCAAGATAGTCCTATAATTATCCTATAATTTTGAAATTTCTATCCTCTAATTATTCTATAATTTTGAAATTTTTATCCTATTATTATCCTATAATTTTGAAATTTTTATCCTATAATTATCCTATAATTTTGAAATTTTTATCCTATATTGTTATCCTATAATTTTGAAATTTTTATCCTATTATTATCCTATAATTTTGAAATTTTTATCCTATATTGTTATCCTATAATTTTGAAATTTTTATCCTATATTGTTATCCTATAATTTTGAAATTTTTATCCTATTATTATCCTATAATTTTGAAATTTCTATCCTCTAATTATTCTATAATTTTGAAATTTCTATCCTCTAATTATTCTATAATTTTGAAATTTTTATCCTATTATTATCCTATAATTTTGAAATTTTTATCCTATAATTATCCTATAATTTTTAAATTTTTATCCTATATTGTTATCCTATAATTTTGAAATTTTTATCCTATTATTATCCTATAATTTTGAAATTTTTATCCTATAATTATCCTATAATTTTTAAATTTTTATCCTATAATTATCCTATAATTTTGAAATTTTTATCCTATATTGTTATCCTATAATTTTGAAATTTTTATCCTATATTGTTATCCTATAATTTTGAAATTTTTATCCTATTATTATCCTATAATTTTGAAATTTTTATCCTATATTGTTATCCTATAATTTTGAAATTTTTATCCTCTAATTATTCTATAATTTTTAAATTTTTATCCTATTATTATCCTATAATTTTGAAATTTTTATCCTCTAATTATTCTATAATTTTTAAATTTTTATCCTATTATTATCCTATAATTTTGAAATTTTTATCCTATAAATCCTATATATTTTTAAGCACTGTTGGCTGGGATCCCTGCAATTAGTCTAGTTCGAACTTAAGTTAATTTCAAGTAGCTAGTCTCAAAGCAAAATAATTTAACGATCGGTTAGTAATCAAGCGAAATTTAATTTAATTAAATGACAATCAACTGGAAGTCAAAGACAAAAATATCTAATATCAGGTTTGCAGAATATTTTTTTTTTTTAAATTGGAGGGTTTCACGGGACCAGGAAAAGGTAGCCCAAGTAGAGTGTGATTCTGAAATTTTTGTTTTCCAAAATGCGCTCTTTTATTCGGATAGGCATGGCTAGTCAAGGGTTACGACTTTCCCAAAAACGCTAAAACGGCTTCTTCGGCCCGTCAGCATTGCGCCTTGTTACATCTGTTTCTTAGAAATTCGTGGCCAGACAAGATACAATACCGTATACATTTGATGAAGAGCGCAAATTTTATGGCTCTTACAAAAAAAAATATAACCCCAAAGGATGTTATTTGCATACACGACTTGATTTGCCTAGGCTCTATTTCTGGGAAATTTAAGCACTGTTTGGAACTAATGCCGGGCGTTATTTTCATTTCTGAGAGTTTTTATTTTTAACTCGTATTTTTTTACATTTCAGTATTAACTTGGATTTGTTATTTTACCTTTTGATTATTGGCTGGGCTTGGAAATCTTTATTGATAGCGGAATATCAAATCTATTTGTATTTTTCACTAATTACTGTATCCTAAATTAATATCTGTTTCCCAAATTGGACTAATATCTGTTTCCCAAATTGGACTAATATCTGTTTCCCAAATTGGACTAATATCTGTTTCCCAAATTGGACTAATATCTGTTTCCCAAATTTGACTATCTGTTTCCCAAATTGGACTAATATCTGTTTCCCAAATGGGACTAATATCTGTTTCCCAAATTGGACTAATATCTGTTTCCCAAATTGGACTAATATCTGTTTCCCAAATTGGACTAATATCTGTTTCCCAAATTGGACTAATATCTGTTTCTCAAATTTGATTAATATCTGTTTCTCAAATTTGACTAATATCTGTTTCTCAAATTTGACTAATATCTGTTTCTCAAATTTGACTAATATCTGTTTCTCAAATTGGACTAATATCAGTTTTCTAAATTTCACTAATATCTCTAGTTAAAATTTGCTGAATATCTGTATCCTAAATTATTTAATTTAGTTTAACATTACTAATTATATAATGATAATTTCTCATGCATAATCGTTAATTATCTTGTTAAAATTTATTTCTATTTAGAAATAAATTTATTTTTATTTTGATAAATTAATGTAACTATTAAAAATTTAAATAAATTTAGTGAAGTTTAATTATATTTTTAATTATAGCTGTAGCGTTAATTTTCGTATTAAATTAAAACTCAATTTAATCCAGAAAATATATTCGAAAAAATTCGAAAAAAACACTATTAATAAATATATTTTTATTTGGTGAAGAACATTGAACCTCATTATTGACACTTAAGCTTCGAATGGCAAATTTCAATATCTTCAAAGCGAAAATCAAATATCGCGCATGGTGTTTGGCGAGGAATTATTTCAACTGTAGCTTTTAATCGCAAAATAAGACCCGTGACAAAAAGTTTGTGTCTTCATTGTTCGCTTGAATGAACACGTGGAACCATAAACAACCATAAACAAACAACCACAAGCTGCTGGATAGCTTAATTATCAACATCATTTAATTGCAATGTTACGAAAAGAAAGTAATTAATGTTAAATTGTATATTAAAAAAACCTATAAATCGTTAACTTCTTTTCAAAACATTTTGAAAAAAGGCGGTAATTTGGACTTAACATTTGGATTTTTTTCATTTCCAAATATTTTAAATTTCTTTGATCAAAATTGGATTTTTCATATCAATTTATTTTTGAAATTTTATGGGTTTTTTTAAACGTTTTCTGCTTCTTTTTATTTTTAAACTCAAATTAAAATTATTATAATTAAGTTTCATTACTCATAATTAAGTTTGCTTTTAGGTGGCACTTTTTCGGAAGCTACCTTGGTATATTTTCACAAATAAATTTAAGTATCAAAGGAAATATAAAATTTTTGCTATATAAATTTATTTTTAAATTGTCTTATTTAAATTGCGGTTTAAATCACTGATACAAATAGTGGCACGACGTTTATATTTTTTGGACTAGCGCTTCCTTTGTGGCGTTAGCTATCTCTCATTTAAAACGTATTAAAATAGAAAGATAAAATAGTATTTAAATCAGAAATGTAAAAAAAAATTCTATGTACTTAAAGAAGATATGAAAATATAAAAAAAATAACTAAAAAGTATTTAAAGAAGATATGAAAATCTAAAAAATAACTAAAAAGTATTGAAAGAATTTAAGAATTGCAAAAAAAAACTAAAAAAATATTTTAAACAAAAATGAAAAAAATAAAGAAATGCAAAAAAACTAAAAAGAATATCAAGCAGAAATGAAAAAATAAATGATATTTTGAAGAAATGCAATATATAAATAAAAGTATACGAGGCAGAAATGATAAAATGATACATATTGAGTGTTTAAATGATAAATATATAAAGCTGTCTAAGCGTTACAAAATATGACTGGGGACGGGTGCTAAAGTTACATACCATATCATTATGGTACTATTAGGATTGAGAGGGTTTATAGTATTTGTTCCGTAATTTAGAGGGAGGGTGACGTAATTTGAGAACGACTGTCTTTAAAAATACGTATTTAAAGCAGAAAAGTCCAAAGGAAGTAAATTTCTCACGGTTCAAACCAATAATAAGTGAAGCTACAGTAGTTTCTATATATCAAAATTGTATTTGCAATTTACTACGTTAAACGCTCAGTTGAAACATAGTATAAAATTCAACTGGCAAATTTAATCATCGAATCATTGAAACTAATAATTTTATCTTCTTAATTTAAATTTAATGGTTTTATTTCACAAGCGGTTTCACAAATTTGAATATCCTCATCATTTATATCTCGAGAAACGCTTTTTTACTTTTGAGTTTAAAGCGTTTATTTCAGATACATTTTTCTCAAATGATACGTCAAAATAGATACTATTTGGAAAGGTTAAACCAAAAGTCAAAATGCTGACGTCTGCGAAGCACCGTGGAAGCTGAGACGTTCCAGTTTGAAACTATGGACCGCTTAACCTCTCTATTTACATAGAAACTTCATTATGTGTAACAAACTATAAGCGGAAGTTGTCAAGTTCAGCAACCCTTTAATTGTGTTTTATTTTATTATTTTGGGCAAACAGCATAATTTTTAAAATATTTTTTATTTACTTTTTTCTTACTTTTTAATTTATTTTATTTCAATGTTTTTTTCTCGGTATATGCAATATATGAGTGTAAGTTAGAATAATATTTTTCCATGTTAATTTCCTGTACACTCCATTGAGTTTTCACCAGGCGTTAAACGCTTTTTAAAAACGTTTATTTCACGGATCAACGAAACCTAAATTTAAGGAAGATGTTTGTTAATTTAACGTTTAAAACGATTTTTAAAGCTTACATCTTTATTCGGGTTTAATGGAGGCATTTTTGAAATGTATTAGTTTAGTGTCTTAAAATTAAACGTTTCTTAATTTTAAAACTCATCCTTTTGTTTCGTGTTTAGTTTTTAACTACATTTAAATAAATAAATAAATAATCAGCTAGGCTAATACCCAAGGCACCACCTTAGGCCTAAGTCATCAAGCGACTTTTGAAGCCTTTAATTCAGGTGGCCGGGTTACAATGCGTAGGAGGGTGGTGGCAAGCCCTGCATGCCACACGATCGAGCCAACAGCTCCCTACACTAACTATTACCGTTAACCTTGACAAGTTTTTACATTATAGTTAACTTAGTTTTTAAATAAATTGATTTATTTAAAATCGCAGTTTTCGCAGTTATTTCGATCTTTATAAATATTTCTTAGTTTAAAAACACTAATTTTTACCTAAAACAAATATTATTACTTAATTTATGTATATCAGGTCATAGTGTTTTCCCCCAAACTTGCGGGAGTGCTGCGGGAAAGTACGGTTTGGTCGAAGGGGTAATGTGTTTTTGTTCTCAAAGTTAACGAAATGTAATACCAGAAATAAATAAGATACCCTCAAGAGAGAAGTAGCCAATCTGACTATACTACTCGTGTTATTTTTATTTCAAACATGTATCCTCTAATGCTCTCAAAACTCATGGGGTGTCAGAGTGGTTACCGCTTTCGCCTCGTAGCGAGAGGAGCCGGGTTCGATCCCAGATCGTGGCACTGGGTGAAAACTAGCAACAACTCCTTCCGCGTTGAGTTTGCAAGTTCCCTCCCCACTGGTTTGAGGGGTTTTTCCCCGAGCTCTTGGGTTTCCCCTTTCCATAAAAACTTGTAAAGGGTTTAACTGTAATAGTGAGTGTAGGAAGCTGTTGGCTCGGGTGGCATGACGGGCTTGCCACCCTCCTACGCATTGTAACCCGGACACCTGTTTCAAGGTTTTAAAAGTCGCTAGATGACTTGGTGCTGATTGTTATTATTATCGCATTTACGTAGTAAAACGTAGTAGTAACACATAATTTGGTATTTTATTTAAACTCTTTACAAAAATAAAATAAATAATAAATAAATTTGAAAATCAATAGCTTAATTGTAAAAACTATAGATACGACCTTTTAAACTTAAAATTTCCCAATTAGAAAATTACCTCGTAAAGTTTTTTACGACCTCGATGGAAACTTCCTTGGTAAAAGAGATATTATACTCTAATGTCAAAACGAAATCAACTGTAATAAGGCTAACTTCCACAGAAGCTTCACTTCATATCTATGAGTCAAGACAGGAATCCATACCTCTACTTGGAATGCTTATCCTGCCGTATCGCGTATGGTACGATCACTCTGACGGCTTTGGCCCCGCCTACGAGATAAAAAACCCCCTCTGCGCGCACGCGCCTCTCACGTATTTGTTTGTTAAGTTAACTTACAGGAGACTACCCGAGGTGTTTATTGCAGATTTTCTTCAAAGTCGGGCGTAATGTGAGAAATGAAATTTCCCAAAAGGAGACGTTGCACTACCCTTTCGATTTGCCATGGCAACCGAATTTTTTTTTGATCGCTTAAAACAAAACAATTTCCATTTAAAAAAGCATTGGATTTTCTCGGTTTCACAGCTATGATTTTTTTTTAAATTTGAAAATCACGAAATATTTAATTTGGACCACATTTAGGTAAATTTCATCAAGTTTGGCTAAATTGGAAATTTTTTGGGGTAAAATTGTAAGACTATTTTCGGTTGCCATGGCAAATCGAATGGGTAGTGCAACGTCTCCTTTGAGTAAATTTCATATCTCATATAGGTCTACATCACGCCCGACTTTGAACAAAATCGGCAATAAACACCCACCTCGGGTACTCTTCTTGTTAGTGACGCCAAAGAAACAGTCAGCCACATTCCAAACAGAGGTATGGATTCCTGGTCAGGAAAATGGAATTATATGAAGATCGTTTCCTTTGGGGAACAATTTAGATGTGTTCGCCTCATGATTACTGACAAAATAGCCACACGAAATATCTACCGGAGATCATGTAAACAAAGCCTGCATATTCTCTGTGAACTTCAATAAATTCTTGACTTTGAAACAGGTCTCGGAATGTTTTTATCTAATCTCGGGTATTTGTTGTTTTGTTGAAAACTGGGAAAAACCGTATTTCTCATACTAGCTGTGCGAAAAATTACTTTTTATTTTCTGCTTTACGGATATGTCTAAGATATACCCTGTGATTTCCAGTTTATATTGCGTTAATGTATTTATAAATTTTGAAGATTAGGAAATTTGGTTGCTACAAGCCTACACATAATCTCAGACTAAATTTTTTATTGATTAGAAGTAAATAAGGCATTCCTTTCGATATAAGTTTCCACTAGGTCCTTTAAAGTGGAACGTGTATCTTAGGAAATTTTTAAGGGTGACCAGACCTCCTATATTTCCTATATTTTCCTATATTTTTAATGCCTTCCTATAAATTCCTTTATTTTCACCTATTTTCCTATACTTTCCTATAAATTAACGCTCTTTTGATAATGAAAGAACTTTTTTGTACTTGTCATAGAACATATAGTTCTAACACTGCCATTTTCGAACAAAATCTTGAAATGTGCGGGCTTTGTAAATCCGCTAAGTGATCCAATAGCGCAAGAAAACAGTGTACCAATAATTATCAATATTCTAGGTGATTCGAGTCAAAGTATACCGATATGCAGTAATTGCCTTATTATTTTTTCCTAGATTTTCCTATTTAGTGTCCTATATTTTCATATAATTCGCCGGGTTTTGTTAACTATATTTTCCTATAATTCGCCTCTAAAATTCCTATTTTTCCTATAAAACTTTCAAAGCCAATCCCTGGTCACCCTGAATTTTTAGGGAAAAATAATTTTTATCTGTATGAAATTTAGAAATACGATTTATTCTTTCAAAATTAATTTTGAATGCTAATTCGACGATAGCAATTTTAGTAAGCAGACGACTGCTCAAAAGTTTTCGAAGCTACAGCGTCAGTGACGTCACTGAATAGCCTATTATTTGGTTGAATGTCAAATAGTTGTATGTCTAAAAAAAGGACCAACCCCAAATATTTTTCGTGTTGTTACCAACGTTTTCTGTTCACGCTGCATAATTCACTGCCAATTAGTTGAACAAATTTGCTGGTCAAACAAATAGAGTGTTGTCGTCTGATACGATTTTGAAAACTTGTAACGTCACACAGTGGCGTAACTATACCATCTGAGGCCCGTGGCAAATTCTTTGGATTGGGCCCTCCCAGTAAAAATCGTCACATTTTTAAGTACCTAGGTACAATGTTTTGTTAAAAAAGTTAGGCTATTTCTGAACTCGCGGCCGCTTGGGCTGGGGCCCTCTCGGGTCGGGGCCCCGTGGCATTTTGCCAGCCCTGCCGCCCTATAGTTACGCCACTGACGTCACAGCTGTAGTGTTAATAGTGGCCGCCATGACAGTTACCGTTTTTTATCAATAGGCAAATTACAATAGTGACGGCGCAGGGTTTCAGACGACAACACTCTATAGGCGCTTAAATTAAACACTTCAAAGAAAATTGCCAGAAAGTAATATATCCGAGAGCCAGGACCTGCAAGTTACTGTTTATATAGTGCTTGTTGAAATAATAGAAATTTTTCACCTGTAAACAGAACGTCTTGTTTTTGCTAAGCCGTAATATGTCAAAATAAGCTACCTGGTTTAAAAGGAAACACTTGTTGCGTACCGTAGAGATGAAAAGTTTCCATTATTTCAACAAACACTATATAAACAGTAACTCGCAGGTCCTGGCTCTTCGATATTTTACTTCTTGGCGATTTCCTTGAAGATGTTTTATTGAAGCATCCATTGGTTTTACTTTTCAAAGTATTTAGACTTGTAAAAACGGATTTAAAAGTAAATTTTTAAATATGGCCACTGGGGGCGCTCTTGGTCGCTAATATAATATTCATTAAGTCCTCAATCAGCAGCTTATCTCGCAATTTAGTCAACACTTCGTCACACTGTGTTTTGCGCGAATCGAGACGTGAGATGCTTTTTGATTATTCCCCAACAATGGGGGTCGTCGCTTAATTGTATCACCTAGAAAATGCCTAGTCCTATATTAACTAGCACTGTCAAGGTAAATTGACTTTCTAATACCGTTCGAAAGTTACAGCGTCTCTTTTAACTTGACATCGCCTTTTACGGCCACAGCTACCCTTGTCTTTAATGCAATTATAGTTGACTTAATCCGTTTTTTTATATATTTAACGCGGATTACCTGACAGCGCGGTTAGGGGCTGGATGCGGGTGCCGTTTGCGGTTTGGTTAGGGTCGATTATCACGCGTCTTTTGGAGTAAATTGAACAATGAATGAAAGCGGTGTTTTTTTTATAACGTCGTCTGATTATAAAGGTCAAAGACACAATAATTTGTATTTCCTCAGGTTCAATCTGGCCTACGAGGTACAAATTAAAAACAGTTCTGCGGCGTTTTATAAGGGTACTGGCAATAGCAGCTTTATGCTGGTGCACTGATCGATTAATTATAGTGTTTCATTACTGTACCATTTTTTATGATGTAGGTCATAAAATTAGACCTTTTTTGGCCAATTTGCTGTTTTTGGTTAATTAATATTAATTTAAAACTGCGTGGGTTTAGCAAAATTTTGATTTACTAAGAATTTTAGTTTAAATTATAATAATATTTGTCTAAATTGAAATTTCGAAATTATACTATTTTGAATGGTCTAAATTAGAACAATATTTTGAATTGTGTAAATTAGTATTATATTTTGAATTGTGTAAATTAGTATTATATTTTGAATAGTCTAAATTAGTATTATATTTTGAATTGTCTAAATTAGAATATTTTGAATTGTCTAAATTATTATAACATTTTTATTGGTCTAAATTATAATATTTTGAATTGTCTAAATTATAATAATATTTCGGTTGGTCTAACTGCAATGTTTTTTAAGTTTTGTTCACGATGTAACTGGGGGTCTGGGATTTTTTTATATAATCTAATTTCTGTTTTTATCCATAACTAAAAAATATCCGAATAAAAACTTATTTTTTGGATTACAAATCTTTATATAATAATGAGCTAGGCTAAAAGTCAAGGCACCACCATAGGTCTAAGTCATCAAGAACTCTAAGAACAAAAGAATCTTAAGATTGTGATCTAATAAGAACTTTAATATTTAAGAACCTTAAGATTGTGGTCTAATAAGAACTTTAAGATTTAAGAACCTTAAGATTGTGATCTATAAGGACCCTAAGAACGAAGAACCTTAAGATTGTGATCTAATAAGAACCCTAAGAACGAAGAACTTAAAATTGTGATCTAATAAGAACCCTAAGAACGAAGAACCTTAAGATTCAAGAACCTTAAGATTGTGATCTAATAAGAACCCTAAGAACGAAGAACCTTAAGATTCAAGAACCTTAAGATTGTGATCTAATAAGAACCCTAAGAACGAAGAACCTTAAGATTTAAGAACCTTAAGATTGTGATCTAATAAGAACCCTAAGAACGAAGAACCTTAAGATCTAAGAACCTTAAGATTGTGATCTAATAAGAACCCTAAGAACGAAGAACCTTAAGATTTAAGAACCTTAAGATTGTGATCTAATAAGAACCCTAAGAACGAAGAACCTTAAGATTTAAGAACCTTAAGATTGTGATCTAATAAGAACCCTAAGAACGAAGAACCTTAAGATCTAAGAACCTTAAGATTGTGATCTAATAAGAACCCTAAGAACGAAGAACCTTAAGATTTAAGAACCTTAAGATTGTGATCTAATAAGAACCCTAAGAACGAAGAACCTTAAGATTTAAGAACCTTAAGATTGTGATCTAATAAGAACCCTAAGAACGAAGAACCTTAAGATTTAAGAACCTTAAGATTGTGATCTAATAAGAACCCTAAGAACGAAGAACCTTAAGATTTAAGAACCTTAAGATTGTGATCTAATAAGAACCCTAAGAACGAAGAACCTTAAGATCTAAGAACCTTAAGATTGTGATCTAATAAGAACCCTAAGAACGAAGAACCTTAAGATTTAAGAACCTTAAGATTGTGATCTAATAAGAACCCTAAGAACGAAGAACCTTAAGATTTAAGAACCTTAAGATTGTGATCTAATAAGAACCCTAAGAACGAAGAACCTTAAGATCTAAGAACCTTAAGATTGTGATCTAATAAGAACCCTAAGAACGAAGAACCTTAAGATTTAAGAACCTTAAGATTGTGATCTAATAAGAACCCTAAGAACGAAGAACCTTAAGATTTAAGAACCTTAAGATTGTGATCTAATAAGAACCCTAAGAACGAAGAACCTTAAGATTTAAGAACCTTAAGATTGTGATCTAATAAGAACCCTAAGAACGAAGAACCTTAAGATTTAAGAACCTTAAGATTGTGATCTAATAAGAACCCTAAGAACGAAGAACCTTAAGATCTAAGAACCTTAAGATTGTGATCTAATAAGAACCCTAAGAACGAAGAACCTTAAGATTTAAGAACCTTAAGATTGTGATCTAATAAGAACCCTAAGAACGAAGAACCTTAAGATTTAAGAACCTTAAGATTGTGATCTAATAAGAACCCTAAGAACGAAGAACCTTAAGATCTAAGAACCTTAAGATTGTGATCTAATAAGAACCCTAAGAACGAAGAACCTTAAGATTTAAGAACCTTAAGATTGTGATCTAATAAGAACCCTAAGAACGAAGAACCTTAAGATTTAAGAACCTTAAGATTGTGATCTAATAAGAACCCTAAGAACGAAGAACCTTAAGATCTAAGAACCTTAAGATTGTGATCTAATAAGAACCCTAAGAACGAAGAACCTTAAGATTTAAGAACCTTAAGATTGTGATCTATAAGGACCCTAAGAACGAAGAACCTTAAGATTGTGATCTAATAAGAACCCTAAGAACGAAGAACTTAAAATTGTGATCTAATAAGAACCCTAAGAACGAAGAACCTTAAGATTCAAGAACCTTAAGATTGTGATCTAATAAGAACCCTAAGAACGAAGAACCTTAAGATTCAAGAACCTTAAGATTGTGATCTAATAAGAACCCTAAGAACGAAGAACCTTAAGATTTAAGAACCTTAAGATTGTGATCTAATAAGAACCCTAAGAACGAAGAACCTTAAGATCTAAGAACCTTAAGATTGTGATCTAATAAGAACCCTAAGAACGAAGAACCTTAAGATTTAAGAACCTTAAGATTGTGATCTAATAAGAACCCTAAGAACGAAGAACCTTAAGATTTAAGAACCTTAAGATTGTGATCTAATAAGAACCCTAAGAACGAAGAACCTTAAGATCTAAGAACCTTAAGATTGTGATCTAATAAGAACCCTAAGAACGAAGAACCTTAAGATTTAAGAACCTTAAGATTGTGATCTAATAAGAACCCTAAGAACGAAGAACCTTAAGATTTAAGAACCTTAAGATTGTGATCTAATAAGAACCCTAAGAACGAAGAACCTTAAGATTTAAGAACCTTAAGATTGTGATCTAATAAGAACCCTAAGAACGAAGAACCTTAAGATTTAAGAACCTTAAGATTGTGATCTAATAAGAACCCTAAGAACGAAGAACCTTAAGATCTAAGAACCTTAAGATTGTGATCTAATAAGAACCCTAAGAACGAAGAACCTTAAGATTTAAGAACCTTAAGATTGTGATCTAATAAGAACCCTAAGAACGAAGAACCTTAAGATTTAAGAACCTTAAGATTGTGATCTAATAAGAACCCTAAGAACGAAGAACCTTAAGATTGTGATCTAATAAGAACCCTAAGAACGAAGAACCTTAAGATTTAAGAACCTTAAGATTGTGATCTAATAAGAACCCTAAGAACGAAGAACCTTAAGATTTAAGAACCTTAAGATTGTGATCTAATAAGAACCCTAAGAACGAAGAACCTTAAGATTGTGATCTAATAAGAACCCTAAGAACGAAGAACCTTAAGATTGTGATCTAATAAGAACCCTAAGAACGAAGAACCTTAAGATTTAAGAACCTTAAGATTGTGATCTAATAAGAACCCTAAGAACGAAGAACCTTAAGATTGTGATCTAATAAGAACCCTAAGAACGAAGAACCTTAAGATTGTGATCTAATAAGAACCCTAAGAACGAAGAACCTTAAGATTTAAGAACCTTAAGATTGTGATCTAATAAGAACCCTAAGAACGAAGAACCTTAAGATTTAAGAACCTTAAGATTGTGATCTAATAAGAACCCTAAGAACGAAGAACCTTAAGATTGTGATCTAATAAGAACCCTAAGAACGAAGAACCTTAAGATTTAAGAACCTTAAGATTGTGATCTAATAAGAACCCTAAGAACGAAGAACCTTAAGATTTAAGAACCTTAAGATTGTGATCTAATAAGAACCCTAAGAACGAAGAACCTTAAGATTTAAGAACCTTAAGATTGTGATCTAATAAGAACCCTAAGAACGAAGAACCTTAAGATTTAAGAACCTTAAGATTGTGATCTAATAAGAACCCTAAGAACGAAGAACCTTAAGATCTAAGAACCTTAAGATTGTGATCTAATAAGAACCCTAAGAACGAAGAACCTTAAGATTTAAGAACCTTAAGATTGTGATCTAATAAGAACCCTAAGAACGAAGAACCTTAAGATTTAAGAACCTTAAGATTGTGATCTAATAAGAACCCTAAGAACGAAGAACCTTAAGATCTAAGAACCTTAAGATTGTGATCTAATAAGAACCCTAAGAACGAAGAACCTTAAGATTCAAGAACCTTAAGATTGTGATCTAATAAGAACCCTAAGAACGAAGAACCTTAAGATTTAAGAACCTTAAGATTGTGATCTAATAAGAACCCTAAGAACGAAGAACCTTAAGATTTAAGAACCTTAAGATTGTGATCTAATAAGAACCCTAAGAACGAAGAACGTCAGGGAAATCAGGGAAAAGTCAGGAAATTTAAGAATGGACCTAAAAAGTCAGGGAAATGTCAGGGAATTTTTAGAATTTGTAAAAAGTCAGGGAAAAGTCAGGGAATTAAATTTTATCTTGGCACTTTTTTAAGTTTATTTTTTAGACCAGATCTATGACAAATTCTATGATTATCATTTATTTCCTTGAAAGTTTGGCTAATTTTTTCAACATTGCAATAACCTTTTTACTGAAATATAAGTTCATTAAAATTTATTAACTTCTGATAAAAGTAAAATATAAAATAAAAATTTGACCTTAAAAAGTCAGGGAAAATCTCTTAAAATGGTCAGGGAAAACAGGGAATAGTCAGGGAATTTGAATCTCAAAATTTTGTGGCAACCCTGTTTAAGAACCTTAAGATTGTGATCTAATAAGAACCCTAAGAACGAAGAACCTTAAGATTTAAGAACCTTAAGATTGTGATCTAATAAGAACCCTAAGAACGAAGAACCTTAAGATTTAAGAACCTTAAGATTGTGATCTAATAAGAACCCTAAGAACGAAGAACCTTAAGATTTAAGAACCTTAAGATTGTGATCTAAAAAGATCGGTACCTTTTTAATCCAGCATCATAGTTTTTGATCTAAAACAAAATTTATGATATAAATTCTAAACGCATTTCAACGAACCTAAGTTTAGTTGAACAAAGCGCCCCTTAAAAACTGGAACAAGTCCAAATGGTAAAATCTCTCAATTTCAAAACCCGGTTCTTCTTTCCAATTTAAATCGACGTTACAATCATGGATTAAATAAGTAGCTTGTTACAATCTCAATTACAACGATAAAGACCTCATTAATAAAATTACACGATGTTTCAAGTTCACGGTGCGCTTAGTCAAACAATTTCCCCCATTTTCTACGAACCCAAACGGAAACCGTGCGAGTGCAAACCCATTTTTCGGAAATTTTCCCCACCAAATTCAACTTTAATAACCATCCCTGAAACCATTATTAAGCGTAATATCTCAATATGTTTTTTTACGGGAAAGCTCCAAAGTGGACACTATTTTTTTGGAAAAATAAAATCCATCCAGAAGACGGAAATCATTCGGTGGTTTCATTTGGGCCCCGATAATACGATTCGCTTCAGTAGGCATTCACAAATGAATCCGAAAGTTTCCGAATCATTAACCGCGGCAATTTTAAACGGGTGGGACTGCATTTACCTAAACGATGAAGCTTCGTCCTTCTATTGAACTTATAGTAGACGATTCTTTTTATATTTAACTATATACAAAGTATTATAGGGTTTACTGACTCGTTGTCGGCTTATTCAATTTCACTTCGGGGGGGGGGGGGGGGGGGGCAAGGTTATATGGGAGCCATCTATCGGGTGAAATTTTAAAACTAGTTCCCTTCCTGGTGGTGTTATCGTCTGCTGCACGCTAAACCACGCCGGGAGGAAAAATTTTATAATCGGGATCTAAATTTAGTAAAAAAGCTCTACAAATTAAGAATTTAAATATAGAAAAAGTCTTCAATCGGGATTTAAAATATAGAAAAATTCTTCAATCGGGATTTAAAATCTGTAAACAAGTCTCAAATCGGGATTTAAAATCTGTAAACAAGTCTCAAATCGGGATTTAAAATCTGTAAACAAGTCTCAAATCGGGATTTAAAATCTGTAAACAAGTCTCAAATCGGGATTTAAAATCTGTAAACAAGTCTCAAATCGGGATTTAAAATCTGTAAACAAGTCTCAAATCGGGATTTAAAATCTGTAAACAAGTCAAATCGGGATTTAAAATCTGTAAACAAGTCTCAAATCGGGATTTAAAATCTGTAAACAAGTCTAAAATCGGGATTTAAAATCTGTAAACAAGTCTCAAATCGGGATTTAAAATCTGTAAATAATCAACAAATCGGGATTTAAAATCTGTAAATAATCAACAAATCGGGATTTAAAATCTGTAAATAATTAACAAATCGGGATTTAAAATCTGTAAATAATCAACAAATCGGGATTTAAAATCTGTAAATAATCAACAAATCTGTATTTAAAAGCTATAAAAATTATCAAACAGGCATTTAAAATCTGTAAAAAATCAACAAAGCCGGATTGAAAATCGGTAAAAAATTAACAAAGCCGGATTGAAAATCGGTAAAAAATTAACAAAATTTTCAAATCTACAGTTAAAAATCTAGAAATAATCTACAAATCTAGAGTTAAAAATATAGAAATAATCTACAAATTGGGATTTAAAATCTAGAAATAATCTACAAATTGGGATTTAGAAAATCTCAAAATGTCTTGAAAATCAGTTCCCAATTTTCAAAATAATTATTATGATACTACTAATGCCGTATACAAATATGTACTTACGTCTACAATTTTCGTATGTTCCATATTTGTTAATCGGGTATCCTGCCGTACACCAATTATCGTTCTACTCTATCATTTCGCGTTCCTCGCTTCACATCCGAAATCATTTTAGAAACTTTGTAAATTTAAAGCGGCGTAAGTTTACCTTAAGGATGTAAATAATTGCGTGAAATTAGGAGGCTAAAATCTATTTATGCCTTACGTATCTTCAATACAAAGTTTAGCTTAAAAAAAATAGTGAAAACACGAAATGAAAGTCGAGAAATTGCTAAGCCTCGGCGATATTTCTTTTGGAAAGAAAAGTTAAGACGCGGGAAATTATTGATAGGCGATTCTTTCGGAATGCATCCGAACTCGTGACGCTTATGGGGAAAAACCCAACCGCTTTCAACGGTTGATTATTAAAGCAGACTCAATATAAATAAACAATGAAGAAAATTGAAAAATCACTTCAGAGTCGGTATATGCTAGTTAATGCTAGACATTGTAACACAGTTGACGCGTACCACGTGTTGTATATATTCCAAGGTCTCGAGATCCTTGCCCTCTCGAAAACACCGTAACCTGGGAGTAGGATCTTACGAGAGGGAATGGCGCAAATCAATTATAAGCGTAACCAGTGACCCGTAGCATTAACTGCGCTACAATCATCTCTTGCTCATGGGCTCCGCACGCGAGCCTTCCATTTTTCTTTCATTTTTCCCCCTTTTTTTCGTTATGGCTCATTTATAACGTCAGTCAAACCCGTAACAAGGTGCCTTCGTTGTTTCTACTGTATCTATTTTAAAAACAAAAATCTCGCGAGGGTACGTCCATCTTGTTGGAAGGGTGAAATTTTTAAGCGATATTGAATAATAAATGGCATTTGTAGGTACGGTTGAACAGTTGATGAATTTAGTCTATACGAAAGACGTTTTGTATTATGTATTACTCGCGCGTCCGGTTTTACCTATATATCCATTAATTTTAATTTCAAGGTGGTAATCGTAAAGTTTGTTATATACGCGGTAATGTAGTTTTTTTTACTTATTAAGTTATTATTAATATTAATTAATAGTATTAATATTTTATTTTCTAAATTCCAGAATATTGACGACATGGCTGGACTCGGCTCAGAAACGGATTGGACGAATTTGCTGGACAATCAACCAATCATATTGCACGATCGCATGATGTCAGACGCCGTACAGTCACCTCGCATCCAATCAGAACACAGCTATTCCCTGACAGTGGGGGACGAGATGCCCGACTCCCCTCTTGGTCTTACACCCAACATCAAATTAGAGGACCATTACAGTAAAGGTAAGAAAATCATTATCTGGGTTTAGTGGCACTCATAACACGTTTTCGTTAAGATCGTTTTTCAAACGATGGACAAAGTATATCGATTATCGGGAAATTTTGATATTGGACCAAGTATATCGATCATCGGGAAATACTTAGTGTAGAGAGCTGTTGGCTCGCGTGGCATGAAGGGCTTGCCACCACCCTCCCACGCATTGTACCCGGCCACCTGTTTAAGGCATTATAAGTCGCTAGATGACTTGGGCCTAAGGTGGTGGCAAGGGTATTAGCCTAGCTGATTGTTATATCGATCATCGGGAAATTTTACTATTAGACAAAGTATATCGATTATCGGGAAATTGTTTCAATTAGACAAAGCATATCGTTTATCGGGAAATTTTACTATTAGACAAAGTTTATCGATTATCGGGAAATTTGGCTATCAGACCAAGTTTACCGATTATTGGGAAATTTTGTTCTTAGACAAAGTATATCGATTATCGGGAAATTTGGCTATTATGGTATATCGATTATCAATAAATTTTGCTTTTAGACAAAGTATATCGATTATCGGGAAATTTGGCTATTATAGTATATCGATTATCAAGAAATTTTGCTTTTAGACAAAGTATATCGATTATCGGGAAATGTTGCTATTAGACGTATATCGATTATCGGGAAATTTTGCTATTAGACGTATATCGATTATCAATAAGTTTTGCTATTAATATCGATTATCGGGAAATTTTGCTATTATGCATATTTTAGATACCGGTAATTTAAAATAAAAATTATAGCTATCCATATCGTGTAGTTAGTTATACGATTATCGTTCTAAGTATGCATAATTGTACAAACGTGGTGTTAAAATATTGATTGTATCAAAATTAATTTCGCGATATTTTTGGGCAAAGTTCGGGGCCCGTAAGCTTCAACTTCATTAGGGCCCCCACATTTTGAAAACATTTAAGACCCCAATCTTAAATTTTATTAGGGCCCTTGCTGATATCTAGCCTCGTCTTTGGGCCAACTACCTTGTGGCAAATTTTCGTCCCCCCCCCCTGGTTTAAACTTTATAAGGACCCTTGCTGATCTCTCACTGTCTTCGTCTTGGATCTCCCTACCTTGTGGCAAGTTTTTAGCTTACTTTTTTTAGGGATTTTGCTAATCGCTCAGCCCGAGGTTTGGGACCCTAGCTTATTTCGTTTATTCCCATTCGACCGAAATCCCATTCGACCGAAAGAATTTTAAAATGTAGCCCAATTGGCGGGGTGATTTGGTATTTTATTTATAAGGTATGTACTATCGAAGATCCATGTTTAGGTTAGGTTAGGTTAGGTTAGGTTAGAGTTGGTTAAGTTTACTATTTCAGTTTTGGTTCAGTTACTTTTCTTGACTAGCTGAAGATAAAAATATTATTCATGCTCATTCCATGCTCCATTGCAAACGACTTCAGTAACTAAATTGAAAACATAGCAAAAGCCAATTTATATAGTAGCGTTCGGTCGAATGGGACACATAAAAGCGTTCGGTCGAATGGGACACATAAAAACCACACGTTTCGGCGGAATTCGGTTGAATGGGACACCTCAAAAACCGCCTTCGGTCGAATGGGATTTCGGTCGAATGGGACTAAAGCAGCTTATTTCGCACTAGCAAATCAACAATTATTCGTACAGAACATTGTTTTCCGAGAGATATTTGGTAGCGAGCGTGTACCTCTGATGATCGTGGCCAGTTCCCTTTGCTTAAACCTCCAAATGACCTCTGCCACGCAATCTTGGCTCGCGTGGTTAAATTAGGCAAATATAGTCTTTTGTTTTGTCATAAACATTTCAAGGGTAGTGTTTTCTGCTCTGTCGCGTCCCGGAATTGCTACTGTCTGCCGGGGAATATTCCGGAGAACGTAGCAATCATTGTCTCTTGAGTTACAGTCCCTTCTCCGATTGTTTGCGCGCCCAAGTTGCTTTGACAGCTAACCACAATAATCGGCCATGCTTCCTGTTTGTCTAACTGAGCGCCGTTTCCACTTTGTTTTCAATCTCGAGTCGTTTCGTGAGGCGGGGACCCCTGGGAATCTATTATTAGTTTGGTTTCGATAAATATCCACACGCTGGTACCCCGACTTTGCGTTGTCTGGGAGAATTATGTCGCTTTTCGGTTTGTGGTCCCTAATTTTATGAAATGAGATTTCAAGTGGAAAATGTCTTGGGATTTCGTTAAAAAAATATTGTTTAACCAATGCGTTATAGTATGGTTGATAATTTATGTTTTTAACGATACGAAAAACATTTCTACAATACTGGCTCAACCAATGGCAATATAGATAAACCATCAACTAAACAAATAACATCGATTAAAATAAGCAACCAATGGCAATATAGTTGCTTAAACGATCAGCCAATCAAATAAAATTTGCTGAAATAAGTAACCAATGACAATATAGTTGCTTAAACGATCAGCCAATCAAATAAAATTTGCTGAAATAAGTAACCAATGACAATATAGTTGCTTAAACGATCAGCCAATCAAATAAAATTTGCTGAAATAAGTAACCAATGACAATATAGTTGCTTAAACGATCAGCCAATCAAATAAAATTTGCTGAAATAAGTAACCAATGGCAATATAGTTGCTTAAACGATCAGCCAATCAAATAAAATTTGCTGAAATAAGTAACCAATGACAATATAGTTGCTTAAACGATCAGCCAATCAAATAAAATTTGCTGAAATAAGTAACCAATGACAATATAGTTGCTTAAACGATCAGCCAATCAAATAAAATTTGCTGAAATAAGTAACCAATGACAATATAGTTGCTTAAACGATCAGCCAATCAAATAAAATTTGCTGAAATAAGTAACCAATGGCAATATAGTTGCTTAAACGATCAGCCAATCAAAGAACATAATCAGAAATATGCAACCAATGGAAATATAATTCTTTAAATCAAAAAACATTTGCAGAAATAAGCAACCAATCGTAAATCTATAAAATCGATGAACTAATTTCAAAAATATTAACCTAACAAAAATGACACATGAGAAACAATTACCGAGCCATAACTTTGATGCTCTGTACAAATCTACCAATGGTTGTTCGCCCTTGTGATAATTTCCTGATTGCCAAATTTGTCTAACCCCGATTCCTTAGCTATAAAAAAAACCGTATTTAAGTAGATCTAAATTATCAATTTTCGATAGTTTTGTGGGACATTAGTTAACCTAAATAACTTTTAAAACAATTATTCCGCAACTTAATTACGAGGCTAAATTACGCGAGGCGACAATTTCCACCAATTTGAAACTATTAAAGACCAAACCTCAATTTCAAAACAACCTACCCGTGAAAAGATCGTTTTAAATTTTCCGAAATGTGTGTTTTTTTTTAAATTGTCACCTTCGAAACGAGACAACACCCAACGGAATTCCTCAAATTGTTAGTTTACTCGAGTAATCATTTGAATGGTGGTTTCGCACTTAGCCGAAATTTGCATATGTCCCAAAAAGTCGCACTCCCTTTTGGTTGTTTTTTCAAACACAAATGTCTCCGAGATTGTGGATGCTGATAAGTTATCGCTATATTGACACTTTTGGTTTTGGACGAAATTCTCACGGTTTATTTTTTTCCACAAACACTCGCGAATAATGAGTATTTTTCCTTTGTGAGAAAGAAACTTCGCCGACCAATTATTGTTAAAGTGAGTCCCTATTAAATACGGTAGAAAATAATTGACAGGTCGCTTTTTTTAAACAATGTTTTGGAAATGTATTGACTAGCTATGGATGAGAGTCTATTGTGTTCCGTGACCGTGAACTTCTCACAGTCGGTTGTAACTTGGTTGGTCTTCCAAGGGCGTGTTGTAGGTTCTTTGAAGAGCTAATTACCGGATTGCGTTGTCGTTTAGGTCGCATTATTTCTGTATCAAATATTAACCGATTCGAAATATTAATGCTAATTGCTCGTTTGTTTGTAACTTTTGTCAAATCCTGTTAATTAGCCCGATTGTTTTTAGTTTTAATACGACGCCATCTTGAAAAATGGCGGATATATTTACCGTACATTTTTGGTAATTTCTAAACCCTATCTTTTCATTGTATAAATTGAATTTGATGTCCATGGTCAAAATGATAATTATATTTAAATAATACGACTGATACTTCATGGTTTTTAGAACATTATTTGAATGTTATAATTTTTAAAAACGTTTAAATTATAACATTAAAATAATGTTCTTTAAACAATGAAGTATCAGTCGTATTGTTTAAATATTACTATCTTTTCATAGTTTTCTTATTTCAAGAAAAACATCCTGATCGTTCAAATAGAGTACGGACACCATGCTTATCTGTCCAATTGCTTGTGGTTTCTAAACGACGCCATGTTGAAAAATGGCGGATATATTTACCTTACATTTTAGATCATTTAAAAACCCTATATTTTCATAGCTTGGTAATTTCGAGAAAAACATACTGATCGTTCAAATGGAGTACGAACACCATGCTTATCTGTCCAATTGCTTGTGGTTTTAATACGACGCCATCTTGAAAAATGGCGGATATATTTACCTTACATTTTAGATCATTTAAAAACCGTATATTTTCATAGTTTCAGGGCTCCCACCAGGTCCCTAAAATACCTAAAAGCCCCTACTTTTTTCGAGGTCCCTAAACCACCTTAAAATAGGAATTTGGTACCTAAATTACCCTATTTCTAGTAAATTTCTGAAAAGTATACCATCGGCTTATAATATTGAACCAGAATTGTATCGATTCACGTTTATAGCTATAATTTACTACATTAAGTGGCGCCAAGAGCTCGGCTAAATTGAAATACTCGGTAAAATTCATAATGAGCCTCCCGGTCGTATGTAAGTTTGAGTAAAGATTTGTGATAAAATATTTTTACAAATTAAAACTAAGTCAGTTTTAGAAATATCCTTATTTAAAGTCATGTTTGTAAAAATTAAAGTTTAAATAATTATCTAATTTGTTATTATAATGGTCCCTATTTGGTTCCTACTTTTAAAAATGTGGTTCCTACTTAACCCTATTTCTAGCCTGAAAAATCCCCTATTTCCCGATTATTTTTTGAGATTTTGGTGGGAGCCCTGTAGTTTGGTAATTTCGAGAGAGCCACTCCAATTGACCAAGGTCACCGTAAATGAAACAAAAGCGGGTAAACCGGAAATTCAAATTATCCCGTAACGGACAGACAGTGTGTTTATACGGAGAACATCACGACTCCACGAGTCTTTGCTTAGAATTCCGAGATCACCGCCATCAAATCCGATCTTTTTAACAAGAAGAAAACACAACCTTAAGAACGATGTGGCGAAAAAAAAAATAGATCATCATCATATTCAAATAATAATAATGTTCTGGGAATTCTACGAAATAGAATTATACCAGAAGTATTTCAATCTTTTAAGACCGAAGTAAACCAGCCAATGTTGTTCACTTGAAACTTCGTAGGCTTCCATTTGAAAAAAATACCTCCAATAGGCGATAGCGTAAATTGTTTTGGTCTTAGCTAACTTAATGAAAAGAGACTTAAAACGGTTTTAAAATTCACAATATATTTATTTAAAACTGTTCCTCCGAAACGTTGGATTTTTAAATAAATATATTGTGAATTTTAAAACCGTTTTAAGTCTCTTTTCATTTAGTTTTTCACAATCTGCTTCTCTTCACTTAGCTAACTTGTTAAATTATAAATATTTTCTTTTATGACCATGGTTAATTATTAATTAATTAATAATTATTAAAAACAAAAGATCTGCTACTTCATCGTTTATTTTAATTAAATTCACTCGGGAGCTTTCGGACCGAGGTCTTACAATTGATTAATTACGTTTTTTCAATTTCCTAACATTCCAAACTTGTTAAAATTTTGCCGGAAATTCGTTAAAGCACTGCCAACTTCTATAACGCGCTTCCGCGATCGGGGTTGGCCGTCGTCGAAACATAGGGGCTGCGTTACTAATAATTTGCCTAGGTTATAAACGTATTGTAGTCTAAGTCTTCAATTTTTTTACAATTTTCTAGTCAAGAGACTTAACATCACTACCACAATAATAGTCATCGTGCAATTTAGTTAAACAAATTAATATTTTTTTATTAAAAAAATATAAATATTTAAAAACATAACTTACCATAATATTTTAAGTATGACTTTATTTAATGAAGCCGGAAATACTAATTCTATTTTATTCAAATTGAAAATTACTATTGCATGAAACTAAAAATCAAACAAATCTACAACTAGGTTAAGAATAATCAGCTACCCGAGCCATCAAATACGTTAACACAAGTCAGCTAGCGACTTTTGAAAGCCTTTAAATCAGGTGGTCGGGCTAAAATAAAAAAATCAATGAAAATCAAAATAAAATATCAATAAAAATAAAAATAAAATATCAATAAAAATAAAAATAAAAAATCAATAAAAATAAAAACCAAATTTCAGTAAAAATCCAAATCTCATTTACATCAAATATATTTTTATCTATATTTTAAAAATGTAATAACCAACAACATCCTCGAGTTTGTAAACTTAAATTTTTTTATGTATACTTCCGTCGTAAGAGACGGGTTTATATACTTCTGATAATACGCGTAGAAATCGTTGGATCTCAAATCGTGAAGTTGCCCCGTGAGCTTCCGCGTCCCAGTCATGATACGCGCACAAAAAAACCCTTCTTTCAGCGAAATAGCGAGACCCCAGACATCGAAATTCGGGCTGCTCTCCATCGCGGCATTCCACGCATTTTTCGTTGTAACAGGGACCTCGCCCTCTGTTACGAGAAACACGCTTACTTGGCAGCGTTGTCGGAAGCCCGGGGTACCGGGTTTCAGTCTGCGAAACTGCTAACGTCGTCAGCTGACCGTGTGCGGGTCTTTTAAGGTGGGCGTTTTAAGAGTGGATGCCATCTTAGGGTTGTGTAGCGTCGTCTATGACGTCGTAATGATTTCTCGACGGGTCATTTTCTGTATCAAGGTATTCTTTCGCTTTGTTTGGGTTATTGTGGGTTAATACTTGGAAGTGTGATGGTCTTTCGGGTGGGTTCGTGTCTGCCACCGTAGACGCTCTAATTGATTTTGCGTTGCGACTTTAAATATTGCGGTACCAGTTTCAACCGCGAGATGTCGCTTTGAAATGTCGATTTTCTTCCGCAATCATATCTAGTGGTTGCTATTGCGACTTTAATAACTTCTATACGCAGTTTTTCGCGATTTTTTGCAAAAAAAAACTTTAATATTGGTGCAGCTATTGCGACTTTAATATATACTTCTATAGGCGGTTTATCACGATTTGCTTTGCAAAGAATAACTTTAATATTGGTGTATATAACAGCATGGTCTTCACACCATACACACAAAGAAAATACACGATACATTTATCACAATAACACCATTTAAAACTAAATAAAATGAAAAACAAAAAAATATAAATTAAAATGGAGTGAAACTGAACATGCAACATTGTAAGAATTAAACTAAGAATTATACTAATTTAGCTGCACGAAATTTATTTAACCTAAAATAAACGCAATGTCAATTTTCTTATAAAAGGACCATGAACTCCATGTTGAGTGAGTGTAGGGAGCTGTTGGCTCGTGTGGCATGAAGGGCTGGCCACCACCCTCCTACGCGTTGTAACCCGGCCACCTGAATTAATGGCTTTAAAAGTCGCTTGAGGACTTAGCAGACTCTTTAAGCTGGACGCAATGTCACCATCGAGGGTTATGTGGATGGTAACGATGGAACAAAGCAATGTTGCCACAAGTACCTAGTACCTAGAAAACCTTGAAAAGTCCGGGAATTTTGAAAATGGGTCTATAAGGTCAGCGAATTTTAAGAATTACGTAAATCGTTCGGTAATTTCATTTTGACTGCAAATGGAAATCGTTTACGGAAATTGTCAATTTTGTGTTGAAAAAAACCTACTTAAGTTAAGGAATTTGAATCTGAAAAATTGCTGCATTAACCCTGTATAGATGTTATTCAAGAGAAATTTAAACAAGATGGCGGCCATACGTGAATTATACTACTATACTATGGCGATAATGACGTCACGTTATTACCCTTATCAATAATGAATTTTCACAAGCCGTGATAAAATGAATGCATAAAGTTAATTTAAATTATATAAATTAGCTTAACCACAGACTTTCGCAATCGACCTATAAATGAAATTAAGAATTTAGTTACTGAAAATAATTAGACATTTTCTAAGCAATTTCGATCATTAATTATTAATAACAATTACAGTAATTGGTTTTTTCCTCAGTAAATAAAAAAACATGGTGGTAATAGAATTTAGCTTAAATAAATAGGGTATTATTAATTATTTGTCCAATTTAGGCATTTGAAAATCAACAACAGACGCTCACGATTTTGATCTACGGGAAATAAATGAGTTATTTCCGACCCCAATTAGCCAAAACCGCGGGAAAAGAAATGTTTCTAAGGTTCCCGCCCCTTTTTACACCCAATCCCTAAGGGATTTGTGTGTACTAAGATCACGTATTGTGTAGCCGATGCCGCCGTATTCCACATAACTGTCCAAGAATTAGGCTTAGAAGGGCCAGCGATATCTTAATCGAAAGGAAATATCATGTCCTCGGTAGCCCGAGAAATCATTTTTCTATTTAAGTGGTTTTTCGCGATTTTCGACTTGGTCTTAATTTTAAAAAGTATGTAGATTGTGTGTGTTTGAAATGTCCGTGACATCTTGTTTTGAGATATCTTATCTACCAATATATATATATACATAGTAAATTTTGACATTATTTATGAAGCAGTTTTTTAAAACTTTTAATTAGAAAACGCTATTTTTGAGATACTTTTTCAAATTGGATAAATTTTTTGACGTTTTAGCTCCTTAAAAGTTAGTTCCTGCAACGTGAACCACCCTAGACTTGCTCAGTCACTTTGTATAACAGGAAATTATTCTTGAATATTAATTGAAATATTTGGTATCGCTTGTTTAGTGGCTATTGATTGTAACATATTTAGCGTGCTACTAATTTTGGATCTTTTTTGTACGAAAATCATTAATTGGAAAAATATTTGTCAGCTATTTATGTGGGCCCTTATTTGGGAAATAGCTAAATGCAACTTTATAATTCCACGACGGTTTCTAAGAAATCTGGTAATTCCATTTTTTGTTGTATTTTTATAATACCACTTGAGATACAGCTGAGAAAGTTCTAAAAAGCTTTAAGTTAACGTATTACAATTTTTGTGATTTTTAGTCCCATATAATTTTTGAGATTTTTAGTCCTATATAATTCTTGAGATTTTTAGTTTTATATAATTTTTAGGATTATCAGATCTATATATATTCTCTATCGTTTGAGATTAGTCCTATTTAAATTTTAGAATTCTCAGTCCTATATATCTTCTATAACCTTTGAGATTATCAGTCCTATGTATCTTCTATAACCTTTGAGATTCTCAGTCCTATATATCTTCTATAACCTTCGAGATTCTCAGTCCTATATATCTTCTATAACCTTTGAGATTCTCAGTCCTATATATCTTCTATAACCTTTGAGATTCTCAGTCCTATATATCTTCTATAACCTTTGAGATTCTCAGTCCTATATATCTTCTATAACCTTTGAGATTCTCAGTCCTATATATCTTCTATAACCTTTGAGATTATCAGTCCTATATATCTTCTATAACCTTTGAGATTCTCAGTCCTATATATCTTCTATAACCTTTGAGATTCTCAGTCCTATATATCTTCTATAACCTTTGAGATTCTCAGTCCTATATATCTTCTATATCCTTTGAGATTATCAGTCCTATATATCTTCTATATCCTTTGAGATTCTCAGTCCTATATATCTTCTATAACTTTTGAGGTTCTCAGTCCTATATATCTTCTATAACCTTTGAGATTCTCAGTCCTATATATCTTCTATAACCTTTGAGATTCTCAGTCCTATATATCTTCTATAACCTTTGAGGTCCTCAGTCCTATATATCTTCTATAACCTTTGAGATTATCAGTCCTATATATCTTCTATAACCTTTGAGGTTCTCAGTCCTATATATCTTCTATAACCTTTGAGATTATCAGTCCTATATATCTTCTATAACCTTTGAGATTCTCAGTCCTATATATCTTCTATATCCTTTGAGATTCTCAGTCCTATATATCTTCTATAACCTTTGAGATTTTCAGTCCTATATATCTTCTATAACCTTTGAGATTCTCAGTCCTATATATTTCCTATAACCTTTAAGATTCTCAGTCCTATATATCTTCTATAACCTTTGAGATTGTCAGTCCTATAAATCTTCTATAACCTTTGAGATTCTCAGTCCTATATATCTTCTATAACCTTTTGAGATATTTAATCTGTCCCACAATTGCACTAACAAACTTACGCTTAAACACAACATATTTCATTAATTATTTCGGAATTATAACGTAACTTTCAAACATGATAGGATACACGCCTTAACTTATAAACGTCCTAATGATTATTTTTATCCATTTTTAATTGTGATGAATGGGAGTGACTGGCGGCGTTCGGAAAAAATCGACGTGGGCTTTTTAGGTTTGGTCAAGAAAATTGGGTGTGGATTTTCTTATGAAAGTTTCCTTTAATTCTCATAATTTTAGATCCGAACGATTAAAGTCAATACGTAAATCGTTAATTAAAGATATTTTATGGCCGCTTTTGATCCTAAAAATAACTTTTATAAATTGAGCTCTTACAAAAAAAAACTATAATTTAAATCAACAAGTTTCCGATCGTCGTAATTATTTATTTGGATTGACGGTTTTTCCTCATCCAAATCACTATGTAAATATTCGAGGAAAATTTGTCGGCGTTGTACGTTGTTTATACGCGTGACTAATTTATAATTACTATGAATAAACAAATACCATATTGATATTATGGTTTCATCTTTATTTTCGTTGATTGCGAATCTGAAGTTTCCTCGATTTAAAATTTTTGAGTTTCCTTTATTTAAAAACATTAGTTTTTGTTGATTTAAAAACATTAGATTTTGTTGATTTAAAAACATTAGTTTTTGTTGATTTAAAAACATTAGTTTTTGTTGATTTAAAAACATTATTTTTTGTTGATTTAAAAACATTATTTTTTGTTGATTTAAAAACATTAGTTTTTGTTGATTTAAAAACATTAGTTTTTGTTGATTTAAAAACATTAGTTTTTGTTGATTTAAAAACATTAGTTTTTGTTGATTTAAAAACATTAGTTTTTGTTGATTTAAAAACATTAGTTTTTGTTGATTTAAAAACATTAGTTTTTGTTGATTTAAAAACATTAGTTTTTGTTGATTTAAAAACATTAGTTTTTGTTGATTTAAAAACATTAGTTTTTGTTGATTTAAAAACATTAGTTTTTGTTGATTTAAAAACATTAGTTTTTGTTGATTTAAAAACATTAGTTTTTGTTGATTTAAAAACATTAGTTTTTGTTGATTTAAAAACATTAGTTTTTGTTGATTTAAAAACATTAGTTTTTGTTGATTTAAAAACATTAGTTTTTGTTGATTTAAAAACATTGGTTTTTGTTGATTTAAAAACATTGGTTTTTGTTGATTTAAAAACATTGGTTTTTGTTGATTTAAAAACATTAGTTTTTGTTGATTTAAAAACATTAGTTTTTGTTGATTTAAAAACATTAGTTTTTGTTGATTTAAAACATTGGTTTTTGTTGATTTAAAACATTGGTTTTTGTTGATTTAAAACATCCAGTTTTTGTTGGTTTGACATTTGCAATGTCGTTGATTTAACATTTGCAATGTCGTTGATTTGACTTCTGCAATGGCGTTGTTTTAAAATCTGCAGTGTCGTTGATTTGACATCCGTACGTTTCGTTATTCCGACTTTATTTTAATTTTTTAACGCGCATTCCGTATATTCAACCCATTTCTAATTTTATGTTTAAAACATTTCTGTTTGGAGTATAATTTCTATTTACAAACCGTTCCATATCGGCGCTGTGTCAAAAACGCGAAAAACAGAACTTGACACATTTTTGGAAGAATAAAACCAATTGTGTTATTTGCGTTTCGTTTAGAGACACAAAAAATTGAAATGACGGCCAAAACAAAACTGTAAAAAAAGAAGTGTTTTTTAACATCCTGGAGTCTTGCTTCGGGCAAGAATTTGGGTTGGACCTCGTAACTGGGCGAAAAACACTTTTGCCCTAAATTCAATTAAAAAAAGAACCTCTGTTGTTTCTGGCAATTTGTATCCAGCCTTGACTCAGTCAAAACGTTACTGACCATTAGTACATGACAAAAACCACGCCCTGGTATTAGGCGGGCGTATTTAACTTAGTTTCTTTCTTTTTTTGTCAAGTTACTCTTTTTCACCAATTTCATTGAAATTTATGAAAGGAGGGTGCTTCTAAATTATATCTGCCGGTTAATGTATGTTAATAAGTTGCCTTTATAATTTACGTCAGGTTAGTTATAGTTAATTACCAACGACCTTATGTTATAATTAACTCCCTTTTAACTATGTCATTATTTTAATACGTGTATTTAAATTTTTTGTAAAATTTTAATTATTTAAATATTTTGTTAGCTAATGTAATATGAATATTATATTATAATTGAAATATATCAATATTATATTATGTTATAATTATATTACCATTATAAATAAACCACTTACTACTAGTTGATTCTATTACAATTATAATTTATGATATTATAAAATAATTATGTAACTATTATAAATAAACCACTTACTACTAGTTGATTCTATTACAATTATAATTTATGATATTATAAAATAATTATGTAACTATTATAAATAAACAACTTAATATACTAATTATAAATAAACAACTTAATATACTAATTATAAATAAACAACTTAATATACTAATAATAAATAAACAACTTAATATACTAATAATAAATAAACAACTTAATATACTAATAATAAATAAACAACTTAATATACTAATTATAAATAAACAACTTAATATACTAATTATAAATAAACCACTTAATATACTAATTATAAATAAACAACTTAATATACTAATTATAAATAAACAACTTAATATACTAACTATAAATAAACAACTTAATATACTAACTATAAATAAACAACTTAATATACTAACTATAAATAAGCAACTTAATATACTAACTATAAATAAACAACTTAATATACTAACTATAAATAAACAACTTAATATACTAACTATAAATAAGCAACTTAATATACTAACTATAAATAAACAACTTAATATACTAACTATAAATAAACAACTTAATATTCTAACTGATTATTAACTAATTTAGTAATAAATTTTTAGTCAATTTCATTTAGCTATCCCTTATTTCTTTAATTATATAATTTTTTAATGAACAACTTCAGTATATTATTTGATTTGTTATTTATAATCTAATAATTAATAAATAAATTAACCCTTTTTAAAACAAGTATCAGTTAGTTATTTAATTTATTATTTAATAAATATATTATAAATAAACAATCTAAGTCCATTAATTCGAAATTTATTCATAATTAATTTACTAAGTTATGAATACATTATTTAATCCATTTAAATTAAATATTCCTTAATTAATTTTATAATTTATTCACTATTTAAAAAATATTGTAAAAATAAACAACTCAAGTCTATTAATTAACAATTTATTCATAATTAATTTAATAATTAACGATTTGATTACTTAATCCTCTTAAATTAACTATTCCTCAAATACTTGTATAATTTATTCGTTATTTTTAAATAGAAATAATCAACAAAAGTCGATTAATTCGTAATTAATTTAACAATGAACTAATTAACTATTTCCTAATTTATTTTATTAATTATTCACTATTTAATAAATATTGTATAAATAAACAACTAAAGTCTATTAATTCTTAATTAATTTAACAATTAACAAATTGATGACTTATTTCTCTTAAATTAATTATATAATTTATTCATTATTTAATAAATATAAATAAACAACTAAAGTCTATTAGTTCGTAATTAATTTAACAATTAGTTAATACTATTAAATTTACTTTCTTAATTAATTTTATAATTTATTCATTATTTAATAAATATAAATAAACAACTAAAGTCTATTAATTCGTAATTAATTTAACAATTAGTCAATCCTTTTAAATTTAATTTTTTAATTTTCTAATTTATTCATTATTTAATAAATATAAATAAACAACTGAAGTTTATTAATTCGTAATTAAATTATTCATTTAACCGTTGTAAAATAAATTATCGTACAACGATACGAAACGGTGAACAATGTCCACCCTTTCTTTGAATTATTATTTAAAAAAAGCCACGCGGAAATCAGTTGGAAAACGGTTATCCCTTCTTAAAATGTTAAATATTTTATTCTATATAATATTCTGTTCGCAAATATTTCGGTTCTTCCTTAAACGAGAAAATATTTCTCAGAGAATAAAACCCGAAATTCGCGAGTTTGCAGTTCCTGTATTGGGAAGGGTTGGTACCGAAAACGGTGGTACGAAATAGAAATGAAAATCTAGCCGCGGCCCGGGGCCAAGGAGGAGACCCTTCTCTCTCTTGTTTTGATTTGGGTGGGGTCAGACATCACGCGGAATGAACACGCGCGTTGATATCATATATACCTCTTGATAATGGCGATCTTAAATAATTGACCCATTTCGCCGAGTGCGGAATCTGGGACGGGAATACACCCTTCAGAGGAAGAAGTACAATTGACGGTTGGTTTATGTTGTTGCGTTTAGTTGGGTGTCTGTCTTGGAGATATTTTAAAAGGCTGGGTGTACATTCCGTGTGTAACTTGGATGAAGATTTACTTCATTGAGTCGGTTCTGTCGTTTTGATGGTATTGGTTAGTGAGGATTTTTAGCTGTTGCCTAAGTTCTATATATCGTGTGGCAATATTCTGAACTAGTTGTTCTGTTAATTTAGTTACGCTGGGAAAATTCTTTATATTGAAGCCCCATCGTGTGGAAATTTTATGAACTATTTTTTGGTTAACTTAGCTGTGCTTTGAAAATTCTGTATATCGTAGCCCCATCGTGTTGAAATTTTATAAACTATTTTTTGGTTAACTTAGCTATGCTTTGAAAATTCTGTATATCGTAGCCCCATCGTGTGGAAATTTTATAAACTATTTTTTGGTTAACTTAGCTATGCTTTGAAAATTCTGTATATCGTAGCCCCATCGTGTGGAAATTTTATAAACTATTTTTTGGTTAACTTAGCTATGCTTTGAAAATTCTGTATATCGTAGCCCCATCGTGTGGAAATTTTATAAACTATTTTTTGGTTAACTTAGCTATGCTTTGAAAATTCTGTATATCGTAGCCCCATCGTGTGGAAATTTTATAAACTATTTTTTGGTTAACTTAGCTATGCTTTGAAAATTCTGTATATCGTAGCCCCATCGTGTGGAAATTTTATAAACTATTTTTTGGTTAACTTAGCTATGCTTTGAAAATTCTGTATATCGTAGCCCCATCGTGTGGAAATTTTATAAACTATTTTTTGGTTAACTTAGCTATGCTTTGAAAATTCTGTATATCGTAGCCCCATCGTGTGGAAATTTTATAAACTATTTTTTGGTTAACTTAGCTATGCTTTGAAAATTCTGTATATCGTAGCCCCATCGTGTGGAAATTTTATAAACTATTTTTTTTTTGTTAACTTAGCTATATGTTTTGCTAGATATAAGCAATTTGAGCAATGAGGGTTAGATATAAGCAATTTGAGTATTTTTTATTAATAATTTTACACGGTTTAAGCCACCGGTTACAACCGGATTTAACCATACTGGATTTTAAATCTTTTTAAAAAGACGGTTTTTTGCCAACCCTGATCGTGACGCAATTTTTCTAACTATTTAGAAAAATCAGATAGCACCATCTATCGACCGAAATCGACTCTAAACTCGCCGGTTCAATATTTGGAAATTTGTCGAAATAAACTTAATATTTTTCCTCCATTTCGGGACCTTTACTCTCCGCTGGCTGGTAATCCATACGGAACTTACGGCGCCGAGTACCGCCATAGAGGAAATTACTCGAGATACAATTGACCTTAAACGTACGAAGTTCTTAACCTTGAAATTGAACTATCGACATTCCAGCAAGGAAAGAAATATCGTTTAATTTCCAAATAAATTAAGACTTGGCGAACAACATCGCGAGCGAATCTCTTTATTTTACGATTGCAGCCGAGGTGGGAAAAAATGTGCTCTGGGCCAAATTGAGGAAATGTAAGAGCAGCGAGGGGTCGGACCTTCAGATCAATCGGCCGGGTTTTTGGGATTTATTTAGAAAATCCTGGATGTTTCGTAAAATGCGCCAAAACCAACGAAAAAATCCACAATTCACGAAAAGTATAAATCCGTTGTTTTTTTGAAAAATCTACAAATCCCCAGAAAATCCGGAAATTTAAGGAAAAATCTACAAATTCAGTAATATTATAAATCCGTTGTTTTTTTAAAAAAAAATCTTAATTGCATTTTTGTAAAATCTGAAAAGCTGAGAAAGAAATTTGAAAATCTAAAGAAACTCCAGAAAACTGAGGAAATATCCAGAAATCCGAGGAGAGATTCAGAAATCCGAAGAAAGAATCAGAAATCCGAGGAAAGATTCAGAAATCCGAGGAAAGATTCAGAAATCCGAGGAAAGATTCAGAAATCCGAGGAAAGATTCAGAAATCCGAGGAAAGATTCAGAAATCCGAGGAAAGATTCAGAAATCCGAGGAAAGATTCAGAAATCCGAGGAAAGATTCAGAAATCCGAGGAAAGATTCAGAAATCCGAGGAAAGATTCAGAAATCCGAGGAAAGATTCAGAAATCCGAGGAAAGATTCAGAAATCCGAGGAAAGATTCAGAAATCCGAGGAAAGATTCAGAAATCCGAGGAAAGATTCAGAAATCCGAGGAAAGATTCAGAAATCCGAGGAAAGATTCAGAAATCCGAGGAAAGATTCAGAAATCCGAGGAAAGATTCAGAAATCCGAGGAAAGATTCAGAAATCCGAGGAAAGATTCAGAAATCCGAGGAAAGATTCAGAAATCCGAGGAAAGATTCAGAAATCCGAGGAAAGATTCAGAAATCCGAGGAAAGATTCAGAAATCCGAGGAAAGATTCAGAAATCCGAGGAAAGATTCAGAAATCCGAGGAAAGATTCAGAAATCCGAGGAAAGATTCAGAAATCCGAGGAAAGATTCAGAAATCCGAGGAAAGATTCAGAAATCCGAGGAAAGATTCAGAAATCCGAGGAAAGATTCAGAAATCCGAGGAAAGATTCAGAAATCCGAGGAAAGATTCAGAAATCCGAGGAAAGATTCAGAAATCCGAGGAAAGATTCAGAAATCCGAGGAAAGATTCAGAAATCCGAGGAAAGATTCAGAAATCCGAGGAAAGATTCAGAAATCCGAGGAAAGATTCAGAAATCCGAGGAAAGATTCAAAAATCCGAGGAAAGATTCAAAAATCCGAGGAAAGATTCAGAAATCCGAGGAAAGATTCAGAAATCCGAGGAAAGGTTCAGAAATCCCAGGAAAGATTCAGAAATCGAATAGTACTTTTTCGTCGTCGATTTTTTGTTCTGAATGCGCGACCCCGTCGAAGAGTAAGTCTTCCCTCAATTGGAAACGTGTTTTCTCCGAGCTAATTTACGAGGTGGATTTCTTATCTGCTCCGCGCGCTGGGATGGACGCGGAACCCTGAGTCGCCAATATCGCTTTTTACCCAGATTTCCTTCTTTTCAACCTGTAAAAGTTTCCTGGCAACTTTCTCTCGAAAAAAAAAGCTCAATAAAATTTAACAGACGACTCGCGGGGTTTTTATAATCCAAGTCACATCGCTTACAGAAGATTAGATTAGTAGAATGATATGTGCATTTTTTTCCTATATTTGTGACTTGCATTTGAAGTAAATCAGATGAAATGGAGTAATGAAAGAACTGCGATAGCTAAGTAATTAAAAAGTGCAGTAACTAAATTAAAAAACGCAGTAACTAAATTAAAAAATGCAGTAACTAAAAACTAAATAAAAAAATGCAGTAACTAAAAACTAAATTAAAAAATGCAGTAACTAAAAACTAAATAAAAAATGCAGTAACTAAGTAATTAAAAAGTGCAGTAACTAAATTAAAAAACGCAGTAACTAAATTAAAATGCAATAACCAAGTATGTCGAAGAAATGGAGTAACTAAGTAATCAAAGAAATGGAGTAACTAAGTAATCAAAGAAATGGAGTAACTAAGTAATCAAAGAAATGGAGTAACTAAGTAATCAAAGAAATGGAGTAACTAAGTAATCAAAGAAATGGAGTAACTAAGTAATCAAAGAAATGGAGTAACTAAGTAATCAAAGAAATGGAGTAACTAAGTAATCAAAGAAATGGAGTAACTAAGTAATCAAAGAAATGGAGTAACTAAGTAATCAAAGAAATGGAGTAACTAAGTAATCAAAGAAATGGAGTAACTAAGTAATCAAAGAAATGGAGTAACTAAGTAATCAAAGAAATGGAGTAACTAAGTAATCAAAGAAATGGAGTAACTAAGTAATCAAATAATTGGAGTAACTAAGTAATCAAATAATTGGAGTAACTAAGTAATCAAATAATTGGAGTAACTAAGTAATCAAATAATTGGAGTAACTAAGTAATCCAAGAAATGGAGTAACTAAGTAATCCAAGAAATGGAGTAACTAAGTTATCAAAGAAATGGAGTAACTAAGTTATCAAAGAAATGGAGTAACTAAGTTATCAAAAAATGGAGTAACTAAGTTATCAAATAATTGGAGTAACGAAGTAATCAAAGAAATGGAGTAACGAAATAATCAAAGAAATGGAGTAACTAAGTAACCATATCAACAAGGCAGTATGTGTAAACGAAACAACAAGGCAGTCAATGCAAACGAATAAACAAGGCAGTCAATGCAAACGAATAAACAAGGCAGTCAATGCAAACGAATAAACAAGGCAGTCAATGCAAACGAATAAACAAGGCAGTCAATGCAAACGAATAAACAAGGCAGTCAATGCAAACGAATAAACAAGGCAGTCAATGCAAACGAATAAACAAGGCAGTCAATGCAAACGAATAAACAAGGCAGTCAATGCAAACGAATAAACAAGGCAGTCAATGCAAACGAATAAACAAGGCAGTCAATGCAAACGAATAAACAAGGCAGTCAATGCAAACGAATAAACAAGGCAGTCAATGCAAACGAATAAACAAGGCAGTCAATGCAAACGAATAAACAAGGCAGTCAATGCAAACGAATAAACAAGGCAGTCAATGCAAACGAATAAACAAGGCAGTCAATGCAAACGAATAAACAAGGCAGTCAATGCAAACGAATAAACAAGGCAGTCAATGCAAACGAATAAACAAGGCAGTCAATGCAAACGAATAAACAAGGCAGTCAATGCAAACGAATAAACAAGGCAGTCAATGCAAACGAATAAACAAGGCAGTCAATGCAAACGAATAAACAAGGCAGTCAATGCAAACGACTCAACAAGGCAGTCAGTGCAAACGAATCAACACGGAAGTCAATGCAAACGAATAAACAAGGCAGTCAATGCAAACGACTCAACAAGGCAGTCAATGCAAACGACTCAACAAGGCAGTCAGTGCAAACGAATCAACACGGCAGTCAATGCAAACGAATCAACACGGCAGTCAATGCAAACGAATCAACACGGCAGTCAATGCAAACGAATCAGCAAGGCAGTCAATGCAAACGAATCAACACGGCAGTCAATGCAAACGAATCAGCAAGGCAGTCAATGCAAACGAATCAGCAAGGCAGTCAATGCAAACGAATCAGCAAGGCAGTCAATGCAAACGAATCAGCAAGGCAGTCAATGCAAACGAATCAGCAAGGCAGTCAATGCAAACGAATCAGCAAGGCAGTGGATGCAAACTAAACAACAAGGCAGTCAATGCAAACGAATCAACAAGGCAGTCAATGCAAACGAATCAACAAGGCAGTTAATGCGAACGAATCAACACGGCAGTCAATGCAAACGAATCAACACGGCAGTCAATGCAAACGAATCAACACGGCAGTCAATGCAAACGAATCAACACGGCAGTCAATGCAAACGAATCAACGAGGTTATAAATGGAAGCGTATTCAAGTAGACTACTACGATTTATTTACTTTTAATCATATTTCAAGTTATTCACAAACCAGTAGCTGAACGTTTTTAAATCCAAATAAAAAATAAAAGACTGGAGCCGCCAAGATGAGACAGTGGGAGAAACAACGCTTTCGAAAACGAAAAACGATTAATCGAGTTTTCAACTTTCTCTCTTAATACTCGCGCGGTCACCAATCTTAACTCCTCTCCCAGAAATCCAAGTCTAAATCTCTCACATAATTAGCATTGGGGCCCTCCTGCAACACACGAACACACCACCTTCCATTAATCCTTTTTTACCCTTAAGTCCCGAAGGCACTGTGCCGACAATTTCTACCAAAAATAATTCTTTATCAAAGGCTTACAGAATTACTTGGCTCGCTACTGAAATACATTATAACAATTGTAGTTACGTATTTGCAAATTACTGGTATTAACGCGGAGGGATAAAAATTAAATTGGATATCTCGAAAGCACGTTGGTAATATCAATAATGTATTCAATCTCGTTGCAAGACGTCAGTTGTACATTCTTGGTTATATGTAGGGAATTCCGCTGAGGGATAAATGTTTGCATTTAACTTGCAATTAAATACCTATTTATTATGCAATGTTATTTTGCAAAAATAAAAAATGCATGGTAACACCTTCTGTATTTACTGTAATTAAAACTATCCCGGAATTTTAATAGCAAACAAATTAAATTTTTTATTAAAATTTTGATCTTAGAACCCTTTGACTATTTCGTAATTCAAAGGCTGACAATTATCAACTAATTAATTCATAGCTTGATTAATTTCAAGTCATTATTTAAGAATTAGTTATTAATTTTAACTGATGTATCAAGCAATTACGAGTATTAAATCCTAGGAAAATTGAAATCTTAAATGAAATAAACCATAATTCCATCTACAATTGGACATGATAATGACACATCGAACTTCGTTAAATTTGCATATTTATTTATTTGCAAAAATTTAAATAATTTTTGTCATTATCAAATTTATTGGTCTGTAAAATACCAAATATTATCAAGCATATTTCCCTTATACCCAAGGTTGGTTGATTTTAAGCAATTTTATTTCATTTTAAATGTATTATGTATTTTAATCAAACGGCAAAAATATTTTTCTATGTGCATTTTTTTTTTACTAAGTGAAAATCCTGATTACTTTTAAATATAACTATTTAAATTAATAAACATTTATTAGTCAAAAAGTGTCAATCTTAACTACACGTGGAAGGGAAAACGATTTAAATAAAAAAAAGATTGATTTTTAATAAAAAAAATTTATATACTAATATTTTAATAAAAATCGTTTGATTTGTTTGTTAATTTTTTTTTAAAAGTGCCATGCATGATTACTTTTCGGGATATGAAAATAACTATTTAAATTAGAAATCGATTGATTGGTAATTTAAGAAAAAAAAAGTGTCAACCATAATTACTGGGTGGGGTGATAAAAATATCTATTTAAATACATAATCGATTGATTTAATTGCAATTTTTTTTAAAGTGCCAACCATAATTACTCGTGGGGTAATATAAATATACTCTAAACAAATTTGAAGAAATTAAAATACATACAAATAGCTCGTACCAATAGGTCTCCGAGTAAACATAAAGACGCGAATCTCGGACCAAATAGATCTTAGAATAAATAAAAATGAAATAGCCAGAAATTCCAGCGATAGACCGGTTTCGTCCTATTTGGGACTTATCAGTACCGGGCGGGAAATCTGCCTGAACATTAAAAATTTCAAAAAGCGTTGCGTAGCAACGGAAGGCCAAAGATTGGTGGAGAGTAATATATACGATTGATTTGATTTATAATTTTTATTTAAAAAAGTGCCATCCATGATTAAACTTGGAGGTAGTCACCCTTTGCAATATGTATATATTGGAGCGTAATCTAAATCTGGAAACATATTAACAAAAATTCCTTCAGTGGGTTCATTTAACCCGATATATTAGAATACCCCCTGCAGCAGTCAGGCGAGGCTAATACGCCAATGCCATTTACCAGCGCCATCCTGCTGCAAAAATACCCTTCGATTTCCAAAAACGGAACGCTCGTCCTTGGGAAGGTCACAATCTTCTTCCTGAGGATGGTGTTTCGGCTAAAAATCTAAATTACAGCGGAAAGCTGCGTATTTGTGCCCGGGGCCCCATCGGCTTACAGGGGGTAATTACGATAACGTGGTTTTATCCGAGGCCAAAGATGCGTTTGCGCCTCTCCAGATTTTCCTTCGAAAGGGGGCAAATGGAATGCGTAGAAGATGTTCGTTTTATCGTCACAATATCACTTTGTTTACATTTTAGGTGTTAAGGTTAAATTTGTTGTGATAGGTGGAAATTATTATAGTATTTTCGAAATTTGATTTTCTTCAAAGTAAATAGTTTGATTCAGGGTAGTAGTGTTCTTGCTACAAAATAAATATTAATTAGTTTCATTGAGAGTAGTTATAGTTGTGTTCTACTAAAACATGACCAAAATAAATTGCTTCTAAAATGTGATCGAAATGTGAAACTGAAATTTTCCCTTAAAATCTTATATTTGAAAAATGTCCCTTATTATCCTGTATAATAAAATTGTGTCCCGTACAATCCTAAAAATTGACGAATAAAATCCTAAAAATTGACGAATAAAATCCTACAAATTAACGAATAAAATCCTACAAATTAACGAATAAAATCCTACAAATTGACGAATAAAATCCTAGTCCAATATTATCCCATAGTCCGATATTATCCCATAGTCCGATATTATCCCATAGTCCGATATATCCCATAGTCCGATTTATCCCATAGTCCGATATATCCCATAGTCCGATATATCCCATAGTCCGATATATCCCATAGTCCGATATATCCCATAGTCCGATATATCCCATAGTCCGATATATCCCATAGTCCGATATATCCCATAGTCCGATATATCCCATAGTCCGATATATCCCATAGTCCGATATATCCCATAGTCCGATATATCCCATAGTCCGATATTATCCCATAGTCCGATATTATCCCATAGTCCGATATTATCCCATAGTCCGATATTATCCCATAGTCCGATATTATCCCATAGTCCGATATTATCCTATAGTCCGATATTATACTATTATCCTATAGTCCGATATTATACTATTATCCTATAGTCCGATATTATACTATTATCCTATAGTCCGATATTATACTATTATCCTATAGTCCAATATTATCCTTAACTATAAAATTTTGTCTCATACAAACTTATAAATTAACCAATATAATCGTATAATAATATCCTATATAATATAATTTGGTGTTCCGTACAATCCTATAAATTGTCAAATAATCATATAATAATATTATCCTGTATAATATAATTTGGTATCCTCTATATTATCCTATGTAATCAAAATTGGTGTAGACTGTAGTGTATTATCTTATAATTTGTGAAATATAATCCTATTTTCCTTACGCCTCTGCTTACAACACAAAATATTAAATTTTTCCATTGAAAATAACACGGGATTTTGACCTCAAATTGATCAAAAGTTGATCAATTTTGATGTCAATTGTTATCTATTTTTTCTATTTTAGGCATTTTTAAAATTTTGAAATTTGTTAAAATTTTTCACAGGGGGGGGGGGAGTCCTAGGAATCGGTCAGAATCCCACGTTATTTTCAATGGGAAAATTTAAATTTTTTCTTGTCAAAAACATTTTTCGTTGCCATGACAAAACGGTTGCCCATTGAATAAATTCCCTTTAGGATTTTTCAAGTTACACGAAGGTCTACCAATCCCCCGAGTTTGAACAAAATCGGTGTGTTACACTTCGGGATGTCTCCTTGTTAGTACAGTTTAGGGCCAGTCATGTCGACTTAAGAAAACTAAGAACACTTAATATATTCGCGATACGATCGTCCCCGTCCTGGAATGCCAAGCATTCGCTCGCTCTTCAGCCAGACGCGAGAGAAAAACATATTTTGCCGAAATTGACACGCACTAGTTGGCCCACCGATTACTTTACTCACCCCTTCCCATCGTAGATTTCCAGTTCGCGGATACATCCTCGTGGTCCTCTGGGAAAAAGTGGCCCATCGGGTAAAGTAGGAAACGCGAAGACGGCTAATTTCTATTGTTAGACGAAAGTCGAACGGGTTTTAGTTTTTTTTCCCATTTCGTATAACCCCCCCTCAGAAATATAATTCTATGATGGTGGTCTCATCAACGGAATCCGTTGAAAACTTGATAGTGTAGTTGTTGTTCAGTACAGTCTGATTTGGCATTGAAGGGCTCGCCAGAACTCGGAAGCTACCGTCGCGTTTTATGCAAATTGTGGAAAAGCACGATGGTTATTGTGTTTTTATTTTAATGGGGTTTGACCGGAGATCAGAAACGGTTTTGTACGACGATGGTTGCGACATGATCGCCTCTAGTTCTCACGGAACGCTAGTCGGAATATATTAACACGGATTTGAAGAAACAAAAAGGCAAATAACGAAAGTTCAAATTGTAAGCGCTACGATTTTTGTGATAGACGCTACGCAAATGAGTTTACAATTTCGACTTGTTATAACCGAATTTTAATTAATCACGGACTAAGTAATCTTTTGAGAGACTCAATACTTTCATTTCGTCGACACGGTTGTAATTGCAGAAATAGTGGTGTAGTAGTAGTGGTTGTTGTAGAAGTAGTTGTGGTCGTTGTGTTCGTTGTAGTAGTTTTTTTTTGGATCGGTATTTAAAAAGTTAAATGTAAAAAATAAATTACAAGTACTAGTCTCATTTTCAAGGTGCCGCTGGAGAGTTTATATTTTTTCTTTCTCTCTTTACAAAGAGGGTGGAGTCAAATTTCGTCTGCTTATAAGCTAAGGCTTAGTGAAAACTGTCTTTTAAATATCTTCGACAGACGGGCTGAAAGTAACTCATGAATTGCTTTTAATTTTATCCACATTTTGGATAGTTTCGGGTAAAATTTTAACTTATTGAGTCGATTTCAGTAATGAGAAAATAACCCTTAAATGATTGTTTGTTGATTTTCGCATGTTCTTTCCTCGTGTGACTTTTTTACTTCTTCAATCTCTTTACGTTTAAAAATGTACTAGTTGCTGTTGTCGTTGTTGTAATAGTAGTTGCAGAAATAGTGGTGTAGTAGTGGTTGTTGTTGTGGTAGCTGTAGTTATGGTCGTTGTTGTAATAGTAGTTGCAGAAATAGTGGTGTAGTGGTGGTGGTTGTAGTAGTATTAGTTGTTGTTTTTGTCGTTGTAGTAGTAGTAGTTGTTGTTATTGTTGTAGTAGTATTAGTTGTTGTTTTTGTCGTTGTTGTAATAGAAGTTGTTGTTATTGTTATATTAGTTTTAGTAGTAGTAGTAGTATCAGGGCTGCATAATAGTGGTGCAACAATGAATCTTAAGAAAGACGGTAATGAGCTTACGAAATTTCTTCTGCTAATACAAATATACATTTTTTCAAAGAGTTCGGTTTTTGGTAAAAATTAAACGTCTGATTCAAAAGATTTACATTTTTAGCACTGAGAAAGGACTAGAAGTAACGTAGTTGGGAAATTATAAAGTTGCGCTCCCTAGCGGCGAAATTAGTACCCCTTAAATAACGACAAATTTCTTTTGATGGTAATCGATAGCCTTTAGCGACGTAAGAAATTAAAAAACAATTTAATATCAGAAATGTTACTTCAAACACGAGTCTACAATTATTTTTTATGTTTTAATGTTAATAATTTTACGTTTATTGTTTATCTGAGAAGAAGTGGTGAGTCCCTTATGGTTTTTGTTAGTCCATAGATAAATAATTCCAAAATTAACGCGAAAGAATTTTAACTATGAAGAAAACTAGGTTTAAAACATAAACAAAACTGATAATAATACTTGCAAATTTCTAATGGTCTATGGCCTAATTCATTAATGGAATATAGCCTAGACAGTCTCTCAAACCATGTCGCAAAAATGCTAATTATCTATACCGTATTAACGCAATTAACGTGTATTTCTTTGAAGTCGAGGTTTATTCCAAATGCTTTGAAGCTAAGCCGATTAGACAGGTATACAAAAAATCGACCTTACGTTTTAACACTTTGATGTTTTTCACCGGAGAAAATTCTGTTACGCAAGCTTCGTCTTAAAACAGGGTTGCCAGAGGTTAAGGAAAAGTCGGGGAGTCTGAAAATCGGATTATAAGTTCAGGGAAAGGTCAGTTAATTTCGATAATTTGTCATGGAAAAGTCAGGGAATTTAAATTTATCTTGAAAATTTTATGAAGCCGATTTAGTTAGGATTTATTACAGAATTAAAGTTCCGTACATTTTTCAGCTTCGTAGTTTCAACGTTGTAACAAAACTTTATTATTTAATGCGTAACATTAATACTAAAATATAATCTTAAGTTAATTCATTATGAAGGGTTGCCACACGTCAAGGAAATCAGGGAATTTTAAGAATTTGTAAAAATTCAGGGAAAAGTCAGGGAATTCAATTTTATCTTGACTCCTTTTTAAGGTTATTTTACTCTAGACCTATGACAAATTTTATAATCATCATTTATTCCCTTGAATGTTTGGCTATTTTTTTCCCAAAATTTGCCATAATCTTTCTACTGAAAAGTTCATTTAATTGATTAACTTCTGATAAAAGTAAAATATAACAAACTTTTTAGCCTTAAAAAATCTCTTAAAGTGGTCAGGGAAAACAGGGAATGTGAATCGGAAAATATTGTGGCAACCCTGTTAATATCTGATGAAAGTAAAATATATAGTTAGAAATTGGCTAATTTTGGCTTCAAAAAGAATCAGGGAAATTATTTAAAAATAGTTTAGGGAATTTTAAAATGTTGTGGCAACACTGTAAGCAACCAATTATATATTTCATTTCTTTCATTTCCGAAATCTTTTTTCTTAAGATATTTAAACAACCTTAGCCACTCCATCTATAGTCATTTAAATTTGATTGAACATTACGAATTAAACTATTACCATTTCCGGTAGGGTTTTCTTATTACTTTTCGGTATAATAAATAAATGGACGCCCTTGGAATTGATTCCCGGCTTTTGTTTGAACTGGTTTATTGTTAGCCAAAGGGCGTTAATTGATCAACTGGTGATTTTTCACACCACCGAAAGTGCGTGCTTTATTTTATTATTATTTTATTCTTTCGGGAGGGTATTGTTCGTGCGTTTTAACTGGCTTCGTGGTTTTTACGGAGATACCTCGAACTTGTTTGAATTAAAAATGAATTAAGAAATGTATTAATTTATTATTAAGAATGTCGGAGTATTATTATATCTAGATATGGCTATTCGTCTATTGCCTTAAAGCAAGTGTCGGCTCTATCGTTGCCCTCTGTATTTTTGATTGGGTCTATGTAACGAAGATGGCTATGATTGCTTAGATCGCCGGGAAGGTGCTTCCATCTATTATCGACTTTCAAAAACTTATTGTCATTTATTTGAAAGTCGAAGATTACGTGATTGAAACACGTGGTTGTGGAAAAGCCAATCCAAGCTAAGTTAACTGCGCACGTGATTACGCAAAGCCAATTAAAGGAAGAGGTACGTCGAGGCACCTACTTTTGAGGGAATAATTTGCTTGCTCAACTTGTTTCAATTTCCACTAAACTCTACGTTAGTGACATCTTTCGCTCGCCAATGATACTAACCTTAAAATAGGAGCCGACACTTGCTTTAAGTCAACTTAAATGAGTTTTTCACTTACATCTACATTTATCTTTTTTTAAATTAAAATATATTATGACATTACCATAGTCCGAAATGTGTAAAATATATTTTTCACTTTTTTTAAAAAGAAGTTTTTTTTTAATTTAAATTCATTGATTTTTTTTAATAATTATTTTTTTGAAATACAAATGAGAATTGTTTCGCACTAATATCTTTAATTTTCTTTGTTATTGTTAATTAAAATATGATATAACATAAAATAAATGATCTCAGTGATAAGGCATTATTTTTTATATGGTAATATTTATATATATTGAAATATTATCAGTCTCCTCACGTAGGTTGTACTTGAAATCGAGCTACTGGCGATTTGTTAAATACCAAATAACCACTGAACCGGCTAGCAAATTGTCGAAATAGACCCGTCTGTAATTTCTCAGGAATATTTTTAAAAGACTATATAATGTTATTTTAGTTCGTCTCGCAACCAGGATTTTCCCTTCTATTTTTTGTGCATTTTTGTTAGAATTCTTAAAATCGACAGCCAAGAAGTTCAATTTATTGTCTATAGCTAATATGACCTACGTGAAGACCGTGTATTTCAAAATATAGCAATATTATGAGTTGTATGTTTACAATAAGCAAAGTAATATTGCTATTGCACTGTATACAATGTTTTATTCAAAATATTAACCGATAAATCAGTCGGATTTCGCACCTATTTCACGAAACAACTACGTTTGCAGGTTTGCCAGATAGTGAGATAACCATCTCTTCGGGAGCCTCCCTGGTACGAGTTGAAATCTGGGCGTATTCAAAAGGAGGGAAAGCTTTCTTAGATTCTATATTTTTGTATTTTGATTAAACCTAAAATAAGGAATTCACGAAGCGTTGATTGATAAAAATATTAACCGATAAATGAGTCGGATTTCGCACCTATTTCACGAAACAACTACGTTTGCAGGTTTGCCAGATAGTGAGATAACCATCTCTTCGCGAGCCTCCCTGGTAGGAGTTGAAATCTGGGCGTATTCAAAAGGAGGGAAAGCTTTCGTAGATTCCATATTTTTGTATTTTGATTAAACCTAAAATAAGGAATTCACGAAGCGTTGATTGATAAAAATATCATTTATTATATTAATTAAATAACAAATCAACGCCAATCAATGTTAGATATAAACATATAATAAAAAACGTGGAACATTTCACACAGCAGCGTTTACAGCGTCGCTAATCCCGACACTCTCAGAAACGTTAAAAGACGCCTGTAATTAATTAGACGCGCACGTTTCCTCCCGAATTGAACATAAGTCAAGCGTGTCAAACTGAAAACATCGAATGGAAGGAATAAATTAACGAAACGAAAACAAGTCATTTACACAACGTCATCTTTCCAAAAATTCGTTTCCAATTAAAAATTAAAAGAAGCAAAATTTCGAGATTGGAATCTTCGACCGTCAACGTCTCTTTTCGTCGCGAGTTCAGCGTTACCTAAATGTCACTTTTTTAAGAGAAATGTCCATGGAAAGAGTGTAAACAAGTAAATTCCACTATATGATTTATTTTTTCAAAATTTCTTATCAAAATAATATAAGTGGCCGCACCGTAGCCTGCCAATCTAGAATAATCGAACAGACGATACGAATGGTTAAAAAATAGTTATATATTTGAATGTAAATATTAGACTAAAATAGTCCAAAATCTGGCAACTCTGACAATAGATTAGACCAAAATAGCCCAAAATCTGGCAACTCTGACAATATATTAGACTAAAATAGCCCAAAATCTGGCAACTCTGACAATATATTAGACTAAAATAGCCCAAATTCTGGCAACTCTGACAATATATTAGACTAAAATAGCTAAAAATCTGGCGACTTGGACCATATATTAGATTAAAATAGCCCAAAATCTGGCATCTTAGTTAGCCCAAAACTTAATTTTTTTAATGAAAAATTTCAGAATTTTTTTGAAATACATACTTAAGCTATACACACGTAATTTAAAAAAATTAAGATTGTTATTTTCAGTCGTCAACGTCTCTCCTTGGTGGTCGCGATGGACGCGTTTTCCAAATATTTTTTTTAAATTTGTTTAAGTAGAAAAAAAAAACCTTACCAGCGACACATAAAAGGCGAGCACTGTGGAAAAGCCCCCAACCTTGATTTCCCGCCCTAACAACATTTTTCTCAGAGCGTTGGCCCTCCAGAGATGGAGAGCTTAGCCTAGTACGAAGAGAGCGGTATTTTTCGTGGAATTGCTTAGAAATGTACGATTTTTAGCCCGAATTTCGCCGTTAATGCGTTTTCCTCACGACATGAGTGTTCAAAATAATTGGACTTTTCTTAGCCATTTAATTGAGATGTCTGTTTTTAATCTAATTAAATCAGTCGTTTTGTTTTCGGTTGCGTCTTTCATTTGGTAATAATTGTTACGAAGATGGACAATAGATGGAAGCCCAAAGTTTGCAATGAATACCGCAAAATCTTATAATGAACATAAACAAATTTTGTAATGGATGTAAACAAACATTTTAAATCAGTTTGGCCAAAATAAGCAACAGAAACGGCCAAAATGTGCAACATAAATGCGTAAAATATGCAATAGCTATGGCCGAAATAGGCAATAGTTATGGCAAAAATATGCAATAGATAAAACCAAAATTTGCAATTGACCGAAGATATTTGCTAAAATAGGCAGTAGATATGGCTTAAATTGCCCGTAGATATTTGCTAAAATAGGTAGTAGATATGGCTTAAATTGCCCGTATATATTTGCTAAAATAGGCAGTAGATATTTGCTAAAATAGGCAGTAGATATTTGCTTAAATAGGCAGTAGATACTAGATATTTGCTTAAATAAGCAGTAGATACTAGATATTTGCTTAAATAAGCAGTAGATACTAGATATTTGTTTAAATAAGCAGTAGATACTAGATATTTGCTTTAAAAAAGCAGTATATACTAGATATTTGCTTAAATAATCAGCAGATACTAGATATTTGCTAAAATAGGCACTAGAATAGTTGCTATAATTACATTGTGAAATAAATACAAACACAGCCACTATTTTATCTGGAAACCACAAATGGCAGATTTTACAAAACTCGACCTATATTAAAGCTTTTAGAAAAGTACTATCATTAAAATAATTATGAATAAAAAATAAAACTCGAGCATCCATAAATCAAACTTGGAAACTATAGACGATAAATGAAAACGGCTCGGATAAGTAACAGGTACAATAAAAACCAAATCACAATTATTCGTAAAGCCTGTCATTTAGGAATTATAACAAGAAATAAACAGTAAATAACGTCGCGACTATAAATTATTTCTTAAATTAGTCAAAACTCTATTCTTCCTATTATTAATGAAACTGCATTCCTGTAACAAATTCACCGGGATTTGTTTCCAAAATAAGGGCTGAGCTTTGTTAATTTTATTTCTTCAATTCAGGGTGGTCTGCGAGCCCTGATTGTTTTTGGTTTAACTTTGAAGAAAATAAAACACTTTTAAATAGTGTTGTAAGTTGGAAAATTTTCCGGTAAATGACCTAGGCCTCTTTTCCGGAAAATTTTCCGTATTTTTCCGAAAAAAATAAAAAAAAAGTTTTCATTCCAAGATTAGTCTAGTATATTGTTTGAAAATTTAAATAAAGCGGCATTTTCGCCTCATTTTCCGAATCTGAAAGTAAAACTAAACATAGACTAGCTTTAAACTGATTAACAAAGTAACACTATTAATGTTTTGTAGTATGTTTACTGATATTAGACATTTTATAACGATAAAAAGTGAAAAACATTAAAAACCCTTAAAAAGTAATATGTTTCAATTTGTAATTTTTCCGATTTGCGGAAAATTAACAACACTACTTTTAAATATAAATACACGTGAATACAGGTGAATAACTTATACATTCTTCCAATGTCACGCTAGATTCCAAAATTTTATATTTAAATATTTGGAAATTAACTGTTCATGTGCAGTCGTAATTTTTCGAGTCATTTCTCGTAACTCTTTGAGATTTTGCCCTTCACTCAAAATTTTATATTCATACGGACATTCCGGTTTCAATAATATCGTAAATATCACGAAGTTACCCCGTTAATTGAAATTTTATCATAAAGCATTTTTAAAATTCCACGAAATGACAAATCTGGGCTATTTCCGTTACAGTTCTAGATCGTTTGGCTACATTATATCCGGTATTTTGGCTACATTATATCCGATATTTTGGCAACGTTATATCCGATATTTTGGCTACGTTATTTCTGGTATTTTGGCTACATTGTATCCGATGTTTTGGCTACATTGTATCCGATGTTTTGGCTACGTTATATCCGATATTTTGGCTACGTTATATCCGGTATTTTGGCTACGTTATATCCGATATCTTGGCTATAATGTATCCGATATTTTGGCTATAATATATCCGATATTTTTAGCTATAATATATCCGATATTTTGGCTACAATACATCCGATATTTGGGCTACAATATGTCCGATATTTTGAGCTGTAATATAATCTGTATTTTGGATTGTAATATAATCCTTATTTTGATTTGTAATGTAAACCATATTTTAGATTACAATATAATCCACCTTTTGGTTTACAATATCTCCCACATTTTGTCTCTAATATATCTCCTATTATGGCTATATTATATGGATTGATTTGGATACATTATATAAAATATTTTAGGTACATTTTGTAAACACGAGTGACATATCCTACTTACAAGGTTAGTATCCCTCTCGAATATTTTCAAGATCAATTTTAACTAGAAATATTTTAGCTTAACAAATAAATCATTTCTATTATACCTTTTATATTTTCCGACAAACGTTTTACGTGGAAACGTTCATGAACCCCAGCAAAATATTTCTTTATTTTATATGAACCACGCATGCGTAAAACAAAATTTAAATGAACATTAAAATTTAAAAAAAAACATCCCCTACGCTATCTTATAGTTATAACTACAAAATTTTCCCAAAAAAACATATCGTAGAGATAATATTTAAATTAGTGTTATTCTAAATACGATAACAACGTAAATTTTTCCCAAACACAGACTGTTTTTTTTCTCCATGTTCCTCCAAAAATAGACCCGTTGTTTGACTACGAAAACAATGACCTAAAAATATTATCTTTAAACTGCCGAAAACATCCCATTTATCAACAGCTTCTGAGAAGCTACCTAATTAGAAATTCAGCACCGTAAAAATAAACAGCAATTAAAATTCGCCAATTTTTACGCGTGCCCATAAAACTGGATAAGTTTTAATTGCGACTATCAAATATCGAAATACGCGGGGAATGCTAGTTCCGTGTCAAGAAACGATAAATATGGGTGGCGTTTTGCGATCTGATTATCACGAGGTCTTAATAGCTTAGCTGCTTCGTTAAATAGTTGCTTTTAAATGTTTACCGATTATCGGTTTATTAAAATTAATCCTGGTTTAACATAAACCGATATTAGTGTTCGTTCCCAGCTTGTGGCACTGGGTGAAAACTCGGAACCACTCCTTCCGCGTTGAGATTGCGAGCTCTCTCCTCACTCGCTTAAGGGGTTTCCCCCCGAGTTCTTCGGTATCCCCTTTCCATAAAAACGTGTCGAGGTTAACGGCAGTAGTGAGGGTAGGGAGCTGTTGGCTCGCGTGGCATGCGGGGCTTGCCGCCACCCTCCTACGCGTTGTAACCCTGCCACCTGAATTAAGGCATTAAAAGTCGTTCGATGACTTAGGCCTAAGTTGGTGCCTTGGGTATTATTAATGATTATAATAATTATATAATGATTTAAAGTATGGGTAGTTAAAAGGAACCACCTATGGACTGCATTGTAAAGGATGATAAAATTGGCGAATAAGTAGATTAGTCCATTATGAAAAGGGATAATAAAGCTAAACCCTAAACGAATTTGAAGAAGTTTAAAAACTTACTAATAGCTCGTACCATAGGTCTTCGAGCAAACAAAAAACGGGTAACCGTGGTTGTCTTTGATCGGGATAGTCTGCTTATCGTTTCGACTCGTAAAATGTTTAACGGCCATAAATCAAAAGAAATAATTTATTACGACCACCACTTTTTAAATTTAATTGAATAGAAACTCGAAACAGGGAATCGACTAAAATATCCTTAACAACGCCTTTAAAGCCATCATAAAACACACGGACCAATCTAATAATATACAAAAACCGTTGCTCCATATTAACGGGTTAAAACCCCCATTACGAAAGCATCTCTGATAACGGCATTTTTAACTCCTTAATGACCAAAGCGTCGTCTAAATTTAGTAGAGGAATATACGCTCGAACCATCAGAGGCGCCGCTACTGGTTCCACGGCCAGAAAAAGTAACCAAAGAATGAAACATTCTCATTGAAGGAGTAGGAGTCGTTCCATTGTTTTAACCCGTCTTCTCATCTCGATCCAGAGAAGAAATGGGTTATTTCCAAATTCGTGCGAAAATATTAAACGGATGCTTAAGCCGAAGTACGCCCATTTGACCCCTTTTTTGGGGCTGGATTTACCGTCCGCAACGACCCCTATAGGCTGATATTGACATTAAACGCGCACGTTATGGAATTAGTCAGGTTTTTAACAGGGTTTTTTATTTAAGTAAAGTCGATAAATATAGATTTGATTTAAATCGTATTTTTTATTTTGATAAAAAAACTCAGAATTTTTCACAAAACGATAGTAAAATTGGCCTTCATAAAATTATATAGATAAATTTAAATTGTTTTTTTTTTTACAAATTCTTAAAATTCCCTGACTTTTTAGGTCCATTTTAAAATTTCCCAATTACCTGGACTTGTACACTGGACTATTCATTTTTAGAGCTCGGGGTTGGATCAGAAATATCCGTTTTATTTGTTTTCATCCATATCCGAAAAAAAACTTATTTTTGCAGATTAAATGGTTTTATAACCGCGAATAATATCCATAAATAAACAGTTAACCGAAATTTTATGAATTATCGAAATTGCCACCACCCTCCAACGCCTTGTAACCCGGCCTCCTGTATAAAGGCATTATAAGTCGCTAGATGACTTGGGCCTAAGGTGGGGCCAAAGGTATTAGCCTAGCTGAAAAAAATAATATTTAAACTTTAGTTGTAGTTTTTAGGTTTAGGAACTACCGGGGTTGGGAGAGCTAATTATTTTTACCATAGCGCCGACTGAAGAACGCTAGGTTTACTGTTGCCTGCTCGATTAGGGACTTAAGTATTGGTAAAATAATAACGATGTTGGTGAAAAAGAAACATTTTATTTCGCGTCAAGTCATGAGATAATTTTAGAAAGAGACAGTGAATACATTTTTGCGGAAGAGTTATAGTTTTTACAAGATGGGGGAGAGGGACTAAGGGGTCAGGTGGCGCCACTGGTGGAAAGAATGTCCAAATCTTTCCCTTCCAACCCGTGACACTGCACTTTTTCCCACTTTGAATCTTTACCACAAGATAATCACCACAATAATTAAATTTTAGAAAAATTTAAATACCCAATTGTGACATGGAAACAACATTTCAAATAATCTTTACATAATTGTCAGAAACCAAACAGAGTCGAATATTTGGTAATTGGAGCAGAGTTAAGTAATTAAAAACAATCTTTCTTAAATGTATTCTGGCCCTGGGGGGAGGTAGGGCGTTTTCCCCTTTTTTAGTTTCCGGACGAAAATTATTTTGAAATTTCGGCTATTTTTCCCTTCCAATTATTGGTCCTCAAGACATGGAAACGGCGACTAACATCGACTCTGAAATACTAATGAGGACGGCAATTTGCATTCGTAACTATGGCCGGGTTATCGAGTACAACAGTCGATAATGTTTTTCATATACAAAGGAATTTAATGGGGAAGTGAGGGACCGAAATTGCCTCTAGATGGCGGTGATACCCGTAATTACAATATTTCTCAGTCAATTTTCACGCTCGTGTTTAATTATGCGTAAATATTTTCGCTGTTTTGTAATTTTGCGGTTTGTTGCGTTGGGCCATTTATTATATTACACACAAATCTGGCTACCAGATGGCGCTTTTCCCGCTAATTTTCCCCGTGAATTTTCAATAGCGGCTTTGAGCGACCTCCAACGACTTTCCTAGAAACTCAGTTATGGCCGGATTTCTCAGTTTTTAAACCCTCTTAATAATTTTAGTAAATATCACGGTACAAAATTACTAATAAATTTAAAATACAAATATAAATTTAAAATATTGTGAATTTCGTTTTAACATAAGTCAATAAATTTTTTCATCCTTAAGTATGACACTTTCTATTTTTCACATTTATTTTTTTATTGAGAGCTTTTCACTACCCTACCCACTCTATAATTAAATGCATTCTTGATAATATGAATAATATTTATAATATTTTAAGCTATATAAAAAGATCCAACGCAACATTTGAATTTCAAAAAAAAATTCAACGACCTTTTAAAAAATTATCCGAACATTCCTTTCATGATTTTTTTCTTTTTCATATTTTGAGTGGCTGTTGAAAGAACGGCTTCCCGCTAAAATCAATTAGGAGCTGGCATCCAGCCAGCCAGCCCAGGTAGAGCTAGCACCTTCGAGAATCAAAAATGTGTCCGTTCGCTTTTAAAAATCCATTAATTAACACCAGAAGCGATAGTTCCGAGATTGAAGTCCGTTTCAATTTTTTGGGAGGAAAACGTTTCGAGAAAAATTGTTTTGAAAAAATAATATATAAAAAATGACGGCACCAGAGGCGCTGTAGTCAGTCAACCTTCTTGGGCGGTGCAGCCGAACAAACATGATCGCTGCTAGCGCCCCCTTTCTTAACACGTTTGTTTCTCGATACTGACTTAAATTTCGTGATCCGAAGACAAAGCGATTTTACACAATTTCCCCCTTTTTTTTGACTGATGAAATTTTAACTACTTTTTTCTGAATTTGGTATGTACAGCCTGCTTCAAATAGTTTTAGTCTATCCGTATTTAATGGGGAGCTAAGAAGATATTTTCCCCGCTTGTGGCGTGTCTGAGGCAGAGGTCGTCTAAGCAGACGACGCGTTGTTTTTCTCTTTTAAAAAGACTGCTAATGAAACAAATTCTTGTTGTCAAGACTACTAATAAAAAAAATTATTGTTGTGAAGGCTACCAATAGAAAAAAAAATCTTGATGTCAATACTACCAATAGAAAAAATTCTTGTTGTCAATACTACCAATAGAAAAAATTCTTGTTGTCAATACTACCAATAGAAAAAATTCTTGTTGTCAAGACTACCAATAGAAAAATTCTTGTTGTCAATACTACCAATAGAAAAAATTCTTGTTGTCAATACTACCAATAGAAAAAATTATTGTTGTCAAGACTACTAATAGAAAAAATTATTGTTGTTAAGACTACTAATAGAAAAAATTATTGTTGTTAATACTACCAATAGTAAAAATTCTTGTTGTCAAGTCTACTTATTGAATAAAAATACTCTTATAGCCAAAACTACCCATGAAATAAATTTTTATTGTCAAGACTACCAATGGAATAAAAATACTTTTATAGCCAAAAGTACCAATTAAATAAATTCTTATTGTCAAGACTACCAATGGAATAAAAATACTTTTATAGCCAAAACTACCCATGAAATAAATTCTTATTGTCAAGACTACCAATGGAATAAAAATAGCCAAAACTACCCATGAAATAAATTCTTATTGTCAAGACTGCCAATGAAAAAAGTACCTGTTGTCAAGGCTGCAAATAAAATAAAAGTACTCTTATTGTCAAAAATACCCATGAAATAAATTCTTATTGTCAAGACTGCCAATGGAAAAATCAGCTAGAGGACATGTAGTGACTCAAACAGCGAAATATTTGTCGTCGTTGCTAGGCATAGTAAAAAGTCACCGTAACTGTGTCGTCACGAAACCTAAATTCGATATTTCAGTGTGTGTGGTCAGAGATATTCGAGTTTAAAGTTTACATCACGTTAGTCTATGAGAACCTACGACCTTCTGAAAAAATTAATTAAGTACGTCAATCAAGGCTCTGTATTTTCGCGAATATTAATTTCTGACATCGGTGCCATCTCAAAGCCAATATTAAAATATAAAACTAATAAACTTACGAATCGTTTTTAAGTATTTTATTTTTGTGTGTTTTAATTCATGACATCGGCGCCATCTCGTAGCCAATATTAAAATATAAAACTAAAGAACTTACGAATCGTTTTTAAGTATTTTATTTGTGAATTTTAATTCATGACATCGGCGCCATCTCGTAGCCATTATTAAAATATAAAACTAAAGAACTTACTAAGCGTTTGAACTTCGAAGTATTTTATTTGTGAGTTTTAGTTAGTGACATCGGCGCCATCTCGTAGCCAAAATTGAAATATCTTTACTGACGGGTTTTCGTTCCCTGCACATAATATTATATGATAATTTTTGTCTTAACTATCGAAATAAAAACTATTATACTAACAACTTATATAAACTTCTAATTTGATAATAAGTGGGTTAATTAAAATATTCAAGCGTAAGAGATTCGTTCATTATAATTACCATCTTCGAATAAACATTTGCGACTGTTAATTAGGCCGACAAAAAATATTATCTTTTCGTACCTACTTAAATTTCAATCAAATAAAGTTATTAACCGATTTATATGGGTCGTCTCTATAGAAATAAATTACGTAAATATAAAGACTACGTAGACGAAAATGTCATCATTATAATTATCAAACCGTCAATTTATTTATTTTTTCCGACTCTGGTTATAAAATTTGAAAAGCCAGTTTAGAAATAATGCTTTTTTAATATCTTCTAATTATATTTCTCGACGTAAGGTGTCATTTGTTAAATAATTTATCATCTATATATTTTATATTATTGGTACAGTAATTATAAAACGTTTTACAGAAAAGCCAACCGTTATATCGTATTTTAAAAGTATTGGAGCTGATATTTCTACTAATTTACTTCACACCATCATATAATAAGTAACGTAATGAGTATAAGTTTGACATTTGATTACTAGATTCTATAATTAAGGTAGTGTCAAAATATCGAAATAGACACATTTTGTAGTTAAAAAAGATTAGAAACTAGTCAATTGCCGTTAAATTATTTAAAAATCTGCATTTGCTTCTGCCAAATGAGTAATATATTTAAATTGTGTATGAATTGAAATAGTTTTGCAGGTCTTTTAACTTCTTTTGATCCTGAAATTTTCATTGAAATCGTTGTATTTGTTTTTAAGATATTTCAAATTTCGTTTTTTTGGTGCTGCGGCCATTTTTTAAAATGGCGGCTAAGCGAGTATCACAGTAAGTTTATAAAGGACAGTAATTTAAAAAAAAATAATATCGGGTAACTTTGAAAGTTAAAATAATTAAATTCGTTTGAAATATAAAAATTAACTAAATGAAAATAATTAAATTTAAAAAAGGTTAATTAAAAACATTGAGTTGGGTTATTTTGAATACCTTGGACTTTACAAAATTCAGCTTACAGAATAATACCCCAGTATATAAAAGTGTGAAAATTTTAAAATTATAAAAAATGCAAATAAATGTAGGTTATAACGGTTGGCCTTCCATTGAAAAATGTCTATGAAAAGAAGTTTTTCCCAGAAATAAATAAACTATTCAAGCAGGGAATACCGTGTCCCAAATACGACAAAAAAGTATAACGTTCTTCAATGAAATATGTTTTCATTTTTTGGTGGATTCCGAAAATTAAAATAAAAAAGATTCTTTTATAATTTCTTTCAAAAGTATTCATACGACCTCAATTTTCTTGTTATATTTCAAAAATGTGTTTTTTTTGTTTTGTTTTTTTTTAAATTCAGCTTCATTTCACGATCATTTGTATACAAAGTTTTCACGAGTAGAATTTCGTAGCGTTATGTTAATTTCGACGTATTAGAAACATAAATAGCAAACGATGCTCTAATTAAACTATTTGACAGTGTAAATGTTTATTTTAATCAAGGAGCAACAAACATAGCACCCCACAAAAGGATTTTCTTCTGTACATTTTTTATTGGTTAGACGCTTTAGCGCCTGCTGCCGTCGGAAGGGGAAAATTTGGAAATAGGCTCCCCCCCCCCGCCCGTAAAACGTGCTCGTCCAATGAAATTTGTACACAACACTGAGTTAGCGTGTTTAAAGGCTAGTTGCGTTCTCCTTGTGTTTGTTGCTCCTAGATTTTAGTATAGTAAAGGAGAACACGCGACGAAGAAAGCTAGTGTTTGGATAGTACTACCTTTAAAACTTTTTTATTTTGGGTTGGATTTGAGCCCCCAGTGGAATTTCCAAGCGTTATGTAAATTTCGACGTATTAGAAATTTTGAAATTGGAATAGCAGACGATGCTGTAATTACAATATTTGACAGGCGAAATGTTTATTTCGGTAAAGGAGGACACATGACGAAAAAGACCCGGTGTTTGAACCTGGAAAACCTTGAAAACCTGGAAATATCAGGGAATTCGATTGTCGTCAGAAATGTCCGGGAAATATCAGGGATTTTCCCATTTTTTTAGTAAAAATCAGGGAAATCGGGGAATCTTTTGAGAGTTCAGATAGTTTTTCCTAATGAATATCAATTCACGTCAATAAGATTTAATATAAAAATGTATTCACTTTTTTGCACAAATAATTCTTATAGTACATCTTCTATATGATAACGTGGAACCCGTTTAGCTTAAATGGCAATCATCTTAGTTTTAATTGTGGTTATCTTGCACCTGGAAATATCCGTGGGAAAAGCTGGAAATATCAGGGAAATCGGGTCGCCATTAGGTGTAATCTATTTCGTCGTCGTGAACTCCACTTCCCCAAAATTGTCCTAAATAACATCTATATTCGTTAGACATACGACTTATTAATAATTACAAATTATTTTAACAAACTTGGTGGTCAAACTAATTGTCCTATAAAGGTTTTACAAGCAGCCCAGCGAACCTGTAATTCGTACAAAATCCTGTATTTTTCAACCTGTCCTATGTTATCCTATAAATCCATTAAATATATTATAAATATTAGTTAGTGTTTATTTCGGTCTCAAATAATCGTCATATCCGTATAAAAATTGGATTAAATTTTTTTTAATCAATATTCTTTTTTTAAGGTGATATTTGCATTAAAAATGTTACTACTATATTATCCCATATAGTAAAAAGTATAAAAACCTATAAATTGTTAAATATAATACCTATTTATCCTTTAAGAAATTTAAATTTTTGTCTGGACATCTTGGTTTTATTATATCATTTTTAGAGAACAAATCACAACACGTTATAACATGTATATATTTATAAAACCCCATAAATTCAATATTTACCCGATCCAAAGTGGCACCGATACGTAAAAAAAGGAAAAATTCCCTCTTTCTTATAAATACGATCCTTGTTACAACAATAGTTCGTAACAAGTCCCAAACGAGGCGAGGTTTCTTCAATAAAAACACAATATAAATATATATATATATATATATATATATATATATATATATATATATATATATATATATATATATATATATATATATATATATATATATATATATATATATATATATATATATATATAAAGAAGCTTAACCTTATTCTCAGTGAAATATCTGAATAATATTTATAAACTAGTTTAATATCCTAAGAGAGAGAAAAAATCGACGATTTTTAATACAGTCGCGGATATAATTTGTCCATCACTTCATCTGCTTATTTTGACCTGATTTTGTTTCTGGTTTAATCAGTCTATAAAACTGGCCATTGCGTTTTTTGAACGCGGTGGAATTTATGGTGGTGAATGGCTATTTTTAGCAAATGTTTTTGTAGAGCTATATGCGTATTTGGGTTTAACGTGATTGATTATATAGAGTTTCGTTGTCTCGTCCGAAAATCACCTTTTTTTAGAGCCTAGATATTTTCAGGAAGGATTGACTTATATTTCAGCGTTTGTGTGCTAACTTGGATTTTGGGGGGAAATTAAGATTGCTAATGGTGCGGGGGTGTTTCAATGTTTATTCGATTACGGTTTCTACTCGAACAAAATGTCATATTTTGATTTTTTTTTGTGGCTTATTGAAAGCAATTTTTCAAGCCATTTTAAAAGTAATTTAAGGTTATGTATTGAAGGTAATATTTGGGTGGCTTATTGAAAGTAATTTTTTTGTCTTTTTAAAAGTAATTTTAAGGTTATGTATTGAAAGTAATATTTGGGTGGCTTATTGAAAGTAATTTTTTTGTCTTTTTAAAAGTAATTTTTAAGGTTATGTATTGAAATTAATATTTGGGTGGCTTATTGAAAGTAATATTTGGGTGGTGTATTAAAAGTAATTTAAATAAATACCAATTTTTAAGTTTTAATTCATTATTTATTTGATATTTATTTGTACTATAATACATAAAAATAAAGCCACTGCAACCACAGCATAAAAATTATCCTTAAACTATCCAAAAAACATTTTATTTGATATTTATTTGTACTATAATACATAAAAATAAAGCCACTGCAACCACAGCATAAAAATTATCCTTAAACTATCCAAAAAAACATTTCAAAATTGTATTTCAATTAAAGATTTTATGGTGAATGTATAGATTTCACTAATGATTTCGTGGGAGGGGGGGCATTATCCTACCCCTACGGCATGGCATGACGTCACGCGAAAGCGCCTAAAATAGGAGTGAGAGAGAAACAAGCTGGTTGAAAGGTCAACCGAGTGATATTTGGGGCAAAAATTGGAGTGGCGCGGTTTTCTTCAAAAGAAAAAGCGACTTCGATTATTCAAATAATCGCGCGCGTTCGAGGAAGATCTTCCCCGAGTTCATCCGCGTTTCATCCGCGAACAGCACTCGAAATTCCGAAACGGTTCGATCGGGGAAGAAACGCGACCAGGAAAATCCGTTCCACATTTGAGCCTTCATTCGCGTCTAGATCGGGGGAATCTAATACAATCGTTACGCGTAAGTGTCGGCCGTCGTGGGGTGGCCGAGTGGTCAGCGCTTTCGCCTCGCCGCAAGAGGAGCCGGGTTCGATCTTAGCTTGTGGCATTGGGTTTGCAATTTATCTCCGCACTGGTTAAGGGGCTTACCCAGAGTTCTTCGGTTTCCCCTTTCCATAGAAACTTTTAGAGGTTAACGTTAATAGTGAGTGTAGGGAGCTGTTGGCTCGCGTGGCATGAAGGGCTGGCCTACGCATTGTATCGCGGGCACCTGAATTAATGGCTTTAAAAGTCGCTCGATGACTTGGACCAAGGGGTGGTGCCTTGTGTATTAGCCTATCTTATAAATATTATTATTATTATAATATAATATTTATATAATGAATTAAAGTATGAGTAACTATGGTTGTCTTTGATCGGGATAGTCTGCTTATCCCCCGAGTTATTTGGTTTCCCATTTCCATAAAAACTAGTTTGGGTTAACGGTAATAATGACAGGGCCCCCAGTGGTCCTATAATTCCTATAAAATCCTATATTTTTAAAAATGTCCTATAACATCCTATATTTTTAGCAAAATTCCCAAAAATCGTATAAAATCCTATAATTAGGATATTTTGCCCATTTCAAATCCCGCTACTCAGTGACATGGGTAGATTTAGCTATTGGATAAATTCCTATACAAAGTCTTTCAAGTATATACTTTTGTTTTTGTTAACATGGTTAGCTACTAGTATATTTTTGCGATAAAATGGTTATATAGTTTTAAATAGATTTAACTAAATAAAGATTTTGTTTTTAAATGAATAAAGTTAGTAAATGAAATAGCATTTCCTATAAAATCCTATAATTTTGAAAAAATAGTCCTATAAAGTCCTATATTTTTAGAAATATATTCCTATTTTTCTTAAAACCCGCACCCCTGATAAAACGCGTTAAAGGTCACTTGGGCCTAAGGTGGTGATTATTACTATTATTATCTTGAATGGCAGATAAATTACTATTGATATAATTTCGATGACCTGACAATAATTAAAATTTTGTGATTGTTTTTAGTTTTTAGCAGCAAATCGTTTTAAAAAATTTGTTATTTCAAAATGAAAATTTCAAAGGGATGATGGTAAAACCATAAAGGTGCCATCCCGCAAACGCGCTTGTTTCTTTTCTATTTTTCCTTCGTTGTGAATTGTGATACTACGCTTATGAAACTGTAAACGTGCTGGGTTGATGGACAGTTTTCTGCGTAGGATGGTGCTTGACTGGCTTAATTACCACCTTTCTGCCGAAAAAGAGTTAAATGATTTTTCGTTATCTTGATTTCTCGAAATTAGGCTATTCGAGTATTTCCCATTCCCGGTATGTATTTATCGCGCTTCGTTCGATGCTTGAAAAACAACCCATTTCTCATTTAAAGGTGAACAAACTGGTATTTCCCAGATATATTATTCGCATTTTTTCCTTCTAAAATCCATCGGGAAATTATTCTGTTATCGTTCTTCAAAATTTATCGTTTATTTAATGGAATCCCAAGTAACGTCAATATTGTACTTATCAACACCGAAGCCTCGAGTTCTGAATTTTTAAAATCCTGTTTCAATCAATTTAAAAAAAACAATAGTTTAGATTGTCAAGCACGGGTTCCGGATTTCCAAGAATGTCGAGAATGGGTTCGGGAATATCCATAAATGTCGAGAATGCCATGATTTTATCTAGGTATGTCCAAAATGGATTCGAGATATTCTGGAATGTCGAGAATCGGTTCGGGAATATTCAAAATGGGTTAGAGATATTCTAGAAGGTCGAGGATGGGTTCGGGATAGCCTGGAATGTCAATAATGGGTTCGGGATATTCTAGAATGTCAAGAATGGGTTCGAGAATAAACCAGAATGTCAATAATGGGTTCGGGATAATCTGGAATGTCAATGATGGTTTCTTTAATGTCCAGAAAGGGTTCGGGATAACCTAGAATGTCAATAACGGGTTCGGGATAACCTGGAATGTCAATAATGGATTCTAGAATATCCTGGAATGTCAAGAATAGGCTTGACATTTTCTGGAAGGTCAATATTGGGTCAGGGAATATTCCGGAATGTCAAGAATGGGTTCGGGATAACCTGGAAATGCCAAGAATGGGTTCGGGATAACCTGGAAATGCCAAGAATGGGTTCGGGATAAACTGGAAATGCCAAGAATGGGTTCGGGATATTCTGGAAATGCCAAGAATGGGTTCGGGATATTCTGGAAATGCCAAGAATGGGTTCAGGATATTCCGGAATGCCAAGAAGGGGTGCGGGATAATCTGGAAATGTCAAGAATGGGTTCGGGATATTCTGGAAATGCCAAGAATGGGTTCAGGATATTCTGGAATGTCAAGAAGGGGTTCGGGAATATTCCGGAATGTTAAGAATGGATTCTGGGTAGTCCAAGAGGTAATCCAACAGGTGTTCAACCCTTCTTGTAGTTTATGAAATTAAAATGCTGGGCGTAGAGGGAATGTCAAGCGTGTAAACTGTCACTTTAAATGTTGAATGATATCAAGAAAAGGACGTTTGAATGTACTCCGCCAGTACGTTGTTTTTTATCTAAACTATCTCCCGCTGTGTTTCTCAAAACATTGTCGTGTTATCGCGCGAGTGCGAAGCGTGTTCTCGCGATGGGATAGAGGCATAGCGGAAGTTTGACTCGCATACAGGTGTTTCGATAAGATGGCAACCATTGCTATTGTGCGCTCCAAAAGCTCGCATTTATCAAATTTATACCACGAGAATTCCTGCTTAAGCTACGGACGAAGAGTGCAATTGTAGCGAAATTTACGGTTTCGATCATTTATACATTTTGAAAATTATATTTTATATCTCGTAGTTTACGTACCACGTTTATTGTAATTTACGTTCCACGTTTATTGTAGTTTACTTAGCAATTTTATAGTAGTTTACGTAGCGAGTTTATAGTAGTTTACGTAGCGAGTTATAGTAGTTTACGTAGCGAGTTTATAGTAGTTTACGTAGCGAGTTTATAGTAGTTTACGTAGCGAGTTATAGTAGTTTACGTAGCGAGTTTATAGTAGTTTACGTAGCGAGTTTATAGTAGTTTACGTAGCGAGTTATAGTAGTTTACGTAGCGAGTTATAGTAGTTTACGTAGCGAGTTATAGTAGTTTACGTATCGAGTTTTAGTAGTTTACGTAGCGAGTTTTAGTAGTTTACGTAGCGAGTTTTAGTAGTTTACGTAGCGAGTTTTAGTAGTTTACGTAGCGAGTTTATAGAAGTTTACGTAGCGAGTTTATAGAAGTTTACGTAGCGAGTTTATAGAAGTTTACGTAGCGAGTTTATAGAAGTTTACGTAGCGAGTTTATAGAAGTTTACGTAGCGAGTTTATAGAAGTTTACGTAGCGAGTTTATAGAAGTTTACGTAGCGAGTTTATAGAAGTTTACGTAGCGAGTTTATAGAAGTTTACGTAGCGAGTTTATAGAAGTTTACGTAGCGAGTTTATAGTTGTTTACGTAGCGAGTTTATAGTAGTTTACGTAGCGAGTTTATAGTAGTTTACGTAGCGAGTTTATAGTAGTTTACGTAGCGAGTTTAAGGTTGCTTACGTAACAATGTTATAGTTGCTTACGTAACAATGTTATAGTTGCTTACGTAACAATGTTATAGTTGCTTACGTAACAATGTTATAGTTGCTTACGTAACAATGTTATAGTTGCTTACGTAACAATGTTATAGTTGCTTACGTAACAATGTTATAGTTGCTTACGTAACAATGTTATAGTTGTTTACGTAACAATGTTATAGTTGTTTACGTAACAATGTTATAGTTGTTTACGTAGCAAGATTGTAGTAGTTTACGTAGCAAGATTGTAGTAGTTTACGTAGCAAGATTGTAGTAGTTTACGTAGCAAGATTGTAGTAGTTTACGTAGCAAGATTGTAGTAGTTTACGTAGCAAGATTGTAGTAGTTTACGTAGCAAGATTGTAGTAGTTTACGTAGCAAGTTTGTAGTAGTTAACTTTTCAATATCATAAATTCAGTGTTAAGCCACATTTAAATTCCGAAAGCATCTAGTCTTACCCATCTTGTTTAATTATGGCCTAATCAATTTCACACTCGACTTAACAATTGTTAAATATTTTTAGCACGAAGATTTTAAGAAGAAAAATTCTTAATTTACGCAATTTATAATTTTTTTTTATTAATTTATAAAAAAAAAATACGTACGGTTGAAGAATATTTTGGAAAATTGAACCACCTGAATTTCTGTACTTGAAATATTTCCAAATCCAAGAAGCAGTCTCTCTGGGATTAACGCTATAGAGCGCTAGCAGTTGATGCGTTTTTAAAAGTTAGTGACGTCACAGCCATAGCTTCCGTAATGGTTGTCATGAAAACTCGCGTTTTTTCTCAATAGACGTTTAACATTGGTGACGTCGCAGGGCTTCAAGCTGCTGGCACTCTATTATGCAAATTATTTCATTGGCCTTCACGTTAGCCGAAATATTAATCGATTATTTGTTCCGTAGCGTTAAACGGTCTATTTATATGCGAAGTGTACGCTTGTGGTTTCACAGCAGCTGAAGATTTTCCGTGATTAAAAATTTAATTGGGCCCCCCAAATGTCCCATACGTGAGGACTCTTGTTTGTGTCATTCTATCTGAGTGCAACATTAATATATTATTGGTAATATCAACAATGTATTTTTTTCTACTTACTCGAGGTGTTTATGGCCGATTTTGTTCAAAATCGGGCGTAATGTAGAAATATGAAATTTCCCAAAAGGAGACGTTGCACTACCCTTTCGATTTGCCATGGCAACCGAAAATGTTTTGACCACTTAAAACAAAAATAAGATTTTTTCCTAATTTTACCCGAGATTTCTTACAATTTTACCCCAAAAATTTCCAATTTACCCAAACTTGATGAAATTTACCTAAATGTGGCACAAATGACCCATTTCGTGATTTTCAAATTTAAAAAAAAATTCGTTGGAAGTACCATGTGAAACCCAGAAATTACCATGCTTTTTGAAATGGAGATTTTTTGTTTTAAGTGGTCATTTTCAGTTGCCACATGGTAAATCGAACGTCTCCTTTTGGGAGGAACAAAATTGGCAATAAACACCTCGGGTACTCTAATTGTTAGTAATAATACATTTTTGATATAATAAATAACTAAATATAATTTAAAATAAATATTTATAATAACCAAATAATCAGCTTGCTATAAATGAATGCGAAAAATAGAAAGCGTCATACTTAAGGATCGAAAAAATTTATTGACATATGTTAAAACGAAATTCACTATTATAAATTTTTATTAGTATTTTAAATTTTTCGTATTTCTATAAAGTGATATTTATTAATAGAATTAAGAGTGTTTAAAAACCGACCAATCTGGTCACAACTGAGTTTCTAGGATAGTCGTTGGAGGTCACTCGAAGCCATCTGATAGCCAGTTTTGTCTATAATAAAAAATGGAAAAACGCAACAACGCACATCACGCAAAATTACAATCAAATTATTAATATATATATATATATATATATATATATATATATATATATATATATATATATATATATATATATATATATATATATATATATAGATATAGCTAATAAGGATGTAGTGCTTAAGTATTCAAGACGGCTAGTGGCTAATGATGGTACTAATTAATTTTTATTATTTATTTTACTTTAAAAAAAAATATAATTTACCAGGCGTATCCAAAGCGGGAGTCTAGTGAAACGTTAATATTAATAGGCTTATTTAACGCCAGAGGCATCTTTCGGACGAAACTGTCAACTCTTTTTAGTGGTGTATTTTCTGCTTAGCTAGGTGATAAAGTAACTCTATTGTTGTTAATACTTAGTTTAATTAAATTATAAAATTTTGATTAGAAAGCGTTGGAATTGGTTTTTAATATTTTGTGCACTAATTATGTTAAGAAATATTAAGTTATTAAAAATACCGATTTATATCAGCCATTAAAACAATAATAATATTGTACAAAAGTAGGTTCCTAGGCAATGTCAATTCATTAATAATATAATAAATAAATAAATAAATAAAATTAATAATATAATAAATAAATAAATAAAATTAATAATATAATAAATAAATAAAATTAATAATATAATAAATAAATAAAATTAATAATGTAATAAATAAAATTAATAATGTAATAAATAAATCAAATTAATAATATAATAAATAAATAAAATTAATAATATAATAAATAAAATTAACAATATAATAAATAAATAAAATTAATATAATAAATAAATAAATAAATAAAATTAACATAATAAATAAATAAATAAAATTTATATAATAAATAAATAAAATAAATAATATAATTAATAAATAAAATAAATAATATAATTAATAAATAAAATAAATAATATAATTAATAAATAAAATAAATAATATAATTAATAAATAAAATCAATTAAAATAAAAATCAATTAAATAAGTAAATAAAATCAATTAAATAAGTAAATAAAATCAATTAAATAAATAAATAAAATCAATTAAATAAATAAATAAAATCAATTAAATAAATAAATAAAATCAATTAAAATAAATAATAAATTAACAAAATCAATTAAAATAAATAATAAATAAATAAATCAATAAAAAAATAGAATTAATAGTATTCCGATTTAATTAATTTCCTTAACCGAGAGTACTTAAAGGGTTTCAAATGAATACGTTAATGTTAAATGAGGTTTATAAATACAAATGCACACAGGTATCGCACACTTAATAACAATATTATGTTTCCGTAGTATCCCGGCGATTTTAAACTCAATTTAATTTTCGACGCGCTTTTGTAAAAAAAGAACAAAAAAGACCTTTTCCATTCGCTCAAATTCCCAATTAAAAACGAACGGATTTAAACCCCTAGCAATTGAACCTGTCCCCAACGACCACTTAGAATGGAAGCAGTCCGTAGCTTCGGCCACGCCGCCAAGCGCGATTGGGGTCAAAATAGGCGTGTTCAGACATGCCCTACAAGGCCCAACTCACGAATTTCTTGACCCGAAAATTTTATTCTGATTTTCCACTCTAAGAAAATGTCTGACGACAATGGTTGAGAAATTCAATAGCCTTTATATTTTTGGTCTTTTTTTTTGGGCTGCCAGGTTATTATTTTTTGGTTATGGCCTGCGCGCTTTAGGCGAATATGCCAGCTTGTCAACGCGAATTTTATTTGATAATTTTATCGCTATATTCGATGCAAATTCATGGTTTATGTCGATTTAATTGTAGTGATTAATACACCCTGTTATCACTCTGTCATACTTCTCGTCGTTTGTTGGTACTTAAGGGACTTAGATGTGCGATCTAATTTTAAGAATTATTAATTTGAGGCATTTCATAATTTTATCAAAAGTGGCAAGCCTTGGCATTATGACAGATGCATTGTTAGACGTTACCGAATGTGGACTGAATTGTGTATATTATGCTATTATCCAAATCAAGAAATTTCCAACTACAGTAGACCGGTTTCGCCCTTATAGGACTCATCGGTTTTTTTGTCCAGATTTGTCTAGATTATAGTGTATTGAGCTTCCAAAAAGCGGTTTTTGGTAGACGTTATATCACCGCTACTGCAAGGTGCCTAGGATTTCTTCGAATACTTTTTATCTAGGGCTTCCTTCTTAAGTACAATCGTATGATAGGGTATCCCAAATTGCGAAATAGACCAAGAAAGTCCAACAGTAGAATGGTGGGACATTTATAGGGGAAATGTGGACGTTTAAATAAAACATTCGGATTTTTAGACGCGAACAGTGATATTTTTAGGTGCCAACTATGATATTTTAAATTCAATTTTATTTTTAAATATAAACAATACTTTTTTACGAGCGTAGGTGTAAGAAATTAGATTTTTAGGTGTAAAAAAAGATATTTTTAGGTGCGAACAACGAGATTTTCAAGTTAAAACAGTTGTATTTAGAATTCGGCAAACTTGACAAACACTCTTAAGCCCCATTTTCATGCTCGCTGGTAGCGGGTAAAAATCGACAAAATCCGCTTCAGCTATTCACTTTTTCACTTTCCGCGTCGATCTGTTTCAAACAGATATTTTAGCTTTATTTTCACGCTTGCGAGTGGCGGAAGCGAATTTTGACGATTTTTATCCGCTACCAGCGAGCATGAAAATGGGGCTTGACGCATTTCGTAGAATTCCAAACATATTTGTTTCTTAATAATCAGCCAAACTAATACCCAAGACACCACCCAAGTGACTTCTGTAGACGATTAGGACTAAAATTATTGAATTAAAACTCATTAAGGCGACCCTTCAAATTGCGAAAATAATATCATTTTGTATATCACGAATGTGACATAACTTTAACGCTTTAGCGGAACTTGCAATTTGAGTGTGGTATTAACTCCCCGGTGGGGAATTTAAGACGTAAAATTATCTGACGTTATTAAAGAGTAGCTACTATAATTATCGAGTGGAAAAATGTATATTTTCATTGATTCGCTATTTTAAGCGCGCTTCCAGACAGGAAGTTATTATCGAAACTGTATGCTTCAGTGATTTTTCCTTTAATTCGAGCCGATCGTGCACGCTCAGTTTCAAGATCAAATTCTTTCTGGGCCTCTTTCTCGAATCGGCGCGAGCTTAGAAATAAATTAAACAAATTTCTTGTAAGCTATAATTTGCTTGACTTGACCGTGCCGTTCTTTTGTGGTTGGTGTCAGACGGGCGATGCTACTTATTAGAAGTTTCTATTGTTGTCTTAGGGCTCGTTTTGTTTTCAAGTTGATACGTTATTGTTTGTAGTTACTGTAGGTTCAGTTGGTATGATTGAACGGTTTATTTTCGTTGCTGTCATTTGAAGGCTAAATAATGGTAACTACAGTTATTGCTAAATTAGCGTAGAAGTTGTTGATTAAAAATTTAAATTATCGAAATTTATTGTCATTGATATAAAATTTTATTTTCATCAGGTTGAGTTTTTTAATCGAAAAAATCTATTTTGATTTCAATTGAATTTTTATTTATTCTAATTGATTTTTTATTTTATTTTTTAACATTTTATGTCTATTTTTATTGGCACCTCGATTAATAATTTGAGCACAGCTGTAATTTAAACTAAATATTAAATCAATCTTAATTTAATTATTATTTAAAAATTAAATTAAACTTAGTTGATCTGATTTGACGTTACTAGAGAACCTAGTTTCGACAATTTTTTTTAAATATATTGAAGTATAATATTTAATTTATTTTATTTAACCCGGATTTTAATAATTTAAAATAAATTAAATTTTAAAGTGCTCTATAAATATTAAGATATCATTGATTCTTAGGTTAGTTAATATTAATTCCATAACTTAAATAAATAAATGAAAGCATTGAACGATAAAAGTATTGTTATTGCAAAATTGAATATAATAATGGATTCTAAGATCAAATATTATATTTATTTTAATAAATTTATATCACCTAAATTTAAAGGAATTAACTTTTCTGTAGATGATTTTACGGTAAACCATATTAGTTATAATTTTAGCTTTTTTAAATAACATTTTTTGAGCTACCATAATTTACTTTGAACTATTTTTAAATAAATGTGTTACTAGTAATTATATTTAGAATTTAAGCAATTAAAGAATCAAAACAATTGTTATTTTACAAACACGTTGTTGCAGTTACCACATTTTTGTGCCGACAGAAGCGGGGATTTTCCAATTACAGTTCAAAAACTAAACCCTTTTTAAAGGTACACAAATAATTTAGGGTTAAGCAAATTCAATCCCTTATAATTATCTACATGCCAACACAGTGTGTGGTCTCTTTATAAAAATATTTTTCAGGCAAACGCTTATATATATAAAGACGAAAAAAATGATTTTAAAAAAATGATATTTTTTCCTGGTTCACGGAAGGCCGCTACCTGATCTTGAAAATAAAGAACACTTTTGAACTTTAAAAAAAAATAAGAAAAAAATTTCTTAAAAAATGGCAAATGCTTATTTCATTCATTTACGCAGTTAGCGTAAGTTTAAAAATTAACTCTGTATCTCTTCCGAGTTTGTAAAATCCTAATCTTTTTTGCCTCAGAAGGAGATTACGCGAACTAGCCCAACCGTGAGAAATCTCTTAAGAGGTTAAACCGAAACTTCCATCATCTAGATGTCTTAAAAAACCTATCAATCATAAGAACCTAGGTTATCTTTTCTTTTAGCTTGTCGTCGTCTATGATGCGCCGGAATTATACTCTGATTGAGAATGTTTAAGGAGAATGACTATAGGAAATTTTTCAGCGAATTATGGGAAAATATCGGAAAAACCATAAGCAAAAATAAGGATTCTTATTGAAGAACCGTAGATAAAATAAAGTGAAATATAGATTAAAATGATATTAATTTAATTTACATTGATTAAAACAAAATGATATTAAATTGCTTAGATTAAAATGACACCAAATTACTTAATTTAAGTAATTTTGCGTTATTTTAATATAAGTTGATATTAAAGTATTATTACTGTGATTTTCTTGCTATGTTCCATTTCACCATGTAGATGGTGACTTAGCACCGAACTATATTTTGCCTTGTGGCCAACTTGCTTTTCTTAACGCATGCTGCTTCCTCCTTGTGCGCGCCTTGAAACAATACTTTTTTGAAGCGCCCCCTAGCGTTGAAACTCGCAGAAAAACGGATAATATATGTAGTAGGTTTGTGTGTGACGTGTAATAAAGAAATTCACACATTTAAAATTCTGTACAGGGTGATTCGGTTCATGGTATGCGCGCTTTAATGTATTCGTTTCGTAGATGAATGACCTTAAATGATTTCAGATGCGGGTTTGGTTTCAAATATCGTTTTTTGGCTTTGGCGGTTTTAAATGTCGTTTAATGTGAATCTAGAGTTCAAATATCGTTTAATGTGAATCTAGAGTTCAAATATCATTTAATGTAAATCTAGAGTTCAAATATCGTTTAATGTACATCTAGAGTTCAAATATCGTTTAATGTAAATCTAGAGTTCAAATATCGTTTAATGTAAATCTAGAGTTCAAATATCGTTTAATGTACATCTAGAGTTCAAATATCGTTTAATGTACATCTAGAGTTCAAATATCGTTTAATGTACACCTAGAGTTCAAATATCGTTTAATGTACATCTAGAGTTCAAATATCGTTTAATGTACATCTAGAGTTCAAATATCGTTTAATGTACATCTAGAGCTCAAATATCGTTTCGTGTACGCGTAGGTTTTATTTCGTTTCGTGTACGTGACGTGTAGGTTTTAAGCGTCGTTTAATGTACATCTATAGTTCAAATATCGTTTCGTGTACGTGTAGGTTTTAAATGTCGTTTCGTGTACGTGTAGGTTTTAAATATAATTTTGTGTACCTGTAGGTTTTAAATGGCGTTTCGTGTACGTGTATGTTTAAAATATCGTTTCAGTGTACAAATATGTTTAAAATATCGTTTCAGTGTACAAATATGTTTAAAATATCGTTTCAGTGTACAAATGTTTAAAATATCGTTTCAGTGTACAAATATGTTTAAAATATCGTTTCAGTGTACAAATATGTTTAAAATATCGTTTCAGTGTACAAATATGTTTAAAATATCGTTTCAGTGTACAAATATGTTTAAAATATCGTTTCAGTGTACAAATATGTTTAAAATATCGTTTCAGTGTACAAATATGTTTAAAATATCGTTTCAGTGTACTCGTAAATTTTAAATATAGTTTTGTAGTACGAACATTTATCACTTCATCAAACCACCAAAACTACAACAAAACCAATTCGAAATAATATTAAAAGAGTATCAGAAGTAAGTCCTCTTCAATAATACGTAAATTTGAATAAAATACGCTGCAAGTATAATTATCTGGCCAGACCAATAACCCTAACCGCCAAACGTGCGCGGAACAAGGAATGAAGTGAAAAATATTAATCAGCATTTAATTAACATTCAAGAAATGTAAAACTACTCGAGCTAGTAATTCCATTCTAGTGGCGTAAATGTAATATAATGGCTACACATCTCGTGTCCAGCCATTGAAAAGGGGAGACTTTTCAGTATATTCAAATAATTGGCACGTCCTCGCCAGATAATATAAGCGTGCTTAGCGAGTTATCGCGATTTTGCAATTCTATTGTGCCGATTACGTGCCCGAGTCACAGCCAATTTCATGATGTGAATTGCTTAGATCCAAATTGAGCTATCAATCCAGATGGGCTATTTTTGAGACCGTTTTGGAGTTCCAAAAAATATGATAAATTTATTTTGGGGGGAAGTATTTTTCACTGAATTTTTTCACGGGTGGCCTGGCGCGTTTTGATATTATGGGGATAAAATTACAAAAAAATAGTTTCCATATTTTGAAAATTTTGGCGTGTTTTTTTCTGATTATTACTCGTTTCTATACTAATCGATTTTCTTTTGGAAATTGAGTTTCGTACCAGTTTAGCCTTTATTTAAAAATTCATTTGTCAGTTTCTTGCCTTTAATTAAAATTTAAACTAATAATTTTAAAACAATTATATTTTTGACAAAATTTAACCTATTAAATTAAATTAAATTAAATTTAATGAACTTGTCTAATTAATATATAATCTAACTGGATCCGCGACTTAAAATATCTATATTCTTGCCATACTTAAATTAATATTACTAAGTTTAAATTGTACAATCATTCGATTTTATATATTTCAGATAAAGTATGCTAAAAAATATACATGTAAAATATCATAGATTGGATGAACTCATTAATGTTAATACATATAAATAAACTAATAATTTACAATCATTTATATTAATATATTACAAATTAAATAACCTATTTAAAAATATTTTAACCAAATTGTCTTTAATAAATATTATAATCAAATAAAGTCTTTAATAAATATTATAATCAAATAAAGTCTTTAATAAATATTATAATCAAATAAAGTCTTTAATAAATATTATAATCAAATAGTCTTTAATAAATATTATAATCAAATAAAGTCTTTAATAAATATTATAATCAAATAAAGTCTTTAATAAATATTATAATCAAATAAAGTCTTTAATAAATATTATAATCAAATAAAGTCTTTAATAAATATTATAATAAAATAGTCTTTAATAAATATTATAATCAAATAAAATCTTTAGTAAAAATTATAATCAAATAATTTCTTTAGTAAAAATTATAATCAAATAATTTCTTTAGTAAAAATTATAATCAAATAATTTCTTTAATAAATATTATAATCAAATAAACTCTTTAAAAATATTATAATTATATAAACTCTTTAGTAAATATTATAATCAAATAAAGTCTTTAATAAATATTATAATCAAATAAACTCTTTAAAAATATTATAATTATATAAACTCTTTAATAAATATTATAGTAACTACTGTATAAAACAAAATATGATAAACATTTGTCGGAAATTTAACATCCTAATAGATAAACGTTCGTTGCATTATCCGGAAAATGTACAATTTAATTTGCTTTGACGTTAAAACTATTCGACGAAGATATTTTTTTTTTGGATTCTTTATTTAAAAGTAGTATTTTTCTAGCGATAGCAACTCAAACAATTGAATAATATTCCTGTTCTTCTCGGGGAGCAGTCTATTGAATGGTTCCTTTGGCGGCAAAACCTGTTAAGGTTCATTGAAACATTGTAACTGCCTTCTATGATTTTTCACGGCTTTAGAAAACTGAATGGCGAACTGGTGGGGCTTTTTTTTTATTGAAGTTATATCAACACCAGGTGAGTTTTTGGCGCTGACTGCCGATTTAACGATACCAACCCAAAGATAGGGTTTAAGAAAGAAGTCTGTTTGTATGCATTTTTTTGGCACTTAAATATTGAGCTATAAGGTTATATTTAGACAGTGTATTTCAAATGTTTATTTACGTATGTTTTCATAGGTTTTTTTAAAGTTATACGTTACCTATATGCCTGCTTTTATTGATCCAAATTTAGTTCATTTGATCATTTCCCAAAAATTAGGAAAATATATTTTAATTCGTTATTTTTTCATTCCAACAGAACCACTAACTGTTCAAATTACGACCAGAATTTTTAAATTACGAAAATTTATCCAAAAACGATTAGTTAATTATTTTTCTATACACACAGTAATATATTTTAATGTAATATCTAATTTTAGTCCTATAATTTTTGAAAATAAAAACAATATTACTTTCCCGCTTTAGAAAATTCTACCCGTTAAATTTCTCATCAACAACTTACAAAATACATAATAATTATAATATAATATCAACATGAAAGCTAGAGTTAGGAAGTTTTTTAAACTAAGGTAACAAAATCTATTATTATCTATTATTTTCAATGTTTATTTTATTTTAAATTAATCGAGTATATATTTTTTTATAGTTAGAATTAACCTTTATCACAATCAAAATCCACGGAATCCCTGGAATTTTAGGAATTAAATATTATCCCAAGGGGTCGGTGGAAAACTAATTTATAATAATAATATTTATAATTATTTAAGCTGCAGAATTGTCAATTTATTAATCAAAACATCAGAAATATGAAGTAGAATATACTACATCAGAAACTAGTTTTTTTGGCGTTCATATATTTTTTTAAATTTTCAGTGGAACCCCGAGTTTTTGTAGTACACAGGTTGAAAATAATCAGCTAGGCTAGGCTTATACCCTTGGCACCACCTTAGGCCCAAGTCATCTAGTGAATTTTAATGCCTTTAAACAGGTGGCCGTGTTACAACTCGTAGGAGGGTGGTGGCAAGCCCTTCATGCTACGCGAGCCAACAGCTACACTAGCTTAGCTATTATTATCAGTAGTTCACAAAAGTTCTACACTGGTATAGTTTTTCCCTTCGCGGGAAGACGTCAGCTGTAGGGGACCAATCAGATACCAGACAGATTTGATGGTCACTTGAAGGGTCATAGCATATTAGGAATCACTAAAGCCAGGTTCAGTCAAATAATTTTACCGTATGTATAGTAAACATGACTAACTATTTGTTTTGGGATACATTTGAGTATTTTCAAAATTCTTTTCATTATTTGAAATGACTTTAAGCCTTGGCTATAAGCGAAACGGGTGAAGCGATTTCGCGCGTGTGAATGAAGAATTATTATCGGCGGCAGCGTTGCCAGACGTACGATATTTATCGTACAGTGAGATAATTCCATCGAACTTTTAAAAGCGTACTATAATTTTCATGGCGTACGATATCGTACCATTATTTCGATAATTCTGCCTCAACGTACAATCATAATGTACGATAATTGTTTGGAAAACCTACGAAAGATTTAAATATTATTATTCATTTATATAACTTCTACTTAAAAATGAGTGATACGTTTTCTGCCGAACGTGAGTGTGAGTTTATTACTCCTAGCTGTTAAACATATTAAGTTAGAAGAAACCACCTATGGACTGTGCGAAGGATGAGAAAATACGCGAAAAAGTAGATTAGTCCATAATTAAAAGGGATAATAGTTCTAAACCCTAAACAAATTTGATGAAATTAAAAAAACTTACTAATAACTCGTACCAATCGGTCTTCGAGCAAACCAAAAGACGCGAATCTCGGATGAAATAGATCTTCGAGTAATAAACTACATAAAAACTAAATAAAATAGCCAGAAATTCCAACGGTAGACCGGTTTCCTTCTATTTGGAACTCATCAGTACCGTGCGGGAAATCTGGCTGGCGACTGTTATATCGAAAAGAGAAAATATTAAGTTCAGTAAATAATAATAGGTATTTTGTTTATTTCCCTGAAATAAAACTCCCGTGGTGCTTTCAAAAAATCATCTAAATTCAACGCATTTATGTATGAATTCAAATTTAGCGCCAAAAATAAATGTGCGATAATTTTCCAGAAAAAACGATAATTTTTGGCCTAGAGACGATAATTTCATATTTTCGATCTGGCAACCCTGTTCGGCGGTCAAATTTGGCATTCGAACCGACCTAAACCGGGTTTTAAGCTCTAGCGTGACCGTGGGTTAACTACAACTCAACGTAGTCATTCTGCCTAAATATAAATAAATAAATTCTTAAATATTTAAATTAAATTAGAACTTGAACGTCTCCGGTGTCGTAATTAACGATGGAATTTCTAATTGAAGCGAGAATTTTACGTGACTCAAACAATGTGATCTCGGCGGCGGTTGCCGCGCATTTTGGACAAGTTTTATTTGTTGGGTTTTTCCACAGGGAATTATTTACAACTGCTTTGACGTAGAAACTACACGAAGAACGAAGTCTCGCGAGGTAGATTTCCCCGCTAATGCAATTGTATTGTCCAGTTATGGGAAATTGATTGTTGCCAGGGCGTTTATTCAAGAAAATGCATATCGATTTACCAATAAAATTATTGATTTAGAAGTAAAATTATCGATTTAGAAGTAAAATTATCGATTTAAAAGTAAAATTATCGATTTAGAAGTAAAATTATCGATTTAGAAGTAAAATTATCGATTTACAAGTAAAATTATCGATTTAGAAGTAAAATTATCGATTTAGAAGTAAAATTATCGATTTACAAGTAAAATTATCGATTTACAAGTAAAATTATCGATTTAGAAGTAAAATTATCGATTTAGAAGTAAAATTATCGATTTAAAAGTAAAATTATCGATTTAAAAGTAAAATTATCGATTTAGAAGTAAAATTGTCGATTTAGAAGTAAAATTGTCGATTTAGAAGTAAAATTGTCGTTTTAGAAGTAAAATTGTCGATTTAGAAGTAAAATTATCGATTTAGAAGTAAAATTATCGATTAAGAAGTAAAATTATCGATTAAGAAGTAAAATTATCGATTAAGAAGTAAAATTATCGATTAAGAAGTAAAATTATCGATTAAGAAGTAAAATTATCGATTAAGAAGTAAAATTATCGATTAAGAAGTAAAATTATCGATTAAGAAGTAAAATTATCGATTTAGAAGTAAAATTATCGATTTAGAAGTAAAATTATTAATTTACCTGTAAAATAATCGATTTACCTGTAAAATAATCGATTTACCTGTAAAATAATCGATTTACCTGTAAAATAATCGATTTACCTGTAAAATAATCGATTTACCTGTAAAATTATCGATTTACGTGTAAAATTATCGATTTACCTGTAAAATTATCGATTTACCTGTAAAATTATCGATTTACCTGTAAAATTATCGATTTACCTGTAAAACATTTTAAATGACCAGTAAAACATTTTAAATGACCAGTAAAACATTTTAAATGACCAGTAAAACATTTTAAATGACCAGTAAAACATTTTAAATGACCAGTAAAACATTTTAAATGACCAGTAAAACATTTTAAATGACCAGTAAAACATTTTAAATGACCAGTAAAACATTTTAAATGACCAGTAAAACATTTTAAATGACCAGTAAAACATTTTAAATGACCAGTAAAACATTTTAAATGACCAGTAAAACATTTTAAATGACCAGTAAAACATTTAAGATTACCTGTAAAACATTTCGAATTACTAGTAAATATTTCGGTGTACAAGTAAAAAATATCGAGTTTACGATTACTAAATACAGAGCCACAATCATTAAATATCCAGAAACCCAAATATCGAGCTTTCAATTAATAAATATCGATCGATAATTGATAAATATCGATCGATAATTGATAAATAACGATAAACGATTAATAATTATCGAAAAACAGTATCGCTCTACGGTAGTTACTTTGTTTGAACCGCGGTGACGTTGGAACGTAATCGCTGTAAAGATAATAAGATATAGTCATCAAAAAGTAAATATCGAAGCCCTCATCACGGTCCAGTAAATACTATCATTTCTAATAACACTTCTAAATATATAGTTTAGGGTTTAATTACGGCTACACTAGCGCCATCTAAGGAGCTAAAATAGAACCTCGTTTGCCCCGCTGTATCCAATTGTATCGACGAACCAAGATATTCAGATCCAATTAAATGAGAAAAATTCCTTTTAATGACCTTGGCACATTATTACTTAAGGGCCAATTAAGACGCCGTATTGTTTCCGCGATCTTATTAACCGCCGAGTTGGAATGCTTGACAATCTCATAAACTACGCTGATCTTCAATTTTCTTTCGTTTTTTGAAGGTCTAGATTGTCTGTTACGCCGCCGATAACATTGCTTTTACGCCGCAAATTTTACAAAATTAAAAAAAAATTAATTTTTAAAAATTTGCAAATATTTACATTTTTTATTGTTTTATTTATTTTTTAAATTGAAAGTTCCTAATTTTTTTACGAATATTTAAAAAAAAATGGCTCAGCTACGAAATTAGTTTTTAAAAATTTCGAAATTTTTCATTTTATGATTCGAACAATTTTCAAATATTTAAAAAAAAATTGTTTTATCCTTTTTTTAAATTGAAACAATTTAAAATTAAATTATTTTTGATGAATTTCGGAGCCACTTTAGAAAATTTTAAATTTATGATATATTTTTTTAATTGTAAATTGTTTATGGTTTTATACTTTTTTTTAATTGAAACAGTTTTCAATTTTTTTTACGCCATTTTGAAAAATAAACTGACGAAATTATTTTTGATAAAACGAAGCGTTTTGAAATGTTTTATCAAATAATTGCGGAAATTTAAAGAAAATTTCGAAAAAAAATTTATAATGGTGTATTGTTGTTTTTCTAAATTTTTTTACCACCATTTATAAAATTTCCACTCTGCTATGAAATTATTTTTCATAAATTTCGACATGACGATTGTTTTTACATTTTTCGAAATATTGAACTTTTCCCAAAATTTACCTTTATTTTAATAGGCAAGTTAGGAAAAATTAGGCTCGGTTACGAAATTTTTAGCCAAATATTGCCGATAGACATTACGAATTTGTTTTAATTTTTTATTAAATATTTATAAAACAAAATTTATTTCAACATAAATTTTTTTACAACCATTTAAATTATTTTGCCAAAATTCGCAACATTTCCCTTAAACGCCGCAATAATGTCGCCGCCACCCAAAAAAACGCGACGCGCCGAAACTGACAGCAACGCCGCATCCGCCGCGGTTAAAATTGAACGGCGTCTGGGACTGTTTTATATAGAAAAACATCCGGATACTTAGCAGACATATTTTTTTGTTGGTTATCGACAGTGGAGACACGGCGGTAGATTACTGAACAAGTGCTCCCTGCTTGCATTTCTATCTACGTAGATAAAATTGGATGAATTTTAAAATAATTAAAGAAATATATACGCTAATGTCATAAGTCTATAATTTTATTTCAGTATAAGTGAGTCAGTGTCCTATCTTCCACATCTGAAATGTTTACTCGGGGCCTTTTCTAGAAGGATTTGTTTTGCCTATTTTTCTCGGTAGAGGCGCTCTTTTGGGTATGACGTCAACTTCACGTCACTCCACTACATAGCTATCGGTAATTGTTTCGACTACCTTGACACACTTATAGACTTATGGTAACCAAAACGTCTATATTTTCCTAATCTACCCTAAAATCGGGATTTGGTTCCTAAAGTAACATCTTTTCATGAAATGCAGGGAAACCATCGTAGGCCGAAAATATTTTTATACACTGTTTACGAAATAGTCCAGGGTTCGTACAGAACCTGGATATCCTGGAAAACCTGGATAAGTCAGGGATCTGTAAAATGGAGGTATAATGTCAGGGATAAGTCAGGGATTTAAATAAATTCGTAGAAAGTCAGGAATAGGTCAGGTATTTTAGTTAGTCAACCGAACCCAGCATTAACAAAGATCTTTTGACCTAAAATAATTAAAAAAATGTCCAAAAATATAACAAAAAAGGTCATGGATATTGTCAAAAATTGGTCAGGGATAACCTGAAAAAGTCAGGGATTTTATATCAGAAATTTTCATACGAACCCTGTTGTCAAACCTGAGGATTAACGATAAAATAGTTCGAACATAGTACATAAGCTAGCGCCACAAACTTGGTTGTAAAATTTAAAATAATATAAATAGCAAGTCAGTTTTGGAATTTAGTTCAAATAAAGATTTTGTTTTACATTCGTCCCTATTTAGTTCCAATTTGGAAAAATTGCTTCTTATTTTACCCTGTTTTTATTGCAAAAGTACTTCTTTTCCCTATTTGTTTTAAGATTTTTGTACTACCAACAGTGAAAAATATTTAAAAAATAAATAAATATCATAATAAATATTGAATTTTTGTTCCATGGTAAACTTATTGAAAATTGTTAAAAGATATTTTAAAAAGAACTGCATGGAGTTATTAAAAACCTAATTTATTTAAATCTTTTTTGGGAGCTTTCGGACCGCGGTCCTTCCTCAGCCAAGCGTCGAGCAACACATCAATAAATATTAAATAAATATCAGTTGATTAAATTCCGATTAACGTATACCGTGACCGTGACCTATTCCGCAAAAATAAACAAACTGTTTTCCGGTTCAGGATGTCGTCGTGGTTTTGTTTATCATATTTAAAAGTTCAAATTTCAATTTGGGGCTTTTTCAACGCGCATCCTGCAATGGATGGATCGTTTTTTCTATAAATGGCTATACATGGAACGCCTCTAGCGTTTTTAAATTGAAATATTTCTCATTTTAATTTATGATTTCTGTATCAATTATTTATTATCAGAAGTTCACATCATACTTATTTATTTATCAATCAATTATTAATAATAATAATAATAATAAGCTAGGCTAATACCCAAGGCACCACCTTAGGCCCAAATCATCCAGCTGCTTTTATAGCCGTTAATTCAGGTGGTTGGGTTACAATGCGTAGGAGGGTGGTGGCAAGCCCTTCTTGCCACGCGAGCCAACAGCTCCCTACACTCACTATTATTAATTTATTATCAGTAGTTCACAAAAGTTATTTATCAATTATTTATTATCAGGACCTCACACCAGTATTATTTATTTATCAATCATGTATTATCAAGAGTTCACATTGGAATGGAATATTAATAATAATAATAATAATAATCAGCTAGGCTAATACCCAAGGCACCACTTTAGGCCTAAGTCATCAAGCGACTTTTGAAGCCTTCAATTCAGGTGGCCGGGTTACTTAAAATGTACAAATTTTTTCGGTATAACCGTGTTAGTCAGAATGCTAAGGTTATATTCACATTTAATTATTTACTGATAAACATAAGTTATCTACATAAAATAAGGTGACGAAATTCTATAAAGCTTTTTTCATGAACTCTTGATATTAGAAATGATTAATTATAATAATTATATATTATAAATCCCAGTAAAAACCAGATTAATAGTTCCGATAATCAATGAATAGTATATCCCCGTTGGGTCTAATTAATTGAAACTCTTAATAAGACGTCTTTAGCCGTGTCAAATACGCGGTTAACCCGGCAGCAATCTTACAATTTTTGACAATTGTTAAGTAAATTGGGACTAATGATGAGAGCTAATAGATCAACTCGAGTATCTAGATAAAAGTCGTTTTATATTTCGTCTCCTTTACGGAGAGATTCTCTTTAATTTTAGGGTCTATTGAACTCCCAAGTGATTAGTGGTCTTACTGGATGACGACTTTGTTGAGGAATTTCAACAATTTTCCTCCAAAAGTAATTTAAACATTGACGAAGGCCAATAATGGGTTTCTAATCGCGACGAATACATTGTTGGAAATCGATTTTTGGTACCGACTTCCGTCGCCACCGCTGTATTTCCGCCTAATAAACTGACGATTGCCATTATTCGCGGTGCTTGACTTTCAGTCACGAGGGAAGCGAAAGCTACGACCTCTAGCGGTTGCTATCGTCACTACTATAAGCTATTTTTCACGTTCAATTTAACTTAATTTTGAATTTGCATTCAAATTAAAGCGATTATGAGCAAAAAAGTTTTCGATTTAGTTTTAACTCCATTTAAAATAGATGAATTTTTATTAAAATATGTATTCGTATTGTAAGCTGTTTTAATTCACTTTGTATCAGTTAGTGGATTAATATTAATTAACTAATTGACATTGAAAAAATGTACAGCTCCTCTAAATTTATAATTTTGCATATCACATTATTTATTAATTTATTTAAACTAATTGTTAATTGAAACATTTCGGTTTCAGTAACTTCTATGGATTAATGATCAAACTAAAATAATAAATTGTAATTAAAATTAATTATGATTTCGTTTTATTATTATATTATTTAATCTATAGAAGCATAGTGTACATCATCGATGCTTGGATAATCATTAATAATTTAACAATCACGAAATTTTTAAAAAAAAATTAAAATGTCTACTAAATATTTATGAAAAAAATTCCAAAAAAATGCCTTGGTAGCAACGATTACAAAGTTCGCCGTTGGATTTTCCTATTTTTGAATTGCTAATCGCTTTCTTAAAATCTGCATAAGAAACTTAATTCTACAACCTTGTTTCTAAATCTGTAATCACTTAATCGCAGTCAAAACTACAGGCTTGTGCACTGTATCATATTTTTGTGGGAGATAATAAAATTTTAAGGTGATTTCGGAAATCCGAAATTGTTTTGAGATTTTAAAGTGTGATTTACTTGCTGGTTTTAGGACTAATTTTTACGCGGGTTTGGGATTTTAGTATTAAGTTCGCACCGAATTTGTGGTTTTTAGATTAATTTTGCCATGATTTTGAAATTTTTAGAAATAATTTATCACAGATTTTGAGATTTTATAATTAATTTCGCGGTGATTTTAGAATTTTTGGGATTAATTTCGCGGTTATGTAGAAAAGCTTAGAATAAATTTCGCATAAATTATAAGATTTTAGAATTGATTTTTCATAGATTTTGGAATTTTTAGTAATAATTTCGCATTTATTTATAAATTTATAGAATTAATTGCACACAGATTATGAGATTTTATAATTAATTTAGCACAGGTTTTGGAATTTTTGGATTAATTTCGCATTTATTTATAAATTTATAGAATTAATTGCACACAGATTATGAGATTTTATAATTAATTTAGCACAGATTTTGGAATTTTTAGGATTAATTTCTCACAGATTATGAGATTTTAGAATTAATTTCGAATAGATTATGAGATTTTAGAATTAATTTCGAATAGATTTAGGAATTTTTGGTATTCATTTCTTACAGATTTTGGAATTTTTTGGATTAATTTCGCACATATTATGAGATTTTAGAATTAATTTCGAATAGATTTAGGATTTTTTGGTATTAATTTCACACAGATTATGAGAAGGGCTTGCCACCACCCTCCTACGCATTGTAACCCGGCCACCTGAATTAATGGCTTTAAAAGTCGCTAGCTGACTTAGGCCTAAGGTCGTGTCTTGGGTATTAGCTTAGCTGATTATTATTATTATTATTATTATTATTATTATTATTATTATTATTATTATTATTATTAGATTTTAGAACACATTTCGCGGTGATTTAGAGATTTTATAAATCCTAACTAAGTCGAATGTTGTTTTGATTGCAGACATGGATAACGACTGCTTCCAAATGACGATGTCCTCGAACGGCTGCCAGTCGGACTTTTCCAACGTGATAGTCAAGCAGGAGCCCGCGTCGCCGCCTCCGCACCCCTCGGGGGCCTGCAGCCCCCCGCTGACGGGCCCCAGCTGCGTCACCTCCCTCCTGCAGCAGTCCTTCCACTCCTCCTCATCCAACTCCTCCGCCAGCAGCGGGACTTCCTCCTCGTCCTCCTCGTCGCACCACCACCACCAACAGAGCGTCCTCAAGCCGCCCACGATCTTGCTGGCCAACAGAACCCAAAGCAACAACTACGCTCTCAACGACCGACGCGCCAGCCTCGGGTACCCCAAGTTCAACATCAAACTAGAGTCCATCACTTCTTGTAAGTCAAGATACCATTGTCTTCCTGTCGGATAGGGTTTAGTCAAGAATCTACCTATGCTGTATTTAGGGGAGAAGGCGAGTCTGGATTTAACCACCTGGATTAAACTGGTTTGATATATAATCCACGTTGAAAATAAAAACCCAAAAATCCGGATTTTTCTAAAATTGTTTAAGGGGGAAGAATACAGTAAAAGCCTCTTTTCGTTCAAGCTGAACGTTTCTGTTTTAACAATTACATACTTGAATTATATTTTTCTTGGAAGGCTGAACCTTCCTCTAGTGCTTAAAATAATTTTTATAAATCTAATATTAATAGTTAATATAAGGTCCTAACTAAAGGGTATTTTGGGCGCTTGCCCAACTTGTTTAGCTCCGGGGGTCCGAATTAAAACGTAATAAAATCGACAAAATTATTTTAAGCACTAAACAAGAGGCTGTTCTACACTTAAATATTAATGTTATAAGTTAAAATACAAAATTAAAAGAGTTCAGCTTGAAATACCGCGAAAGTAGACAATGGCCACTGTAGTCTTCCCCCTTAACGCTCCAAGAAACTATAAAAACCAGAAATTAAACAGGAAACATTTCTTTAATCAGCAAAATATTTGCTTGACATAACCTTTAAATCGTTAGACTTTTAATTTCAGAGGTTTTTCTTCATATTATTGATTATTCTAATCATTAAAATTCATTTAAGTTGATAGGTTCTACTAAGTTCTTCCGAGTATTATTATTTATTAAGATACCTATTTATCTGTACTAGTTTCTCAGCTGTTTCGTAACCTAAATGGTTTCTAAGTCCATAGCTAGAAAACAACTAACAATCTTTATCATTTTAACCAATTATAAATAAATATATTCTGGGTATAGTCCTTTACGTAAATGTGTCTCCAAGAGATGCTTTAAAGACATTTTTTAAGCGAGTGTAATTAGTATCCAAAATTTAGCAGATCCATATTTGACTTTAATCAATTCAAAATGTGTTGTATTTGATCCAATTACAATGTTTGATATTGAAATTTATTTCCATTTGATCGAAATGATTTGATCTAAAAAGAACTGGATTTAAATTGGATGTTTCATTGATTCCAGTTATACCAGCCAACCAGTGTTGCATTTTTGCCAGATAAAGGATAATATAAATATTTCAAAATTGGATAATATATAACTTTTTAGTAATAATCGAACAGCATTTTTGCCAGATAAAAAATAATAACTGGTTCATGATAAATCGGGCCAAACCTTTAGTCTTTCTACACACAAAAGTAAATAACCACATGAGTATTATTTTATAGAATGGTCTATTAATCCTAGGAGCAATAAACACAAGGAGAACGCAGCTAGCCTTTAAACACGCTAACGCAGTGTTGCGTACAAATTTCATTGGACGAGCATTTACGCTGACCGTTTTACGGGCGGGGGGAAGACAATTACGGAATTTTCCCCTTCCGACGGCAGCAGGCACAAAACGTCTAACTAATGAAAAGTGTACGCGAGAAAATCCACGACTTTTGACGGGTTGCGTTCTCCTTGTGTGGGGTGTTGCTCCTAGATGGCAGGGAAATGGATTTTGCCAATAGTTGTATGACACCCTGGTATGTCTCTTTCGTAGCCTCGGGGTTCTCTCTGCCACCAACGCCACCATCGTCGACGGGCAGCGACTCGGAAGGCAGCCTGTCTCCAGTGCACGGCACCGGACATTCCCTGTCGCCCCCGTCCTTGCTGTTGTCTTCCTCGTCCACCAGCAAAAAGGCCTCTTCCAGCAGCTCGACCAAGTCGCCCTACAACGCTTCCGGCGCCAGGAGTTCCTCCAGTTCGTGTTCACCCCTCATCAGTAATCAACCGGTGAGTTTACCCCTTCACTTTCCCTTGACCATAAGTAATTTAATCATAATAAGTATATCAATTGGGAACAAATATCACTGAACTGATTTTTAGAGCCATTCTACAGGGTTGCCACACGTCAGGGAATTTAAAAATTGGCCCTCCTACGCATTGTAACCCGGCCACCTGTTACTTGATCACGCGCAAGCAACATTGCTTATGTGGTCGAAGGTGGTGCCTTAGGTGTTAGGGAATTTTAAAAATTTGTAAAATGTAAGGGAAATGTCATGGAATTTTAAGAATTTGTAAAAAGTCAGGGAAAGGTTAGGGAATTATAAGAATTTGTAAAAAGTCAGGGAAAGGTCAGGGAATTATAAGAATTTGTAAAAAGTCAGGGAAAGGTCTGGGAATTTTAAGAATTTTTTAAAAGTCAGGGAAAGGTCTGGGAATTTTAAGAATTTGGAAAAAGTCAGGGAAAGTTCTGGGAATTTTAAGAATTTTTTAAAAGTCAGGGAAAGTTCTGGGAATTTTAAGAATTTTTTAAAAGTCAGGGAAAGGTCTGGGAATTTTAAGAATTTGGAAAAAGTCAGGGAAAGTTCTGGGAATTTTAAGAATTTTTTAAAAGTCAGGGAAAGGTCTGGGAATTTTAAGAATTTGGAAAAAGACAGATAATGGTCAGGGAATTTTAAGAATTTGGAAAAAGACAGCTAGGGAAAGGTCTGGGAATTTTAAGAATTCGTAAAGAGTCAGGGAATGGTCAGGGAATTTTAAGAATTTGTAAAAAGACAGGGAAAGGTCTGGGAATTCCATTTTATCTTGACACTTTTTGAAGGTAATTTTATTCTAGTTATCTGACAAATTCTATGATCATTATTTAGTTCCTTTAAAGTGTCGCTATTTTTTTTAAATGTAGGTTGATTTCAATTTATAAACTTCTGATAAAAGGAAAATATAAAGCTAAAAATTATCTAATTTTGGTTTAAAAAAGTCTGGGAAAACAGGGAATAGTCAGGGAATTTGAATCTGAAATTATTGTGGCAACCCTGATCTATATTTAGCTCTCAACGCAGAGCCCCCTAGGGTTTAAATATGGAGTGAGAGTCCAATAAAACAATAGTGTCATACTTATGGTTATTATCTTACTTATGTCTAGACTAAACCTAGTAAACAACATTTTAAATTCAAGATAATTAAGATTTTGGAATTTGATATTTTATACCCAGAAACCATTATTTTTTTGTCACGCTAACTCGTGATTTTGAAATACTCTAAAGTTTCCTTCTAAACTCAACTAAGGTTGGTATAAATAGGAATCGGTTTTGGAATGATTAATTTCATTTATTCCTAAAAAATCTTCAAACAATTTCCTGAAATAATTCGATATGGCCAATTTAACGAGTAGGTCTGACCAGAAGTTTATAAAATTTTCAAAAGAGGGAAGTGTCCATTTAAGACATAAAAGTGAAACTTGTACCTTCCCAAGTTTAATCGCTAAATCTAGTTAATATATTTCTCTAGCGAACTACCTAGTTTCGCCAAAGCAGCTGCAATTTGAGAAGTATGCCGTGTGATATATATAGATAAATTTGCCAGCACCAGAAAACAACTCTAAAACTAGTATTAGGTGCCTGCTGTACACTCAAAGGTACTTCTACACTTAGATACACGTTTTCGGGCGCTGGCATAACCTCTCTAATAATATTATAGCGTTTTTCCATTTGTCTGCTCTCGAGCACTCTAGATCGCTCTGATCAACATTTTATGTTCCATTAGCGTGCTCGGATCTGCTCCGATCAAGTTTCGCGTGTTCCATTTCGCGCTCTCGGGTGCTCCGAGATCGCCCTAAACCGATCTGCCGATTTCGACGGATCAATGGATCGAGATCGAGATCGGAGCAAATTTTCGCGTGTTCTTTTTAGATTTTTTGGCAAAATGGCAGAGCAAGACGCGAAAATTCAAATGACTAGCAGACGAAAAACAACAAAGCGCGGGAATATGTTCATTTGCGGTTTTACTTCTGGTACAAGCATCTTTTCTGAATAATTTCTTGTAAAACACCAAGAATCACCAATAAAAGACAATAGTAATAGATAATATAGTAAACCTCATAATCAACTAGGCCCGAGTCAGCCAATCATTTAGGTGGTAGGGTTACAACGCGTAGGAGGCAAGCCCTTCATGCCAAGTTAACTAATTGTATGTGCGGACTATCTTGTACAGGTATTGACTAAAGGCCTTTTCACACTAGCCAACTTTTTGATCCAACTAGATGAGTGAACTTGAGTTGAGTCAACTAGTTGGTTCGTGTGAATAAAAGTTCGATGAGTTGATCCACCAAAAAAGTACGCGAGTAAAAAATGGATCACTGATCCATTTTTGCTGACTCAGCATTTTGATTTGAAAAGTTGGCTCGTGTGAAAAGGCCTTAAATTAAAACTATGGAAACCACTGTTGTACAATAAAAATTATTTTATTAAAAATAAATAAAAGCTATGGAACTCGGCGGGAAAACCCCTTTAACCTGTGAGGAGAGAATTGGTAAACCTAACGCGGTACGAGTTGTTCCGAGTTTTCACGCAGTGCCACAAGCTGAGATCGAACCCGGCTCCTCTCGCTGGGAGGCGAAAGTGCTAACCACTCTTCACTATTTGTATACAACAAAATGGACACTTCTATCGTACTTCTGGTACAAGCATGAGTTAAAATAATCTATCGTTGAACAAAACGCGACCAATTGCCGACCACCCAACCAAAATAAATAATACCACCAAATTACTGATTTTAGTGACCGCAAAAATGTGAAATAACATTTCCTGAACAAAAGTCTATTGGGCTTTAGCCGGTTTCGGTTGCCTGCTCCTCGAAAATACTACGTTAAAAGTTAATCACACGTTCAGACAAGTTAGGAACGTTTAAAGCTCCCATTTTTTTAAACAAACAACCCCTCAATGGTGGTCATTTGGAGAGGGTGAGTGCTTTTCGTACTTTGGGCGTTTTGAAGTTTTATAACAAGGCGACCGTTCTATATTAAGGGAAATAATTTTTTTCGAAGTACGTTGATTTTGTATAAAGTTCATTATTTGGAATGTTACCATTTGTTGCTTGGTTGATTTTGTTCGCGAGCTTCAAATATTTCCTTCAACTTAGATGGATTTGAAAGCAATATTTAAATGAAGGGCTTTATTAATCGCTCATAAAAGGACCAAACTATACAAAATAATCACCCTTTTTTCTTATTCAGTGTTATTGTAATAACAATTTTATTTAACAATTTTAAATCCTCCCAGCGATCCTATAAATGTTCCTATATTTCTGAAATGGTCCTATAAAATTCTATGATACTGAAATGGGGCGCTATAAAGTTCTATAATTCGGAAATGGGGCCCTATAAAATTCTATAATACTGAAATGGGTCCCTATAAAATTCTATAATTCTGAAATGGGGCCCTATAAAATTCTATAATACTGAAATGGGTCCCTATAAAATTCTATAATACTGAAATGGGTCCCTATAAAATTCTATAATACTGAAATGGGGCCCTATAAAATTCTATAATACTGAAATGGGGCCCTATAAAATTCTATAATTCTGAAATGGTCCTATAAAATTCTATGATACTGAAATGGGGCCCTATAAAATTCTATAATACTGAAATGGGGCCCTATAAAATTCTATAATACTGAAATGGGTCCCTATAAAATTCTATAATTCCGAAATGGTCCTATAAAATTCTAGAATTCTGAAATGGGGCCCTAAAAAATTCTATAATACTGAAATGGGGCCTTATAAAATTCTATAGTTCTGAAATGAGGCCCTATCAAATTCCTTAAAAGTGAAAGGTAGTCCTATAAAATTCTATAATTCTGAAATAATTAAAGTAGATAATATTAAGTTTAACTTAAAAACAATTAATTTTTTTCATTTTAAAATTAAGTTACCAAAAATATTTCTACAATTTTAAACAATTAAAAAGTAAAATTAATAAATTTGACAGACTTTTCCAATTTAAAAATAATAAATACAATTAATTAGACATGACATATTTTAAATAACTTACCAAAATATCGAAATTTTCACCAATTTCAAATTAAAATTTATAAGTTGAGCAGACTTTCCCAATTTGAAAAATCTAAGTACACTTTTGCAATATATTACTACTATTTTAAATAATTTAAAAGTAAAATGACTAAATTACGCAGATTTTCCAATATCAAAGATATTTTAATAAATTATAATTAATAAAAATATGCCTACTATTTTAAATAATTTAAAAGCAAAATGACTAAATTATGCAGACTTTTCCAATATCAGAGATATTTAAATATATTATATTATGCATGAAGTAAAATTAATTTAATTTTAAGTGTATTTTATCACCAATTTTACCCCCCCCCCCCCCCTCCGTGGCCCGGCATTTGATAGTAAGATTAAGTCAATAGCCAGAAACAACGCCGATCTGCAGTTCAACTTTGTACCCCAGCGCAGGCAGTAAACAGCTCGGAGCCCAAGACATTAACTACCAAATGATGTAATTCGATATTCCAGTTATCTTCTCCGCGATAACGATTACCCAGAAACGTGCGAAATTCGTCCACTTACTTCCTTTTATTTATTCAAAAACGTTAAATTTACAAAACAAGATTACAGTAAGGCAAAATATAGTCCGGCGCTGAAGTCGCCATCTACATATGAGGAAAACACGGAAGTTATAATATAATATTAATTTAGTTTAATATAATATTAATTTTGTTTATTATTATATTAAGTTAGTTTATTATTATATTAAGTTAGTTTAATCTAATATTAATTTGGTTTAATCTAATATTAATTTGGTTTAATCTAATATTAATTTGGTTTAATCTAATATTAATTTGGTTTAATCTAATATTAATTTGGTTTTATCTAATATTAATTTTGTTTACTATAATATTAATTTGTTTACTATAATATTAATTTGTTTACTATAATATTAATTTGTTTACTATAATATTAATTTTGTTAAATCTAATATTAATTTATTGTATTTATTTTCATTTAATCAAATATTTATTTTTATTTAATCAAATATTTATTTTTATTCAATCAAATATTTATTTTTATTTCATCAAATATTTATTTTTATTTCATCAAATATCTATTTTTATTTAATAAAATATTTATTTTTATTTAATCAAATATTTATTTATTTAATCAAATATTTATTTATTTAATCAAATATTGATTTTATCAAATATTTATTTTTATTTAATCAAATATTTATTTTTATTCAATCAAATATTTATTTTTATTTCATCAAATATCTATTTTTATTTAATAAAATATTTATTTTTATTTAATCAAATATTTATTTATTTAATCAAATATTGATTTTATCAAATATTTATTTTTATTTAATCAAATATTTATTTTTATTCAATCAAATATTTAATTTTATTTAATCAAATATTTAATTTTATTTAATCAAATATTTATTTATTTAATCAAATATTTATTTATTTTATCAAATATTTATTTTTATTTAATCAAATATTTATTTTTATTCAATCAAATGTTTATTTTATTTAATCAAATATTTATTTTTATTTAATCAAATTTTTAGTTTTGTTCAATCAAATATTAACTCAATTCCTAATTTTTATTTTATTTTATTCTGAAATTTCACTTATAAGGTAACCTCGAAGTCCTCGATCCCCTCTTGACAGAGGGCTCCACATTCCTAGCACAGACAGCGACGACGCCATCTCTATAGTATCCCTCTATACCCTGGGAATCAGTTTACAAAAATCCAAAGGCAGCTCTACCTTTGGTAATGGTGTCAACCAAAAAACGAAATTTACGTCATTAGTCCCTTTATCGGAGTATAATTCTAGCGCCATCTGTGAAAGGGGACGGACTAAAAATGGCAACGCTTACTCTCGTAGTATACAAAGCCTCGTATTTAAAAAATAAACTGAGAATATCATTGCGCAGACAATACTCGCAAAATAAAACGCTGCCAATATATTTGCGAAGTTCAGGGTCACATTTTTAATTTATTTTTCCCTTTTACACCTGCCACTTCCATTTCAATGGAACATTATTTAAACCTCCTGTTCACGGTCTAATATGGCCGCCTGCAATTTGTTACCGACGCAGCCAGGAACGAAAAATCTGTAGAGGGACTGCCACAGCGATTCTTGTGACACGGCAGTTCTTGTGTAGAAATTTAGCAGGGTGTAGTCGGCGGTTTTTCCGGCACGGTAGTTCCTGCGTAGAGATGTATTAGGGTGTAGTCGGCTATTTTTTTGACACGGTAGTTTCTGCGTGCAAATTTAGTACGGTGTAGTCGGCGGTTGTTCTACCACGGTAGTTTCTGCGTAGAAATGTTTTAGGGTGTAGTCGGCGGTTGTTCTGCCACCTTAGTTTATGCGTAGAAATTTAGCAAGGTGTAGTCGGCGGTTTATTTGACACGGTAGTTCTTGTGTAGAAATTTAGGGTGTAGTCGGCTGTTTTTGTGCCACGGTAGTTTCTGCGTAGAAATGTTTTAGGGTGTAGTCGGTGGTTGTTCTGCAACATTAGTTTCTGCGTAGAAATTTAGCAAGGTGTAGTCGGCGGTTTTTCTGCCACGGTAGTTTCTGCGTAAAAATACTTAATGTGGTCAGCTGTTTTTTTGACACGGTAGTTCTTGTGTAGATATTTAGTAGGGTGTAGTCGTCTGTTTTTGTGCCACGGCAGTTTCTGCGTAGAAATTTAGTAATGTGTAGTCGGCAGTTGTTCGGACACGGTAGTTCTTGTGTACAAATTTAGTAAGGTGTAGTTTGCTGTTTATTTGACACGGTAGTTTCTGCGTAGAAATTTAGTAATGTGTAGTCGGCAGTTGTTCGGACACGGTAGTTCTTGTGTACAAATTTAGTAAGGTGTAGTTTTCTGTTTATTGGACACGGTAGTTTCTGCGTAGAAATTTAGTAATGTGTAGTCGGCAGTTGTTCTGACACGGTAGTTCTTGTGTACAAATTTAGTAAGGTGTAGTTTACTGTTTATTTGACACGGTAGTTTTTGTGTAGAAGTTTAGTAAGCTGTAGTCGGCGTAGAAATTGAATAGGGTGTATAAAAACTTTTTAAAATGAAAATTGGTGGTAGAAATCAGCTTTTCCAAATCCAAATTCGTCAACTATTTTCACAGAGTAGAAAACGCCCTTGAGAATTTAATTCTGCTTTTATTTTTCGGAGTGGGTCGAGGCTCGTCCGTAAATTGCGTTTTATATCCGAGATTTATCGGTTTGATGAGAGAGAGGACACAATGGCTCATTCGTTGCGACGGATTTTATGCGGGCAATTTAGCAGCCGGTCTCTCAATTATTAAAATTAGCCAGACGGTTTAAATTATTTAAATTGGCTGTGTAGCGGCGCTGGCAACGTCGCTGCGAAAAATTCAATTTTTCACTGTTTTCCCGGCCTTTACTCATCGAATTCTATTCATTTGTCTGCTTGTGATTTTCCCCTTGGTGAGGGCTCGCTCAGATTTTGTCTCAAACCAGGGAGGCTCGCCGAAATAGCTCTCACGTATCTGGCAAACTTGCTAACGTAGTGGCTTCGTTAAATACGAAAATATGAACCTTATTCATTTATTGGTTTATTTTTTTAACAAACAATTGTATAAGGTGAAATAACCATATCCCATTTATTTTTGTAAATATTACGTTAATAATATGACTATATTTTAAAATATACTCTCTTCACGTTGTATACCTTAGCTATAGACAAGAAATTCAAGTTCTTGGCTGATGATAATCTACAGTTTCGGTTGCGAACCTTATTCATTTATTGGTTACTTGTTTTAACAAGCTTAAGTATAAGGTGCAATAACGATGTCCCATTGATTTTTTGTAAAAATTACTTTAATAATATGACTATGTATTAAAATATACTCTCACGATGTTTACCTGGGGTAGGTACATTTGTTCGAATTTCAATCGTCCGAACGGTGGAACAAGTGTTCGAATTTCATTCGTTCGAACCGCCGAAATAACAAATGTTTCAATTGTTCGAATTGGACAACTTGTTTGTTTCATTCGTCCGAATCGGTAGCATCACTTGTCCGAATTCTGTCGCTAAATTAGAATTTCTTATTGCTGTTTTTTTTGGTCCGGATTTTTTTTAGTGCAAGAACTAAAATAAAAAACTACATCGTAAATAACGTTGTTTGTTAGTAAGTGGGAATTGCGTTGAATGTTGTGGATATTTTAGGTTAGGTTAGCTTAGGTTCACGTTAATGTTACTTTTTTCTTATGTTAACAATATTTAAAAAAAAAACAACCAATTCCTAATGTTCGGAAAAATGGACAAACGATTATTCGAACAAATGAAATTCGCCAGTAAAGTTAACATAAATTGAACGACTAAATCACCAACAAAAGTTGTGATAAATTTTTCGGGCAAATGAAATACGTTTTCGGACATTCGATCCTGTTTTCCGGCATTCGGACAAATGATCATTCGGACATTTGTATCACCGTTCGGACGAATGAAATTCGAAGAAATGTACCCAAATCGTTTACCTTATCTATGGACAATAAATTCATGTTCTTGGCTGGTGATTTTCTTCAATAGTTCAAGTTGTAAATCCAACCGAATTAACAGTATATAGACTTAGTGTAATGGTTGGTCGTTATAGTTAGTTATTGAAATTGATTGATAATCGAGACCTGATATAATATATGACCAAATTTGTGTTAAAAGTTTTTAAGTATTAAATACGAATGAATAAAAATTCTAGAAGAGTTTATTATCGCATTATAGGCTGACATTGTCTACATGCTTAAATTTCTTAAATTGGATGTAGAATATCAAGAATTTATCTATCTGAATGAATTAACCTTTTCATATAATATATAAATTGAAGTTACGTTTCCAAACCTTAAAGGCCGACTACATAAATATTCGGTTTACTCTGTCTTTCACTGGAAGTTGGCTGACTGCAATACACGTGTGCCATGCAGTCAGCCGACTTCCAGTGAGAGACAGAGTAAACCGAAGATTTATGTAGTCGGCCTTTAAATCTCAATGTTCTTTATAAAAACAACTTATATTTACAACCATCAATGAAACCGAGAAAGAATTTATTAATATTGAGGGATAATTATAATCATGGGAAGATCCTGGTCCCCATTTCCGCTGCGGCACGAAAGGGGGGAAAGAGCACTCGGAACCACTCTTTCCCCGTTGAGTTGTCATGTTCTCTTCATATTGGTTAAAGGAGTTTTTCTTTCGAGTTCTTAATAATAATAACAATCTAGGCTAATACCCAAGGCACCACCTTCGGCCTAAGTCATCGAGCAACTTTTAAAGCCTTTAATTCAGGTGGCCGGGTTACAATGCGTAGGAGGGTGGTGGCTAGCCCTGCAAGCCAACAGCTCCCTACACTCACTATTAACGTTAACCTCTACAAGTTTTTATGGAAATGGGAAACCGAAGAGCTCGGGGAAAAATCCCTGAAACTAGTGGCGGAGATAACTTGCAAACTCAACGCAAAAGGAGTGGTTCCGAGTTTTCAACCAGTGCCACAAGCTTGGATCGAACCCGGCTCCTCTTGCTGCGAGGTGAAAGTGCTAATCACTTCGCCACCCCCTGTACCATAAGATCTTGTTGAGGTTAACGGTAATAGTTAGTGTAGGGAGCTGTCGTCTGAGGTAACACGAAGGGCTTGCCACCACTTTTTTACGCAGTATAACCCGGCCCCTTGGAATTAAAGGCATTATAAGTCGTTAGATGACTTGCGTATTAGCCTAGCTTAAGTCACTAGATGACTGGCGCCTAAAGTGGTACCTTGCGTATTAGCCTAGCTTAAGTCACTAGATGACTGGCGCCTAAAGTGGTACCTTGCGTATTAGCCTAGCTTAAGTCACTAGATGACTTGCGCCTAAAGTGGTACCTAGCTGATTATTATTATTATTATTAGTTATATATTTTTTATTAATATTATTATTTATGACGTTTTTTATTTAAAGGTGAGGCGATACAATTTATCAAATTTACACCAATGGTACATTTGTAACGCTAATTTCTAAATGACGATTAAACGTGTCTATTGGTTTCCCTAGCGTTAGCAAAGTAGAAGGAATCTCGTGAAAAACAACCTTAACATTAAGTAACCGGGTTCAAGAATGTCTAGGGGTATGATATAGGTAAATATATAACGAGAGTACGGGTGTCCAAACGGTTTTATATATCATAAACCAAAATAATAATAACAATACAAATAACAATAAAATACTTAAACACTTAATAATAATATCAATAAGCATGCAAAAACACGAAATACGCGGGGGGGGGGATACGCGGGCTCTCTCTCTCTCTCTCTCTCTCTTTATAACAATAGTTTGAAGCCTGTGGCTTTCGCTCACCGATTGATGAACCGGTCTGGAGTCTTCTGGCTGGTGGTCCGACTTTCCAAAGACTGGCTCTTCGGCGTGGCTAGCTAGCTCCTTTTCCTGGACTTCGTCCTCGATCGATATGTCGTTCGTTTTGGGTCTCCTTAACCCTTTGGCTCTGTCTGCTCTTAAACTCGGTCCACTCTTTGGCTCGATTCGAACTCTGGCTCGATTCGGTTTCTGGCTCTGTCCGCTCTCTGGCTCGATTCGGTTTCTGGCTCTGTCCGCTCTCTGGCTCTGTCCGCTCTCCGGCTCTGTCCGCTCTCCGGCTCTGTCCGCTCTCCGGCTCTGTCCGCTCTCCGGCTCTGTCCGCTCTCCGGCTCTGTCCGCTCTCCGGCTCTGTCCGCTCTCCGGCTCTGTCCGCTCTCCGGCTCTGTCCGCTCTCCGGCTCTGTCCGCTCTCCGGCTCTGTCCGCTCTCCGGCTCTGTCCGCTCTCCGGCTCTGTCCGCTCTCCGGCTCTGTCCGCTCTCCGGCTCTGTCCGCTCTCCGGCTCTGTCCGCTCTCCGGCTCTGTCCGCTCTCCGGCTCTGTCCGCTCTCCGGCTCTGTCCGCTCTCCGGCTCTGTCCGCTCTCCGGCTCTGTCCGCTCTCCGGCTCTGTCCGCTCTCCGGCTCTGTCCGCTCTCTGGCTCTGTCCGCTCTCTGGCTCTGTCCGCTCTCCGGCTCTGTCCGCTCTCTGGCTCTGTCCGGTCTCTGGCTCTTCTGTCACTCAGGACCCTGTGGACTTACTCAGGCCTCTGAGGACTCACTCCATCTCTCTGTCTCCAAATCTCTCTAACTCCCTGGTTTTGTTCAGCACCATTTCAGTAGGCGTGGTTTAATTACGGAAACTGACATTTGGTGGCTTCTTATTGGAGAGGTTAAAAGGTTAAGGGTAGCTTGGAGTAGGCGGCTTGGCTTGAAGATTATTGGCTGTAGAAGGTTCGTGTCTAAAAGTAGAAAGATGAAATCATCTGGTGTCTTTCCCAGGAAGAAGGTCGCACGACGGTACCACATGTCGCCACGTGTCTTTCGGGAAGGGTACACGTGGTTGTAGTTTTTATTTTTAAAGGTGGCCGTTTGAAGTAACACTTCTTTCAATAGTTTACTATAGATGCCCGAACGCCGTACAATAGAGAGCGCGCATCTCTAAGTCATTTACGATACGACGCCGAGTATTTAACAATAGAGAGAGAGAGAGAGAGGGGTTATAGCGCACAATGGATGAGTCAAGATGTGCGCGCTTTCCCAGCACCGAACGCTGGTTAGGGGAGAGCCACATGTAGAGGGGAGACGATGCACTACACGGACAACAATAATACATTTTACGAGAAAAATACTAATGATACCCTCTTACGACTTGGACACCCGTAAGAAATTGAAAAATATAAAAGGGACTTAAAAACTAAATGTCATAAGTTTTAAATAACACTAATCTAAATAGGAAATATTTTAAATGCAATAAGTTTTAAATAACACTAATCTTTATATAACACTTTTAAAAATGAGCGTTACACATTATTATACAATTTTAGGTTTTCGGAACTTTTTATACATTGACTTATGGGTTTGGGAGCTAAAGCGTAAATGGATAATTATTAAAATGAAGATATTTAATTTAGGTAGATCTTAGTTAACATATTTTGAAAATTGTTATATTATAATTGAAACTTTAAATTTTAAAAAATGAAAAAAGTATAGGAATGAATTTTAATTCGACGGGATGTGTTCGTGTCGATTTCAGAAAGGAGCCACGGGCGTGTTGATGCTGACGGAGGAAGAGAAACGGACGTTGTTGGCCGAAGGCTACCCCATCCCGCAACGCCTGCCGCTGACCAAGGCCGAGGAGAGGTCGCTCAAGAAGATCAGGCGCAAAATTAAGAACAAGATCTCCGCCCAAGAGAGCAGACGCAAGAAAAAGGAGTACATGGATTCTTTGGAGAAAAGGTTAATCTCCAACACCCCTTTTTTTATTAACACCTGGACAGTTCATATAGTTTTTATTGCGCTCAAACTAGAGTTAGGTTGCGATAGAATTATACCAAAAGCGACATAATTACGAAAAGTGAGTTATACCAAAAGTGTGACAATCCCTGTACTTTCGTATGCTAAAGGTTTAATGAATGCTCGACTCGAGATCGACCACATAAAAGAATATTTATTGTCGCCTTTCTGGATCATTTTTTAGTCTATGGTATTATATCGTAGGTAGATGGCAATAGCATCTCCACAGAACGACGAAAAATCAAAAAATACACTAACTTTGACCAGTGCTACTTAGTTCCTCCGTTCCTCACTACGAGGCGTTATTTGTTGGTTTTAACTTCCTCCCCTCCCCAAGGCATACTTTCCCGTCTCCCCTCCCAACTCGTATTTCGCTCGTAACATTCATTCAGAAATATTTCCGATTGACACACTTTTGGTAATTATTTCACTTTTGGTTATACAAATTCGACCACTCTGTTTTTAACCTTATTTAATCAAAATCGTCTAAACATGGTCATTATCCCCTAAGTAGAAATTAATATATTCTTGTACTGGCTGAGATATTTGTTATGGGGGATATGTAAGAGTTTGACCATATGATATTTAAATTGGAAGCCCACCCCCATCCGGAATTTACAAGTTAGTGCTACTGTCGACTTTCTTCTGGCTTAGATAAAGTATTGCAGGATGCGACGATTTTTATGGTTTTTTCTTTGGTGAAAAACTGATAAGAGCAGTTGAAATATTCGCGTCGTTGCTAAGTTATGTCATTTTTAGTTCTTTTTAAAGCCCCGCTCTTGATAAGGTCTCGTACATTATCAGCGCACGTTTTGCGACCTTGGTTACAATGAACAAGTCGGTCCGGGTGGGTGGTGCGGGTGATTCACCCCGATTGCAAATGAGTTAAAATGTTTGTCTTTTGGGTTTATTTTTGCAGAGTCGAAGTGTTGAGCAACGAAAATAGCCACTACAAAAGCCGGATGGAGATCCTGGAGGGGAGTAACAAGTAAGTTGGACCGACCATTTCTCTTAAGCCAGGCCAAATCGATTCGATTATCGCGTTGAAAACCAGCTTAGCAAACGGTTTCAATGATAGTTTATTTAAAGTTGTTTATGCCAGTCTTAGTCTTGTATTTTTCAACTTTTCTAATTTAGTTGACCGTTTTCAACTCTTCTAATTGAGTTGACCGTTTTCAACTGTTCTAATTGAGTTGACAAGCTTTATCTATTGTAATTGAGTTGACCAGTTTTAAATGTTTAAATTGAGTTGACCATTATCATCTGTTCTAATTGAGTCGACCATTATCATCTGTTCTAATTGAGTCGACCATTATCATCTGCTCTAATTGAGTTGACGTTATCATCTGTTCTAATTGAGTTGACCATTATCATCTGTTCTAATTGAGTTGACCATTATCATCTGTTCTAATTGAGTTGACCATTATCATCTGTTCTAATTGAGTCGACCATTATCATCTGTTCTAATTGAGTCGACCATTATCATCTGTTCTAATTGAGTCGACCGTTTCCAACTGCTTTCGATTTCAGATCACTAAGTTTAGTTTATCTCTTAGACTAACATGTAATGTAAGTTCATCGTGGGTCAATTGAGAAAACGCTCGACGAGTGACCTGTTATCCCGACATCGCGGTAAATTCGAATTCCCTTTACTTCGAGAATGCAGTCAGCTATCAGCAGACTTATTGAATTAATGGAATGTATAAGATATATTACATTTTGCCAACGATCTCCATTCGCTTTGGGCCGAAAGTCTGCAGACCCGTCTGGAAAAGTGAATATAAGAGAGATCGAATCATTATATCCGTGAGGCGCTGAGCTGTAAACATGACGTTATTAGCGACAATGTCCGCTCTTTCCACGATACATATCTCGCTTATTACTTCTTCTTAATGGAAGGGAGTGAGTAAACAAGTCATTTGGGCGTCCTCCGCGGAGTACGCCTCTGTGTGTCTTTGAACCCTGCTTTTGCGATTCTCTCAATGAACCTTAGTTCCCCCCGTCCCAATTTCTAAGGGGGGGGGGGCATTTTCTACAAGGGTGTCCGTCACTACCTGGCCTATACCGATGTCGTGACTCATTTACATTTGGGCGTTCATTTACCGTTCGTAATTAAGTCTAATTGCTTTGCAATGTCCGTGTGGTGTAAATTGAAGTTTCTTAGTGGAACTGCGAATGATTGGAATTACCGATTTATTGTTATTTGGTTGGATTGAAAGTTGTTTTTTGATGCGCGTATTTGGCCTTAATTGACCTCTAGTTTTTAGAAATGAAAGCGTACAACGGATATTGTAAAACGTTTGCAACTTTATAGTTTTAAATCTCAAAAAATGTATAAAATTCAGTCTAAATATCAATATTTAATTTTTGACCACAACTGTCCTTGTAGCATTTGGTTTCTGGGTTGCAACCTACTCGTACGAGGATTTATTTTGGCACTTCACGCGACACTATTGATATTGAAGTTTGGAATTTGACCTTTATCGCCATTTACATTGTGGTATTGAACTAGTGTGACCTTCATAACCAATTTAAAGTTACGAGTAAAGTTTTATAAGGTTAATTACTAAATTTTCAAATTCAACACGTGGCAAGGTCTTAAACGATGGGTCACATGCCTATGTTTAAAAATAAGAAAACATTTGACCTTGAATGACCTTGAATATTTTTTTCTAGATCTCTATTGGTGCAACTGCAAAAACTACAAGCACTAGTCGGCGACTATTCCGAGAGGAAGCTCAAAACGACAGCTTGTCAGACAATCCCGACCTTTTTTGAAGAGGTACTCTCTCAATCAAAATGGTTTTCTGGACTAACTTTTAATTCGATCGAAATGATCTGGACTAACTTTTAATTTGATCGAAAGGATCTGGACTAAATTTTAAATCGATCGAGATGATCTGGACTAACTTTTAATTCGATCGAAATGATCTGGACTAACTTTTAATTCGATCGAAATGATCTGGACTAACTTTTAATTCGATCGAAATGATCTGGACTAAATTTTAATTTGATCGAAAGGATCTGGACTAAATTTTAAATCGATCGAGATGATCTGGACTAACTTTTATTTCGATCGAAATGATTTGGACTAAATTTTAATTCGATCGAAATGATTTGTACTAACTTTTAATTCAATCGAAATGATCTGGACTAACTTTTAATTCGATCGAAATGATCTGGACCAACTTTTAATTCGATCGAAATGATCTGGACTAACTTTTAATTCGATCGAACAGGAGGACATTCTTCCAGACGACACCGACAGCTTCGTGCATTCTGTCGAGATGATGGAACTCGTCGACAGCCAATGCAGGTAGCCATTGGAATGACGCAACAGGGTTTTCTATGAATTATCAATTTCCCAGAGTTTATTAACAGGTATTTCCAATTCTTTACTCTCTTGAAAAACCGTATTGTAGCTTGATCATTTTGTTATCGAGTAAACGTTTAAACTTCGGACACCAATTGTTAAATCAACATTTTGACGTGTATTCTAATAACCAGTTTTGAGGAATCGAATATGCGTTATGGACAATCGAATATGCGTTATAAACAATCAAATATAATTTTAGAGATTTCAAATACACGTTGGGAGAAACCGGTTATGAATTAAAAAATACATAGTTATATAGTTTTTGTTGAAAGCAATCGAAAATGTTATTCGAATATTCGTTGACCGATTTGAGAATTTTAGTTTAGTGCAATATAGCATTAGGATGAAATGAATAAAGTATTCGTTCTCAAGAATAATCGAGTATTCGACTCGAGAGTAATCGAGTATTCGACTCGAGAGTAATCGAGTATTCGACTCGAGAGTAATCGAGTATTCGACTCGAGAGTAATAGAGTATTCGACTCGAGAGTAATAGAGTATTCGACTCGAGAGTAATAGAGTATTCGACTCGAGAGTAATAGAGTATTCGACTCGAGAGTAATAGAGTATTCGACTCGAGAGTAATCGAGTAATCGACTCGAGAGTAATAGAGTAATCGACTCGAGAGTAATAGAGTAATCGACTCGAGAGTAATAGAGTAATCGACTCGAGAGTAATAGAGTAATCGACTCGAGAGTAATAGAGTAATCGACTCGAGAGTAATAGAGTAATCGACTCGAGAGTAATAGAGTAATCGACTCGAGAGTAATAGAGTAATCGACTCGAGAGTAATAGAGTAATCGACTCGAGAGTAATCGAGTAATCGACTCGAGAGTAATCGAGTAATCGACTCGAGAGTAATCGAGTAATCGACTCGAGAGTAATCGAGTAATCGACTCGAGAGTAATCGAGTAATCGACTCGAGAGTAATCGAGTAATCGACTCGAGAGTAATCGAGTAATCGACTCGAGAGTAATCGAGTAATCGACTCGAGAGTAATCGAGTATTCGACTCGAGAGTAATAGAGTATTCGACTCGAGAGTAATAGAGTATTCGACTCGAGAGTAATAGAGTATTCGACTCGAGAGTAATAGAGTATTCGACTCGAGAGTAATAGAGTATTCGACTCGAGAGTAATAGAGTATTCGACTCGAGAGTAATAGAGTATTCGACTCGAGAGTAATAGAGTAATTGAGTATTCGACTCGAGAGTAATAGAGTAATTGAGTAATCGACTCGAGAGTAATAGAGTAATTGAGTAATCGACTCGAGAGTAATAGAGTAATCGACTCGAGAGTAATAGAGTAATCGACTCGAGAGTAATAGAGTAATCGACTCGAGAGTAATAGAGTAATCGACTCGAGAGTAATAGAGTAATCGACTCGAGAGTAATAGAGTAATCGACTCGAGAGTAATAGAGTAATCGACTCGAGAGTAATAGAGTAATCGACTCGAGAGTAATAGAGTAATCGACTCGAGAGTAATAGAGTAATCGACTCGAGAGTAATAGAGTAATCGACTCGAGAGTAATAGAGTAATCGACTCGAGAGTAATAGAGTAATCGACTCGAGAGTAATAGAGTAATCGACTCGAGAGTAATCGAGTAATCGACTCGAGAGTAATCGAGTAATCGACTCGAGAGTAATCGAGTAATCGACTCGAGAGTAATCGAGTAATCGACTCGAGAGTAATCGAGTAATCGACTCGAGAGTAATCGAGTAATCGACTCGAGAGTAATCGAGTAATCGACTCGAGAGTAATAGAGTAATCGACTCGAGAGTAATAGAGTAATCGACTCGAGAGTAATAGAGTAATCGAGTAATCGACTCGAGAGTAATCAAGAATTAGATTATAAAATTCCAAAAAAAAGATACGAATTATTGACAATGGCACTAACAATGCCGAAACTAGTCAACCAATTTTATTATATGAATATCTGAATTATGTAATAAAAAAGTCTTTTTAACCTGCGCAATAATTCGTATCCTTTTTTTAGTAATTTTATAATCTGATAGCGCAAGGATAGAACAAATAAAACTCTTTCAAGAATTAGACATTAGTATCGGTAACCATTAAGAGGAATTTTGTTAATGCGATCATTTGTGAAAGTTAAGATATAAGTTAACTTAACTAAAGTTAATTTTTATTTGCAGGTATTTTGCTTCGTAACTTTGGACCAACAATCTGATTTTTATAATTTCACGGTGAAAATTCGTCACGCGTGTGTTTTTTTTTGAACACCATGTTTTTTTAAGTGCCAGTGTGTTTGATCCAAAAACTGCTGTGGACACATTTTAATATAATTTGTAAACCCAAGAATTTTGATTTCCGCCAACTGGTAATTTTGGTTCCTTTGCATTGCCGTACCATTTTTAACGATATTCGCTTGTGACTTAAAAATCATCCACACTTTATCAGAATTTGGTTAGTATTTTGAATTTTAATACTATGTTGTGAAAGAAATAATCAAATCTGCTAGAGAAAACTAAAAATAACGAATTTTAACCTAGCGTCTTCTGCTAGTGCGTTGGAAGGTTATGATATCGTACAAAGTTGATGCTGTTGTTGTCACTCTAGCGAATTGGTGTAATTTCTCTCAAAATGTATTTTCAAGCATGTGTGTTTGTGTTATAAATTATTAATTTAGACACTTTAATTTCAGGATAAAAAATTTAAGTGCCTTATATTATCATTATACATGAGTCGAGGACATCATATATATGTACACGTCCTGTCATATGACCATATCGACGACTACGTATCGGTTTACGTGGACCAAAAAAAAAGATGTAACAGCCATTAATGTCACATTCCTTCAAAGATACCACCTTTTGCCCCGAGGTATCACATCATTCCATATAACGAACTGCTAAAGCCTTTTCCTCAATCGCTTCATAATATATATTTTTAAGTTTTTAAAACAAGCGTTCGCGCATTATATTATTATAAATATGGGGATAAAAGTTAAATATTTATTTATGAGCTAGGTTTAAATTTAGAGTTATTGATCAACCACCCAAAAATGGTTGTTTTTATAAATAATGAAATGCATAGTACTTATATATTGCTTGTTTTCTGGTTAAATTAAGTTTGGTTTGGTCATAAGATATTGATTCAGGTTAACATTTAGTTTAGAAGACCTAAAAATGTACCATTTATGGTTTTAGTCATTTTTAGAATTAAAAAATAGCAGAAACGCTGTTGGTACCATTTTGCATACGTTGTACCATTACTACCACTAGTACATGCAGGCAAGAGAAACGTATTAAATCCTTTTGGTTTCGTGCTCCCAAAAATATGATTTCGAAATGCAGATTAATAATAATATGGTCATTGCTTACCACATTTCTTAATTTTAACTGGTCCTCGTCGTCTCATCCATTATAACTCTAAATAATAAAATCTAGTATTTACTGATATAAAATGTCGCTAATTCTAAATTTCAAAATTTTTATGCTTATAGCATCTCTTGATGCTAAGCACGTGTTTCTTTTGCTTAATAGTTAATCGTTCCCTAATATATATACTACCTAGTATGCATTCACAGAAAGCAAAAGTAGAACGTTCCTTTTGGAAGAAAAAACTAAGTGGTCTAGGGGTTAGATATTGTCTACCAAATTTGCGGAAAGGTTAATTCATATTTAAAAAAAAAGCACATTTTGATCAGTGCATATGTAAATCAAACTGCAAGAAGTTAAGTGCTGAATTTATCATTTCTGATTTTTAAATCTTATTTGATGTCTTAAGATTTTGGTAAAGTATTGCACTATTGCAATTTATTTGATTTAAATTGTACTATTGCACCTTATTTAAATAGTACTAATCTGTACCATATATTGGGCAAAACAAACTTCATTAAAATCTGTACCACATTGCGCCCTATTTTTTCGGTTTTAACCACTTTTAATTTCAAATTTTTAATCATTAACGATAAGAGCATGTACCATATTTCAAGATCCATTGTTTTTTCCAGTAGGGATAGAATTTTAGATTGTAACAATAGAATTTCGACTAATGTTGACCATTTTTATTGTACCATAGACGTATAATTCTTATATTGGGGTTGAAATGTTTCTATACATATAATGGTTTGTTACTTTATTTAATTAGCGCATTTTGATGCATATTTGCATATAGTTTATGCAACAAGGGACGTAGCTGCAATTGTTTTTTTTTTTTTATAAATTAGGTGTTTTAAGGTTAAAGGCAAGTTTTATTTAACGGTAAATATATGTGTTGGGTTAATATATTTAAGGTTATTTAGTTATTATATACCCAATTTTTATTTATGAAATGTTAGTTATGGGTTAATTGTAATATTTCTCTAATTATTGAAGCCGTGTGGCAATAAACTGCACGAATAGGTGCAATTTAGAACGTAAAACGTCCATGGTACAATAAATGCAGTAAAATTCAAAAATGGAACAAAATAGTGTATGATTCATTTTCAATGTACCCTTTTTCCTTATGTGGTACGCAGCTAGATCTTAATGGTAGTTTGCGTTTATTATAAATTCATAAATGGTACAATTAGGGAAATATAGTAAAATAATTTTGGCATTTGCAAATTACATGATTTCTTAGGAAAATTTGTGCATAACAGTATGTGGTAACAACGTTATAAAGTAAGCCTAGTTCTACAGCCTGTACATATTGTGGTTCTGGTACAACGGTGCAAAATGTAATATTTAGTACAATATAAGATAAATGCAAGTATTGAAGTGGAAAAGTAAATTTTTGAAATTTCTAAACTAAATTAGACGCTGAATCCTAGAAATTGTAAATAAGTTAACATTAAAATCGTATAAACATTATGCAGTAATCACCCAAACGTCATAACGAGGAAAATTCATAATCATGAATAAAAAAACACATTTTTAAAATCATATAAAGGGGAATATTACATGAATAACTAGTCTAATTCATAAAATTTTACTTTATTATTTTTTTCGTGGTGTTTTATATGCTGATACAATGGTGCATCGACTGCTGATATGAAGTTTATTTTGAAGAGATAAAAATATATAATTTGGGTAATCCAAGGCACCGAAAACTTGGTGCGAACACCCAAAAAATTTATTGTATAAAGAAGTGCAATTTTTTTGTTTGTTTATGATATAACCGTAAAAAGAGTTTGTGTTCACGAAAACTTTCTTAGGCAGGTTTTTTAGTACAACCATTGGCTAAAATCGTATAATTGCCTAATTTTTAAATAGTAATTCACTTAGAATTTTATTTAATGAGCACTTAATTTAGCGAACTTTTATGTTTTTAGGGGTATTATTTTTTGTTTGTGGGGTTGATAAGTGTATATTTTGAGGTTTTTCAATTAGAAGGTTTAATTCATTAAAAGTAAACGCTACTGTTAATCATTCTGTCAGTACAGTTGATATATTATTGCGTGAATATCTTCCATTCACCTAATTTGGTTATTTAAGTTATTGGTTCCTTAATTTGATTTTTTGTTGCAATTAACTGATACGTAATGTAACGCTTTGTTGCGTAAAAAGGTACAAAGGTTATTTGGCAAAAATTTTTATCAAAAGGTATAGTTTTTCATTAGAAAAAGGAATCAACTGCTGACATTGAATCTAATTGACATTTGTACAAAAGTAATTAAGCCTTCTTTAAGTCTAACTTTTGACACGTAAAATATTTTACATAGTTAAAGTCTAAAATACGATAATCTCGTATGAAATGTTTTCAAAATATGTTTAATTATAATCAAAAATTGGTATTTAAAATTTATAAATTTTCCAAAATGTATGTAAGCTTGTTTTCTCAAAATGTTTGAATTTATGTTTAAATAACAGGAAAAATTCTATGGGTTGGTTATAAGAGAACATTTTTAAAAAAATGAAATTTTAAATAATGTTAATAATAACAAAAATGAAAAAGATTCTTTTTACATTTTTAACATTCTGCCCAGCGTTCGTAGCATTTGGAAAAAGTAACTAAAGAAACTTGAATCTCAGGTTACACACGGCCAAATCGAAATTTTTATGCAAAAAATGGTTACGGCTTATTTTTTGACGTGGATTTTAATCAAATCAAAGAAAATTTTGCCATTATATAAATTTAAAGACGACTCTTTACAAAAAAAAAACAATTATCCTTCCAAATGTGGTCTATTATAGAAAATAGCGTACTTAAATATATTTTTCAAAATTTGAAAATATTGTAATTTATATATCAGGATGAAGTAGTATTTGAGAATACGTGTTTTGAATGTTATTTTTGTTTCTCAGTTTATGATTTTGATCTTTTAATTAATCAAACGTACTTACTAATCAAAATGATTCAAAACTATTTTTCAAAATTTAATTTGTTTGTAAAGATTTAACTAGTTCAAATTAAAATATTTTGAACCATCAAAATATGGATTTAAATTTTACTAAAAAAATGTTATCGTAGAAAATTCACGAAATCAAATGTTTCAAAACTGAGAAGCAAAAATCGTGGTGGTTTAAAATATGTGTAAATTGGTAATATATAAAAAAAACGTTGTGGTGAATTTAAAATATCTCAAAAAAATGAGAATGAAAAAAAAATAAATGCTCAGTTCTGTGTTGTCAAAAAAAAATTATAAAAGAAACATACGCTTAATTTATTTTTTAAAAATGCGTATAAAAATTTCATTTTTTAAAGAAAAAAAACTGAGTTCCTAAGTATCAAAATATATCATGATGGTCAGAAAACATATTTTATTACAAGTTTAGTAAGAAAAATATATCACCACATAGATTAAATAAAATTTTAAAAATATATGTTTATGGAATAGTAAAAATTAGGGGTGTCTTTTTTCCAGGGGAAGGTTAAGTGCGAAAATGATAGGAAAAAAACCATAAAAAATATTTCACCTAAGTTGTGATATATCATTTGATAGTAGTAAATTAAAAAAAGTAATATTTTTTTCATTATATTTCATACTATTTAATTCATAATACATTTGGTTTGAAAAATCTCTATTTAAAGTAAAAAAAGAAGACTTTTAATTTTAAAATTTCATAATTATTAAATCTTATTGCCAGTCAACGCAACGGGCATATAATTAATGTTTTTTTGTTTATTTTAATTATACTTGGCAGTTAATTAATTGTCTCGCATAAATTCATGTATTTTTTGCATATTATTTTTTCACTATCATTTGCTTGATTTTTTGTGTGTTTTCTGTGATAAACCGTATATCTGTAGAACTGTAAAACGTATGTTTAAAAAATCTTCGAAAACTATCGTGCCTATAATTAAAAATATTATTCTCTGAATTATTTAGTTTTTATTTATTTTTAAATGCATAGCAATATCAAATAACCTTAGAAATACATTGCAATGGGTTAAACACACTACCCGCACTAATTTTGGGTTTAAATTAAATATATAAACTAATAACTATTTATAATTACAATTTTCTTGCGCATATGATTACGGACAGACATTTTTAGCTATAGTACAAGCACCACTATCTGACTCGATTTCTTCACTTAAGATAAGAGAGACATCTAGTAAGATAGATAAGCATTATTATTTGACAATTAAACAGTTTAGATTTTAGAATTTACTAACATATAAATATATTTTATTTATTCCATTAATTTGTGAACCAAAGAAACTAATATCGGAATTTAATTAAAAATTATAAAAATATATGTGAAGTCTAAGACTCCCATCTGGCGTCATTTAATCTGCACTAACGAGACAGACGCGAATTTCGAAATTGAAGCTTTCGTACCATACGCAGTATTTTTACCAACCTTGTACCATCCATCGACAAACTTGTCGATGTACCAAGGATCTATATAATAAAACTCTAAGCTCCTTTCGTCGCGTTTCTTTCTGACTGTTAATCGCGACTCTAACGTGGCATCGCCGCGGGTACCCGGAGGTACACGCCGAAGGTATCCCTAAAGCTTCGCCTTAATACTAGGTCATTGAGTATATTTCAGAAATCGGGTCTAACGTGACATCGCCGAAGGTAATTTCTCTGTGTTTCACCCGCGGTCGTTGCGCTTCGCCTTAATACTAGGTCAAATTTATTTTGGTCATTAAGTTTGTTTTTGAATTTTCGGATCGGATTTCGCACTGGCTCAAATTTTGCACTGTAAATCGGGACTCAAGGACGACCGTATTTTTATTTGTTCGTCATGAGAGTAAATCAGCCATTCGGTACAGGGGGTTTAAAGGAGTCGTTTGGGACGCCTGCGAGATTTTGAGTTATTTTAGCGGGGAAAACGGTACCACGGAAATTCTCGCATGGGAAAAGGTATTTTAGCGGGGAAAACGGTACCACGGAAATTCTCGCATGGGAAAAGGTATTTTAGCGGGGAAAACGGTACCACGGAAATTCTCGCATGGGAAAAGGTATTTTAGCGGGGAAAACGGTACCACGGAATTCTCGCATGGGAAAAGGTATTTTAGCGGGGAAAACGGTACCACGGAAATTCTCGCATGGGAAAATGTATTTTAGCGGGGAAAACGGTACCACGGAAATTCTCGCATGGGAAAAGGTATTTTAGCGGGGAAAACGGTACCACGGAAATTCTCGCATGGGAAAAGGTATTTTAGCGGGGAAAACGGTACCACGGAAATTCTCGCATGGGAAAAGGAATTTTAGCGGGGAAAACGGTACCACGGAAATTCTCGCATGGGAAAAGGTATTTTAGCGGGGAAAACGGTACCACGGAAATTCTCGCATGGGAAAAGGTATTTTAGCGGGGAAAACGGTACCACGGAAATTCTCGCATGGGAAAAGGTATTTTAGCGGGGAAAACGGTACCACGGAAATTCTCGCATGGGAAAAGGTATTTTAGCGGGGAAAACGGTACCACGGAAATTCTCGCATGGGAAAAGGTATTTTAGCGGGGAAAACGGTACCACGGAAATTCTCGCATGGGAAAAGGTATTTTAGCGGGGAAAACGGTACCACGGAAATTCTCGCATGGGAAAAGGTATTTTAGCGGGGAAAACGGTACCACGGAAATTCTCGCATGGGAAAAGGTATTTTAGCGGGGAAAACGGTACCACGGAAATTCTCGCATGGGAAAAGGGGGGAGGGGGTACCACGGTATTTAAAACATGGGGAAAAGGGGGAGGGAGTACCAAGGTAATTATCACATGGGACAAGCGGGGAGGGGGTACCACGGTAGTCATCACATGGGAAAAGGGGGAGGAAGGGCTTTACTGGGGTGGTTCTACTATGGGGAAAAGAGTACCATGGAAATTATCCCCTGGGAAAAAGGGGGAGGAGGCCTTACTGGGGGGGTTCGACTATGGGGTAAAGAGTGCCTCGAAACACACCACTAGCTGAGGGCCCGCCTGTAAGAGTACCATGGAAATTATCCCCTGGGAGGGGAAAGGGTGTAGGGGATACCACGGTAGTTATCACATGGGAAAAGGGGGAGGGAGTACCAAGGTAATTAACACATGGGAAAAGGGGGAGGGAGTACCAAGGTAATTATCACATGGGACAGGCGGGCCCTCAGCTAGTCCTATATATATAGGATCCTATCTAAAATCTACTATCCATGCTTGTACCATGGGCCAAATAATGATAAATCCAGGACATGACTCTATGCGAAAAACCCGTCCAACAGCGCTAACACCCGACCACTATTGCCCCCTATTGGGAAAACTGCGCGATCGCGGACCTACGTCATTTTGGGGGCAAATTTTTTAGGGGCAGTTTTCAAAAATAATACACGTGGTCGTCTAAGGTTCGTGGTGGTCGTCGTAGTAAATATCCTGGAATATTTATTCACAGTTATCATATCTAGTGTGGTTATTAATGTAAGTACTTTTTTTTACGTACTAGGTTCATAATTAGTATAATATATATAATTATATAATATTAAACATATACTTTCCTAGAATCGTTAACATTAATCTAAAAATGAGGGGCCAATATGGCAGGATATTCAAATTAAAACCGCCACTTATTTCCGAATTTCGACTTAGTCAACACAAGATGGCGTTCGGGAAACCGGAAATTTCTGCTTGATTTTGCTCCCAATTTCTTTTATTTGCACTTTTTCCCCGCCTACTAAAATGGCCGCCCGTTACTTTTGGTGGACGACCGATTTAGTACGTATGAAGGTACCAGAGGCATGTCCTGGATTTATCATTATTTGGCCCATGCTTGTACCATTCTGACCTTTATCCCCATTAGAATTATAGCTTCCCAAGAGCCACCTTGATTTAAAAGAAAAGTACCAATTTATTATTTTAAATATAAGTATAATTAAATTATAATTTAATCAAAAATTGCTGAATATTTTAAAATATTATTTTCGTATTTTAAAAATTATATTTTAACTATCAATAATTAAAAATATAATGCAGGTGGCGCTACTAACGGGCCTCTACTCCAAAAGCGCGAAAAATGTTTACCACGGGTAGTAGTTTGCCCATGTGTTTTCTAAACATGAGGAATGGCTTAAACCTAGGCTAAATTAAGAAATATTTGATTAAAGCCTAAGCCACATGCTTCCGCTTAATTTTTCAAAGACTAATAAAAATAATGTACCTCTACACTGCTATTTCAAATATCTTCAGAAACTAAAATAAATATCCAATTTAAAAACACAAAAAAATAGTCTCAACAAATCATCGATAGATGGCGCGTCGAACACCATAATTTATCTGGGCCGCGGGCTGGCAGCTAGGAGCAACAAACCCAAGAGAAGCCAGCTAGCCTTTTAACACACTAACGCAGTGTTGTGTACAAATTTCATTGGACGACCCTTTTCACTGAACGTTTAACGGGCGGGGGGGGGGGAGACAATTTGCGAATTTTCCCCTTCCGACGGCAGCAGGCGCTAAAGCGTCTAACCAATGAAAACTGTACCGAAGAAAAGTCAGGACTTTGGACGAGTTGCGTTCTCCTTGTGTGGGGTGCTCTGTTTGTTGCTCCTAGCTGAAACTATCTATAATTAGCTTTTCCGTTTTTAGTTTAGAAGGCTTAAAATACAATATAATGAACCGAATGAAAAAGGCTAATTAGTTGTATTGTAAACTATGTGTTAAGCCTACAAACTAAAATAAGATAATAATTTCGTCTGCGGAAATCCCCCATTAATAGCCGACAAAATACAAATGCAATCAATTTTATCAAGGCTTCTGATTATTTTAATTTTTCGCGACCGAAACGAGTCAAGGTGGAGCTGCGGTGCCACGCTTTCACAAGGTAGCGCCCACTTACGTCGTTAGTGCCAGCACGATTTTACGAACCTTAGGTAGCGCCTACGATCTAGCGTCTGCTATTGACAAATTAAGGGGGAAATGCCTAAATCTGGGAGTAGTAACGGGCGTTAGTCCTATTTCCCTCAAGCGTTGTTTTTCGGAAGCTTTCGTGTGGAACATGGTGAAGCAGACGCAATTTTAACAGGGTTGCCATGTATTTTACGATATAAATTATTTATTTCACATTGAAAATGTATGGCAACCCTGTTAATAAGTCGCTGGGAAACAGGGTTGCGAAACGATATTGGGTAACTGAGGGAACACGAAAACTACGAGAAAGATATTTTCGCCAGTAGAGGGATGGAAATAAGCGTGAGTATGTATCGTGAGTTAAAACCTAACTGTATTAATTAGTCCAAGTCATTGAATTGGGAATAATACTGCTAGAATTACAATTACGATTTCGGTTGCCAGGGTTACGCGGGACCTGTTCTGAGAAGACTGTACGAAATTCATCTTTATAATTAGGCGGTAGCGCCATCTATATTTTGTAAAGTTATATCGCTAAAAATAAATAATTATTAGCTAACTCACCGTAAGTTCCGTAACTTGTGTTAAAAAGGATCGTGTTGACAGAATAAAATTATTTTTAAACAACTTCAAAGGTTTGTTTGTTAGGAGAAATCATACGTATCAATTTCGCTTCAGATTCGCGCAAAAATTCAATTGCCAAATAGTGGCTACCACTAGAGACAGATGCCGCCACGGTAGAACGATAAAGTTGATAAAGGTCCTTATTGAAAGACATTGGTCCCGCGCCAGCCAAATTTAGTTGTACCTCTATTTATTCCCAACTCAACGGTCCAAGTCTTATGTCTCGCCTCGAACACAATGAGACGAAGAATTTTCGCAAAGTTAATGGGACAAACATGTAAAATTAAACAAGCGCCAGTTCATTAAGAATCCGAATTAAAACCGGCTTAAAAGTCCCAAAAACTTTCAAAGACATATTAATTCTTTTTTTTAAATAAATCCGTTTTAAATAATTGGGCATAAAATTAAATCGTGATTAACCGTAGTTGGAAACGCTATTTCTTAAGCCTTGGCAATAATTTATCTCGGCAATTTTTACGCCGCAAATGCAGTAGCGCGATTCTTCGTCAATGTCTTAAGTGATTTTTTTCTCCAAGGTCTGGAAAATCTTTATTCAATTGGGTTTGGGGAACGAAGGGATTAGGAGACGCTGATGAAAAGAAGGATTAACGCTCGGAAGTCCAGGAAGCGAGCGTCCTAGGCCTTGGTACTCGCAATAATACGCCGCCTCGGGTCGCCAAATTTACTTAGCTTTTAGTACAGGCACTTTAGGTTTGAATACGGAAACCGATATAATAAAAATTCAAACGGCCAATATATTCCTATAAGGAACTCTGTCAAGAAAAAAATAACACGCGCGATTATAGCCGCCATTTTCCAAGATGGCCGCCGTTTACTATACTTTAAAAAAAATTATATATCGGTAACGGAAATCGAGAAAGTAAAAATTCAAACGGAAAATATATTCTTATAAGGAACTCTATCAAGAAAAAAATTAAGCTGTCACCTATCGCCGCCATTTTCCAAGATGCCAGCCGTTTACTACAAATTTTCAAAAAATCATATCTTTGCAACGGAAATCGATAAAATAAAATAATTTGCGACAAATATATTCTTATGAGTAACTGTATTGAGAAAAATTAACGCGCACCTATCGTCATCATTTTCTAAGATGGCCGCCAGCTTATAAATAAATTGATAACCTAATTTTACATAATACATAATGAAGCCAGTTTTTTATTCAAAACATGTTAACAAAACGTAGGTTGAAAATTTTACTGACCACCTTTTTGAACATTTAACAGAATTAATTTAAGGCTTCGAACTCAAGTTTTAATCATTCTCTTCATCTTCGGCATTTAAAGAAATTGAGCCCACAATATCACAGCTGTTTCCTCGACAGCGCGCACACATGGCAGTCCAGCTTTTTTGCACTCGCATTTCCTTTTGCATGAAACTTTGCAAGCGCAGCTAACAAGCTCTAAGAGGTTATCTGGTGCTGGTGGGGGTGTAGTTACTACTGGGCCTAAATCACCGTTTGAATTCCGTTGCCATCCCCATTTCGCGTGTAAGTCAACACCTTTCCATTTTTGTACTTGGAGATAAACCCTATGGGAATGCTGCCTTGTCGCTGCACTTGTTGAGGGTAATTTCGAGGGGTAAGACACTCTGCGAACTCGGTGTACACTGCCGTACCTTTGGCAGTGCTAAATGGAACTCGCGAACTCTTGAAAATATGTACCTTTAACAGTGCTAAATGCACGAACTCGGTGTACAGATTCTCTGAGACTGTCTTACCCCTCGGGTAATTTTGCCAGTTCAAATTCCGATTTAAGAGAAGTCTAGGGTATCTGTCTTTTGACCACCGTACAATGAAACTAGAACTTTTCTTCAGCTGTGGCTATATCGTCGTGCAACTGATTAGGATAATTAAAAACCGACACTAAATTTCGGAATTCTCTGTTGGCTTCAAGTACTTTTAAAGTAGATTTCTTGCCCTTTCTATACAGGGCTGACGTAGTGTCGCAACCAGTTACAGTATGCGTAAAAAAGGTGGTCTTTAAGTTCCCCTAATTGGCTCCGAGGGAAAGAAAGTTTGATTCGAGTAGTGGGAGAGTTCTTAATCCCCGGCTTCAAAAAGAACAAATTCAAATCTGAATTAGCAAGATATACTAGAATTACGAGCACGTCGGTATCTTCAGCGACAACAGTTACTGGAATATTATTTTTTTCGACTTCTGCAATTGCAGTTGTGGCAATAAGCCTGTCGGCGTCCTCTTCTGCTTGGTAAGTGTTAATTCCAGATTGATATAGCTTTACACGTAAAAGGTCAATAAATTGACTTTTGTTGCGCGAATTATTTAGAAATGCTGCTTGTGTAGTGGAGATATATGTGTTTTCTTTTACTTCTAAGTTAACTGAAGAATTTTTCGAAGCCTGTCTCATCTGTTCGATAACTTTGATAGAATTACTGGTGTAATACCCATCAAATACTACCACTACTTGGGTACCGTAGTGAGAAATCAAGTAGGACTGATATAACTCCGGAAGATCCTTGTACGTAGCTGGCTTCGGTCAAACTACTTTATGCATGAGATGGCCACCATCAACAAATAAAGAGTTCACATATTATTTTCGACATCGGTATCTTCATTCGCGATAGTAAGCAAATGCTCTTCGAGAGAGGCTTTAGTTCTTTTCCTCATAAAAACATCGTCAAAAGAGATGGTGAGCGATAAGCAAGCTCGTAGGTCAGATAGTTTTTCATGTCTTCACTGGAGTCAATCACACACGTAATTCTATTAAACAGCAACTGCGAAATTACGTCGACAATCTCGTCTCTGAATTCAATTCCATTCACCATCGAAGCTAGCCTTTTTACTTTGCTACTGCGCTTTAATTTCAGATACGCAAAGTTAACGCCAACCATAGAGGTCATTGAAAGCATTCCGATTTCAGTTTACAGATTCGTCAGCTACCATTCCACTAAATAGAGATACTAAATCTTTGGACTGTCGTTTGAAGGGATTGTGATATTTAAGCCAAGCCACAAGCTTATTAGTGTCATCTTTATCACGTGACTGTCTACTGTCCCGAAGTTCCACGATCTGTTCAGAGGTCTTATTTCACACACCACTTAACTGCTCCACCGCTTCAGATATTTCAAAACAAGCTGGCATAGTCTGTATCCATGTTGCCAGTGTACTTTCTTTTAAGCCTCTTTCTTGAATAAGACGTACCTATTCGGGACTTCAACAGATAAGATCTAACAAGTAATAGATAGAAGTCATCAGTACTGTTAAAATGTTAAATTCCTACAATGCGACGGTGGATGCCCCCCGTTGAAGATATACTTATTAAAGGCATTTGAGTCGGCGGCCATCTTGGAAAATGGCGGAGATAGTCGCGGGCGTTATTTTTTCTTGATAGAGTTCCTTATAAGAATATATTTTCCGTTTGAATTTTTATTTTATCGGTTTCCGTTACAGAGATATAATTTTTTTAAGTTTATAGTATACGGCGGCCATCTTGGAAAATGGCGACGACGCAAGCGTCCTAGACTTCGGGACTTATGGTGTATTGTTTTATACGTCAAAAACTACCTATGGGCCGATTTTCAGCTTGTCTCTCAAATGTTTTAATGTATTTTAATTTATCGGTCCTGGGCTATTTATAATGGAGCTCTCCGCTTCCTTTAGAAATCTCGAAGAATTTCTACTTGGCCACTGGATTGAAATCTTTGACCTATTTTATCGATTTTACGGTGAAACGAGTTTTAGATTTATCGCTGGTCGTTTTGGTTTGTTTTAAGCGTGTTCAATCCTCGTTGTCAAACTTCTTTTGGCCAATCGAAATATTTAAAACGAGTAACTGCTCTAGTGTAGTAGGACTGATTTAGTGGGACCTTCATAAGCAATTCGAGGTTACGAATGTAGTTGTATAAGGTTAATAACTAGATTTTGAAATCCAGATTGTGACAAAGTTTTAGAAGATACGTCACATGCCTATGTTTAAATATAAGAAAACCTTTGACCTTGAATGACCTCTTTAATAATTTTTACCTAGATTTCTATTTACGCATATGTAAAATCTCCCAGACCTAAGCTCAAAACGACAGCTTGTCAGACAATCCCGACCTTTTTTAATCGAAATATTTAAAGCAAACTTGTGCAGCTCTAGTGTATTACTTGGATGGTTCGATAGGTGTCGCTTTTGGCAGTTCCTCCAACGTAGAGTGTTGGGTGACTTGGGTCCGATGAGTTGAGATTCCCGAAGCTCATGAACGGGGACTAAATATAACGCGAGGTCAGCGGCGTCGCTTATTCAAGAACTAGTCTCTCGAATTTAACAACGTGCACCATCCTACAACCGTCAAATTTTAATCGTGCATTATAATAAATCTCTTTTAGATTAAACAAAGTTTAAATATGAAACGGTTCACAGCTAAAGGGTAACGACCCCACAATTTGCATGGACTGTTCATTGTAAATCGTGATAAATAAATTCCAAGTAAATTTAAGTAGGTAAACCAAAATTGTAAATTGGCAATCCTGGTCCTTGAAAACAAATTAAAATGTTAGATATTTGTTAAACGTAAAATGTGCCTAGAATTAATTTTGTATACCCGGGTGAACTTTCTGGAATCATAAGTAACATAATATCATAAGTATGACACTTTATTTTAACACAACTTTTCTGTCAGAACCTTTTGACCGAACTGAGTGGCGTGTTATCATACTTAGTAGTAGTATATTTTGGCCTGGAATGTTTAGACACGAACCAGGAGACGACCCGAGGTGTAACCCACCGATTTTGTTCAAACTCGGGGGATTGGTAGACCTTCGTGTATCATGAAAAATCCTATAGGGAATTTATTCAATGGGCAACCGTTTTGCCATGGCAACGAAAAATGTTTTTGACAACACAAAATATTAAATTTTCCCATTGAAAATAACATGGGATTTTGACCTCAAATTGATCAAAAGTTGATCAATTTTGATGTTTTTTTTGTAAATTTTTATCTATTTTTCCTATTTTTGGCATTTTCGAAATTTTGAAATTTGTTCAAATTTTTCACAGGGGGGTCCTAGGAATCGGTCAGAATCCCATGCTATTTTCAATGGGAAAATTTCCATTTGTTGTTGTCAAAAACATTTTTCGTAGCCATGGCAAAACGGTTGCCCATTGAATAAATTCCCTATAGGATTTTTCAAGTTACATGAAGTTCTACCAATCCCCCGAGTTTGAACAAAATCGGTGGGTTACACCTCGGGTCGTCTCCTTGTAAGGGGCTCAGTGCTGAACTTACTTAATTGCGCCATAACTCTGAAAATCAGTTCAACTATAATTGTTTCTTCATTGACATTATTATTGTTATTATATTACTAAAAGTAATTTCGAACTTCCCTTTCTAATATATATATGAACGATTGGTGGGCCCAGTGTGATTCTCAATCTAAGCGTTAAATTAGACACTGTGGCCATCTAGTGGCTAATCTTTGCTTCTCACTAAGCTACTTCAACCGAATACATTACTTTGATGTTACCCTGGTCGCTTAGTATCCATCCAATCCGCTACATTGAAATCATAACGTAGGGAGCTGTCCAAGAACCCGATTGGACTGATTGGATCAACGATACCGTGTCCGATTAAGATCTATTGCGCAGATTGGTCGGGAGAGTTATGAAGAATTCAATATTTTATACATTTTAATTACACCCCTTTTTCCCATTACGGGCCTGCCTTCGAGCCATGGCCGACATCTCGTTTCAATTTTGGGAATACAGCGTTTAAATTACAGGTATTATCAATTGCTTGTAAAACAATCGATTCTTATGGTGAAAGCGCATGGTGATAAATTCTGCGGAATTGGTATACACCTCTGAAAATGGATATACACGTGCCTTGAACTATACTCTCGACCAGGGTTGGATATAAGGCATTAGTCACGGCATTTCACTACTAAAATAAATGCTCTTGACTACTTAAATTAATCTAAATCTGGGGGCTCACTAGTCAATTTGACCAGTGAATAATTTACATAAATATTCAGAAATATGGCGAATATGGCGTATCATAAATTTATCATTCATCAATCCCATTTTATTTAAAAAAATCATAACATACTTGTAGAGCTTGTAGAAAATCAAGAGTCCAGAGCACCTCGTACAAATTCCGATTCAGAATCTCGCGTCATTTTATGATATTATCAATGAAAATATTTTAAACTAGTCAAAAAATAATGAGAACGACACGTCAACTAAGAGCTTCAAAATGGACTACAAGATGGACGTCGGGTTTTGAAAACAGCTTGAAGGTGAGTAGAATTTTCGTTATATTGGTGGTGGTGAACTTTTATTTATTTATTTTATTTTTTTTAACGAGGAGAAGGTTCGATTTTTTTTTTAAGGAAAAGTAATAGTTGAAATTTGAAGATGGTGAGAAGGACTAGAAGATGGACGTCAGGTTTTGAAAACAGCTTGAAGGTGAGTAGAATTTTCGTTATATTGGTGGTGGTGAACTTTTATTTATTTATTTTATTTTATTTTTTTTAACGAGGAGAAGGTTCGATTTTTTTTTTAGGAAAAGTAATAGTTGAAATTTGAAGATGGTGAGAAGGACTAGAAGATGGACGTCAGGTATCGAATGCAGCTTGAAGGTGAGTAGAATAATCGTTGAATTATTGGTGGCGAATACTAGAAGCCATTTTTATTTGAAACTTGAAGATGATGAGGAAGACCAGGAGACATCTTAAAGGGAGTATAACCCCTCTTGTTTGTTACGGTGCGCTTAGTCTACACCGACTAGCTCCTACAAGCCTTCCTACTACTTCCTTGCCCCCCGCTAGGAAGGCTGGTGGAAGCTAGTCGGTATAGTCTAAGCGCACCCTACCAAACAAGAGGGGTTATACTCCCGTTAAGGTAAGTAGATTCGTTGTGGGAAAATATTCGAAGACTGTTTTTTGTTTTTTTAAGAGTAGTGGTTAAAACGTGATGATGAGAAGGAATACGAGATGGGCTTTAGGTTTTGAATACAGATTGAAGGTAAATAGATGCGAAACATTTTTTAAGGCACACGGATGAGAGTCAAAGATTGTGATGAAATTATAAATTTATTGAACACCTCCCCCCCCTCAACTTTTTATTTTTATTTATTTTTTTATTTTATTTTTTGCCAAAGAAGACGGACACATTTTCTTTTCGAAATGATTACATTTTCTAAAACACATTTTCAAGGTGACCACATCTCCCATATTTTCAATACCTTCCTATAAATTCCTTAGGTTTTCTCATGTAGTGTAACCCGAAAACATTCTGTCGTCATGTACCCTTCTTCATCCGCTATTTCGCTTTATTTTAGCTACTGATTTTCGATAAGAATCCTTATTTTCCTTTTTTTCCTACAAAATTTAAGAGGCATTTTCCTGGTCACCCTGCATTTATAAAAAAAAAAAAAAAAAATGGTGAGACTTGTAAAAAACGAAACCAAAACTAAAACTTTATTCTGGTAACGTGAGTCTTGTAATAATACACATATTAATTTTAAATTGATTGGTAATTAGTATACATGGTTGGACAAAAGCGAAAATTAGATTAATAAAAGTAAAATAAAGCTGCTGTGTTTAACAATATCTCAGATTCGCCAATTAAAATAATTGTTTCGCTCTTACGATAATGAAAAACTAAAGAAAGTTTTATTCCGTGTCGAACTTTCGAATGGAAGACAAATTCGTGATAAAATTACTCTTAAAGACGGAAAAAATCATAATAAATAGAAATAACAAGTCCTATAATATTCCATTGTTGGCAATTGCCGCCACGAGGTGCTTTCTAAAACTAATTTACGTTCGCAATTAATAATGGCAATCCAAATACGTGGAATAAAAACCATTATAAACTTTGTCCAAATGTCGAACGTTCGCTTTTACAAGAATACGACGATAAACTTGTCAAAAATAGAAACGTCAGTTCTAGAGGCCAGTTTAAGCTTGAATTTACACCAAGGGCTTAGAAAATAGGATTTTTTTTACGACGGACTAATAAATCCTTTGCGTGCGCCAACGTGGAGATATTGAACACGATTATCTTGAGTCTTACAAAGCCAAGTTTAACGCATCAAAACAAAATACACGGTTGTTAGGTTTAAACCTTTTCATAAACTATCGCGGCGGTTAACCTTATTAGTGAGTGTAGGGAGCTGTTGCTTAACTTGGCACGAAGGGCTGACCACCACCCTCCTCCGCGTTGTAACCCGGCCACCTGATTCGAGGGGTTGGACATTTATCAAAATCCCGTACACTTTGTCTAAAATCTCAAAATCTTTTAACTCTCTCTATGGTAAATTAACATTGAAATCCCAAAATCACTTCAAAAGGTAATGATAAAATCGCCAAAATCTCTACGAAATCCCGAAATCCCGTACAAAATAATGGCAAGTGTCCGACCCCTCGACCTGATTTGCATTAACAGTCTCTAGATGACTTGGTCCTAAGGTGTTGCCAAGGGTTTTAGCCTGACTGGTAATTATTATTATTAGTCTCCTAACCGGACATCAATGTAGCATTTAACATTTTCCTCTCAATTAAGTTTAGTCCCCCCCTTTCACGCCCTTCCTTCGAACCATGGCCGACATCTCCGCTCAATTTCTCGGGAATATAGCGCTTAAATTACGCAGCACAGACATTATAATTTGTTGCGAAAAAATAATAACGTGGAATTCACAAATTGAAAAGATTAATTACGTAGTGATTGTGCGAAGTAAGACGTATCGATCCGTTCAAATAGGGTTTGTTGATACGTTACCTTTCCATACAATTATTCTAATTCGAACTACAACAGTCATTATTGAAAAAAATTAATTAATTTAGCGTACGTAAGAGCAATGAGCTCCTACTCGCGAATTTGGTTCTGGCTCGCAATCGCTCTGATTTGTTGTGATTGTTTGAAGTAACACGTGGCGATCCTTATAAATAGGGTTTGTTTGTACGTCCCCTTACCATGTACAATTTCCCTACTCACGAATTTGGTTCTGGCTCGCAATCGCTCTGATCTCAGCCACCATTGCCTAGAGTGAAATATTTGCTGATGGGTATTTAAAAATGCCAAAAGGATTTGGCCAAAGTAATTAAATAATTTACTCTGTTACATATTTATAATAAAATGATAATTATCTATTTATATTATTTATTATTATTATTTATATTATAAATATTAATATTTTTATAATAAATAAACACTAATGCAAACAATTTCCAAAAGGTATATTTAGAATTTGGTTTTCATAGTTTTAATTATTAGTTTCAATTTCGCTGAAAAATGGTGGTAAGTCAGTTATACAAAAATAATTAAAAAAGCAACTTCGTTTATTGTTCGTGCGTTGGAAGCGCAGAGTGTTGGAAACTCGATGATGGTTCGTAATGCTTCTATATACTTAACAGTAAATGGTAACTTAAAAAACAGGAAATGCCAATGCCGAAACAAACCCGAAGATCAAGGTCGTTTAATTGGTGGCAAGGCAGCATCTGAATACGCATCAAATATGGGGATTCCAAATTCTTTAAAATGAAACTAAATTTATTGAATAAGTTTAATTAATTCTCGTATATTTGACTTAATTAAGATTTTTTTAATCGATTCTGTGGAAAATTCCGCACATTTAACACTTTTTAGATTTTTCTTTCCATAAATTTGATTAAATTTCATGTGAAGGCACCAGGTGATTTACCGATGAAAAACCACGCCCTTATCTTTAACTAACTAAGAGGGGACGAGACAGCTAAGAGGCGGCTCAGATGTTTCACCCTCTCAACAGCGCTTCCAGTGGCTCAACACGTCGTAGACTCCCCATCTAATGTCTTCAATTATCTTCAGTTGTTCAAACGGTTCCTTTTACTCCAAATAAATGAAATTGGCGGAAATAATGAGGACGACACGATTGTAGTTTATCTCGTGATAAAAAATTAATATTCAAATTAATGAACTCGTACTTGGCTGGTTTGAATACAACGATAAAGTTGCCAAAACGATAAACGATCCAATCAAAGCGTGAACAATTCACCTCAACGAGCAATATCTACATTATCGAGTACAGATATTATCAATTGTTTGGAAATAAGCAACGATTTACAACACAACTGGTCCAACAATATAATTACCCTAAATTAGTAAAAATGAGAATGGGATAATAAATTATTGTGTTGAATTTCTGAACGTTTTGTGAGGTGACACTACAGTCCCTCAGTGCCATATAACTCGAGTCGTGTGGTCAACAGGGTCCAGACCATCAGCACGCAACAGCTTAGAATCTCCGATATTTTTCAAGTTCTCTTCCGTTCAAGATTACGTTTCGAAAGTAACCAATTTCAAACGTTTTCTTTTCACGGCATTAAATAATTTATTTCGGAGAATTATTAGAAATTTACCAGCTTGCACTAGAAACGACACAAGCAGTGCAGCACCAAATATTAGTCCGGGTAAAGAATAGTTTAATAAGATAACTCTTGGCTAAATGTGGTTTAAGAACCTACAATTTACTGCCGCTAAGAAATGACGTATCAATTAAAATTAGGTTAGTCAAAAAGTTTCAAGGATTTAGTTTGCTTGAAAGGAACCAATTAACCCACTAAAATAAAAATACCAAAACATTCCCACCAACAAAGTCTGTTATTGAAGGGAGAGTGCAGTTCAATTACTGATATACGAATAATTAGTTATACTTATAGAGGCAGTATTTCCGTAACGTTGTCATGGCTATAATGGGAGGCTATTGCATGATGTCCCATCCCAAACACGTCCTGCCTTTGAACAACGGCTGACATGTCTCAATTTCTCGCGAGTACCTTTCATTTACGCCGGAGAGGCATTATCAATTTACAGCTCAATTAAATATAAATTTAAGTTGATCATTTTCCACTTGTCACTACAGCAGTCATTTTATGACATTTCATTTCGTTTGCATAGGATACCGTAAATTGGAAATTTGTCATAAGCAATGAATCGATCCTGGTTAATTGCTTTGTGGCTCGTAGCGGTCGCTCTCAACTCATCCACCGCTGGAAGTCTTCAACCCGATGGATATGGACAATCAGCGAAATATTTTGGCAAAAGTAAGTAAATTATCATTTGTTTTGACTCAACATTTTTTTCAAATTCAACTATTTACCATTAATACTAACGTTTAAATCGCGTTAGCTAGATTGAAAGGTTTTTCGCCAACTATCGTTAGCTTAGAAGGCTATATACACCCTGTATTATATATTTTTGATATTTCTCTTAATTTTCAGTTTGTGCAAAACGTTTTCCGAAATATTTGCTCTTTTGCACGATAGGTAGCGCGTTTTAAAATAAATTTTAGCTTCGTGGGAAATTGTCACAGATGGCGCTTCGGTGACTCCGTGATGTAAGGAAAATTACGTACTGCCATTTCGAATAACTCCCGATTGATTGTGACTGAGTGGACAATAATAATCATCTAGGCTAATGGCCAAGGCCCCACCTTAAACACTTTTAAAGACATTAATTCAGGTGGGCGGTTTACAACGCGTAGGAGGGTGGTGGCAAGCCCTTCATGCCACGCGAGTCAACAGCTCCCTACACTCACTATTACCGTTAACTTCAACAAATTTTTATGGAAGGCGAAACCGAAGAGCTCGGGGAAAACTCCTTAAACCAGTGGGGAGATAACTTTCAAACTTAACGCGTAAGGAGTTGTTCCGAGTTTCCACCCAGTGAAACAAGCTGGAATCGAACCCGGCTCCTCTTGCAAGGCGAATGCGCTAAGCACTCCGCCACTCCACAATTAAGAAACTGAATCTAGTTTTAGGAGGCTTGATTCTTCCTGGGAGCGCCGCGGGTGTCCGAAATAGAAATGATTTCTACCCAAATGCTAAACCGGGATGCCAAATTAGCGAACAACTAATTGTAAAAACTTTTTAATTAAAAATCTTCAATTAAGTACTGTAAAACGTTGTAGAAATCTTCTCTTTCAGCACCTTAGAAGTAATTTATTTTTTACGTCCTTCGAAATTTGAAAGGAAACGTTTCGCTGTTCTCCCGGTAGGAGCGCTGGTGAGCGAAGACATTCCAAGGTTAGGGCTTTTCGCTTCCGATTGGAGTTCAACAACTTATTATATAAAACCGCGATTACCCGTAAATCAGTTTAAAGGGTAGTGTTGAGGGGTTGGATTCTCGCGTGGAACATGTATTGAGACGTGGTTTAGATAAAAATAATATACACATTTCTAGAATAGTTTTGGAATAATTTAAGAAGTTAAAAAAACTACATTTAAAAGGAGGGAAAACTTAACAATTAATCACGAACACTTTTAAAATTTGTTTAGAGTGCGAAGGACTGCACGACTGCAAGGATGGGGATAATTCGGAACTTACCTGCTTCTGTAAAACAATGAAAAATGATCGAGTAGAATGCCAGTGCCGATTCAGAAGCATCCACAGTGATATGTTAATAGTGCAAAGGCGAGTCTTCGAAAGTTTAAAGGCTCGACGCGATTATTATATAAAGAAATGAAATAATTGTATATTTTTCTTTAAACGAAATTAAAGTTCACCAAGTAAAATTCACATTTTTCAATTTTTTTAGTAAAACGTTTTTTTTTCTTGAATTTTAAAGTTTTGATCCACGGTTCTATTTTAAATTGGTTAAAAAGGTTTTTGAAAAATAGAACTGCTACTTCATGGAATTTAAAAATATTCATTTTAATTAAAACCTTGGTTATTTTTTTGTTTAAAAATAGAGTAGGGTCTTTTTTAACATAAGACTGCGTATGTATGTTCACGAAAAACTTGGGCCCAATTTTTTGTTAGATGAGACTGAAACTTTTGATTTATATTTAGTATTTAAATAAAATATTTTACAAAATATAATTAAAAGATAACCCTTTTAAAATAACATAGTAGCATCAAGAATATATTGAAGTTACTAAGAATATTGGACTACAGGATTCTGATTCCCATCCTCGCAGCCTTTGGAGCTTAAATTCGTCTGCTTTCCCATTCAAGTTCGCTATATGTTATAACCTTGAATGCCCCTTAAATGCAGACGAACTTTCTCCACAAAAGCTGTGAGGATGGTACCAGGGGTTAATGCTATGCTCAAATATTCTTAGTAACTTCAATACATTCTTGGTAGCATGAATAATACAAATCAAAGGGAACAAAAATAAGTATTAGGAGTTTCTTAGGGAAGTTGGTATACTTATTAAATAAAGACGTTGTCAGGTTAATATAAAATATAAAAGGTTTTATTCGGAATGGAACATTACAGACTACACAATACGGCCACGTAAGGGAGAAGTGCGAATGTGCGATACCTTGCGCATGGATTACCGTTAACCACCCGTAAGGGGAGGGGGGGAAATAAAAAGCAATAAACATGCGCATAGGAACACAGGCGCCATCTTAAAAACATAGTTAACATTCGGCCAACCTGACTAGATTAATCTCCTGATTATAGAATTAAAGTCATCGTACAGTTCACAAAAACAAACTAGTTCATGGTACTCGTTTCTACTAGACTTATTTGTTTAAAATGTGTGGCCTCAAAAAAAAATAATACTGAGATACATCACGAGTCCTTTAAGGTAATTTAAAATTAAATAAGCTAATCTACTAAAAAGTCTTTTAAATAACTAGGAACTTTGGTTTTTCTTTGGCTTCTTTTACGGACGGTGATATCAGCATCTGAGTCTTCTTCTGCTGACGCAATGTTTGCGCCCTTTTCCACATAGTTCGATTTGACTCTCGAACCCTGTCTGCTGTGAGCTCCTGTGGGTTCGGGAACTTCTTCGGAATCGTCAGCGTTGTCGATTATGGGAAATCGTTTCAGTTTCTCTACCGGGGCAGTGTTACGGTAGAACTTGTTTGTCCTTTGATTCTCCGGTAAGTCTTCTATCAAGTACCTGTCGTAATTCAGTTTTTGAGTGACGATGTATGGTCCACGATACTTCATGGCGGTTTTGAGGGGTAAGCCCGTAGCTTGGGGCTGACGTTCTACTAATACTAAGTCGCCTGGTTCATAAGTGGGTGCTTTAGCCCTTTTAGCGTTGTATCGTTGCCGTTGTTTTTCTTGGTCATCCAAAATTGATTTTATCGCGTCTTGTCGGCGTTCTTCTATTTGTCTGTCGTAGGTTGCTTTCGGCTTCCGTAAAACTATATGTCGGATTCCTCGACTTAAAATTAAATAGTAATGCGAAAGGTGTGGATTTGGTCGCACTGTGAAAGGTATTGTTAATACCCCATTGAACTTGATGAAGGTGCGCGTCCCAGTCTTTCTCGTCGTCACGTTTACACATACTAGCGATAGCTGGAGTGATCTGGTGATTCACGCGTTCAATTTGACCGTTTCCTCGTGGGGTAGCGGTTGCATTAACTATATGAGCGCAGTTTGACGTTTTGCATAGTTCTTCAAAAGCTTTTCCCGTGTATGAGGTGCCCTGGTCAGTTATGACCCTCCTTGGAGCTCCAAACAAGCCTATGATATCCTCCAAGAATTTTATCGTTGGGTTCATACGCGTATCACGCACTGCTCTTAATATATTAGGAATGTGTTGCCTTCACAAATGGTCCTAAATGATCCATATGTATCGTATGGAAGGGTATTCCTATTTTGTCGATGGAATGGAGCATTCCGGGCTTATTTCCAGTTGGTTTCTTGTGAAATAAACATTCCAAACAACCAGAAATGTAGCGGCGTACATATCGGCGGAGACGAGGAAACCAATAATTTTCCAATATCTTGAGGCACGTTTTGTCTGTTCCTACATGGCCAATATCATCGTGGTTGTTTTTCACTATGCGCCACCTTGCTTTATTTGGAACTACCCTTAGTAGTTTTTCTTCGTTGTCTTTCACGTGGATTTTCTTGAAAACTCGACCATTCCTAAGGGTGTATTCCTCTTTGACTCGTTTGTCGTCCTTTGTCATTGATGTTCCAGACTTTTGTAATTGACTTTTGATAATCTCGATCTTAGGATCGCTGTGTTGGGCTGCAACCAACCAGTCTTCCGTGAGTATTTGAGTGTGTAGGACCGCGATATCATTGACGATCTCCATTTCTTCAGGCTCATCAACTGGCGCCCTAATTAAAGCGTCGACGTTCATCACTTCGGTGGCGTTACTGATACCTTCTGCCTCGCATTTTCAGCCCTTACAATATTTTGACCGCTTTCAATAGCCAGTTCGTTTCCGGAGATGTTGAGTATTAGAACTTTAGTTTGACCTTCTTTGTCAACGGAGTGTATACCTCTGGGTATGCGGTATTCTTTGCCGGGTAGCATTCGTACTTGGCCTTCGATGTATATCTCTGATGCACCATTTCCATTTCCTGTTTCGTTTACCATTAGATCTATAAATCCGATGTAGTTTGGCGGTATCACTCTCGCATCTTTAGCCCAACAGGTCGCTGCTTGCTCTGGCAAACCTGGAATTCGTCTTCTTCCCCCGCTTCGTGGCTCTCTTCGAATAGCCTAAGAGTGTTTTGACGTTTGACGATTGTGACATGTTGTTGTTCCGTCAGAGGTTGTCCAATTAATAGCGGGATACTTTGAACGTGATCCGCGACTACAAATATTTCGACTGTGGCCTTCACTTGGTCTACCTCGATGGTCGCTTGGGTAGTCCCTTCTACTTTGGTTTTCCCAACATCGTCCGATGGTTTATATTTTAAATTCATTCGTCGGGCATCACTTCGTCTAATAATGACGCATTTACTTCCTAGGTCAATATATGATAAAATTAGTTGTCCATTGATTAAGGCATTTTTAAAATACTTTTGGTTATCGTCTTGTTTTATGTCTTCCGTTTCTACGTGTAACGTGTCCTTGGGAGTAGTTTTCGTTAGCGGCCGCTTTTCACTGCAATCCTTCGTTTCGTGGCCAACTTTTTGGCATTTCTCGTATCTTGGTTTTCGGGGCGGTTTTGGACAGTCTTTCGCTACATGCCCATAGTTAGAACAATTGTAGCACAACGGCTCACCCTTCTCGTTGTAACGTGGTTTTGATTTCCTTCCATTGAAGGTTTTATTTGGATCCGTTGATTTCTGAGATTCTCCAATTGTTGACCATTTACAGTTACTGTCTTTTGGCCTATCTGGAAACGACTTCTTTCGTTGAGCGTCTGGGGCGTCGGGAGTCAAACGTAATCTATCTTCTAGTTGTTTGATGCAAACAAGTAACTCGGGAGTCGTCTTGAACTCTCTTACACTAACAAGGAGACTACCCGAGGTGATAATCACCGATTTGGTTGAAACTAGGTGGGTATGTAGACCTTATGGTAACATGAAATTTCACCAAGGGAAAAGTTGCAATGGGCATTAGTTTTGCCATGGTAACTGAAAATGTTTTTGACAACACAGTCTGTATATTGTCCCATTGAAAATAACAATTGATCAATTTTTACATATTTTGATCAAATTGAGCAAAATTTATCAAAATATCATAAAATTCATTTCATTTGTCAATTTTGATCTATTTTTTTTTGGTTTTGAAATTTTAAATTTTTTAAAATTTTTTACAGGGGGTACCCTTAGAAGTGCTCAGATTCCCATGTTATTTTCAATGAGAAAATATACATACTGTGTTGTCAAAAACATTTTCGGTTGCCATGGCAAAACTAATGCCCATTGCAACTTTTCCCTTGGTGAAATTTTATGTTACCATAAGGTCTACATACCCACCTAGTTTCAACAAAATCGGTGATAACCACCTCGGGTAGTCTCCTTGTAAGAGCGGTGATTAGTGCGTGGTTATTGAGCCCAGTGGTTATGTATTCAATCATGGGCCTCTTCTGATAAGCCACACATTCCAGCCTTGGCTACCTTGTCATGGTAGTATGTCACCACACTTTCGCCCGGTTTTCTGACTCTTCGCTCCATGTCACGTTGCATTGCCTGGATACTTTTAGGCGGCGGAAACCACTTTTCCAATAGCGCAGACCATTCTGGCCAAGTGTGAACTACCGTGTCTAATCCTTCCAGCCATACCTTGGTTGATCCCTTGAGACGTGGTAATGCGTTGCTCACCGTTACTCGCGTCCCTGACCTTCTTCACCACACATTCGACTCGTTTGATGCGGTGTTGAATCGGGATCAAAATCGGGTAGGATCTGACTTTGACCACCCCCAATGGTGATGCTCTATGTTATTGGCATTTCGAGGGACTTGTTGCTGTAGACCTGGCATTCGTAACGTGGCTTCAATCGTTGCCTTAACTGCGGCTGCAACTGCTTTCTGAATAGCTTCTTCGAAGACACTCGTTGAGATTACCTCAGCCCTTGCACTTTTGTTTTATTGACCGTTACCATGATTTTGGTTAAAAAAGAGTTTAGATTATATTCGTCATTCGATGGATTCATTTTGCTAGTGGATCTTTCCTTTTCAATGGCGTTAGATCTATTTCCGATACTAGTAAAGTTCGCTGTGTAACGCTGATTAACTTCCCCTCGGTCCTCAACGTTGGACGCTTCGTTAGGAGTAAGGTACGTTGCGTAGCGCTTATTTATTTTTGGAATTAAAAATTGTTCGTTAGGTAACCCGAATTCGTTGGTACCGTCGGTCCCTCGATCTGAATTTTCGTCTGCTCGATTGATTACTTCGCTGTAACGTTGAATTATTGTTCTTTGGCTTGGACGTTTGCCTCTTCATTAATTCGTTCATTAGTTTTTCCGTAAGCTTCATTAATCAATTGATTCTCTGATGAAAAATTAGATTGCTCACCTAATGTTTCTGTAGGTTTAGTTTTACATTTAAAGCACTTTTCCGGTATAGAGATATTTCAGTGGGGGAAAGGGGATGGAACTTTTGTCGACTGCTTATTGAAACCAAGGAGAATAACATAATATATAGTATAGTCTTTGGTATTCATCCTTCTTGTTAAAAAAATACTCTTTCTCGGTCGCCATTTTGTGAGGGTTTTATTTAGCCTAGGCTATTCGTTAGCATACTCTTTAAACATCATGGCTAAGTCCTTAAATTATTTTGAAAATTTAACGGAAAAAAATGTTAAAGAGCGGTATAAAGAAAAGATTGGGGCAATTAATAACGTTAATCCGTACCTTTTAAAATCAAATGACTTCCAAAAAGTGGATCCAACAGAATTGAAAACGTTTGAAGTACTACCACCAACGTCTTTCCCAGATATATATATGTACCTTGTCGAGGGTATTTCACCTTTTACAAAAGAAAACTTCAAAAACTACAAGAGCATGTACTCATATAACATATTTGTGTGCGGCTTTGTTAGAGACGTGTTAGTGAAAACAATTGGACTTAAAATTCTCGTTTTAGCCACTGTAAGTACTAAGTAATTTACAATAATTAAATTTGGTTAAATAGTCTAATATTCAAATTCTCATAGGTAATGCATTCGCAGAGACTAAGGGAAACCCCCCTTAAACCATGGATTATTGCAAATGATGATGGCTCAATTGTTTCTGCGCATTGCACATGCATGGCTGGCCTTGCAGAGTCATGCTCACATGTAGGTGCGTTACTTTTTTACATTGAGTATGCTGTTCGCTTTAGAGAAGTAAAAACTGTCACTGGTATTGCAGCATACTGGTCTGTGCCTGTGACAAAACAAGCTTCATATTCTGAAATTTCCAAAATGAACCTCAGTGCTGCGTCCGTAAAAAAAAACCAACTAGATGGCATATTAGAAGATGCCATTATTGTTCCTAAAAAGTCATGCGTGTTAAAGCAAAACTCTGTTCCTTTAATAACCAAAGAAGAGCACTCGAAATTAGAAGATGAACTGTTTAAGGTAGGGCTTAATTGCTCTTATTTTAGCATTCACCGAAAGTACCAAAAAAGCTACATTCCAAAGTGTGTTAGCGTTGGATTCCCAGTTGCTCTAACTGAACTTTATGATCAAACTAAGTGTGGGTTAAAATTTAATCAACTACTTAATGAATGTGAAAAACTAAAATTTCAATTCACCGAAGATCAAGTAGAGCGGGTGGAGAGGGAAACAAAGATGCAGGCAGCAAGCAAGTCATGGCATCGCTTTCGGGCAGGTCGCATAACTGCATCCAACTTTAGGAAATCATGCCACAGTGATCCGGCTATGCCGTCAGCTTCTTTGATAGCTTTAATTTGCTACCCAAACACTAAAACATTTGAAACTGAGGCTACAAAATGGGGAAAAGTGCATGAAGAAACCATGCGAAGAATTTACAAAACGGAAATGGAAGCCGATCATCAAAACTTCAAGGTAGAGCTTGCGGGCCTCTGCTTAAATGTGGCATACCCTCACCTTGGGGCATCCCCTGATGCATTAGTACAGTGTGATTGTTGTGGCAAAGGAGTCGTCGAAATAAAGTGCCCTTATACAATGAGAAATAGGTCATGTAAGACTTTCGATTCTAAACATTGCTTAGAAAATACAGATTCTAATAAAATACAGTTAAAAAACAATCATGAGTATTTTTACCAAATTCAAGCGCAGTTGTTTATAACGGGACGTTTCTACGCTGATTTTTGTGTATGGACAAATGTGGATTTTCATATTCAACGCATTTATCGAGATGAACAGTTTTGGAATACCATGGCACCAAAAGCTGAAGCTTTCTTTAAGTTAGCAATTTTGCCTGAGCTTTTGGCCAAATTTTTTACAAGAACCTCAAATGCACCTCCAATTAACCACGGTTCCAACGATGCAGTGAATTTTGACCCTACTACCGCAAATATATCAATACCAAACCCGGCTACCGCAAATATATCAAAACCAAACCCTAATACCGCAAATTTATCAAAACAAAACCCTACTACCATAAATATATCAAAACCAAACCCTGCTACCGCAAATATATCTAAACAAAACCCTACTACCATAAATATATCAAAACCAAACCCTGCTACCGCAAATATATCAAAACAAAACCCTACTACCATAAATATATCTAAACCAAACCCTAATACCACAAATATATCTAAACAAAACCCTACTACTGCGAATATATCAACACCGAAGTTAAATAACGCTACCATAAAATCAAGCCTGACTAAAGCTACCATATCAAAACCCAATTTAACAAAGCCTACTATGTCCAAACCAATCCTAACTACGGCAACCAAATCAAAACCCAAGTTAACTACAACTAGAAAATCAAAACCAACTTCCACTTCAACAACTGCACTCAACTTAACCAAGACTTTCATCTCAAAATGTACACCTTCAGGTAGCATTTCAAAACCCATCCAAACTTTACCCACCGTATCAGAACCTGACCGTCATGTGGCTTCTGTATCGAGAACCCAATTAACCTTGGCTACGGTATTGAAACCAACAACTTACAGTAGTATGGCCATTTTATCTCCAAGTAAACAACCCAATAGTTGTTCATCACCGAATAAAATGGGCAATTCAAAGAGGTCACTACAATATATTTTATCGCCTGTCAAACAGGTCTGCCATACAGACAATTTATATCACCGGAAATGGTGCTACTGCGAAGGAGATGAAGATGGGGAAATGATTTTTTGTGAAGGGGAAAATTGCAGAATTAATTGGTTTCACACAGAGTGTTTGAAAATTAAAAGAATCCCAAAAGGGAGATGGTTTTGCCCAGACTGTGCCAAAATTAACAGAGAAGTGAAAAAGAAAAAACTAAAAACTGCACCAAAAACTTAAATAAACGTCTTGGATTTTAATGACAATTTTTATTACTAAGAACTCATGAGACAAATAAAAAAAAATTCTGGAATAGTAATTGACTCTCATAATTATTCTATACATTTAGTACTAAAAAAATTATTTATCAGCTAGGGGTATTTGATATTATTTAAGTAACAAAAATTGAATAAAACAATCTAATCAAAAGGAACAACAGATGGGGTAAGATTTGTCAGGGCAGCGCAGACTACGGCAATTTTGTCTAGAGTAGCCATTTCTTCTTCTGGGGCTACGTGAAGTAAATCAATTGGAAGTTTGGTAAACAATATTGTGTATTTCTGGCGGAGATGACCTATTACCCTCTCAACATGAATTCTGACGTTGGCAAGTTTTCTAGTAGATTCGACATCTTGCGGGGATAACTGGCTCTTTCCTTTCGTAAAGGTTGGATATTTTATAGTCGCATAATAGAAGCCTACAGAATCATCAATGTTAAATCCCCTATCAGCTAAAACAAGGTCCCCAGGTAACAACTTATTTAAAAGCCCAGAATTTTCTGTTAGGTGCTTGTCACTAACTCTTCCTCCCCATCCTTTAGAAATGAAGCTTATCGATCCTTGCGGAGTTACACCAATGAGGAATTTTACGGTGTTACAACTTTTATAGTTGGAGTAAGTTTCAGCCCGACATTTAACGCTTGATGGTTTATGGGTAAAAACCTCAAAACAATCTATGATGACAGCACATTGCTTTCCAAACTTTTCCCTAAAACACATGGGCATTGTAGCGCATAATTCATCTCTTTCAGGCCATTTTACAAATTTTTGAAGACGGTTGTACATAGCGTTTAAACAATTGTAAAAAATTCTCCCAACTGTTGCTTCAGATACCCAAAAACGAAAACCTAAATCTTTGTTTGTTAGAGCTAGTCTTAGCTTCATGACCGTTAAAATGACTTGCTGAAAATTGGTCAACTTTGAATTTTGAAATAAGTATGGTGAAACTTCTTTAACTAAAACTAGTAAAACTTCCAATGTCTCAAGACCAGTGAAGTACTTTACTTTTAAATTACCTCTATCTCCTCTAAAATAAAATTCAGTGTATTTATGTTGGCCTAACTCGTCTTCTAGTGTGCCAAGCTCGGATACCAATTGCTTTATGTTTTCACTACAAGAGTAAAGCAAACTATTGGCTTCTTCTAATTTGACCAGAAGTTTCGAAACTTCTTCGGAAGATTCTCTATTTTTAATTTCTGCACATTCTAGCTCAAACCTTTCGCAAACCCTGATTATAGTCTGAGAAGAACCTTCCGCTAATAATGGCCCCGCTTGAGTAGAGCTGTGTATCATTTCTTTATTTATTTTATTAATAATTTCGGTTAAAGCCTTTTGGTCTAATTCAGTTTGTGTACTAATTTCCACATATTCTGGGCCTATTTGGGTGCTTTTATCTATAGAACTAGAAAATGTTTGCGTGGCAACGCTGATTTTCAAATTTTCACCTTTGGGAACTGAACTGCTGTAGTTTTTTGGAGAGTCTAATGAACCTATGCCTTCATCGGAAATTAACACAGAGTCAAGTGTAGAGGTAGCACCTTCCCAAATTAACGAATCTCCAACTTCATCAGAGATAGAAGAAATACCAACTTCTTGGGAAATTTGAAAATCTGTAGCTTCTTCTGAGAATGTAGATGTAGATTTTGAAATGGTGCTATGATCTAAGAAAAATCGAATAATTGAATCTACGAGACTAGGGAGTTTATAAGCAAAGGCGTCCTTACTAAGAGAGTCCTCCATTTGAAGCACACGCGCTAAGGGTGTTGATACGGCATTTGGATTAAATAATGGTAGCTTTTGTTTGGAAGAAACTGGTGTTACGCATTGAAAACGATTAATTCTTCTATTATGCCTCTGAAGTTTTGCATTCCTATCCGCAACATCGTTGTATGATTGATTGAATTTATAACCCAAATTCAAGTTTGGTACCCAATCTGGATGGGTTTTATCATATAGCTTTGAGGGTCTACCTACAATCAATATATATATATATATATATGTATTTCTAGGATCAAAAATTAGAATTTTTGAAGAATATAGTAGTTAACATACCTGAGTAAAAATGTCTTGAACATATTTTCACTTGGTCCAAATCTTTAAAAGAGTTAAGCCTTAGCTTTCTCAACCACACGCTTTGTCTATTAGCAGACAATTCTTCCGTTTGTATACCCTGGTTTTTTATAATGGCTGGTATTTTAAAAAACCCTACATATTCTTCTTTTCCTGATATTTGTTTTCCCCCTTGACAACTAGCCACATAACAACGACGATGAGTTTTACCCATTTCCTATGATCTAAGATACAAAAATTCCTCACAAAATGGCGAACTAACAACTGAGAAAAATAAACTGGAATTCGAAGGCTGGCAGTAGCGTAGATTTTTGACCCCCCCACCAAGTGTGACGTTTCAAAAATCCGCGTTGAAATATCTCTATACGTTGGATTTCGTTAGTCTTTATAATTTGTGGAATAACTGACTTCGTTTTACGTTGGCTTCTCCTTAAATGAGGGCATCCTTCTTCATTCATGAGACATCAAACCGATTAAAACAGAAACCGGCGTAATGGCGTCGCCTCGTGTGCCGTCATTCGTTGTTCTATCGTAATCCCTTGGTCGTGTCTTGCCTTAAATTTTCAATCTTCTCGCATCGTCTTAATTCTCCATTAAATACGTGGATTTATCCCACTTCTGAGATATTAGGAGTTTCTTAGTGAAGTTGGTATACTTATTAAATAAAGACGTTGTCAGGTTAATATAAAATATAAAAGGTTTTATTCGGAATGGAACATTACAGACTACACAATACGGCCACGTAAGGGAGAAGTGCGAATGTGCGATACCTTGCGCATGGATTACCGTTAACCACCCGTAAGGGGAGGGGGAAAATAAAAAGCAATAAACATGTGCATAGGAACACAGGCGCCATCTGGCAATAGTTGCGCGGACATAAAAACATAGTTAACATAAGGGAAAGTTAATGTTTTTATTCAAATAGTTGAGTAAAATAACAGTATGGTTCATCTATCACGGAAAGAAAATTAAAAGATATCTTTATTGACTGTTTGTAGTTTTAGCTTGATATATTATAGGCAAATATTTGAATTATTATTTTCACTCTTTGGCCTTTGCACGTAGCAATTAAATAAGAAACAAGTTGGCAAGCCAAAATATACCTCTCCTCGGAAGAATTGTCCCTAGTGGTATTAATTTCTCGAGATAACCCTTAAAGATATATCTCCGCAATTTAGAGTTATTTGTTAAAAATATTAACCCATTTCTATCCCGCCCGGTATAAAATTTTTATTATAATTAAAATAATTGAGACGAAACGACCAATTTTAATTTATTCAGAATATCATAAGTTAAGTAGTTACAACAGTAAGTTAGACGTACTATAACAATGCACAATTGAATTAAACCCTTTTACAGAACAAGTTTATCAGTTAAATATAATACGAAGCAAATTTTAATGAAATATCTACAGAGGCTTTTTGGAATTACTCGCTTACGAAATACTTGCCGCATCTTTAACGCTCATTTTATTTCAACACTCGCCCTTGATGAAGATACCGTAGATATCTGGTAGTGGACGACTCGTTCACTTCCTGTTGACGTTGTGACGCATACCACATGAAAAAGACCAATGCCGTCCAATTTCCAATATCATATAATGACTCGCACACCCAAGAAATCATTGACTGCGTTAGAAATCGTAGATATCCAAATATCCACACCAAATGTATTTACAAGAAGCAAAAACCTTACCATCAACAAAGCACAGAGAGCCACTTGACTAACCGCCAGCTTTTAAAGCAATTAACGTTAAATTATCTCCTTTGAATTAACAGAACTATATATAGGTCGTTAAGAAAGTGGACCACCCACAGGGTCTACCCTTTAACCCTCTAATCTCGGCTGACTGCGCTAAAACAAGATTTAACCTTTAAAAAATACCAGATTAGGCCTTCATAAATTCATTAATAAAAAAAGACTTTATTACCTATTATGCTTACGATGCCTGTCTTAATTTCAGTGAATCTAAGCAGCTATCGGTGGTTCTGTGGTAGAGCGCTCGACTGCCAAGCCGAATGGTCTGGGTTCGAAACCTGGGTGGCGCATTTGTTTTTAATCAATAGAGAAACGCTAAATTAGAATTTCTTCGATGCAATAATTTCAATTTCAATTCTATTTCAATTAAACCAAAATTTCGTACTCTATTAAATACGCTTCCGATAAAGCTGAAGGTCTAATTTTCAATAAGGCGTAACAAGTGTCGGTGGTTCTGTGGTAGAACGTCCGCCTGTCAATCAGGAGGTCTCGGGTTCAAATCCCGCCCGATGCGATCGCAAATTGATACTAAGACGAATACCGTGTACAACTGGTGGAAACCCTGCCATTGGACGTTGAGAGGTAGCATTACACTCAGCACTCGGTCCGTCCCAAAGTCATTAAGAAGACGTTGGAGAGAAAACGCCCATATAAACACAACAGACTCAACATGCACATCCATCAGAACACAAACACAACAAATTCAACACTCACAACCTACGCATAAACATTACAAAAATCGTAATACACCAAACCGTCACGACGGTGAGCGAAAAAACACCATCCAAACCAAACCGCAAATGCATCCGTTAACGCTCACCGTCACACGGTGGTTTTGCCAACCCTTTGAGAAACTGCGTACGCAGTGATTACACTTTGCACCGAAAATGCGAACGCGTTCGCAGTCCTGACAGACAGACACACCCACAGACCCACCCACAGACCCACCCACAGACAGACACGGTCGTTGTATAACCCCTCCTAGGGGACTTTGTCCCCTCGGAGAGGTAAAAAAGACTGCATTGCATCTTAGACAACCTTTGGTTGTCTTTTTTCGATAATGCCATTTGCACTGCCAATTATTTATAACCGGCAACATTAGGTAATTTTGTAGTGTAATGCATCCCAATAAAATTTCTTTTAAATTTAAACTTAAATGTATGACTTTTAAATTTAAAAAAGGGGATTAAATTTTTTGTTGGACAGCCTCTTAAACGGACACCTTTCATTTTGCCAATGATCGGTCTGAAAAATGTCTTTTACCTTTCGAGAGCCAACACCCTTTTTAACAAACTCACCGCTGAAAAAGTACGAGACATATCATTATCATCACCCTGTAGAAATGACCGCTGTAAAAATGCTCAATGCCTAATTTGAAAATGTCAAGTGGCAGATGGATGGCCCGTGTGTTTTTACACACAATACTTTTTAGATTACAAAAGCCACGTTGCGGGCAACGCTAGTAGCACAACGCGCTGTATTTCGATCTGCTTAGCGGACGCTTTGCCACTTCAAAAATAAAAGATTTTGATTGGCAGATGAAAGTCGAGCAATTTGTGAGCTCCCGCTTTTGGCCCTTCAATCAATGTAAACTAAAAAACCTAATTGGTATAGAATTCAAATATGACAATAATGAGTGTGAGGTTTGTAAGGTCAGAGGGAGTAAAAAGAGTAGCCCAAATACTACGGAACAAACGATATGATAATGAAGATGAGAGTAGTCCACTTGAAAGGCTTCAAAATTAGTAACAAAATATACTATGACCTGATACTCAACACAAAATTAATGAAGAATATCGACGTAAATATGAATGAAGTTGTTTTGGCGACAAAGACTGACTGGCTGTGCTCGAAGACGATAAGTAACAGATTGACAAAATATTTTATAGATGGACAAAACTTGAAGACGATTAAGATGACTAGGAGGACGATGAATATGTTCGTGGACATCGCGGAAGAAGAAGACGGATGAAATTCTAAGAGATTGACGAAGATAACTTAAATGTAAGTATGTTTATTGAAGGAGAATATTAGACGACTTTTCTCTTTTTTAGAAGAGTAAAAGTTGAAACTTGAAGATAATGAGAAGGACTTGAAGATGGACGTCGGGTTTCGAAAACAGTTTGAAGGTGAGTAGCATTATCGTTAAATTGGTGGTGGTGAACTTTTATTTCTTTATTTTATATGTTTTTAAACGGGTAAGACTAGAAGATGACGAGGAATACTAGAAGATTGACGAACAACAAGCAATGACATCTTGAAAGTAAGTATAGTGAGAGCGCCTGGTTACAAAACCACCCGAATTGTTCGGAATTGGTATACAGCTCTTAAAATTGGTATATACGTGCCTTGAACTACAATCTCGACTACCTAATTTAAAAAAAAAAAAACCTACTGGATAAAATTTTAAAAGCAAAAAAACCCGTTTGTTGCTGAAACCGCTAGCATCTTCGTTTACATGCACCGCATCTCCGCAACTTTAGAAATAAATAATGGTAAATCGCGTGTAGCTCGGGTGGTAAAGGTGGAAAAAATATGGATTTTTTTATGGTGATACGTGTCACCAAAGATAATTTAAACTCGCGCCCTAGATTCGAAATCACTCTCTCGCGCGTTGCCGATAGCGTTTACCCACTTCCCGCTGGAACTCAGAAAAAATTCGCTCCATGGTTTGCGCCTTACCGCAGCCGATGGAGCCCAATTTTTCTGAGATCACGTGCCGGAAAAGGGTAAACGCTTCGTAACAAAACCGTCAATGGGAAAGCTCTCAGTATTCGAATCTAGGGTACGAGTTTAAATTATCTTTGGTGTCACGGTACTACTTGAAACCTGATATGGAACCACAATGAGATATTTTTCCATTGACGTTATTTCTTAGATTTCTAGATTTTTCTACTTAATAAATAACAAAAACTTCAAATACAACTGAAATGTTCTACGATTATTACATACTTTATGCAATGTGGTTTTTTAAAATAACAATTATTCTAAATATATAATTATAGAACATAAATATGGATAAATTATTATTAATTAATTTTTGATTAATTAAGGAAAACCGTATTACTTGGACACATTGTACGGGTAAAACATAGAATGTTAATTTATCTTAATTATCATAATTTTCTTCACACACGTACACAATGGTACATTTAAGGTTAGCCTTCGCGCATTTTCAGGTGGTGCTTAGTTGTGGTTGCCATGGAAATTCGATATAAAAAAGATTAGAACTGAAGACAGCGGTAAAATTGAAAAAAATAATAAAAAAATAAATATATCGATGTGGTTCCAAATCAGGTCTTAAGTACTACTGTGACACGTATCATCATAAAAATTTCAAAACTTTTCCACCTTTACCACCCGAGCTACACGCGATTTACCATTTTTTATTTCTAAAGTTGCGGAGCGGCGGTGCAACGTAGCAAAGTACTTTTAAAAACACATATAAACTAAGATGCGTGCGTCCTCGGCAACAAGCGGGTTTCTTACTTATAAAATTTTATCCCGTAGGTTTTTTTTGAAAAATAAAAATTAGGTAGTCGAGAGTATAGTTCAAGGCACGTGTGTACCAATTCCGAAATATTTATCACCATGCGCTCTCACTAGTTTAATTATTGGAGGAGAATGTTCGAAATAATTTTTTTGAGGAAGAGTAATAGTAATTTACATATATAGTCACGCTGTTTACCTTATCTATTTACAATAAATTCATGTTCTTGGCTGGTGATTTTCTTCAATAGTTCTAGTTGCAAATCCAACCGAATTAACGGTTTATAGTCTTCGTGTAAGGGTTGGCCGTTATAGCTAGGAATTTACAAAAAGGTTTTAGTTATAATTTAATACGTGTTATTGAAATTGATTGATAATCGAGACATGATATACTATATGGCCAAATTTGTATTAAAAGTTTTTGAGTATTACATATTTTTGGTTCATGCAGTTTCGACGAATGAATTATAGGCTGAAATTGTCTACATGTTTAAATTTCTTAAATTGGATGTAGAATATCAAGAATTTATCTATCCTGATGAATTAACATTTCCAAACCTTAAATCTCAATGTTTTTCCCTCACGTTCTTAATAATAATTATCAGCTAGGCTAATACCCTAGGCACCAGCTTGGGCCTAAGTTATCGAGCGACTTTTAAAGCCTTTAATTAAGGTGGTCGGGTTATAATCCGTAGGAGGGTGGTGGCAAGCCCTTCATGCCACGCGAGCCAACAGCTCCCTACACGCACTATTAACGTTAACCGCTACAAGTTTTTATGGAAATGTCAAACCGAAGAGCTCGGGGGAAAATCCATTAAACCAGTGGCGGAGATAACTTGCAAATTCAACGCAAAAGGAGTGGTTCCGAGTTTTCAACCAGTGCCACAAGCTGGGATCGAACCCGGCTCCTCTTGCTGCGAGGTGAAAGTGCTAATCACTTCTCCACCCCATTTCCATAAAATCTTGTTGAGGTTAACGGTAATAGCTGTCGTCTGAGGTAACACGAAGGGCTTGCCACCACTTTTTTACGCAGTATAACCCGGCCCCTTGGAATTAAAGGCATTATAAGTCGTTAGATGACTTGCGCAAAGTGTGGTACCTTGCGTATTAGCCTAGCTTAAGTCACTAGATGACTGGCGCCTAAAGTGGTACCTTGCGTATTAGCCTAGCTTAAGTCACTAGATTTCTGGTGCCTAAAGTGGTACCTAGCTGATGATTAGTATCATTAGTTATATATTGTTTTATTAATATTATTATTTATGACGTTTTTATTCAAAGGTGAGGCGATACAATTTATCAAATTTACACCAATGGTACATTATTCTACAATTTTAAGTTTTCGGAACTTTATACATTGACTTATGGGTTTGAGAGCTAAAGCGTAATAATTATTAAAGATATTTATTTATTAAAATGAAGATATTTAATTTAGGTAGATCTTACGAGGAGTGTACCCGATGTGTAAATCACCGATTTTGATGAAACTCGGGGGGTATGTAGACCTTGGGGTAACATGAATTTTCAGCAAGGGAAAAGTTACGCTGGGCTTCCGTTTTGCTATGGTAACCGAAAATGTTTTTGACAACTTAAAAAAAAATTACATTTAAAAAAGCATGGGATTTTCACGGTTTCACAGGGGGGCTACTTGATGAATTTCACCCAAAATTGTGAAAATTTAGCATTTTAGTTGAAATTTAAATTTTTATTTTTTTGGGTTTTCAAAAATTTTCACATGGTACCCCCCCTCCCCCCCTGTGAAACCGAGAAAATCCAATGCTTTTTTAAATGTAGATTTTTTGATTTTATGTTGTCAAAAACTTTTTCGGTTGCCTTAGCAAAACGGAAGCCCAGCGTAAGTTTACCCTTGCAGAAAATTCATATTACCCCAAGGTCTACATACCCCCCGAGTTTCTTCAAAATCGGTAATTTACACCTCGGGTACACTCCTCGTTAGTTAACATATTTTGAAAATTGTTATATTATAATTAAAACTTTAAATTTAGAAAAAAAAGAAAAAGTATAGGAATGAATTTTAATTCGACGGGATGTGTTCGTGTCGATTTCAGAAAGGAGCCACGGGCGTGTTGATGCTGACGGAGGAAGAGAAACGGACGTTGTTGGCCGAAGGCTACCCCATCCCGCAACGCCTGCCGCTGACCAAGGCCGAGGAGAGGTCGCTCAAGAAGATCAGGCGCAAAATTAAGAACAACATCTCGGCCCAAGAGAGCAGACGCAAGAAAAAGGAATACATGGAAGTAGAAGGAAAGTAAGGGCGAGACGCCACTCCCGGGTTCGGGTTTGGGTTCGGGATCGAAATCCGGGATTTAAGGGGTGAAATGAGGGTAAAATCGTCAAAAAGTCAATGTATTTAGGGTATTTCTCGCGACGATTTGTTTTCCCACATATCAACATATTATGTTCAGGCCCACTTGTTTATTTATCTACGCTTATCTCGAAAGACACTTGAACGTATATCTTATCAAGTTTTATCGTACGGAATAAGTTGAAATGATGTAAAAATTGATAACCTAGGCGGCGCGTGCGCAGATTACCCCGGGGGACGCGGTTAATTCGAATTTAAGAGTGTTTTGACGTCATGGAAAATTCGTTGTTAAAGTAGAATGGAAATATTTTTAAACTTCATTTTAATATCATTGTAGTACTTAAATATGCTTGACACTTGAACCTATCTCACGAGTATTTCAAACGAATATTTTAAGTATGAGAAACGTATCGTTCTCAAATGATACTTGAATATACTATAAAAGGGGTTGTATAGCGTTGTGGGAGGTCATTCCACGGTTAACTGCGGTAGCTATATTCAATATGCCTAAAGCCCAACATATTTGCCCTACGTGCGCGAAAAGTTTTGCTACCAAGTCCTCCTTAAATCGGCATGTTAGAGAAGTACACAGTGATAGACATAAGTTTGTCTGTGAAGTATGTGGTAAGAATGTTGCTAGATTAGAGCATTTTAAGAGCCATCAACGAACTCATGACTTGAACGCACCCGGCCCTTCCAAACCCATGGACCTGTCTCGCACACCGTCACCAATGCAACGTTCGCCAGCATCTTCCCGAACACCATCACCAGCCCGTCCACTGTCACCTAGTCTGCTTCAAGACATTCAACTGGAATCTATCCAACCATCTGCATCAGCTTTACCCAACAGCCCAACACCATCACCTGTTCCTGCCTCACCAATACTTGATGAAACGCCGCCAGCATCCCCAAGTATGGTCCAGGCCCTAAATGATACGCTAGCGTCTATCCGTTACAATGCCGAGGACTATGATATTGATGCGGTTATGTTTATTGGACGTTATCGAGCTGCTTTTCGTAAATTTCTAATGGAAAGACTTGCTAGTAAACGTGGAATTAAGTGGTTCTTACTCGTAAGATCGGTTTATATGAGACCTTTGGGAGGTGAAGAGCAAAGTGCGGAAGTGAGACCCTATTTCCGGAGCACTATGCAAACAACATTTACGCCCGACGTCATTGAAAGCCAGCTGAATGACTGCATTGAAACAATACAGTCAGCAGCGGAAAACTTTGAAGCGACAGGTATGTACTAAAATTTATAAGTTATATTTTGAACTAAAACATTATATTTTTGATAGGATCGGGTTGGGTAATTGACCGTGTTCTGTATGTAGAATTAAATGTAGCATCTTACCAACCGTTGCGAGGGTCATCGTATATGGAACTACCTAAAAAACTATCTCGACGTCACGCGATTCTTAATATTAGAAACGAAATAGACGAGAAATGTTTTCTCTGGTCAATTCTCGCTAAACTTCACCCAGTTTCTATGCTTCATCACGCTAACCGTGTTTCGAAATATACACCTTACGAAAATGAACTTGATACCAGTGATATATCTTTCCCTTTCAAATTAAACGCTACGGAACTTAAAAAATTTGAATTAATGAATAATTTATCAATATCTGTTTTTGGCTTCTCGTAAGCGCTAACAAGTGTAGTAAGGAAAGGGAGGTTGATTTGCTTTACATCACTGATGAAACTAAAGATATTGACGATGGGAACAGACATTACTGTCTTATACGAGACCTAGGAAAACTGTTACAGCATCTAACAAAAAACAGAAGCATAAGTTATTACTGCAGGTAATTTAGTTTGAAATCTACTAATTATTTTCTGTATTAGAATGTGTCTTCACCGATTCAGTGGAAACAACGCTGAACAGCGACGTGATGCGCATATCGAAGAATGCGCCACTCACGGCGTCCAAAAAAACAGTTTTCCCTACCAAGAAGAAGACGGTTTATTTCGATAAATATGAGTGGACGGAAAAAGTAAAAATAAAAATTATTTAATTTAACTCTTAATGAAATGAAATTATTAGGTGCAGTATGTATTTTACGCCGATTTTGAAGCAATCCTACCAAGAGTTCAAGGATGTGATCTAGATCCCGATATAAATACGAGCAAAGTAAACATGCACATCAGCTGCGCGTATTCGTGGGTGCTTGTTGGACCTAACGGTAAGTTATTTGACAAAATTCCCTCTTAGATATATTACAATAGGATACTTATAGGTGTACCTGTTCGAACCGATTGTTATCGAGGACAAGATGCAACCCGAAGATTTCTGGAGTCTATTCTGGAATTAGAGAAGGAGTTGATGGAACTCATTGAGACCAATGTACCAATGATTATTACCCCGGATGAGGAGGAACAGTTTCAAGCTGCTACACATTGCTACATTTGTCAGAAGCAGCTAAATCAGGGAAATATGCCCGCTGTTCGATATCATTGTCATTTCAGCGGTAAATATAGGGGGCCAGCGCATAACCTCTGTAATCTTCAAAAGAAAGTTCCAGAATTTATCCCTATTTTCCTTCATAACCTTAGCAGGTGAATTTATTAAGTTAATTAACCAGGAAATAAACCTAATAATAATAAATCTTCATAGATACGATTTACATCTTATATGTCAGGAGATTGGTCATTTTAAGGAACAGACACTTGACTGTATTCCTTCCACTAGCGAAAATTATATTTCGCTGAAACTAGGTAAAATATATTTAATTATGAATTTAACCTTAACATTAATTTTATTGTTTTTTAGGGAGATTTCGGTTTTTAGACTCTTATCGATTTCTAAGTGCTCTAGTATCTAATCTCGTTTTGGAAGGAGCCAGTAAATTCCAGATTGTTAAGAAATATTTTGAAAGTGAGAAAGTTCAACTGCTTTTGCGGAAGGGAGTCTACCCGTACGAGTATATGGACGATGAAAAGAAATTTGACGAGACGATGCTGCCACCTAGAGAAGCGTTTTTCAGTTCATTGAAAAATCAAAATATTTTAGAATCTGATTATTTACACGCTCAAAATGTTTGGACAGCGTTTAATATTCAAACATTAGGTAAAATTACAATAGTATAAATATTTCAAATCTCTTAAACTCGGTTTTCGTAGGAGAATACACCGACCTCTATGTGAAAAGCGATGCGTTGCTCTTAGCCGACGTTTTTGAAAATTTTAGAACATAATCTATAACTCATTATAAACTAGATCCCGCTCACGCTTACACCGCACCAGGTTTAGCCTGGCAAGCAGCTTTGAAGATGACCGATGTTCGCCTCGATCTCATACTTGATATAGATCAACACTTATTTATTGAAAAGGGTAACGCTTTTTGATATTTTAAATATTATTGTATTTACATTGAATTTTTAGGAATTCGAGGCGGTGTTTCAAGGATCTCAACTCGTTATTCTGAAGCGAATAACAAATATATGCCCGGCACATATGATTCGTCTAAAGAGAGCAGTTATATATGCTATTTAGGTAATTTACATTTTAAAAAATAAAATTTTATTTTTTATTTTTTTTATTTTTTATTTTTTATTTTAATTATTTTAATTATTTTAATTATTTTAATTAACTTAATTTAACTTAATTGAAGATGCGAATAATTTGTACGGTGCTGTTATGTGTGAACCACTACCGCTAGGCGATTTCCAGTGGGTTCAGGAGGATGATTTGCAAACACTCTGTGAAAATATTCTGAGTATTCCCAATAACCTTGAAAACGGATACATTTTAGAGGTAAATAACAAGTGTTATAATTATTGAATTATATTTTTAAAGAATTGTTTCCTTTGCAGGTGGATCTTGAATATCCTCCAGAGTTGCATGACTTACATAACGATCTCCCAGTAGCGGCGGAATCTAAAGTTATTACACATGATATGCTATCTCCATACTCCAAAGATCTCTTAGGAAAATTAAATATTAAGGAGAATCAAAGTCTACCAAAACTTCTTCCTAATTTAAATAATAAAGAGAAATACATAGTACATTACCGCAATTTAAAATATTATGTAGAATTAGATTTGAAAATAACCAAGGTTCATCGAGCTCTAACCTTCACTCAAGGAAAATGGTTAGAAAAATATGTTACATTCAACACTGAACAGAGGAAATTATCCAAGAGTTCATTTGAAAAGAATTTCTGGAAACTAATGGTTAACTCTGTTTTCGGGTAAATCAATTTAAATAATTTATTGCTGTTTTTTTCCCTTACTTCATTTAATTCTTTAGAAAAACAATGGAAAATTTACGGAAGCATATAAATTTCGAGTTGATTCATAAACCAGAAAGAATGTTAAAAGTTACAAGTTCCCCGCAGTTTGAACACTTTACCATCTTTAATGAAGAGTTAGCCGGCGCTCATAAGAAGAGAGCTAAAATTGTTCTTAACCGGCCTATATTTACCGGATTCACCATTCTAGATTTATCCAAGGAGCTCATGTATCGGTTCCATTATGGATTCATAAAAAATACGTACGGGGACAAAGCATCACTATTATTTACAGACACTGGTAATTTAATTTAATATGCATTTTTTATTTAAATAGTACTAATATATAAAATATTTACAGACAGTCTAACGTACAACATTAAGACGGATGATGTTTATAAAGACTTTGAAGTTCATAAAAACCGCTTTGACTTCTCTGATTATCCACCTTCGCATTTCCTTCATTCTAATCAGAATAAAAAAGCTCTCGGTTATTTTAAAGACGAGACAAATTCGCAGTTAATTCAAAGCTTTGTAGGACTTCGTCCAAAGCTTTATTCTATTAAATTGTACGGGGAGTCTAAGACCGCTGAAGAGATAGAAAAGGAGTTGCGATTGGGGAAATCTTTAGAGTCAATTTTAAACCATAAAAAGGTTTGTAAGGGCGTTGCCATGAACGTTATTAGAAACGTCATCCGCCACGAAGACTATGAACGTTGTCTTTTTAATCAAGAAACCATGTCAGCCGAGATGATGCGTATAGCTAGTTTCAAGCATGAACTATTTACTTTAAATATTAGAAAACTTTGTTTATCACCAAATGATGATAAGAGATACATTCTACCCTGCGGGGTTCGTACATTAGCGCACGGTCATAAAGATATTGAAAAATTATAATGAATGCTTGTATTTATGTATATATATAAAAAAAAAACTGCTATTGCTATAAATTGTAAAAAAATTATTTTATTGGATACATTTTACACATAAACTCTTTAATCATTTTATCGTTTACATATTTATCTTTCTTAAACCTAGACACAATGTTATACATTTCTATTCCTTTACACCTGTTTATAGCAAAATAGATACAGAATGCTCCACACGTATTACTAGAATTACTCTGTAATTGATTAGAATTAAAAGTTACAGTTTTACTGTTTCGTTCAATAAAGTCATTAAATTTAAAATAATCTGGTGGGTTTCCAAAGGAATCCATGAATTCACAATTTTTATGTTTAGAAAAATATATTAGAACCCAGTGTTCTCCAGGTTCAGCACTCGTATCGGTATTTACAATAAATAGAGAAGGGAATATTTTTACGTATTTAGGTAGCTTGTCAGCCGCGAACACGCCTTGAAATATACTTTTAGTACTTAAATCTTTTTCAAGAATTTTAGTTATCTGTAGCGAATCCATTAATTACTGTAATCGAAAATCACGGTTCGATTTTTATCAATTTCAATCAAATTTTGAAACTCAGCGTAAATTAGAATGGAAATCGTCTCCGGTAACGGTTTTGCAAATTTTAATTCTAATCTCAGGTTACTGTTTTTTACAAGATGCAAGTGATTAGCGTTGTTATTAAGATCCGAAGTTAAATTGTACGCGAATAAACAATTTCCGTTAGGGTAATCTTCCCGACTTATCTGATTCCCTTCATCTACGTTCCACTGATTAGTTTGAATGAAAAGATTGCAATACGCTTGAATATATAGATTTTCCTCAAAGTTTAGAGATAACGCCTTATGAGGGACGCTGCTACCGTCAATGTACAATCCAATGCTTGATAAATCGAAATGTTGAAAGTTGTACGGGGATTTTTTCAAATCTCCTAGAAACGCTTTTTGTTCCACAAACCCGATAACAACTTTCTTGGGTGCTTGTCCGGTAAATAAATGATCTTGCACACTAGCCATAAGACCAGCGGGTATAGAAAATGAGGTGCACTCCGAACGAGTTACAGGATATTTAGCGGTTCCATATTGTAGCGCCTTGGCTTGAGCGAGCGATAGTTCCGGTATCACTTTAACTTTCCTCAGATAAAGGGAAGCTGATAAAATCTCCACTTTACATTTTACGTCGGAATGAACGCAAAAAGCTGCTCTATTTTTATCGAATTTAAATTTCAAATCAACCATATTTAATAAAAAGCGTGGTTGTTGACATAAATCAGTATGGACTACGCCTAACAAGTCAATCGCCCCTTTTTGCGCTAAACTCGCTCGTTTAGAGAAACCATCGTTATCGAAAAATGAATCGAACTTCCCAGGCGTATCACGATAGAAAAGTGAACTCGTTAAATAACTTTTTTTCGCAGAATCTCCGAACGTTAATAAAGTTTGTATCATACTTTTATAAGCGTAATTTTGACTGGAAGGTGTTACTGATCTTTCATTAAGAAATACGTGGACGTCGCTAAAAAGCGAATGAAGAAACAAATTCTCGGGGGCGATATTGTCGGCTGGAGTTCCGGCGGCCCCACCCGCAACACCTGGAACCGCGGGTTGCGGTAGTTGACCATTATCTTTAGTTACCTTAACTCGAACGTGCAGCAAAGTTTGTGAAAGGTCTATATACGTTTCAGAGTTACCGTTGATAGAAAATATAATTGATGCGTTATCAACTATATTTGATATTGGATTATACTCTACCCATTCTCCACCAATAATCGAAGATTGTGTCATAGGTACTTGAAACAAATCTAGCTCGGAATTTATACACTCAACTGAGTGCGGGTGTAAAAGGGACATTATGAGAATATATCGGAACGATTAGGGAACCGTCCTTTCGCTATCCTGCCTGCTGTTGAAATGGCGCTTTTCGACTGAGTTCGTTTCCTTTTATTTCCGGAACCCGTCATTCTTTTAATATGATCCGTAGCTGAAGATGTTAGTCTCATGGCTTCATCAGCTGCTGAAGCTAAAGTTTCCCTTCCAGCGTTAATAGAATGCGATTTAAGTGCTGTTTTAATTGGGACTCCGCTAACAACATCGGTCGCTACTTTCGCTCCGGTACTTAAAAGTTTTTTTCCCAAGTAAGAGGCGCCTTTCTTCAGTAAAGGTACCGCGAATCTAAACGATGAAGATAATATATTTCCTAGTCCATGTCCTCTTTGCACAGCTAAACCTCTATATACAGGTATTCCACCGAAACCAACCTGGTTTAAATAGTAACTTTCATAATCAGTTCTTGAAGGTGAATATTCAGACCTCATGATGTTAACTGTTCGCTCTCTTAAGCTAGAATGAGGGTGTGTCCTGAATGATTAAAGGTTTATAGTGAAGTCCACATTTTACGGGGTTTAAAATGAAGTACAACGTGAGCTTTTCCACTATGAAACTGTATTGGCTCACCTAAATCATCTGTTATATTAATCTCTATAGTCTTAATATTATTACACACGACTGGTAGGTAATGAGGTTGTGAAAATATTTTGGTAGCTGTTTTCCCATTAGACTCAGCTTTCTCTTCGACGCTTATGATTCTTAATAGAGGTGCTAAACTATCTCCAACAACGCTATTTTCAACCAGATCGGAATAAACGAATAAGGAATGTAACCCAGCGTTCATATCAACTGGGTAGGGGGTTATCATTGAATTTAAAATGGTGAAATCATTATCTCTTCTATCCTTAAAACCTAGTAAAATCGATAGATCGGGGCCAATTACAGCTCTGATTTTCGGTTGCAATTTAACTTTAATTCGATTAGAATAATTTAAATAAGCGAATGTAACTTGTTCTTCTTGGTTGTGGACGTTCATAACATGTAATAGTTCTTCCGGAGTTTTATAAAAACCCGCGGGAACTTCAATTATTTTATCATATTCGAGAGGGTCTTTAACTAGAGGGTTATCAGTCATTTTATCATATTCGAGAGGGTCTTTAATAACCAATAGATTAGGTTTTCGAACGTTATGCCATGTCCGAGGATAGCTTATTTCCGCTAACCCAACTTCGTACTGTTCCTCAAATCTTAACGGTTCCGCTAAATACGTTCGAAATTTACCAACGCTATTATCATGGTAATATAATGACGAGGAATCTGAAGGTAGCGTTACGTAAAAACTCATTTTAAATCCACTTCTTGTATCCAAGAATTAAATGTAGGGTCGTAATCTTGCCACTTTACATACAGTTCTACGCGGCCGTCCGATTTTTTCCTCTTTTTTATTACTTTTTCGATTATGAAGTAACAGTCTTTTAAATCTCGACCAACAATCTGAACCTCCTCTCGATAGAATACTCCTAAAATGGGGTCAGAATTTAAATCCATCAGCTTATATACAGGTGGGTCACGTGGTAGTCTCTCAGCTATTTTAAACAATTCTGTAGTAAAATTCGGGTTATATTTCTTATCGAAAATTGATAAATTTCTACTTATTCTACAAATATCTCCAATTTCAAACGCGTATGTTAACGGAGGAGAAAAATTTACCGAACCGTAAAGATTTTTCCATATTTTAGCAGAGTTATCTAGAGTAACTTCCGTGGGTTTACATTTAATTGATCTATGATAACTATTGTTATAAGCGTTTATAATATCATCTAAAACGTCGATATATTTAAGGGTGTTATTCTGCGTGAAATAGCGATATAAACGAGATTTAAAACTTCTAATGAATCTTTCAATAATGGACGCTTTCATTTCCGATCGGGTAGCGAAAAATTTAATGTTCCTTCTTTCTAATTCACTCTGCACTTCTTGACAGACAAATTCGTTTCCATGATCACTTTGAATTCTTTTCGGTTGACGGCCTTTTTCAAAAACGTTACGTAACGCTTCTAAAATTGTTACACCTTTCTTATTTTTAACCGCTACAGCCATAGCGTATTTGCTAAATATGTCGATAATACATAATACGTAGCGAGATCCTGAATTATATTTAGACAGCTTCTGAAAATCTGCCAAGTCCGCTTGCCACTGTTCGTCAATTCCATAAACAATAGTTCGATTTCCTTTGAATCGTCTTCTAGCAGGTTTATGCAGCGTATATGTATCCTGCTTTATTAGAAATTGTTTTACTTTTTCCAATGAAACCTTTAAACCTTTATGTCGAGCTGAATTATAGAGCGCTCGAACTCCAGCGAATGACCCTGGGTCTGCGGGGTTAGTATAGATCTGCTCAAGTTCTTTCTCCATATTGGGTAATATTTTGATGTAATGGCATGTAACGCCAAAAAAGGAAATTAAATAATTCTAATATTATAATAACTATGATAATTAATACAGCTGTGATAATTTTCGGTGATTTTGAAAATGATTGTGATAAATAGGCTAAAAGTCCTAAAGAGACCGTTTCTGTACAACCTTCCATTGTAGGCTTATACTATGAAATGAGAACAAAATTATCAGGTTAATATATTTTATTTAGTATGTATCCAAGATCTTAGAGGACTAGGTGAAGATGATGATAACATTGAACTACTTGGTGGTGTATGAAATACAGCGAATGTTTTTAACAGTGTCAATCTTGCAGGATTTTTAATTAAACGTTTTGAAATATTTGACTTATGAATGCCCTCGTAAAACTCTGTAACTCCTATAGGATCAATCGCTGTTCCAGGCGTTTTTCTCACAGCGTCATACAAAAGATCGATTATATTAGATCCTCCAATCACTTGTCCTCGAATAGAAAGCTCTCCTGAGTTAGCCCATCTAATATATCTCGGATCTTCCGTAGTCGCTCGGTATAATGAAATCGCATCACTAACATAAGTTGCAGGTAGAGAATAAGATATTTGCGCGAACCAGGTTTTAGGCCGTTCAGAGTTTTCAATAACGGGAGAGATTTGCTCTTTACGTACGTAAGTTAACCGTCGTTGGAGAGTTTGATTGTATAATGCTAATTTCTCTGATTCGTTTAAATCTGGATTATCTAGAGATTTCATTTCATCATCGAGTGTCTTCTCTTTTTGAAGTTCAGGTGTTTCTTCTGTTTTGGAAGGTGGAGTGTTTTTTAATCTCTCCATTACATCTTCAGGTACTAGAAGCATTTTTCGAGCCATCATCGGTTTATAGCTCGGCTTATTGCACTTCCGGCGACTGAGCTAACGATAGATAGCAGTGGCGCTAATAAAAATGGGAGAAAACCACCTTTTTGTACCAGTATCTTTCGTCGTTTTGATATAGGGTTCTTCTTCGACACGTTTCGTATAACCGCGCTATGTTTCTTTAACCGCTTACGATGACGTTCTGACAGTTCAATTGTTCCGTGTAATACATTTATACAACATTCAACGAGAGCCAGTATAGCTTCCTTGCTAGCGTATTTAATAGCTGGCTTTCTTTGATTTAGATTACAGGATGTCAGGAAACGTAGAAAGTCTAGGTTTTCCTTTACTCGTTTTGAGACATCCATTTAGAGATTTTCTTAGCCTTTCTTAAAGCGCAATGAACAGTTTCGGAATGAAAAGGGCAGTTTAATTCAACGTCTTCTAGTTCTGATAATTTAGGACAACCGGTATCTTCGATGTTAGTTACTGGAACACCGAGGAGTGTCGATAATACTGCAGCTTTTTCTAAACCTTTGGTGAAAAACGAAGTAGCTTTTTCCGCTATCTGATTGCAAATGTCACGTCTCGTTCTGTAAGGACGTTCGCCGTCATCCCATCGAAGATGACAAATGTTATGAGATATCCATCTGCATTGTCTTTTATTTTCGTTTGAAAGCTCTTTGAAAGGGCATGGAGATTTGAAAGTAAACACTTCCGATTCTTCAGTTTCTAATACTACGTAAGCTAATTCTTTAATAATCCACTCTCGATTAACCCTAAAAAATTCCCTTCTATAATACACTTCATTTTGGAATAAAGACAGCCGATTCTTCTTCTGGTATTAAACCTGTTCGTAGTAAATACTGATCTGGGGTGTGAGGTTTCAAGTCAACTAATAAATACCCAAATTTCCGTGACGTAGCTTGTTGAAACGCATCAATAACGTATTTGCTATTGGTTGGAGATATCTGCCTCGCGAGATGATAAATTGTTGATTTATCTCGTGGTGATTTAAAAATAAATAGATAATGAGCATTTAAATTTAAAGTTCTTATTTCTTTTCCGGGGTAATAAAGGTTTTGCATTAAAATTAGTACGGAGGTGTTTCTGTGATGAGATCCACGAATAAATAAATTAGTTACATCTTTATTATTAGATATCTCGCATAACAAATCGTCTAAAATAACTAAATTCCTAATTTGCGGGTTTAATATATTAACATCGAGTAACCCTTCGTGAAACTCGACTGAAGGTGTGTGTTCTAATATTGATTGAAATAGTTTCGGCTGATACTCGGTATAACACCATATTATCCTCTCCGGAGGAGGGGATATACAGGTCTTCTTATATTGAATCAACCGTCCCACCAGGAATGACTTTCCGCATTGGGTGGACCCGGCTACAAGCCCATTCATTGGATGTTGTAAGCTTAAATCCATAATGGTAAATGAGAATCGGAACATTAGTGCAATCAATTTTATTAGTTTTTTAACAAGTTTTTAGCATTGCATATTATTAGTGACATTATATTATTTAAAATTTCTTTCGACAATTCACAGCGAATAGTAAACATTTCAATAATATTTTCACAATCTACCGACATAATTATTTCACAAAAATGCAAATCTACACGCTTAGAATAATCCGTCATGATACAATCATGCTGGAGTTGAGATGGATGATCAATTTGACAGCCATTGCACGCTTTCTTAAGAGCTTCGTGTAATTGTTTAATTACAACGTTAGTCATCACCTCCTTTATTTCCTTGATTTTCTTTAAACACTTCTGAATAGACTTGTCCTGGTCGAGGAAATTCAACCAAGAAGATTGAGCGAAAGCTACCCCCTCTTTAGTCGGTAACAGTTTTCCATAGTTTACTCCATAACCATGGTACATTTGTCTAACATCTAAAACCTTTTGTTCGGCAAATCTATGAACCGAAAACCGTTTGGTTTCAGAACCTGTGAAAACCCACGAAGTTTCAGCTTCGTTATTGAAATAAGCTTCAATGGCATCTTTCTTTGTCCATAGCTCTTGCAGTTCCGCTTCTGTTAGTTTGATACCCTTTGTTAAATCTAATAGACCGCAGTAGATGGTTTCATCTGCATAAACGATTAACCCTTTGACAGCAGACACAGGAAATGAACAATTCCTATAAAATAAATACATTAAGACAAAGTTAAGAATTATCACTGAGTATTCCTACTTACATTTTAAGGTTCCTCGGAGTCAATTCCAATACAATTCAGATGGTGAACTTTCTAAATATGGTCTTACTATTATACGGTTTTCCCTTTTTATACTCTGAAATTATTTATCTTCGATATCTTATTTTTTAAAATGGAGTTTAAAATTAATTCCATTCTACGTATACGCATTTTGAAGTGTATCGCGTTACGTATATAGGAATTTACCCGGTCCTCATACGGAATCACGTGTACAATTACAATACTTGAGAACGATACGTTTCTCATACTTAAACTTTAGATATTCGTTTGAAATACTCGTGAGAAAGGTTCAAGTGTCAAGCATATTTAAGTACTACAATGATATTAAAATGAAGTTTAAAAATATTTCCATTCTACTTTAACAACGAATATTCCATGACGTCAAAACACTCTTAAATTCAAATTAACCGCGCCCCAATCCGCGCACGTTAACCGCGTCCCATATTCCGTGACGTCAAAACACTCTTAAATTCAAATTAACCGCGTCCCCCGGGGTAATCTGCGCACGCACCGCCTAGGTTATCACTTTTTACATCATTTCAACTTATTCCGTACGATGAAACGTGATAAGATATACGTTTAAGTGTCTTTCGAGATAAGCGTAGATAAATAAACAAGTTGGCCTGAACATAATATGTTGATATGTGGGAAAACAAAATCGTCGCGAGAAATACCCTAAATACATTGACTTTTTGACGATTTTACCCCCATTTCATCCCTTAAATCCCGGATTTAGATCCCGAACCCAAACCCGAACCCGGGAGTGGCGTCTCGCCCTTACTTTCCTTCTACTCCTGGATTCTTTGGAGAAAAGGTTACACCCCTTTTTTATTCACACCTGGACAGTTCATATAGTTTTTATTGCGCTCAAACTAGAGTTAGGTTGCGATAGAGTTATACCAAAAGTGTGACAATCCCTGTACTTGCGTATGCTAAAGGTTTAATGAATGCTCGATTCTAGATCGACCACATAAAAGACTATTTATTGTCGCATTTCTGGATATTTTTTTAGTCTATGGTGTTATATCGTAGGTAGATGGCGATAGCATCTCCACAGAACGATGAAAAAAAAAACACTTTGACCAGTGCTACTCACCGATTTGGTTCAAACTCGGGTATAATGTACACCTCCGTGTACCTTAAAAAACTGCAAGAGAAAAGTTGCGACGGGCTTTCGTTTTGCCATGGCAACCGAAAACGTTTTTGACAACATGATTTGGAATTTTTCCATTGAAAATAACATGGGAATCTGAAGGATTTTATGGGTCCCCCCTGTGAAACCTTTTAAAACATGAAAGTTTTTGAAATTTCAAAAACGTTAAAAATACATTTAAGTTGATTTTAAAAATTTAATTTAATCAAGTTTAAATGCAATTTGGTCAATTTGGGGTTGGGATCCTTAAAATCCTTCGGATTCCCATGTTATTTTCAAAGGAAGTTATTCCAAATCATGTTGTCAAAAACGTTTTCGGTTGCCATGGCAAAACGAAAGCCCGTTGCAACTTTTCCTTTGCAGGTTTTTCAAGTTACATGGAGGTGTACATTATACCCGAGTTTGAACAAAATCGGTGATAATCACCTCGGGTCGTCTCCTTGTTAGTTCCTCCGTTCCTCACTACGAGGCGTTATTTGTTGGTTTTAACTTCTTTCCGCCCCAAGGCATACTAATAATAATCAGCTAGGCTAATACCCAAGGCACCACCTTAGGCCTAAGTCATCATGCGACTTTTGAAGCCATTAATTCAGGTGGCCGGGTTACAATGCGTAGGAGGGTGGTGGCAAGCTCTGCATGCCACGCGTTCGAGCCAACAGCTCCCTACACTAACTATTACCGTTAACCTCAACAAGCTTTATGTGGAAGGGAAAACCGAAGAACTCGAGGGAAAACCTCTTAAACCATTGGGGAGAGAACTTGCAAACTCAACGCAGAAGGAGTTGTTCCGAGTTTTCACCCAGTGCCACAAGCTGGTATCGAACCCGGCTCCTCTTGCTGCGAGGCGAAAGTGCTAACCACTCCGCCACCCCACCTTCTCCCCTCCCAACTTCTCCCCTCCCAACTTGTATTTCGCTCGTAACATTCATTAAGAAATAGGTCCGATTGACACACGTTTGGTAATTATGTCACTTTTGGTTATACCATAAGTGGATCATTCTCTCTAAGTATACAAATTCCGGGTCTCGGTCGGGTATCTTAGGGTACGTTCAGCAGAGCTCATCCGACTCACCGATTAGTAATCGGTGACATCGGTTTGTCACGATAGTCATTGGTTACTCACCGAAGTCATCGGCTGGAAGAGTCGGTTTTTCCGATGACTGACGTCATAACTGACGTAAAACTACTATAAAAGCTACGGCATTTTAAAAAACACCGATGACTGAAGTTGAGTTTATACACAGTATAGGGCGGTTGTAAAGGGCTGCCAGACCGACCCCGACAAAGACTTTAGTTATAGGTAGCATAGTGTTTTGTCTACTTAGAGAGAATGATCCTCTTATGGTTATACAAATTCGAAATTAATATATTCTTGTACTGGCTGTGACATTTGTAATGGGGGATATGTGAAGGTTTGACCATATGATATTCAAATTGGAAGCCCACCCCCATCCGGAATTTACAAGTTAGTGCTACTGTCGACTTTCTTCTGGCTTGGATAAAGTATTGCAGGATGCGACGATTTTTATGGTTTTTTCTTTGGTGAAAAACTGATAAGAGCAGTTGAAATATTCGCGTCGTTGCTAAGTTATGTCATTTTTAGTTCTTTTTAAAGCCCCGCTCTTGATAAGGTCTCGTACATTATCAGCGCACGTTTTGCGACCTTGGTTACAATGAACAAGTCGGTCCGGGTGTGTGGTGCGGGTGTTTCACCCCGATTGCAAATGAGTTAAAATGTTTGTCTTTTTGGTTTATTTTTACAGAGGACATTCTTCCAGACGACACCGACAGCTTCGTGCATTCTGTCGAGATGATGGAACTCGTCGACAGCCAATGGAATGAAGCAACAGGGTTTTCTATGAATTATCAATTTCCCAGAGTTTATTAACAGGTATTTCTAATTATTTACTCTTTTGGAAAACCGTGTTGTAGCTTGACCATTTTGTTATCGAGTAAACGTTTAAACTTTGGACACCAATTGTTAAATCAACATTTTGACGTGTATTCTAATAACCAGTTTTGAGGAATCGAATATGCTTTATAAACAATCAAATATAATTTTAGAGATTTCAAATACACGTTGGGAGAAACCGGTTATGAATTAAAAAATACATAGTTATATAGTTTTTGTTGAAAGCAATCGAAAATGTTATTCGAATATTCGTTGTCCGATTTGAGAATTTTAGTTTAGTGCAATATAGCATTAGGATGAAATGAATAAAGTATTCGAGAGTAATCGAGTAATCGACTTGAGAGTAATCGAGTATTCGACTCGTGAGTAATCGAGTATTCGACTCGTGAGTAATCGAGTATTCGACTCGAGAGTAATCGAGTATTCGACTCGTGAGTAATCGAGTATTCGACTTGAGAGTAATCGAGTATTCGACTCGTGAGTAATCGAGTATTCGACTCGAGAGTAATCGAGTATTCGACTCGTGAGTAATCGAGTATTCGACTCGAGAGTAATCGAGTATTCGACTCGAGAGTAATCGAGTATTCGACTCGTGAGTAATCGAGTATTCGACTCGAGAGTAATCGAGTATTCGACTCGAGAGTAATCGAGTATTCGACTCGAGAGTAATCGAGTATTCGACTCGAGAGTAATCGAGTATTCGACTCGAGAGTAATCGAGTATTCGACTCGAGAGTAATCGAGTATTCGACTCGTGAGTAATCGAGTATTCGACTCGAGAGTAATCGAGTATTCGACTCGTGAGTAATCGAGTATTCGACTCGAGAGTAATCGAGTATTCGACTCGAGAGTAATCGAGTATTCGACTCGTGAGTAATCGAGTATTCGACTCGAGAGTAATCGAGTATTCGACTCGTGAGTAATCGAGTATTCGACTCGAGAGTAATCGAGTATTCGACTCGAGAGTAATCGAGTATTCGACTCGTGAGTAATCGAGTATTCGACTCGAGAGTAATCGAGTATTCGAGTAATCGAGTATTCGAGTAATCGAGTAATCGAGTATTTGACCCGAGAGTAATCGAGTATTCGACTCGAGAGTAATCAAGAATTCGATGATATAATTACTAAAAAAAGATACGAATTATTGACAATGGCACTAACAATCTTTTTAGTAATTTTATAATCTGATAGCGCAAGGATAGAACAAATAAAACTCTTTCAAGAATTAGATATTAGTATCGGTAACCGTTAAGAGGAATTTTGATTATGTGACATTTGTGAAAGTCAAGATATAAGTTAACTTAACTAAAGTTAATTCTTATTTGCAGGTATTTTGCTTCGTAACTTTGGACCAGTAATCTGATTTTTATAATTTCACGGTGAAAATTCGTCACGCGTGTGTTTTTTTTGGACACCATGTTTTTTTTAAGTGCCAGTGTGTTTGATCCAAAAACTGCTGTGGACACAATTTAATATAATTTGGATTTCCGCCAACTGGTAATTTTGGTTCCTTTGCATTGCCGTACCATTTTTAACGATATTCGCTTGTGACTTAAAAATCATCCACACTTTATCAGAATTTGGTTAGTATTTTGAATTTTAATATTATGTTGTGAAAGAAATAATCAAATCTGCTAGAGAAAACTAAAAATAACGAATTTTAACCTAGCGTCTTCTGTTAGTGCGTTGGAAGGTTATGATATTCTACTAAGTTGATGCTGTTGTTGTCACTCTAGCGAATTGGTGTAATTTCTCTCAAAATGTATTTTCAAGCATGTGTGTTTGTGTTATAAATTATTAATTTAGACACTTTCATTTCAGGATAAAAAATTTAAGTGCCTTATATTATCATTATACATGAGTCGAGGACATCATATATATGTACACGTCCTGTCATATGACCATATCGACGACTACGTATCGGTTTACGTGGACCAAAAAAAAGATGTAACAGCCATTAATGTCACATTCCTTCAAAGATACCACCTTTTGCCCCGAGGTATCACATCATTCCATATAATGAACTGCTAAAGCCTTTTCCTTAATCGCTTCATAATATATATTCTTAAGTTTTTAAAACAAGCGTTCGCGCATTATATTATTATAAATATGGGGATAAAAGTTAAATATTTATTTATGAGCTAGGTTCAAATTTAGAGTTATTGATCAACCACCCAAAAATGGTTGTTTTTATAAATAATGAAATGCATAGTACTTATATATTGCTTGTTTTCTGGTTAAATTAAGTTTGGTTTGGTCATAAGATATTGATTCAGGTTAACATTTAGTTTAGAAGACCTAAAAATGTACCATTTATGGTTTTAGTCAATTTTAGAATTAAAAAATAGTAGAAACGCTGTTGGTACCATTTTGCATACGTTGTACCATTACTACCACTAGTACATGCAGGCAAGAGAAACGTATTAAATCCTTTTGGTTTCGTGCTCCCAAAAATATGATTTCGAAATGCAGATTAATAATAATATGGTCATTGCTTACCACATTTCTTAATTTTAACTGGTCCTCGTCTCGTCCATTATAACTCTAAATAATAAAATCTAGTATTTACTGATATAAAATGTCGCTAATTCTAAATTTCAAAATTTTTATGCTTATAGCATCTCTTGATGCTAAGCACGTGTTTCTTTTGCTTAATAGTTAATCGTTTCCTAATATATATACTACCTAGTATGCATTCACAGAAAGCAAAAGTAGAACGTTCCTTTTGGAAGAAAAAACTAAGTGGTCTAGGGGTTAGATATTGTCTACCAAATTTGCGGAAAGGTTAATTCATATTTAAAAAAAAAGCACATTTTGATCAGTGCATATTTAAATCAAACTGCAAGAAGTTAAGTGCTGAATTTATCATTTCTGATTTTTAAATCTTATTTGATGTCTTAAGATTTTGGTAAAGTATTGCGCTATTGCAATTTATTTGATTTAAATTGTACTATTGCACCTTATTTAAATAGTACTAATCTGTACCATATATTGGGCAAAACAAACTTCATTAAAATCTGTACCACATTGCGCCCTATTTTTTCGGTTTTAACCACTTTTAATTTCAAATTTTTAATCATTAACGATAAGAGCATGTACCATATTTCAAGATCCATTGTTTTTTCCAGTAGGGATAGAATTTTAGATTGTAACAATAGAATTTCGACTAATGTTGACCATTTTTATTGTACCATAGACGTATAATTCTTATATTATATTATATTATATTATATTATATTATTATTATATTCATAAATGGTACAATTAGGGAAATATAGTAAAATAATTTTGGCATTTGCAAATTACATGATTTCTAAGGAAAATTTGTGCATAACAGTATGTGGTAACAACGTTATAAAGTAAGCCTAGTTCTACAATCTGTACATATTGTGGTTCTGGTACAACGGTGCAAAATGTAATATTTAGTACAATATAAGATAAATGCAAGTATTGAAGTGGAAAAGTAAATTTTTGAAATTTCTAAACTAAATTAGACGCTGAATCCTAGAAATTGTAAATAAGTTAACATTAAAATCGTATAAACATTACGCAGTAATCACCCGAACGTCATAACAAGGAAAATTCATAATCACGAATAAAAAAAAAACACATTTTTAAAATCATATAAAGGGGAATATTACATGAATAACTAGTCTAATTCATAAAATTTTACTTTATTATTTTTTTCGTGGTGTTTTATATGCTGATACAATGGTGCATCGACTGCTAATATGAAGTTTATTTTGAAGAGATAAAATATATATTTTGGGTAATCCAAGGCACCGAAAACTTGGTGCGAACACCCAAAAAATTTATTGTATAAAGAAGTGCAATTTTTTTGTTTGTTTATGATATAACCGTAAAAAGAGTTTGTGTTCACGAAAACTTTCTTAGGCAGGTTTTTAGTTCCACATCGAGATGGTTACGGCTTATTTTTTGACGTGGATTTTAATCAAATCAAAGAAAATTTTGCCATTATATAAATTTAAAGACGACTCTTTACAAAAAAAAAATTATCCTTCCAAATGTGGTCTATTATAGAAAATAGCGTACTTAAATATATTTTTCAAAATTTGAAAATATTGTAATTTATATATCAGGATGAAGTAGTATTTGAAAATACGTGTTTTGAATGTTATTTTTGTTTCTCAGTTTATGATTTTGATTTTTTAATTAATCAAACGTACTTACTAATCAAAATAATTCAAAACTATTTTTCAAAATTTAATTTGTTCGTAAAGATTTCACTAGTTCAAATTAAAATATTTTGAACCATCAAAATATGGATTTAAATATATACATCGAAGTGGGACTATTGCTATGGACGGATTGTCGTTAAGTGTTGTTGTTTGTGTGTTTGTTGTGGAAAAGCGACGACACGGTAGGTGGAGCTGCGAAAAATAATTTATTAATATATTTTATAATGCTGGCCTGGCCGGTGCTCGAACACAGACAGTCGCTCGCAGCGTAATCTCCGACACCCGACGCCTCTAACAACTGCGCCACACCGCTCTGAACAAATTTACTCGGAAAATCTAGTTTTTCCTTGCAACGCGGGGGGGGGGGGATTTGTCAAGTTAAGTTGTCGCAATTCTCGTTCCTTTTTCCGGGTTTTTTTACGTATATTTACGGCGTTTTAGGGTCAAGCTAACCTCAAACTTCGCCTCCCCCCACCCTAATTTCGACCCCCTGCGGGTCGGACTGGGGATTTGCGGACAACCATATTCCGTTCTCTTTTCGTATCACATAGGCTTTTTCGCCCGACAATTTTCTCCCTCGCCCCTGAATCGCGAGGCCCCGCTGACGGTGCGGTCTGCGGGTCGGACTGGGGATTTGCGTTGTGGCACTTTCTATAGCGGTACAAGTAGATTGTTAACTAGTAGTGCCCGTAAAGGCAGAAGAGATAGATCCGTTAGACATTGCAGCAGAGAGCATATAATATTATATAATAATAATTAGTGTGGCACTTTCTTATCGAAACCGTGCTTGGTCAGAAGTAATAAGTGTGGCACTTTCTTATCGAAACCGTGTTTGGTCAGAAGTAATGAGTGTGGCACTTTCTTATCGAAACCGTGTATGGTCAGAAGTAATAAATAAGTGTGTGTGGCACTTTCTTATCGAAACCGTGTTTGGTCAGAAGTAATAAGTGTGGCACTTTCTTATCGAAACCGTGTATGGTCAGAAGTAATAAGTGTGGCACTTTCTTATCGAAACCGTGTATGGTCAGAAGTAATAAATAAGTGTGGCACTTTCTTATTGAAAGAAACCGTGTATGGTCAGAAGTAATAAATAAGTGTGGCACTTTCTTATGGAAATCGTGTATGGTCAGAAGTAATAAATAAGTGTGGCATTTTCTTATCGAAACCGTGTATGGTCAGAAGTAATAAATAAGTGTGGCTCTTTCTTATTGAAAGAAACCGTGTATGGTCAGAAGTAATAAATAAGTGTGGCACTTTCTTATCGAAACCGTGTATGGTCAGAAATAATAAATAAGTGTGGCTCTTTCTTATTGAAAGAAACCGTGTATGGTCAGAAGTAATAAATAAGTGTGGCACTTTCTTATCGAAACCGTGTATGGTCAGAAGTAATAAACAAGTGTGGCACTTTCTTATTGAAAGAAACCGTGTATGGTCAGAAGTAATAAATAAGTGTGGCACTTTCTTATGGAAACCGTGTATGGTCAGAAGTAATAAATAAGTGTGGCATTTTCTTATTGAAAGAAACCGTGTATGGTCAGAAGTAATAAATAAGTGTGGCACTTTCTTATTGAAAGAAACCGTGTATGGTCAGAAGTAATAAATAAGTGTGGCATTTTCTTATCGAAACCGTGTATGGTCAGAAGTAATAAATAAGTGTGGCACTTTCTTATTGAAAGAAACCGTGTATGGTCAGAAGTAATAAATAAGTGTGGCACTTTCTTATTGAAAGAAACCGTGTATGGTCAGAAGTAATAAATAAGTGTGGCACTTTCTTATCGAAACCGTGTATGGTCAGAAGTAATGAATAAGTGTGGCACTTTCTTATCGAAACCGTGTATGGTCAGAAGTAATAAATAAGTGTGGCACTTTCTTATTGAAAGAAACCGTGTATGGTCAGAAGTAATAAATAAGTGTGGCATTTTCTTATCGAAACCGTGTATGGTCAGAAGTAATAAATAAGTGTGGCACTTTCTTATTGAAAGAAACCGTGTATGGTCAGAAGTAATAAATAAGTGTGGCACTTTCTTATTGAAAGAAACCGTGTATGGTCAGAAGTAATGAATAAGTGTGGCACTTTCTTATTGAAACCGTGTATGGTCAGAAGTAATAAATAAGTGTGGCATTTTCTTATCGAAACCGTGTATGGTCAGAAGTAATAAATAAGTGTGGCATTTTCTTATCGAAACCGTGTATGGTCAGAAGTAATAAATAAGTGTGGCACTTTCTTATTGAAAGAAACCGTGTATGGTCAGAAGTAATAAATAAGTGTGGCACTTTCTTATTGAAAGAAACCGTGTATGGTCAGAAGTAATAAATAAGTGTGGCACTTTCTTATTGAAAGAAACCGTGTATGGTCAGAAGTAATAAATAAGTGTGGCATTTTCTTATCGAAACCGTGTATGGTCAGAAGTAATAAATAAGTGTGGCACTTTCTTATTGAAAGAAACCGTGTATGGTCAGAAGTAATAAATAAGTGTGGCACTTTCTTATGGAAATCGTGTATGGTCAGAAGTAATAAATAAGTGTGGCATTTTCTTATCGAAACCGTGTATGGTCATAAGTAATAAATAAGTGTGGCTCTTTCTTATTGAAAGAAACCGTGTATGGTCAGAAGTAATAAATAAGTGTGGCACTTTCTTATCGAAACCGTGTATGGTCAGAAGTAATAAATAAGTGTGGCACTTTCTTATTGAAAGAAACCGTGTATGGTCAGAAGTAATAAATAAGTGTGGCACTTTCTTATGGAAACCGTGTATGGTCAGAAGTAATAAATAAGTGTGGCATTTTCTTATTGAAAGAAACCGTGTATGGTCAGAAGTAATAAATAAGTGTGGCACTTTCTTATTGAAAGAAACCGTGTATGGTCAGAAGTAATAAATAAGTGTGGCATTTTCTTATCGAAACCGTGTATGGTCAGAAGTAATAAATAAGTGTGGCACTTTCTTATTGAAAGAAACCGTGTATGGTCAGAAGTAATAAATAAGTGTGGCACTTTCTTATTGAAAGAAACCGTGTATGGTCAGAAGTAATAAATAAGTGTGGCATTTTCTTATTGAAAGAAACCGTGTATGGTCAGAAGTAATAAATAAGTGTGGCACTTTCTTATTGAAAGAAACCGTGTATGGTCAGAAGTAATAAATAAGTGTGGTACTTTCTTATCGAAACCGTGTATGGTCAGAAGTAATAAATAAGTGTGGCACTTTCTTATCGAAACCGTGTATGGTCAGAAGTAATAAATAAGTGTGGCACTTTCTTATTGAAAGAAACCGTGTATGGTCAGAAGTAATAAATAAGTGTGGCATTTTCTTATCGAAACCGTGTATGGTCAGAAGTAATAAATAAGTGTGGCACTTTCTTATTGAAAGAAACCGTGAATGGTCAGAAGTAATAAATAAGTGTGGCACTTTCTTATTGAAAGAAACCGTGTATGGTCAGAAGTAATAAATAAGTGTGGCACTTTCTTATTGAAACCGTGTATGGTCAGAAGTAATAAATAAGTGTGGCATTTTCTTATCGAAACCGTGTATGGTCAGAAGTAATAAATAAGTGTGGCACTTTCTTATTGAAAGAAACCGTGTATGGTCAGAAGTAATAAATAAGTGTGGCACTTTCTTATTGAAAGAAACCGTGTATGGTCAGAAGTAATAAATAAGTGTGGCATTTTCTTATTGAAAGAAACCGTGTATGGTCAGAAGTAATAAATAAGTGTGGCACTTTCTTATTGAAAGAAACCGTGTATGGTCAGAAGTAATAAATAAGTGTGGCATTTTCTTATCGAAACCAGGTATGGTCAGAAGTAATAAATAAGTGTGGCACTTTCTTATCGAAACCGTGTATGGTCAGAAGTAATAAATAAGTGTGGCATTTTCTTATTGAAAGAAACCGTGTATGGTCAGAAGTAATAAATAAGTGTGGCACTTTCTTATTGAAAGAAACCGTGTATGGTTAGAAGTAATAAATAAGTGTGGCACTTTCTTATCGAAACCGTGTATGGTCAGAAGTAATAAATAAGTGTGGCACTTTCTAATCGAAACCGTGTATGGTCAGAAGTAATAAATAAGTGTGGCTCTTTCTTATTGAAAGAAACCGTGTATGGTCAGAAGTCAATAAATAAGTGTGGCACTTTCTTATTGAAAGAAACCGTGTATGGTCAGAAGTAATAAATAAGTGTGGCACTTTCTTATGGAAATCGTGTATGGTCAGAAGTAATAAATAAGTGTGGCATTTTCTTATCGAAACCGTGTATGGTCAGAAGTAATAAATAAGTGTGGCACTTTCTTATTGAAAGAAACCGTGTATGGTCAGAAGTAATAAATAAGTGTGGCACTTTCTTATGGAAATCGTGTATGGTCAGAAGTAATAAATAAGTGTGGCATTTTCTTATCGAAACCGTGTATGGTCAGAAGTAATAAATAAGTGTGGCTCTTTCTTATTGAAAGAAACCGTGTATGGTCAGAAGTAATAAATAAGTGTGGCACTTTGTTATGGAAATCGTGTATGGTCAGAAGTAATAAATAAGTGTGGCACTTTCTTATTGAAAGAAACCGTGTATGGTCAGAAGTAATAAATAAGTGTGGCACTTTCTTATGGAAATCGTGTATGGTCAGAAGTAATAAATAAGTGTGGCATTTTCTTATCGAAACCGTGTATGGTCAGAAGTAATAAATAAGTGTGGCACTTTCTTATTGAAAGAAACCGTGTATGGTCAGAAGTAATAAATAAGTGTGGCACTTTCTTATGGAAATCGTGTATGGTCAGAAGTAATAAATAAGTGTGGCATTTTCTTATCGAAACCGTGTATGGTCAGAAGTAATAAATAAGTGTGGCTCTTTCTTATTGAAAGAAACCGTGTATGGTCAGAAGTAATAAATAAGTGTGGCACTTTGTTATGGAAATCGTGTATGGTCAGAAGTAATAAATAAGTGTGGCACTTTCTTATTGAAAGAAACCGTGTATGGTCAGAAGTAATAAATAAGTGTGGCACTTTCTTATGGAAATCGTGTATGGTCAGAAGTAATAAATAAGTGTGGCATTTTCTTATCGAAACCGTGTATGGTCAGAAGTAATAAATAAGTGTGGCACTTTCTTATTGAAAGAAACCGTGTATGGTCAGAAGTAATAAATAAGTGTGGCACTTTCTTATGGAAATCGTGTATGGTCAGAAGTAATAAATAAGTGTGGCACTTTCTTATTGAAAGAAACCATGTATGGTCAGAAGTAATAAATAAGTGTGGCTCTTTCTTATTGAAAGAAACCGTGTATGGTCAGAAGTAAAAAATAAGTGTGGCACTTTCTTATCGAAACCGTGTATGGTCAGAAGTAATAAATAAGTGTGGCACTTTCTTATTGAAAGAAACCGTGTATGGTCAGAAGTAATAAATAAGTGTGGCACTTTCTTATGGAAATCGTGTATGGTCAGAAGTAATAAATAAGTGTGGCATTTTCTTAACGAAACCGTGTATGGTCAGAAGTAATAAATAAGTGTGGCACTTTCTTATTGAAAGAAACCGTGTATGGTCAGAAGTAATAAATAAGTGTGGCACTTTCTTATGGAAATCGTGTATGGTCAGAAGTAATAAATAAGTGTGGCATTTTCTTATCGAAACCGTGTATGGTCAGAAGTAATAAATAAGTGTGGCTCTTTCTTATTGAAAGAAACCGTGTATGGTCAGAAGTAATAAATAAGTGTGGCACTTTCTTATGGAAATCGTGTATGGTCAGAAGTTATAAATAAGTGTGGCACTTTCTTATTGAAAGAAACCGTGTATGGTCAGAAGTAATAAATAAGTGTGGCACTTTCTTATGGAAATCGTGTATGGTCAGAAGTAATAAATAAGTGTGGCATTTTCTTATCGAAACCGTGTATGGTCAGAAGTAATAAATAAGTGTGGCACTTTCTTATTGAAAGAAACCGTGTATGGCCAGAAGTAATAAATAAGTGTGGCACTTTCTTATGGAAATCGTGTATGGTCAGAAGTAATAAATAAGTGTGGCATTTTCTTATCGAAACCGTGTATGGTCAGAAGTAATAAATAAGTGTGGCTCTTTCTTATTGAATGAAACCGTGTATGGTCAGAAGTAATAAATAAGTGTGGCACTTTCTTATCGAAACCGTGTATGGTCAGAAGTAATAAATAAGTGTGGCATTTTCTTATCGAAACCGTGTATGGTCAGAAGTAATAAATAAGTGTGGCATTTTCTTATCGAAACCGTGTATGGTCAGAAGTAATAAATAAGTGTGGCACTTTCTTATTGAAAGAAACCGTGTATGGTCAGAAGTAATAAATAAGTGTGGCACTTTCTTATTGAAAGAAACCGTGTATGGTCAGAAGTAATAAATAAGTGTGGCATTTTCTTATTGAAAGAAACCGTGTATGGTCAGAAGTAATAAATAAGTGTGGCACTTTCTTATTGAAAGAAACCGTGTATGGTCAGAAGTAATAAATAAGTGTGGCACTTTCTTATCGAAACCGTGTATGGTCAGAAGTAATAAATAAGTGTGGCATTTTCTTATTGAAAGAAACCGTGTATGGTCAGAAGTAATAAATAAGTGTGGCACTTTCTTATTGAAAGAAACCGTGTATGGTCAGAAGTAATAAATAAGTGTGGCTCTTTCTTATTGAAAGAAACCGTGTATGGTCAGAAGTAATAAATAAGTGTGGCACTTTCTTATTGAAAGAAACCGTGTATGGTCAGAAGTAATAAATAAGTGTGGCATTTTCTTATTGAAAGAAACCGTGTATGGTCAGAAGTAATAAATAAGTGTGGCACTTTCTTATTGAAAGAAACCGTGTATGGTCAGAAGTAATAAATAAGTGTGGCACTTTCTTATCGAAACCGTGTATGGTCAGAAGTAATAAATAAGTGTGGCATTTTCTTATTGAAAGAAACCGTGTATGGTCAGAAGTAATAAATAAGTGTGGCACTTTCTTATTGAAAGAAACCGTGTATGGTCAGAAGTAATAAATAAGTGTGGCTCTTTCTTATTGAAAGAAACCGTGTATGGTCAGAAGTAATAAATAAGTGTGGCACTTTCTTATTGAAAGAAACCGTGTATGGTCAGAAGTAATAAATAAGTGTGGCACTTTCTTATTGAAAGAAACCGTGTATGGTCAGAAGTAATAAATAAGTGTGGCACTTTCTTATGGAAACCGTGTATGGTCAGAAGTAATAAATAAGTGTGGCATTTTCTTATTGAAAGAAACCGTGTATGGTCAGAAGTAATAAATAAGTGTGGCACTTTCTTATTGAAAGAAACCGTGTATGGTCAGAAGTAATAAATAAGTGTGGCATTTTCTTATCGAAACCGTGTATGGTCAGAAGTAATAAATAAGTGTGGCACTTTCTTATTGAAAGAAACCGTGTATGGTCAGAAGTAATAAATAAGTGTGGCACTTTCTTATTGAAAAAAACCGTGTATGGTCAGAAGTAATAAATAAGTGTGGCATTTTCTTATTGAAAGAAACCGTGTATGGTCAGAAGTAATAAATAAGTGTGGCACTTTCTTATTGAAAGAAACCGTGTATGGTCAGAAGTAATAAATAAGTGTGGTACTTTCTTATCGAAACCGTGTATGGTCAGAAGTAATAAATAAGTGTGGCACTTTCTTATCGAAACCGTGTATGGTCAGAAGTAATAAATAAGTGTGGCACTTTCTTATTGAAAGAAACCGTGTATGGTCAGAAGTAATAAATAAGTGTGGCATTTTCTTATCGAAACCGTGTATGGTCAGAAGTAATAAATAAGTGTGGCACTTTCTTATTGAAAGAAACCGTGAATGGTCAGAAGTAATAAATAAGTGTGGCACTTTCTTATTGAAAGAAACCGTGTATGGTCAGAAGTAATAAATAAGTGTGGCACTTTCTTATTGAAACCGTGTATGGTCAGAAGTAATAAATAAGTGTGGCATTTTCTTATCGAAACCGTGTATGGTCAGAAGTAATAAATAAGTGTGGCATTTTCTTATCGAAACCGTGTATGGTCAGAAGTAATAAATAAGTGTGGCACTTTCTTATTGAAAGAAACCGTGTATGGTCAGAAGTAATAAATAAGTGTGGCACTTTCTTATTGAAAGAAACCGTGTATGGTCAGAAGTAATAAATAAGTGTGGCATTTTCTTATCGAAACCAGGTATGGTCAGAAGTAATAAATAAGTGTGGCACTTTCTTATCGAAACCGTGTATGGTCAGAAGTAATAAATAAGTGTGGCATTTTCTTATTGAAAGAAACCGTGTATGGTCAGAAGTAATAAATAAGTGTGGCACTTTCTTATTGAAAGAAACCGTGTATGGTCAGAAGTAATAAATAAGTGTGGCACTTTCTTATCGAAACCGTGTATGGTCAGAAGTAATAAATAAGTGTGGCACTTTCTTATCGAAACCGTGTATGGTCAGAAGTAATAAATAAGTGTGGCTCTTTCTTATTGAAAGAAACCGTGTATGGTCAGAAGTCAATAAATAAGTGTGGCACTTTCTTATTGAAAGAAACCGTGTATGGTCAGAAGTAATAAATAAGTGTGGCACTTTCTTATGGAAATCGTGTATGGTCAGAAGTAATAAATAAGTGTGGCACTTTCTTATGGAAATCGTGTATGGTCAGAAGTAATAAATAAGTGTGGCATTTTCTTATCGAAACCGTGTATGGTCAGAAGTAATAAATAAGTGTGGCTCTTTCTTATTGAAAGAAACCGTGTATGGTCAGAAGTAATAAATAAGTGTGGCACTTTGTTATGGAAATCTTGTATGGTCAGAAGTAATAAATAAGTGTGGCACTTTCTTATTGAAAGAAACCGTGTATGGTCAGAAGTAATAAATAAGTGTGGCACTTTCTTATGGAAATCGTGTATGGTCAGAAGTAATAAATAAGTGTGACATTTTCTTATCGAAACCGTGTATGGTCAGAAGTAATAAATAAGTGTGGCACTTTCTTATTGAAAGAAACCGTGTATGGTCAGAAGTAATAAATAAGTGTGGCACTTTCTTATGGAAATCGTGTATGGTCAGAAGTAATAAATAAGTGTGGCATTTTCTTATCGAAACCGTGTATGGTCAGAAGTAATAAATAAGTGTGGCTCTTTCTTATTGAAAGAAACCGTGTATGGTCAGAAGTAATAAATAAGTGTGGCACTTTGTTATGGAAATCGTGTATGGTCAGAAGTAATAAATAAGTGTGGCACTTTCTTATTGAAAGAAACCGTGTATGGTCAGAAGTAATAAATAAGTGTGGCACTTTCTTATGGAAATCGTGTATGGTCAGAAGTAATAAATAAGTGTGGCATTTTCTTATCGAAACCGTGTATGGTCAGAAGTAATAAATAAGTGTGGCACTTTCTTATTGAAAGAAACCGTGTATGGTCAGAAGTAATAAATAAGTGTGGCACTTTCTTATGGAAATCGTGTATGGTCAGAAGTAATAAATAAGTGTGGCACTTTCTTACTGAAAGAAACCGTGTATGGTCAGAAGTAATAAATAAGTGTGGCTCTTTCTTATTGAAAGAAACCGTGTATGGTCAGAAGTAATAAATAAGTGTGGCATTTTCTTAACGAAACCGTGTATGGTCAGAAGTAATAAATAAGTGTGGCACTTTCTTATTGAAAGAAACCGTGTATGGTCAGAAGTAATAAATAAGTGTGGCACTTTCTTATGGAAATCGTGTATGGTCAGAAGTAATAAATAAGTGTGGCATTTTCTTATCGAAACCGTGTATGGTCAGAAGTAATAAATAAGTGTGGCTCTTTCTTATTGAAAGAAACCGTGTATGGTCAGAAGTAATAAATAAGTGTGGCACTTTCTTATGGAAATCGTGTATGGTCAGAAGTTATAAATAAGTGTGGCACTTTCTTATTGAAAGAAACCGTGTATGGTCAGAAGTAATAAATAAGTGTGGCACTTTCTTATGGAAATCGTGTATGGTCAGAAGTAATAAATAAGTGTGGCATTTTCTTATCGAAACCGTGTATGGTCAGAAGTAATAAATAAGTGTGGCACTTTCTTATTGAAAGAAACCGTGTATGGTCAGAAGTAATAAATAAGTGTGGCACTTTCTTATGGAAATCGTGTATGGTCAGAAGTAATAAATAAGTGTGGCATTTTCTTATCGAAACCGTGTATGGTCAGAAGTAATAAATAAGTGTGGCTCTTTCTTATTGAATGAAACCGTGTATGGTCAGAAGTAATAAATAAGTGTGGCACTTTCTTATCGAAACCGTGTATGGTCAGAAGTAATAAATAAGTGTGGCATTTTCTTATCGAAACCGTGTATGGTCAGAAGTAATAAATAAGTGTGGCATTTTCTTATCGAAACCGTGTATGGTCAGAAGTAATAAATAAGTGTGGCACTTTCTTATTGAAAGAAACCGTGTATGGTCAGAAGTAATAAATAAGTGTGGCACTTTCTTATTGAAAGAAACCGTGTATGGTCAGAAGTAATAAATAAGTGTGGCATTTTCTTATTGAAAGAAACCGTGTATGGTCAGAAGTAATAAATAAGTGTGGCACTTTCTTATTGAAAGAAACCGTGTATGGTCAGAAGTAATAAATAAGTGTGGCACTTTCTTATCGAAACCGTGTATGGTCAGAAGTAATAAATAAGTGTGGCATTTTCTTATTGAAAGAAACCGTGTATGGTCAGAAGTAATAAATAAGTGTGGCACTTTCTTATTGAAAGAAACCGTGTATGGTCAGAAGTAATAAATAAGTGTGGCTCTTTCTTATTGAAAGAAACCGTGTATGGTCAGAAGTAATAAATAAGTGTGGCACTTTCTTATTGAAAGAAACCGTGTATGGTCAGAAGTAATAAATAAGTGTGGCATTTTCTTATTGAAAGAAACCGTGTATGGTCAGAAGTAATAAATAAGTGTGGCACTTTCTTATTGAAAGAAACCGTGTATGGTCAGAAGTAATAAATAAGTGTGGCACTTTCTTATCGAAACCGTGTATGGTCAGAAGTAATAAATAAGTGTGGCATTTTCTTATTGAAAGAAACCGTGTATGGTCAGAAGTAATAAATAAGTGTGGCACTTTCTTATTGAAAGAAACCGTGTATGGTCAGAAGTAATAAATAAGTGTGGCTCTTTCTTATTGAAAGAAACCGTGTATGGTCAGAAGTAATAAATAAGTGTGGCACTTTCTTATTGAAAGAAACCGTGTATGGTCAGAAGTAATAAATAAGTGTGGCACTTTCTTATTGAAAGAAACCGTGTATGGTCAGAAGTAATAAATAAGTGTGGCACTTTCTTATGGAAATCGTGTATGGTCAGAAGTAATAAATAAGTGTGGCATTTTCTTATCGAAACCGTGTATGGTCAGAAGTAATAAATAAGTGTGGCTCTTTCTTATTGAAAGAAACCGTGTATGGTCAGAAGTAATAAATAAGTGTGGCACTTTCTTATGGAAATCGTGTATGGTCAGAAGTAATAAATAAGTGTGGCACTTTCTTATTGAAAGAAACCGTGTATGGTCAGAAGTAATAAATAAGTGTGGCATTTTCTTATCGAAACCGTGTATGGTCAGAAGTAATAAATAAGTGTGGCATTTTCTTATCGAAACCGTGTATGGTCAGAAGTAATAAATAAGTGTGGCACTTTCTTATTGAAAGAAACCGTGTATGGTCAGAAGTAATAAATAAGTGTGGCACTTTCTTATTGAAAGAAACCGTGTATGGTCAGAAGTAATAAATAAGTGTGGCACTTTCTTATTGAAACCGTGTATGGTCAGAAGTAATAAATAAGTGTGGCATTTTCTTATCGAAACCGTGTATGGTCAGAAGTAATATATAAGTGTGGCATTTTCTTATCGAAACCGTGTATGGTCAGAAGTAATAAATAAGTGTGGCACTTTCTTATTGAAAGAAACCGTGTATGGTCAGAAGTAATAAATAAGTGTGGCACTTTCTTATTGAAAGAAACCGTGTATGGTCAGAAGTAATAAATAAGTGTGGCACTTTCTTATTGAAACCGTGTATGGTCAGAAGTAATAAATAAGTGTGGCATTTTCTTATCGAAACCGTGTATGGTCAGAAGAAATAAATAAGTGTGGCACTTTCTTATTGAAAGAAACCGTGTATGGTCAGAAGTAATAAATAAGTGTGGCACTTTCTTATTGAAAGAAACCGTGTATGGTCAGAAGTAATAAATAAGTGTGGCATTTTCTTATCGAAACCGTGTATGGTCAGAAGTAATAAATAAGTGTGGCACTTTCTTATCGAAACCGTGTATGGTCAGAAGTAATAAATAAGTGTGGCATTTTCTTATTGAAAGAAACCGTGTATGGTCAGAAGTAATAAATAAGTGTGGCACTTTCTTATTGAAAGAAATCGTGTATGGTCAGAAGTAATAAATAAGTGTGGCATTTTCTTATCGAAACCGTGTATGGTCAGAAGTAATAAATAAGTGTGGCACTTTCTTATTGAAAGAAACCGTGTATGGTCAGAAGTAATAAATAAGTGTGGCACTTTCTTATGGAAATCGTGTATGGTCAGAAGTAATAAATAAGTGTGGCATTTTCTTACCGAAACCGTGTATGGTCAGAAGTAATAAATAAGTGTGGCACTTTCTTATTGAAAGAAACCGTGTATGGTCAGAAGTAATAAATAAGTGTGGCACTTTCTTATGGAAATCGTGTATGGTCAGAAGTAATAAATAAGTGTGGCACTTTCTTATTGAAAGAAACCGTGTATGGTCAGAAGTAATAAATAAGTGTGGCTCTTTCTTATTGAAAGAAACCGTGTATGGTCAGAAGTAATAAATAAGTGTGGCATTTTCTTAACGAAACCGTGTATGGTCAGAAGTAATAAATAAGTGTGGCACTTTCTTATTGAAAGAAACCGTGTATGGTCAGAAGTAATAAATAAGTGTGGCACTTTCTTATGGAAATCGTGTATGGTCAGAAGTAATAAATAAGTGTGGCATTTTCTTATTGAAAGAAACCGTGTATGGTCAGAAGTAATAAATAAGTGTGGCACTTTCTTATTGAAAGAAACCGTGTATGGTCAGAAGTAATAAATAAGTGTGGCTCTTTCTTATTGAAAGAAACCGTGTATGGTCAGAAGTAATAAATAAGTGTGGCACTTTCTTATTGAAAGAAACCGTGTATGGTCAGAAGTAATAAATAAGTGTGGCATTTTCTTATTGAAAGAAACCGTGTATGGTCAGAAGTAATAAATAAGTGTGGCACTTTCTTATTGAAAGAAACCGTGTATGGTCAGAAGTAATAAATAAGTGTGGCACTTTCTTATCGAAACCGTGTATGGTCAGAAGTAATAAATAAGTGTGGCATTTTCTTATTGAAAGAAACCGTGTATGGTCAGAAGTAATAAATAAGTGTGGCACTTTCTTATTGAAAGAAACCGTGTATGGTCAGAAGTAATAAATAAGTGTGGCTCTTTCTTATTGAAAGAAACCGTGTATGGTCAGAAGTAATAAATAAGTGTGGCACTTTCTTATTGAAAGAAACCGTGTATGGTCAGAAGTAATAAATAAGTGTGGCACTTTCTTATTGAAAGAAACCGTGTATGGTCAGAAGTAATAAATAAGTGTGGCACTTTCTTATGGAAATCGTGTATGGTCAGAAGTAATAAATAAGTGTGGCATTTTCTTATCGAAACCGTGTATGGTCAGAAGTAATAAATAAGTGTGGCTCTTTCTTATTGAAAGAAACCGTGTATGGTCAGAAGTAATAAATAAGTGTGGCACTTTCTTATGGAAATCGTGTATGGTCAGAAGTAATAAATAAGTGTGGCACTTTCTTATTGAAAGAAACCGTGTATGGTCAGAAGTAATAAATAAGTGTGGCATTTTCTTATCGAAACCGTGTATGGTCAGAAGTAATAAATAAGTGTGGCATTTTCTTATCGAAACCGTGTATGGTCAGAAGTAATAAATAAGTGTGGCACTTTCTTATTGAAAGAAACCGTGTATGGTCAGAAGTAATAAATAAGTGTGGCACTTTCTTATTGAAAGAAACCGTGTATGGTCAGAAGTAATAAATAAGTGTGGCACTTTCTTATTGAAACCGTGTATGGTCAGAAGTAATAAATAAGTGTGGCATTTTCTTATCGAAACCGTGTATGGTCAGAAGTAATAAATAAGTGTGGCATTTTCTTATCGAAACCGTGTATGGTCAGAAGTAATAAATAAGTGTGGCACTTTCTTATTGAAAGAAACCGTGTATGGTCAGAAGTAATAAATAAGTGTGGCACTTTCTTATTGAAAGAAACCGTGTATGGTCAGAAGTAATAAATAAGTGTGGCACTTTCTTATTGAAACCGTGTATGGTCAGAAGTAATAAATAAGTGTGGCATTTTCTTATCGAAACCGTGTATGGTCAGAAGTAATAAATAAGTGTGGCACTTTCTTATTGAAAGAAACCGTGTATGGTCAGAAGTAATAAATAAGTGTGGCACTTTCTTATTGAAAGAAACCGTGTATGGTCAGAAGTAATAAATAAGTGTGGCATTTTCTTATCGAAACCGTGTATGGTCAGAAGTAATAAATAAGTGTGGCACTTTCTTATCGAAACCGTGTATGGTCAGAAGTAATAAATAAGTGTGGCATTTTCTTATTGAAAGAAACCGTGTATGGTCAGAAGTAATAAATAAGTGTGGCACTTTCTTATTGAAAGAAATCGTGTATGGTCAGAAGTAATAAATAAGTGTGGCATTTTCTTATCGAAACCGTGTATGGTCAGAAGTAATAAATAAGTGTGGCACTTTCTTATTGAAAGAAACCGTGTATGGTCAGAAGTAATAAATAAGTGTGGCACTTTCTTATGGAAATCGTGTATGGTCAGAAGTAATAAATAAGTGTGGCATTTTCTTACCGAAACCGTGTATGGTCAGAAGTAATAAATAAGTGTGGCTCTTTCTTATTGAAAGAAACCGTGTATGGTCAGAAGTAATAAATAAGTGTGGCACTTTGTTATGGAAATCGTGTATGGTCAGAAGTAATAAATAAGTGTGGCACTTTCTTATTGAAAGAAACCGTGTATGGTCAGAAGTAATAAATAAGTGTGGCACTTTCTTATGGAAATCGTGTATGGTCAGAAGTAATAAATAAGTGTGGCATTTTCTTATCGAAACCGTGTATGGTCAGAAGTAATAAATAAGTGTGGCATTTTCTTATCGAAACCGTGTATGGTCAGAAGTAATAAATAAGTGTGGCTCTTTCTTATTGAAAGAAACCGTGTATGGTCAGAAGTAATAAATAAGTGTGGCACTTTCTTATGGAAATCGTGTATGGTCAGAAGTAATAAATAAGTGTGGCACTTTCTTATTGAAAGAAACCGTGTATGGTCAGAAGTAATAAATAAGTGTGGCACTTTCTTATGGAAATCGTGTATGGTCAGAAGTAATAAATAAGTGTGGCATTTTCTTATCGAAACCGTGTATGGTCAGAAGTAATAAATAAGTGTGGCTCTTTCTTATTGAAAGAAACCGTGTATGGTCAGAAGTAATAAATAAGTGTGGCACTTTGTTATGGAAATCGTGTATGGTCAGAAGTAATAAATAAGTGTGGCACTTTCTTATTGAAAGAAACCGTGTATGGTCAGAAGTAATAAATAAGTGTGGCACTTTCTTATGGAAATCGTGTAAGGTCAGAAGTAATAAATAAGTGTGGCATTTTCTTATCGAAACCGTGTATGGTCAGAAGTAATAAATAAGTGTGGCACTTTCTTATTGAAAGAAACCGTGTATGGTCAGAAGTAATAAATAAGTGTGGCACTTTCTTATGGAAATCGTGTATGGTCAGAAGTAATAAATAAGTGTGGCACTTTCTTATTGAAAGAAACCGTGTATGGTCAGAAGTAATAAATAAGTGTGGCACTTTCTTATGGAAATCGTGTATGGTCAGAAGTAATAAATAAGTGTGGCATTTTCTTATCGAAACCGTGTATGGTCAGAAGTAATAAATAAGTGTGGCTCTTTCTTATTGAAAGAAACCGTGTATGGTCAGAAGTAATAAATAAGTGTGGCACTTTCTTATGGAAATCGTGTATGGTCAGAAGTAATAAATAAGTGTGGCATTTTCTTAACGAAACCGTGTATGGTCAGAAGTAATAAATAAGTGTGGCACTTTCTTATTGAAAGAAACCGTGTATGGTCAGAAGTAATAAATAAGTGTGGCACTTTCTTATGGAAATCGTGTATGGTCAGAAGTAATAAATAAGTGTGGCACTTTCTTATTGAAAGAAACCGTGTATGGTCAGAAGAAATAAATAAGTGTGGCACTTTCTTATGGAAATCGTGTATGGTCAGAAGTAATAAATAAGTGTGGCATTTTCTTATCGAAACCGTGTATGGTCAGAAGTAATAAATAAGTGTGGCACTTTCTTATTGAAAGAAACCGTGTATGGTCAGAAGTAATAAATAAGTGTGGCACTTTCTTATGGAAATCGTGTATGGTCAGAAGTAATAAATAAGTGTGGCATTTTCTTAACAAAACCGTGTATGGTCAGAAGTAATAAATAAGTGTGGCACTTTCTTATTGAAAGAAACCGTGTATGGTCAGAAGTAATAAATAAGTGTGGCACTTTCTTATGGAAATCGTGTATGGTCAGAAGTAATAAATAAGTGTGGCATTTTCTTATCGAAACCGTGTATGGTCAGAAGTAATAAATAAGTGTGGCTCTTTCTTATTGAAAGAAACCGTGTATGGTCAGAAGTAATAAATAAGTGTGGCACTTTCTTATGGAAATCATGTATGGTCAGAAGTAATAAATAAGTGTGGCTTTTTCTTATTGAAAGAAACCGTGTATGGTCAGAAGTAATAAATAAGTGTGGCACTTTCTTATGGAAATCGTGTATGGTCAGAAGTAATAAATAAGTGTGGCATTTTCTTATCGAAACCGTGTATGGTCAGAAGTAATAAATAAGTGTGGCACTTTCTTATTGAAAGAAACCGTGTATGGTCAGAAGTAATAAATAAGTGTGGCACTTTCTTATGGAAATCGTGTATGGTCAGAAGTAATAAATAAGTGTGGCATTTTCTTATCGAAACCGTGTATGGTCAGAAGTAATAAATAAGTGTGGCTCTTTCTTTTGAATGAAACCGTGTATGGTCAGAAGTAATAAATAAGTGTGGCACTTTCTTATCGAAACCGTGTATGGTCAGAAGTAATAAATAAGTGTGGCATTTTCTTATCGAAACCGTGTATGGTCAGAAGTAATAAATAAGTGTGGCATTTTCTTATCGAAACCGTGTATGGTCAGAAGTAATAAATAAGTGTGGCACTTTCTTATTGAAAGAAACCGTGTATGGTCAGAAGTAATAAATAAGTGTGGCACTTTCTTATTGAAAGAAACCGTGTATGGTCAGAAGTAATAAATAAGTGTGGCATTTTCTTATTGAAAGAAACCGTGTATGGTCAGAAGTAATAAATAAGTGTGGCACTTTCTTATTGAAAGAAACCGTGTATGGTCAGAAGTAATAAATAAGTGTGGCACTTTCTTATCGAAAACGTGTATGGTCAGAAGTAATAAATAAGTGTGGCATTTTCTTATTGAAAGAAACCGTGTATGGTCAGAAGTAATAAATAAGTGTGGCTCTTTCTTATTGAAAGAAACCGTGTATGGTCAGAAGTAATAAATAAGTGTGGCACTTTCTTATTGAAAGAAACCGTGTATGGTCAGAAGTAATAAATAAGTGTGGCACTTTCTTATTGAAAGAAACCGTGTATGGTCAGAAGTAATAAATAAGTGTGGCACTTTCTTATCGAAACCGTGTATGGTCAGAAGTAATAAATAAGTGTGGCATTTTCTTATCGAAACCGTGTATGGTCAGAAGTAATAAATAAGTGTGGCATTTTCTTATCGAAACCGTGTATGGTCAGAAGTAATAAATAAGTGTGGCACTTTCTTATTGAAAGAAACCGTGTATGGTCAGAAGTAATAAATAAGTGTGGCACTTTCTTATTGAAAGAAACCGTGTATGGTCAGAAGTAATAAATAAGTGTGGCATTTTCTTATGGAAATCGTGTATGGTCAGAAGTAATAAATAAGTGTGGCACTTTCTTATTGAAAGAAACCGTGTATGGTCAGAAGTAATAAATAAGTGTGGCACTTTCTTATGGAAATCGTGTATGGTCAGAAGTAATAAATAAGTGTGGCACTTTCTTATGGAAATCGTGTATGGTCAGAAGTAATAAATAAATGTGGCATTTTCTTATCGAAACCGTGTATGGTCAGAAGTAATAAATAAGTGTGGCTCTTTCTTATTGAAAGAAACCGTGTATGGTCAGAAGTAATAAATAAGTGTGGCACTTTCTTATCGAAACCGTGTATGGTCAGAAGTAATAAATAAGTGTGGCACTTTCTTATTGAAAGAAACCGTGTATGGTCAGAAGTAATAAATAAGTGTGGCTCTTTCTTATTGAAAGAAACCGTGTATGGTCAGAAGTAATAAATAAGTGTGGCACTTTCTTATCGAAACCGTGTATGGTCAGAAGTAATAAATAAGTGTGGCACTTTCTTATTGAAAGAAACCGTGTATGGTCAGAAGTAATAAATAAGTGTGGCACTTTCTTATGGAAATCGTGTATGGTCAGAAGTAATAAATAAGTGTGGCATTTTCTTATCGAAACCGTGTATGGTCAGAAGTAATAAATAAGTATGGCACTTTCTTATTGAAAGAAACCGTGTATGGTCAGAAGTAATAAATAAGTGTGGCACTTTCTTATGGAAATCGTGTATGGTCAGAAGTAATAAATAAGTGTGGCATTTTCTTATCGAAACCGTGTATGGTCAGAAGTAATAAATAAGTGTGGCATTTTCTTATCGAAACCGTGTATGGTCAGAAGTAATAAATAAGTGTGGCACTTTCTTATTGAAAGAAACCGTGTATGGTCAGAAGTAATAAATAAGTGTGGCACTTTCTTATGGAAATCGTGTATGGTCAGAAGTAATAAATAAGTGTGGCATTTTCTTATCGAAACCGTGTATGGTCAGAAGTAATAAATAAGTGTGGCTCTTTCTTATTGAATGAAACCGTGTATGGTCAGAAGTAATAAATAAGTGTGGCACTTTCTTATCGAAACCGTGTATGGTCAGAAGTAATAAATAAGTGTGGCATTTTCTTATCGAAACCGTGTATGGTCAGAAGTAATAAATAAGTGTGGCATTTTCTTATCGAAACCGTGTATGGTCAGAAGTAATAAATAAGTGTGGCACTTTCTTATTGAAAGAAACCGTGTATGGTCAGAAGTAATAAATAAGTGTGGCACTTTCTTATTGAAAGAAACCGTGTATGGTCAGAAGTAATAAATAAGTGTGGCATTTTCTTATTGAAAGAAACCGTGTATGGTCAGAAGTAATAAATAAGTGTGGCACTTTCTTATTGAAAGAAACCGTGTATGGTCAGAAGTAATAAATAAGTGTGGCACTTTCTTATCGAAACCGTGTATGGTCAGAAGTAATAAATAAGTGTGGCATTTTCTTATTGAAAGAAACCGTGTATGGTCAGAAGTAATAAATAAGTGTGGCACTTTCTTATTGAAAGCAACCGTGTATGGTCAGAAGTAATAAATAAGTGTGGCTCTTTCTTATTGAAAGAAACCGTGTATGGTCAGAAGTAATAAATAAGTGTGGCACTTTCTTATTGAAAGAAACCGTGTATGGTCAGAAGTAATAAATAAGTGTGGCACTTTCTTATTGAAAGAAACCGTGTATGGTCAGAAGTAATAAATAAGTGTGGCACTTTCTTATCGAAACCGTGTATGGTCAGAAGTAATAAATAAGTGTGGCATTTTCTTATCGAAACCGTGTATGGTCAGAAGTAATAAATAAGTGTGGCATTTTCTTATCGAAACCGTGTATGGTCAGAAGTAATAAATAAGTGTGGCACTTTCTTATTGAAAGAAACCGTGTATGGTCAGAAGTAATAAATAAGTGTGGCACTTTCTTATTGAAAGAAACCGTGTATGGTCAGAAGTAATAAATAAGTGTGGCACTTTCTTATGGAAATCGTGTATGGTCAGAAGTAATAAATAAGTGTGGCATTTTCTTATCGAAACCGTGTATGGTCAGAAGTAATAAATAAGTATGGCACTTTCTTATTGAAAGAAACCGTGTATGGTCAGAAGTAATAAATAAGTGTGGCACTTTCTTATGGAAATCGTGTATGGTCAGAAGTAATAAATAAGTGTGGCATTTTCTTATCGAAACCGTGTATGGTCAGAAGTAATAAATAAGTGTGGCATTTTCTTATCGAAACCGTGTATGGTCAGAAGTAATAAATAAGTGTGGCACTTTCTTATTGAAAGAAACCGTGTATGGTCAGAAGTAATAAATAAGTGTGGCACTTTCTTATGGAAATCGTGTATGGTCAGAAGTAATAAATAAGTGTGGCATTTTCTTATCGAAACCGTGTATGGTCAGAAGTAATAAATAAGTGTGGCTCTTTCTTATTGAATGAAACCGTGTATGGTCAGAAGTAATAAATAAGTGTGGCACTTTCTTATCGAAACCGTGTATGGTCAGAAGTAATAAATAAGTGTGGCATTTTCTTATCGAAACCGTGTATGGTCAGAAGTAATAAATAAGTGTGGCATTTTCTTATCGAAACCGTGTATGGTCAGAAGTAATAAATAAGTGTGGCACTTTCTTATTGAAAGAAACCGTGTATGGTCAGAAGTAATAAATAAGTGTGGCACTTTCTTATTGAAAGAAACCGTGTATGGTCAGAAGTAATAAATAAGTGTGGCATTTTCTTATTGAAAGAAACCGTGTATGGTCAGAAGTAATAAATAAGTGTGGCACTTTCTTATTGAAAGAAACCGTGTATGGTCAGAAGTAATAAATAAGTGTGGCACTTTCTTATCGAAACCGTGTATGGTCAGAAGTAATAAATAAGTGTGGCATTTTCTTATTGAAAGAAACCGTGTATGGTCAGAAGTAATAAATAAGTGTGGCACTTTCTTATTGAAAGCAACCGTGTATGGTCAGAAGTAATAAATAAGTGTGGCTCTTTCTTATTGAAAGAAACCGTGTATGGTCAGAAGTAATAAATAAGTGTGGCACTTTCTTATTGAAAGAAACCGTGTATGGTCAGAAGTAATAAATAAGTGTGGCACTTTCTTATTGAAAGAAACCGTGTATGGTCAGAAGTAATAAATAAGTGTGGCACTTTCTTATCGAAACCGTGTATGGTCAGAAGTAATAAATAAGTGTGGCATTTTCTTATCGAAACCGTGTATGGTCAGAAGTAATAAATAAGTGTGGCATTTTCTTATCGAAACCGTGTATGGTCAGAAGTAATAAATAAGTGTGGCACTTTCTTATTGAAAGAAACCGTGTATGGTCAGAAGTAATAAATAAGTGTGGCACTTTCTTATTGAAAGAAACCGTGTATGGTCAGAAGTAATAAATAAGTGTGGCACTTTCTTATGGAAATCGTGTATGGTCAGAAGTAATAAATAAGTGTGGCATTTTCTTATCGAAACCGTGTATGGTCAGAAGTAATAAATAAGTATGGCACTTTCTTATTGAAAGAAACCGTGTATGGTCAGAAGTAATAAATAAGTGTGGCACTTTCTTATGGAAATCGTGTATGGTCAGAAGTAATAAATAAGTGTGGCATTTTCTTATCGAAACCGTGTATGGTCAGAAGTAATAAATAAGTGTGGCTCTTTCTTATTGAAAGAAACCGTGTATGGTCAGAAGTAATAAATAAGTGTGGCACTTTCTTATGGAAATCGTGTATGGTCAGAAGTAATATATAAGTGTGGCATTTTCTTATCGAAACCGTGTATGGTCAGAAGTAATAAATAATTGTGGCACTTTCTTATTGAAAGAAACCGTGTATGGTCAGAAGTAATAAATAAGTGTGGCACTTTCTTATGGAAATCGTGTATGGTCAGAAGTAATAAATAAGTGTGGCACTTTCTTATTGAAAGAAACCGTGTATGGTCAGAAGTAATAAATAAGTGTGGCACTTTCTTATGGAAATCGTGTATGGTCAGAAGTAATAAATAAGTGTGGCACTTTCTTATGGAAATCGTGTATGGTCAGAAGTAATAAATAAGTGTGGCATTTTCTTATCGAAACCGTGTATGGTCAGAAGTAATAAATAAGTGTGGCTCTTTCTTATTGAAAGAAACCGTGTATGGTCAGAAGTAATAAATAAGTGTGGCACTTTCTTATCGAAACCGTGTATGGTCAGAAGTAATAAATAAGTGTGGCACTTTCTTATTGAAAGAAACCGTGTATGGTCAGAAGTAATAAATAAGTGTGGCTCTTTCTTATTGAAAGAAACCGTGTATGGTCAGAAGTAATAAATAAGTGTGGCACTTTCTTATCGAAACCGTGTATGGTCAGAAGTAATAAATAAGTGTGGCACTTTCTTATTGAAAGAAACCGTGTATGGTCAGAAGTAATAAATAAGTGTGGCACTTTCTTATGGAAACCGTGTATGGTCAGAAGTAATAAATAAGTGTGGCACTTTCTTATTGAAAGAAACCGTGTATGGTCAGAAGTAATAAATAAGTGTGGCACTTTCTTATGGAAATCGAGTATGGTCAGAAGTAATAAATAAGTGTGGCATTTTCATATCGAAACCGTGTATGGTCAGAAGTAATAAATAAGTGTGGCTCTTTCTTATTGAAAGAAACCGTGTATGGTCAGAAGTAATAAATAAGTGTGGCACTTTCTTATGGAAATCGTGTATGGTCAGAAGTAATAAATAAGTGTGGCACTTTCTTATTGAAAGAAACCGTGTATGGTCAGAAGTAATAAATAAGTGTGGCACTTTCTTATTTAAATCGTGTATGGTCAGAAGTAATAAATAAGTGTGGCATTTTCTTATCGAAACCGTGTATGGTCAGAAGTAATAAATAAGTGTGGCACTTTCTTATGGAAATCATGTATGGTCAGAAGTAATAAATAAGTGTGGCACTTTCTTATTGAAAGAAACCGTGTATGGTCAGAAGTAATAAATAAGTGTGGCACTTTCTTATGGAAATCGTGTATGGTCAGAAGTAATAAATAAGTGTGGCATTTTCTTATCGAAACCGTGTATGGTCAGAAGTAATAAATAAGTGTGGCTCTTTCTTATTGAAAGAAACCGTGTATGGTCTGAAGTAATAAATAAGTGTGGCACTTTCTTATCGAAACCGTGTATGGTCAGAAGTAATAAATAAGTGTGGCACTTTCTTATTGAAAGAAACCGTGTATGGTCAGAAGTAATAAATAAGTGTGGCACTTTCTTATGGAAATCGTGTATGGTCAGAAGTAATAAATAAGTGTGGCATTTTCTTATCGAAACCGTGTATGGTCAGAAGTAATAAATAAGTGTGGCTCTTTCTTATTGAAAGAAACCGTGTATGGTCAGAAGTAATAAATAAGTGTGGCACTTTCTTATGGAAATCGTGTATGGTCAGAAGTAATAAATAAGTGTGGCACTTTCTTATTGAAAGAAACCGTGTATGGGTCAGAAGTAATAAATAAGTGTGGCACTTTCTTATGGAAATCGTGTATGGTCAGAAGTAATAAATAAGCGTGGCATTTTCTTATCGAAACCGTGTATGGTCAGAAGTAATAAATAAGTGTGGCTCTTTCTTATTGAAAGAAACCGTGTATGGTCAGAAGTAATAAATAAGTGTGGCACTTTCTTATGGAAATCGTGTATGGTCAGAAGTAATAAATAAGTGTGGCATTTTCTTATCGAAACCGTGTATGGTCAGAAGTAATAAATAAGTGTGGCTCTTTCTTATTGAAAGAAACCGTGTATGGTCAGAAGTAATAAATAAGTGTGGCACTTTCTTATGGAAATCGTGTATGGTCAGAAGTAATAAATAAGTGTGGCACTTTCTTATTGAAAGAAACCGTGTATGGGTCAGAAGTAATAAATAAGTGTGGCACTTTCTTATGGAAATCGTGTATGGTCAGAAGTAATAAATAAGCGTGGCATTTTCTTATCGAAACCGTGTATGGTCAGAAGTAATAAATAAGTGTGGCTCTTTCTTATTGAAAGAAACCGTGTATGGTCAGAAGTAATAAATAAGTGTGGCACTTTCTTATGGAAATCGTGTATGGTCAGAAGTAATAAATAAGTGTGGCACTTTCTTATTGAAAGAAACCGTGTATGGTCAGAAGTAATAAATAAGTGTGGCACTTTCTTATGGAAATCGTGTATGGTCAGAAGTAATAAATAAGTGTGGCATTTTCTTATCGAAACCGTGTATGGTCAGAAGTAATAAATAATTGTGGCACTTTCTTATTGAAAGAAACCGTGTATGGTCAGAAGTAATAAATAAGTGTGGCACTTTCTTATGGAAATCGTGTATGGTCAGAAGTAATAAATAAGTGTGGCACTTTCTTATTGAAAGAAACCGTGTATGGTCAGAAGTAATAAATAAGTGTGGCACTTTCTTATGGAAATCGTGTATGGTCAGAAGTAATAAATAAGTGTGGCACTTTCTTATTGAAAGAAACCGTGTATGGGTCAGAAGTAATAAATAAGTGTGGCACTTTCTTATGGAAATCGTGTATGGTCAGAAGTAATAAATAAGCGTGGCATTTTCTTATCGAAACCGTGTATGGTCAGAAGTAATAAATAAGTGGGGCTCTTTCTTATTGAAAGAAACCGTGTATGGTCAGAAGTAATAAATAAGTGTGGCACTTTCTTATGGAAATCGTGTATGGTCAGAAGTAATAAATAAGTGTGGCACTTTCTTATTGAAAGAAACCGTGTATGGTCAGAAGTAATAAATAAGTGTGGCACTTTCTTATGGAAATCGTGTATGGTCAGAAGTAATAAATAAGTGTGGCATTTTCTTATCGAAACCGTGTATGGTCAGAAGTAATAAATAATTGTGGCACTTTCTTATTGAAAGAAACCGTGTATGGTCAGAAGTAATAAATAAGTGTGGCACTTTCTTATGGAAATCGTGTATGGTCAGAAGTAATAAATAAGTGTGGCACTTTCTTATGGAAATCGTGTATGGTCAGAAGTAATAAATAAGTGTGGCATTTTCTTATCGAAACCGTGTATGGTCAGAAGTAATAAATAAGTGTGGCTCTTTCTTATTGAAAGAAACCGTGTATGGTCAGAAGTAATAAATAAGTGTGGCACTTTCTTATCGAAACCGTGTATGGTCAGAAGTAATAAATAAGTGTGGCACTTTCTTATTGAAAGAAACCGTGTATGGTCAGAAGTAATAAATAAGTGTGGCTCTTTCTTATTGAAAGAAACCGTGTATGGTCAGAAGTAATAAATAAGTGTGGCACTTTCTTATCGAAACCGTGTATGGTCAGAAGTAATAAATAAGTGTGGCACTTTCTTATGGAAATCGTGTATGGTCAGAAGTAATAAATAAGTGTGGCATTTTCTTATCGAAACCGTGTATGGTCAGAAGTAATAAATAAGTATGGCACTTTCTTATTGAAAGAAACCGTGTATGGTCAGAAGTAATAAATAAGTGTGGCACTTTCTTATGGAAATCGTGTATGGTCAGAAGTAATAAATAAGTGTGGCATTTTCTTATCGAAACCGTGTATGGTCAGAAGTAATAAATAAGTGTGGCATTTTCTTATCGAAACCGTGTATGGTCAGAAGTAATAAATAAGTGTGGCACTTTCTTATTGAAAGAAACCGTGTATGGTCAGAAGTAATAAATAAGTGTGGCACTTTCTTATGGAAATCGTGTATGGTCAGAAGTAATAAATAAGTGTGGCATTTTCTTATTGAAAGAAACCGTGTATGGTCAGAAGTAATAAATAAGTGTGGCACTTTCTTATTGAAAGAAACCGTGTATGGTCAGAAGTAATAAATAAGTGTGGCATTTTCTTATCGAAACCGTGTATGGTCAGAAGTAATAAATAAGTGTGGCACTTTCTTATTGAAAGAAACCGTGTATGGTCAGAAGTAATAAATAAGTGTGGCACTTTCTTATTGAAAGAAACCGTGTATGGTCAGAAGTAATAAATAAGTGTGGCATTTTCTTATTGAAAGAAACCGTGTATGGTCAGAAGTAATAAATAAGTGTGGCACTTTCTTATTGAAAGAAACCATGTATGGTTGAAGTAATAAATAAGTGTGGTACTTTCTTATCGAAACCGTGTATGGTCAGAAGTAATAAATAAGTGTGGCACTTTCTTATCGAAACCGTGTATGGTCAGAAGTAATAAATAAGTGTGGCACTTTCTTATTGAAAGAAACCGTGTATGGTCAGAAGTAATAAATAAGTGTGGCATTTTCTTATCGAAACCGTGTATGGTCAGAAGTAATAAATAAGTGTGGCACTTTCTTATTGAAAGAAACCGTGAATGGTCAGAAGTAATAAATAAGTGTGGCACTTTCTTATTGAAAGAAACCGTGTATGGTCAGAAGTAATAAATAAGTGTGGCACTTTCTTATTGAAACCGTGTATGGTCAGAAGTAATAAATAAGTGTGGCATTTTCTTATCGAAACCGTGTATGGTCAGAAGTAATAAATAAGTGTGGCACTTTCTTATTGAAAGAAACCGTGTATGGTCAGAAGTAATAAATAAGTGTGGCACTTTCTTATTGAAAGAAACCGTGTATGGTCAGAAGTAATAAATAAGTGTGGCATTTTCTTATCGAAACCAGGTATGGTCAGAAGTAATAAATAAGTGTGGCACTTTCTTATCGAAACCGTGTATGGTCAGAAGTAATAAATAAGTGTGGCATTTTCTTATTGAAAGAAACCGTGTATGGTCAGAAGTAATAAATAAGTGTGGCACTTTCTTATTGAAAGAAACCGTGTATGGTCAGAAGTAATAAATAAGTGTGGCACTTTCTTATCGAAACCGTGTATGGTCAGAAGTAATAAATAAGTGTGGCACTTTCTTATCGAAACCGTGTATGGTCAGAAGTAATAAATAAGTGTGGCTCTTTCTTATTGAAAGAAACCGTGTATGGTCAGAAGTCAATAAATAAGTGTGGCACTTTCTTATTGAAAGAAACCGTGTATGGTCAGAAGTAATAAATAAGTGTGGCACTTTCTTATGGAAATCGTGTATGGTCAGAAGTAATAAATAAGTGTGGCATTTTCTTATCGAAACCGTGTATGGTCAGAAGTAATAAATAAGTGTGGCACTTTCTTATTGAAAGAAACCGTGTATGATCAGAAGTAATAAATAAGTGTGGCACTTTCTTATGGAAATCGTGTATGGTCAGAAGTAATAAATAAGTGTGGCATTTTCTTATCGAAACCGTGTATGGTCAGAAGTAATAAATAAGTGTGGCTCTTTCTTATTGAAAGAAACCGTGTATGGTCAGAAGTAATAAATAAGTGTGGCACTTTGTTATGGAAATCGTGTATGGTCAGAAGTAATAAATAAGTGTGGCACTTTCTTATTGAAAGAAACCGTGTATGGTCAGAAGTAATAAATAAGTGTGGCACTTTCTTATGGAAATCGTGTATGGTCAGAAGTAATAAATAAGTGTGGCATTTTCTTATCGAAACCGTGTATGGTCAGAAGTAATAAATAAGTGTGGCACTTTCTTATTGAAAGAAACCGTGTATGGTCAGAAGTAATAAATAAGTGTGGCACTTTCTTATGGAAATCGTGTATGGTCAGAAGTAATAAATAAGTGTGGCATTTTCTTATCGAAACCGTGTATGGTCAGAAGTAATAAATAAGTGTGGCTCTTTCTTATTGAAAGAAACCGTGTATGGTCAGAAGTAATAAATAAGTGTGGCACTTTGTTATGGAAATCGTGTATGGTCAGAAGTAATAAATAAGTGTGGCACTTTCTTATTGAAAGAAACCGTGTATGGTCAGAAGTAATAAATAAGTGTGGCACTTTCTTATGGAAATCGTGTATGGTCAGAAGTAATAAATAAGTGTGGCATTTTCTTATCGAAACCGTGTATGGTCAGAAGTAATAAATAAGTGTGGCACTTTCTTATTGAAAGAAACCGTGTATGGTCAGAAGTAATAAATAAGTGTGGCACTTTCTTATGGAAATCGTGTATGGTCAGAAGTAATAAATAAGTGTGGCACTTTCTTATTGAAAGAAACCGTGTATGGTCAGAAGTAAAAAATAAGTGTGGCTCTTTCTTATTGAAAGAAACCGTGTATGGTCAGAAGTAAAAAATAAGTGTGGCACTTTCTTATCGAAACCGTGTATGGTCAGAAGTAATAAATAAGTGTGGCACTTTCTTATTGAAAGAAACCGTGTATGGTCAGAAGTAATAAATAAGTGTGGCACTTTCTTATGGAAATCGTGTATGGTCAGAAGTAATAAATAAGTGTGGCATTTTCTTAACGAAACCGTGTATGGTCAGAAGTAATAAATAAGTGTGGCACTTTCTTATTGAAAGAAACCGTGTATGGTCAGAAGTAATAAATAAGTGTGGCACTTTCTTATGGAAATCGTGTATGGTCAGAAGTAATAAATAAGTGTGGCACTTTCTTATTGAAAGAAACCGTGTATGGTCAGAAGTAATAAATAAGTGTGGCACTTTCTTATGGAAATCGTGTATGGTCAGAAGTAATAAATAAGTGTGGCATTTTCTTATCGAAACCGTGTATGGTCAGAAGTAATAAATAAGTATGGCACTTTCTTATTGAAAGAAACCGTGTATGGTCAGAAGTAATAAATAAGTGTGGCACTTTCTTATGGAAATCGTGTATGGTCAGAAGTAATAAATAAGTGTGGCATTTTCTTATCGAAACCGTGTATGGTCAGAAGTAATAAATAAGTGTGGCATTTTCTTATCGAAACCGTGTATGGTCAGAAGTAATAAATAAGTGTGGCACTTTCTTATTGAAAGAAACCGTGTATGGTCAGAAGTAATAAATAAGTGTGGCACTTTCTTATGGAAATCGTGTATGGTCAGAAGTAATAAATAAGTGTGGCATTTTCTTATCGAAACCGTGTATGGTCAGAAGTAATAAATAAGTGTGGCTCTTTCTTATTGAATGAAACCGTGTATGGTCAGAAGTAATAAATAAGTGTGGCACTTTCTTATCGAAACCGTGTATGGTCAGAAGTAATAAATAAGTGTGGCATTTTCTTATCGAAACCGTGTATGGTCAGAAGTAATAAATAAGTGTGGCATTTTCTTATCGAAACCGTGTATGGTCAGAAGTAATAAATAAGTGTGGCACTTTCTTATTGAAAGAAACCGTGTATGGTCAGAAGTAATAAATAAGTGTGGCACTTTCTTATTGAAAGAAACCGTGTATGGTCAGAAGTAATAAATAAGTGTGGCATTTTCTTATTGAAAGAAACCGTGTATGGTCAGAAGTAATAAATAAGTGTGGCACTTTCTTATTGAAAGAAACCGTGTATGGTCAGAAGTAATAAATAAGTGTGGCACTTTCTTATCGAAACCGTGTATGGTCAGAAGTAATAAATAAGTGTGGCATTTTCTTATTGAAAGAAACCGTGTATGGTCAGAAGTAATAAATAAGTGTGGCACTTTCTTATTGAAAGCAACCGTGTATGGTCAGAAGTAATAAATAAGTGTGGCTCTTTCTTATTGAAAGAAACCGTGTATGGTCAGAAGTAATAAATAAGTGTGGCACTTTCTTATTGAAAGAAACCGTGTATGGTCAGAAGTAATAAATAAGTGTGGCACTTTCTTATTGAAAGAAACCGTGTATGGTCAGAAGTAATAAATAAGTGTGGCACTTTCTTATCGAAACCGTGTATGGTCAGAAGTAATAAATAAGTGTGGCATTTTCTTATCGAAACCGTGTATGGTCAGAAGTAATAAATAAGTGTGGCATTTTCTTATCGAAACCGTGTATGGTCAGAAGTAATAAATAAGTGTGGCACTTTCTTATTGAAAGAAACCGTGTATGGTCAGAAGTAATAAATAAGTGTGGCACTTTCTTATTGAAAGAAACCGTGTATGGTCAGAAGTAATAAATAAGTGTGGCACTTTCTTATGGAAATCGTGTATGGTCAGAAGTAATAAATAAGTGTGGCATTTTCTTATCGAAACCGTGTATGGTCAGAAGTAATAAATAAGTATGGCACTTTCTTATTGAAAGAAACCGTGTATGGTCAGAAGTAATAAATAAGTGTGGCACTTTCTTATGGAAATCGTGTATGGTCAGAAGTAATAAATAAGTGTGGCATTTTCTTATCGAAACCGTGTATGGTCAGAAGTAATAAATAAGTGTGGCTCTTTCTTATTGAAAGAAACCGTGTATGGTCAGAAGTAATAAATAAGTGTGGCACTTTCTTATGGAAATCGTGTATGGTCAGAAGTAATAAATAAGTGTGGCATTTTCTTATCGAAACCGTGTATGGTCAGAAGTAATAAATAATTGTGGCACTTTCTTATTGAAAGAAACCGTGTATGGTCAGAAGTAATAAATAAGTGTGGCACTTTCTTATGGAAATCGTGTATGGTCAGAAGTAATAAATAAGTGTGGCACTTTCTTATTGAAAGAAACCGTGTATGGTCAGAAGTAATAAATAAGTGTGGCACTTTCTTATGGAAATCGTGTATGGTCAGAAGTAATAAATAAGTGTGGCACTTTCTTATGGAAATCGTGTATGGTCAGAAGTAATAAATAAGTGTGGCATTTTCTTATCGAAACCGTGTATGGTCAGAAGTAATAAATAAGTGTGGCTCTTTCTTATTGAAAGAAACCGTGTATGGTCAGAAGTAATAAATAAGTGTGGCACTTTCTTATCGAAACCGTGTATGGTCAGAAGTAATAAATAAGTGTGGCACTTTCTTATTGAAAGAAACCGTGTATGGTCAGAAGTAATAAATAAGTGTGGCTCTTTCTTATTGAAAGAAACCGTGTATGGTCAGAAGTAATAAATAAGTGTGGCACTTTCTTATCGAAACCGTGTATGGTCAGAAGTAATAAATAAGTGTGGCACTTTCTTATTGAAAGAAACCGTGTATGGTCAGAAGTAATAAATAAGTGTGGCACTTTCTTATGGAAACCGTGTATGGTCAGAAGTAATAAATAAGTGTGGCACTTTCTTATTGAAAGAAACCGTGTATGGTCAGAAGTAATAAATAAGTGTGGCACTTTCTTATGGAAATCGAGTATGGTCAGAAGTAATAAATAAGTGTGGCATTTTCATATCGAAACCGTGTATGGTCAGAAGTAATAAATAAGTGTGGCTCTTTCTTATTGAAAGAAACCGTGTATGGTCAGAAGTAATAAATAAGTGTGGCACTTTCTTATGGAAATCGTGTATGGTCAGAAGTAATAAATAAGTGTGGCACTTTCTTATTGAAAGAAACCGTGTATGGTCAGAAGTAATAAATAAGTGTGGCACTTTCTTATTTAAATCGTGTATGGTCAGAAGTAATAAATAAGTGTGGCATTTTCTTATCGAAACCGTGTATGGTCAGAAGTAATAAATAAGTGTGGCACTTTCTTATGGAAATCATGTATGGTCAGAAGTAATAAATAAGTGTGGCACTTTCTTATTGAAAGAAACCGTGTATGGTCAGAAGTAATAAATAAGTGTGGCACTTTCTTATGGAAATCGTGTATGGTCAGAAGTAATAAATAAGTGTGGCATTTTCTTATCGAAACCGTGTATGGTCAGAAGTAATAAATAAGTGTGGCTCTTTCTTATTGAAAGAAACCGTGTATGGTCAGAAGTAATAAATAAGTGTGGCACTTTCTTATCGAAACCGTGTATGGTCAGAAGTAATAAATAAGTGTGGCACTTTCTTATTGAAAGAAACCGTGTATGGTCAGAAGTAATAAATAAGTGTGGCACTTTCTTATGGAAATCGTGTATGGTCAGAAGTAATAAATAAGTGTGGCATTTTCTTATCGAAACCGTGTATGGTCAGAAGTAATAAATAAGTGTGGCTCTTTCTTATTGAAAGAAACCGTGTATGGTCAGAAGTAATAAATAAGTGTGGCACTTTCTTATGGAAATCGTGTATGGTCAGAAGTAATAAATAAGTGTGGCACTTTCTTATTGAAAGAAACCGTGTATGGGTCAGAAGTAATAAATAAGTGTGGCACTTTCTTATGGAAATCGTGTATGGTCAGAAGTAATAAATAAGCGTGGCATTTTCTTATCGAAACCGTGTATGGTCAGAAGTAATAAATAAGTGTGGCTCTTTCTTATTGAAAGAAACCGTGTATGGTCAGAAGTAATAAATAAGTGTGGCACTTTCTTATGGAAATCGTGTATGGTCAGAAGTAATAAATAAGTGTGGCATTTTCTTATCGAAACCGTGTATGGTCAGAAGTAATAAATAAGTGTGGCTCTTTCTTATTGAAAGAAACCGTGTATGGTCAGAAGTAATAAATAAGTGTGGCACTTTCTTATGGAAATCGTGTATGGTCAGAAGTAATAAATAAGTGTGGCACTTTCTTATTGAAAGAAACCGTGTATGGGTCAGAAGTAATAAATAAGTGTGGCACTTTCTTATGGAAATCGTGTATGGTCAGAAGTAATAAATAAGCGTGGCATTTTCTTATCGAAACCGTGTATGGTCAGAAGTAATAAATAAGTGTGGCTCTTTCTTATTGAAAGAAACCGTGTATGGTCAGAAGTAATAAATAAGTGTGGCACTTTCTTATGGAAATCGTGTATGGTCAGAAGTAATAAATAAGTGTGGCACTTTCTTATTGAAAGAAACCGTGTATGGTCAGAAGTAATAAATAAGTGTGGCACTTTCTTATGGAAATCGTGTATGGTCAGAAGTAATAAATAAGTGTGGCATTTTCTTATCGAAACCGTGTATGGTCAGAAGTAATAAATAATTGTGGCACTTTCTTATTGAAAGAAACCGTGTATGGTCAGAAGTAATAAATAAGTGTGGCACTTTCTTATGGAAATCGTGTATGGTCAGAAGTAATAAATAAGTGTGGCACTTTCTTATTGAAAGAAACCGTGTATGGTCAGAAGTAATAAATAAGTGTGGCACTTTCTTATGGAAATCGTGTATGGTCAGAAGTAATAAATAAGTGTGGCACTTTCTTATTGAAAGAAACCGTGTATGGGTCAGAAGTAATAAATAAGTGTGGCACTTTCTTATGGAAATCGTGTATGGTCAGAAGTAATAAATAAGCGTGGCATTTTCTTATCGAAACCGTGTATGGTCAGAAGTAATAAATAAGTGGGGCTCTTTCTTATTGAAAGAAACCGTGTATGGTCAGAAGTAATAAATAAGTGTGGCACTTTCTTATGGAAATCGTGTATGGTCAGAAGTAATAAATAAGTGTGGCACTTTCTTATTGAAAGAAACCGTGTATGGTCAGAAGTAATAAATAAGTGTGGCACTTTCTTATGGAAATCGTGTATGGTCAGAAGTAATAAATAAGTGTGGCATTTTCTTATCGAAACCGTGTATGGTCAGAAGTAATAAATAATTGTGGCACTTTCTTATTGAAAGAAACCGTGTATGGTCAGAAGTAATAAATAAGTGTGGCACTTTCTTATGGAAATCGTGTATGGTCAGAAGTAATAAATAAGTGTGGCACTTTCTTATGGAAATCGTGTATGGTCAGAAGTAATAAATAAGTGTGGCATTTTCTTATCGAAACCGTGTATGGTCAGAAGTAATAAATAAGTGTGGCTCTTTCTTATTGAAAGAAACCGTGTATGGTCAGAAGTAATAAATAAGTGTGGCACTTTCTTATCGAAACCGTGTATGGTCAGAAGTAATAAATAAGTGTGGCACTTTCTTATTGAAAGAAACCGTGTATGGTCAGAAGTAATAAATAAGTGTGGCTCTTTCTTATTGAAAGAAACCGTGTATGGTCAGAAGTAATAAATAAGTGTGGCACTTTCTTATCGAAACCGTGTATGGTCAGAAGTAATAAATAAGTGTGGCACTTTCTTATGGAAATCGTGTATGGTCAGAAGTAATAAATAAGTGTGGCATTTTCTTATCGAAACCGTGTATGGTCAGAAGTAATAAATAAGTATGGCACTTTCTTATTGAAAGAAACCGTGTATGGTCAGAAGTAATAAATAAGTGTGGCACTTTCTTATGGAAATCGTGTATGGTCAGAAGTAATAAATAAGTGTGGCATTTTCTTATCGAAACCGTGTATGGTCAGAAGTAATAAATAAGTGTGGCATTTTCTTATCGAAACCGTGTATGGTCAGAAGTAATAAATAAGTGTGGCACTTTCTTATTGAAAGAAACCGTGTATGGTCAGAAGTAATAAATAAGTGTGGCACTTTCTTATGGAAATCGTGTATGGTCAGAAGTAATAAATAAGTGTGGCATTTTCTTATTGAAAGAAACCGTGTATGGTCAGAAGTAATAAATAAGTGTGGCACTTTCTTATTGAAAGAAACCGTGTATGGTCAGAAGTAATAAATAAGTGTGGCATTTTCTTATCGAAACCGTGTATGGTCAGAAGTAATAAATAAGTGTGGCACTTTCTTATTGAAAGAAACCGTGTATGGTCAGAAGTAATAAATAAGTGTGGCACTTTCTTATTGAAAGAAACCGTGTATGGTCAGAAGTAATAAATAAGTGTGGCATTTTCTTATTGAAAGAAACCGTGTATGGTCAGAAGTAATAAATAAGTGTGGCACTTTCTTATTGAAAGAAACCATGTATGGTTGAAGTAATAAATAAGTGTGGTACTTTCTTATCGAAACCGTGTATGGTCAGAAGTAATAAATAAGTGTGGCACTTTCTTATCGAAACCGTGTATGGTCAGAAGTAATAAATAAGTGTGGCACTTTCTTATTGAAAGAAACCGTGTATGGTCAGAAGTAATAAATAAGTGTGGCATTTTCTTATCGAAACCGTGTATGGTCAGAAGTAATAAATAAGTGTGGCACTTTCTTATTGAAAGAAACCGTGAATGGTCAGAAGTAATAAATAAGTGTGGCACTTTCTTATTGAAAGAAACCGTGTATGGTCAGAAGTAATAAATAAGTGTGGCACTTTCTTATTGAAACCGTGTATGGTCAGAAGTAATAAATAAGTGTGGCATTTTCTTATCGAAACCGTGTATGGTCAGAAGTAATAAATAAGTGTGGCACTTTCTTATTGAAAGAAACCGTGTATGGTCAGAAGTAATAAATAAGTGTGGCACTTTCTTATTGAAAGAAACCGTGTATGGTCAGAAGTAATAAATAAGTGTGGCATTTTCTTATCGAAACCAGGTATGGTCAGAAGTAATAAATAAGTGTGGCACTTTCTTATCGAAACCGTGTATGGTCAGAAGTAATAAATAAGTGTGGCATTTTCTTATTGAAAGAAACCGTGTATGGTCAGAAGTAATAAATAAGTGTGGCACTTTCTTATTGAAAGAAACCGTGTATGGTCAGAAGTAATAAATAAGTGTGGCACTTTCTTATCGAAACCGTGTATGGTCAGAAGTAATAAATAAGTGTGGCACTTTCTTATCGAAACCGTGTATGGTCAGAAGTAATAAATAAGTGTGGCTCTTTCTTATTGAAAGAAACCGTGTATGGTCAGAAGTCAATAAATAAGTGTGGCACTTTCTTATTGAAAGAAACCGTGTATGGTCAGAAGTAATAAATAAGTGTGGCACTTTCTTATGGAAATCGTGTATGGTCAGAAGTAATAAATAAGTGTGGCATTTTCTTATCGAAACCGTGTATGGTCAGAAGTAATAAATAAGTGTGGCACTTTCTTATTGAAAGAAACCGTGTATGATCAGAAGTAATAAATAAGTGTGGCACTTTCTTATGGAAATCGTGTATGGTCAGAAGTAATAAATAAGTGTGGCATTTTCTTATCGAAACCGTGTATGGTCAGAAGTAATAAATAAGTGTGGCTCTTTCTTATTGAAAGAAACCGTGTATGGTCAGAAGTAATAAATAAGTGTGGCACTTTGTTATGGAAATCGTGTATGGTCAGAAGTAATAAATAAGTGTGGCACTTTCTTATTGAAAGAAACCGTGTATGGTCAGAAGTAATAAATAAGTGTGGCACTTTCTTATGGAAATCGTGTATGGTCAGAAGTAATAAATAAGTGTGGCATTTTCTTATCGAAACCGTGTATGGTCAGAAGTAATAAATAAGTGTGGCACTTTCTTATTGAAAGAAACCGTGTATGGTCAGAAGTAATAAATAAGTGTGGCACTTTCTTATGGAAATCGTGTATGGTCAGAAGTAATAAATAAGTGTGGCATTTTCTTATCGAAACCGTGTATGGTCAGAAGTAATAAATAAGTGTGGCTCTTTCTTATTGAAAGAAACCGTGTATGGTCAGAAGTAATAAATAAGTGTGGCACTTTGTTATGGAAATCGTGTATGGTCAGAAGTAATAAATAAGTGTGGCACTTTCTTATTGAAAGAAACCGTGTATGGTCAGAAGTAATAAATAAGTGTGGCACTTTCTTATGGAAATCGTGTATGGTCAGAAGTAATAAATAAGTGTGGCATTTTCTTATCGAAACCGTGTATGGTCAGAAGTAATAAATAAGTGTGGCACTTTCTTATTGAAAGAAACCGTGTATGGTCAGAAGTAATAAATAAGTGTGGCACTTTCTTATGGAAATCGTGTATGGTCAGAAGTAATAAATAAGTGTGGCACTTTCTTATTGAAAGAAACCGTGTATGGTCAGAAGTAATAAATAAGTGTGGCTCTTTCTTATTGAAAGAAACCGTGTATGGTCAGAAGTAAAAAATAAGTGTGGCACTTTCTTATCGAAACCGTGTATGGTCAGAAGTAATAAATAAGTGTGGCACTTTCTTATTGAAAGAAACCGTGTATGGTCAGAAGTAATAAATAAGTGTGGCACTTTCTTATGGAAATCGTGTATGGTCAGAAGTAATAAATAAGTGTGGCATTTTCTTAACGAAACCGTGTATGGTCAGAAGTAATAAATAAGTGTGGCACTTTCTTATTGAAAGAAACCGTGTATGGTCAGAAGTAATAAATAAGTGTGGCACTTTCTTATGGAAATCATGTATGGTCAGAAGTAATAAATAAGTGTGGCATTTTCTTATCGAAACCGTGTATGGTCAGAAGTAATAAATAAGTGTGGCTCTTTCTTATTGAAAGAAACCGTGTATGGTCAGAAGTAATAAATAAGTGTGGCACTTTCTTATGGAAATCGTGTATGGTCAGAAGTTATAAATAAGTGTGGCACTTTCTTATTGAAAGAAACCGTGTATGGTCAGAAGTAATAAATAAGTGTGGCACTTTCTTATGGAAATCGTGTATGGTCAGAAGTAATAAATAAGTGTGGCATTTTCTTATCGAAACCGTGTATGGTCAGAAGTAATAAATAAGTGTGGCACTTTCTTATTGAAAGAAACCGTGTATGGTCAGAAGTAATAAATAAGTGTGGCACTTTCTTATGGAAATCGTGTATGGTCAGAAGTAATAAATAAGTGTGGCATTTTCTTATCGAAACCGTGTATGGTCAGAAGTAATAAATAAGTGTGGCTCTTTCTTATTGAATGAAACCGTGTATGGTCAGAAGTAATAAATAAGTGTGGCACTTTCTTATCGAAACCGTGTATGGTCAGAAGTAATAAATAAGTGTGGCATTTTCTTATCGAAACCGTGTATGGTCAGAAGTAATAAATAAGTGTGGCATTTTCTTATCGAAACCGTGTATGGTCAGAAGTAATAAATAAGTGTGGCACTTTCTTATTGAAAGAAACCGTGTATGGTCAGAAGTAATAAATAAGTTTGGCACTTTCTTATTGAAAGAAACCGTGTATGGTCAGAAGTAATAAATAAGTGTGGCATTTTCTTATTGAAAGAAACCGTGTATGGTCAGAAGTAATAAATAAGTGTGGCACTTTCTTATTGAAAGAAACCGTGTATGGTCAGAAGTAATAAATAAGTGTGGCACTTTCTTATCGAAACCGTGTATGGTCAGAATTAATAAATAAGTGTGGCATTTTCTTATTGAAAGAAACCGTGTATGGTCAGAAGTAATAAATAAGTGTGGCACTTTCTTATTGAAAGAAACCGTGTATGGTCAGAAGTAATAAATAAGTGTGGCTCTTTCTTATTGAAAGAAACCGTGTATGGTCAGAAGTAATAAATAAGTGTGGCACTTTCTTATTGAAAGAAACCGTGTATGGTCAGAAGTAATAAATAAGTGTGGCATTTTCTTATTGAAAGAAACCGTGTATGGTCAGAAGTAATAAATAAGTGTGGCACTTTCTTATTGAAAGAAACCGTGTATGGTCAGAAGTAATAAATAAGTGTGGCACTTTCTTATCGAAACCGTGTATGGTCAGAAGTAATAAATAAGTGTGGCATTTTCTTATTGAAAGAAACCGTGTATGGTCAGAAGTAATAAATAAGTGTGGCACTTTCTTATTGAAAGAAACCGTGTATGGTCAGAAGTAATAAATAAGTGTGGCTCTTTCTTATTGAAAGAAACCGTGTATGGTCAGAAGTAATAAATAAGTGTGGCACTTTCTTATTGAAAGAAACCGTGTATGGTCAGAAGTAATAAATAAGTGTGGCACTTTCTTATTGAAAGAAACCGTGTATGGTCAGAAGTAATAAATAAGTGTGGCACTTTCTTATGGAAACCGTGTATGGTAAGAAGTAATAAATAAGTGTGGCATTTTCTTATTGAAAGAAACCGTGTATGGTCAGAAGTAATAAATAAGTGTGGCACTTTCTTATTGAAAGAAACCGTGTATGGTCAGAAGTAATAAATAAGTGTGGCATTTTCTTATCGAAACCGTGTATGGTCAGAAGTAATAAATAAGTGTGGCACTTTCTTATTGAAAGAAACCGTGTATGGTCAGAAGTAATAAATAAGTGTGGCACTTTCTTATTGAAAGAAACCGTGTATGGTCAGAAGTAATAAATAAGTGTGGCATCTTCTTATTGAAAGAAACCGTGTATGGTCAGAAGTAATAAATAAGTGTGGCACTTTCTTATTGAAAGAAACCGTGTATGGTCAGAAGTAATAAATAAGTGTGGTACTTTCTTATCGAAACCGTGTATGGTCAGAAGTAATAAATAAGTGTGGCACTTTCTTATCGAAACCGTGTATGGTCAGAAGTAATAAATAAGTGTGGCACTTTCTTATTGAAAGAAACCGTGTATGGTCAGAAGTAATAAATAAGTGTGGCATTTTCTTATCGAAACCGTGTATGGTCAGAAGTAATAAATAAGTGTGGCACTTTCTTATTGAAAGAAACCGTGAATGGTCAGAAGTAATAAATAAGTGTGGCACTTTCTTATTGAAAGAAACCGTGTATGGTCAGAAGTAATAAATAAGTGTGGCACTTTCTTATTGAAAGAAACCGTGTATGGTCAGAAGTAATAAATAAGTGTGGCATTTTCTTATCGAAACCAGGTATGGTCAGAAGTAATAAATAAGTGTGGCACTTTCTTATCGAAACCGTGTATGGTCAGAAGTAATAAATAAGTGTGGCATTTTCTTATTGAAAGAAACCGTGTATGGTCAGAAGTAATAAATAAGTGTGGCACTTTCTTATTGAAAGAAACCGTGTATGGTCAGAAGTAATAAATAAGTGTGGCACTTTCTTATCGAAACCGTGTATGGTCAGAAGTAATAAATAAGTGTGGCACTTTCTTATCGAAACCGTGTATGGTCAGAAGTAATAAATAAGTGTGGCTCTTTCTTATTGAAAGAAACCGTGTATGGTCAGAAGTCAATAAATAAGTGTGGCACTTTCTTATTGAAAGAAACCGTGTATGGTCAGAAGTAATAAATAAGTGTGGCACTTTCTTATTAAAAGAAACCGTGTATGGTCAGAAGTAATAAATAAGTGTGGCACTTTCTTATGGAAACCGTGTATGGTCAGAAGTAATAAATAAGTGTGGCATTTTCTGATTGAAAGAAACCGTGTATGGTCAGAAGTAATAAATAAGTGTGGCACTTTCTTATTGAAAGAAACCGTGTATGGTCAGAAGTAATAAATAAGTGTGGCATTTTCTTATCGAAACCGTGTATGGTCAGAAGTAATAAATAAGTGTGGCACTTTCTTATTGAAAGAAACCGTGTATGGTCAGAAGTAATAAATAAGTGTGGCACTTTCTTATTGAAAGAAACCGTGTATGGTCAGAAGTAATAAATAAGTGTGGCATCTTCTTATTGAAAGAAACCGTGTATGGTCAGAAGTAATAAATAAGTGTGGCACTTTCTTATTGAAAGAAACCGTGTATGGTCAGAAGTAATAAATAAGTGTGGTACTTTCTTATCGAAACCGTGTATGGTCAGAAGTAATAAATAAGTGTGGCACTTTCTTATCGAAACCGTGTATGGTCAGAAGTAATAAATAAGTGTGGCACTTTCTTATTGAAAGAAACCGTGTATGGTCAGAAGTAATAAATAAGTGTGGCATTTTCTTATCGAAACCGTGTATGGTCAGAAGTAATAAATAAGTGTGGCACTTTCTTATTGAAAGAAACCGTGAATGGTCAGAAGTAATAAATAAGTGTGGCACTTTCTTATTGAAAGAAACCGTGTATGGTCAGAAGTAATAAATAAGTGTGGCATTTTCTTATCGAAACCGTGTATGGTCAGAAGTAATAAATAAGTGTGGCACTTTCTTATTGAAAGAAACCGTGAATGGTCAGAAGTAATAAATAAGTGTGGCACTTTCTTATTGAAAGAAACCGTGTATGGTCAGAAGTAATAAATAAGTGTGGCACTTTCTTATTGAAAGAAACCGTGTATGGTCAGAAGTAATAAATAAGTGTGGCATTTTCTTATCGAAACCAGGTATGGTCAGAAGTAATAAATAAGTGTGGCACTTTCTTATCGAAACCGTGTATGGTCAGAAGTAATAAATAAGTGTGGCATTTTCTTATTGAAAGAAACCGTGTATGGTCAGAAGTAATAAATAAGTGTGGCACTTTCTTATTGAAAGAAACCGTGTATGGTCAGAAGTAATAAATAAGTGTGGCACTTTCTTATCGAAACCGTGTATGGTCAGAAGTAATAAATAAGTGTGGCACTTTCTTATCGAAACCGTGTATGGTCAGAAGTAATAAATAAGTGTGGCTCTTTCTTATTGAAAGAAACCGTGTATGGTCAGAAGTCAATAAATAAGTGTGGCACTTTCTTATTGAAAGAAACCGTGTATGGTCAGAAGTAATAAATAAGTGTGGCACTTTCTTATTAAAAGAAACCGTGTATGGTCAGAAGTAATAAATAAGTGTGGCACTTTCTTATGGAAACCGTGTATGGTCAGAAGTAATAAATAAGTGTGGCATTTTCTGATTGAAAGAAACCGTGTATGGTCAGAAGTAATAAATAAGTGTGGCACTTTCTTATTGAAAGAAACCGTGTATGGTCAGAAGTAATAAATAAGTGTGGCATTTTCTTATCGAAACCGTGTATGGTCAGAAGTAATAAATAAGTGTGGCACTTTCTTATTGAAAGAAACCGTGTATGGTCAGAAGTAATAAATAAGTGTGGCACTTTCTTATTGAAAGAAACCGTGTATGGTCAGAAGTAATAAATAAGTGTGGCATCTTCTTATTGAAAGAAACCGTGTATGGTCAGAAGTAATAAATAAGTGTGGCACTTTCTTATTGAAAGAAACCGTGTATGGTCAGAAGTAATAAATAAGTGTGGTACTTTCTTATCGAAACCGTGTATGGTCAGAAGTAATAAATAAGTGTGGCACTTTCTTATCGAAACCGTGTATGGTCAGAAGTAATAAATAAGTGTGGCACTTTCTTATTGAAAGAAACCGTGTATGGTCAGAAGTAATAAATAAGTGTGGCATTTTCTTATCGAAACCGTGTATGGTCAGAAGTAATAAATAAGTGTGGCACTTTCTTATTGAAAGAAACCGTGAATGGTCAGAAGTAATAAATAAGTGTGGCACTTTCTTATTGAAAGAAACCGTGTATGGTCAGAAGTAATAAATAAGTGTGGCACTTTCTTATTGAAAGAAACCGTGTATGGTCAGAAGTAATAAATAAGTGTGGCATTTTCTTATCGAAACCAGGTATGGTCAGAAGTAATAAATAAGTGTGGCACTTTCTTATCGAAACCGTGTATGGTCAGAAGTAATAAATAAGTGTGGCATTTTCTTATTGAAAGAAACCGTGTATGGTCAGAAGTAATAAATAAGTGTGGCACTTTCTTATTGAAAGAAACCGTGTATGGTCAGAAGTAATAAATAAGTGTGGCACTTTCTTATCGAAACCGTGTATGGTCAGAAGTAATAAATAAGTGTGGCACTTTCTTATCGAAACCGTGTATGGTCAGAAGTAATAAATAAGTGTGGCTCTTTCTTATTGAAAGAAACCGTGTATGGTCAGAAGTAATAAATAAGTGTGGCATTTTCTTATCGAAACCGTGTATGGTCAGAAGTAATAAATAAGTGTGGCATTTTCTTATCGAAACCGTGTATGGTCAGAAGTAATAAATAAGTGTGGCACTTTCTTATTGAAAGAAACCGTGTATGGTCAGAAGTAATAAATAAGTGTGGCACTTTCTTATTGAAAGAAACCGTGTATGGTCAGAAGTAATAAATAAGTGTGGCATTTTCTTATCGAAACCAGGTATGGTCAGAAGTAATAAATAAGTGTGGCACTTTCTTATCGAAACCGTGTATGGTCAGAAGTAATAAATAAGTGTGGCATTTTCTTATTGAAAGAAACCGTGTATGGTCAGAAGTAATAAATAAGTGTGGCACTTTCTTATCGAAACCGTGTATGGTCAGAAGTAATAAATAAGTGTGGCACTTTCTTATTGAAAGAAACCGTGTATGGTCAGAAGTAATAAATAAGTGTGGCATTTTCTTATCGAAACCGTGTATGGTCAGAAGTAATAAATAAGTGTGGCACTTTCTTATTGAAAGAAACCGTGAATGGTCAGAAGTAATAAATAAGTGTGGCACTTTCTTATTGAAAGAAACCGTGTATGGTCAGAAGTAATAAATAAGTGTGGCACTTTCTTATTGAAAGAAACCGTGTATGGTCAGAAGTAATAAATAAGTGTGGCATTTTCTTATCGAAACCAGGTATGGTCAGAAGTAATAAATAAGTGTGGCACTTTCTTATCGAAACCGTGTATGGTCAGAAGTAATAAATAAGTGTGGCATTTTCTTATTGAAAGAAACCGTGTATGGTCAGAAGTAATAAATAAGTGTGGCACTTTCTTATTGAAAGAAACCGTGTATGGTCAGAAGTAATAAATAAGTGTGGCACTTTCTTATCGAAACCGTGTATGGTCAGAAGTAATAAATAAGTGTGGCACTTTCTTATCGAAACCGTGTATGGTCAGAAGTAATAAATAAGTGTGGCTCTTTCTTATTGAAAGAAACCGTGTATGGTCAGAAGTCAATAAATAAGTGTGGCACTTTCTTATTGAAAGAAACCGTGTATGGTCAGAAGTAATAAATAAGTGTGGCACTTTCTTATTGAAAGAAACCGTGTATGGTCAGAAGTAATAAATAAGTGTGGCACTTTCTTATGGAAACCGTGTATGGTCAGAAGTAATAAATAAGTGTGGCATTTTCTTATTGAAAGAAACCGTGTATGGTCAGAAGTAATAAATAAGTGTGGCACTTTCTTATTGAAAGAAACCGTGTATGGTCAGAAGTAATAAATAAGTGTGGCATTTTCTTATCGAAACCGTGTATGGTCAGAAGTAATAAATAAGTGTGGCACTTTCTTATTGAAAGAAACCGTGTATGGTCAGAAGTAATAAATAAGTGTGGCACTTTCTTATTGAAAGAAACCGTGTATGGTCAGAAGTAATAAATAAGTGTGGCATCTTCTTATTGAAAGAAACCGTGTATGGTCAGAAGTAATAAATAAGTGTGGCACTTTCTTATTGAAAGAAACCGTGTATGGTCAGAAGTAATAAATAAGTGTGGTACTTTCTTATCGAAACCGTGTATGGTCAGAAGTAATAAATAAGTGTGGCACTTTCTTATCGAAACCGTGTATGGTCAGAAGTAATAAATAAGTGTGGCACTTTCTTATTGAAAGAAACCGTGTATGGTCAGAAGTAATAAATAAGTGTGGCATTTTCTTATCGAAACCGTGTATGGTCAGAAGTAATAAATAAGTGTGGCACTTTCTTATCGAAACCGTGTATGGTCAGAAGTAATAAATAAGTGTGGCACTTTCTTATCGAAACCGTGTATGGTCAGAAGTAATAAATAAGTGTGGCACTTTCTTATCGAAACCGTGTATGGTCAGAAGTAATAAATAAGTGTGGCACTTTCTTATTGAAAGAAACCGTGTATGGTCAGAAGTAATAAATAAGTGTGGCATTTTCTTATCGAAACCGTGTATGGTCAGAAGTAATAAATAAGTGTGGCACTTTCTTATCGAAACCGTGTATGGTCAGAAGTAATAAATAAGTGTGGCACTTTCTTATCGAAACCGTGTATGGTCAGAAGTAATAAATAAGTGTGGCTCTTTCTTATTGAAAGAAACCGTGTATGGTCAGAAGTAATAAATAAGTGTGGCATTTTCTTATCGAAACCGTGTATGGTCAGAAGTAATAAATAAGTGTGGCATTTTCTTATCGAAACCGTGTATGGTCAGAAGTAATAAATAAGTGTGGCACTTTCTTATTGAAAGAAACCGTGTATGGTCAGAAGTAATAAATAAGTGTGGCACTTTCTTATTGAAAGAAACCGTGTATGGTCAGAAGTAATAAATAAGTGTGGCATTTTCTTATCGAAACCAGGTATGGTCAGAAGTAATAAATAAGTGTGGCACTTTCTTATCGAAACCGTGTATGGTCAGAAGTAATAAATAAGTGTGGCATTTTCTTATTGAAAGAAACCGTGTATGGTCAGAAGTAATAAATAAGTGTGGCACTTTCTTATTGAAAGAAACCGTGTATGGTCAGAAGTAATAAATAAGTGTGGCACTTTCTTATCGAAACCGTGTATGGTCAGAAGTAATAAATAAGTGTGGCACTTTCTTATCGAAACCGTGTATGGTCAGAAGTAATAAATAAGTGTGGCTCTTTCTTATTGAAAGAAACCGTGTATGGTCAGAAGTAATAAATAAGTGTGGCATTTTCTTATCGAAACCGTGTATGGTCAGAAGTAATAAATAAGTGTGGCATTTTCTTATCGAAACCGTGTATGGTCAGAAGTAATAAATAAGTGTGGCACTTTCTTATTGAAAGAAACCGTGTATGGTCAGAAGTAATAAATAAGTGTGGCACTTTCTTATGGAAATCGTGTATGGTCAGAAGTAATAAATAAGTGTGGCATTTTCTTATCGAAACCGTGTATGGTCAGAAGTAATAAATAAGTGTGGCTCTTTCTTATTGAAAGAAACCGTGTATGGTCAGAAGTAATAAATAAGTGTGGCACTTTGTTATGGAAATCTTGTATGGTCAGAAGTAATAAATAAGTGTGGCACTTTCTTATTGAAAGAAACCGTGTATGGTCAGAAGTAATAAATAAGTGTGGCACTTTCTTATGGAAATCGTGTATGGTCAGAAGTAATAAATAAGTGTGGCATTTTCTTATCGAAACCGTGTATGGTCAGAAGTAATAAATAAGTGTGGCATTTTCTTATCGAAACCGTGTATGGTCAGAAGTAATAAATAAGTGTGGCTCTTTCTTATTGAAAGAAACCGTGTATGGTCAGAAGTAATAAATAAGTGTGGCACTTTCTTATGGAAATCGTGTATGGTCAGAAGTAATAAATAAGTGTGGCATTTTCTTATCGAAACCGTGTATGGTCAGAAGTAATAAATAATTGTGGCACTTTCTTATTGAAAGAAACCGTGTATGGTCAGAAGTAATAAATAAGTGTGGCACTTTCTTATGGAAATCGTGTATGGTCAGAAGTAATAAATAAGTGTGGCACTTTCTTATTGAAAGAAACCGTGTATGGTCAGAAGTAATAAATAAGTGTGGCACTTTCTTATGGAAATCGTGTATGGTCAGAAGTAATAAATAAGTGTGGCACTTTCTTATGGAAATCGTGTATGGTCAGAAGTAATAAATAAGTGTGGCATTTTCTTATCGAAACCGTGTATGGTCAGAAGTAATAAATAAGTGTGGCTCTTTCTTATTGAAAGAAACCGTGTATGGTCAGAAGTAATAAATAAGTGTGGCACTTTCTTATCGAAACCGTGTATGGTCAGAAGTAATAAATAAGTGTGGCACTTTCTTATTGAAAGAAACCGTGTATGGTCAGAAGTAATAAATAAGTGTGGCTCTTTCTTATTGAAAGAAACCGTGTATGGTCAGAAGTAATAAATAAGTGTGGCACTTTCTTATCGAAACCGTGTATGGTCAGAAGTAATAAATAAGTGTGGCACTTTCTTATTGAAAGAAACCGTGTATGGTCAGAAGTAATAAATAAGTGTGGCACTTTCTTATGGAAACCGTGTATGGTCAGAAGTAATAAATAAGTGTGGCACTTTCTTATTGAAAGAAACCGTGTATGGTCAGAAGTAATAAATAAGTGTGGCACTTTCTTATGGAAATCGAGTATGGTCAGAAGTAATAAATAAGTGTGGCATTTTCATATCGAAACCGTGTATGGTCAGAAGTAATAAATAAGTGTGGCTCTTTCTTATTGAAAGAAACCGTGTATGGTCAGAAGTAATAAATAAGTGTGGCACTTTCTTATGGAAATCGTGTATGGTCAGAAGTAATAAATAAGTGTGGCACTTTCTTATTGAAAGAAACCGTGTATGGTCAGAAGTAATAAATAAGTGTGGCACTTTCTTATTTAAATCGTGTATGGTCAGAAGTAATAAATAAGTGTGGCATTTTCTTATCGAAACCGTGTATGGTCAGAAGTAATAAATAAGTGTGGCACTTTCTTATGGAAATCATGTATGGTCAGAAGTAATAAATAAGTGTGGCACTTTCTTATTGAAAGAAACCGTGTATGGTCAGAAGTAATAAATAAGTGTGGCACTTTCTTATGGAAATCGTGTATGGTCAGAAGTAATAAATAAGTGTGGCATTTTCTTATCGAAACCGTGTATGGTCAGAAGTAATAAATAAGTGTGGCTCTTTCTTATTGAAAGAAACCGTGTATGGTCAGAAGTAATAAATAAGTGTGGCACTTTCTTATCGAAACCGTGTATGGTCAGAAGTAATAAATAAGTGTGGCACTTTCTTATTGAAAGAAACCGTGTATGGTCAGAAGTAATAAATAAGTGTGGCACTTTCTTATGGAAATCGTGTATGGTCAGAAGTAATAAATAAGTGTGGCATTTTCTTATCGAAACCGTGTATGGTCAGAAGTAATAAATAAGTGTGGCTCTTTCTTATTGAAAGAAACCGTGTATGGTCAGAAGTAATAAATAAGTGTGGCACTTTGTTATGGAAATCTTGTATGGTCAGAAGTAATAAATAAGTGTGGCACTTTCTTATTGAAAGAAACCGTGTATGGTCAGAAGTAATAAATAAGTGTGGCACTTTCTTATGGAAATCGTGTATGGTCAGAAGTAATAAATAAGTGTGGCATTTTCTTATCGAAACCGTGTATGGTCAGAAGTAATAAATAAGTGTGGCATTTTCTTATCGAAACCGTGTATGGTCAGAAGTAATAAATAAGTGTGGCTCTTTCTTATTGAAAGAAACCGTGTATGGTCAGAAGTAATAAATAAGTGTGGCACTTTCTTATGGAAATCGTGTATGGTCAGAAGTAATAAATAAGTGTGGCATTTTCTTATCGAAACCGTGTATGGTCAGAAGTAATAAATAATTGTGGCACTTTCTTATTGAAAGAAACCGTGTATGGTCAGAAGTAATAAATAAGTGTGGCACTTTCTTATGGAAATCGTGTATGGTCAGAAGTAATAAATAAGTGTGGCACTTTCTTATTGAAAGAAACCGTGTATGGTCAGAAGTAATAAATAAGTGTGGCACTTTCTTATGGAAATCGTGTATGGTCAGAAGTAATAAATAAGTGTGGCACTTTCTTATGGAAATCGTGTATGGTCAGAAGTAATAAATAAGTGTGGCATTTTCTTATCGAAACCGTGTATGGTCAGAAGTAATAAATAAGTGTGGCTCTTTCTTATTGAAAGAAACCGTGTATGGTCAGAAGTAATAAATAAGTGTGGCACTTTCTTATCGAAACCGTGTATGGTCAGAAGTAATAAATAAGTGTGGCACTTTCTTATTGAAAGAAACCGTGTATGGTCAGAAGTAATAAATAAGTGTGGCTCTTTCTTATTGAAAGAAACCGTGTATGGTCAGAAGTAATAAATAAGTGTGGCACTTTCTTATCGAAACCGTGTATGGTCAGAAGTAATAAATAAGTGTGGCACTTTCTTATTGAAAGAAACCGTGTATGGTCAGAAGTAATAAATAAGTGTGGCACTTTCTTATGGAAACCGTGTATGGTCAGAAGTAATAAATAAGTGTGGCACTTTCTTATTGAAAGAAACCGTGTATGGTCAGAAGTAATAAATAAGTGTGGCACTTTCTTATGGAAATCGAGTATGGTCAGAAGTAATAAATAAGTGTGGCATTTTCATATCGAAACCGTGTATGGTCAGAAGTAATAAATAAGTGTGGCTCTTTCTTATTGAAAGAAACCGTGTATGGTCAGAAGTAATAAATAAGTGTGGCACTTTCTTATGGAAATCGTGTATGGTCAGAAGTAATAAATAAGTGTGGCACTTTCTTATTGAAAGAAACCGTGTATGGTCAGAAGTAATAAATAAGTGTGGCACTTTCTTATTTAAATCGTGTATGGTCAGAAGTAATAAATAAGTGTGGCATTTTCTTATCGAAACCGTGTATGGTCAGAAGTAATAAATAAGTGTGGCACTTTCTTATGGAAATCATGTATGGTCAGAAGTAATAAATAAGTGTGGCACTTTCTTATTGAAAGAAACCGTGTATGGTCAGAAGTAATAAATAAGTGTGGCACTTTCTTATGGAAATCGTGTATGGTCAGAAGTAATAAATAAGTGTGGCATTTTCTTATCGAAACCGTGTATGGTCAGAAGTAATAAATAAGTGTGGCTCTTTCTTATTGAAAGAAACCGTGTATGGTCAGAAGTAATAAATAAGTGTGGCACTTTCTTATCGAAACCGTGTATGGTCAGAAGTAATAAATAAGTGTGGCACTTTCTTATTGAAAGAAACCGTGTATGGTCAGAAGTAATAAATAAGTGTGGCACTTTCTTATGGAAATCGTGTATGGTCAGAAGTAATAAATAAGTGTGGCATTTTCTTATCGAAACCGTGTATGGTCAGAAGTAATAAATAAGTGTGGCTCTTTCTTATTGAAAGAAACCGTGTATGGTCAGAAGTAATAAATAAGTGTGGCACTTTCTTATGGAAATCGTGTATGGTCAGAAGTAATAAATAAGTGTGGCACTTTCTTATTGAAAGAAACCGTGTATGGGTCAGAAGTAATAAATAAGTGTGGCACTTTCTTATGGAAATCGTGTATGGTCAGAAGTAATAAATAAGCGTGGCATTTTCTTATCGAAACCGTGTATGGTCAGAAGTAATAAATAAGTGTGGCTCTTTCTTATTGAAAGAAACCGTGTATGGTCAGAAGTAATAAATAAGTGTGGCACTTTCTTATGGAAATCGTGTATGGTCAGAAGTAATAAATAAGTGTGGCATTTTCTTATCGAAACCGTGTATGGTCAGAAGTAATAAATAAGTGTGGCTCTTTCTTATTGAAAGAAACCGTGTATGGTCAGAAGTAATAAATAAGTGTGGCACTTTCTTATGGAAATCGTGTATGGTCAGAAGTAATAAATAAGTGTGGCACTTTCTTATTGAAAGAAACCGTGTATGGGTCAGAAGTAATAAATAAGTGTGGCACTTTCTTATGGAAATCGTGTATGGTCAGAAGTAATAAATAAGCGTGGCATTTTCTTATCGAAACCGTGTATGGTCAGAAGTAATAAATAAGTGTGGCTCTTTCTTATTGAAAGAAACCGTGTATGGTCAGAAGTAATAAATAAGTGTGGCACTTTCTTATGGAAATCGTGTATGGTCAGAAGTAATAAATAAGTGTGGCACTTTCTTATTGAAAGAAACCGTGTATGGTAAGAAGTAATAAATAAGTGTGGCACTTTCTTATGGAAATCGTGTATGGTCAGAAGTAATAAATAAGTGTGGCATTTTCTTATCGAAACCGTGTATGGTCAGAAGTAATAAATAATTGTGGCACTTTCTTATTGAAAGAAACCGTGTATGGTCAGAAGTAATAAATAAGTGTGGCACTTTCTTATGGAAATCGTGTATGGTCAGAAGTAATAAATAAGTGTGGCACTTTCTTATTGAAAGAAACCGTGTATGGTCAGAAGTAATAAATAAGTGTGGCACTTTCTTATGGAAATCGTGTATGGTCAGAAGTAATAAATAAGTGTGGCACTTTCTTATTGAAAGAAACCGTGTATGGGTCAGAAGTAATAAATAAGTGTGGCACTTTCTTATGGAAATCGTGTATGGTCAGAAGTAATAAATAAGCGTGGCATTTTCTTATCGAAACCGTGTATGGTCAGAAGTAATAAATAAGTGGGGCTCTTTCTTATTGAAAGAAACCGTGTATGGTCAGAAGTAATAAATAAGTGTGGCACTTTCTTATGGAAATCGTGTATGGTCAGAAGTAATAAATAAGTGTGGCACTTTCTTATTGAAAGAAACCGTGTATGGTCAGAAGTAATAAATAAGTGTGGCACTTTCTTATGGAAATCGTGTATGGTCAGAAGTAATAAATAAGTGTGGCATTTTCTTATCGAAACCGTGTATGGTCAGAAGTAATAAATAATTGTGGCACTTTCTTATTGAAAGAAACCGTGTATGGTCAGAAGTAATAAATAAGTGTGGCACTTTCTTATGGAAATCGTGTATGGTCAGAAGTAATAAATAAGTGTGGCACTTTCTTATGGAAATCGTGTATGGTCAGAAGTAATAAATAAGTGTGGCATTTTCTTATCGAAACCGTGTATGGTCAGAAGTAATAAATAAGTGTGGCTCTTTCTTATTGAAAGAAACCGTGTATGGTCAGAAGTAATAAATAAGTGTGGCACTTTCTTATCGAAACCGTGTATGGTCAGAATTATAAATAAGTGTGGCACTTTCTTATTGAAAGAAACCGTGTATGGTCAGAAGTAATAAATAAGTGTGGCTCTTTCTTATTGAAAGAAACCGTGTATGGTCAGAAGTAATAAATAAGTGTGGCACTTTCTTATCGAAACCGTGTATGGTCAGAAGTAATAAATAAGTGTGGCACTTTCTTATGGAAATCGTGTATGGTCAGAAGTAATAAATAAGTGTGGCATTTTCTTATCGAAACCGTGTATGGTCAGAAGTAATAAATAAGTATGGCACTTTCTTATTGAAAGAAACCGTGTATGGTCAGAAGTAATAAATAAGTGTGGCACTTTCTTATGGAAATCGTGTATGGTCAGAAGTAATAAATAAGTGTGGCATTTTCTTATCGAAACCGTGTATGGTCAGAAGTAATAAATAAGTGTGGCATTTTCTTATCGAAACCGTGTATGGTCAGAAGTAATAAATAAGTGTGGCACTTTCTTATTGAAAGAAACCGTGTATGGTCAGAAGTAATAAATAAGTGTGGCTCTTTCTTATTGAAAGAAACCGTGTATGGTCAGAAGTAATAAATAAGTGTGGCACTTTCTTATCGAAACCGTGTATGGTCAGAAGTAATAAATAAGTGTGGCACTTTCTTATTGAAAGAAACCGTGTATGGTCAGAAGTAATAAATAAGTGTGGCTCTTTCTTATTGAAAGAAACCGTGTATGGTCAGAAGTAATAAATAAGTGTGGCACTTTCTTATCGAAACCGTGTATGGTCAGAAGTAATAAATAAGTGTGGCACTTTCTTATTGAAAGAAACCGTGTATGGTCAGAAGTAATAAATAAGTGTGGCACTTTCTTATGGAAACCGTGTATGGTCAGAAGTAATAAATAAGTGTGGCACTTTCTTATTGAAAGAAACCGTGTATGGTCAGAAGTAATAAATAAGTGTGGCACTTTCTTATGGAAATCGAGTATGGTCAGAAGTAATAAATAAGTGTGGCATTTTCATATCGAAACCGTGTATGGTCAGAAGTAATAAATAAGTGTGGCTCTTTCTTATTGAAAGAAACCGTGTATGGTCAGAAGTAATAAATAAGTGTGGCACTTTCTTATGGAAATCGTGTATGGTCAGAAGTAATAAATAAGTGTGGCACTTTCTTATTGAAAGAAACCGTGTATGGTCAGAAGTAATAAATAAGTGTGGCACTTTCTTATTTAAATCGTGTATGGTCAGAAGTAATAAATAAGTGTGGCATTTTCTTATCGAAACCGTGTATGGTCAGAAGTAATAAATAAGTGTGGCACTTTCTTATGGAAATCATGTATGGTCAGAAGTAATAAATAAGTGTGGCACTTTCTTATTGAAAGAAACCGTGTATGGTCAGAAGTAATAAATAAGTGTGGCACTTTCTTATGGAAATCGTGTATGGTCAGAAGTAATAAATAAGTGTGGCATTTTCTTATCGAAACCGTGTATGGTCAGAAGTAATAAATAAGTGTGGCTCTTTCTTATTGAAAGAAACCGTGTATGGTCAGAAGTAATAAATAAGTGTGGCACTTTCTTATCGAAACCGTGTATGGTCAGAAGTAATAAATAAGTGTGGCACTTTCTTATTGAAAGAAACCGTGTATGGTCAGAAGTAATAAATAAGTGTGGCACTTTCTTATGGAAATCGTGTATGGTCAGAAGTAATAAATAAGTGTGGCATTTTCTTATCGAAACCGTGTATGGTCAGAAGTAATAAATAAGTGTGGCTCTTTCTTATTGAAAGAAACCGTGTATGGTCAGAAGTAATAAATAAGTGTGGCACTTTCTTATGGAAATCGTGTATGGTCAGAAGTAATAAATAAGTGTGGCACTTTCTTATTGAAAGAAACCGTGTATGGGTCAGAAGTAATAAATAAGTGTGGCACTTTCTTATGGAAATCGTGTATGGTCAGAAGTAATAAATAAGCGTGGCATTTTCTTATCGAAACCGTGTATGGTCAGAAGTAATAAATAAGTGTGGCTCTTTCTTATTGAAAGAAACCGTGTATGGTCAGAAGTAATAAATAAGTGTGGCACTTTCTTATGGAAATCGTGTATGGTCAGAAGTAATAAATAAGTGTGGCATTTTCTTATCGAAACCGTGTATGGTCAGAAGTAATAAATAAGTGTGGCTCTTTCTTATTGAAAGAAACCGTGTATGGTCAGAAGTAATAAATAAGTGTGGCACTTTCTTATGGAAATCGTGTATGGTCAGAAGTAATAAATAAGTGTGGCACTTTCTTATTGAAAGAAACCGTGTATGGGTCAGAAGTAATAAATAAGTGTGGCACTTTCTTATGGAAATCGTGTATGGTCAGAAGTAATAAATAAGCGTGGCATTTTCTTATCGAAACCGTGTATGGTCAGAAGTAATAAATAAGTGTGGCTCTTTCTTATTGAAAGAAACCGTGTATGGTCAGAAGTAATAAATAAGTGTGGCACTTTCTTATGGAAATCGTGTATGGTCAGAAGTAATAAATAAGTGTGGCACTTTCTTATTGAAAGAAACCGTGTATGGTAAGAAGTAATAAATAAGTGTGGCACTTTCTTATGGAAATCGTGTATGGTCAGAAGTAATAAATAAGTGTGGCATTTTCTTATCGAAACCGTGTATGGTCAGAAGTAATAAATAATTGTGGCACTTTCTTATTGAAAGAAACCGTGTATGGTCAGAAGTAATAAATAAGTGTGGCACTTTCTTATGGAAATCGTGTATGGTCAGAAGTAATAAATAAGTGTGGCACTTTCTTATTGAAAGAAACCGTGTATGGTCAGAAGTAATAAATAAGTGTGGCACTTTCTTATGGAAATCGTGTATGGTCAGAAGTAATAAATAAGTGTGGCACTTTCTTATTGAAAGAAACCGTGTATGGGTCAGAAGTAATAAATAAGTGTGGCACTTTCTTATGGAAATCGTGTATGGTCAGAAGTAATAAATAAGCGTGGCATTTTCTTATCGAAACCGTGTATGGTCAGAAGTAATAAATAAGTGGGGCTCTTTCTTATTGAAAGAAACCGTGTATGGTCAGAAGTAATAAATAAGTGTGGCACTTTCTTATGGAAATCGTGTATGGTCAGAAGTAATAAATAAGTGTGGCACTTTCTTATTGAAAGAAACCGTGTATGGTCAGAAGTAATAAATAAGTGTGGCACTTTCTTATGGAAATCGTGTATGGTCAGAAGTAATAAATAAGTGTGGCATTTTCTTATCGAAACCGTGTATGGTCAGAAGTAATAAATAATTGTGGCACTTTCTTATTGAAAGAAACCGTGTATGGTCAGAAGTAATAAATAAGTGTGGCACTTTCTTATGGAAATCGTGTATGGTCAGAAGTAATAAATAAGTGTGGCACTTTCTTATGGAAATCGTGTATGGTCAGAAGTAATAAATAAGTGTGGCATTTTCTTATCGAAACCGTGTATGGTCAGAAGTAATAAATAAGTGTGGCTCTTTCTTATTGAAAGAAACCGTGTATGGTCAGAAGTAATAAATAAGTGTGGCACTTTCTTATCGAAACCGTGTATGGTCAGAATTATAAATAAGTGTGGCACTTTCTTATTGAAAGAAACCGTGTATGGTCAGAAGTAATAAATAAGTGTGGCTCTTTCTTATTGAAAGAAACCGTGTATGGTCAGAAGTAATAAATAAGTGTGGCACTTTCTTATCGAAACCGTGTATGGTCAGAAGTAATAAATAAGTGTGGCACTTTCTTATGGAAATCGTGTATGGTCAGAAGTAATAAATAAGTGTGGCATTTTCTTATCGAAACCGTGTATGGTCAGAAGTAATAAATAAGTATGGCACTTTCTTATTGAAAGAAACCGTGTATGGTCAGAAGTAATAAATAAGTGTGGCACTTTCTTATGGAAATCGTGTATGGTCAGAAGTAATAAATAAGTGTGGCATTTTCTTATCGAAACCGTGTATGGTCAGAAGTAATAAATAAGTGTGGCATTTTCTTATCGAAACCGTGTATGGTCAGAAGTAATAAATAAGTGTGGCACTTTCTTATTGAAAGAAACCGTGTATGGTCAGAAGTAATAAATAAGTGTGGCACTTTCTTATGGAAATCGTGTATGGTCAGAAGTAATAAATAAGTGTGGCATTTTCTTATTGAAAGAAACCGTGTATGGTCAGAAGTAATAAATAAGTGTGGCACTTTCTTATTGAAAGAAACCGTGTATGGTCAGAAGTAATAAATAAGTGTGGCATTTTCTTATCGAAACCGTGTATGGTCAGAAGTAATAAATAAGTGTGGCACTTTCTTATTGAAAGAAACCGTGTATGGTCAGAAGTAATAAATAAGTGTGGCACTTTCTTATTGAAAGAAACCGTGTATGGTCAGAAGTAATAAATAAGTGTGGCATTTTCTTATTGAAAGAAACCGTGTATGGTCAGAAGTAATAAATAAGTGTGGCACTTTCTTATTGAAAGAAACCATGTATGGTTGAAGTAATAAATAAGTGTGGTACTTTCTTATCGAAACCGTATATGGTCAGAAGTAATAAATAAGTGTGGCACTTTCTTATCGAAACCGTGTATGGTCAGAAGTAATAAATAAGTGTGGCACTTTCTTATTGAAAGAAACCGTGTATGGTCAGAAGTAATAAATAAGTGTGGCATTTTCTTATCGAAACCGTGTATGGTCAGAAGTAATAAATAAGTGTGGCACTTTCTTATTGAAAGAAACCGTGTATGGTCAGAAGTAATAAATAAGTGTGGCACTTTCTTATTGAAACCGTGTATGGTCAGAAGTAATAAATAAGTGTGGCATTTTCTTATCGAAACCGTGTATGGTCAGAAGTAATAAATAAGTGTGGCACTTTCTTATTGAAAGAAACCGTGTATGGTCAGAAGTAATAAATAAGTGTGGCACTTTCTTATTGAAAGAAACCGTGTATGGTCAGAAGTAATAAATAAGTGTGGCATTTTCTTATCGAAACCAGGTATGGTCAGAAGTAATAAATAAGTGTGGCACTTTCTTATCGAAACCGTGTATGGTCAGAAGTAATAAATAAGTGTGGCATTTTCTTATTGAAAGAAACCGTGTATGGTCAGAAGTAATAAATAAGTGTGGCACTTTCTTATTGAAAGAAACCGTGTATGGTCAGAAGTAATAAATAAGTGTGGCACTTTCTTATCGAAACCGTGTATGGTCAGAAGTAATAAATAAGTGTGGCACTTTCTTATCGAAACCGTGTATGGTCAGAAGTAATAAATAAGTGTGGCTCTTTCTTATTGAAAGAAACCGTGTATGGTCAGAAGTCAATAAATAAGTGTGGCACTTTCTTATTGAAAGAAACCGTGTATGGTCAGAAGTAATAAATAAGTGTGGCACTTTCTTATGGAAATCGTGTATGGTCAGAAGTAATAAATAAGTGTGGCATTTTCTTATCGAAACCGTGTATGGTCAGAAGTAATAAATAAGTGTGGCACTTTCTTATTGAAAGAAACCGTGTATGATCAGAAGTAATAAATAAGTGTGGCACTTTCTTATGGAAATCGTGTATGGTCAGAAGTAATAAATAAGTGTGGCATTTTCTTATCGAAACCGTGTATGGTCAGAAGTAATAAATAAGTGTGGCTCTTTCTTATTGAAAGAAACCGTGTATGGTCAGAAGTAATAAATAAGTGTGGCACTTTGTTATGGAAATCGTGTATGGTCAGAAGTAATAAATAAGTGTGGCACTTTCTTATTGAAAGAAACCGTGTATGGTCAGAAGTAATAAATAAGTGTGGCACTTTCTTATGGAAATCGTGTATGGTCAGAAGTAATAAATAAGTGTGGCATTTTCTTATCGAAACCGTGTATGGTCAGAAGTAATAAATAAGTGTGGCACTTTCTTATTGAAAGAAACCGTGTATGGTCAGAAGTAATAAATAAGTGTGGCACTTTCTTATGGAAATCGTGTATGGTCAGAAGTAATAAATAAGTGTGGCATTTTCTTATCGAAACCGTGTATGGTCAGAAGTAATAAATAAGTGTGGCTCTTTCTTATTGAAAGAAACCGTGTATGGTCAGAAGTAATAAATAAGTGTGGCACTTTGTTATGGAAATCGTGTATGGTCAGAAGTAATAAATAAGTGTGGCACTTTCTTATTGAAAGAAACCGTGTATGGTCAGAAGTAATAAATAAGTGTGGCACTTTCTTATGGAAATCGTGTATGGTCAGAAGTAATAAATAAGTGTGGCATTTTCTTATCGAAACCGTGTATGGTCAGAAGTAATAAATAAGTGTGGCACTTTCTTATTGAAAGAAACCGTGTATGGTCAGAAGTAATAAATAAGTGTGGCACTTTCTTATGGAAATCGTGTATGGTCAGAAGTAATAAATAAGTGTGGCACTTTCTTATTGAAAGAAACCGTGTATGGTCAGAAGTAATAAATAAGTGTGGCTCTTTCTTATTGAAAGAAACCGTGTATGGTCAGAAGTAAAAAATAAGTGTGGCACTTTCTTATCGAAACCGTGTATGGTCAGAAGTAATAAATAAGTGTGGCACTTTCTTATTGAAAGAAACCGTGTATGGTCAGAAGTAATAAATAAGTGTGGCACTTTCTTATGGAAATCGTGTATGGTCAGAAGTAATAAATAAGTGTGGCATTTTCTTAACGAAACCGTGTATGGTCAGAAGTAATAAATAAGTGTGGCACTTTCTTATTGAAAGAAACCGTGTATGGTCAGAAGTAATAAATAAGTGTGGCACTTTCTTATGGAAATCATGTATGGTCAGAAGTAATAAATAAGTGTGGCATTTTCTTATCGAAACCGTGTATGGTCAGAAGTAATAAATAAGTGTGGCTCTTTCTTATTGAAAGAAACCGTGTATGGTCAGAAGTAATAAATAAGTGTGGCACTTTCTTATGGAAATCGTGTATGGTCAGAAGTTATAAATAAGTGTGGCACTTTCTTATTGAAAGAAACCGTGTATGGTCAGAAGTAATAAATAAGTGTGGCACTTTCTTATGGAAATCGTGTATGGTCAGAAGTAATAAATAAGTGTGGCATTTTCTTATCGAAACCGTGTATGGTCAGAAGTAATAAATAAGTGTGGCACTTTCTTATTGAAAGAAACCGTGTATGGTCAGAAGTAATAAATAAGTGTGGCACTTTCTTATGGAAATCGTGTATGGTCAGAAGTAATAAATAAGTGTGGCATTTTCTTATCGAAACCGTGTATGGTCAGAAGTAATAAATAAGTGTGGCTCTTTCTTATTGAATGAAACCGTGTATGGTCAGAAGTAATAAATAAGTGTGGCACTTTCTTATCGAAACCGTGTATGGTCAGAAGTAATAAATAAGTGTGGCATTTTCTTATCGAAACCGTGTATGGTCAGAAGTAATAAATAAGTGTGGCATTTTCTTATCGAAACCGTGTATGGTCAGAAGTAATAAATAAGTGTGGCACTTTCTTATTGAAAGAAACCGTGTATGGTCAGAAGTAATAAATAAGTTTGGCACTTTCTTATTGAAAGAAACCGTGTATGGTCAGAAGTAATAAATAAGTGTGGCATTTTCTTATTGAAAGAAACCGTGTATGGTCAGAAGTAATAAATAAGTGTGGCACTTTCTTATTGAAAGAAACCGTGTATGGTCAGAAGTAATAAATAAGTGTGGCACTTTCTTATCGAAACCGTGTATGGTCAGAATTAATAAATAAGTGTGGCATTTTCTTATTGAAAGAAACCGTGTATGGTCAGAAGTAATAAATAAGTGTGGCACTTTCTTATTGAAAGAAACCGTGTATGGTCAGAAGTAATAAATAAGTGTGGCTCTTTCTTATTGAAAGAAACCGTGTATGGTCAGAAGTAATAAATAAGTGTGGCACTTTCTTATTGAAAGAAACCGTGTATGGTCAGAAGTAATAAATAAGTGTGGCATTTTCTTATTGAAAGAAACCGTGTATGGTCAGAAGTAATAAATAAGTGTGGCACTTTCTTATTGAAAGAAACCGTGTATGGTCAGAAGTAATAAATAAGTGTGGCACTTTCTTATCGAAACCGTGTATGGTCAGAAGTAATAAATAAGTGTGGCATTTTCTTATTGAAAGAAACCGTGTATGGTCAGAAGTAATAAATAAGTGTGGCACTTTCTTATTGAAAGAAACCGTGTATGGTCAGAAGTAATAAATAAGTGTGGCTCTTTCTTATTGAAAGAAACCGTGTATGGTCAGAAGTAATAAATAAGTGTGGCACTTTCTTATTGAAAGAAACCGTGTATGGTCAGAAGTAATAAATAAGTGTGGCACTTTCTTATTGAAAGAAACCGTGTATGGTCAGAAGTAATAAATAAGTGTGGCATTTTCTTATCGAAACCGTGTATGGTCAGAAGTAATAAATAAGTGTGGCACTTTCTTATTGAAAGAAACCGTGTATGGTCAGAAGTAATAAATAAGTGTGGCACTTTCTTATTGAAAGAAACCGTGTATGGTCAGAAGTAATAAATAAGTGTGGCATCTTCTTATTGAAAGAAACCGTGTATGGTCAGAAGTAATAAATAAGTGTGGCACTTTCTTATTGAAAGAAACCGTGTATGGTCAGAAGTAATAAATAAGTGTGGTACTTTCTTATCGAAACCGTGTATGGTCAGAAGTAATAAATAAGTGTGGCACTTTCTTATCGAAACCGTGTATGGTCAGAAGTAATAAATAAGTGTGGCACTTTCTTATTGAAAGAAACCGTGTATGGTCAGAAGTAATAAATAAGTGTGGCATTTTCTTATCGAAACCGTGTATGGTCAGAAGTAATAAATAAGTGTGGCACTTTCTTATTGAAAGAAACCGTGTATGGTCAGAAGTAATAAATAAGTGTGGCTCTTTCTTATTGAAAGAAACCGTGTATGGTCAGAAGTAATAAATAAGTGTGGCACTTTCTTATTGAAAGAAACCGTGTATGGTCAGAAGTAATAAATAAGTGTGGCATTTTCTTATTGAAAGAAACCGTGTATGGTCAGAAGTAATAAATAAGTGTGGCACTTTCTTATTGAAAGAAACCGTGTATGGTCAGAAGTAATAAATAAGTGTGGCACTTTCTTATCGAAACCGTGTATGGTCAGAAGTAATAAATAAGTGTGGCATTTTCTTATTGAAAGAAACCGTGTATGGTCAGAAGTAATAAATAAGTGTGGCACTTTCTTATTGAAAGAAACCGTGTATGGTCAGAAGTAATAAATAAGTGTGGCTCTTTCTTATTGAAAGAAACCGTGTATGGTCAGAAGTAATAAATAAGTGTGGCTCTTTCTTATTGAAAGAAACCGTGTATGGTCAGAAGTAATAAATAAGTGTGGCACTTTCTTATTGAAAGAAACCGTGTATGGTCAGAAGTAATAAATAAGTGTGGCATTTTCTTATTGAAAGAAACCGTGTATGGTCAGAAGTAATAAATAAGTGTGGCACTTTCTTATTGAAAGAAACCGTGTATGGTCAGAAGTAATAAATAAGTGTGGCACTTTCTTATCGAAACCGTGTATGGTCAGAATTAATAAATAAGTGTGGCATTTTCTTATTGAAAGAAACCGTGTATGGTCAGAAGTAATAAATAAGTGTGGCACTTTCTTATTGAAAGAAACCGTGTATGGTCAGAAGTAATAAATAAGTGTGGCTCTTTCTTATTGAAAGAAACCGTGTATGGTCAGAAGTAATAAATAAGTGTGGCACTTTCTTATTGAAAGAAACCGTGTATGGTCAGAAGTAATAAATAAGTGTGGCATTTTCTTATTGAAAGAAACCGTGTATGGTCAGAAGTAATAAATAAGTGTGGCACTTTCTTATTGAAAGAAACCGTGTATGGTCAGAAGTAATAAATAAGTGTGGCACTTTCTTATCGAAACCGTGTATGGTCAGAAGTAATAAATAAGTGTGGCATTTTCTTATTGAAAGAAACCGTGTATGGTCAGAAGTAATAAATAAGTGTGGCACTTTCTTATTGAAAGAAACCGTGTATGGTCAGAAGTAATAAATAAGTGTGGCTCTTTCTTATTGAAAGAAACCGTGTATGGTCAGAAGTAATAAATAAGTGTGGCACTTTCTTATTGAAAGAAACCGTGTATGGTCAGAAGTAATAAATAAGTGTGGCACTTTCTTATTGAAAGAAACCGTGTATGGTCAGAAGTAATAAATAAGTGTGGCATTTTCTTATCGAAACCGTGTATGGTCAGAAGTAATAAATAAGTGTGGCACTTTCTTATTGAAAGAAACCGTGTATGGTCAGAAGTAATAAATAAGTGTGGCACTTTCTTATTGAAAGAAACCGTGTATGGTCAGAAGTAATAAATAAGTGTGGCATCTTCTTATTGAAAGAAACCGTGTATGGTCAGAAGTAATAAATAAGTGTGGCACTTTCTTATTGAAAGAAACCGTGTATGGTCAGAAGTAATAAATAAGTGTGGTACTTTCTTATCGAAACCGTGTATGGTCAGAAGTAATAAATAAGTGTGGCACTTTCTTATCGAAACCGTGTATGGTCAGAAGTAATAAATAAGTGTGGCACTTTCTTATTGAAAGAAACCGTGTATGGTCAGAAGTAATAAATAAGTGTGGCATTTTCTTATCGAAACCGTGTATGGTCAGAAGTAATAAATAAGTGTGGCACTTTCTTATTGAAAGAAACCGTGAATGGTCAGAAGTAATAAATAAGTGTGGCACTTTCTTATTGAAAGAAACCGTGTATGGTCAGAAGTAATAAATAAGTGTGGCACTTTCTTATTGAAACCGTGTATGGTCAGAAGTAATAAATAAGTGTGGCATTTTCTTATCGAAACCGTGTATGGTCAGAAGTAATAAATAAGTGTGGCATTTTCTTATCGAAACCGTGTATGGTCAGAAGTAATAAATAAGTGTGGCACTTTCTTATTGAAAGAAACCGTGTATGGTCAGAAGTAATAAATAAGTGTGGCACTTTCTTATTGAAAGAAACCGTGTATGGTCAGAAGTAATAAATAAGTGTGGCATTTTCTTATCGAAACCAGGTATGGTCAGAAGTAATAAATAAGTGTGGCACTTTCTTATCGAAACCGTGTATGGTCAGAAGTAATAAATAAGTGTGGCATTTTCTTATTGAAAGAAACCGTGTATGGTCAGAAGTAATAAATAAGTGTGGCACTTTCTTATTGAAAGAAACCGTGTATGGTCAGAAGTAATAAATAAGTGTGGCACTTTCTTATCGAAACCGTGTATGGTCAGAAGTAATAAATAAGTGTGGCACTTTCTTATCGAAACCGTGTATGGTCAGAAGTAATAAATAAGTGTGGCTCTTTCTTATTGAAAGAAACCGTGTATGGTCAGAAGTCAATAAATAAGTGTGGCACTTTCTTATTGAAAGAAACCGTGTATGGTCAGAAGTAATAAATAAGTGTGGCACTTTCTTATGGAAATCGTGTATGGTCAGAAGTAATAAATAAGTGTGGCATTTTCTTATCGAAACCGTGTATGGTCAGAAGTAATAAATAAGTGTGGCACTTTCTTATTGAAAGAAACCGTGTATGGTCAGAAGTAATAAATAAGTGTGGCACTTTCTTATGGAAATCGTGTATGGTCAGAAGTAATAAATAAGTGTGGCATTTTCTTATCGAAACCGTGTATGGTCAGAAGTAATAAATAAGTGTGGCTCTTTCTTATTGAAAGAAACCGTGTATGGTCAGAAGTAATAAATAAGTGTGGCACTTTGTTATGGAAATCTTGTATGGTCAGAAGTAATAAATAAGTGTGGCACTTTCTTATTGAAAGAAACCGTGTATGGTCAGAAGTAATAAATAAGTGTGGCACTTTCTTATGGAAATCGTGTATGGTCAGAAGTAATAAATAAGTGTGGCATTTTCTTATCGAAACCGTGTATGGTCAGAAGTAATAAATAAGTGTGGCACTTTCTTATTGAAAGAAACCGTGTATGGTCAGAAGTAATAAATAAGTGTGGCACTTTCTTATGGAAATCGTGTATGGTCAGAAGTAATAAATAAGTGTGGCATTTTCTTATCGAAACCGTGTATGGTCAGAAGTAATAAATAAGTGTGGCTCTTTCTTATTGAAAGAAACCGTGTATGGTCAGAAGTAATAAATAAGTGTGGCACTTTCTTATTGAAAGAAACCGTGTATGGTCAGAAGTAATAAATAAGTGTGGCACTTTCTTATTGAAAGAAACCGTGTATGGTCAGAAGTAATAAATAAGTGTGGCACTTTCTTATGGAAATCGTGTATGGTCAGAAGTAATAAATAAGTGTGGCATTTTCTTATCGAAACCGTGTATGGTCAGAAGTAATAAATAAGTGTGGCTCTTTCTTATTGAAAGAAACCGTGTATGGTCAGAAGTAATAAATAAGTGTGGCACTTTCTTATGGAAATCGTGTATGGTCAGAAGTTATAAATAAGTGTGGCACTTTCTTATTGAAAGAAACCGTGTATGGTCAGAAGTAATAAATAAGTGTGGCACTTTCTTATGGAAATCGTGTATGGTCAGAAGTAATAAATAAGTGTGGCATTTTCTTATCGAAACCGTGTATGGTCAGAAGTAATAAATAAGTGTGGCACTTTCTTATTGAAAGAAACCGTGTATGGTCAGAAGTAATAAATAAGTGTGGCACTTTCTTATGGAAATCGTGTATGGTCAGAAGTAATAAATAAGAGTGGCATTTTCTTATCGAAACCGTGTATGGTCAGAAGTAATAAATAAGTGTGGCTCTTTCTTATTGAATGAAACCGTGTATGGTCAGAAGTAATAAATAAGTGTGGCACTTTCTTATCGAAACCGTGTATGGTCAGAAGTAATAAATAAGTGTGGCATTTTCTTATCGAAACCGTGTATGGTCAGAAGTAATAAATAAGTGTGGCATTTTCTTATCGAAACCGTGTATGGTCAGAAGTAATAAATAAGTGTGGCAGTTTCTTATTGAAAGAAACCGTGTATGGTCAGAAGTAATAAATAAGTGTGGCACTTTCTTATTGAAAGAAACCGTGTATGGTCAGAAGTAATAAATAAGTGTGGCATTTTCTTATTGAAAGAAACCGTGTATGGTCAGAAGTAATAAATAAGTGTGGCACTTTCTTATTGAAAGAAACCGTGTATGGTCAGAAGTAATAAATAAGTGTGGCACTTTCTTATCGAAACCGTGTATGGTCAGAAGTAATAAATAAGTGTGGCATTTTCTTATTGAAAGAAACCGTGTATGGTCAGAAGTAATAAATAAGTGTGGCACTTTCTTATTGAAAGAAACCGTGTATGGTCAGAAGTAATAAATAAGTGTGGCTCTTTCTTATTGAAAGAAACCGTGTATGGTCAGAAGTAATAAATAAGTGTGGCACTTTCTTATTGAAAGAAACCGTGTATGGTCAGAAGTAATAAATAAGTGTGGCATTTTCTTATTGAAAGAAACCGTGTATGGTCAGAAGTAATAAATAAGTGTGGCACTTTCTTATTGAAAGAAACCGTGTATGGTCAGAAGTAATAAATAAGTGTGGCACTTTCTTATCGAAACCGTGTATGGTCAGAAGTAATAAATAAGTGTGGCATTTTCTTATTGAAAGAAACCGTGTATGGTCAGAAGTAATAAATAAGTGTGGCACTTTCTTATTGAAAGAAACCGTGTATGGTCAGAAGTAATAAATAAGTGTGGCTCTTTCTTATTGAAAGAAACCGTGTATGGTCAGAAGTAATAAATAAGTGTGGCACTTTCTTATTGAAAGAAACCGTGTATGGTCAGAAGTAATAAATAAGTGTGGCACTTTCTTATTGAAAGAAACCGTGTATGGTCAGAAGTAATAAATAAGTGTGGCACTTTCTTATGGAAATCGTGTATGGTCAGAAGTAATAAATAAGTGTGGCATTTTCTTATCGAAACCGTGTATGGTCAGAAGTAATAAATAAGTGTGGCTCTTTCTTATTGAAAGAAACCGTGTATGGTCAGAAGTAATAAATAAGTGTGGCACTTTCTTATGGAAATCGTGTATGGTCAGAAGTAATAAATAAGTGTGGCACTTTCTTATTGAAAGAAACCGTGTATGGTCAGAAGTAATAAATAAGTGTGGCATTTTCTTATCGAAACCGTGTATGGTCAGAAGTAATAAATAAGTGTGGCACTTTCTTATTGAAAGAAACCGTGTATGGTCAGAAGTAATAAATAAGTGTGGCACTTTCTTATTGAAAGAAACCGTGTATGGTCAGAAGTAATAAATAAGTGTGGCACTTTCTTATTGAAACCGTGTATGGTCAGAAGTAATAAATAAGTGTGGTATTTTCTTATCGAAACCGTGTATGGTCAGAAGTAATAAATAAGTGTGGCATTTTCTTATCGAAACCGTGTATGGTCAGAAGTAATAAATAAGTGTGGCACTTTCTTATTGAAAGAAACCGTGTATGGTCAGAAGTAATAAATAAGTGTGGCACTTTCTTATTGAAAGAAACCGTGTATGGTCAGAAGTAATAAATAAGTGTGGCACTTTCTTATTGAAACCGTGTATGGTCAGAAGTAATAAATAAGTGTGGCATTTTCTTATCGAAACCGTGTATGGTCAGAAGTAATAAATAAGTGTGGCATTTTCTTATCGAAACCGTGTATGGTCAGAAGTAATAAATAAGTGTGGCACTTTCTTATTGAAAGAAACCGTGTATGGTCAGAAGTAATAAATAAGTGTGGCACTTTCTTATTGAAAGAAACCGTGTATGGTCAGAAGTAATAAATAAGTGTGGCATTTTCTTATCGAAACCGTGTATGGTCAGAAGTAATAAATAAGTGTGGCACTTTCTTATCGAAACCGTGTATGGTCAGAAGTAATAAATAAGTGTGGCATTTTCTTATTGAAAGAAACCGTGTATGGTCAGAAGTAATAAATAAGTGTGGCACTTTCTTATTGAAAGAAATCGTGTATGGTCAGAAGTAATAAATAAGTGTGGCATTTTCTTATCGAAACCGTGTATGGTCAGAAGTAATAAATAAGTGTGGCACTTTCTTATTGAAAGAAACCGTGTATGGTCAGAAGTAATAAATAAGTGTGGCACTTTCTTATGGAAATCGTGTATGGTCAGAAGTAATAAATAAGTGTGGCATTTTCTTACCGAAACCGTGTATGGTCAGAAGTAATAAATAAGTGTGGCTCTTTCTTATTGAAAGAAACCGTGTATGGTCAGAAGTAATAAATAAGTGTGGCACTTTGTTATGGAAATCGTGTATGGTCAGAAGTAATAAATAAGTGTGGCACTTTCTTATTGAAAGAAACCGTGTATGGTCAGAAGTAATAAATAAGTGTGGCACTTTCTTATGGAAATCGTGTATGGTCAGAAGTAATAAATAAGTGTGGCATTTTCTTATCGAAACCGTGTATGGTCAGAAGTAATAAAAAAGTGTGGCACTTTCTTATTGAAAGAAACCGTGTATGGTCAGAAGTAATAAATAAGTGTGGCACTTTCTTATGGAAATCGTGTATGGTCAGAAGTAATAAATAAGTGTGGCATTTTCTTATCGAAACCGTGTATGGTCAGAAGTAATAAATAAGTGTGGCTCTTTCTTATTGAAAGAAACCGTGTATGGTCAGAAGTAATAAATAAGTGTGGCACTTTGTTATGGAAATCGTGTATGGTCAGAAGTCATAAATAAGTGTGGCACTTTCTTATTGAAAGAAACCGTGTATGGTCAGAAGTAATAAATAAGTGTGGCACTTTCTTATGGAAATCGTGTAAGGTCAGAAGTAATAAATAAGTGTGGCATTTTCTTATCGAAACCGTGTATGGTCAGAAGTAATAAATAAGTGTGGCACTTTCTTATTGAAAGAAACCGTGTATGGTCAGAAGTAATAAATAAGTGTGGCACTTTCTTATGGAAATCGTGTATGGTCAGAAGTAATAAATAAGTGTGGCATTTTCTTATCGAAACCGTGTTTGGTCAGAAGTAATAAATAAGTGTGGCACTTTCTTATTGAAAGAAACCGTGTATGGTCAGAAGTAATAAATAAGTGTGGCACTTTCTTATGGAAATCGTGTATGGTCAGAAGTAATAAATAAGTGTGGCACTTTCTTATTGAAAGAAACCGTGTATGGTCAGAAGTAATAAATAAGTGTGGCACTTTCTTATGGAAATCGTGTATGGTCAGAAGTAATAAATAAGTGTGGCATTTTCTTATCGAAACCGTGTATGGTCAGAAGTAATAAATAAGTGTGGCTCTTTCTTATTGAAAGAAACCGTGTATGGTCAGAAGTAAAAAATAAGTGTGGCACTTTCTTATCGAAACCGTGTATGGTCAGAAGTAATAAATAAGTGTGGCACTTTCTTATTGAAAGAAACCGTGTATGGTCAGAAGTAATAAATAAGTGTGGCACTTTCTTATGGAAATCGTGTATGGTCAGAAGTAATAAATAAGTGTGGCATTTTCTTAACGAAACCGTGTATGGTCAGAAGTAATAAATAAGTGTGGCACTTTCTTATTGAAAGAAACCGTGTATGGTCAGAAGTAATAAATAAGTGTGGCACTTTCTTATGGAAATCGTGTATGGTCAGAAGTAATAAATAAGTGTGGCATTTTCTTATCGAAACCGTGTATGGTCAGAAGTAATAAATAAGTGTGGCTCTTTCTTATTGAAAGAAACCGTGTATGGTCAGAAGTAATAAATAAGTGTGGCACTTTCTTATGGAAATCATGTATGGTCAGAAGTAATAAATAAGTGTGGCACTTTCTTATTGAAAGAAACCGTGTATGGTCAGAAGTAATAAATAAGTGTGGCACTTTCTTATGGAAATCGTGTATGGTCAGAAGTAATAAATAAGTGTGGCATTTTCTTATCGAAACCGTGTATGGTCAGAAGTAATAAATAAGTGTGGCACTTTCTTATTGAAAGAAACCGTGTATGGTCAGAAGTAATAAATAAGTGTGGCACTTTCTTATGGAAATCGTGTATGGTCAGAAGTAATAAATAAGTGTGGCATTTTCTTATCGAAACCGTGTATGGTCAGAAGTAATAAATAAGTGTGGCTCTTTCTTTTGAATGAAACCGTGTATGGTCAGAAGTAATAAATAAGTGTGGCACTTTCTTATCGAAACCGTGTATGGTCAGAAGTAATAAATAAGTGTGGCATTTTCTTATCGAAACCGTGTATGGTCAGAAGTAATAAATAAGTGTGGCATTTTCTTATCGAAACCGTGTATGGTCAGAAGTAATAAATAAGTGTGGCACTTTCTTATTGAAAGAAACCGTGTATGGTCAGAAGAAATAAATAAGTGTGGCACTTTCTTATTGAAAGAAACCGTGTATGGTCAGAAGTAATAAATAAGTGTGGCATTTTCTTATTGAAAGAAACCGTGTATGGTCAGAAGTAATAAATAAGTGTGGCACTTTCTTATTGAAAGAAACCGTGTATGGTCAGAAGTAATAAATAAGTGTGGCACTTTCTTATCGAAAACGTGTATGGTCAGAAGTAATAAATAAGTGTGGCATTTTCTTATTGAAAGAAACCGTGTATGGTCAGAAGTAATAAATAAGTGTGGCTCTTTCTTATTGAAAGAAACCGTGTATGGTCAGAAGTAATAAATAAGTGTGGCACTTTCTTATTGAAAGAAACCGTGTATGGTCAGAAGTAATAAATAAGTGTGGCACTTTCTTATTGAAAGAAACCGTGTATGGTCAGAAGTAATAAATAAGTGTGGCACTTTCTTATCGAAACCGTGTATGGTCAGAAGTAATAAATAAGTGTGGCATTTTCTTATCGAAACCGTGTATGGTCAGAAGTAATAAATAAGTGTGGCATTTTCTTATCGAAACCGTGTATGGTCAGAAGTAATAAATAAGTGTGGCACTTTCTTATTGAAAGAAACCGTGTATGGTCAGAAGTAATAAATAAGTGTGGCACTTTCTTATTGAAAGAAACCGTGTATGGTCAGAAGTAATAAATAAGTGTGGCATTTTCTTATCGAAACCGTGTATGGTCAGAAGTAATAAATAAGTGTGGCACTTTCTTATCGAAACCGTGTATGGTCAGAAGTAATAAATAAGTGTGGCATTTTCTTATTGAAAGAAACCGTGTATGGTCAGAAGTAATAAATAAGTGTGGCACTTTCTTATTGAAAGAAACCGTGTATGGTCAGAAGTAATAAATAAGTGTGGCACTTTCTTATGGAAATCGTGTATGGTCAGAAGTAATAAATAAGTGTGGCATTTTCTTATCGAAACCGTGTATGGTCAGAAGTAATAAATAAATGTGGCACTTTCTTATTGAAAGAAACCGTGTATGGTCAGAAGTAATAAATAAGTGTGGCACTTTCTTATCGAAACCGTGTATGGTCAGAAGTAATAAATAAGTGTGGCACTTTCTTATTGAAAGAAACCGTGTATGGTCAGAAGTAATAAATAAGTGTGGCTCTTTCTTATTGAAAGAAACCGTGTATGGTCAGAAGTAATAAATAAGTGTGGCACTTTCTTATCGAAACCGTGTATGGTCAGAAGTAATAAATAAGTGTGGCACTTTCTTATTGAAAGAAACCGTGTATGGTCAGAAGTAATAAATAAGTGTGGCTCTTTCTCATTGAAAGAAACCGTGTATGGTCAGAAGTAATAAATAAGTGTGGCACTTTCTTATCGAAACCGTGTATGGTCAGAAGTAATAAATAAGTGTGGCACTTTCTTATTGAAAGAAACCGTGTATGGTCAGAAGTAATAAATAAGTGTGGCACTTTCTTATGGAAATCGTGTATGGTCAGAAGTAATAAATAAGTGTGGCATTTTCTTATCGAAACCGTGTATGGTCAGAAGTAATAAATAAGTATGGCACTTTCTTATTGAAAGAAACCGTGTATGGTCAGAAGTAATAAATAAGTGTGGCACTTTCTTATGGAAATCGTGTATGGTCAGAAGTAATAAATAAGTGTGGCATTTTCTTATCGAAACCGTGTATGGTCAGAAGTAATAAATAAGTGTGGCATTTTCTTATCGAAACCGTGTATGGTCAGAAGTAATAAATAAGTGTGGCACTTTCTTATTGAAAGAAACCGTGTATGGTCAGAAGTAATAAATAAGTGTGGCACTTTCTTATGGAAATCGTGTATGGTCAGAAGTAATAAATAAGTGTGGCATTTTCTTATCGAAACCGTGTATGGTCAGAAGTAATAAATAAGTGTGGCTCTTTCTTATTGAATGAAACCGTGTATGGTCAGAAGTAATAAATAAGTGTGGCACTTTCTTATCGAAACCGTGTATGGTCAGAAGTAATAAATAAGTGTGGCATTTTCTTATCGAAACCGTGTATGGTCAGAAGTAATAAATAAACGTGGCACTTTCTTATCGAAACCGTGTATGGTCAGAAGTAATAAATAAGTGTGGCATTTTCTTATTGAAAGAAACCGTGTATGGTCAGAAGTAATAAATAAGTGTGGCACTTTCTTATTGAAAGAAACCGTGTATGGTCAGAAGTAATAAATAAGTGTGGCTCTTTCTTATTGAAAGAAACCGTGTATGGTCAGAAGTAATAAATAAGTGTGGCACTTTCTTATTGAAAGAAACCGTGTATGGTCAGAAGTAATAAATAAGTGTGGCACTTTCTTATTGAAAGAAACCGTGTATGGTCAGAAGTAATAAATAAGTGTGGCACTTTCTTATCGAAACCGTGTATGGTCAGAAGTAATAAATAAGTGTGGCATTTTCTTATCGAAACCGTGTATGGTCAGAAGTAATAAATAAGTGTGGCATTTTCTTATCGAAACCGTGTATGGTCAGAAGTAATAAATAAGTGTGGCACTTTCTTATTGAAAGAAACCGTGTATGGTCAGAAGTAATAAATAAGTGTGGCACTTTCTTATTGAAAGAAACCGTGTATGGTCAGAAGTAATAAATAAGTGTGGCACTTTCTTATGGAAATCGTGTATGGTCAGAAGTAATAAATAAGTGTGGCATTTTCTTATCGAAACCGTGTATGGTCAGAAGTAATAAATAAGTATGGCACTTTCTTATTGAAAGAAACCGTGTATGGTCAGAAGTAATAAATAAGTGTGGCACTTTCTTATGGAAATCGTGTATGGTCAGAAGTAATAAATAAGTGTGGCATTTTCTTATCGAAACCGTGTATGGTCAGAAGTAATAAATAAGTGTGGCTCTTTCTTATTGAAAGAAACCGTGTATGGTCAGAAGTAATAAATAAGTGTGGCACTTTCTTATGGAAATCGTGTATGGTCAGAAGTAATAAATAAGTGTGGCATTTTCTTATCGAAACCGTGTATGGTCAGAAGTAATAAATAATTGTGGCACTTTCTTATTGAAAGAAACCGTGTATGGTCAGAAGTAATAAATAAGTGTGGCACTTTCTTATGGAAATCGTGTATGGTCAGAAGTAATAAATAAGTGTGGCACTTTCTTATTGAAAGAAACCGTGTATGGTCAGAAGTAATAAATAAGTGTGGCACTTTCTTATGGAAATCGTGTATGGTCAGAAGTAATAAATAAGTGTGGCACTTTCTTATGGAAATCGTGTATGGTCAGAAGTAATAAATAAGTGTGGCATTTTCTTATCGAAACCGTGTATGGTCAGAAGTAATAAATAAGTGTGGCTCTTTCTTATTGAAAGAAACCGTGTATGGTCAGAAGTAATAAATAAGTGTGGCACTTTCTTATCGAAACCGTGTATGGTCAGAAGTAATAAATAAGTGTGGCACTTTCTTATTGAAAGAAACCGTGTATGGTCAGAAGTAATAAATAAGTGTGGCTCTTTCTTATTGAAAGAAACCGTGTATGGTCAGAAGTAATAAATAAGTGTGGCACTTTCTTATCGAAACCGTGTATGGTCAGAAGTAATAAATAAGTGTGGCACTTTCTTATTGAAAGAAACCGTGTATGGTCAGAAGTAATAAATAAGTGTGGCACTTTCTTATGAAAACCGTGTATGGTCAGAAGTAATAAATAAGTGTGGCACTTTCTTATTGAAAGAAACCGTGTATGGTCAGAAGTAATAAATAAGTGTGGCACTTTCTTATGGAAATCGAGTATGGTCAGAAGTAATAAATAAGTGTGGCATTTTCATATCGAAACCGTGTATGGTCAGAAGTAATAAATAAGTGTGGCTCTTTCTTATTGAAAGAAACCGTGTATGGTCAGAAGTAATAAATAAGTGTGGCACTTTCTTATGGAAATCGTGTATGGTCAGAAGTAATAAATAAGTGTGGCACTTTCTTATTGAAAGAAACCGTGTATGGTCAGAAGTAATAAATAAGTGTGGCAATTTCTTATGGAAATCGTGTATGGTCAGAAGTAATAAATAAGTGTGGCATTTTCTTATCGAAACCGTGTATGGTCAGAAGTAATAAATAAGTGTGGCACTTTCTTATGGAAATCATGTATGGTCAGAAGTAATAAATAAGTGTGGCACTTTCTTATTGAAAGAAACCGTGTATGGTCAGAAGTAATAAATAAGTGTGGCACTTTCTTATGGAAATCGTGTATGGTCAGAAGTAATAAATAAGTGTGGCATTTTCTTATCGAAACCGTGTATGGTCAGAAGTAATAAATAAGTGTGGCTCTTTCTTATTGAAAGAAACCGTGTATGGTCAGAAGTAATAAATAAGTGTGGCACTTTCTTATCGAAACCGTGTATGGTCAGAAGTAATAAATAAGTGTGGCACTTTCTTATTGAAAGAAACCGTGTATGGTCAGAAGTAATAAATAAGTGTGGCACTTTCTTATGGAAATCGTGTATGGTCAGAAGTAATAAATAAGTGTGGCATTTTCTTATCGAAACCGTGTATGGTCAGAAGTAATAAATAAGTGTGGCTCTTTCTTATTGAAAGAAACCGTGTATGGTCAGAAGTAATAAATAAGTGTGGCACTTTCTTATGGAAATCGTGTATGGTCAGAAGTAATAAATAAGTGTGGCACTTTCTTATTGAAAGAAACCGTGTATGGGTCAGAAGTAATAAATAAGTGTGGCACTTTCTTATGGAAATCGTGTATGGTCAGAAGTAATAAATAAGCGTGGCATTTTCTTATCGAAACCGTGTATGGTCAGAAGTAATAAATAAGTGTGGCTCTTTCTTATTGAAAGAAACCGTGTATGGTCAGAAGTAATAAATAAGTGTGGCACTTTCTTATGGAAATCGTGTATGGTCAGAAGTAATAAATAAGTGTGGCACTTTCTTATTGAAAGAAACCGTGTATGGTCAGAAGTAATAAATAAGTGTGGCACTTTCTTATGGAAATCGTGTATGGTCAGAAGTAATAAATAAGTGTGGCATTTTCTTATCGAAACCGTGTATGGTCAGAAGTAATAAATAATTGTGGCACTTTCTTATTGAAAGAAACCGTGTATGGTCAGAAGTAATAAATAAGTGTGGCACTTTCTTATGGAAATCGTGTATGGTCAGAAGTAATAAATAAGTGTGGCACTTTCTTATTGAAAGAAACCGTGTATGGTCAGAAGTAATAAATAAGTGTGGCACTTTCTTATGGAAATCGTGTATGGTCAGAAGTAATAAATAAGTGTGGCACTTTCTTATGGAAATCGTGTATGGTCAGAAGTAATAAATAAGTGTGGCATTTTCTTATCGAAACCGTGTATGGTCAGAAGTAATAAATAAGTGTGGCTCTTTCTTATTGAAAGAAACCGTGTATGGTCAGAAGTAATAAATAAGTGTGGCACTTTCTTATCGAAACCGTGTATGGTCAGAAGTAATAAATAAGTGTGGCACTTTCTTATTGAAAGAAACCGTGTATGGTCAGAAGTAATAAATAAGTGTGGCACTTTCTTATTGAAAGAAACCGTGTATGGTCAGAAGTAATAAATAAGTGTGGCACTTTCTTATGGAAATCGTGTATGGTCAGAAGTAATAAATAAGTGTGGCATTTTCTTATCGAAACCGTGTATGGTCAGAAGTAATAAATAAGTATGGCACTTTCTTATTGAAAGAAACCGTGTATGGTCAGAAGTAATAAATAAGTGTGGCACTTTCTTATGGAAATCGTGTATGGTCAGAAGTAATAAATAAGTGTGGCATTTTCTTATCGAAACCGTGTATGGTCAGAAGTAATAAATAAGTGTGGCATTTTCTTATCGAAACCGTGTATGGTCAGAAGTAATAAATAAGTGTGGCACTTTCTTATTGAAAGAAACCGTGTATGGTCAGAAGTAATAAATAAGTGTGGCACTTTCTTATGGAAATCGTGTATGGTCAGAAGTAATAAATAAGTGTGGCATTTTCTTATCGAAACCGTGTATGGTCAGAAGTAATAAATAAGTGTGGCTCTTTCTTATTGAATGAAACCGTGTATGGTCAGAAGTAATAAATAAGTGTGGCACTTTCTTATCGAAACCGTGTATGGTCAGAAGTAATAAATAAGTGTGGCACTTTCTTATTGAAAGAAACCGTGTATGGTCAGAAGTAATAAATAAGTGTGGCTCTTTCTTATTGAAAGAAACCGTGTATGGTCAGAAGTAATAAATAAGTGTGGCACTTTCTTATCGAAACCGTGTATGGTCAGAAGTAATAAATAAGTGTGGCACTTTCTTATTGAAAGAAACCGTGTATGGTCAGAAGTAATAAATAAGTGTGGCTCTTTCTCATTGAAAGAAACCGTGTATGGTCAGAAGTAATAAATAAGTGTGGCACTTTCTTATCGAAACCGTGTATGGTCAGAAGTAATAAATAAGTGTGGCACTTTCTTATTGAAAGAAACCGTGTATGGTCAGAAGTAATAAATAAGTGTGGCACTTTCTTATGGAAATCGTGTATGGTCAGAAGTAATAAATAAGTGTGGCATTTTCTTATCGAAACCGTGTATGGTCAGAAGTAATAAATAAGTATGGCACTTTCTTATTGAAAGAAACCGTGTATGGTCAGAAGTAATAAATAAGTGTGGCACTTTCTTATGGAAATCGTGTATGGTCAGAAGTAATAAATAAGTGTGGCATTTTCTTATCGAAACCGTGTATGGTCAGAAGTAATAAATAAGTGTGGCATTTTCTTATCGAAACCGTGTATGGTCAGAAGTAATAAATAAGTGTGGCACTTTCTTATTGAAAGAAACCGTGTATGGTCAGAAGTAATAAATAAGTGTGGCACTTTCTTATGGAAATCGTGTATGGTCAGAAGTAATAAATAAGTGTGGCATTTTCTTATCGAAACCGTGTATGGTCAGAAGTAATAAATAAGTGTGGCTCTTTCTTATTGAATGAAACCGTGTATGGTCAGAAGTAATAAATAAGTGTGGCACTTTCTTATCGAAACCGTGTATGGTCAGAAGTAATAAATAAGTGTGGCATTTTCTTATCGAAACCGTGTATGGTCAGAAGTAATAAATAAACGTGGCACTTTCTTATCGAAACCGTGTATGGTCAGAAGTAATAAATAAGTGTGGCATTTTCTTATTGAAAGAAACCGTGTATGGTCAGAAGTAATAAATAAGTGTGGCACTTTCTTATTGAAAGAAACCGTGTATGGTCAGAAGTAATAAATAAGTGTGGCTCTTTCTTATTGAAAGAAACCGTGTATGGTCAGAAGTAATAAATAAGTGTGGCACTTTCTTATTGAAAGAAACCGTGTATGGTCAGAAGTAATAAATAAGTGTGGCACTTTCTTATTGAAAGAAACCGTGTATGGTCAGAAGTAATAAATAAGTGTGGCACTTTCTTATCGAAACCGTGTATGGTCAGAAGTAATAAATAAGTGTGGCATTTTCTTATCGAAACCGTGTATGGTCAGAAGTAATAAATAAGTGTGGCATTTTCTTATCGAAACCGTGTATGGTCAGAAGTAATAAATAAGTGTGGCACTTTCTTATTGAAAGAAACCGTGTATGGTCAGAAGTAATAAATAAGTGTGGCACTTTCTTATTGAAAGAAACCGTGTATGGTCAGAAGTAATAAATAAGTGTGGCACTTTCTTATGGAAATCGTGTATGGTCAGAAGTAATAAATAAGTGTGGCATTTTCTTATCGAAACCGTGTATGGTCAGAAGTAATAAATAAGTATGGCACTTTCTTATTGAAAGAAACCGTGTATGGTCAGAAGTAATAAATAAGTGTGGCACTTTCTTATGGAAATCGTGTATGGTCAGAAGTAATAAATAAGTGTGGCATTTTCTTATCGAAACCGTGTATGGTCAGAAGTAATAAATAAGTGTGGCTCTTTCTTATTGAAAGAAACCGTGTATGGTCAGAAGTAATAAATAAGTGTGGCACTTTCTTATGGAAATCGTGTATGGTCAGAAGTAATAAATAAGTGTGGCATTTTCTTATCGAAACCGTGTATGGTCAGAAGTAATAAATAATTGTGGCACTTTCTTATTGAAAGAAACCGTGTATGGTCAGAAGTAATAAATAAGTGTGGCACTTTCTTATGGAAATCGTGTATGGTCAGAAGTAATAAATAAGTGTGGCACTTTCTTATTGAAAGAAACCGTGTATGGTCAGAAGTAATAAATAAGTGTGGCACTTTCTTATGGAAATCGTGTATGGTCAGAAGTAATAAATAAGTGTGGCACTTTCTTATGGAAATCGTGTATGGTCAGAAGTAATAAATAAGTGTGGCATTTTCTTATCGAAACCGTGTATGGTCAGAAGTAATAAATAAGTGTGGCTCTTTCTTATTGAAAGAAACCGTGTATGGTCAGAAGTAATAAATAAGTGTGGCACTTTCTTATCGAAACCGTGTATGGTCAGAAGTAATAAATAAGTGTGGCACTTTCTTATTGAAAGAAACCGTGTATGGTCAGAAGTAATAAATAAGTGTGGCTCTTTCTTATTGAAAGAAACCGTGTATGGTCAGAAGTAATAAATAAGTGTGGCACTTTCTTATCGAAACCGTGTATGGTCAGAAGTAATAAATAAGTGTGGCACTTTCTTATTGAAAGAAACCGTGTATGGTCAGAAGTAATAAATAAGTGTGGCACTTTCTTATGGAAACCGTGTATGGTCAGAAGTAATAAATAAGTGTGGCACTTTCTTATTGAAAGAAACCGTGTATGGTCAGAAGTAATAAATAAGTGTGGCACTTTCTTATGGAAATCGAGTATGGTCAGAAGTAATAAATAAGTGTGGCATTTTCATATCGAAACCGTGTATGGTCAGAAGTAATAAATAAGTGTGGCTCTTTCTTATTGAAAGAAACCGTGTATGGTCAGAAGTAATAAATAAGTGTGGCACTTTCTTATGGAAATCGTGTATGGTCAGAAGTAATAAATAAGTGTGGCACTTTCTTATTGAAAGAAACCGTGTATGGTCAGAAGTAATAAATAAGTGTGGCAATTTCTTATGGAAATCGTGTATGGTCAGAAGTAATAAATAAGTGTGGCATTTTCTTATCGAAACCGTGTATGGTCAGAAGTAATAAATAAGTGTGGCACTTTCTTATGGAAATCATGTATGGTCAGAAGTAATAAATAAGTGTGGCACTTTCTTATTGAAAGAAACCGTGTATGGTCAGAAGTAATAAATAAGTGTGGCACTTTCTTATGGAAATCGTGTATGGTCAGAAGTAATAAATAAGTGTGGCATTTTCTTATCGAAACCGTGTATGGTCAGAAGTAATAAATAAGTGTGGCTCTTTCTTATTGAAAGAAACCGTGTATGGTCAGAAGTAATAAATAAGTGTGGCACTTTCTTATCGAAACCGTGTATGGTCAGAAGTAATAAATAAGTGTGGCACTTTCTTATTGAAAGAAACCGTGTATGGTCAGAAGTAATAAATAAGTGTGGCACTTTCTTATGGAAATCGTGTATGGTCAGAAGTAATAAATAAGTGTGGCATTTTCTTATCGAAACCGTGTATGGTCAGAAGTAATAAATAAGTGTGGCTCTTTCTTATTGAAAGAAACCGTGTATGGTCAGAAGTAATAAATAAGTGTGGCACTTTCTTATGGAAATCGTGTATGGTCAGAAGTAATAAATAAGTGTGGCACTTTCTTATTGAAAGAAACCGTGTATGGGTCAGAAGTAATAAATAAGTGTGGCACTTTCTTATGGAAATCGTGTATGGTCAGAAGTAATAAATAAGCGTGGCATTTTCTTATCGAAACCGTGTATGGTCAGAAGTAATAAATAAGTGTGGCTCTTTCTTATTGAAAGAAACCGTGTATGGTCAGAAGTAATAAATAAGTGTGGCACTTTCTTATGGAAATCGTGTATGGTCAGAAGTAATAAATAAGTGTGGCACTTTCTTATTGAAAGAAACCGTGTATGGTCAGAAGTAATAAATAAGTGTGGCACTTTCTTATGGAAATCGTGTATGGTCAGAAGTAATAAATAAGTGTGGCATTTTCTTATCGAAACCGTGTATGGTCAGAAGTAATAAATAATTGTGGCACTTTCTTATTGAAAGAAACCGTGTATGGTCAGAAGTAATAAATAAGTGTGGCACTTTCTTATGGAAATCGTGTATGGTCAGAAGTAATAAATAAGTGTGGCACTTTCTTATTGAAAGAAACCGTGTATGGTCAGAAGTAATAAATAAGTGTGGCACTTTCTTATGGAAATCGTGTATGGTCAGAAGTAATAAATAAGTGTGGCACTTTCTTATGGAAATCGTGTATGGTCAGAAGTAATAAATAAGTGTGGCATTTTCTTATCGAAACCGTGTATGGTCAGAAGTAATAAATAAGTGTGGCTCTTTCTTATTGAAAGAAACCGTGTATGGTCAGAAGTAATAAATAAGTGTGGCACTTTCTTATCGAAACCGTGTATGGTCAGAAGTAATAAATAAGTGTGGCACTTTCTTATTGAAAGAAACCGTGTATGGTCAGAAGTAATAAATAAGTGTGGCACTTTCTTATTGAAAGAAACCGTGTATGGTCAGAAGTAATAAATAAGTGTGGCACTTTCTTATGGAAATCGTGTATGGTCAGAAGTAATAAATAAGTGTGGCATTTTCTTATCGAAACCGTGTATGGTCAGAAGTAATAAATAAGTATGGCACTTTCTTATTGAAAGAAACCGTGTATGGTCAGAAGTAATAAATAAGTGTGGCACTTTCTTATGGAAATCGTGTATGGTCAGAAGTAATAAATAAGTGTGGCATTTTCTTATCGAAACCGTGTATGGTCAGAAGTAATAAATAAGTGTGGCATTTTCTTATCGAAACCGTGTATGGTCAGAAGTAATAAATAAGTGTGGCACTTTCTTATTGAAAGAAACCGTGTATGGTCAGAAGTAATAAATAAGTGTGGCACTTTCTTATGGAAATCGTGTATGGTCAGAAGTAATAAATAAGTGTGGCATTTTCTTATCGAAACCGTGTATGGTCAGAAGTAATAAATAAGTGTGGCTCTTTCTTATTGAATGAAACCGTGTATGGTCAGAAGTAATAAATAAGTGTGGCACTTTCTTATCGAAACCGTGTATGGTCAGAAGTAATAAATAAGTGTGGCATTTTCTTATCGAAACCGTGTATGGTCAGAAGTAATAAATAAGTGTGGCATTTTCTTATCGAAACCGTGTATGGTCAGAAGTAATAAATAAGTGTGGCACTTTCTTATGGAAATCGTGTATGGTCAGAAGTAATAAATAAGTGTGGCACTTTCTTATTGAAAGAAACCGTGTATGGTCAGAAGTAATAAATAAGTGTGGCACTTTCTTATGGAAATCGTGTATGGTCAGAAGTAATAAATAAGTGTGGCATTTTCTTATCGAAACCGTGTATGGTCAGAAGTAATAAATAAGTGTGGCACTTTCTTATGGAAATCGTGTATGGTCAGAAGTAATAAATAAGTGTGGCATTTTCTTATCGAAACCGTGTATGGTCAGAAGTAATAAATAAGTGTGGCACTTTCTTATTGAAAGAAACCGTGTATGGTCAGAAGTAATAAATAAGTGTGGCACTTTCTTATCGAAACCGTGTATGGTCAGAAGTAATAAATAAGTGTGGCACTTTCTTATTGAAAGAAACCGTGTATGGTCAGAAGTAATAAATAAGTGTGGCACTTTCTTATGGAAATCGTGTATGGTCAGAAGTAATAAATAAGTGTGGCACTTTCTTATGGAAATCGTGTATGGTCAGAAGTAATAAATAAGTGTGGCATTTTCTTATCGAAACCGTGTATGGTCAGAAGTAATAAATAAGTGTGGCTCTTTCTTATTGAAAGAAACCGTGTATGGTCAGAAGTAATAAATAAGTGTGGCACTTTCTTATCGAAACCGTGTATGGTCAGAAGTAATAAATAAGTGTGGCACTTTCTTATTGAAAGAAACCGTGTATGGTCAGAAGTAATAAATAAGTGTGGCTCTTTCTTATTGAAAGAAACCGTGTATGGGTCAGAAGTAATAAATAAGTGTGGCACTTTCTTAAGGAAATCGTGTATGGTCAGAAGTAATAAATAAGCGTGGCATTTTCTTATCGAAACCGTGTATGGTCAGAAGTAATAAATAAGTGTGGCTCTTTCTTATTGAAAGAAACCGTCTATGGTCAGAAGTTATAAATAAGTGTGGCACTTTCTTATGGAAATCGTGTATGGTCAGAAGTAATAAATAAGTGTGGCACTTTCTTATTGAAAGAAACCGTGTATGGTCAGAAGTAATAAATAAGTGTGGCATTTTCTTATTGAAAGAAACCGTGTATGGTCAGAAGTAATAAATAAGTGTGGCACTTTCTTATTGAAAGAAACCGTGTATGGTCAGAAGTAATAAATAAGTGTGGCACTTTCTTATCGAAACCGTGTATGGTCAGAAGTAATAAATAAGTGTGGCATTTTCTTATTGAAAGAAACCGTGTATGGTCAGAAGTAATAAATAAGTGTGGCTCTTTCTTATTGAAAGAAACCGTGTATGGTCAGAAGTAATAAATAAGTGTGGCACTTTCTTATTGAAAGAAACCGTGTATGGTCAGAAGTAATAAATAAGTGTGGTACTTTCTTATTGAAAGAAACCGTGTATGGTCAGAAGTAATAAATAAGTGTGGCACTTTCTTATCGAAACCGTGTATGGTCAGAAGTAATAAATAAGTGTGGCATTTTCTTATCGAAACCGTGTATGGTCAGAAGTAATAAATAAGTGTGGCATTTTCTTATCGAAACCGTGTATGGTCAGAAGTAATAAATAAGTGTGGCACTTTCTTATTGAAAGAAACCGTGTATGGTCAGAAGTAATAAATAAGTGTGGCACTTTCTTATTGAAAGAAACCGTGTATGGTCAGAAGTAATAAATAAGTGTGGCATTTTCTTATTGAAAGAAACCGTGTATGGTCAGAAGTAATAAATAAGTGTGGCACTTTCTTATTGAAAGAAACCGTGTATGGTCAGAAGTAATAAATAAGTGTGGCACTTTCTTATGGAAATCGTGTATGGTCAGAAGTAATAAATAAGTGTGGCATTTTCTTATCGAAACCGTGTATGGTCAGAAGTAATAAATAATTGTGGCACTTTCTTATTGAAAGAAACCGTGTATGGTCAGAAGTAATAAATAAGTGTGGCACTTTCTTATGGAAATCGTGTATGGTCAGAAGTAATAAATAAGTGTGGCACTTTCTTATTGAAAGAAACCGTGTATGGTCAGAAGTAATAAATAAGTGTGGCACTTTCTTATGGAAATCGTGTATGGTCAGAAGTAATAAATAAGTGTGGCACTTTCTTATGGAAATCGTGTATGGTCAGAAGTAATAAATAAGTGTGGCATTTTCTTATCGAAACCGTGTATGGTCAGAAGTAATAAATAAGTGTGGCTCTTTCTTATTGAAAGAAACCGTGTATGGTCAGAAGTAATAAATAAGTGTGGCACTTTCTTATCGAAACCGTGTATGGTCAGAAGTAATAAATAAGTGTGGCACTTTCTTATTGAAAGAAACCGTGTATGGTCAGAAGTAATAAATAAGTGTGGCTCTTTCTTATTGAAAGAAACCGTGTATGGTCAGAAGTAATAAATAAGTGTGGCACTTTCTTATTGAAAGAAACCGTGTATGGTCAGAAGTAATAAATAAGTGTGGCACTTTCTTATGGAAATCGTGTATGGTCAGAAGCAATAAATAAGTGTGGCATTTTCTTATCGAAACCGTGTATGGTCAGAAGTAATAAATAAGTATGGCACTTTCTTATTGAAAGAAACCGTGTATGGTCAGAAGTAATAAATAAGTGTGGCACTTTCTTATGGAAATCGTGTATGGTCAGAAGTAATAAATAAGTGTGGCATTTTCTTATCGAAACCGTGTATGGTCAGAAGTAATAAATAAGTGTGGCTCTTTCTTATTGAAAGAAACCGTGTATGGTCAGAAGTAATAAATAAGTGTGGCACTTTCTTATGGAAATCGTGTATGGTCAGAAGTAATAAATAAGTGTGGCACTTTCTTATGGAAATCGTGTATGGTCAGAAGTAATAAATAAGTGTGGCATTTTCTTATCGAAACCGTGTATGGTCAGAAGTAATAAATAAGTGTGGCTCTTTCTTATTGAAAGAAACCGTGTATGGTCAGAAGTAATAAATAAGTGTGGCACTTTCTTATCGAAACCGTGTATGGTCAGAAGTAATAAATAAGTGTGGCACTTTCTTATTGAAAGAAACCGTGTATGGTCAGAAGTAATAAATAAGTGTGGCACTTTCTTATTGAAAGAAACCGTGTATGGTCAGAAGTAATAAATAAGTGTGGCACTTTCTTATGGAAATCGTGTATGGTCAGAAGTAATAAATAAGTGTGGCATTTTCTTATCGAAACCGTGTATGGTCAGAAGTAATAAATAAGTATGGCACTTTCTTATTGAAAGAAACCGTGTATGGTCAGAAGTAATAAATAAGTGTGGCACTTTCTTATGGAAATCGTGTATGGTCAGAAGTAATAAATAAGTGTGGCATTTTCTTATCGAAACCGTGTATGGTCAGAAGTAATAAATAAGTGTGGCATTTTCTTATCGAAACCGTGTATGGTCAGAAGTAATAAATAAGTGTGGCACTTTCTTATTGAAAGAAACCGTGTATGGTCAGAAGTAATAAATAAGTGTGGCACTTTCTTATGGAAATCGTGTATGGTCAGAAGTAATAAATAAGTGTGGCATTTTCTTATCGAAACCGTGTATGGTCAGAAGTAATAAATAAGTGTGGCTCTTTCTTATTGAATGAAACCGTGTATGGTCAGAAGTAATAAATAAGTGTGGCACTTTCTTATCGAAACCGTGTATGGTCAGAAGTAATAAATAAGTGTGGCACTTTCTTATTGAAAGAAACCGTGTATGGTCAGAAGTAATAAATAAGTGTGGCTCTTTCTTATTGAAAGAAACCGTGTATGGTCAGAAGTAATAAATAAGTGTGGCACTTTCTTATCGAAACCGTGTATGGTCAGAAGTAATAAATAAGTGTGGCACTTTCTTATTGAAAGAAACCGTGTATGGTCAGAAGTAATAAATAAGTGTGGCTCTTTCTCATTGAAAGAAACCGTGTATGGTCAGAAGTAATAAATAAGTGTGGCACTTTCTTATCGAAACCGTGTATGGTCAGAAGTAATAAATAAGTGTGGCACTTTCTTATTGAAAGAAACCGTGTATGGTCAGAAGTAATAAATAAGTGTGGCACTTTCTTATGGAAATCGTGTATGGTCAGAAGTAATAAATAAGTGTGGCATTTTCTTATCGAAACCGTGTATGGTCAGAAGTAATAAATAAGTATGGCACTTTCTTATTGAAAGAAACCGTGTATGGTCAGAAGTAATAAATAAGTGTGGCACTTTCTTATGGAAATCGTGTATGGTCAGAAGTAATAAATAAGTGTGGCATTTTCTTATCGAAACCGTGTATGGTCAGAAGTAATAAATAAGTGTGGCATTTTCTTATCGAAACCGTGTATGGTCAGAAGTAATAAATAAGTGTGGCACTTTCTTATTGAAAGAAACCGTGTATGGTCAGAAGTAATAAATAAGTGTGGCACTTTCTTATGGAAATCGTGTATGGTCAGAAGTAATAAATAAGTGTGGCATTTTCTTATCGAAACCGTGTATGGTCAGAAGTAATAAATAAGTGTGGCTCTTTCTTATTGAATGAAACCGTGTATGGTCAGAAGTAATAAATAAGTGTGGCACTTTCTTATCGAAACCGTGTATGGTCAGAAGTAATAAATAAGTGTGGCATTTTCTTATCGAAACCGTGTATGGTCAGAAGTAATAAATAAACGTGGCACTTTCTTATCGAAACCGTGTATGGTCAGAAGTAATAAATAAGTGTGGCATTTTCTTATTGAAAGAAACCGTGTATGGTCAGAAGTAATAAATAAGTGTGGCACTTTCTTATTGAAAGAAACCGTGTATGGTCAGAAGTAATAAATAAGTGTGGCTCTTTCTTATTGAAAGAAACCGTGTATGGTCAGAAGTAATAAATAAGTGTGGCACTTTCTTATTGAAAGAAACCGTGTATGGTCAGAAGTAATAAATAAGTGTGGCACTTTCTTATTGAAAGAAACCGTGTATGGTCAGAAGTAATAAATAAGTGTGGCACTTTCTTATCGAAACCGTGTATGGTCAGAAGTAATAAATAAGTGTGGCATTTTCTTATCGAAACCGTGTATGGTCAGAAGTAATAAATAAGTGTGGCATTTTCTTATCGAAACCGTGTATGGTCAGAAGTAATAAATAAGTGTGGCACTTTCTTATTGAAAGAAACCGTGTATGGTCAGAAGTAATAAATAAGTGTGGCACTTTCTTATTGAAAGAAACCGTGTATGGTCAGAAGTAATAAATAAGTGTGGCACTTTCTTATGGAAATCGTGTATGGTCAGAAGTAATAAATAAGTGTGGCATTTTCTTATCGAAACCGTGTATGGTCAGAAGTAATAAATAAGTATGGCACTTTCTTATTGAAAGAAACCGTGTATGGTCAGAAGTAATAAATAAGTGTGGCACTTTCTTATGGAAATCGTGTATGGTCAGAAGTAATAAATAAGTGTGGCATTTTCTTATCGAAACCGTGTATGGTCAGAAGTAATAAATAAGTGTGGCTCTTTCTTATTGAAAGAAACCGTGTATGGTCAGAAGTAATAAATAAGTGTGGCACTTTCTTATGGAAATCGTGTATGGTCAGAAGTAATAAATAAGTGTGGCATTTTCTTATCGAAACCGTGTATGGTCAGAAGTAATAAATAATTGTGGCACTTTCTTATTGAAAGAAACCGTGTATGGTCAGAAGTAATAAATAAGTGTGGCACTTTCTTATGGAAATCGTGTATGGTCAGAAGTAATAAATAAGTGTGGCACTTTCTTATTGAAAGAAACCGTGTATGGTCAGAAGTAATAAATAAGTGTGGCACTTTCTTATGGAAATCGTGTATGGTCAGAAGTAATAAATAAGTGTGGCACTTTCTTATGGAAATCGTGTATGGTCAGAAGTAATAAATAAGTGTGGCATTTTCTTATCGAAACCGTGTATGGTCAGAAGTAATAAATAAGTGTGGCTCTTTCTTATTGAAAGAAACCGTGTATGGTCAGAAGTAATAAATAAGTGTGGCACTTTCTTATCGAAACCGTGTATGGTCAGAAGTAATAAATAAGTGTGGCACTTTCTTATTGAAAGAAACCGTGTATGGTCAGAAGTAATAAATAAGTGTGGCTCTTTCTTATTGAAAGAAACCGTGTATGGTCAGAAGTAATAAATAAGTGTGGCACTTTCTTATCGAAACCGTGTATGGTCAGAAGTAATAAATAAGTGTGGCACTTTCTTATTGAAAGAAACCGTGTATGGTCAGAAGTAATAAATAAGTGTGGCACTTTCTTATGAAAACCGTGTATGGTCAGAAGTAATAAATAAGTGTGGCACTTTCTTATTGAAAGAAACCGTGTATGGTCAGAAGTAATAAATAAGTGTGGCACTTTCTTATGGAAATCGAGTATGGTCAGAAGTAATAAATAAGTGTGGCATTTTCATATCGAAACCGTGTATGGTCAGAAGTAATAAATAAGTGTGGCTCTTTCTTATTGAAAGAAACCGTGTATGGTCAGAAGTAATAAATAAGTGTGGCACTTTCTTATGGAAATCGTGTATGGTCAGAAGTAATAAATAAGTGTGGCACTTTCTTATTGAAAGAAACCGTGTATGGTCAGAAGTAATAAATAAGTGTGGCAATTTCTTATGGAAATCGTGTATGGTCAGAAGTAATAAATAAGTGTGGCATTTTCTTATCGAAACCGTGTATGGTCAGAAGTAATAAATAAGTGTGGCACTTTCTTATGGAAATCATGTATGGTCAGAAGTAATAAATAAGTGTGGCACTTTCTTATTGAAAGAAACCGTGTATGGTCAGAAGTAATAAATAAGTGTGGCACTTTCTTATGGAAATCGTGTATGGTCAGAAGTAATAAATAAGTGTGGCATTTTCTTATCGAAACCGTGTATGGTCAGAAGTAATAAATAAGTGTGGCTCTTTCTTATTGAAAGAAACCGTGTATGGTCAGAAGTAATAAATAAGTGTGGCACTTTCTTATCGAAACCGTGTATGGTCAGAAGTAATAAATAAGTGTGGCACTTTCTTATTGAAAGAAACCGTGTATGGTCAGAAGTAATAAATAAGTGTGGCACTTTCTTATGGAAATCGTGTATGGTCAGAAGTAATAAATAAGTGTGGCATTTTCTTATCGAAACCGTGTATGGTCAGAAGTAATAAATAAGTGTGGCTCTTTCTTATTGAAAGAAACCGTGTATGGTCAGAAGTAATAAATAAGTGTGGCACTTTCTTATGGAAATCGTGTATGGTCAGAAGTAATAAATAAGTGTGGCACTTTCTTATTGAAAGAAACCGTGTATGGGTCAGAAGTAATAAATAAGTGTGGCACTTTCTTATGGAAATCGTGTATGGTCAGAAGTAATAAATAAGCGTGGCATTTTCTTATCGAAACCGTGTATGGTCAGAAGTAATAAATAAGTGTGGCTCTTTCTTATTGAAAGAAACCGTGTATGGTCAGAAGTAATAAATAAGTGTGGCACTTTCTTATGGAAATCGTGTATGGTCAGAAGTAATAAATAAGTGTGGCACTTTCTTATTGAAAGAAACCGTGTATGGTCAGAAGTAATAAATAAGTGTGGCACTTTCTTATGGAAATCGTGTATGGTCAGAAGTAATAAATAAGTGTGGCATTTTCTTATCGAAACCGTGTATGGTCAGAAGTAATAAATAATTGTGGCACTTTCTTATTGAAAGAAACCGTGTATGGTCAGAAGTAATAAATAAGTGTGGCACTTTCTTATGGAAATCGTGTATGGTCAGAAGTAATAAATAAGTGTGGCACTTTCTTATTGAAAGAAACCGTGTATGGTCAGAAGTAATAAATAAGTGTGGCACTTTCTTATGGAAATCGTGTATGGTCAGAAGTAATAAATAAGTGTGGCACTTTCTTATGGAAATCGTGTATGGTCAGAAGTAATAAATAAGTGTGGCATTTTCTTATCGAAACCGTGTATGGTCAGAAGTAATAAATAAGTGTGGCTCTTTCTTATTGAAAGAAACCGTGTATGGTCAGAAGTAATAAATAAGTGTGGCACTTTCTTATCGAAACCGTGTATGGTCAGAAGTAATAAATAAGTGTGGCACTTTCTTATTGAAAGAAACCGTGTATGGTCAGAAGTAATAAATAAGTGTGGCACTTTCTTATTGAAAGAAACCGTGTATGGTCAGAAGTAATAAATAAGTGTGGCACTTTCTTATGGAAATCGTGTATGGTCAGAAGTAATAAATAAGTGTGGCATTTTCTTATCGAAACCGTGTATGGTCAGAAGTAATAAATAAGTATGGCACTTTCTTATTGAAAGAAACCGTGTATGGTCAGAAGTAATAAATAAGTGTGGCACTTTCTTATGGAAATCGTGTATGGTCAGAAGTAATAAATAAGTGTGGCATTTTCTTATCGAAACCGTGTATGGTCAGAAGTAATAAATAAGTGTGGCATTTTCTTATCGAAACCGTGTATGGTCAGAAGTAATAAATAAGTGTGGCACTTTCTTATTGAAAGAAACCGTGTATGGTCAGAAGTAATAAATAAGTGTGGCACTTTCTTATGGAAATCGTGTATGGTCAGAAGTAATAAATAAGTGTGGCATTTTCTTATCGAAACCGTGTATGGTCAGAAGTAATAAATAAGTGTGGCTCTTTCTTATTGAATGAAACCGTGTATGGTCAGAAGTAATAAATAAGTGTGGCACTTTCTTATCGAAACCGTGTATGGTCAGAAGTAATAAATAAGTGTGGCATTTTCTTATCGAAACCGTGTATGGTCAGAAGTAATAAATAAGTGTGGCATTTTCTTATCGAAACCGTGTATGGTCAGAAGTAATAAATAAGTGTGGCACTTTCTTATGGAAATCGTGTATGGTCAGAAGTAATAAATAAGTGTGGCACTTTCTTATTGAAAGAAACCGTGTATGGTCAGAAGTAATAAATAAGTGTGGCACTTTCTTATGGAAATCGTGTATGGTCAGAAGTAATAAATAAGTGTGGCATTTTCTTATCGAAACCGTGTATGGTCAGAAGTAATAAATAAGTGTGGCACTTTCTTATGGAAATCGTGTATGGTCAGAAGTAATAAATAAGTGTGGCATTTTCTTATCGAAACCGTGTATGGTCAGAAGTAATAAATAAGTGTGGCACTTTCTTATTGAAAGAAACCGTGTATGGTCAGAAGTAATAAATAAGTGTGGCACTTTCTTATCGAAACCGTGTATGGTCAGAAGTAATAAATAAGTGTGGCACTTTCTTATTGAAAGAAACCGTGTATGGTCAGAAGTAATAAATAAGTGTGGCACTTTCTTATGGAAATCGTGTATGGTCAGAAGTAATAAATAAGTGTGGCACTTTCTTATGGAAATCGTGTATGGTCAGAAGTAATAAATAAGTGTGGCATTTTCTTATCGAAACCGTGTATGGTCAGAAGTAATAAATAAGTGTGGCTCTTTCTTATTGAAAGAAACCGTGTATGGTCAGAAGTAATAAATAAGTGTGGCACTTTCTTATCGAAACCGTGTATGGTCAGAAGTAATAAATAAGTGTGGCACTTTCTTATTGAAAGAAACCGTGTATGGTCAGAAGTAATAAATAAGTGTGGCTCTTTCTTATTGAAAGAAACCGTGTATGGGTCAGAAGTAATAAATAAGTGTGGCACTTTCTTAAGGAAATCGTGTATGGTCAGAAGTAATAAATAAGCGTGGCATTTTCTTATCGAAACCGTGTATGGTCAGAAGTAATAAATAAGTGTGGCTCTTTCTTATTGAAAGAAACCGTCTATGGTCAGAAGTTATAAATAAGTGTGGCACTTTCTTATGGAAATCGTGTATGGTCAGAAGTAATAAATAAGTGTGGCACTTTCTTATTGAAAGAAACCGTGTATGGTCAGAAGTAATAAATAAGTGTGGCATTTTCTTATTGAAAGAAACCGTGTATGGTCAGAAGTAATAAATAAGTGTGGCACTTTCTTATTGAAAGAAACCGTGTATGGTCAGAAGTAATAAATAAGTGTGGCACTTTCTTATCGAAACCGTGTATGGTCAGAAGTAATAAATAAGTGTGGCATTTTCTTATTGAAAGAAACCGTGTATGGTCAGAAGTAATAAATAAGTGTGGCTCTTTCTTATTGAAAGAAACCGTGTATGGTCAGAAGTAATAAATAAGTGTGGCACTTTCTTATTGAAAGAAACCGTGTATGGTCAGAAGTAATAAATAAGTGTGGTACTTTCTTATTGAAAGAAACCGTGTATGGTCAGAAGTAATAAATAAGTGTGGCACTTTCTTATCGAAACCGTGTATGGTCAGAAGTAATAAATAAGTGTGGCATTTTCTTATCGAAACCGTGTATGGTCAGAAGTAATAAATAAGTGTGGCATTTTCTTATCGAAACCGTGTATGGTCAGAAGTAATAAATAAGTGTGGCACTTTCTTATTGAAAGAAACCGTGTATGGTCAGAAGTAATAAATAAGTGTGGCACTTTCTTATTGAAAGAAACCGTGTATGGTCAGAAGTAATAAATAAGTGTGGCATTTTCTTATTGAAAGAAACCGTGTATGGTCAGAAGTAATAAATAAGTGTGGCACTTTCTTATTGAAAGAAACCGTGTATGGTCAGAAGTAATAAATAAGTGTGGCACTTTCTTATGGAAATCGTGTATGGTCAGAAGTAATAAATAAGTGTGGCATTTTCTTATCGAAACCGTGTATGGTCAGAAGTAATAAATAATTGTGGCACTTTCTTATTGAAAGAAACCGTGTATGGTCAGAAGTAATAAATAAGTGTGGCACTTTCTTATGGAAATCGTGTATGGTCAGAAGTAATAAATAAGTGTGGCACTTTCTTATTGAAAGAAACCGTGTATGGTCAGAAGTAATAAATAAGTGTGGCACTTTCTTATGGAAATCGTGTATGGTCAGAAGTAATAAATAAGTGTGGCACTTTCTTATGGAAATCGTGTATGGTCAGAAGTAATAAATAAGTGTGGCATTTTCTTATCGAAACCGTGTATGGTCAGAAGTAATAAATAAGTGTGGCTCTTTCTTATTGAAAGAAACCGTGTATGGTCAGAAGTAATAAATAAGTGTGGCACTTTCTTATCGAAACCGTGTATGGTCAGAAGTAATAAATAAGTGTGGCACTTTCTTATTGAAAGAAACCGTGTATGGTCAGAAGTAATAAATAAGTGTGGCTCTTTCTTATTGAAAGAAACCGTGTATGGTCAGAAGTAATAAATAAGTGTGGCACTTTCTTATTGAAAGAAACCGTGTATGGTCAGAAGTAATAAATAAGTGTGGCACTTTCTTATGGAAATCGTGTATGGTCAGAAGCAATAAATAAGTGTGGCATTTTCTTATCGAAACCGTGTATGGTCAGAAGTAATAAATAAGTATGGCACTTTCTTATTGAAAGAAACCGTGTATGGTCAGAAGTAATAAATAAGTGTGGCACTTTCTTATGGAAATCGTGTATGGTCAGAAGTAATAAATAAGTGTGGCATTTTCTTATCGAAACCGTGTATGGTCAGAAGTAATAAATAAGTGTGGCTCTTTCTTATTGAAAGAAACCGTGTATGGTCAGAAGTAATAAATAAGTGTGGCACTTTCTTATGGAAATCGTGTATGGTCAGAAGTAATAAATAAGTGTGGCATTTTCTTATCGAAACCGTGTATGGTCAGAAGTAATAAATAATTGTGGCACTTTCTTATTGAAAGAAACCGTGTATGGTCAGAAGTAATAAATAAGTGTGGCACTTTCTTATGGAAATCGTGTATGGTCAGAAGTAATAAATAAGTGTGGCACTTTCTTATTGAAAGAAACCGTGTATGGTCAGAAGTAATAAATAAGTGTGGCACTTTCTTATGGAAATCGTGTATGGTCAGAAGTAATAAATAAGTGTGGCACTTTCTTATGGAAATCGTGTATGGTCAGAAGTAATAAATAAGTGTGGCATTTTCTTATCGAAACCGTGTATGGTCAGAAGTAATAAATAAGTGTGGCTCTTTCTTATTGAAAGAAACCGTGTATGGTCAGAAGTAATAAATAAGTGTGGCACTTTCTTATCGAAACCGTGTATGGTCAGAAGTAATAAATAAGTGTGGCACTTTCTTATTGAAAGAAACCGTGTATGGTCAGAAGTAATAAATAAGTGTGGCTCTTTCTTATTGAAATAAACCGTGTATGGTCAGAAGTAATAAATAAGTGTGGCACTTTCTTATCGAAACCGTGTATGGTCAGAAGTAATAAATAAGTGTGGCACTTTCTTATTGAAAGAAACCGTGTATGGTCAGAAGTAATAAATAAGTGTGGCACTTTCTTATGGAAACCGTGTATGGTCAGAAGTAATAAATAAGTGTGGCACTTCCTTATTGAAAGAAACCGTGTATGGTCAGAAGTAATAAATAAGTGTGGCACTTTCTTATGGAAATCGTGTATGGTCAGAAGTAATAAATAAGTGTGGCATTTTCATATCGAAACCGTGTATGGTCAGAAGTAATAAATAAGTGTGGCTCTTTCTTATTGAAAGAAACCGTGTATGGTCAGAAGTAATAAATAAGTGTGGCACTTTCTTATGGAAATCGTGTATGGTCAGAAGTAATAAATAAGTGTGGCACTTTCTTATTGAAAGAAACCGTGTATGGTCAGAAGTAATAAATAAGTGTGGCACTTTCTTATGGAAATCGTGTATGGTCAGAAGTAATAAATAAGTGTGGCATTTTCTTATCGAAACCGTGTATGGTCAGAAGTAATAAATAAGTGTGGCACTTTCTTATGGAAATCGTGTATGGTCAGAAGTAATAAATAAGTGTGGCACTTTCTTATTGAAAGAAACCGTGTATGGTCAGAAGTAATAAATAAGTGTGGCACTTTCTTATGGAAATCGTGTATGGTCAGAAGTAATAAATAAGTGTGGCATTTTCTTATCGAAACCGTGTATGGTCAGAAGTAATAAATAAGTGTGGCTCTTTCTTATTGAAAGAAACCGTGTATGGTCAGAAGTAATAAATAAGTGTGGCACTTTCTTATTGAAAGAAACCGTGTATGGTCAGAAGTAATAAATAAGTGTGGCACTTTCTTATGGAAATCGTGTATGGTCAGAAGTAATAAATAAGTGTGGCATTTTCTTATCGAAACCGTGTATGGTCAGAAGTAATAAATAAGTGTGGCTCTTTCTTATTGAAAGAAACCGTGTATGGTCAGAAGTAATAAATAAGTGTGGCACTTTCTTATGGAAATCGTGTATGGTCAGAAGTAATAAATAAGTGTGGCACTTTCTTATTGAAAGAAACCGTGTATGGTCAGAAGTAATAAATAAGTGTGGCACTTTCTTATGGAAATCGTGTATGGTCAGAAGTAATAAATAAGCGTGGCATTTTCTTATCGAAACCGTGTATGGTCAGAAGTAATAAATAAGTGTGGCTCTTTCTTATTGAAAGAAACCGTGTATGGTCAGAAGTAATAAATAAGTGTGGCACTTTCTTATGGAAATCGTGTATGGTCAGAAGTAATAAATAAGTGTGGCACTTTCTTATTGAAAGAAACCGTGTATGGTCAGAAGTAATAAATAAGTGTGGCACTTTCTTATCGAAACCGTGTATGGTCAGAAGTAATAAATAAGTGTGGCACTTTCTTATTGAAAGAAACCGTGTATGGTCAGAAGTAATAAATAAGTGTGGCACTTTCTTATGGAAATCGTGTATGGTCAGAAGTAATAAATAAGTGTGGCACTTTCTTATGGAAATCGTGTATGGTCAGAAGTAATAAATAAGTGTGGCATTTTCTTATCGAAACCGTGTATGGTCAGAAGTAATAAATAAGTGTGGCTCTTTCTTATTGAAAGAAACCGTGTATGGTCAGAAGTAATAAATAAGTGTGGCACTTTCTTATCGAAACCGTGTATGGTCAGAAGTAATAAATAAGTGTGGCACTTTCTTATTGAAAGAAACCGTGTATGGTCAAAAGTAATAAATAAGTGTGGCTCTTTCTTATTGAAAGAAACCGTGTATGGGTCAGAAGTAATACATAAGTGTGGCACTTTCTTAAGGAAATCGTGTATGGTCAGAAGTAATAAATAAGCGTGGCATTTTCTTATCGAAACCGTGTATGGTCAGAAGTAATAAATAAGTGTGGCTCTTTCTTATTGAAAGAAACCGTGTATGGTCAGAAGTTATAAATAAGTGTGGCACTTTCTTATGGAAATCGTGTATGGTCAGAAGTAATAAATAAGTGTGGCACTTTCTTATTGAAAGAAACCGTGTATGGTCAGAAGTAATAAATAAGTGTGGCATTTTCTTATTGAAAGAAACCGTGTATGGTCAGAAGTAATAAATAAGTGTGGCACTTTCTTATTGAAAGAAACCGTGTATGGTCAGAAGTAATAAATAAGTGTGGCACTTTCTTATCGAAACCGTGTATGGTCAGAAGTAATAAATAAGTGTGGCATTTTCTTATTGAAAGAAACCGTGTATGGTCAGAAGTAATAAATAAGTGTGGCTCTTTCTTATTGAAAGAAACCGTGTATGGTCAGAAGTAATAAATAAGTGTGGCACTTTCTTATTGAAAGAAACCGTGTATGGTCAGAAGTAATAAATAAGTGTGGTACTTTCTTATTGAAAGAAACCGTGTATGGTCAGAAGTAATAAATAAGTGTGGCACTTTCTTATCGAAACCGTGTATGGTCAGAAGTAATAAATAAGTGTGGCATTTTCTTATCGAAACCGTGTATGGTCAGAAGTAATAAATAAGTGTGGCATTTTCTTATCGAAACCGTGTATGGTCAGAAGTAATAAATAAGTGTGGCACTTTCTTATTGAAAGAAACCGTGTATGGTCAGAAGTAATAAATAAGTGTGGCACTTTCTTATTGAAAGAAACCGTGTATGGTCAGAAGTAATAAATAAGTGTGGCATTTTCTTATTGAAAGAAACCGTGTATGGTCAGAAGTAATAAATAAGTGTGGCACTTTCTTATTGAAAGAAACCGTGTATGGTCAGAAGTAATAAATAAGTGTGGCACTTTCTTATGGAAATCGTGTATGGTCAGAAGTAATAAATAAGTGTGGCATTTTCTTATCGAAACCGTGTATGGTCAGAAGTAATAAATAATTGTGGCACTTTCTTATTGAAAGAAACCGTGTATGGTCAGAAGTAATAAATAAGTGTGGCACTTTCTTATGGAAATCGTGTATGGTCAGAAGTAATAAATAAGTGTGGCACTTTCTTATTGAAAGAAACCGTGTATGGTCAGAAGTAATAAATAAGTGTGGCACTTTCTTATGGAAATCGTGTATGGTCAGAAGTAATAAATAAGTGTGGCACTTTCTTATGGAAATCGTGTATGGTCAGAAGTAATAAATAAGTGTGGCATTTTCTTATCGAAACCGTGTATGGTCAGAAGTAATAAATAAGTGTGGCTCTTTCTTATTGAAAGAAACCGTGTATGGTCAGAAGTAATAAATAAGTGTGGCACTTTCTTATTGAAAGAAACCGTGTATGGTCAGAAGTAATAAATAAGTGTGGCACTTTCTTATGGAAATCGTGTATGGTCAGAAATAATAAATAAGTAAGGCATTTTCTTATCGAAATCGTGTATGGTCAGAAGTAATAAATAAGTGTGGCACTTTCTTATTAAAAGAAACCGTGTATGGTCAGAAGTAATAAATAAGTGTGGCACTTTCTTATTGAAAGATACCGTGTATGGTCAGAAGTAATAAATAAGTGTGGCACTTTCTTATTTAAAAAAACCGTGTATGGTCAGAAGTAATAAATAAGTGTGGCACTTTCTTATCGAAACCGTGTATGGTCAGAAGTAATAAATAAGTGTGGCATTTTCTTATTGAAAGAAACCGTGTATGGTCAGAAGTAATAAATAAGTGTGGCACTTTCTTATGGAAATCGTGTATGGTCAGAAGTAATAAATAAGTGTGGCACTTTCTTATCGAAACCGTGTATGGTCAGAAGTAATAAATAAGTGTGGCACTTTCTTATTGAAAGAAACCGTGTATGGTCAGAAGTAATAAATAAGTGTGGCACTTTCTTATTGAAAGAAACCGTGTATGGTCAGAAGTAATAAATAAGTGTGGCACTTTCTTATCGAAACCGTGTATGGTCAGAAGTAATAAATAAGTGTGGCACTTTCTTATTGAAAGAAACCGTGTATGGTCAGAAGTAATAAGTGTGGCACTTACTTATGGAAACCGTGTATGGTCAGAAGTAATAAATAAGTGTGGCACTTTCTTATGGAAACCGTGTATGGTCAGAAGTAATAAATAAGTGTGGCACTTTCTTATCGAAACCGTGTATGGTCAGAAGTAATAAATAAGCGTGGCATTTTCTTATCGAAACCGTGTATGGTCAGAAGTAATAAATAAGTGTGGCTCTTTCTTATGGAAACCGTGTATGGTCAGAAGTAATAAATAAGTGTGGCACTTTCTTATGGAAAAAGTGTATGGTCAGAAGTAATAAATAAGTGTGGCACTTTCTTATCGAAACCGTGTATGGTCAGAAGTAATAAATAAGTGTGGCATTTTCTTATCGAAACCGTGTATGGTCAGAAGTAATAAATAAGTGTGGCATTTTCTTATCGAAACCGTGTATGGTCAGAAGTAATAAATAAGTGTGGCTCTTTCTTATTGAAAGAAACCGTGTATGGTCAGAAGTAATAAGTGTGGCACTTTCTTATGGAAACCGTGTATGGTCAGAAGTAATAAATAAGTGTGGCACTTTCTTATCGAAACCGTGTATGGTCAGAAGTAATAAATAAGTGTGGCATTTTCTTATCGAAACCGTGTATGGTCAGAAGTAATAAATAAGTGTGACACTTTCTTATCGAAACCGTGTATGGTCAGAAGTAATAAATAAGTGTGGCACTTTCTTTTTGAAAGAAACCGTGTATGGTCAGAAGTAATAAGTGTGGCACTTTCTTATGGAAACCGTGTATGGTCAGAAGTAATAAATAAGTGTGGCACTTTCTTATCGAAACCGTGTATGGTCAGAAGTAATAAATAAGTGTGGCTCTTTCTTATTGAAAGAAACCGTGTATGGTCAGAAGTAATAAGTGTGGCACTTTCTTATGGAAACCGTGTATGGTCAGAAGTAATAAATAAGTGTGGCACTTTCTTATCGAAACCGTGTATGGTCAGAAGTAATAAATAAGTGTGGCATTTTCTTATCGAAACCGTGTATGGTCAGAAGTAATAAATAAGTGTGACACTTTCTTATCGAAACCGTGTATGGTCAGAAGTAATAAATAAGTGTGGCACTTTCTTTTTGAAAGAAACCGTGTATGGTCAGAAGTAATAAGTGTGGCACTTTCTTATGGAAACCGTGTATGGTCAGAAGTAATAAATAAGTGTGGCACTTTCTTATCGAAACCGTGTATGGTCAGAAGTAATAAATAAGTGTGGCATTTTCTTATTGAAAGAAACCGTGTATGGTCAGAAGTATTAAATAAGTGTGGCATTTTCTTATTGAAAGAAACCGTGTATGGTCAGAAGTATTAAATAAGTGTGGCACTTTCTTATTGAAAGAAACCGTGTATGGTCAGAAGTAATAAATAAGTGTGGCACTTTCTTATTGAAAGAAACCGTGTATGGTCAGAAGTAATAAATAAGTGTGGCACTTTCCTATTAAAAGAAACCGTGTATGGTCAGAAGTAATAAATAAGTATGGCACTTTCTTATCGAAACCGTGTATGGTCAGAAGTAATAAATAAGTGTGGCATTTTCTTATTGAAAGAAACCGTGTATGGTCAGAAGTAATAAATAAGTGTGGCACTTTCTTATGGAAATCGTGTATGGTCAGAAATAATAAATAAGTAAGGCATTTTCTTATCGAAATCGTGTATGGTCAGAAGTAATAAATAAGTGTGGCACTTTCTTATTAAAAGAAACCGTGTATGGTCAGAAGTAATAAATAAGTGTGGCACTTTCTTATTGAAAGATACCGTGTATGGTCAGAAGTAATAAATAAGTGTGGCACTTTCTTATTTAAAAAAACCGTGTATGGTCAGAAGTAATAAATAAGTGTGGCACTTTCTTATCGAAACCGTGTATGGTCAGAAGTAATAAATAAGTGTGGCATTTTCTTATTGAAAGAAACCGTGTATGGTCAGAAGTAATAAATAAGTGTGGCACTTTCTTATGGAAATCGTGTATGGTCAGAAGTAATAAATAAGTGTGGCACTTTCTTATCGAAACCGTGTATGGTCAGAAGTAATAAATAAGTGTGGCACTTTCTTATTGAAAGAAACCGTGTATGGTCAGAAGTAATAAATAAGTGTGGCACTTTCTTATTGAAAGAAACCGTGTATGGTCAGAAGTAATAAATAAGTGTGGCACTTTCTTATCGAAACCGTGTATGGTCAGAAGTAATAAATAAGTGTGGCACTTTCTTATTGAAAGAAACCGTGTATGGTCAGAAGTAATAAGTGTGGCACTTACTTATGGAAACCGTGTATGGTCAGAAGTAATAAATAAGTGTGGCACTTTCTTATGGAAACCGTGTATGGTCAGAAGTAATAAATAAGTGTGGCACTTTCTTATCGAAACCGTGTATGGTCAGAAGTAATAAATAAGCGTGGCATTTTCTTATCGAAACCGTGTATGGTCAGAAGTAATAAATAAGTGTGGCTCTTTCTTAGTGAAAGCAACCGTGTATGGTCAGAAGTAATAAGTGTGGCACTTTCTTATGGAAATCGTGTATGGTCAGAAGTAATAAATAAGTGTGGCATTTTCTTATCGAAACCGTGTATGGTCCGAAGTAATAAATAAGTGTGGCATTTTCTTATCGAAACCGTGTATGGTCAGAAGTAATAAATAAGTGTGGCTCTTTCTTATCGAAACCGTGTATGGTCAGAAGTAATAAATAAGTGTGGCATTTTCTTATCGAAACCGTGTATGGTCAGAAGTAATAAATAAGTGTGGCTCTTTCTTATTGAAAGAAACCGTGTATGGTCAGAAGTAATAAGTGTGGCACTTTCTTATGGAAACCGTGTATGTTCAGAAGTAATAAATAAGTGTGGCACTTTCTTATGGAAACCGTGTATGGTCAGAAGTAATAAATAAGTGTGGCACTTTCTTATCGAAACCGTGTATGGTCAGAAGTAATAAATAAGTGTGGCATTTTCTTATCGAAACCGTGTATGGTCAGAAGTAATAAATAAGTGTGACACTTTCTTATCGAAACCGTGTATGGTCAGAAGTAATAAATAAGTGTGGCACTTTCTTATTGAAAGAAACCGTGTATGGTCAGAAGTAATAAGTGTGGCACTTTCTTATGGAAACCGTGTATGGTCAGAAGTAATAAATAAGTGTGGCACTTTCTTATGGAAACCGTGTATGGTCAGAAGTAATAAATAAGTGTGGCACTTTCTTATCGAAACCGTGTATGGTCAGAAGTAATAAATAAGCGTGGCATTTTCTTATCGAAACCGTGTATGGTCAGAAGTAATAAATAAGTGTGGCTCTTTCTTATGGAAACCGTGTATGGTCAGAAGTAATAAATAAGTGTGGCACTTTCTTATGGAAAAAGTGTATGGTCAGAAGTAATAAATAAGTGTGGCACTTTCTTATCGAAACCGTGTATGGTCAGAAGTAATAAATAAGTGTGGCATTTTCTTATCGAAACCGTGTATGGTCAGAAGTAATAAATAAGTGTGGCATTTTCTTATCGAAACCGTGTATGGTCAGAAGTAATAAATAAGTGTGGCTCTTTCTTATTGAAAGAAACCGTGTATGGTCAGAAGTAATAAGTGTGGCACTTTCTTATGGAAACCGTGTATGGTCAGAAGTAATAAATAAGTGTGGCACTTTCTTATCGAAACCGTGTATGGTCAGAAGTAATAAATAAGTGTGGCATTTTCTTATCGAAACCGTGTATGGTCAGAAGTAATAAATAAGTGTGACACTTTCTTATCGAAACCGTGTATGGTCAGAAGTAATAAATAAGTGTGGCACTTTCTTTTTGAAAGAAACCGTGTATGGTCAGAAGTAATAAGTGTGGCACTTTCTTATGGAAACCGTGTATGGTCAGAAGTATTAAATAAGTGTGGCACTTTCTTATTGAAAGAAACCGTGTATGGTCAGAAGTAATAAATAAGTGTGGCACTTTCTTATTGAAAGAAACCGTGTATGGTCAGAAGTAATAAATAAGTGTGGCACTTTCTTATTAAAAGAAACCGTGTATGGTCAGAAGTAATAAATAAGTATGGCACTTTCTTATCGAAACCGTGTATGGTCAGAAGTAATAAATAAGTGTGGCATTTTCTTATTGAAAGAAACCGTGTATGGTCAGAAGTAATAAATAAGTGTGGCACTTTCTTATGGAAATCGTGTATGGTCAGAAATAATAAATAAGTAAGGCATTTTCTTATCGAAATCGTGTATGGTCAGAAGTAATAAATAAGTGTGGCACTTTCTTATTAAAAGAAACCGTGTATGGTCAGAAGTAATAAATAAGTGTGGCACTTTCTTATTGAAAGATACCGTGTATGGTCAGAAGTAATAAATAAGTGTGGCACTTTCTTATTTAAAAAAACCGTGTATGGTCAGAAGTAATAAATAAGTGTGGCACTTTCTTATCGAAACCGTGTATGGTCAGAAGTAATAAATAAGTGTGGCATTTTCTTATTGAAAGAAACCGTGTATGGTCAGAAGTAATAAATAAGTGTGGCACTTTCTTATGGAAATCGTGTATGGTCAGAAGTAATAAATAAGTGTGGCATTTTCTTATTGAAAGAAACCGTGTATGGTCAGAAGTAATAAATAAGTGTGGCACTTTCTTATGGAAATCGTGTATGGTCAGAAGTAATAAATAAGTGTGGCACTTTCTTATCGAAACCGTGTATGGTCAGAAGTAATAAATAAGTGTGGCACTTTCTTATTGAAAGAAACCGTGTATGGTCAGAAGTAATAAATAAGTGTGGCACTTTCTTATTGAAAGAAACCGTGTATGGTCAGAAGTAATAAATAAGTGTGGCACTTTCTTATCGAAACCGTGTATGGTCAGAAGTAATAAATAAGTGTGGCACTTTCTTATTGAAAGAAACCGTGTATGGTCAGAAGTAATAAGTGTGGCACTTACTTATTGAAAGAAACCGTGTATGGTCAGAAGTAATAAATAAGTGTGGCACTTTCTTATTGAAAGAAACCGTGTATGGTCAGAAGTAATAAATAAGTGTGGCACTTTCTTATTAAAAGAAACCGTGTATGGTCAGAAGTAATAAATAAGTATGGCACTTTCTTATCGAAACCGTGTATGGTCAGAAGTAATAAATAAGTGTGGCATTTTCTTATTGAAAGAAACCGTGTATGGTCAGAAGTAATAAATAAGTGTGGCACTTTCTTATGGAAATCGTGTATGGTCAGAAATAATAAATAAGTAAGGCATTTTCTTATCGAAATCGTGTATGGTCAGAAGTAATAAATAAGTGTGGCACTTTCTTATTAAAAGAAACCGTGTATGGTCAGAAGTAATAAATAAGTGTGGCACTTTCTTATTGAAAGATACCGTGTATGGTCAGAAGTAATAAATAAGTGTGGCACTTTCTTATTTAAAAAAACCGTGTATGGTCAGAAGTAATAAATAAGTGTGGCACTTTCTTATCGAAACCGTGTATGGTCAGAAGTAATAAATAAGTGTGGCATTTTCTTATTGAAAGAAACCGTGTATGGTCAGAAGTAATAAATAAGTGTGGCACTTTCTTATGGAAATCGTGTATGGTCAGAAGTAATAAATAAGTGTGGCACTTTCTTATCGAAACCGTGTATGGTCAGAAGTAATAAATAAGTGTGGCACTTTCTTATTGAAAGAAACCGTGTATGGTCAGAAGTAATAAATAAGTGTGGCACTTTCTTATTGAAAGAAACCGTGTATGGTCAGAAGTAATAAATAAGTGTGGCACTTTCTTATCGAAACCGTGTATGGTCAGAAGTAATAAATAAGTGTGGCACTTTCTTATTGAAAGAAACCGTGTATGGTCAGAAGTAATAAGTGTGGCACTTACTTATGGAAACCGTGTATGGTCAGAAGTAATAAATAAGTGTGGCACTTTCTTATGGAAACCGTGTATGGTCAGAAGTAATAAATAAGTGTGGCACTTTCTTATCGAAACCGTGTATGGTCAGAAGTAATAAATAAGCGTGGCATTTTCTTATCGAAACCGTGTATGGTCAGAAGTAATAAATAAGTGTGGCTCTTTCTTATGGAAACCGTGTATGGTCAGAAGTAATAAATAAGTGTGGCACTTTCTTATGGAAAAAGTGTATGGTCAGAAGTAATAAATAAGTGTGGCACTTTCTTATCGAAACCGTGTATGGTCAGAAGTAATAAATAAGTGTGGCATTTTCTTATCGAAACCGTGTATGGTCAGAAGTAATAAATAAGTGTGGCATTTTCTTATCGAAACCGTGTATGGTCAGAAGTAATAAATAAGTGTGGCTCTTTCTTATTGAAAGAAACCGTGTATGGTCAGAAGTAATAAGTGTGGCACTTTCTTATGGAAACCGTGTATGGTCAGAAGTAATAAATAAGTGTGGCACTTTCTTATCGAAACCGTGTATGGTCAGAAGTAATAAATAAGTGTGGCATTTTCTTATCGAAACCGTGTATGGTCAGAAGTAATAAATAAGTGTGACACTTTCTTATCGAAACCGTGTATGGTCAGAAGTAATAAATAAGTGTGGCACTTTCTTTTTGAAAGAAACCGTGTATGGTCAGAAGTAATAAGTGTGGCACTTTCTTATGGAAACCGTGTATGGTCAGAAGTAATAAATAAGTGTGGCACTTTCTTATCGAAACCGTGTATGGTCAGAAGTAATAAATAAGTGTGGCTCTTTCTTATTGAAAGAAACCGTGTATGGTCAGAAGTAATAAGTGTGGCACTTTCTTATGGAAACCGTGTATGGTCAGAAGTAATAAATAAGTGTGGCACTTTCTTATCGAAACCGTGTATGGTCAGAAGTAATAAATAAGTGTGGCATTTTCTTATCGAAACCGTGTATGGTCAGAAGTAATAAATAAGTGTGACACTTTCTTATCGAAACCGTGTATGGTCAGAAGTAATAAATAAGTGTGGCACTTTCTTTTTGAAAGAAACCGTGTATGGTCAGAAGTAATAAGTGTGGCACTTTCTTATGGAAACCGTGTATGGTCAGAAGTAATAAATAAGTGTGGCACTTTCTTATCGAAACCGTGTATGGTCAGAAGTAATAAATAAGTGTGGCATTTTCTTATTGAAAGAAACCGTGTATGGTCCGAAGTATTAAATAAGTGTGGCATTTTCTTATTGAAAGAAACCGTGTATGGTCAGAAGTATTAAATAAGTGTGGCACTTTCTTATTGAAAGAAACCGTGTATGGTCAGAAGTAATAAATAAGTGTGGCACTTTCTTATTGAAAGAAACCGTGTATGGTCAGAAGTAATAAATAAGTGTGGCACTTTCTTATTAAAAGAAACCGTGTATGGTCAGAAGTAATAAATAAGTATGGCACTTTCTTATCGAAACCGTGTATGGTCAGAAGTAATAAATAAGTGTGGCATTTTCTTATTGAAAGAAACCGTGTATGGTCAGAAGTAATAAATAAGTGTGGCACTTTCTTATGGAAATCGTGTATGGTCAGAAATAATAAATAAGTAAGGCATTTTCTTATCGAAATCGTGTATGGTCAGAAGTAATAAATAAGTGTGGCACTTTCTTATTAAAAGAAACCGTGTATGGTCAGAAGTAATAAATAAGTGTGGCACTTTCTTATTGAAAGATACCGTGTATGGTCAGAAGTAATAAATAAGTGTGGCACTTTCTTATTTAAAAAAACCGTGTATGGTCAGAAGTAATAAATAAGTGTGGCACTTTCTTATCGAAACCGTGTATGGTCAGAAGTAATAAATAAGTGTGGCATTTTCTTATTGAAAGAAACCGTGTATGGTCAGAAGTAATAAATAAGTGTGGCACTTTCTTATGGAAATCGTGTATGGTCAGAAGTAATAAATAAGTGTGGCACTTTCTTATTGAAAGAAACCGTGTATGGTCAGAAGTAATAAATAAGTGTGGCACTTTCTTATCGAAACCGTGTATGGTCAGAAGTAATAAATAAGTGTGGCACTTTCTTATTGAAAGAAACCGTGTATGGTCAGAAGTAATAAGTGTGGCACTTACTTATGGAAACCGTGTATGGTCAGAAGTAATAAATAAGTGTGGCACTTTCTTATGGAAACCGTGTATGGTCAGAAGTAATAAATAAGTGTGGCACTTTCTTATCGAAACCGTGTATGGTCAGAAGTAATAAATAAGCGTGGCATTTTCTTATCGAAACCGTGTATGGTCAGAAGTAATAAATAAGTGTGGCTCTTTCTTATGGAAACCGTGTATTGTCAGAAGTAATAAATAAGTGTGGCACTTTCTTATGGAAAAAGTGTATGGTCAGAAGTAATAAATAAGTGTGGCACTTTCTTATCGAAACCGTGTATGGTCAGAAGTAATAAATAAGTGTGGCATTTTCTTATCGAAACCGTGTATGGTCAGAAGTAATAAATAAGTGTGGCATTTTCTTATCGAAACCGTGTATGGTCAGAAGTAATAAATAAGTGTGGCTCTTTCTTATTGAAAGAAACCGTGTATGGTCAGAAGTAATAAGTGTGGCACTTTCTTATGGAAACCGTGTATGGTCAGAAGTAATAAATAAGTGTGGCACTTTCTTATCGAAACCGTGTATGGTCAGAAGTAATAAATAAGTGTGGCATTTTCTTATCGAAACCGTGTATGGTCAGAAGTAATAAATAAGTGTGACACTTTCTTATCGAAACCGTGTATGGTCAGAAGTAATAAATAAGTGTGGCACTTTCTTTTTGAAAGAAACCGTGTATGGTCAGAAGTAATAAGTGTGGCACTTTCTTATGGAAACCGTGTATGGTCAGAAGTAATAAATAAGTGTGGCACTTTCTTATCGAAACCGTGTATGGTCAGAAGTAATAAATAAGTGTGGCATTTTCTTATTGAAAGAAACCGTGTATGGTCAGAAGTAATAAATAAGTGTGGCACTTCCTTATTGAAAGAAACCGTGTATGGTCAGAAGTAATAAATAAGTGTGGCACTTTCTTATGGAAATCGTGTATGGTCAGAAGTAATAAATAAGTGTGGCATTTTCATATCGAAACCGTGTATGGTCAGAAGTAATAAATAAGTGTGGCTCTTTCTTATTGAAAGAAACCGTGTATGGTCAGAAGTAATAAATAAGTGTGGCATTTTCTTATCGAAACCGTGTATGGTCAGAAGTAATAAATAAGTGTGGCTCTTTCTTATTGAAAGAAACCGTGTATGGTCAGAAGTAATAAATAAGTGTGGCACTTTCTTATCGAAACCGTGTATGGTCAGAAGTAATAAATAAGTGTGGCACTTTCTTATTGAAAGAAACCGTGTATGGTCAGAAGTAATAAATAAGTGTGGCACTTTCTTATGGAAATCGTGTATGGTCAGAAGTAATAAATAAGTGTGGCATTTTCTTATCGAAACCGTGTATGGTCAGAAGTAATAAATAAGTGTGGCTCTTTCTTATTGAAAGAAACCGTGTATGGTCAGAAGTAATAAATAAGTATGGCACTTTCTTATCGAAACCGTGTATGGTCAGAAGTAATAAATAAGTATGGCACTTTCTTATTGAAAGAAACCGTGTATGGTCAGAAGTAATAAATAAGTGTGGCACTTTCTTATGGAAATCGTGTATGGTCAGAAGTAATAAATAAGTGTGGCACTTTCTTATTGAAAGAAACCGTGTATGGTCAGAAGTAATAAGTGTGGCACTTACTTATGGAAACCGTGTATGGTCAGAAGTAATAAATAAGTGTGGCACTTTCTTATGGAAACCGTGTATGGTCAGAAGTAATAAATAAGTGTGGCACTTTCTTATCGAAACCGTGTATGGTCAGAAGTAATAAATAAGCGTGGCATTTTCTTATCGAAACCGTGTATGGTCAGAAGTAATAAATAAGTGTGGCTCTTTCTTATGGAAACCGTGTATTGTCAGAAGTAATAAATAAGTGTGGCACTTTCTTATGGAAAAAGTGTATGGTCAGAAGTAATAAATAAGTGTGGCATTTTCTTATCGAAACCGTGTATGGTCAGAAGTAATAAATAAGTGTGGCTCTTTCTTATTGAAAGAAACCGTGTATGGTCAGAAGTAATAAGTGTGGCACTTTCTTATGGAAACCGTGTATGGTCAGAAGTAATAAATAAGTGTGGCACTTTCTTATCGAAACCGTGTATGGTCAGAAGTAATAAATAAGTGTGGCATTTTCTTATCGAAACCGTGTATGGTCAGAAGTAATAAATAAGTGTGACACTTTCTTATCGAAACCGTGTATGGTCAGAAGTAATAAATAAGTGTGGCACTTTCTTTTTGAAAGAAACCGTGTATGGTCAGAAGTAATAAGTGTGGCACTTTCTTATGGAAACCGTGTATGGTCAGAAGTAATAAATAAGTATGGCACTTTCTTATCGAAACCGTGTATGGTCAGAAGTAATAAATAAGTGTGGCATTTTCTTATTGAAAGAAACCGTGTATGGTCAGAAGTATTAAATAAGTGTGGCACTTTCTTATTGAAAGAAACCGTGTATGGTCAGAAGTAATAAATAAGTGTGGCACTTTCTTATTGAAAGAAACCGTGTATGGTCAGAAGTAATAAATAAGTGTGGCACTTTCTTATTAAAAGAAACCGTGTATGGTCAGAAGTAATAAATAAGTGTGGCACTTTCTTATCGAAACCGTGTATGGTCAGAAGTAATAAATAAGTGTGGCATTTTCTTATTGAAAGAAACCGTGTATGGTCAGAAGTAATAAATAAGTGTGGCACTTTCTTATGGAAATCGTGTATGGTCAGAAATAATAAATAAGTAAGGCATTTTCTTATCGAAATCGTGTATGGTCAGAAGTAATAAATAAGTGTGGCACTTTCTTATTAAAAGAAACCGTGTATGGTCAGAAGTAATAAATAAGTGTGGCACTTTCTTATTGAAAGATACCGTGTATGGTCAGAAGTAATAAATAAGTGTGGCACTTTCTTATTTAAAAAAACCGTGTATGGTCAGAAGTAATAAATAAGTGTGGCACTTTCTTATCGAAACCGTGTATGGTCAGAAGTAATAAATAAGTGTGGCATTTTCTTATTGAAAGAAACCGTGTATGGTCAGAAGTAATAAATAAGTGTGGCACTTTCTTATGGAAATCGTGTATGGTCAGAAGTAATAAATAAGTGTGGCACTTTCTTATCGAAACCGTGTATGGTCAGAAGTAATAAATAAGTGTGGCACTTTCTTATTGAAAGAAACCGTGTATGGTCAGAAGTAATAAATAAGTGTGGCACTTTCTTATTGAAAGAAACCGTGTATGGTCAGAAGTAATAAATAAGTGTGGCACTTTCTTATCGAAACCGTGTATGGTCAGAAGTAATAAATAAGTGTGGCACTTTCTTATTGAAAGAAACCGTGTATGGTCAGAAGTAATAAATAAGTGTGGCACTTTCTTATTGAAAGAAACCGTGTATGGTCAGAAGTAATAAATAAGTGTGGCACTTTCTTATCGAAACCGTGTATGGTCAGAAGTAATAAATAAGTGTGGCATTTTCTTATTGAAAGAAACCGTGTATGGTCAGAAGTAATAAATAAGTGTGGCATTTTCTTATCGAAACCGTGTATGGTCAGAAGTAATAAATAAGTGTGGCTCTTTCTTATTGAAAGAAACCGTGTATGGTCAGAAGTAATAAATAAGTGTGGCACTTTCTTATCGAAACCGTGTATGGTCAGAAGTAATAAATAAGTGTGGCACTTTCTTATTGAAAGAAACCGTGTATGGTCAGAAGTAATAAATAAGTATGGCACTTTCTTATGGAAATCGTGTATGGTCAGAAGTAATAAATAAGTGTGGCATTTTCTTATCGAAACCGTGTATGGTCAGAAGTAATAAATAAGTGTGGCTCTTTCTTAGTGAAAGCAACCGTGTATGGTCAAAAGTAATAAGTGTGGCACTTTCTTATGGAAATCGTGTATGGTCAGAAGTAATAAATAAGTGTGGCATTTTCTTATCGAAACCGTGTATGGTCAGAAGTAATAAATAAGTGTGGCACTTTCTTATGGAAATCGTGTATGGTCAGAAGTAATAAATAAGTGTGGCATTTTCTTATCGAAACCGTGTATGGTCAGAAGTAATAAATAAGTGTGGCACTTTCTTATGGAAATCGTGTATGGTCAGAAGTAATAAATAAGTGTGGCATTTTCTTATCGAAACCGTGTATGGTCAGAAGTAATAAATAAGTGTGGCATTTTCTTATCGAAACCGTGTATGGTCAAAAGTAATAAATAAGTGTGGCACTTTCTTATCGAAACCGTGTATGGTCAGAAGTAATAAATAAGTGTGGCATTTTCTTATCGAAACCGTGTATGGTCCGAAGTAATAAATAAGTGTGGCATTTTCTTATCGAAACCGTGTATGGTCAGAAGTATTAAATAAGTGTGGCACTTTCTTATGGAAATCGTGTATGGTCAGAAGTAATAAATAAGTGTGGCATTTTCTTATGGAAACCGTGTATGGTCAGAAGTAATAAATAAGTGTGGCACTTTCTTATGGAAACCGTGTATGGTCAGAAGTAATAAATAAGTGTGGCACTTTCTTATGGAAACCGTGTATGGTCAGAAGTAATAAATAAGTGTGGCTTTTTCTTATCGAAACCGTGTATGGTCAGAAGTAATAAATAAGTGTGGCATTTTTTTATCGAAACCGTGTATGGTCAGAAGTAATAAATAAGTGTGGCATTTTCTTATCGAAACCGTGTATGGTCAGAAGTAATAAATAAGTGTGGCATTTTCTTATCGAAACCGTGTATGGTCAGAAGTAATAAATAAGTGTGGCTCTTTCTTATCGAAACCGTGTATGGTCAGAAGTAATAAATAAGTGTGGCATTTTCTTATCGAAACCGTGTATGGTCAGAAGTAATAAATAAGTGTGGCTCTTTCTTATTGAAAGAAACCGTGTATGGTCAGAAGTAATAAGTGTGGCACTTTCTTATGGAAACCGTGTATGGTCAGAAGTAATAAATAAGTGTGGCACTTTCTTATGGAAACCGTGTATGGTCAGAAGTAATAAATAAGTGTGGCACTTTCTTATCGAAACCGTGTATGGTCAGAAGTAATAAATAAGTGTGGCATTTTCTTATCGAAACCGTGTATGGTCAGAAGTAATAAATAAGTGTGACACTTTCTTATCGAAACCGTGTATGGTCAGAAGTAATAAATAAGTGTGGCACTTTCTTATTGAAAGAAACCGTGTATGGTCAGAAGTAATAAGTGTGGCACTTTCTTATGGAAACCGTGTATGGTCAGAAGTAATAAATAAGTGTGGCACTTTCTTATGGAAACCGTGTATGGTCAGAAGTAATAAATAAGTGTGGCACTTTCTTATCGAAACCGTGTATGGTCAGAAGTAATAAATAAGCGTGGCATTTTCTTATCGAAACCGTGTATGGTCAGAAGTAATAAATAAGTGTGGCTCTTTCTTATGGAAACCGTGTATGGTCAGAAGTAATAAATAAGTGTGGCACTTTCTTATGGAAAAAGTGTATGGTCAGAAGTAATAAATAAGTGTGGCACTTTCTTATCGAAACCGTGTATGGTCAGAAGTAATAAATAAGTGTGGCATTTTCTTATCGAAACCGTGTATGGTCAGAAGTAATAAATAAGTGTGGCATTTTCTTATCGAAACCGTGTATGGTCAGAAGTAATAAATAAGTGTGGCTCTTTCTTATTGAAAGAAACCGTGTATGGTCAGAAGTAATAAGTGTGGCACTTTCTTATGGAAACCGTGTATGGTCAGAAGTAATAAATAAGTGTGGCACTTTCTTATCGAAACCGTGTATGGTCAGAAGTAATAAATAAGTGTGGCATTTTCTTATCGAAACCGTGTATGGTCAGAAGTAATAAATAAGTGTGACCATTTCTTATCGAAACCGTGTATGGTCAGAAGTAATAAATAAGTGTGGCACTTTCTTTTTGAAAGAAACCGTGTATGGTCAGAAGTAATAAGTGTGGCACTTTCTTATGGAAACCGTGTATGGTCAGAAGTAATAAATAAGTGTGGCACTTTCTTATCGAAACCGTGTATGGTCAGAAGTAATAAATAAGTGTGGCATTTTCTTATTGAAAGAAACCGTGTATGGTCAGAAGTATTAAATAAGTGTGGCACTTTCTTATTGAAAGAAACCGTGTATGGTCAGAAGTAATAAATAAGTGTGGCACTTTCTTATTGAAAGAAACCGTGTATGGTCAGAAGTAATAAATAAGTGTGGCACTTTCTTATTAAAAGAAACCGTGTATGGTCAGAAGTAATAAATAAGTGTGGCACTTTCTTATCGAAACCGTGTATGGTCAGAAGTAATAAATAAGTGTGGCACTTTCTTATGGAAATCGTGTATGGTCAGAAATAATAAATAAGTAAGGCATTTTCTTATCGAAATCGTGTATGGTCAGAAGTAATAAATAAGTGTGGCACTTTCTTATTAAAAGAAACCGTGTATGGTCAGAAGTAATAAATAAGTGTGGCACTTTCTTATTGAAAGATACCGTGTATGGTCAGAAGTAATAAATAAGTGTGGCACTTTCTTATTTAAAAAAACCGTGTATGGTCAGAAGTAATAAATAAGTGTGGCACTTTCTTATCGAAACCGTGTATGGTCAGAAGTAATAAATAAGTGTGGCATTTTCTTATTGAAAGAAACCGTGTATGGTCAGAAGTAATAAATAAGTGTGGCACTTTCTTATGGAAATCGTGTATGGTCAGAAGTAATAAATAAGTGTGGCACTTTCTTATCGAAACCGTGTATGGTCAGAAGTAATAAATAAGTGTGGCACTTTCTTATTGAAAGAAACCGTGTATGGTCAGAAGTAATAAATAAGTGTGGCACTTTCTTATTGAAAGAAACCGTGTATGGTCAGAAGTAATAAATAAGTGTGGCACTTTCTTATCGAAACCGTGTATGGTCAGAAGTAATAAATAAGTGTGGCACTTTCTTATTGAAAGAAACCGTGTATGGTCAGAAGTAATAAATAAGTGTGGCACTTTCTTATTGAAAGAAACCGTGTATGGTCAGAAGTAATAAATAAGTGTGGCACTTTCTTATCGAAACCGTGTATGGTCAGAAGTAATAAATAAGTGTGGCATTTTCTTATTGAAAGAAACCGTGTATGGTCAGAAGTAATAAATAAGTGTGGCATTTTCTTATCGAAACCGTGTATGGTCAGAAGTAATAAATAAGTGTGGCTCTTTCTTATTGAAAGAAACCGTGTATGGTCAGAAGTAATAAATAAGTGTGGCACTTTCTTATCGAAACCGTGTATGGTCAGAAGTAATAAATAAGTGTGGCACTTTCTTATTGAAAGAAACCGTGTATGGTCAGAAGTAATAAATAAGTATGGCACTTTCTTATGGAAATCGTGTATGGTCAGAAGTAATAAATAAGTGTGGCATTTTCTTATCGAAACCGTGTATGGTCAGAAGTAATAAATAAGTTTGGCTCTTTCTTAGTGAAAGCAACCGTGTATGGTCAAAAGTAATAAGTGTGGCACTTTCTTATGGAAATCGTGTATGGTCAGAAGTAATAAATAAGTGTGGCATTTTCTTATCGAAACCGTGTATGGTCAGAAGTAATAAATAAGTGTGGCACTTTCTTATGGAAATCGTGTATGGTCAGAAGTAATAAATAAGTGTGGCATTTTCTTATCGAAACCGTGTATGGTCAGAAGTAATAAATAAGTGTGGCACTTTCTTATGGAAATCGTGTATGGTCAGAAGTAATAAATAAGTGTGGCATTTTCTTATCGAAACCGTGTATGGTCAGAAGTAATAAATAAGTGTGGCATTTTCTTATCGAAACCGTGTATGGTCAAAAGTAATAAATAAGTGTGGCACTTTCTTATCGAAACCGTGTATGGTCAGAAGTAATAAATAAGTGTGGCATTTTCTTATCGAAACCGTGTATGGTCCGAAGTAATAAATAAGTGTGGCATTTTCTTATCGAAACCGTGTATGGTCAGAAGTATTAAATAAGTGTGGCACTTTCTTATGGAAATCGTGTATGGTCAGAAGTAATAAATAAGTGTGGCATTTTCTTATGGAAACCGTGTATGGTCAGAAGTAATAAATAAGTGTGGCACTTTCTTATGGAAACCGTGTATGGTCAGAAGTAATAAATAAGTGTGGCACTTTCTTATGGAAACCGTGTATGGTCAGAAGTAATAAATAAGTGTGGCTTTTTCTTATCGAAACCGTGTATGGTCAGAAGTAATAAATAAGTGTGGCATTTTTTTATCGAAACCGTGTATGGTCAGAAGTAATAAATAAGTGTGGCATTTTCTTATCGAAACCGTGTATGGTCAGAAGTAATAAATAAGTGTGGCATTTTCTTATCGAAACCGTGTATGGTCAGAAGTAATAAATAAGTGTGGCTCTTTCTTATCGAAACCGTGTATGGTCAGAAGTAATAAATAAGTGTGGCATTTTCTTATCGAAACCGTGTATGGTCAGAAGTAATAAATAAGTGTGGCTCTTTCTTATTGAAAGAAACCGTGTATGGTCAGAAGTAATAAGTGTGGCACTTTCTTATGGAAACCGTGTATGGTCAGAAGTAATAAATAAGTGTGGCACTTTCTTATGGAAACCGTGTATGGTCAGAAGTAATAAATAAGTGTGGCACTTTCTTATCGAAACCGTGTATGGTCAGAAGTAATAAATAAGTGTGGCATTTTCTTATCGAAACCGTGTATGGTCAGAAGTAATAAATAAGTGTGACACTTTCTTATCGAAACCGTGTATGGTCAGAAGTAATAAATAAGTGTGGCACTTTCTTATTGAAAGAAACCGTGTATGGTCAGAAGTAATAAGTGTGGCACTTTCTTATGGAAACCGTGTATGGTCAGAAGTAATAAATAAGTGTGGCACTTTCTTATGGAAACCGTGTATGGTCAGAAGTAATAAATAAGTGTGGCACTTTCTTATCGAAACCGTGTATGGTCAGAAGTAATAAATAAGCGTGGCATTTTCTTATCGAAACCGTGTATGGTCAGAAGTAATAAATAAGTGTGGCTCTTTCTTATGGAAACCGTGTATGGTCAGAAGTAATAAATAAGTGTGGCACTTTCTTATGGAAAAAGTGTATGGTCAGAAGTAATAAATAAGTGTGGCACTTTCTTATCGAAACCGTGTATGGTCAGAAGTAATAAATAAGTGTGGCATTTTCTTATCGAAACCGTGTATGGTCAGAAGTAATAAATAAGTGTGGCATTTTCTTATCGAAACCGTGTATGGTCAGAAGTAATAAATAAGTGTGGCTCTTTCTTATTGAAAGAAACCGTGTATGGTCAGAAGTAATAAGTGTGGCACTTTCTTATGGAAACCGTGTATGGTCAGAAGTAATAAATAAGTGTGGCACTTTCTTATCGAAACCGTGTATGGTCAGAAGTAATAAATAAGTGTGGCATTTTCTTATCGAAACCGTGTATGGTCAGAAGTAATAAATAAGTGTGACCATTTCTTATCGAAACCGTGTATGGTCAGAAGTAATAAATAAGTGTGGCACTTTCTTTTTGAAAGAAACCGTGTATGGTCAGAAGTAATAAGTGTGGCACTTTCTTATGGAAACCGTGTATGGTCAGAAGTAATAAATAAGTGTGGCACTTTCTTATCGAAACCGTGTATGGTCAGAAGTAATAAATAAGTGTGGCATTTTCTTATTGAAAGAAACCGTGTATGGTCAGAAGTATTAAATAAGTGTGGCACTTTCTTATTGAAAGAAACCGTGTATGGTCAGAAGTAATAAATAAGTGTGGCACTTTCTTATTGAAAGAAACCGTGTATGGTCAGAAGTAATAAATAAGTGTGGCACTTTCTTATTAAAAGAAACCGTGTATGGTCAGAAGTAATAAATAAGTGTGGCACTTTCTTATCGAAACCGTGTATGGTCAGAAGTAATAAATAAGTGTGGCATTTTCTTATTGAAAGAAACCGTGTATGGTCAGAAGTAATAAATAAGTGTGGCACTTTCTTATGGAAATCGTGTATGGTCAGAAATAATAAATAAGTAAGGCATTTTCTTATCGAAATCGTGTATGGTCAGAAGTAATAAATAAGTGTGGCACTTTCTTATTAAAAGAAACCGTGTATGGTCAGAAGTAATAAATAAGTGTGGCACTTTCTTATTGAAAGATACCGTGTATGGTCAGAAGTAATAAATAAGTGTGGCACTTTCTTATTGAAAGAAACCGTGTATGGTCAGAAGTAATAAATAAGTGTGGCACTTTCTTATCGAAACCGTGTATGGTCAGAAGTAATAAATAAGTGTGGCATTTTCTTATTGAAAGAAACCGTGTATGGTCAGAAGTAATAAATAAGTGTGGCACTTTCTTATGGAAATCGTGTATGGTCAGAAGTAATAAATAAGTGTGGCACTTTCTTATCGAAACCGTGTATGGTCAGAAGTAATAAATAAGTGTGGCACTTTCTTATTGAAAGAAACCGTGTATGGTCAGAAGTAATAAATAAGTGTGGCACTTTCTTATTGAAAGAAACCGTGTATGGTCAGAAGTAATAAATAAGTGTGGCACTTTCTTATCGAAACCGTGTATGGTCAGAAGTAATAAATAAGTGTGGCACTTTCTTATTGAAAGAAACCGTGTATGGTCAGAAGTAATAAATAAGTGTGGCACTTTCTTATTGAAAGAAACCGTGTATGGTCAGAAGTAATAAATAAGTGTGGCACTTTCTTATCGAAACCGTGTATGGTCAGAAGTAATAAATAAGTGTGGCGTTTTCTTATTGAAAGAAACCGTGTATGGTCAGAAGTAATAAATAAGTGTGGCACTTTCTTATGGAAATCGTGTATGGTCAGAAGTAATAAATAAGTGTGGCATTTTCTTATCGAAACCGTGTATGGTCAGAAGTAATAAATAAGTGTGGCACTTTCTTATTGAAAGAAACCGTGTATCGTCAGAAGTAATAAATAAGTGTGGCACTTTCTTATTGAAAGAAACCGTGTATGGTCAGAAGTAATAAATAAGTGTGGCACTTTCTTATTGAAAGAAACCGTGTATGGTCAGAAGTAATAAATAAGTGTGGCACTTTCTTATCGAAACCGTGTATGGTCAGAAGTAATAAATAAGTGTGGCACTTTCTTATTGAAAGAAACCGTGTATGGTCAGAAGTAATAAATAAGTGTGGCACTTTCTTATCGAAACCGTGTATGGTCAGAAGTAATAAATAAGTGTGGCATTTTCTTATTGAAAGAAACCGTGTATGGTCAGAAGTAATAAATAAGTGTGGCACTTTCTTATGGAAATCGTGTATGGTCAGAAGTAATAAATAAGTGTGGCACTTTCTTATCGAAACCGTGTATGGTCAGAAGTAATAAATAAGTGTGGCACTTTCTTATTGAAAGAAACCGTGTATGGTCAGAAGTAATAAATAAGTGTGGCACTTTCTTATTGAAAGAAACCGTGTATGGTCAGAAGTAATAAATAAGTGTGGCACTTTCTTATCGAAACCGTGTATGGTCAGAAGTAATAAATAAGTGTGGCATTTTCTTATCGAAACCGTGTATGGTCAGAAGTAATAAATAAGTGTGGCTCTTTCTTATTGAAAGAAACCGTGTATGGTCAGAAGTAATAAGTGTGGCACTTTCTTATGGAAACCGTGTATGGTCAGAAGTAATAAATAAGTGTGGCACTTTCTTATCGAAACCGTGTATGGTCAGAAGTAATAAATAAGTGTGGCATTTTCTTATCGAAACCGTGTATGGTCAGAAGTAATAAATAAGTGTGACACTTTCTTATCGAAACCGTGTATGGTCAGAAGTAATAAATAAGTGTCGCACTTTCTTTTTGAAAGAAACCGTGTATGGTCAGAAGTAATAAGTGTGGCACTTTCTTATGGAAACCGTGTATGGTCAGAAGTAATAAATAAGTGTGGCACTTTCTTATCGAAACCGTGTATGGTCAGAAGTAATAAATAAGTGTGGCATTTTCTTATTGAAAGAAACCGTGTATGGTCAGAAGTATTAAATAAGTGTGGCACTTTCTTATTGAAAGAAACCGTGTATGGTCAGAAGTAATAAATAAGTGTGGCACTTTCTTATTGAAAGAAACCGTGTATGGTCAGAAGTAATAAATAAGTGTGGCACTTTCTTATTAAAAGAAACCGTGTATGGTCAGAAGTAATAAATAAGTGTGGCACTTTCTTATCGAAACCGTGTATGGTCAGAAGTAATAAATAAGTGTGGCATTTTCTTATTGAAAGAAACCGTGTATGGTCAGAAGTAATAAATAAGTGTGGCACTTTCTTATGGAAATCGTGTATGGTCAGAAATAATAAATAAGTAAGGCATTTTCTTATCGAAATCGTGTATGGTCAGAAGTAATAAATAAGTGTGGCACTTTCTTATTAAAAGAAACCGTGTATGGTCAGAAGTAATAAATAAGTGTGGCACTTTCTTATTAAAAGAAACCGTGTATGGTCAGAAGTAATAAATAAGTGTGGCACTTTCTTATTGAAAGATACCGTGTATGGTCAGAAGTAATAAATAAGTGTGGCACTTTCTTATTGAAAGAAACCGTGTATGGTCAGAAGTAATAAATAAGTGTGGCACTTTCTTATCGAAACCGTGTATGGTCAGAAGTAATAAATAAGTGTGGCATTTTCTTATTGAAAGAAACCGTGTATGGTCAGAAGTAATAAATAAGTGTGGCACTTTCTTATGGAAATCGTGTATGGTCAGAAGTAATAAATAAGTGTGGCACTTTCTTATCGAAACCGTGTATGGTCAGAAGTAATAAATAAGTGTGGCACTTTCTTATTGAAAGAAACCGTGTATGGTCAGAAGTAATAAATAAGTGTGGCACTTTCTTATTGAAAGAAACCGTGTATGGTCAGAAGTAATAAATAAGTGTGGCACTTTCTTATCGAAACCGTGTATGGTCAGAAGTAATAAATAAGTGTGGCACTTTCTTATTGAAAGAAACCGTGTATGGTCAGAAGTAATAAATAAGTGTTTTACTTTCTTATTGAAAGAAACCGTGTATGGTCAGAAGTAATAAATAAGTGTGGCACTTTCTTATCGAAACCGTGTATGGTCAGAAGTAATAAATAAGTGTGGCATTTTCTTATTGAAAGAAACCGTGTATGGTCAGAAGTAATAAATAAGTGTGGCACTTTCTTATGGAAATCGTGTATGGTCAGAAGTAATAAATAAGTGTGGCATTTTCTTATCGAAACCGTGTATGGTCAGAAGTAATAAATAAGTGTGGCACTTTCTTATTGAAAGAAACCGTGTATCGTCAGAAGTAATAAATAAGTGTGGCACTTTCTTATTGAAAGAAACCGTGTATGGTCAGAAGTAATAAATAAGTGTGGCACTTTCTTATCGAAACCGTGTATGGTCAGAAGTAATAAATAAGTGTGGCACTTTCTTATTGAAAGAAACCGTGTATGGTCAGAAGTAATAAATAAGTGTGGCACTTTCTTATCGAAACCGTGTATGGTCAGAAGTAATAAATAAGTGTGGCACTTTCTTATTGAAAGAAACCGTGTATGGTCAGAAGTAATAAATAAGTGTGGCACTTTCTTATCGAAACCGTGTATGGTCAGAAGTAATAAATAAGTGTGGCATTTTCTTATTGAAAGAAACCGTGTATGGTCAGAAGTAATAAATAAGTGTGGCACTTTCTTATGGAAATCGTGTATGGTCAGAAGTAATAAATAAGTGTGGCACTTTCTAATCGAAACCGTGTATGGTCAGAAGTAATAAATAAGTGTGGCACTTTCTTATTGAAAGAAACCGTGTATGGTCAGAAGTAATAAATAAGTGTGGCACTTTCTTATTGAAAGAAACCGTGTATGGTCAGAAGTAATAAATAAGTGTGGCACTTTCTTATCGAAACCGTGTATGGTCAGAAGTAATAAATAAGTGTGGCACTTTCTTATTGAAAGAAACCGTGTATGGTCAGAAGTAATAAATAAGTGTGGCACTTTCTTATTGAAAGAAACCGTGTATGGTCAGAAGTAATAAATAAGTGTGGCACTTTCTTATCGAAACCGTGTATGGTCAGAAGTAATAAATAAGTGTGGCATTTTCTTATTGAAAGAAACCGTGTATGGTCAGAAGTAATAAATAAGTGTGGCACTTTCTTATGGAAATCGTGTATGGTCAGAAGTAATAAATAAGTGTGGCATTTTCTTATCGAAACCGTGTATGGTCAGAAGTAATAAATAAGTGTGGCACTTTCTTATTGAAAGAAACCGTGTATGGTCAGAAGTAATAAATAAGTGTGGCACTTTCTTATTGAAAGAAACCGTGTATGGTCAGAAGTAATAAATAAGTGTGGCACTTTCTTATCGAAACCGTGTATGGTCAGAAGTAATAAATAAGTGTGGCACTTTCTTATTGAAAGAAACCGTGTATGGTCAGAAGTAATAAATAAGTGTGGCTTTTTCTTATCGAAACCGTGTATGGTCAGAAGTAATAAATAAGTGTGGCACTTTCTTATTGAAAGAAACCGTGTATGGTCAGAAGTAATAAATAAGTGTGGCACTTTCTTATTGAAAGAAACCGTGTATGGTCAGAAGTAATAAATAAGTGTGGCACTTTCTTATCGAAACCGTGTATGGTCAGAAGTAATAAATAAGTGTGGCACTTTCTTATTGAAAGAAACCGTGTATGGTCAGAAGTAATAAATAAGTGTGGCACTTTCTTATTGAAAGAAACCGTGTATGGTCAGAAGTAATAAATAAGTGTGGCACTTTCTTATCGAAACCGTGTATGGTCAGAAGTAATAAATAAGTGTGGCATTTTCTTATTGAAAGAAACCGTGTATGGTCAGAAGTAATAAATAAGTGTGGCACTTTCTTATGGAAATCGTGTATGGTCAGAAGTAATAAATAAGTGTGGCATTTTCTTATCGAAACCGTGTATGGTCAGAAGTAATAAATAAGTGTGGCACTTTCTTATTGAAAGAAACCGTGTATGGTCAGAAGTAATAAATAAGTGTGGCACTTTCTTATTGAAAGAAACCGTGTATGGTCAGAAGTAATAAATAAGTGTGGCACTTTCTTATCGAAACCGTGTATGGTCAGAAGTAATAAATAAGTGTGGCACTTTCTTATGGAAATCGTGTATGGTCAGAAGTAATAAATAAGTGTGGCATTTTCTTATCGAAACCGTGTATGGTCAGAAGTAATAAATAAGTGTGGCACTTTCTTATTGAAAGAAACCGTGTATGGTCAGAAGTAATAAATAAGTGTGGCACTTTCTTATTGAAAGAAACCGTGTATGGTCAGAAGTAATAAATAAGTGTGGCACTTTCTTATCGAAACCGTGTATGGTCAGAAGTAATAAATAAGTGTGGCACTTTCTTTTTGAAAGAAACCGTGTATGGTCAGAAGTAATAAATAAGTGTGGCACTTTCTTATCGAAACCGTGTATGGTCAGAAGTAATAAATAAGTGTGGCACTTTCTTATTGAAAGAAACCGTGTATGGTCAGAAGTAATAAATAAGTGTGGCACTTTCTTATTGAAAGAAACCGTGTATGGTCAGAAGTAATAAATAAGTGTGGCACTTTCTTATCGAAACCGTGTATGGTCAGAAGTAATAAATAAGTGTGGCACTTTCTTATTGAAAGAAACCGTGTATGGTCAGAAGTAATAAATAAGTGTGGCACTTTCTTATTGAAAGAAACCGTGTATGGTCAGAAGTAATAAATAAGTGTGGCACTTTCTTATCGAAACCGTGTATGGTCAGAAGTAATAAATAAGTGTGGCATTTTCTTATTGAAAGAAACCGTGTATGGTCAGAAGTAATAAATAAGTGTGGCACTTTCTTATCGAAACCGTGTATGGTCAGAAGTAATAAATAAGTGTGGCACTTTCTTATTGAAAGAAACCGTGTATGGTCAGAAGTAATAAATAAGTGTGGCACTTTCTTATTGAAAGAAACCGTGTATGGTCAGAAGTAATAAATAAGTGTGGCACTTTCTTATCGAAACCGTGTATGGTCAGAAGTAATAAATAAGTGTGGCACTTTCTTATTGAAAGAAACCGTGTATGGTCAGAAGTAATAAATAAGTGTGGCACTTTCTTATTGAAAGAAACCGTGTATGGTCAGAAGTAATAAATAAGTGTGGCACTTTCTTATCGAAACCGTGTATGGTCAGAAGTAATAAATAAGTGTGGCATTTTCTTATTGAAAGAAACCGTGTATGGTCAGAAGTAATAAATAAGTGTGGCACTTTCTTATTGAAAGAAACCGTGTATGGTCAGAAGTAATAAATAAGTGTGGCACTTTCTTATTGAAAGAAACCGTGTATGGTCAGAAGTAATAAATAAGTGTGGCACTTTCTTATCGAAACCATGTATGGTCAGAAGTAATAAATAAGTGTGGCACTTTCTTATTGAAAGAAACCGTGTATGGTCAGAAGTAATAAATAAGTGTGGCATTTTCTTATTGAAAGAAACCGTGTATGGTCAGAAGTAATAAATAAGTGTGGCACTTTCTTATGGAAATCTTGTATGGTCAGAAGTAATAAATAAGTGTGGCACTTTCTTATCGAAACCGTGTATGGTCAGAAGTAATAAATAAGTGTGGCACTTTCTTATTGAAAGAAACCGTGTATGGTCAGAAGTAATAAAAAAGTGTGGCACTTTCTTATTGAAAGAAACCGTGTATGGTCAGAAGTAATAAATAAGTGTGGCACTTTCTTATCGAAACCGTGTATGGTCAGAAGTAATAAATAAGTGTGGCATTTTCTTATTGAAAGAAACCGTGTATGGTCAGAAGTAATAAATAAGTGTGGCACTTTCTTATGGAAATCGTGTATGGTCAGAAGTAATAAATAAGTGTGGCACTTTCTTATGGAAATCGTGTATGGTCAGAAGTAATAAATAAGTGTGGCACTTTCTTATCGAAACCGTGTATGGTCAGAAGTAATATATCGTGTGGCATTTTCTTATTGAAAGAAACCGTGTATGGTCAGAAGTAATAAATAAGTGTGGCACTTTCTTATTGAAAGAAACCGTGTATGGTCAGAAGTAATAAATAAGTGTGGCACTTTCTTATCGAAACCGTGTATGGTCAGAAGTAATAAATAAGTGTGGCACTTTCTTATTGAAAGAAACCGTGTATGGTCAGAAGTAATAAATAAGTGTGGCACTTTCTTATTGAAAGAAACCGTGTATGGTCAGAAGTAATAAATAAGTGTGGCACTTTCTTATCGAAACCGTGTATGGTCAGAAGTAATAAATAAGTGTGGCACTTTCTTATTGAAAGAAACCGTGTATGGTCAGAAGTAATAAATAAGTGTGGCACTTTCTTATTGAAAGAAACCGTGTATGGTCAGAAATAATAAATAAGTGTGGCACTTTCTTATCGAAACCGTGTATGGTCAGAAGTAATAAATAAGTGTGGCATTTTCTTATTGAAAGAAACCGTGTATGGTCAGAAGTAATAAGTGTGGCACTTTCTTATGGAAACCGTGTATGGTCAGAAGTAATAAATAAGTGTGGCACTTTCTTATCGAAACCGTGTATGGTCAGAAGTAATAAATAAGTGTGGCATTTTCTTATCGAAACCGTGTATGGTCAGAAGTAATAAATAAGTGTGGCTCTTTCTTATTGAAAGAAACCGTGTATGGTCAGAAGTAATAAGTGTGGCACTTTCTTATGGAAACCGTGTATGGTCAGAAGTAATAAATAAGTGTGGCACTTTCTTATCGAAACCGTGTATGGTCAGAAGTAATAAATAAGTGTGGCATTTTCTTATCGAAACCGTGTATGGTCAGAAGTAATAAATAAGTGTGACACTTTCTTATCGAAACCGTGTATGGTCAGAAGTAATAAATAAGTGTGGCACTTTCTTATTGAAAGAAACCGTGTATGGTCAGAAGTAATAAGTGTGGCACTTTCTTATGGAAACCGTGTATGGTCAGAAGTAATAAATAAGTGTGGCACTTTCTTATGGAAACCGTGTATGGTCAGAAGTAATAAATAAGTGTGGCACTTTCTTATGGAAACCGTGTATGGTCAGAAGTAATAAATAAGTGTGGCACTTTCTTATGGAAATCGTGTATGGTCAGAAGTAATAAATAAGTGTGGCACTTTCTTATGGAAACCGTGTATGGTCAGAAATAATAAATAAGTGTGGCATTTTCTTATTGAAAGAAACCGTGTATGGTCAGAAGTAATAAATAAGTGTGGCACTTTCTTATGGAAATCGTGTATGGTCAGAAATAATAAATAAGTAAGGCATTTTCTTATCGAAACCGTGTATGGTCAGAAGTAATAAATAAGTGTGGCACTTTCTTATTGAAAGAAACCGTGTATGGTCAGAAGTAATAAATAAGTGTGGCACTTTCTTATTGAAAGAAACCGTGTATGGTCAGAAATAATAAATAAGTGTGGCATTTTCTTATTGAAAGAAACCGTGTATGGTCAGAAGTAATAAATAAGTGTGGCACTTTCTTATGGAAACCGTGTATGGTCAGAAGTAATAAATAAGTGTGGCACTTTCTTATCGAAACCGTGTATGGTCAGAAGTAATAAATAAGTGTGGCATTTTCTTATCGAAACCGTGTATGGTCAGAAGTAATAAATAAGTGTGACACTTTCTTATGGCAACCGTGTATGGTCAGAAGTAATAAATAAGTGTGGCTCTTTCTTATGGAAACCGTGTATGGTCAGAAGTAATAAATAAGTGTGGCACTTTCTTATGGAAACCGTATATGGTCAGAAGTAATAAATAAGTGTGGCACTTTCTTATGGAAATCGTGTATGGTCAGAAGTAATAAATAAGTGTGGCACTTTCTTATGGAAACCGTGTATGGTCAGAAATAATAAATAAGTGTGGCATTTTCTTATTGAAAGAAACCGTGTATGGTCAGAAGTAATAAATAAGTGTGGCACTTTCTTATGGAAATCGTGTATGGTCAGAAATAATAAATAAGTAAGGCATTTTCTTATCGAAACCGTGTATGGTCAGAAGTAATAAATAAGTGTGGCACTTTCTTATTGAAAGAAACCGTGTATGGTCAGAAGTAATAAATAAGTGTGGCACTTTCTTATTGAAAGAAACCGTGTATGGTCAGAAGTAATAAATAAGTGTGGCATTTTCTTATTGAAAGAAACCGTGTATGGTCAGAAGTAATAAATAAGTGTGGCACTTTCTTATGGCAATCGTGTATGGTCAGAAATAATAAATAAGTAAGTCATTTTCTTATCGAAACCGTGTATGGTCAGAATTAATAAATAAGTGTGGCACTTTCTTATTGAAAGAAACCGTGTATGGTCAGAAGTAATAAATAAGTGTGGCACTTTCTTATTGAAAGAAACCGTGTATGGTCAGAAGTAATAAATAAGTGTGGCACTTTCTTATTGAAAGAAACCGTGTATGGTCAGAAGTAATAAATAAGTGTGGCACTTTCTTATCGAAACCGTGTATGGTCAGAAGTAATAAATAAGTGTGGCATTTTCTTATTGAAAGAAACCGTGTATGGTCAGAAGTAATAAATAAGTGTGGCACTTTCTTATGGGAATCGTGTATGGTCAGAAGTAATAAATAAGTGTGGCACTTTCTTATCGAAACCGTGTATGGTCAGAAGTAATAAATAAGTGTGGCACTTTCTTATTGAAAGAAACCGTGTATGGTCAGAAGTAATAAATAAGTGTGGCACTTTCTTATTGAAAGAAACCGTGTATGGTCAAAGTAATAAATAAGTGTGGCACTTTCTTATCGAAACCGTGTATGGTCAGAAGTAATAAATAAGTGTGGCACTTTCTTATTGAAAGAAACCGTGTATGGTCAGAAGTAATAAATAAGTGTGGCACTTTCTTATCGAAACCGTGTATGGTCAGAAGTAATAAATAAGTGTGGCACTTTCTTATCGAAACCGTGTATGGTCAGAAGTAATAAATAAGTGTGGCATTTTCTTATTGAAAGAAACCGTGTATGGTCAGAAGTAATAAATAAGTGTGGCACTTTCTTATTGAAAGAAACCGTGTATGGTCAGAAGTAATAAATAAGTGTGGCACTTTCTTATCGAAACCGTGTATGGTCAGAAGTAATAAATAAGTGTGGCATTTTCTTATTGAAAGAAACCGTGTATGGTCAGAAGTAATAAATAATTGTGGCACTTTCTTATGGAAATCGTGTATGGTCAGAAGTAATAAATAAGTGTGGCATTTTCTTATCGAAACCGTGTATGGTCAGAAGTAATAAATAAGTGTGGCACTTTCTTATTGAAAGAAACCGTGTATGGTCAAAAGTAATAAATAAGTGTGGCACTTTCTTATTGAAAGAAACCGTGTATGGTCAGAAGTAATAAATAAGTGTGGCCCTTTCTTATCGAAACCATGTATGGTCAGAAGTAATAAATAAGTGTGGCATTTTCTTATTGAAAGAAACCGTGTATGGTCAGAAGTAATAAATAAGTGTGGCACTTTCTTATGGAAATCGTGTATGGTCCGAAATAATAAATAAGTAAGGCATTTTCTTATCGAAACCGTGTATGGTCAGAATTAATAAATAAGTGTGGCACTTTCTTATTGAAAGAAACCGTGTATGGTCAGAAGTAATAAATAAGTGTGGCACTTTCTTATTGAAAGAAACCGTGTATGGTCAGAAGTAATAAATAAGTGTGGCACTTTCTTATTGAAAGAAACCGTGTATGGTCAGAAGTAATAAATAAGTGTGGCACTTTCTTATCGAAACCGTGTATGGTCAGAAGTAATAAATAAGTGTGGCATTTTCTTATTGAAAGAAACCGTGTATGGTCAGAAGTAATAAATAAGTGTGGCACTTTCTTATGGGAATCGTGTATGGTCAGAAGTAATAAATAAGTGTGGCACTTTCTTATCGAAACCGTGTATGGTCAGAAGTAATAAATAAGTGTGGCACTTTCTTATTGAAAGAAACCGTGTATGGTCAGAAGTAATAAATAAGTGTGGCACTTTCTTATTGAAAGAAACCGTGTATGGTCAAAGTAATAAATAAGTGTGGCACTTTCTTATCGAAACCGTGTATGGTCAGAAGTAATAAATAAGTGTGGCACTTTCTTATTGAAAGAAACCGTGTATGGTCAGAAGTAATAAATAAGTGTGGCACTTTCTTATCGAAACCGTGTATGGTCAGAAGTAATAAATAAGTGTGGCACTTTCTTATCGAAACCGTGTATGGTCAGAAGTAATAAATAAGTGTGGCATTTTCTTATTGAAAGAAACCGTGTATGGTCAGAAGTAATAAATAAGTGTGGCACTTTCTTATTGAAAGAAACCGTGTATGGTCAGAAGTAATAAATAAGTGTGGCACTTTCTTATCGAAACCGTGTATGGTCAGAAGTAATAAATAAGTGTGGCATTTTCTTATTGAAAGAAACCGTGTATGGTCAGAAGTAATAAATAATTGTGGCACTTTCTTATGGAAATCGTGTATGGTCAGAAGTAATAAATAAGTGTGGCATTTTCTTATCGAAACCGTGTATGGTCAGAAGTAATAAATAAGTGTGGCACTTTCTTATTGAAAGAAACCGTGTATGGTCAGAAGTAATAAATAAGTGTGGCACTTTCTTATTGAAAGAAACCGTGTATGGTCAGAAGTAATAAATAAGTGTGGCCCTTTCTTATCGAAACCATGTATGGTCAGAAGTAATAAATAAGTGTGGCACTTTCTTATTGAAAGAAACCGTGTATGGTCAGAAGTAATAAATAAGTGTGGCACTTTCTTATCGAAACCGTGTATGGTCAGAAGTAATAAATAAGTGTGGCATTTTCTTATTGAAAGAAACCGTGTATGGTCAGAAGTAATAAATAAGTGTGGAACTTTCTTATGGAAATCGTGTATGGTCAGAAGTAATAAATAAGTGTGGCACTTTCTTATCGAAACCGTGTATGGTCAGAAGTAATAAATAAGTGTGGCACTTTCTTATTGAAAGAAACCGTGTATGGTCAGAAGTAATAAATAAGTGTGGCACTTTCTTATTGAAAGAAACCGTGTATGGTCAGAAGTAATAAATAAGTGTGGCACTTTCTTATCGAAACCGTGTATGGTCAGAAGTAATAAATAAGTGTGGCATTTTCTTATTGAAAGAAACCGTGTATGGTCAGAAGTAATAAATAAGTGTGGCACTTTCTTATAGAAACCGTGTATGGTCAGAAGAAATAAATAAGTGTGGCACTTTCTTATCGAAACCGTGTATGGTCAGAAGTAATAAATAAGTGTGGCATTTTCTTATCGAAACCGTGTATGGTCAGAAGTAATAAATAAGTGTGACACTTTCTTATGGCAACCGTGTATGGTCAGAAGTAATAAATAAGTGTGGCACTTTCTTATGGAAACCGTGTATGGTCAGAAGTAATAAATAAGTGTGGCACTTTCTTATGGAAACCGTATATGGTCAGAAGTAATAAATAAGTGTGGCACTTTCTTATGGAAATCGTGTATGGTCAGAAGTAATAAATAAGTGTGGCACTTTCTTATGGAAACCGTGTATGGTCAGAAATAATAAATAAGTGTGGCATTTTCTTATTGAAAGAAACCGTGTATGGTCAGAAGTAATAAATAAGTGTGGCACTTTCTTATGGAAATCGTGTATGGTCAGAAATAATAAATAAGTAAGGCATTTTCTTATCGAAACCGTGTATGGTCAGAAGTAATAAATAAGTGTGGCACTTTCTTATTGAAAGAAACCGTGTATGGTCAGAAGTAATAAATAAGTGTGGCACTTTCTTATTGAAAGAAACCGTGTATGGTCAGAAGTAATAAATAAGTGTGGCATTTTCTTATTGAAAGAAACCGTGTATGGTCAGAAGTAATAAATAAGTGTGGCACTTTCTTATGGAAATCGTGTATGGTCAGAAATAATAAATAAGTAAGGCATTTTCTTATCGAAACCGTGTATGGTCAGAATTAATAAATAAGTGTGGCACTTTCTTATTGAAAGAAACCGTGTATGGTCAGAAGTAATAAATAAGTGTGGCACTTTCTTATTGAAAGAAACCGTGTATGGTCAGAAGTAATAAATAAGTGTGGCACTTTCTTATTGAAAGAAACCGTGTATGGTCAGAAGTAATAAATAAGTGTGGCACTTTCTTATCGAAACCGTGTATGGTCAGAAGTAATAAATAAGTGTGGCATTTTCTTATTGAAAGAAACCGTGTATGGTCAGAAGTAATAAATAAGTGTGGCACTTTCTTATGGGAATCGTGTATGGTCAGAAGTAATAAATAAGTGTGGCACTTTCTTATCGAAACCGTGTATGGTCAGAAGTAATAAATAAGTGTGGCACTTTCTTATTGAAAGAAACCGTGTATGGTCAGAAGTAATAAATAAGTGTGGCACTTTCTTATTGAAAGAAACCGTGTATGGTCAAAGTAATAAATAAGTGTGGCACTTTCTTATCGAAACCGTGTATGGTCAGAAGTAATAAATAAGTGTGGCACTTTCTTATTGAAAGAAACCGTGTATGGTCAGAAGTAATAAATAAGTGTGGCACTTTCTTATCGAAACCGTGTATGGTCAGAAGTAATAAATAAGTGTGGCACTTTCTTATCGAAACCGTGTATGGTCAGAAGTAATAAATAAGTGTGGCATTTTCTTATTGAAAGAAACCGTGTATGGTCAGAAGTAATAAATAAGTGTGGCACTTTCTTATTGAAAGAAACCGTGTATGGTCAGAAGTAATAAATAAGTGTGGCACTTTCTTATCGAAACCGTGTATGGTCAGAAGTAATAAATAAGTGTGGCATTTTCTTATTGAAAGAAACCGTGTATGGTCAGAAGTAATAAATAATTGTGGCACTTTCTTATGGAAATCGTGTATGGTCAGAAGTAATAAATAAGTGTGGCATTTTCTTATCGAAACCGTGTATGGTCAGAAGTAATAAATAAGTGTGGCACTTTCTTATTGAAAGAAACCGTGTATGGTCAGAAGTAATAAATAAGTGTGGCACTTTCTTATTGAAAGAAACCGTGTATGGTCAGAAGTAATAAATAAGTGTGGCCCTTTCTTATCGAAACCATGTATGGTCAGAAGTAATAAATAAGTGTGGCACTTTCTTATTGAAAGAAACCGTGTATGGTCAGAAGTAATAAATAAGTGTGGCACTTTCTTATCGAAACCGTGTATGGTCAGAAGTAATAAATAAGTGTGGCATTTTCTTATTGAAAGAAACCGTGTATGGTCAGAAGTAATAAATAAGTGTGGAACTTTCTTATGGAAATCGTGTATGGTCAGAAGTAATAAATAAGTGTGGCACTTTCTTATCGAAACCGTGTATGGTCAGAAGTAATAAATAAGTGTGGCACTTTCTTATTGAAAGAAACCGTGTATGGTCAGAAGTAATAAATAAGTGTGGCACTTTCTTATTGAAAGAAACCGTGTATGGTCAGAAGTAATAAATAAGTGTGGCACTTTCTTATCGAAACCGTGTATGGTCAGAAGTAATAAATAAGTGTGGCATTTTCTTATTGAAAGAAACCGTGTATGGTCAGAAGTAATAAATAAGTGTGGCACTTTCTTATGGAAATCGTGTATGGTCAGAAGTAATAAATAAGTGTGGCACTTTCTTATGGAAATCGTGTATGGTCAGAAGTAATAAATAAGTGTGGCACTTTCTTATCGAAACCGTGTATGGTCAGAAGTAATATATCGTGTGGCATTTTCTTATTGAAAGAAACCGTGTATGGTCAGAAGTAATAAATAAGTGTGGCACTTTCTTATTGAAAGAAACCGTGTATGGTCAGAAGTAATAAATAAGTGTGGCACTTTCTTATCGAAACCGTGTATGGTCAGAAGTAATAAATAAGTGTGGCACTTTCTTATCGAAACCGTGTATGGTCAGAAGTAATAAATAAGTGTGGCATTTTCTTATTGAAAGAAACCGTGTATGATCAGAAGTAATAAATAAGTGTGGCACTTTCTTATGGAAATCGTGTATGGTCAGAAATAATACATAAGTAAGGCATTTTCTTATCGAAACCGTGTATGGTCAGAAGTAATAAATAAGTGTGGCACTTTCTTATTGAAAGAAACCGTGTATGGTCAGAAGTAATAAATAAGAGTGGCACTTTCTTATTGAAAGAAACCGTGTATGGTCAGAAGTAATAAATAAGTGTGGCACTTTCTTATTGAAAGAAACCGTGTATGGTCAGAAGTAATAAATAAGTGTGGCACTTTCTTATCGAAACCGTGTATGGTCAGAAGTAATAAATAAGTGTGGCACTTTCTTATCGAAACCGTGTATGGTCAGAAGTAATAAATAAGTGTGGCATTTTCTTATTGAAAGAAACCGTGTATGGTCAGAAGTAATAAATAAGTGTGGCACTTTCTTATGGAAATCGTGTATGGTCAGAAGTAATAAATAAGTGTGGCACTTTCTAATCGAAACCGTGTATGGTCAGAAGTAATAAATAAGTGTGGCACTTTCTTATTGAAAGAAACCGTGTATGGTCAGAAGTAATAAATAAGTGTGGCACTTTCTTATTGAAAGAAACCGTGTATGGTCAGAAGTAATAAATAAGTGTGGCACTTTCTTATCGAAACCGTGTATGGTCAGAAGTAATAAATAAGTGTGGCACTTTCTTATTGAAAGAAACCGTGTATGGTCAGAAGTAATAAATAAGTGTGGCACTTTCTTATTGAAAGAAACCGTGTATGGTCAGAAGTAATAAATAAGTGTGGCACTTTCTTATTGAAAGAAACCGTGTATGGTCAGAAGTAATAAATAAGTGTGGCACTTTCTTATCGAAACCATGTATGGTCAGAAGTAATAAATAAGTGTGGCACTTTCTTATTGAAAGAAACCGTGTATGGTCAGAAGTAATAAATAAGTGTGGCACTTTATTATCGAAACCGTGTATGGTCAGAAGTAATAAATAAGTGTGGCATTTTCTTATTGAAAGAAACCGTGTATGGTCAGAAGTAATAAATAAGTGTGGCACTTTCTTATCGAAACCGTGTATGGTCAGAAGTAATAAATAAGTGTGGCACTTTCTTATCGAAACCATGTATGGTCAGAAGTAATAAATAAGTGTGGCACTTTCTTATTGAAAGAAACCGTGTATGGTCAGAAGTAATAAATAAGTGTGGCACTTTCTTATCGAAACCGTGTATGGTCAGAAGTAATAAATAAGTGTGGCATTTTCTTATTGAAAGAAACCGTGTATGGTCAGAAGTAATAAATAAGTGTGGCACTTTCTTATGGGAATCGTGTATGGTCAGAAGTAATAAATAAGTGTGGCACTTTCTTATCGAAACCGTGTATGGTCAGAAGTAATAAATAAGTGTGGCACTTTCTTATTGAAAGAAACCGTGTATGGTCAGAAGTAATAAATAAGTGTGGCACTTTCTTATTGAAAGAAACCGTGTATGGTCAAAGTAATAAATAAGTGTGGCACTTTCTTATCGAAACCGTGTATGGTCAGAAGTAATAAATAAGTGTGGCACTTTCTTATTGAAAGAAACCGTGTATGGTCAGAAGTAATAAATAAGTGTGGCACTTTCTTATCGAAACCGTGTATGGTCAGAAGTAATAAATAAGTGTGGCACTTTCTTATCGAAACCGTGTATGGTCAGAAGTAATAAATAAGTGTGGCATTTTCTTATTGAAAGAAACCGTGTATGGTCAGAAGTAATAAATAAGTGTGGCACTTTCTTATTGAAAGAAACCGTGTATGGTCAGAAGTAATAAATAAGTGTGGCACTTTCTTATCGAAACCGTGTATGGTCAGAAGTAATAAATAAGTGTGGCATTTTCTTATTGAAAGAAACCGTGTATGGTCAGAAGTAATAAATAATTGTGGCACTTTCTTATGGAAATCGTGTATGGTCAGAAGTAATAAATAAGTGTGGCATTTTCTTATCGAAACCGTGTATGGTCAGAAGTAATAAATAAGTGTGGCACTTTCTTATTGAAAGAAACCGTGTATGGTCAGAAGTAATAAATAAGTGTGGCACTTTCTTATTGAAAGAAACCGTGTATGGTCAGAAGTAATAAATAAGTGTGGCCCTTTCTTATCGAAACCATGTATGGTCAGAAGTAATAAATAAGTGTGGCACTTTCTTATTGAAAGAAACCGTGTATGGTCAGAAGTAATAAATAAGTGTGGCACTTTCTTATCGAAACCGTGTATGGTCAGAAGTAATAAATAAGTGTGGCATTTTCTTATTGAAAGAAACCGTGTATGGTCAGAAGTAATAAATAAGTGTGGAACTTTCTTATGGAAATCGTGTATGGTCAGAAGTAATAAATAAGTGTGGCACTTTCTTATCGAAACCGTGTATGGTCAGAAGTAATAAATAAGTGTGGCACTTTCTTATTGAAAGAAACCGTGTATGGTCAGAAGTAATAAATAAGTGTGGCACTTTCTTATTGAAAGAAACCGTGTATGGTCAGAAGTAATAAATAAGTGTGGCACTTTCTTATCGAAACCGTGTATGGTCAGAAGTAATAAATAAGTGTGGCATTTTCTTATTGAAAGAAACCGTGTATGGTCAGAAGTAATAAATAAGTGTGGCACTTTCTTATGGAAACCGTGTATGGTCAGAAGAAATAAATAAGTGTGGCACTTTCTTATCGAAACCGTGTATGGTCAGAAGTAATAAATAAGTGTGGCATTTTCTTATCGAAACCGTGTATGGTCAGAAGTAATAAATAAGTGTGACACTTTCTTATGGCAACCGTGTATGGTCAGAAGTAATAAATAAGTGTGGCACTTTCTTATGGAAACCGTGTATGGTCAGAAGTAATAAATAAGTGTGGCACTTTCTTATGGAAACCGTATATGGTCAGAAGTAATAAATAAGTGTGGCACTTTCTTATGGAAATCGTGTATGGTCAGAAATAATAAATAAGTAAGGCATTTTCTTATCGAAACCGTGTATGGTCAGAAGTAATAAATAAGTGTGGCACTTTCTTATTGAAAGAAACCGTGTATGGTCAGAAGTAATAAATAAGTGTGGCACTTTCTTATTGAAAGAAACCGTGTATGGTCAGAAGTAATAAATAAGTGTGGCATTTTCTTATTGAAAGAAACCGTGTATGGTCAGAAGTAATAAATAAGTGTGGCACTTTCTTATGGAAATCGTGTATGGTCAGAAATAATAAATAAGTAAGGCATTTTCTTATCGAAACCGTGTATGGTCAGAATTAATAAATAAGTGTGGCACTTTCTTATTGAAAGAAACCGTGTATGGTCAGAAGTAATAAATAAGTGTGGCACTTTCTTATTGAAAGAAACCGTGTATGGTCAGAAGTAATAAATAAGTGTGGCACTTTCTTATTGAAAGAAACCGTGTATGGTCAGAAGTAATAAATAAGTGTGGCACTTTCTTATCGAAACCGTGTATGGTCAGAAGTAATAAATAAGTGTGGCATTTTCTTATTGAAAGAAACCGTGTATGGTCAGAAGTAATAAATAAGTGTGGCACTTTCTTATGGGAATCGTGTATGGTCAGAAGTAATAAATAAGTGTGGCACTTTCTTATCGAAACCGTGTATGGTCAGAAGTAATAAATAAGTGTGGCACTTTCTTATTGAAAGAAACCGTGTATGGTCAGAAGTAATAAATAAGTGTGGCACTTTCTTATTGAAAGAAACCGTGTATGGTCAAAGTAATAAATAAGTGTGGCACTTTCTTATCGAAACCGTGTATGGTCAGAAGTAATAAATAAGTGTGGCACTTTCTTATTGAAAGAAACCGTGTATGGTCAGAAGTAATAAATAAGTGTGGCACTTTCTTATCGAAACCGTGTATGGTCAGAAGTAATAAATAAGTGTGGCACTTTCTTATCGAAACCGTGTATGGTCAGAAGTAATAAATAAGTGTGGCATTTTCTTATTGAAAGAAACCGTGTATGGTCAGAAGTAATAAATAAGTGTGGCACTTTCTTATTGAAAGAAACCGTGTATGGTCAGAAGTAATAAATAAGTGTGGCACTTTCTTATTGAAAGAAACCGTGTATGGTCAGAAGTAATAAATAAGTGTGGCCCTTTCTTATCGAAACCATGTATGGTCAGAAGTAATAAATAAGTGTGGCACTTTCTTATTGAAAGAAACCGTGTATGGTCAGAAGTAATAAATAAGTGTGGCACTTTCTTATCGAAACCGTGTATGGTCAGAAGTAATAAATAAGTGTGGCATTTTCTTATTGAAAGAAACCGTGTATGGTCAGAAGTAATAAATAAGTGTGGAACTTTCTTATGGAAATCGTGTATGGTCAGAAGTAATAAATAAGTGTGGCACTTTCTTATCGAAACCGTGTATGGTCAGAAGTAATAAATAAGTGTGGCACTTTCTTATTGAAAGAAACCGTGTATGGTCAGAAGTAATAAATAAGTGTGGCACTTTCTTATTGAAAGAAACCGTGTATGGTCAGAAGTAATAAATAAGTGTGGCACTTTCTTATCGAAACCGTGTATGGTCAGAAGTAATAAATAAGTGTGGCATTTTCTTATTGAAAGAAACCGTGTATGGTCAGAAGTAATAAATAAGTGTGGCACTTTCTTATGGAAATCGTGTATGGTCAGAAGTAATAAATAAGTGTGGCACTTTCTTATGGAAATCGTGTATGGTCAGAAGTAATAAATAAGTGTGGCACTTTCTTATCGAAACCGTGTATGGTCAGAAGTAATATATCGTGTGGCATTTTCTTATTGAAAGAAACCGTGTATGGTCAGAAGTAATAAATAAGTGTGGCACTTTCTTATTGAAAGAAACCGTGTATGGTCAGAAGTAATAAATAAGTGTGGCACTTTCTTATCGAAACCGTGTATGGTCAGAAGTAATAAATAAGTGTGGCACTTTCTTATCGAAACCGTGTATGGTCAGAAGTAATAAATAAGTGTGGCATTTTCTTATTGAAAGAAACCGTGTATGATCAGAAGTAATAAATAAGTGTGGCACTTTCTTATGGAAATCGTGTATGGTCAGAAATAATACATAAGTAAGGCATTTTCTTATCGAAACCGTGTATGGTCAGAAGTAATAAATAAGTGTGGCACTTTCTTATTGAAAGAAACCGTGTATGGTCAGAAGTAATAAATAAGAGTGGCACTTTCTTATTGAAAGAAACCGTGTATGGTCAGAAGTAATAAATAAGTGTGGCACTTTCTTATTGAAAGAAACCGTGTATGGTCAGAAGTAATAAATAAGTGTGGCACTTTCTTATCGAAACCGTGTATGGTCAGAAGTAATAAATAAGTGTGGCACTTTCTTATCGAAACCGTGTATGGTCAGAAGTAATAAATAAGTGTGGCATTTTCTTATTGAAAGAAACCGTGTATGGTCAGAAGTAATAAATAAGTGTGGCACTTTCTTATGGAAATCGTGTATGGTCAGAAGTAATAAATAAGTGTGGCACTTTCTAATCGAAACCGTGTATGGTCAGAAGTAATAAATAAGTGTGGCACTTTCTTATTGAAAGAAACCGTGTATGGTCAGAAGTAATAAATAAGTGTGGCACTTTCTTATTGAAAGAAACCGTGTATGGTCAGAAGTAATAAATAAGTGTGGCACTTTCTTATCGAAACCGTGTATGGTCAGAAGTAATAAATAAGTGTGGCACTTTCTTATTGAAAGAAACCGTGTATGGTCAGAAGTAATAAATAAGTGTGGCACTTTCTTATTGAAAGAAACCGTGTATGGTCAGAAGTAATAAATAAGTGTGGCACTTTCTTATTGAAAGAAACCGTGTATGGTCAGAAGTAATAAATAAGTGTGGCACTTTCTTATCGAAACCATGTATGGTCAGAAGTAATAAATAAGTGTGGCACTTTCTTATTGAAAGAAACCGTGTATGGTCAGAAGTAATAAATAAGTGTGGCACTTTATTATCGAAACCGTGTATGGTCAGAAGTAATAAATAAGTGTGGCATTTTCTTATTGAAAGAAACCGTGTATGGTCAGAAGTAATAAATAAGTGTGGCACTTTCTTATCGAAACCGTGTATGGTCAGAAGTAATAAATAAGTGTGGCACTTTCTTATCGAAACCATGTATGGTCAGAAGTAATAAATAAGTGTGGCACTTTCTTATTGAAAGAAACCGTGTATGGTCAGAAGTAATAAATAAGTGTGGCACTTTCTTATCGAAACCGTGTATGGTCAGAAGTAATAAATAAGTGTGGCATTTTCTTATTGAAAGAAACCGTGTATGGTCAGAAGTAATAAATAAGTGTGGCACTTTCTTATCGAAACCGTGTATGGTCAGAAGTAATAAATAAGTGTGGCACTTTCTTATTGAAAGAAACCGTGTATGGTCAGAAGTAATAAATAAGTGTGGCACTTTCTTATTGAAAGAAACCGTGTATGGTCAGAAATAATAAATAAGTGTGGCACTTTCTTATCGAAACCGTGTATGGTCAGAAGTAATAAATAATTGTGGCATTTTCTTATTGAAAGAAACCGTGTATGGTCAGAAGTAATAAATAAGTGTGGCACTTTCTTATTGAAAGAAACCGTGTATGGTCAGAAGTAATAAGTGTGGCACTTTCTTATGGAAACCGTGTATGGTCAGAAGTAATAAATAAGTGTGGCACTTTCTTATCGAAACCGTGTATGGTCAGAAGTAATAAATAAGTGTGGCATTTTCTTATCGAAACCGTGTATGGTCAGAAGTAATAAATAATTGTGGCATTTTCTTATTGAAAGAAACCGTGTATGGTCAGAAGTAATAAATAAGTGTGGCACTTTCTTATTGAAAGAAACCGTGTATGGTCAGAAGTAATAAGTGTGGCACTTTCTTATGGAAACCGTGTATGGTCAGAAGTAATAAATAAGTGTGGCACTTTCTTATCGAAACCGTGTATGGTCAGAAGTAATAAATAAGTGTGGCATTTTCTTATCGAAACCGTGTATGGTCAGAAGTAATAAATAAGTGTGGCACTTTCTTATCGAAACCGTGTATGGTCAGAAGTAATAAATAAGTGTGGCACTTTCTTATCGAAACCGTGTATGGTCAGAAGTAATAAATAAGTGTGGCACTTTCTTATGGAAATCGTGTATGGTCAGAAGTAATAAATAAGTGTGGCACTTTCTTATCGAAACCGTGTATGGTCAGAAGTAATATATCGTGTGGCATTTTCTTATTGAAAGAAACCGTGTATGGTCAGAAGTATTAAATAAGTGTGGCACTTTCTTATTGAAAGAAACCGTGTATGGTCAGAAGTAATAAATAAGTGTGGCACTTTCTTATTGAAAGAAACCGTGTATGGTCAGAAGTAATAAATAAGTGTGGCACTTTCTTATTGAAAGAAACCGTGTATGGTCAGAAGTAATAAATAAGTGTGGCACTTTCTTATCGAAACCATGTATGGTCAGAAGTAATAAATAAGTGTGGCACTTTCTTATTGAAAGAAACCGTGTATGGTCAGAAGTAATAAATAAGTGTGGCACTTTCTTATCGAAACCGTGTATGGTCAGAAGTAATAAATAAGTGTGGCATTTTCTTATTGAAAGAAACCGTGTATGGTCAGAAGTAATAAATAAGTGTGGCACTTTCTTATTGAAAGAAACCGTGTATGGTCAGAAATAATAAATAAGTGTGGCACTTTCTTATCGAAACCGTGTATGGTCAGAAGTAATAAATAATTGTGGCATTTTCTTATTGAAAGAAACCGTGTATGGTCAGAAGTAATAAATAAGTGTGGCACTTTCTTATTGAAAGAAACCGTGTATGGTCAGATGTAATAAGTGTGGCACTTTCTTATGGAAACCGTGTATGGTCAGAAGTAATAAATAAGTGTGGCACTTTCTTATCGAAACCGTGTATGGTCAGAAGTAATAAATAAGTGTGGCATTTTCTTATCGAAACCGTGTATGGTCAGAAGTAATAAATAATTGTGGCATTTTCTTATTGAAAGAAACCGTGTATGGTCAGAAGTAATAAATAAGTGTGGCACTTTCTTATTGAAAGAAACCGTGTATGGTCAGAAGTAATAAGTGTGGCACTTTCTTATGGAAACCGTGTATGGTCAGAAGTAATAAATAAGTGTGGCACTTTCTTATCGAAACCGTGTATGGTCAGAAGTAATAAATAAGTGTGGCATTTTCTTATCGAAACCGTGTATGGTCAGAAGTAATAAATAAGTGTGGCACTTTCTTATCGAAACCGTGTATGGTCAGAAGTAATAAATAAGTGTGGCACTTTCTTATCGAAACCGTGTATGGTCAGAAGTAATAAATAAGTGTGGCACTTTCTTATGGAAATCGTGTATGGTCAGAAGTAATAAATAAGTGTGGCACTTTCTTATCGAAACCGTGTATGGTCAGAAGTAATATATCGTGTGGCATTTTCTTATTGAAAGAAACCGTGTATGGTCAGAAGTATTAAATAAGTGTGGCACTTTCTTATTGAAAGAAACCGTGTATGGTCAGAAGTAATAAATAAGTGTGGCACTTTCTTATTGAAAGAAACCGTGTATGGTCAGAAGTAATAAATAAGTGTGGCACTTTCTTATTGAAAGAAACCGTGTATGGTCAGAAGTAATAAATAAGTGTGGCACTTTCTTATCGAAACCATGTATGGTCAGAAGTAATAAATAAGTGTGGCACTTTCTTATTGAAAGAAACCGTGTATGGTCAGAAGTAATAAATAAGTGTGGCACTTTCTTATCGAAACCGTGTATGGTCAGAAGTAATAAATAAGTGTGGCATTTTCTTATTGAAAGAAACCGTGTATGGTCAGAAGTAATAAATAAGTGTGGCACTTTCTTATCGAAACCGTGTATGGTCAGAAGTAATAAATAAGTGTGGCACTTTCTTATCGAAACCATGTATGGTCAGAAGTAATAAATAAGTGTGGCACTTTCTTATTGAAAGAAACCGTGTATGGTCAGAAGTAATAAATAAGTGTGGCACTTTCTTATCGAAACCGTGTATGGTCAGAAGTAATAAATAAGTGTGGCACTTTCTTATTGAAAGAAACCGTGTATGGTCAGAAATAATAAATAAGTGTGGCACTTTCTTATCGAAACCGTGTATGGTCAGAAGTAATAAATAATTGTGGCATTTTCTTATTGAAAGAAACCGTGTATGGTCAGAAGTAATAAATAAGTGTGGCACTTTCTTATCGAAACCGTGTATGGTCAGAAGTAATAAATAAGTGTGGCACTTTCTTATTGAAAGAAACCGTGTATGGTCAGAAGTAATAAATAAGTGTGGCACTTTCTTATCGAAACCGTGTATGGTCAGAAGTAATATATCGTGTGGCATTTTCTTATTGAAAGAAACCGTGTATGGTCAGAAGTATTAAATAAGTGTGGCACTTTCTTATTGAAAGAAACCGTGTATGGTCAGAAGTAATAAATAAGTGTGGCACTTTCTTATTGAAAGAAACCGTGTATGGTCAGAAGTAATAAATAAGTGTGGCACTTTCTTATCGAAACCGTGTATGGTCAGAAGTAATAAATAAGTGTGGCATTTTCTTATTGAAAGAAACCGTGTATGGTCAGAAGTAATAAATAAGTGTGGCACTTTCTTATGGAAATCGTGTATGGTCAGAAGTAATAAATAAGTGTGGCATTTTCTTATCGAAACCGTGTATGGTCAGAAGTAATAAATAAGTGTGGCACTTTCTTATTGAAAGAAACCGTGTATGGTCAGAAGTAATAAATAAGTGTGGCACTTTCTTATCGAAACCGTGTATGGTCAGAAGTAATAAATAAGTGTGGCATTTTCTTATTGAAAGAAACCGTGTATGGTCAGAAGTAATAAATAAGTGTGGCACTTTCTTATGGAAATCGTGTATGGTCAGAAGTAATAAATAAGTGTGGCACTTTCTTATCGAAACCGTGTATGGTCAGAAGTAATAAATAAGTGTGGCACTTTCTTATTGAAAGAAACCGTGTATGGTCAGAAGTAATAAATAAGTGTGGCACTTTCTTATTGAAAGAAACCGTGTATGGTCAGAAGTAATAAATAAGTGTGGCACTTTCTTATCGAAACCGTGTATGGTCAGAAGTAATAAATAAGTGTGGCATTTTCTTATTGAAAGAAACCGTGTATGGTCAGAAGTAATAAATAAGTGTGGCACTTTCTTATGGAAATCGTGTATGGTCAGAAGTAATAAATAAGTGTGGCACTTTCTTATGGAAATCGTGTATGGTCAGAAGTAATAAATAAGTGTGGCACTTTCTTATCGAAACCGTGTATGGTCAGAAGTAATATATCGTGTGGCATTTTCTTATTGAAAGAAACCGTGTATGGTCAGAAGTATTAAATAAGTGTGGCACTTTCTTATTGAAAGAAACCGTGTATGGTAAGAAGTAATAAATAAGTGTGGCACTTTCTTATTGAAAGAAACCGTGTATGGTCAGAAGTAATAAATAAGTGTGGCACTTTCTTATTGAAAGAAACCGTGTATGGTCAGAAGTAATAAATAAGTGTGGCACTTTCTTATCGAAACCATGTATGGTCAGAAGTAATAAATAAGTGTGGCACTTTCTTATTGAAAGAAACCGTGTATGGTCAGAAGTAATAAATAAGTGTGGCACTTTCTTATCGAAACCGTGTATGGTCAGAAGTAATAAATAAGTGTGGCATTTTCTTATTGAAAGAAACCGTGTATGGTCAGAAGTAATAAATAAGTGTGGCACTTTCTTATCGAAACCGTGTATGGTCAGAAGTAATAAATAAGTGTGGCACTTTCTTATTGAAAGAAACCGTGTATGGTCAGAAGTAATAAATAAGTGTGGCACTTTCTTATTGAAAGAAACCGTGTATGGTCAGAAATAATAAATAAGTGTGGCACTTTCTTATCGAAACCGTGTATGGTCAGAAGTAATAAATAATTGTGGCATTTTCTTATTGAAAGAAACCGTGTATGGTCAGAAGTAATAAATAAGTGTGGCACTTTCTTATTGAAAGAAACCGTGTATGGTCAGAAGTAATAAGTGTGGCACTTTCTTATGGAAACCGTGTATGGTCAGAAGTAATAAATAAGTGTGGCACTTTCTTATCGAAACCGTGTATGGTCAGAAGTAATAAATAAGTGTGGCATTTTCTTATCGAAACCGTGTATGGTCAGAAGTAATAAATAAGTGTGGCACTTTCTTATCGAAACCGTGTATGGTCAGAAGTAATAAATAAGTGTGGAATTTTCTTATCGAAACCGTGTATGGTCAGAAGTAATAAATAAGTGTGACACTTTCTTATCGAAACCGTGTATGTTCAGAAGTAATAAATAAGTGTGGCACTTTCTTATTGAAAGAAACCGTGTATGGTCAGAAGTAATAAGTGTGGCACTTTCTTATGGAAACCGTGTATGGTCAGAAGTAATAAATAAGTGTGGCACTTTCTTATCGAAACCATGTATGGTCAGAAGTAATAAATAAGTGTGGCACTTTCTAATTGAAAGAAACCGTGTATGGTCAGAAGTAATAAATAAGTGTGGCACTTTCTTATCGAAACCGTGTATGGTCAGAAGTAATAAATAAGTGTGGCATTTTCTTATTGAAAGAAACCGTGTATGGTCAGAAGTAATAAATAAGTGTGGCACTTTCTTATGGAAATCGTGTATGGTCAGAAGTAATAAATAAGTGTGGCACTTTCTTATCGAAACCGTGTATGGTCAGAAGTAATATATAAGTGTGGCACTTTCTTATTGAAAGAAACCGTGTATGGTCAGAAGTAATAAATAAGTGTGGCACTTTCTTATCGAAACCGTGTATGGTCAGAAGTAATAAATAAGTGTGGCACTTTCTTATCGAAACCGTGTATGGTCAGAAGTAATAAATAAGTGTGGCACTTTCTTATGGAAACCGTGTATGGTCAGAAGTAATAAATAAGTGTGGCACTTTCTTATCGAAACCGTGTATGGTCAGAAGTAATAAATAAGTGTGTCATTTTCTTATCGAAACCGTGTATGGTCAGAAGTAATAAATAAGTGTGGCACTTTCTTATCGAAACCGTGTATGGTCAGAAGTAATAAATAAGTGTGGCACTTTCTTATCGAAACCGTGTATGGTCAGAAGTAATAAATAAGTGTGGCACTTTCTTATGGAAATCGTGTATGGTCAGAAGTAATAAATAAGTGTGGCACTTTCTTATCGAAACCGTGTATGGTCAGAAGTAATATATCGTGTGGCATTTTCTTATTGAAAGAAACCGTGTATGGTCAGAAGTATTAAATAAGTGTGGCACTTTCTTATTGAAAGAAACCGTGTATGGTCAGAAGTAATAAATAAGTGTGGCACTTTCTTATTGAAAGAAACCGTGTATGGTCAGAAGTAATAAATAAGTGTGGCACTTTCTTATTGAAAGAAACCGTGTATGGTCAGAAGTAATAAATAAGTGTGGCACTTTCTTATCGAAACCATGTATGGTCAGAAGTAATAAATAAGTGTGGCACTTTCTTATTGAAAGAAACCGTGTATGGTCAGAAGTAATAAATAAGTGTGGCACTTTCTTATCGAAACCGTGTATGGTCAGAAGTAATAAATAAGTGTGGCATTTTCTTATTGAAAGAAACCGTGTATGGTCAGAAGTAATAAATAAGTGTGGCACTTTCTTATCGAAACCGTGTATGGTCAGAAGTAATAAATAAGTGTGGCACTTTCTTATCGAAACCATGTATGGTCAGAAGTAATAAATAAGTGTGGCACTTTCTTATTGAAAGAAACCGTGTATGGTCAGAAGTAATAAATAAGTGTGGCACTTTCTTATCGAAACCGTGTATGGTCAGAAGTAATAAATAAGTGTGGCACTTTCTTATTGAAAGAAACCGTGTATGGTCAGAAATAATAAATAAGTGTGGCACTTTCTTATCGAAACCGTGTATGGTCAGAAGTAATAAATAATTGTGGCATTTTCTTATTGAAAGAAACCGTGTATGGTCAGAAGTAATAAATAAGTGTGGCACTTTCTTATCGAAACCGTGTATGGTCAGAAGTAATAAATAAGTGTGGCACTTTCTTATTGAAAGAAACCGTGTATGGTCAGAAGTAATAAATAAGTGTGGCACTTTCTTATCGAAACCGTGTATGGTCAGAAGTAATATATCGTGTGGCATTTTCTTATTGAAAGAAACCGTGTATGGTCAGAAGTATTAAATAAGTGTGGCACTTTCTTATTGAAAGAAACCGTGTATGGTCAGAAGTAATAAATAAGTGTGGCACTTTCTTATTGAAAGAAACCGTGTATGGTCAGAAGTAATAAATAAGTGTGGCACTTTCTTATCGAAACCGTGTATGGTCAGAAGTAATAAATAAGTGTGGCATTTTCTTATTGAAAGAAACCGTGTATGGTCAGAAGTAATAAATAAGTGTGGCACTTTCTTATGGAAATCGTGTATGGTCAGAAGTAATAAATAAGTGTGGCATTTTCTTATCGAAACCGTGTATGGTCAGAAGTAATAAATAAGTGTGGCACTTTCTTATTGAAAGAAACCGTGTATGGTCAGAAGTAATAAATAAGTGTGGCACTTTCTTATCGAAACCGTGTATGGTCAGAAGTAATAAATAAGTGTGGCATTTTCTTATTGAAAGAAACCGTGTATGGTCAGAAGTAATAAATAAGTGTGGCACTTTCTTATGGAAATCGTGTATGGTCAGAAGTAATAAATAAGTGTGGCACTTTCTTATCGAAACCGTGTATGGTCAGAAGTAATAAATAAGTGTGGCACTTTCTTATTGAAAGAAACCGTGTATGGTCAGAAGTAATAAATAAGTGTGGCACTTTCTTATTGAAAGAAACCGTGTATGGTCAGAAGTAATAAATAAGTGTGGCACTTTCTTATCGAAACCGTGTATGGTCAGAAGTAATAAATAAGTGTGGCATTTTCTTATTGAAAGAAACCGTGTATGGTCAGAAGTAATAAATAAGTGTGGCACTTTCTTATGGAAATCGTGTATGGTCAGAAGTAATAAATAAGTGTGGCACTTTCTTATGGAAATCGTGTATGGTCAGAAGTAATAAATAAGTGTGGCACTTTCTTATCGAAACCGTGTATGGTCAGAAGTAATATATCGTGTGGCATTTTCTTATTGAAAGAAACCGTGTATGGTCAGAAGTATTAAATAAGTGTGGCACTTTCTTATTAAAAGAAACCGTGTATGGTCAGAAGTAATAAATAAGTGTGGCACTTTCTTATTGAAAGAAACCGTGTATGGTCAGAAGTAATAAATAAGTGTGGCACTTTCTTATTGAAAGAAACCGTGTATGGTCAGAAGTAATAAATAAGTGTGGCACTTTCTTATCGAAACCATGTATGGTCAGAAGTAATAAATAAGTGTGGCACTTTCTTATTGAAAGAAACCGTGTATGGTCAGAAGTAATAAATAAGTGTGGCACTTTCTTATCGAAACCGTGTATGGTCAGAAGTAATAAATAAGTGTGGCATTTTCTTATTGAAAGAAACCGTGTATGGTCAGAAGTAATAAATAAGTGTGGCACTTTCTTATCGAAACCGTGTATGGTCAGAAGTAATAAATAAGTGTGGCACTTTCTTATTGAAAGAAACCGTGTATGGTCAGAAGTAATAAATAAGTGTGGCACTTTCTTATTGAAAGAAACCGTGTATGGTCAGAAATAATAAATAAGTGTGGCACTTTCTTATCGAAACCGTGTATGGTCAGAAGTAATAAATAATTGTGGCATTTTCTTATTGAAAGAAACCGTGTATGGTCAGAAGTAATAAATAAGTGTGGCACTTTCTTATTGAAAGAAACCGTGTATGGTCAGAAGTAATAAGTGTGGCACTTTCTTATGGAAACCGTGTATGGTCAGAAGTAATAAATAAGTGTGGCACTTTCTTATCGAAACCGTGTATGGTCAGAAGTAATAAATAAGTGTGGCATTTTCTTATCGAAACCGTGTATGGTCAGAAGTAATAAATAAGTGTGGCACTTTCTTATCGAAACCGTGTATGGTCAGAAGTAATAAATAAGTGTGGAATTTTCTTATCGAAACCGTGTATGGTCAGAAGTAATAAATAAGTGTGACACTTTCTTATCGAAACCGTGTATGTTCAGAAGTAATAAATAAGTGTGGCACTTTCTTATTGAAAGAAACCGTGTATGGTCAGAAGTAATAAGTGTGGCACTTTCTTATGGAAACCGTGTATGGTCAGAAGTAATAAATAAGTGTGGCACTTTCTTATCGAAACCATGTATGGTCAGAAGTAATAAATAAGTGTGGCACTTTCTTATTGAAAGAAACCGTGTATGGTCAGAAGTAATAAATAAGTGTGGCACTTTCTTATCGAAACCGTGTATGGTCAGAAGTAATAAATAAGTGTGGCATTTTCTTATTGAAAGAAACCGTGTATGGTCAGAAGTAATAAATAAGTGTGGCACTTTCTTATGGAAATCGTGTATGGTCAGAAGTAATAAATAAGTGTGGCACTTTCTTATCGAAACCGTGTATGGTCAGAAGTAATAAATAAGTGTGGCACTTTCTTATTGAAAGAAACCGTGTATGGTCAGAAGTAATAAATAAGTGTGGCACTTTCTTATTGAAAGAAACCGTGTATGGTCAGAAGTAATAAATAAGTGTGGCACTTTCTTATCGAAACCGTGTATGGTCAGAAGTAATAAATAAGTGTGGCATTTTCTTATTGAAAGAAACCGTGTATGGTCAGAAGTAATAAATAAGTGTGGCACTTTCTTATGGAAATCGTGTATGGTCAGAAGTAATAAATAAGTGTGGCACTTTCTTATGGAAATCGTGTATGGTCAGAAGTAATAAATAAGTGTGGCACTTTCTTATCGAAACCGTGTATGGTCAGAAGTAATATATCGTGTGGCATTTTCTTATTGAAAGAAACCGTGTATGGTCAGAAGTATTAAATAAGTGTGGCACTTTCTTATTGAAAGAAACCGTGTATGGTCAGAAGTAATAAATAAGTGTGGCACTTTCTTATTGAAAGAAACCGTGTATGGTCAGAAGTAATAAATAAGTGTGGCACTTTCTTATTGAAAGAAACCGTGTATGGTCAGAAGTAATAAATAAGTGTGGCACTTTCTTATCGAAACCATGTATGGTCAGAAGTAATAAATAAGTGTGGCACTTTCTTATTGAAAGAAACCGTGTATGGTCAGAAGTAATAAATAAGTGTGGCACTTTCTTATCGAAACCGTGTATGGTCAGAAGTAATAAATAAGTGTGGCATTTTCTTATTGAAAGAAACCGTGTATGGTCAGAAGTAATAAATAAGTGTGGCACTTTCTTATCGAAACCGTGTATGGTCAGAAGTAATAAATAAGTGTGGCACTTTCTTATTGAAAGAAACCGTGTATGGTCAGAAGTAATAAATAAGTGTGGCACTTTCTTATTGAAAGAAACCGTGTATGGTCAGAAATAATAAATAAGTGTGGCACTTTCTTATCGAAACCGTGTATGGTCAGAAGTAATAAATAATTGTGGCATTTTCTTATTGAAAGAAACCGTGTATGGTCAGAAGTAATAAATAAGTGTGGCACTTTCTTATTGAAAGAAACCGTGTATGGTCAGAAGTAATAAGTGTGGCACTTTCTTATGGAAACCGTGTAAGGTCAGAAGTAATAAATAAGTGTGGCACTTTCTTATCGAAACCGTGTATGGTCAGAAGTAATAAATAAGTGTGGCATTTTCTTATCGAAACCGTGTATGGTCAGAAGTAATAAATAAGTGTGGCACTTTCTTATCGAAACCGTGTATGGTCAGAAGTAATAAATAAGTGTGGAATTTTCTTATCGAAACCGTGTATGGTCAGAAGTAATAAATAAGTGTGACACTTTCTTATCGAAACCGTGTATGGTCAGAAGTAATAAATAAGTGTGGCACTTTCTTATTGAAAGAAACCGTGTATGGTCAGAAGTAATAAGTGTGGCACTTTCTTATGGAAACCGTGTATGGTCAGAAGTAATAAATAAGTGTGGCACTTTCTTATCGAAACCGTGTATGGTCAGAAGTAATAAATAAGTGTGGCACTTTCTTATCGAAACCGTGTATGGTCAGAAGTAATAAATAAGTGTGGCACTATCTTATGGAAATCGTGTATGGTCAGAAGTAATAAATAAGTGTGGCACTTTCTTATGGAAACCGTGTATGGTCAGAAGTAATAAATAAGTGTGGCAATTTCTTATGGCAACCGTGTATGGTCAGAAGTAATAAATAAGTGTGGCACTTTCTTATCGAAACCGTGTATGGTCAGAAGTAATAAATAAGTGTGGCATTTTCTTATCGAAACCGTGTATGGTCAGAAGTAATAAATAAGTGTGGCATTTTCTTATCGAAACCGTGTATGGTCAGAAGTAATAAATAAGTGTGGCACTTTCTTATGGAAATCGTGTATGGTCAGAAGTAATAAATAAGTGTGGCACTTTCTTATCGAAACCGTGTATGGTCAGAAGTAATATATCGTGTGGCATTTTCTTATTGAAAGAAACCGTGTATGGTCAGAAGTATTAAATAAGTGTGGCACTTTCTTATTGAAAGAAACCGTGTATGGTCAGAAGTAATAAATAAGTGTGGCACTTTCTTATTGAAAGAAACCGTGTATGGTCAGAAGTAATAAATAAGTGTGGCACTTTCTTATTGAAAGAAACCGTGTATGGTCAGAAGTAATAAATAAGTGTGGCACTTTCTTATCGAAACCATGTATGGTCAGAAGTAATAAATAAGTGTGGCACTTTCTTATTGAAAGAAACCGTGTATGGTCAGAAGTAATAAATAAGTGTGGCACTTTCTTATCGAAACCGTGTATGGTCAGAAGTAATAAATAAGTGTGGCATTTTCTTATTGAAAGAAACCGTGTATGGTCAGAAGTAATAAATAAGTGTGGCACTTTCTTATCGAAACCGTGTATGGTCAGAAGTAATAAATAAGTGTGGCACTTTCTTATTGAAAGAAACCGTGTATGGTCAGAAGTAATAAATAAGTGTGGCACTTTCTTATTGAAAGAAACCGTGTATGGTCAGAAATAATAAATAAGTGTGGCACTTTCTTATCGAAACCGTGTATGGTCAGAAGTAATAAATAATTGTGGCATTTTCTTATTGAAAGAAACCGTGTATGGTCAGAAGTAATAAATAAGTGTGGCACTTTCTTATTGAAAGAAACCGTGTATGGTCAGAAGTAATAAGTGTGGCACTTTCTTATGGAAACCGTGTATGGTCAGAAGTAATAAATAAGTGTGGCACTTTCTTATCGAAACCGTGTATGGTCAGAAGTAATAAATAAGTGTGGCATTTTCTTATCGAAACCGTGTATGGTCAGAAGTAATAAATAAGTGTGGCACTTTCTTATCGAAACCGTGTATGGTCAGAAGTAATAAATAAGTGTGGAATTTTCTTATCGAAACCGTGTATGGTCAGAAGTAATAAATAAGTGTGACACTTTCTTATCGAAACCGTGTATGTTCAGAAGTAATAAATAAGTGTGGCACTTTCTTATTGAAAGAAACCGTGTATGGTCAGAAGTAATAAGTGTGGCACTTTCTTATGGAAACCGTGTATGGTCAGAAGTAATAAATAAGTGTGGCACTTTCTTATCGAAACCATGTATGGTCAGAAGTAATAAATAAGTGTGGCACTTTCTAATTGAAAGAAACCGTGTATGGTCAGAAGTAATAAATAAGTGTGGCACTTTCTTATCGAAACCGTGTATGGTCAGAAGTAATAAATAAGTGTGGCATTTTCTTATTGAAAGAAACCGTGTATGGTCAGAAGTAATAAATAAGTGTGGCACTTTCTTATGGAAATCGTGTATGGTCAGAAGTAATAAATAAGTGTGGCACTTTCTTATCGAAACCGTGTATGGTCAGAAGTAATAAATAAGTGTGGCACTTTCTTATTGAAAGAAACCGTGTATGGTCAGAAGTAATAAATAAGTGTGGCACTTTCTTATCGAAACCGTGTATGGTCAGAAGTAATAAATAAGTGTGGCACTTTCTTATCGAAACCGTGTATGGTCAGAAGTAATAAATAAGTGTGGCACTTTCTTATGGAAACCGTGTATGGTCAGAAGTAATAAATAAGTGTGGCACTTTCTTATCGAAACCGTGTATGGTCAGAAGTAATAAATAAGTGTGGCATTTTCTTATCGAAACCGTGTATGGTCAGAAGTAATAAATAAGTGTGGCACTTTCTTATCGAAACCGTGTATGGTCAGAAGTAATAAATAAGTGTGGCACTTTCTTATCGAAACCGTGTATGGTCAGAAGTAATAAATAAGTGTGGCACTTTCTTATGGAAATCGTGTATGGTCAGAAGTAATAAATAAGTGTGGCACTTTCTTATCGAAACCGTGTATGGTCAGAAGTAATATATCGTGTGGCATTTTCTTATTGAAAGAAACCGTGTATGGTCAGAAGTATTAAATAAGTGTGGCACTTTCTTATTGAAAGAAACCGTGTATGGTCAGAAGTAATAAATAAGTGTGGCACTTTCTTATTGAAAGAAACCGTGTATGGTCAGAAGTAATAAATAAGTGTGGCACTTTCTTATTGAAAGAAACCGTGTATGGTCAGAAGTAATAAATAAGTGTGGCACTTTCTTATCGAAACCATGTATGGTCAGAAGTAATAAATAAGTGTGGCACTTTCTTATTGAAAGAAACCGTGTATGGTCAGAAGTAATAAATAAGTGTGGCACTTTCTTATCGAAAACGTGTATGGTCAGAAGTAATAAATAAGTGTGGCATTTTCTTATTGAAAGAAACCGTGTATGGTCAGAAGTAATAAATAAGTGTGGCACTTTCTTATCGAAACCGTGTATGGTCAGAAGTAATAAATAAGTGTGGCACTTTCTTATCGAAACCATGTATGGTCAGAAGTAATAAATAAGTGTGGCACTTTCTTATTGAAAGAAACCGTGTATGGTCAGAAGTAATAAATAAGTGTGGCACTTTCTTATCGAAACCGTGTATGGTCAGAAGTAATAAATAAGTGTGGCACTTTCTTATTGAAAGAAACCGTGTATGGTCAGAAATAATAAATAAGTGTGGCACTTTCTTATCGAAACCGTGTATGGTCAGAAGTAATAAATAATTGTGGCATTTTCTTATTGAAAGAAACCGTGTATGGTCAGAAGTAATAAATAAGTGTGGCACTTTCTTATCGAAACCGTGTATGGTCAGAAGTAATAAATAAGTGTGGCACTTTCTTATTGAAAGAAACCGTGTATGGTCAGAAGTAATAAATAAGTGTGGCACTTTCTTATCGAAACCGTGTATGGTCAGAAGTAATATATCGTGTGGCATTTTCTTATTGAAAGAAACCGTGTATGGTCAGAAGTATTAAATAAGTGTGGCACTTTCTTATTGAAAGAAACCGTGTATGGTCAGAAGTAATAAATAAGTGTGGCACTTTCTTATTGAAAGAAACCGTGTATGGTCAGAAGTAATAAATAAGTGTGGCACTTTCTTATCGAAACCGTGTATGGTCAGAAGTAATAAATAAGTGTGGCATTTTCTTATTGAAAGAAACCGTGTATGGTCAGAAGTAATAAATAAGTGTGGCACTTTCTTATGGAAATCGTGTATGGTCAGAAGTAATAAATAAGTGTGGCATTTTCTTATCGAAACCGTGTATGGTCAGAAGTAATAAATAAGTGTGGCACTTTCTTATTGAAAGAAACCGTGTATGGTCAGAAGTAATAAATAAGTGTGGCACTTTCTTATCGAAACCGTGTATGGTCAGAAGTAATAAATAAGTGTGGCATTTTCTTATTGAAAGAAACCGTGTATGGTCAGAAGTAATAAATAAGTGTGGCACTTTCTTATGGAAATCGTGTATGGTCAGAAGTAATAAATAAGTGTGGCACTTTCTTATCGAAACCGTGTATGGTCAGAAGTAATAAATAAGTGTGGCACTTTCTTATTGAAAGAAACCGTGTATGGTCAGAAGTAATAAATAAGTGTGGCACTTTCTTATTGAAAGAAACCGTGTATGGTCAGAAGTAATAAATAAGTGTGGCACTTTCTTATCGAAACCGTGTATGGTCAGAAGTAATAAATAAGTGTGGCATTTTCTTATTGAAAGAAACCGTGTATGGTCAGAAATAATAAATAAGTGTGGCACTTTCTTATGGAAATCGTGTATGGTCAGAAGTAATAAATAAGTGTGGCACTTTCTTATGGAAATCGTGTATGGTCAGAAGTAATAAATAAGTGTGGCACTTTCTTATCGAAACCGTGTATGGTCAGAAGTAATATATCGTGTGGCATTTTCTTATTGAAAGAAACCGTGTATGGTCAGAAGTATTAAATAAGTGTGGCACTTTCTTATTGAAAGAAACCGTGTATGGTCAGAAGTAATAAATAAGTGTGGCACTTTCTTATTGAAAGAAACCGTGGATGGTCAGAAGTAATAAATAAGTGTGGCACTTTCTTATTGAAAGAAACCGTGTATGGTCAGAAGTAATAAATAAGTGTGGCACTTTCTTATCGAAACCATGTATGGTCAGAAGTAATAAATAAGTGTGGCACTTTCTTATTGAAAGAAACCGTGTATGGTCAGAAGTAATAAATAAGTGTGGCACTTTCTTATCGAAACCGTGTATGGTCAGAAGTAATAAATAAGTGTGGCATTTTCTTATTGAAAGAAACCGTGTATGGTCAGAAGTAATAAATAAGTGTGGCACTTTCTTATCGAAACCGTGTATGGTCAGAAGTAATAAATAAGTGTGGCACTTTCTTATTGAAAGAAACCGTGTATGGTCAGAAGTAATAAATAAGTGTGGCACTTTCTTATTGAAAGAAACCGTGTATGGTCAGAAATAATAAATAAGTGTGGCACTTTCTTATCGAAACCGTGTATGGTCAGAAGTAATAAATAATTGTGGCATTTTCTTATTGAAAGAAACCGTGTATGGTCAGAAGTAATAAATAAGTGTGGCACTTTCTTATTGAAAGAAACCGTGTATGGTCAGAAGTAATAAGTGTGGCACTTTCTTATGGAAACCGTGTATGGTCAGAAGTAATAAATAAGTGTGGCACTTTCTTATCGAAACCGTGTATGGTCAGAAGTAATAAATAAGTGTGGCATTTTCTTATCGAAACCGTGTATGGTCAGAAGTAATAAATAAGTGTGGCACTTTCTTATCGAAACCGTGTATGGTCAGAAGTAATAAATAAGTGTGGAATTTTCTTATCGAAACCGTGTATGGTCAGAAGTAATAAATAAGTGTGACACTTTCTTATCGAAACCGTGTATGTTCAGAAGTAATAAATAAGTGTGGCACTTTCTTATTGAAAGAAACCGTGTATGGTCAGAAGTAATAAGTGTGGCACTTTCTTATGGAAACCGTGTATGGTCAGAAGTAATAAATAAGTGTGGCACTTTCTTATCGAAACCATGTATGGTCAGAAGTAATAAATAAGTGTGGCACTTTCTTATTGAAAGAAACCGTGTATGGTCAGAAGTAATAAATAAGTGTGGCACTTTCTTATCGAAACCGTGTATGGTCAGAAGTAATAAATAAGTGTGGCATTTTCTTATTGAAAGAAACCGTGTATGGTCAGAAGTAATAAATAAGTGTGGCACTTTCTTATGGAAATCGTGTATGGTCAGAAGTAATAAATAAGTGTGGCACTTTCTTATCGAAACCGTGTATGGTCAGAAGTAATAAATAAGTGTGGCACTTTCTTATTGAAAGAAACCGTGTATGGTCAGAAGTAATAAATAAGTGTGGCACTTTCTTATTGAAAGAAACCGTGTATGGTCAGAAGTAATAAATAAGTGTGGCACTTTCTTATCGAAACCGTGTATGGTCAGAAGTAATAAATAAGTGTGGCATTTTCTTATTGAAAGAAACCGTGTATGGTCAGAAGTAATAAATAAGTGTGGCACTTTCTTATGGAAATCGTGTATGGTCAGAAGTAATAAATAAGTGTGGCACTTTCTTATGGAAATCGTGTATGGTCAGAAGTAATAAATAAGTGTGGCACTTTCTTATCGAAACCGTGTATGGTCAGAAGTAATATATCGTGTGGCATTTTCTTATTGAAAGAAACCGTGTATGGTCAGAAGTATTAAATAAGTGTGGCACTTTCTTATTGAAAGAAACCGTGTATGGTCAGAAGTAATAAATAAGTGTGGCACTTTCTTATTGAAAGAAACCGTGTATGGTCAGAAGTAATAAATAAGTGTGGCACTTTCTTATTGAAAGAAACCGTGTATGGTCAGAAGTAATAAATAAGTGTGGCACTTTCTTATCGAAACCATGTATGGTCAGAAGTAATAAATAAGTGTGGCACTTTCTTATTGAAAGAAACCGTGTATGGTCAGAAGTAATAAATAAGTGTGGCACTTTCTTATCGAAACCGTGTATGGTCAGAAGTAATAAATAAGTGTGGCATTTTCTTATTGAAAGAAACCGTGTATGGTCAGAAGTAATAAATAAGTGTGGCACTTTCTTATCGAAACCGTGTATGGTCAGAAGTAATAAATAAGTGTGGCACTTTCTTATTGAAAGAAACCGTGTATGGTCAGAAGTAATAAATAAGTGTGGCACTTTCTTATTGAAAGAAACCGTGTATGGTCAGAAATAATAAATAAGTGTGGCACTTTCTTATCGAAACCGTGTATGGTCAGAAGTAATAAATAATTGTGGCATTTTCTTATTGAAAGAAACCGTGTATGGTCAGAAGTAATAAATAAGTGTGGCACTTTCTTATTGAAAGAAACCGTGTATGGTCAGAAGTAATAAGTGTGGCACTTTCTTATGGAAACCGTGTATGGTCAGAAGTAATAAATAAGTGTGGCACTTTCTTATCGAAACCGTGTATGGTCAGAAGTAATAAATAAGTGTGGCATTTTCTTATTGAAAGAAACCGTGTATGGTCAGAAATAATAAATAAGTGTGGCACTTTCTTATCGAAACCGTGTATGGTCAGAAGTAATAAATAATTGTGGCATTTTCTTATTGAAAGAAACCGTGTATGGTCAGAAGTAATAAATAAGTGTGGCACTTTCTTATCGAAACCGTGTATGGTCAGAAGTAATAAATAAGTGTGGCACTTTCTTATTGAAAGAAACCGTGTATGGTCAGAAGTAATAAATAAGTGTGGCACTTTCTTATCGAAACCGTGTATGGTCAGAAGTAATATATCGTGTGGCATTTTCTTATTGAAAGAAACCGTGTATGGTCAGAAGTATTAAATAAGTGTGGCACTTTCTTATTGAAAGAAACCGTGTATGGTCAGAAGTAATAAATAAGTGTGGCACTTTCTTATTGAAAGAAACCGTGTATGGTCAGAAGTAATAAATAAGTGTGGCACTTTCTTATCGAAACCGTGTATGGTCAGAAGTAATAAAAAAGTGTGGCATTTTCTTATTGAAAGAAACCGTGTATGGTCAGAAGTAATAAATAAGTGTGGCACTTTCTTATGGAAATCGTGTATGGTCAGAAGTAATAAATAAGTGTGGCATTTTCTTATCGAAACCGTGTATGGTCAGAAGTAATAAATAAGTGTGGCACTTTCTTATTGAAAGAAACCGTGTATGGTCAGAAGTAATAAATAAGTGTGGCACTTTCTTATCGAAACCGTGTATGGTCAGAAGTAATAAATAAGTGTGGCATTTTCTTATTGAAAGAAACCGTGTATGGTCAGAAGTAATAAATAAGTGTGGCACTTTCTTATGGAAATCGTGTATGGTCAGAAGTAATAAATAAGTGTGGCACTTTCTTATCGAAACCGTGTATGGTCAGAAGTAATAAATAAGTGTGGCACTTTCTTATTGAAAGAAACCGTGTATGGTCAGAAGTAATAAATAAGTGTGGCACTTTCTTATTGAAAGAAACCGTGTATGGTCAGAAGTAATAAATAAGTGTGGCACTTTCTTATCGAAACCGTGTATGGTCAGAAGTAATAAATAAGTGTGGCATTTTCTTATTGAAAGAAACCGTGTATGGTCAGAAGTAATAAATAAGTGTGGCACTTTCTTATGGAAATCGTGTATGGTCAGAAGTAATAAATAAGTGTGGCACTTTCTTATGGAAATCGTGTATGGTCAGAAGTAATAAATAAGTGTGGCACTTTCTTATCGAAACCGTGTATGGTCAGAAGTAATATATCGTGTGGCATTTTCTTATTGAAAGAAACCGTGTATGGTCAGAAGTATTAAATAAGTGTGGCACTTTCTTATTGTAAGAAACCGTGTATGGTCAGAAGTAATAAATAAGTGTGGCACTTTCTTATTGAAAGAAACCGTGTATGGTCAGAAGTAATAAATAAGTGTGGCACTTTCTTATTGAAAGAAACCGTGTATGGTCAGAAGTAATAAATAAGTGTGGCACTTTCTTATCGAAACCATGTATGGTCAGAAGTAATAAATAAGTGTGGCACTTTCTTATTGAAAGAAACCGTGTATGGTCAGAAGTAATAAATAAGTGTGGCACTTTCTTATCGAAACCGTGTATGGTCAGAAGTAATAAATAAGTGTGGCATTTTCTTATTGAAAGAAACCGTGTATGGTCAGAAGTAATAAATAAGTGTGGCACTTTCTTATCGAAACCGTGTATGGTCAGAAGTAATAAATAAGTGTGGCACTTTCTTATTGAAAGAAACCGTGTATGGTCAGAAGTAATAAATAAGTGTGGCACTTTCTTATTGAAAGAAACCGTGTATGGTCAGAAATAATAAATAAGTGTGGCACTTTCTTATCGAAACCGTGTATGGTCAGAAGTAATAAATAATTGTGGCATTTTCTTATTGAAAGAAACCGTGTATGGTCAGAAGTAATAAGTGTGGCACTTTCTTATGGAAACCGTGTATGGTCAGAAGTAATAAATAAGTGTGGCACTTTCTTATTGAAAGAAACCGTGTATGGTCAGAAGTAATAAGTGTGGCACTTTCTTATGGAAACCGTGTATGGTCAGAAGTAATAAATAAGTGTGGCACTTTCTTATCGAAACCGTGTATGGTCAGAAGTAATAAATAAGTGTGGCATTTTCTTATCGAAACCGTGTATGGTCAGAAGTAATAAATAAGTGTGGCACTTTCTTATCGAAACCGTGTATGGTCAGAAGTAATAAATAAGTGTGGAATTTTCTTATCGAAACCGTGTATGGTCAGAAGTAATAAATAAGTGTGACACTTTCTTATCGAAACCGTGTATGTTCAGAAGTAATAAATAAGTGTGGCACTTTCTTATTGAAAGAAACCGTGTATGGTCAGAAGTAATAAGTGTGGCACTTTCTTATGGAAACCGTGTATGGTCAGAAGTAATAAATAAGTGTGGCACTTTCTTATCGAAACCATGTATGGTCAGAAGTAATAAATAAGTGTGGCACTTTCTTATTGAAAGAAACCGTGTATGGTCAGAAGTAATAAATAAGTGTGGCACTTTCTTATCGAAACCGTGTATGGTCAGAAGTAATAAATAAGTGTGGCACTTTCTTATTGAAAGAAACCGTGTATGGTCAGAAGTAATAAATAAGTGTGGCACTTTCTTATTGAAAGAAACCGTGTATGGTCAGAAATAATAAATAAGTGTGGCACTTTCTTATCGAAACCGTGTATGGTCAGAAGTAATAAATAATTGTGGCATTTTCTTATTGAAAGAAACCGTGTATGGTCAGAAGTAATAAGTGTGGCACTTTCTTATGGAAACCGTGTATGGTCAGAAGTAATAAATAAGTGTGGCACTTTCTTATTGAAAGAAACCGTGTATGGTCAGAAGTAATAAGTGTGGCACTTTCTTATGGAAACCGTGTATGGTCAGAAGTAATAAATAAGTGTGGCACTTTCTTATCGAAACCGTGTATGGTCAGAAGTAATAAATAAGTGTGGCATTTTCTTATCGAAACCGTGTATGGTCAGAAGTAATAAATAAGTGTGGCACTTTCTTATCGAAACCGTGTATGGTCAGAAGTAATAAATAAGTGTGGAATTTTCTTATCGAAACCGTGTATGGTCAGAAGTAATAAATAAGTGTGACACTTTCTTATCGAAACCGTGTATGTTCAGAAGTAATAAATAAGTGTGGCACTTTCTTATTGAAAGAAACCGTGTATGGTCAGAAGTAATAAGTGTGGCACTTTCTTATGGAAACCGTGTATGGTCAGAAGTAATAAATAAGTGTGGCACTTTCTTATCGAAACCATGTATGGTCAGAAGTAATAAATAAGTGTGGCACTTTCTTATTGAAAGAAACCGTGTATGGTCAGAAGTAATAAATAAGTGTGGCACTTTCTTATCGAAACCGTGTATGGTCAGAAGTAATAAATAAGTGTGGCATTTTCTTATTGAAAGAAACCGTGTATGGTCAGAAGTAATAAATAAGTGTGGCACTTTCTTATGGAAATCGTGTATGGTCAGAAGTAATAAATAAGTGTGGCACTTTCTTATCGAAACCGTGTATGGTCAGAAGTAATAAATAAGTGTGGCACTTTCTTATTGAAAGAAACCGTGTATGGTCAGAAGTAATAAATAAGTGTGGCACTTTCTTATTGAAAGAAACCGTGTATGGTCAGAAGTAATAAATAAGTGTGGCACTTTCTTATCGAAACCGTGTATGGTCAGAAGTAATAAATAAGTGTGGCATTTTCTTATTGAAAGAAACCGTGTATGGTCAGAAGTAATAAATAAGTGTGGCACTTTCTTATGGAAATCGTGTATGGTCAGAAGTAATAAATAAGTGTGGCACTTTCTTATGGAAATCGTGTATGGTCAGAAGTAATAAATAAGTGTGGCACTTTCTTATCGAAACCGTGTATGGTCAGAAGTAATATATCGTGTGGCATTTTCTTATTGAAAGAAACCGTGTATGGTCAGAAGTATTAAATAAGTGTGGCACTTTCTTATTGAAAGAAACCGTGTATGGTCAGAAGTAATAAATAAGTGTGGCACTTTCTTATTGAAAGAAACCGTGTATGGTCAGAAGTAATAAATAAGTGTGGCACTTTCTTATTGAAAGAAACCGTGTATGGTCAGAAGTAATAAATAAGTGTGGCACTTTCTTATCGAAACCATGTATGGTCAGAAGTAATAAATAAGTGTGGCACTTTCTTATTGAAAGAAACCGTGTATGGTCAGAAGTAATAAATAAGTGTGGCACTTTCTTATCGAAACCGTGTATGGTCAGAAGTAATAAATAAGTGTGGCATTTTCTTATTGAAAGAAACCGTGTATGGTCAGAAGTAATAAATAAGTGTGGCACTTTCTTATCGAAACCGTGTATGGTCAGAAGTAATAAATAAGTGTGGCACTTTCTTATTGAAAGAAACCGTGTATGGTCAGAAGTAATAAATAAGTGTGGCACTTTCTTATTGAAAGAAACCGTGTATGGTCAGAAATAATAAATAAGTGTGGCACTTTCTTATCGAAACCGTGTATGGTCAGAAGTAATAAATAAGTGTGGCATTTTCTTATTGAAAGAAACCGTGTATGGTCAGAAGTAATAAATAAGTGTGGCACTTTCTTATTGAAAGAAACCGTGTATGGTCAGAAGTAATAAGTGTGGCACTTTCTTATGGAAACCGTGTATGGTCAGAAGTAATAAATAAGTGTGGCACTTTCTTATCGAAACCGTGTATGGTCAGAAGTAATAAATAAGTGTGGCATTTTCTTATCGAAACCGTGTATGGTCAGAAGTAATAAATAAGTGTGGCACTTTCTTATCGAAACCGTGTATTTTCAGAAGTAATAAATAAGTGTGGAATTTTCTTATCGAAACCGTGTATGGTCAGAAGTAATAAATAAGTGTGACACTTTCTTATCGAAACCGTGTATGGTCAGAAGTAATAAATAAGTGTGGCACTTTCTTATTGAAAGAAACCGTGTATGGTCAGAAGTAATAAGTGTGGCACTTTCTTATGGAAACCGTGTATGGTCAGAAGTAATAAATAAGTGTGGCACTTTCTTATCGAAACCGTGTATGGTCAGAAGTAATAAATAAGTGTGGCACTTTCTTATCGAAACCGTGTATGGTCAGAAGTAATAAATAAGTGTGGCACTATCTTATGGAAATCGTGTATGGTCAGAAGTAATAAATAAGTGTGGCACTTTCTTATGGAAACCGTGTATGGTCAGAAGTAATAAATAAGTGTGGCAATTTCTTATGGCAACCGTGTATGGTCAGAAGTAATAAATAAGTGTGGCACTTTCTTATCGAAACCGTGTATGGTCAGAAGTAATAAATAAGTGTGGCATTTTCTTATCGAAACCGTGTATGGTCAGAAGTAATAAATAAGTGTGGCATTTTCTTATCGAAACCGTGTATGGTCAGAAGTAATAAATAAGTGTGGCATTTTCTTATCGAAACCGTGTATGGTCAGAAGTAATAAATAAGTGTGGCTCTTTCTTATTGAAACCGTGTATGGTCAGAAGTAATAAATAAGTGTGGCATTTTCTTATCAAAACCGTGTATGGTCAGAAGTAATAAATAAGTGTGGCTCTTTCTTATCGAAACCGTGTATGGTCAGAAGTAATAAGTGTGGCACTTTCTTATGGAAATCGTGTATGGTCAGAAGTAATAAATAAGTGTGGCATTTTCTTATCGAAACCGTGTATGGTCAGAAGTAATAAATAAGTGTGGCTCTTTCTTATCGAAACCGTGTATGGTCAGAAGTAATAAATAAGTGTGGCATTTTCTTATCGAAACCGTGTATGGTCAGAAGTAATAAATAAGTGTGGCTCTTTCTTATTGAAAGAAACCGTGTATGGTCAGAAGTAATAAGTGTGGCACTTTCTTATGGAAACCGTGTATGGTCAGAAGTAATAAATAAGTGTGGCACTTTCTTATGGAAACCGTGTATGGTCAGAAGTAATAAATAAGTGTGGCACTTTCTTATGGAAACCGTGTATGGTCAGAAGTAATAAATAAGTGTGGCACTTTCTTATCGAAACCGTGTATGGTCAGAAGTAATAAATAAGTGTGGCATTTTCTTATCGAAACCGTGTATGGTCAGAAGTAATAAATAAGTGTGACACTTTCTTATCGAAACCGTGTATGGTCAGAAGTAATAAATAAGTGTGGCACTTTCTTATTGAAAGAAACCGTGTATGGTCAGAAGTAATAAGTGTGGCACTTTCTTATGGAAACCGTGTATGGTCAGAAGTAATAAATAAGTGTGGCATTTTCTTATGGAAACCGTGTATGGTCAGAAGTAATAAATAAGTGTGGCACTTTCTTATCGAAACCGTGTATGGTCAGAAGTAATAAGTGTGGCACTTTCTTATGGAAACCGTGTATGGTCAGAAGAAATAAATAAGTGTGGCATTTTCTTATCGAAACCATGTATGGTCAGAAGTAATAAATAAGTGTGGCATTTTCTTGTCGAAACCGTGTATGGTCAGAAGTAATAAATAAGTGTGGCATTTTCTTATCGAAACCGTGTATGGTCAGAAGTAATAAATAAGTGTGGCATTTTCTTATCGAAACCGTGTATGGTCAGAAGTAATAAATAAGTGTGGCTCTTTCTTATTGAAAGAAACCGTGTATGGTCAGAAGTAATAAGTGTGGCACTTTCTTATGGAAACCGTGTATGGTCAGAAGTAATAAATAAGTGTGGCATTTTCTTATTGAAAGAAACCGTGTATGGTCAGAAGTAATAAATAAGTGTGGCACTTTCTTATGGAAATCGTGTATGGTCAGAAGTAATAAATAAGTGTGGCACTTTCTTATGGAAATCGTGTATGGTCAGAAGTAATAAATAAGTGTGGCACTTTCTTATCGAAACCGTGTATGGTCAGAAGTAATATATCGTGTGGCATTTTCTTATTGAAAGAAACCGTGTATGGTCAGAAGTAATAAATAAGTGTGGCACTTTCTTATTGAAAGAAACCGTGTATGGTCAGAAGTAATAAATAAGTGTGGCACTTTCTTATCGAAACCGTGTATGGTCAGAAGTAATAAATAAGTGTGGCACTTTCTTATTGAAAGAAACCGTGTATGGTCAGAAGTAATAAATAAGTGTGGCACTTTCTTATTGAAAGAAACCGTGTATGGTCAGAAGTAATAAATAAGTGTGGCACTTTCTTATCGAAACCGTGTATGGTCAGAAGTAATAAATAAGTGTGGCACTTTCATATTGAAAGAAACCGTGTATGGTCAGAAGTAATAAATAAGTGTGGCACTTTCTTATTGAAAGAAACCGTGTATGGTCAGAAATAATAAATAAGTGTGGCACTTTCTTATCGAAACCGTGTATGGTCAGAAGTAATAAATAAGTGTGGCATTTTCTTATTGAAAGAAACCGTGTATGGTCAGAAGTAATAAGTGTGGCACTTTCTTATGGAAACCGTGTATGGTCAGAAGTAATAAATAAGTGTGGCACTTTCTTATCGAAACCGTGTATGGTCAGAAGTAATAAATAAGTGTGGCATTTTCTTATCGAAACCGTGTATGGTCAGAAGTAATAAATAAGTGTGGCTCTTTCTTATTGAAAGAAACCGTGTATGGTCAGAAGTAATAAGTGTGGCACTTTCTTATGGAAACCGTGTATGGTCAGAAGTAATAAATAAGTGTGGCACTTTCTTATCGAAACCGTGTATGGTCAGAAGTAATAAATAAGTGTGGCATTTTCTTATCGAAACCGTGTATGGTCAGAAGTAATAAATAAGTGTGACACTTTCTTATCGAAACCGTGTATGGTCAGAAGTAATAAATAAGTGTGGCACTTTCTTATTGAAAGAAACCGTGTATGGTCAGAAGTAATAAGTGTGGCACTTTCTTATGGAAACCGTGTATGGTCAGAAGTAATAAATAAGTGTGGCACTTTCTTATGGAAACCGTGTATGGTCAGAAGTAATAAATAAGTGTGGCACTTTCTTATGGAAACCGTGTATGGTCAGAAGTAATAAATAAGTGTGGCACTTTCTTATGGAAATCGTGTATGGTCAGAAGTAATAAATAAGTGTGGCACTTTCTTATGGAAACCGTGTATGGTCAGAAATAATAAATAAGTGTGGCATTTTCTTATTGAAAGAAACCGTGTATGGTCAGAAGTAATAAATAAGTGTGGCACTTTCTTATGGAAATCGTGTATGGTCAGAAATAATAAATAAGTAAGGCATTTTCTTATCGAAACCGTGTATGGTCAGAAGTAATAAATAAGTGTGGCACTTTCTTATTGAAAGAAACCGTGTATGGTCAGAAGTAATAAATAAGTGTGGCACTTTCTTATTGAAAGAAACCGTGTATGGTCAGAAATAATAAATAAGTGTGGCATTTTCTTATTGAAAGAAACCGTGTATGGTCAGAAGTAATAAATAAGTGTGGCACTTTCTTATGGAAACCGTGTATGGTCAGAAGTAATAAATAAGTGTGGCACTTTCTTATCGAAACCGTGTATGGTCAGAAGTAATAAATAAGTGTGGCATTTTCTTATCGAAACCGTGTATGGTCAGAAGTAATAAATAAGTGTGACACTTTCTTATGGCAACCGTGTATGGTCAGAAGTAATAAATAAGTGTGGCACTTTCTTATGGAAACCGTGTATGGTCAGAAGTAATAAATAAGTGTGGCACTTTCTTATGGAAACCGTATATGGTCAGAAGTAATAAATAAGTGTGGCACTTTCTTATGGAAATCGTGTATGGTCAGAAGTAATAAATAAGTGTGGCACTTTCTTATGGAAACCGTGTATGGTCAGAAATAATAAATAAGTGTGGCATTTTCTTATTGAAAGAAACCGTGTATGGTCAGAAGTAATAAATAAGTGTGGCACTTTCTTATGGAAATCGTGTATGGTCAGAAATAATAAATAAGTAAGGCATTTTCTTATCGAAACCGTGTATGGTCAGAAGTAATAAATAAGTGTGGCACTTTCTTATTGAAAGAAACCGTGTATGGTCAGAAGTAATAAATAAGTGTGGCACTTTCTTATTGAAAGAAACCGTGTATGGTCAGAAGTAATAAATAAGTGTGGCATTTTCTTATTGAAAGAAACCGTGTATGGTCAGAAGTAATAAATAAGTGTGGCACTTTCTTATCGAAACCGTGTATGGTCAGAAGTAATAAATAAGTGTGGCACTTTCATATTGAAAGAAACCGTGTATGGTCAGAAGTAATAAATAAGTGTGGCACTTTCTTATTGAAAGAAACCGTGTATGGTCAGAAATAATAAATAAGTGTGGCACTTTCTTATCGAAACCGTGTATGGTCAGAAGTAATAAATAAGTGTGGCATTTTCTTATTGAAAGAAACCGTGTATGGTCAGAAGTAATAAGTGTGGCACTTTCTTATAGAAACCGTGTATGGTCAGAAGTAATAAATAAGTGTGGCACTTTCTTATCGAAACCGTGTATGGTCAGAAGTAATAAATAAGTGTGGCATTTTCTTATCGAAACCGTGTATGGTCAGAAGTAATAAATAAGTGTGGCTCTTTCTTATTGAAAGAAACCGTGTATGGTCAGAAGTAATAAGTGTGGCACTTTCTTATGGAAACCGTGTATGGTCAGAAGTAATAAATAAGTGTGGCACTTTCTTATCGAAACCGTGTATGGTCAGAAGTAATAAATAAGTGTGGCATTTTCTTATCGAAACCGTGTATGGTCAGAAGTAATAAATAAGTGTGACACTTTCTTATCGAAACCGTGTATGGTCAGAAGTAATAAATAAGTGTGGCACTTTCTTATTGAAAGAAACCGTGTATGGTCAGAAGTAATAAGTGTGGCACTTTCTTATGGAAACCGTGTATGGTCAGAAGTAATAAATAAGTGTGGCACTTTCTTATGGAAACCGTGTATGGTCAGAAGTAATAAATAAGTGTGGCACTTTCTTATGGAAACCGTGTATGGTCAGAAGTAATAAATAAGTGTGGCACTTTCTTATGGAAATCGTGTATGGTCAGAAGTAATAAATAAGTGTGGCACTTTCTTATGGAAACCGTGTATGGTCAGAAATAATAAATAAGTGTGGCATTTTCTTATTGAAAGAAACCGTGTATGGTCAGAAGTAATAAATAAGTGTGGCACTTTCTTATGGAAATCGTGTATGGTCAGAAATAATAAATAAGTAAGGCATTTTCTTATCGAAACCGTGTATGGTCAGAAGTAATAAATAAGTGTGGCACTTTCTTATTGAAAGAAACCGTGTATGGTCAGAAGTAATAAATAAGTGTGGCACTTTCTTATTGAAAGAAACCGTGTATGGTCAGAAATAATAAATAAGTGTGGCATTTTCTTATTGAAAGAAACCGTGTATGGTCAGAAGTAATAAATAAGTGTGGCACTTTCTTATGGAAACCGTGTATGGTCAGAAGTAATAAATAAGTGTGGCACTTTCTTATCGAAACCGTGTATGGTCAGAAGTAATAAATAAGTGTGGCATTTTCTTATCGAAACCGTGTATGGTCAGAAGTAATAAATAAGTGTGACACTTTCTTATGGCAACCGTGTATGGTCAGAAGTAATAAATAAGTGTGGCACTTTCTTATGGAAACCGTGTATGGTCAGAAGTAATAAATAAGTGTGGCACTTTCTTATGGAAACCGTATATGGTCAGAAGTAATAAATAAGTGTGGCACTTTCTTATGGAAATCGTGTATGGTCAGAAGTAATAAATAAGTGTGGCACTTTCTTATGGAAACCGTGTATGGTCAGAAATAATAAATAAGTGTGGCATTTTCTTATTGAAAGAAACCGTGTATGGTCAGAAGTAATAAATAAGTGTGGCACTTTCTTATGGAAATCGTGTATGGTCAGAAATAATAAATAAGTAAGGCATTTTCTTATCGAAACCGTGTATGGTCAGAAGTAATAAATAAGTGTGGCACTTTCTTATTGAAAGAAACCGTGTATGGTCAGAAGTAATAAATAAGTGTGGCACTTTCTTATTGAAAGAAACCGTGTATGGTCAGAAGTAATAAATAAGTGTGGCATTTTCTTATTGAAAGAAACCGTGTATGGTCAGAAGTAATAAATAAGTGTGGCACTTTCTTATGGAAATCGTGTATGGTCAGAAATAATAAATAAGTAAGGCATTTTCTTATCGAAACCGTGTATGGTCAGAATTAATAAATAAGTGTGGCACTTTCTTATTGAAAGAAACCGTGTATGGTCAGAAGTAATAAATAAGTGTGGCACTTTCTTATTGAAAGAAACCGTGTATGGTCAGAAGTAATAAATAAGTGTGGCACTTTCTTATTGAAAGAAACCGTGTATGGTCAGAAGTAATAAATAAGTGTGGCACTTTCTTATCGAAACCGTGTATGGTCAGAAGTAATAAATAAGTGTGGCATTTTCTTATTGAAAGAAACCGTGTATGGTCAGAAGTAATAAATAAGTGTGGCACTTTCTTATGGGAATCGTGTATGGTCAGAAGTAATAAATAAGTGTGGCACTTTCTTATCGAAACCGTGTATGGTCAGAAGTAATAAATAAGTGTGGCACTTTCTTATTGAAAGAAACCGTGTATGGTCAGAAGTAATAAATAAGTGTGGCACTTTCTTATTGAAAGAAACCGTGTATGGTCAAAGTAATAAATAAGTGTGGCACTTTCTTATCGAAACCGTGTATGGTCAGAAGTAATAAATAAGTGTGGCACTTTCTTATTGAAAGAAACCGTGTATGGTCAGAAGTAATAAATAAGTGTGGCACTTTCTTATCGAAACCGTGTATGGTCAGAAGTAATAAATAAGTGTGGCACTTTCTTATCGAAACCGTGTATGGTCAGAAGTAATAAATAAGTGTGGCATTTTCTTATTGAAAGAAACCGTGTATGGTCAGAAGTAATAAATAAGTGTGGCACTTTCTTATGGAAATCGTGTATGGTCAGAAGTAATAAATAAGTGTGGCATTTTCTTATCGAAACCGTGTATGGTCAGAAGTAATAAATAAGTGTGGCACTTTCTTATTGAAAGAAACCGTGTATGGTCAGAAGTAATAAATAAGTGTGGCACTTTCTTATTGAAAGAAACCGTGTATGGTCAGAAGTAATAAATAAGTGTGGCACTTTCTTATCGAAACCGTGTATGGTCAGAAGTAATAAATAAGTGTGGCACTTTCTTATTGAAAGAAACCGTGTATGGTCAGAAGTAATAAATAAGTGTGGCACTTTCTTATCGAAACCGTGTATGGTCAGAAGTAATAAATAAGTGTGGCATTTTCTTATTGAAAGAAACCGTGTATGGTCAGAAGTAATAAATAATTGTGGCACTTTCTTATGGAAATCGTGTATGGTCAGAAGTAATAAATAAGTGTGGCATTTTCTTATCGAAACCGTGTATGGTCAGAAGTAATAAATAAGTGTGGCACTTTCTTATTGAAAGAAACCGTGTATGGTCAGAAGTAATAAATAAGTGTGGCACTTTCTTATTGAAAGAAACCGTGTATGGTCAGAAGTAATAAATAAGTGTGGCCCTTTCTTATCGAAACCATGTATGGTCAGAAGTAATAAATAAGTGTGGCACTTTCTTATTGAAAGAAACCGTGTATGGTCAGAAGTAATAAATAAGTGTGGCACTTTCTTATCGAAACCGTGTATGGTCAGAAGTAATAAATAAGTGTGGCATTTTCTTATTGAAAGAAACCGTGTATGGTCAGAAGTAATAAATAAGTGTGGAACTTTCTTATGGAAATCGTGTATGGTCAGAAGTAATAAATAAGTGTGGCACTTTCTTATCGAAACCGTGTATGGTCAGAAGTAATAAATAAGTGTGGCACTTTCTTATTGAAAGAAACCGTGTATGGTCAGAAGTAATAAATAAGTGTGGCACTTTCTTATTGAAAGAAACCGTGTATGGTCAGAAGTAATAAATAAGTGTGGCACTTTCTTATCGAAACCGTGTATGGTCAGAAGTAATAAATAAGTGTGGCATTTTCTTATTGAAAGAAACCGTGTATGGTCAGAAGTAATAAATAAGTGTGGCACTTTCTTATGGAAATCGTGTATGGTCAGAAGTAATAAATAAGTGTGGCACTTTCTTATGGAAATCGTGTATGGTCAGAAGTAATAAATAAGTGTGGCACTTCCTTATCGAAACCGTGTATGGTCAGAAGTAATATATCGTGTGGCATTTTCTTATTGAAAGAAACCGTGTATGGTCAGAAGTAATAAATAAGTGTGGCACTTTCTTATTGAAAGAAACCGTGTATGGTCAGAAGTAATAAATAAGTGTGGCACTTTCTTATCGAAACCGTGTATGGTCAGAAGTAATAAATAAGTGTGGCACTTTCTTATCGAAACCGTGTATGGTCAGAAGTAATAAATAAGTGTGGCATTTTCTTATTGAAAGAAACCGTGTATGATCAGAAGTAATAAATAAGTGTGGCACTTTCTTATGGAAATCGTGTATGGTCAGAAATAATAAATAAGTAAGGCATTTTCTTATCGAAACCGTGTATGGTCAGAAGTAATAAATAAGTGTGGCACTTTCTTATTGAAAGAAACCGTGTATGGTCAGAAGTAATAAATAAGAGTGGCACTTTCTTATTGAAAGAAACCGTGTATGGTCAGAAGTAATAAATAAGTGTGGCACTTTCTTATTGAAAGAAACCGTGTATGGTCAGAAGTAATAAATAAGTGTGGCACTTTCTTATCGAAACCGTGTATGGTCAGAAGTAATAAATAAGTGTGGCACTTTCTTATCGAAACCGTGTATGGTCAGAAGTAATAAATAAGTGTGGCATTTTCTTATTGAAAGAAACCGTGTATGGTCAGAAGTAATAAATAAGTGTGGCACTTTCTTATGGAAATCGTGTATGGTCAGAAGTAATAAATAAGTGTGGCACTTTCTAATCGAAACCGTGTATGGTCAGAAGTAATAAATAAGTGTGGCACTTTCTTATTGAAAGAAACCGTGTATGGTCAGAAGTAATAAATAAGTGTGGCACTTTCTTATTGAAAGAAACCGTGTATGGTCAGAAGTAATAAATAAGTGTGGCACTTTCTTATCGAAACCGTGTATGGTCAGAAGTAATAAATAAGTGTGGCACTTTCTTATTGAAAGAAACCGTGTATGGTCAGAAGTAATAAATAAGTGTGGCACTTTCTTATTGAAAGAAACCGTGTATGGTCAGAAGTAATAAATAAGTGTGGCACTTTCTTATTGAAAGAAACCGTGTATGGTCAGAAGTAATAAATAAGTGTGGCACTTTCTTATCGAAACCATGTATGGTCAGAAGTAATAAATAAGTGTGGCACTTTCTTATTGAAAGAAACCGTGTATGGTCAGAAGTAATAAATAAGTGTGGCACTTTCTTATCGAAACCGTGTATGGTCAGAAGTAATAAATAAGTGTGGCATTTTCTTATTGAAAGAAACCGTGTATGGTCAGAAGTAATAAATAAGTGTGGCACTTTCTTATGGAAATCGTGTATGGTCAGAAGTAATAAATAAGTGTGGCACTTTCTTATCGAAACCGTGTATGGTCAGAAGTAATAAATAAGTGTGGCACTTTCTTATTGAAAGAAACCGTGTATGGTCAGAAGTAATAAATAAGTGTGGCACTTTCTTATCGAAACCGTGTATGGTCAGAAGTAATAAATAAGTGTGGCACTTTCTTATTGAAAGAAACCGTGTATGGTCAGAAGTAATAAATAAGTGTGGCACTTTCTTATCGAAACCGTGTATGGTCAGAAGTAATAAATAAGTGTGGCATTTTCTTATTGAAAGAAACCGTGTATGGTCAGAAGTAATAAATAAGTGTGGCACTTTCTTATGGAAATCGTGTATGGTCAGAAGTAATAAATAAGTGTGGCATTTTCTTATCGAAACCGTGTATGGTCAGAAGTAATAAATAAGTGTGGCACTTTCTTATTGAAAGAAACCGTGTATGGTCAGAAGTAATAAATAAGTGTGGCACTTTCTTATTGAAAGAAACCGTGTATGGTCAGAAGTAATAAATAAGTGTGGCACTTTCTTATCGAAACCATGTATGGTCAGAAGTAATAAATAAGTGTGGCACTTTCTTATTGAAAGAAACCGTGTATGGTCAGAAGTAATAAATAAGTGTGGCACTTTCTTATCGAAACCGTGTATGGTCAGAAGTAATAAATAAGTGTGGCATTTTCTTATTGAAAGAAACCGTGTATGGTCAGAAGTAATAAATAAGTGTGGCACTTTCTTATGGAAATCGTGTATGGTCAGAAGTAATAAATAAGTGTGGCACTTTCTTATCGAAACCGTGTATGGTCAGAAGTAATAAATAAGTGTGGCACTTTCTTATTGAAAGAAACCGTGTATGGTCAGAAGTAATAAATAAGTGTGGCACTTTCTTATTGAAAGAAACCGTGTATGGTCAGAAGTAATAAATAAGTGTGGCATTTTCTTATCGAAACCGTGTATAGTCAGAAGTAATAAATAAGTGTGGCATTTTCTTATTGAAAGAAACCGTGTATGGTCAGAAGTAATAAATAAGTGTGGCACTTTCTTATGGAAATCGTGTATGGTCAGAAGTAATAAATAAGTGTGGCACTTTCTTATGGAAATCGTGTATGGTCAGAAGTAATAAATAAGTGTGGCACTTTCTTATCGAAACCGTGTATGGTCAGAAGTAATATATCGTGTGGCATTTTCTTATTGAAAGAAACCGTGTATGGTCAGAAGTATTAAATAAGTGTGGCACTTTCTTATTGAAAGAAACCGTGTATGGTCAGAAGTAATAAATAAGTGTGGCACTTTCTTATTGAAAGAAACCGTGTATGGTCAGAAGTAATAAATAAGTGTGGCACTTTCTTATTGAAAGAAACCGTGTATGGTCAGAAGTAATAAATAAGTGTGGCACTTTCTTATCGAAACCATGTATGGTCAGAAGTAATAAATAAGTGTGGCACTTTCTTATTGAAAGAAACCGTGTATGGTCAGAAGTAATAAATAAGTGTGGCACTTTCTTATCGAAACCGTGTATGGTCAGAAGTAATAAATAAGTGTGGCATTTTCTTATTGAAAGAAACCGTGTATGGTCAGAAGTAATAAATAAGTGTGGCACTTTCTTATCGAAACCGTGTATGGTCAGAAGTAATAAATAAGTGTGGCACTTTCTTATTGAAAGAAACCGTGTATGGTCAGAAGTAATAAATAAGTGTGGCACTTTCTTATTGAAAGAAACCGTGTATGGTCAGAAATAATAAATAAGTGTGGCACTTTCTTATCGAAACCGTGTATGGTCAGAAGTAATAAATAATTGTGGCATTTTCTTATTGAAAGAAACCGTGTATGGTCAGAAGTAATAAATAAGTGTGGCACTTTCTTATTGAAAGAAACCGTGTATGGTCAGAAGTAATAAGTGTGGCACTTTCTTATGGAAACCGTGTATGGTCAGAAGTAATAAATAAGTGTGGCACTTTCTTATCGAAACCGTGTATGGTCAGAAGTAATAAATAAGTGTGGCATTTTCTTATCGAAACCGTGTATGGTCAGAAGTAATAAATAAGTGTGGCACTTTCTTATCGAAACCGTGTATGGTCAGAAGTAATAAATAAGTGTGGAATTTTCTTATCGAAACCGTGTATGGTCAGAAGTAATAAATAAGTGTGACACTTTCTTATCGAAACCGTGTATGGTCAGAAGTAATAAATAAGTGTGGCACTTTCTTATTGAAAGAAACCGTGTATGGTCAGAAGTAATAAGTGTGGCACTTTCTTATGGAAACCGTGTATGGTCAGAAGTAATAAATAAGTGTGGCACTTTCTTATGGAAACCGTGTATGGTCAGAAGTAATAAATAAGTGTGGCACTTTCTTATGGAAACCGTGTATGGTCAGAAGTAATAAATAAGTGTGGCACTATCTTATGGAAATCGTGTATGGTCAGAAGTAATAAATAAGTGTGGCACTTTCTTATGGAAACCGTGTATGGTCAGAAGTAATAAATAAGTGTGGCAATTTCTTATGGCAACCGTGTATGGTCAGAAGTAATAAATAAGTGTGGCACTTTCTTATCGAAACCGTGTATGGTCAGAAGTAATAAATAAGTGTGGCATTTTCTTATCGAAACCGTGTATGGTCAGAAGTAATAAATAAGTGTGGCATTTTCTTATCGAAACCGTGTATGGTCAGAAGTAATAAATAAGTGTGGCATTTTCTTATCGAAACCGTGTATGGTCAGAAGTAATAAATAAGTGTGGCTCTTTCTTATTGAAACCGTGTATGGTCAGAAGTAATAAATAAGTGTGGCATTTTCTTATCAAAACCGTGTATGGTCAGAAGTAATAAATAAGTGTGGCTCTTTCTTATCGAAACCGTGTATGGTCAGAAGTAATAAATAAGTGTGGCATTTTCTTATCGAAACCGTGTATGGTCAGAAGTAATAAATAAGTGTGGCATTTTCTTATCGAAACCGTGTATGGTCAGAAGTAATAAGTGTGGCACTTTCTTATGGAAATCGTGTATGGTCAGAAGTAATAAATAAGTGTGGCATTTTCTTATCGAAACCGTGTATGGTCAGAAGTAATAAATAAGTGTGGCTCTTTCTTATCGAAACCGTGTATGGTCAGAAGTAATAAATAAGTGTGGCATTTTCTTATCGAAACCGTGTATGGTCAGAAGTAATAAATAAGTGTGGCTCTTTCTTATTGAAAGAAACCGTGTATGGTCAGAAGTAATAAGTGTGGCACTTTCTTATGGAAACCGTGTATGGTCAGAAGTAATAAATAAGTGTGGCACTTTCTTATGGAAACCGTGTATGGTCAGAAGTAATAAATAAGTGTGGCACTTTCTTATCGAAACCGTGTATGGTCAGAAGTAATAAATAAGTGTGGCATTTTCTTATCGAAACCGTGTATGGTCAGAAGTAATAAATAAGTGTGACACTTTCTTATCGAAACCGTGTATGGTCAGAAGTAATAAATAAGTGTGGCACTTTCTTATTGAAAGAAACCGTGTATGGTCAGAAGTAATAAGTGTGGCACTTTCTTATGGAAACCGTGTATGGTCAGAAGTAATAAATAAGTGTGGCATTTTCTTATGGAAACCGTGTATGGTCAGAAGTAATAAATAAGTGTGGCACTTTCTTATCGAAACCGTGTATGGTCAGAAGTAATAAGTGTGGCACTTTCTTATGGAAACCGTGTATGGTCAGAAGAAATAAATAAGTGTGGCATTTTCTTATCGAAACCGTGTATGGTCAGAAGTAATAAATAAGTGTGGCATTTTCTTGTCGAAACCGTGTATGGTCAGAAGTAATAAATAAGTGTGGCATTTTCTTATCGAAACCGTGTATGGTCAGAAGTAATAAATAAGTGTGGCATTTTCTTATCGAAACCGTGTATGGTCAGAAGTAATAAATAAGTGTGGCTCTTTCTTATTGAAAGAAACCGTGTATGGTCAGAAGTAATAAGTGTGGCACTTTCTTATGGAAACCGTGTATGGTCAGAAGTAATAAATAAGTGTGGCACTTTCTTATGGAAACCGTGTATGGTCAGAAGTAATAAATAAGTGTGGCACTTTCTTATCGAAACCGTGTATGGTCAGAAGTAATAAATAAGTGTGGCATTTTCTTATCGAAACCGTGTATGGTCAGAAGTAATAAATAAGTGTGACACTTTCTTATCGAAACCGTGTATGGTCAGAAGTAATAAATAAGTGTGACACTTTCTTATCGAAACCGTGTATGGTCAGAAGTAATAAATAAGTGTGGCACTTTCTTATTGAAAGAAACCGTGTATGGTCAGAAGTAATAAGTGTGGCACTTTCTTATGGAAACCGTGTATGGTCAGAAGTAATAAATAAGTGTGGCACTTTCTTATGGAAACCGTGTATGGTCAGAAGTAATAAATAAGTGTGGCACTTTCTTATGGAAACCGTGTATGGTCAGAAGTAATAAATAAGTGTGGCACTTTCTTATGGAAATCGTGTATGGTCAGAAGTAATAAATAAGTGTGGCACTTTCTTATGGAAACCGTGTATGGTCAGAAGTAATAAATAAGTGTGGCAATTTCTTATGGAAACCGTGTATGGTCAGAAGTAATAAATAAGTGTGGCACTTTCTTATCGAAACCGTGTATGGTCAGAAGTAATAAATAAGTGTGGCATTTTCTTATCGAAACCGTGTATGGTCAGAAGTAATAAATAAGTGTGGCATTTTCTTATCGAAACCGTGTATGGTCAGAAGTAATAAATAAGTGTGGCATTTTCTTATCGAAACCGTGTATGGTCAGAAGTAATAAATAAGTGTGGCTCTTTCTTATTGAAACCGTGTATGGTCAGAAGTAATAAATAAGTGTGGCATTTTCTTATCGAAACCGTGTATGGTCAGAAGTAATAAATAAGTGTGGCTCTTTCTTATCGAAACCGTGTATGGTCAGAAGTAATAAATAAGTGTGGCATTTTCTTATCGAAACCGTGTATGGTCAGAAGTAATAAATAAGTGTGGCATTTTCTTATCGAAACCGTGTATGGTCAGAAGTAATAAGTGTGGCACTTTCTTATGGAAATCGTGTATGGTCACCCAGCAAACACATATAGCTCCAATGGATATCCATGGCACGTTACCTTTGGACATTATGATGTCTGTGAGATATCCAAATATCCAGGTTTTACGTCACATGGATATTCCATAGATATCCAGATGTCATGGTTTTGGAGATGCAGGGAATTTCCCCTGGATATTGAATATCCAGGGGATGTTGTAGGGATATCTCAGGGATTAAAAAAATAACATATTTAGGATATGACCAGGATATAATATATCCTAGGGATATCCAATATATATTCTAAAGATATCTTATAGATATGTATAATGTCCATATTATGTACGTTAGAGGTCTTGGGGATTTTTAAATTTTCCTTAAATATCCATATAAATATATTTTTATTTTATAAAGGATAAAATTTATTAATGACTATAATTTATAAATAAATAAATAAATTTAAATAAAATGACGATTCTTGCATTAAAACCAATTATTAGCTATATATAGCTAAATAATTGGTGTAAATGCAAGAATCATCACATTAACATAACTAATAAAATTAATAAGATTTAGAATTAAGTGAAATTAACCATTTTTAATATTATGATTGGAGCTAGGCATGATGATGAAAGATATCAAAAGATTTATTAAATACACCACTTATAAGATTTAAAATTTCCTTTGATCAAGGTTTTATTTAAAAAGTTCTTTGCTTCCAAAACCATTGTGAAAGTTATTTAAATATTATAATTATTTAGGTTTTTCTTTTTTACTTCCTGCTAGGCAATGGTGTGACCAGTCTTTAATTATTAGTTCAATTTCAGCAATCGTAGAATTGGCAGCGCATTTTGGTCGTTTAATGGCCGCTAGAAATAAATTATTGCTCGTGAATAATAGATCTAGAATGAGAAGAAATCTAGACCAATATACTAAGGATAATTTTCATTGTGATTAGATCTTGAAGTTTTTTTGCCTTTTCTTCCTTCCAAACTGTAATGTGAACCAACGGATTTACTCAATCAGAGTTAATTGAAAAATTTTGCTCGTGTAAATCTATTTTATCACTAGCAGGGAGCCCCAAAATCTTGTACCCGCATTGAAGGCATATATTGCCGAAGTACCGCGGTTTTCTCTTATTAAAAAACGGTTATTTCTACCAAGTTTATGTGTATTTTGTAAATGTTCGACCGTTGGTGGCTTCTCATGTTAAATTGCTCCAAAATGAAAAAGCCAGCTACACTAAATAAAATTTTAAGTCTAGTTGGGGTTATTTTTTCACAATTAAGAGTAATAGAAAAATTGGCATACATTTTACTTGTTTAAACCATTTTTCGGGCCTGCCTAAAAAGAATGAATAGAATAAATAGAATAAATAGAATAAAACCGATATGCTGGAGACGAGAGTGTGCCAGGTAGGATGATACTTATTCTATTTATTCTAAATGCGATAATGCTCGTTCTTTTTGACTGCTAGCTACGAAATTAATCATTTAACCATGATTATCATTAAACTAAAACCAACTTTCGAAATTATTAAATACGTGTTATACAAATAAAGCTAAATAACATGCAATGTCATAAAGGTAAATAAAATATTTACATTCGATTTCGTCGTTTAATTATTGTAATCTAGGCTAGGTTTATATCACGTGAATTAAAACTAATTTTAGAGTTAATTCTAAGGCAAGGGAATCTAGACAATTATAATTTATTCGAACCTAATAGCAAGGGAATCTATACTAATTTATTTTTATTTGAAGTTTTGAACCTATAATAATAATAATTATAATTATAATAATAACTAATTAATTTATTCTAGAGTGTAAAAAATTTTAATAACCACGGAATGGTTTTAAAAATAAAGAGAAATTATTCTATTTATTCTAACGCGTTTTCCGTATGCGTTTTTTCGTGCTTCACATTTATTCTATCGTTTTTAAGCTACTTCCCTTTTGAATACCGGAATTATTTTTAGGCCGTCACGTAGAGCGTGAAGAGGGGTATATTTCGTGATAGTTTCGTTAATTTCCCTCCACAGGTTTAAACGTTATAGCCAAATTATTCTATTTATTCTAACGCGTTTTCCGTATGCTTTTTGTCGTCAACGCGTTATTTAGCTATTGAAACTTATTCTATCACGTTTTCTATACTTTCCATTCGAATACCGGAATTATTTTTAGGCCGTCACGAAGAGCGTGAAGAGGGGTATATTTCGTGGTAGTTTCGTTAATTTGCACGGACTGGTTTAAACGTTATAGCGAAATTAATCTATTTATTCTAATTCCTTTTGGGTAGGAAATATGGCGTCTCAGCGTTTTTTCGTGTTTCAAATTTATTCTATCGCTTTTTCTCTACTTTCCATTCGAATACCGGAATTATTTTTACGCCGTCACGAAGAGCGTGAAGAGGGGTATATTTCGTGGTAGTTTCGTTAATTTGCACGGACTGGTTTAAACGTTATAGCGAAATTATTCTATTTATTCTAATTCCTTTTGGGTAGGAAATATGGCGTCTCAGCGTTTTTTCGTGCTTCACATTTATTCTATCGATTTTAAGCTACTTCCCTTTTGAATACCGGAATTATTTTTAGGCCGTCACGTAGAGCGTGAAGAGGGGTATATTTCGTGATAGTTTCGTTAATTTCCCTCCACAGGTTTAAACGTTATAGCCAAATTATTCTATTTATTCTAACGCGTTTTCGGTATGCTTTTTGTCGTCAACGCGTTAATTAGCTATTGAAACTTATTCTATCACGTTTTCTATACTTTCCATTCGAATACCGGAATTCTTTTTACGCCGTCACGAAGAGCGTGAAGAGGGGTATATTTCGTGGTAGTTTCGTTAATTTGCACGGACTGGTTTAAACGTTATAGCGAAATTATTCTATTTATTCTAATTCCTTTTGGGTAGGAAATATGGCGTCTCAGCGTTTTTTCGTGCTTCACATTTATTCTATCGATTTTAAGCTACTTCCCTTTTGAATACCGGAATTATTTTTAGGCCGTCACGTAGAGCGTGAAGAGGGGTATATTTCGTGATAGTTTCGTTAATTTCCCTCCACAGGTTTAAACGTTATAGCCAAATTATTCTATTTATTCTAACGCGTTTTCGGTATGCTTTTTGTCGTCAACGCGTTAATTAGCTATTGAAACTTATTCTATCACGTTTTCTATACTTTCCATTAGAATACCGGAATTATTTTTAGGCCGTCACGAAGAGCGTGAAGAGGGGTATATTTCGTGGTAGTTTCGTTAATTTGCACGGACTGGTTTAAACGTTATAGCGAAATTAATCTATTTATTCTAATTCCTTTTGGGTAGGAAATATGGCGTCTCAGCGTTTTTTCGTGTTTCAAATTTATTCTATCGCTTTTTCTCTACTTTCCATTCGAATACCGGAATTATTTTTACGCTGTCACGAAGAGCGTGAAGAGGGGTATATTTCGTGGTAGTTTCGTTAATTTGCACTGACTGGTTTAAACGTTATAGCGAAATTATTCTATTTATTCTAATTCCTTTTGGGTAGGAAATATGGCGTCTCAGCGTTTTTTCGTGCTTCACATTTATTCTATCGATTTTAAGCTACTTCCCTTTTGAATACCGGAATTATTTTTAGGCCGTCACGTAGAGCGTGAAGAGGGGTATATTTCGTGATAGTTTCGTTAATTTCCCTCCACAGGTTTAAACGTTATAGCCAAATTATTCTATTTATTCTAACGCGTTTTCGGTATGCTTTTTGTCGTCAACGCGTTAATTAGCTATTGAAACTTATTCTATCACGTTTTCTATACTTTCCATTCGAATACCGGAATTATTTTTACGCCGTCACGAAGAGCGTGAAGAGGGGTATATTTCGTGGTAGTTTCGTTAATTTGCACGGACTGGTTTAAACGTTATAGCGAAATTATTCTATTTATTCTAATTCCTTTTGGGTAGGAAATATGGCGTCTCAGCGTTTTTTCGTGCTTCACATTTATTCTATCGATTTTAAGCTACTTCCCTTTTGAATACCGGAATTATTTTTAGGCCGTCACGTAGAGCGTGAAGAGGGGTATATTTCGTGATAGTTTCGTTAATTTCCCTCCACAGGTTTAAACGTTATAGCCAAATTATTCTATTTATTCCAACGCGTTTTCGGTATGCTTTTTGTCGTCAACGCGTTAATTAGCTATTGAAACTTATTCTATCACGTTTTCTATACTTTCCATTCGAATACCGGAATTATTTTTACGCCGTCACGAAGAGCGTGAAGAGGGGTATATTTCGTGGTAGTTTCGTTAATTTGCACGGACTGGTTTAAACGTTATAGCGAAATTATTCTATTTATTCTAATTCCTTTTGGGTAGGAAATATGGCGTCTCAGCGTTTTTTCGTGCTTCACATTTATTCTATCGTTTTTAAGCTACTTCCCTTTTGAATACCGGAATTATTTTTAGGCCGTCACGTAGAGCGTGAAGAGGGGTATATTTCGTGATAGTTTCGTTAATTTCCCTCCACAGGTTTAAACGTTATAGCCAAATTATTCTATTTATTCTAACGCGTTTTCGGTATGCTTTTTGTCGTCAACGCGTTAATTAGCTATTGAAACTTATTCTATCACGTTTTCTATACTTTCCATTCGAATACCGGAATTATTTTTACGCCGTCACGAAGAGCGTGAAGAGGGGTATATTTCGTGGTAGTTTCGTTAATTTGCACGGACTGGTTTAAACGTTATAGCGAAATTATTCTATTTATTCTAATTCCTTTTGGGTAGGAAATATGGCGTCTCAGCGTTTTTTCGTGCTTCACATTTATTCTATCGATTTTAAGCTACTTCCCTTTTGAATACCGGAATTATTTTTAGGCCGTCACGTAGAGCGTGAAGAGGGGTATATTTCGTGATAGTTTCGTTAATTTCCCTCCACAGGTTTAAACGTTATAGCCAAATTATTCTATTTATTCTAACGCGTTTTCGGTATGCTTTTTGTCGTCAACGCGTTAATTAGCTATTGAAACTTATTCTATCACGTTTTCTATACTTTCCATTCGAATACCGGAATTATTTTTACGCCGTCACGAAGAGCGTGAAGAGGGGTATATTTCGTGGTAGTTTCGTTAATTTGCACGGACTGGTTTAAACGTTATAGCGAAATTATTCTATTTATTCTAATTCCTTTTGGGTAGGAAATATGGCGTCTCAGCGTTTTTTCGTGCTTCACATTTATTCTATCGATTTTAAGCTACTTCCCTTTTGAATACCGGAATTATTTTTAGGCCGTCACGTAGAGCGTGAAGAGGGGTATATTTCGTGATAGTTTCGTTAATTTCCCTCCACAGGTTTAAACGTTATAGCCAAATTATTCTATTTATTCTAACGCGTTTTCGGTATGCTTTTTGTCGTCAACGCGTTAATTAGCTATTGAAACTTATTCTATCACGTTTTCTATACTTTCCATTCGAATACCGGAATTATTTTTACGCCGTCACGAAGAGCGTGAAGAGGGGTATATTTCGTGGTAGTTTCGTTAATTTGCACGGACTGGTTTAAACGTTATAGCGAAATTATTCTATTTATTCTAATTCCTTTTGGGTAGGAAATATGGCGTCTCAGCGTTTTTTCGTGCTTCACATTTATTCTATCGTTTTTAAGCTACTTCCCTTTTGAATACCGGAATTATTTTTAGGCCGTCACGTAGAGCGTGAAGAGGGGTATATTTCGTGATAGTTTCGTTAATTTCCCTCCACAGGTTTAAACGTTATAGCCAAATTATTCTATTTATTCTAACGCGTTTTCGGTATGCTTTTTGTCGTCAACGCGTTAATTAGCTATTGAAACTTATTCTATCACGTTTTCTATACTTTCCATTCGAATACCGGAATTATTTTTACGCCGTCACGAAGAGCGTGAAGAGGGGTATATTTCGTGGTAGTTTCGTTAATTTGCACGGACTGGTTTAAACGTTATAGCGAAATTATTCTATTTATTCTAATTCCTTTTGGGTAGGAAATATGGCGTCTCAGCGTTTTTTCGTGCTTCACATTTATTCTATCGATTTTAAGCTACTTCCCTTTTGAATACCGGAATTATTTTTAGGCCGTCACGTAGAGCGTGAAGAGGGGTATATTTCGTGATAGTTTCGTTAATTTCCCTCCACAGGTTTAAACGTTATAGCCAAATTATTCTATTTATTCTAACGCGTTTTCGGTATGCTTTTTGTCGTCAACGCGTTAATTAGCTATTGAAACTTATTCTATCACGTTTTCTATACTTTCCATTCGAATACCGGAATTATTTTTACGCCGTCACGAAGAGCGTGAAGAGGGGTATATTTCGTGGTAGTTTCGTTAATTTGCACGGACTGGTTTAAACGTTATAGCGAAATTATTCTATTTATTCTAATTCCTTTTGGGTAGGAAATATGGCGTCTCAGCGTTTTTTCGTGCTTCACATTTATTCTATCGATTTTAAGCTACTTCCCTTTTGAATACCGGAATTATTTTTAGGCCGTCACGTAGAGCGTGAAGAGGGGTATATTTCGTGATAGTTTCGTTAATTTCCCTCCACAGGTTTAAACGTTATAGCCAAATTATTCTATTTATTCTAACGCGTTTTCGGTATGCTTTTTGTCGTCAACGCGTTAATTAGCTATTGAAACTTATTCTATCACGTTTTCTATACTTTCCATTCGAATACCGGAATTATTTTTACGCCGTCACGAAGAGCGTGAAGAGGGGTATATTTCGTGGTAGTTTCGTTAATTTGCACGGACTGGTTTAAACGTTATAGCGAAATTATTCTATTTATTCTAATTCCTTTTGGGTAGGAAATATGGCGTCTCAGCGTTTTTTCGTGCTTCACATTTATTCTATCGTTTTTAAGCTACTTCCCTTTTGAATACCGGAATTATTTTTAGGCCGTCACGTAGAGCGTGAAGAGGGGTATATTTCGTGATAGTTTCGTTAATTTCCCTCCACAGGTTTAAACGTTATAGCCAAATTATTCTATTTATTCTAACGCGTTTTCGGTATGCTTTTTGTCGTCAACGCGTTAATTAGCTATTGAAACTTATTCTATCACGTTTTCTATACTTTCCATTCGAATACCGGAATTATTTTTACGCCGTCACGAAGAGCGTGAAGAGGGGTATATTTCGTGGTAGTTTCGTTAATTTGCACGGACTGGTTTAAACGTTATAGCGAAATTATTCTATTTATTCTAATTCCTTTTGGGTAGGAAATATGGCGTCTCAGCGTTTTTTCGTGCTTCACATTTATTCTATCGATTTTAAGCTACTTCCCTTTTGAATACCGGAATTATTTTTAGGCCGTCACGTAGAGCGTGAAGAGGGGTATATTTCGTGATAGTTTCGTTAATTTCCCTCCACAGGTTTAAACGTTATAGCCAAATTATTCTATTTATTCTAACGCGTTTTCGGTATGCTTTTTGTCGTCAACGCGTTAATTAGCTATTGAAACTTATTCTATCACGTTTTCTATACTTTCCATTCGAATACCGGAATTATTTTTACGCCGTCACGAAGAGCGTGAAGAGGGGTATATTTCGTGGTAGTTTCGTTAATTTGCACGGACTGGTTTAAACGTTATAGCGAAATTATTCTATTTATTCTAATTCCTTTTGGGTAGGAAATATGGCGTCTCAGCGTTTTTTCGTGCTTCACATTTATTCTATCGATTTTAAGCTACTTCCCTTTTGAATACCGGAATTATTTTTAGGCCGTCACGTAGAGCGTGAAGAGGGGTATATTTCGTGATAGTTTCGTTAATTTCCCTCCACAGGTTTAAACGTTATAGCCAAATTATTCTATTTATTCTAACGCGTTTTCGGTATGCTTTTTGTCGTCAACGCGTTAATTAGCTATTGAAACTTATTCTATCACGTTTTCTATACTTTCCATTCGAATACCGGAATTATTTTTACGCCGTCACGAAGAGCGTGAAGAGGGGTATATTTCGTGGTAGTTTCGTTAATTTGCACGGACTGGTTTAAACGTTATAGCGAAATTATTCTATTTATTCTAATTCCTTTTGGGTAGGAAATATGGCGTCTCAGCGTTTTTTCGTGCTTCACATTTATTCTATCGTTTTTAAGCTACTTCCCTTTTGAATACCGGAATTATTTTTAGGCCGTCACGTAGAGCGTGAAGAGGGGTATATTTCGTGATAGTTTCGTTAATTTCCCTCCACAGGTTTAAACGTTATAGCCAAATTATTCTATTTATTCTAACGCGTTTTCGGTATGCTTTTTGTCGTCAACGCGTTAATTAGCTATTGAAACTTATTCTATCACGTTTTCTATACTTTCCATTCGAATACCGGAATTATTTTTACGCCGTCACGAAGAGCGTGAAGAGGGGTATATTTCGTGGTAGTTTCGTTAATTTGCACGGACTGGTTTAAACGTTATAGCGAAATTATTCTATTTATTCTAATTCCTTTTGGGTAGGAAATATGGCGTCTCAGCGTTTTTTCGTGCTTCACATTTATTCTATCGTTTTTAAGCTACTTCCCTTTTGAATACCGGAATTATTTTTAGGCCGTCACGTAGAGCGTGAAGAGGGGTATATTTCGTGATAGTTTCGTTAATTTCCCTCCACAGGTTTAAACGTTATAGCCAAATTATTCTATTTATTCTAACGCGTTTTCGGTATGCTTTTTGTCGTCAACGCGTTAATTAGCTATTGAAACTTATTCTATCACGTTTTCTATACTTTCCATTCGAATACCGGAATTATTTTTACGCCGTCACGAAGAGCGTGAAGAGGGGTATATTTCGTGGTAGTTTCGTTAATTTGCACGGACTGGTTTAAACGTTATAGCGAAATTATTCTATTTATTCTAATTCCTTTTGGGTAGGAAATATGGCGTCTCAGCGTTTTTTCGTGCTTCACATTTATTCTATCGTTTTTAAGCTACTTCCCTTTTGAATACCGGAATTATTTTTAGGCCGTCACGTAGAGCGTGAAGAGGGGTATATTTCGTGATAGTTTCGTTAATTTCCCTCCACAGGTTTAAACGTTATAGCCAAATTATTCTATTTATTCTAACGCGTTTTCGGTATGCTTTTTGTCGTCAACGCGTTAATTAGCTATTGAAACTTATTCTATCACGTTTTCTATACTTTCCATTCGAATACCGGAATTATTTTTACGCCGTCACGAAGAGCGTGAAGAGGGGTATATTTCGTGGTAGTTTCGTTAATTTGCACGGACTGGTTTAAACGTTATAGCGAAATTATTCTATTTATTCTAATTCCTTTTGGGTAGGAAATATGGCGTCTCAGCGTTTTTTCGTGCTTCACATTTATTCTATCGTTTTTAAGCTACTTCCCTTTTGAATACCGGAATTATTTTTAGGCCGTCACGTAGAGCGTGAAGAGGGGTATATTTCGTGATAGTTTCGTTAATTTCCCTCCACAGGTTTAAACGTTATAGCCAAATTATTCTATTTATTCTAACGCGTTTTCGGTATGCTTTTTGTCGTCAACGCGTTAATTAGCTATTGAAACTTATTCTATCACGTTTTCTATACTTTCCATTCGAATACCGGAATTATTTTTACGCCGTCACGAAGAGCGTGAAGAGGGGTATATTTCGTGGTAGTTTCGTTAATTTGCACGGACTGGTTTAAACGTTATAGCGAAATTATTCTATTTATTCTAATTCCTTTTGGGTAGGAAATATGGCGTCTCAGCGTTTTTTCGTGCTTCACATTTATTCTATCGTTTTTAAGCTACTTCCCTTTTGAATACCGGAATTATTTTTACGCCGTCACGAAGAGCGTGAAGAGGGGTATTAATCGTGATCGTTTCATTAATTTCCACTCACCGGTTTTCAAGTTATTGCCAAATTATTCTATTTAGGCAGTGCGTTTTTCGGATGGCTTTTCGTTGTGCATGTTTTACGCTATCCACTAGATGGCGACACTGTCTCCAAGAGCGCATAAATTATTCTGTACCCGTGGCGGTTTATTCGAATTATTCTCCAATTATTTGAACGTAGATTTCATATTTAAACGAAAAATAATAAATGTCATATTTTTACGGTTATAATTAAGTGTGGGGTTTTAGAAATAAAGTGAAATTATTCTACCGTGTTTCTAATACCGGAATTATTCTATTCATTGTAACGCGTTTTCTTTGGTGCAGGCGTATCTTCGTAATTCAAAATTGAACTTTTTTAAAAATATCCATGGAATTAACTAAAACCATTATCAAAAATTAAGAGATGGGCTTTCTTCGTCCCAATAAATGTTAATTTTTGAAGAAATTTTTTTATTTCGTGATTCAAATTTATTCTATCTCTTTTTGGCTTCTTTTCTTTCCCGTTTTATTCTACCGGTTAATCTCGTTTATTCTACCCTCTTTCTCATTAATAATTATAATTTTCTATTTATAAATCCCTTTCCAAAACTAACTCTTCTTCAAAATGCTAATAAATAATGAATTAAAAGTCTAATTTTTTATTTTAAACATTAAATTATTTCATACATTTATTTGCCGGCTCCTTCACTAGAAAAATATAATATATCTTATTATAGTGCTCTTATTTGGAGTGCTTGTTCTTTTAATGGACGATTGACATAAGCGTTAAAATTTTACTTTGACACCGTTTTAATATTTGAAGTGTGTTAGTATCCGAAGGTTTTAATGGTTAGAGGGTTTGACCGATTAGTGGTGAGGCTTATATTTTAATTCGTATTTATTTGTAATGAAGGTTATCAAGTTGAAATATATAGTTCCTAGCTAATGGATAACGTGACTGATATAGTGTTGTAATAGGTTTCTATTTATGGTCAGTTTGCTCTCGCTTAGTACGCTAATTATTTTTAGGATAGGGTGATTGAGATATTGTTCTTCACGAAGAGGGTGGTTTGGAGCTCCCTTTCGTAAAAATTCCTCTTAGGTTGCTAAACTGCGCTTATTAAGTTCATTGATTAAAAACTTTCAGATTCAACTTTAATACGCAAGATGTACTTAAGGGGGATTGTGGGTACTCAAATATACGTGGCATCTAGTTTTTATTTGACAACGAAGTTCGTAACTACGACCAAAGCAAAGATGCGAATACATTTGGTATATCATTGAGCGGTTAACAGCCAATTTCGGATTACACTTTTGATCGGATTCAATGTATAAAGTTGGTAGTGGGGTTTAGGTCAGGTGAATAGATTTCACTCCAGCATATATGTAAAATAATTATTCATAAGTATTCCATGAAGGTATCTCCTTTACTGAAACTTTGTTCGCGTAATGTGACGTAAATTACGTCATTTACATTTACAACTTCTTGCGAATTTGAATCACTCGCGAATTTTGAAAACATCCGGAATTTCTCGCGCGTTAATGATTAATGGTGATTTACCGTTAATTATTTTGGGAAATGCGTGGTTACAACTGAATTCTAGAAAATACTAAATGATCTATGCATTATTTCTAAAAAATATTTGATTTCCCGTGATAAGCTGGATTTCTGGAAATCAAGTAATCAATTTGTACACCTATTTTCTCGCTTAACCGACCAGAAAAAACGTTTTTCGTTATAAAGAAATTTAAATGTGAAAGTAGTTCAATGTTCGTTTTGACTTTATACATTGCTATAAGCGGCTATATAGTGTGAGAAATAAGGCACTATCACAGGCCAATCGCCAGTTTAAAAATTAAATGCTTGGGGTGTTAGTAGCCCTGGTGACCACTTAATTAATTTTTTCCCTTCAAGATTTTAGTTCATAAAAAAAATACTATAATAATCCCTAACATTGTTTGGTCTTTGCTTCTAGCACATATTGTCAAGAATAGATAATTTGACCATAGATTATAAAAGCCTGATTTTGAAGGTTAAAAATGGCAAGTGGCCAGTTTTTTAATTAAACTACCTAGGCTCTACTGGCCACAGTTTCAGTTTAAAAAAATTCCTTATTTCTCAGCCTGGGATATAAACATCTAAACAAAAGTTGTCTGCTCTAAGTTTAGGTTATACCTAACCACGGCCAACTTCGATCACGCGCTGTTCGCACTACAGCGGCCAACACATTCGTCGAAATTCCGCGAGCAAGGATTTTCCCCCTATAAACTGTACTATAACGTGTAGGAGTTCAGCGCCACGCTCGGTTTTTATATTGTCTTCAATGTAAAAACTATTCTAAAAATAATAATCCGCTAGGGGTGCTCACGTCATACACATATTTTGCTCATAGGTTAACACAGAAACGTCAACGAATGAGATGGCCGCTGTAGCGCGCGAGATCAAAGTTGGCCGTGACCTAACTGATAATACAAAATTGAAAATCGTTATTTTCAGAGAGCTTGACCTTGAATTTTAGCGGTCAGGTTTCACCATCTAGCTGATTGTGAAAAGGATTTGCTATAATTTTGCGCCAAAAATCTTCACTCTTTGTTTAGAGTTCTTATAGCTCAGTTCTTCAATCGGCTGTATTAAAATTTTGGACTAAAGATTAGGCCAAAATTTGTTGACTTCTTGATCTGTAAGTTTACTGTTTTATTCTGAAGAATTAATTTAAGCTTTAATTTAGTTGATTTCCAATACATTTTTGTGGAAACTATATATTCTGATAATTTTAATCCTACACTAGTAAATAGTACTAATTGTGTGGTTTGCACAAACGTAGGACTAAAATATACAATATAATTCTGGGCGTTACAGGTTTTGTGACTAATCCCAGTTAACCAGTCCTAATTGCGTGGTTTACGCATAATTTGGACAAATAATACAATATAATTCTGGGCGTTACAGGTTTTGAGACTAATCCCAGTGAACCAGTCCTAATTGCGTAATAATTTGGACTGAATAAAAACATTGAATCTGAGCGTTACATAATTTGTAACAGATATCTTAACAAATAAATAAAGAAAACATGTCTGAAACTCATAATTCTGATACGAGTTCTGACAAAGATGAACGTGATTCATCGCGGAATAATTCGAATTTCGACTATTCTGATAATGATGCTTTTGATACAGAAAGCCAATTTTCTAATTCAGAAAATGAAGAGAAGGATATTTCGATAATTGAAAATGAATCCGAAGACGAAGGCGGTTTTATTAGTACCGATGATGATGTTATTTCGAATAACAATAATAATTCCGTTGTTGAAGACGATAATAGCCATGCCGACGCCGGTACCAATAGTAAAAGCGACGAAAATGTGGTGCCTTATATGACCAACGTGTCCAAACTAACCAACAAAAAAGCCCACGAGATTTTAACCGCGGTGAAAGAGAATACCTTTGAGGGATGTATTTATTCCCTTCATTGTTCTAATATTAAGGGCGGAGACGTTTACGTGGTCTCAACGACGGATCCGTCGAAACGAGAAGACCTACTTTGTGATAAGATGAAGTGGAAAAGATCTGGAACCTCTAAATTAAAAGATGAGCCTTTGATTAAGCTTTACCAATTAATAAAAATTGGTCCGAAGGATGAAGACTATTCTTCGAGATTCAAGAGACAGATATTCACTTTGCAAAATCCTCCAGGAGTATTTACCGCAGTTATTCACTACATTGGCGACGAAACTGCTTGGGTTCCCAGGGCGCATGGCAATTGTCGCCGAAATAAGATACGACACGACTACGTCCGCACTATTCCCTCGACATTGCAAAATGTGAAAGATAACGTCTCAAAATCGTCCGCTAGAACTTACAAGAACGTTCAAATTGCGGCGGAAAGGGACTTAACGAACATTAAAAACGAAGCAGTCCACGACGATATTGCCGCGTTGCGACCGATGGTTAATGTTCGAAATCGCAAACAAGTTCGAAACACTAAGTACCTAATCGATCGGAAGAAAAAGATCTGTAACGACCCTCTGGTGGCGGTGATAATGTTAAAAAGGACGGTATTTAGCGATTTCGTTCGTCAGATAGATTTTACGAACGATTTAACTATCGTATTTGGCCACCCCGAAGCCGTGACGTTAGCCAATCGTCTACTAGAGATTTCAAATGACGATGAAGAAACGGAACAGGCTATTTATTGCGATACTACCTTTAAATTGGGTAACTTTTTCGTAACCATCGTTGTTATGATAAACACGATGCTCGTCGAACATCCCATTGTCCCGATTTTTTTTCTGATACACCAAGTCAAGTCTCTGGAAGTCCACGAGCGCTTTTGGCGCGATTACGTGGCGAAAGAACTGAAATTGGACGAATTTGGATCGAACTGCCCCATTGTTTCGGATAGAGAAACGGCTATCACCCACGCCATAATGGGCGCTTCTCAAATGGGTAAAACTAATTTAATTGTTTGCCACAATCACTTGAAGAAAAACGTCGAGCGGTGGCTAGATCAAGCAAAAACCACGAGAAATAATAAGAAGATTCTCCTAGATCATTTTTGCGCGTTACTAGAATGCGAAACGCAAAAGGACTTTGATGAAAAATACGGAGAATATTATCCGACTTGGCCAGCGGAATTCGTGAAATATTTTGACAATCACTTGAAGGTTGATTTGAAAACGAGGGCGATTGCCGAACGCCACCAAAGGTTCGCGATCTTTCGTAAAACGCCACCGACGAATAACCCCAGCGAGAGCTATAACAGCAAAATAAAACGCGCCTTCGAAGGGGAACAGAAACAGATCGACGACGCCATTATGGTTTTAGAAGATTTACAGAGCATCGATTTAAACGACTACGATCTTGCCGTCGATGGCCAAGGAGAATACCACTTGAAGCCGGAGTTTGAAGGTAACGAAAAGTTAAACTTGAAACTCAATATCTCCCTGGCGAACAGAAGCGAAATAGTCGAAGCGGCCAGAATGGGTGTGGTACCGAATTCTTCGGATCCCATAAAAGAGAGAAACACGGGTAGATGGTCCCAGAAATTGTTGGCTTCAGTTTGTCTGAGACAAAATTTAGTCACACTCGTTACCAATCCGATGGTTTATGTGGTCAGAGATCCCAGTAAGAACGAATACCACGTTGTTAACCCCAGTAACAAGAAAAAGTCTTGTAGTTGCAATTTCGGCAACAGCCGCTGCTTTCACGTGTTGGCGGTAGAAATGATTCGAAATAAAAGCGCATTTTCTGAAAAGATTCCGGACGTTCCGTCACTCACGGCAATAACGAGAAAGAAAGGTTCCGGTAAAAAGAACTTTAAGAATACCAAACCGGACGGAAAACGAAGGTTCGAGGACATCGATTCTTACGTAGCGTCACAAGACTCCATCGTTGGCACACGAAGTCATCAGTCGACGCCTTTGAAGGACTTAGAATCTAATGACCGGAGTGATGGTTTATTGGCGCCATTGTCCATTCCCGATACTCCGAAGAGAACTGTCACTTTTAACGCGCCAATTAAAAGAAAGTCGTCTACGCCAATTGGAAAGGCAAAAATAGTTGACGGCCTAAAAACTGATGGAACCGAAAGACGGACAAGTCAAAAAAGAAAGATACCAGATGAGGGAAAATGCGTCCGTGAAGACGTAAGACCAGCGAAGCGCTCGAGTAAGACTAACTCTGCTCACGATATGGACGATGTGGGAGAGTTAAACCTTAACGATCATTGGGTTTGTTCTCCGGAATGTCGCCAAAGTCTTGAATGTGAAGAATTTTCTACTCTCAAACCCGGTGAATACATTGAAGATGTTATCCTGAATCAGTGTATGAAATACTTGATTTGCAACAGCAAATTTAGCGCTTTGTTTATAGATTCGTGTTTATACTCGTTGGCCGCGAGTTTAGAAAGTAACTTTGGGAATGTAGAACGATTCCTTGAAGACGAAAAGGGTGACCAAGAATATATCTTTGTCCTAATCACGACAAATATTTTTGGAGGATCTCATTGGTTGCTTGGTATTATTGTTAAAAACGAGAAAGCAATTACCATTTTGGACTCGCTCCCTACTGATAATCTTCAGTTACCGGAGAACGAAGGAAAACGGGAAATATTGATTCATTGTCGCCATACCCTTGAGAAAATAGCCAAATGCGCTTTTCCCAATCACACGGGTAATTGGAAATACCGGTATCCTACTCAAGTGCCTATCCAACCGAACGGTTACGATTGCGGACTATACGTTGTGGCCAATCTCTATTGCGTATTAAATGACGCCGTGTACCCAAACACTTTACGCCCAAAATATAGCTACGTTGATAGCGAAAAGGGGAGAAATTGGCTCCATCACATGATGCTATTGACGACTGAAAATATTCCGCTTGTATCTGGACGTAGTGAGAAAAAAGTCGAACCCAGTTTTAAAAATAAACCTATCATTTTGGCTATTGAGAACGAGGATCGTAAAAAGGTTGTCTTAAATATGATTCGCGCTGTCGGATTAAATTTAGAACGCGTGACGGAGATACGAAGCGCCAAATTTGACTTTTCGGACGCTGAAACAATTACACATTTGGAATCAGATATTCGAGACGCTTTCGCGTCTGAGGGAAAGCATTATTTGCCTCAAGATTTATTAGATATCTTGGGAAATCGTAATCACAGAGATTTCTTGTGGGCCCAAGAGCAATATAACCATTGGTATAATACCGGAAGTCGATGGCCCGTGGTATCTAATACAACGGGCAAAGAATTACTGCAGTTAAGCCCAGTCCAAACTGATGATGAGAGATCGTTAAAAAACAAAAATAAGCATGGGCTAGCGGGTATTTTCAGCCTTCGTAAACATCAAATAGTGTTGAAAGACCGAATTAATCTCCACATCGAAAATGAGCGGAGAAAAAATCCCCAACTTTCACGGACCCAAGCTTTCGCGTTATTTGATCTTACGACCAATGAAATGGAGGAGCTTAGGTTCTTCGATGTGAATGTCCAATATTTGATTGATAGCGGAAAAGAGAAAGTTGATCTAATCGAGAAATGCTCCAACACGGAAATAGCTCAAGGCCATTCTATAAAGAATATTGAAAGCGCGCCACTCGAGAGAATCGAAGCTTCAGTAGGAAAAGAAATGACGATAGAAGTAATAAAGAACTTCGATGGTCGTCTGGAAAACGTTCCCTTTGAAACAGTTTCCAAAACCGATTACGAAAGCGAAACGTTTAAATGCTTGAAAGACGGAGCGTGGATATCATCGATTCTGATAAACTTATCAATGCCAGTCCTAATTCGAAAGATCAAAAAGACGGATAACGTCTTGCCATTATTTAAACCTTGTACGAAAACGTTTACAAGGAGCTTTTCGTAGATCAGAGTTCTTCCAATTTCCTCCAGCGTGTAGCCGGTTACCTTCGTATTAACCAAGGCTTTAATAAAGATAGTACACATGTGCTATCAGACTGCGAATCTACCATTTGAGCCGGAAGAATGGAAGTGCATTAAGAGTACAGATTGCGAGAAGCAGCCTAATGGATACGACTGCGCTTTATACGGACAACTCTACCTTTATTGCATCCTAACGGGCCAAAAAACCCGAAACCTAAAGATAAGTAGCTCGCAAGGTCGAAAATGGTTGTATTTGTTGGCAAAGGAATACAGTAACAAAAAAAGACTACGCCAATAAGACGCGATCGTTATCAAAGAGTAAATGTCTGCCCGATGTCGAGTCGATTAGAAAAGGCTCAAACTTGATGTGCTCCGTAGTACAAAGCTATACCGATTTTGAAATAAGCGGGTGGCTCAACGCTACAAATACACAGGCATGGGACACTTGCGAATTAGACGCGACATGTACCGGTAGTTTTCCCGATCGCCAAGTGTTCTGCGTTTCTTGTCGTAGATGGTTTCACGTTAAGTGCGAAGGTTTAAAAGAATATAAAATTTTCAAAACGTATTACGTTTGCAAGAAATGCCAAAAATTAATAGAATAGCCCGAAAGAAAGTAAGATCGAATGATTATATAAAAAACATTCAAACCTATATTTTCAGGAAAATGTTCCTTGAATATAAATTCGCCATAAAATTGATTCATCGCCAATACTAAAGCTTAAAGTTTCCTCTTTAAAGTGACAAAATGGAAATTTGGTTCCCCAGCGTCCCAAAATATTTAGCGTTGCCCATAAAATTTAAACGCCACTAAAGATATGGCACAAATAATATCCGGCCAGGAAACCGCGTTAAAATGTGAGAATGTATGTATGTATGTATGTATGTATGAATGAATAATTGAATGTTTCTAATACTTGGTATAATGGTCTTTTACGTATGGTTAAAAAACAATTGATATTATTTAGCGTGGTACCGGCCAAATTAAAAAAGACGGCGTTCTGAATAGATTATTTTCTCAGAATGATACCATTATACTAAACGTAATCTAAAACCAATGGATTTTCGGACAAAAATTCGCCACCGTAAAATTAAAATAGCAGTATTAAGATTTTTGAAGCCGTCAACATTAGAGTGTTTTTTTAGGCATTTTTTTGGATTGATAATAAAATGTCTATTAGAACATTCTTATTTAGACGGTTAAATCTACATATCACTCCCCGAATTCTACATATCCGCCCCCGACGTTTTTGCTATTAGGACCAAGTTTTATTAATTGGTATCTTTCAATCAAAGGAAAATCTTTGATCTCTAATATTCCATTTTGCTTCCGCGTTATCTTACCACAAAGTATGTTGTCTTATTTTAATGCATCTCCGCCCTCAATATTAGAACAATGAAGATAATAAATAACTCTATCTAAAATATTATTTTTTTACAGCGCTTAAAATTTCGAAAGCCTTATCATTCGTCAGTTTTGACTTTTGACACGTTTCTCATGTATAGTCCCGCACCAAAGTTTCTGGACACTTTGTTTTTCAAATGTTTCAAAAACCGTTCACAGTAGGAAGTCAAATGATACCTTTTTGGAAAGTTTAGATAACGGAAAAACTTTCTGCTATATTTAATTTTTTAAATATTGAATAACTATTCGACCGAGGCTTAATAAACCAAAACATCGCCTTTTCAACCAATAGAAATTTGAGAAACTCGACGCACCGAATTGTTTCCTTTTCAAAATCGGACAAGTGTTTCCGATAATATTGAGGACAAACCAAAACCAAAATTCGAGCTTTTTATGCCTAATCGAAATTCATTCAAATTTAAGTCAGTTTTAGTTGGCAGCGAGGAATTGGCCGACGCCCCGGTATACGACTATTTTGAGTTGTTGACGGTGCTTTATGATATTTCTTCGTAGTTTTTGAAATTAAGTTTTAATAATAATAAAAAGCTGGGCTAATACCAAGGTACCACCACAGGCCCAAGTCAGCTAGCGACCTTTAATGCTATTTAAGGTGACCAGGTTACGCTCTTCTCTTTTTTTGCCCGAGAGTGGAGCTCGCGCTCAAAAATAACTCTCGCACTCTTTGGAGCTCAGAGCGGGCCCACCTTTGATTACAACATTTTATCAATCAAATTGTCCATTATTTAGGAACATTATTTCAATCACCCTGTACGTTAATTTAGTTTGGAATTTTTACAAACTGGGCGTTCTTAATCACTGTACTTTAAGAACCATATCCCATTTGTAACTTGTTGTTAAAATAAGTCATTACTAGTTTTTAAAATTTAACTTTTAATCTTAACGACTTCAGCCTGTCAATGAATCTGTAAAAAATCAAATACAATGCTTCCCAATAAAAATTTTAATGCTCAAAAAAGAGCGGAAAGAGATTAGCGAAAATTTTACCGCTCAATAAGACGTGAGCGTGAGCGGCTCTTTGACGAAAATGCCCAACACTGCTCGGAGGGCGACAGAAATACCATAGGTTATATTCCCTTTAAGTTTACTTAACACCAAATCTAACATAGAAATGACCAGTGTATAATATATCGCTTACGAGAGACGAATCAATCTGCGCCGTAATAATGAAACATTTAGTAGGCAGGAAGTAGTTTTCTTTGAGCGCGAATGCTCCGCCAAACCGCGGATGTGTACACCGCATCACGCAGGGTCGAAAGAAAAATCGTGTTTTTTTATTAAAAGTCCAGAGTCCAGATCAATCCGAATATCATTGGTTTTATCTAAATTTTTTATGAAACCTCTTTTTTAGTGTATTAACAGAGGGCGCCATCTTAATGGTCGGGATTTTAATTTTCAAATAAAACAACTCCAACTCAAAAGCATTATTTAGCCATTACGAAATATTTTTACAATAACAACATTGCGTTTAGCACGGCGGATTGCAAGTAATTTTCGTCAAATATTTCCGTACTTTTAAGATTTTTAAAAAATCCGGATTTCTTATGTTAAAACGGGGCGGCATCACCAAAATGGGAGCACAGTCGAAGAAAAAAAAAAACTCGGGGGCGCTCAAATTCTTTTTGGGGGTGCCAATACCTTGAGTAATTTTTATCTCCCCACCTATGAAATTAGTAAATATACTAATCCGGTTGTAGCCCTTAAATATCCGTCAAAACATTTTTGATAAGCTGGTTCAATATTTCTACAATTGAAAAGTTTTTCTGGTGCAGTGAGACTCGCGAAAGCAATTTTCAAAAACTTTAGTAAAATGGTTTCCAATATTTACTGATACTAGCTCTCTAGTAAAAGTAATTTTCCTTTTTGATTAATATACAAATATTTTAGATCATATCTTTCGGTAATTGAGCAATCGATTTTTTTTGGTCAGTCGGATTGGGGATGCTCAAGTACTCATTTGGGGGCACTGAGCTTCCCCTGGCGCCCCCCCCCCCGTGTACGGGCCTGCATAGTTTCCAGAGAACCCCAGGATGTCACATAAATCTGTTTTCGGGGTCGAATGACACGGCCATCTTTGATTTTGCGCGAGATCAAAGTTGGCCGGTACATGTCTCACGGTTATAGCCAGGGCCGTCTTTAAGTATGGGCAATCGGGGGAATGCACGGGGGCCTCATAATAGGCGAAACTATAAAGTCCAGGGGGTTGAAAAGATGGTAATCACGTGACTTTGTGCAGAACTACAACGCCCTCTATCCTAAGATATACGAACTATTATTTATTTTATTTTGCTAAAGGCGGTTTAAATTTTGATCGATTCATCTAAATTACCTAATTATAATTATTATTTAAACCATTTTGTAATATAAAGGTGTAAGTTAATTAGTTGTCTGGAGTATTTACTATATTTGGATGGAATATTTTTTCTTTACCGTCGCTCGGCCAACTATATGAACATGAGTTACCGAATCGAAGGTGGCTGCGAAATGGTAGTCACGGGATTTAGTTTTCCCATTTTAACAAGTTGGTTAAGACCAAATTTACTTTATAGTTTCGCCTATTCTAGGTAACCTCACGATTAAAGGGGCCTCATGTGAAATTAAATTTTTTGAGAAAACAGCTATTTAAATAATTTTTTATCGTAGTAATATCCAACCTCTCAATACGCTTTTTGGTTCGTGCACCCTGCTTAATAAAAAGTATATATAATGTATTTAAACCATCACTGCTGGAGTTGCCTAGAATTCAGTAAGGTAGAAATCAAGATACGCTAATTAACTGTCTGTTTGAATAATTTTTTGAGTTGTGTATCCTGTAGAGTTGTCTCAAAAAATGTTTATTGCACTATGTTGGTTGGATTAATGGTAGTGATTCGAGTAGGTTTGTACCCCCGTTTGAAATCGGTTGGAGGGGTGCTTGCTTCCTCCCCCCTTATAGGTACGCCTACGTCATCCATTGTTATGCCCGGGGGCCTCCACTTCCCTAAAGAAGCCCTGGATATAGCATTAGCAGTATATATAGACTTCTGGAACGACACTGTCCATTGTTTTAGTGTTAATTTTATAAGCAAACCTTTTTCGACACTGACTCTCACCCATCTTCAATATGGACTTAAATGAGTTGTTTATTACCCTCCATGGTAAATGACGTCGGTCAAGAATTTTAGTAAATCACGAAAAACAATCAACAGGACTTGCTGGTTAATAGATACTCTTCGTTTGTTAATTCTTCCATATTGCCTTAAAATTATAACTTTGGTACTATGATATTAATCTTCTACATCTTGGGCTTAAATTTCCCTCATAAAATTGAATTTGAAAATGGTTCCGCTTGCGAATCTAGTTGAAACCAGGTATCGTGCTAACGTCTGGATTTATATGTTGGAAAGTTATCCAAAATATGATAATTCGGTAAACGGACCATTGACGGAATTATACATGGTAATTTGGGGCCCAATAACAAAAGTTGATATAAAATCAACGAGAAATTGTCTATCGATGGAAGCATCATGCTCTCTTCTAACTTCATTGGTCGAAGAGTTTAGTCAAATCTCCAATTTGGGCGCTATTTACGTTCTGAGTACCATACACCAAAATCGATATGGGTATATCGAGGATCTGCAATAATTTTACTTATCGTCAGTGACGTTGCTGTAAAAAATGGATCTCAACGCAATAAATAAATGTCGGAACCAGTACAAGATAGTAAGGTGAGTCATAGTACAACATAGAGGTAGGCCTCTTTTGGGTGCATAAATGGCATAGACTGGAAAGATAAATAACGTGCCCTGGACGGTAGCTGGTCGTGGCCAATTACGGACTTACTGGGTCCCAATGGTCAGCTAATAAATAAAAATATACGTGTATATACATTAAATGGTGCCTAACTTTTCTAGCTACGCCAATGATTCATTGGGTTTCGTGGCACTTATGGACTCTTTGGTCTATAGCTGGTATTTGGTATACTGAAACGAGATTTATTACCACCGTCAGAGGTGCCACTTAACAGTGGCTTACTCAGAAGGTAGTAAGGAGTCTGCATCGTAAAAAACTAAGGATAAATGTGTTTTACCAAGAATGTTTTATTTTCCAGAATGACCATGCCCCTAAATGCCTTAGTTACGTCTAAAATATCCTAAAAAGAATAAATCAAGGAATAGCATTGCCTTTGGTTCAATGTTCTAAGAAATCCTCTAAAGTTCATGGTTTTACTTTACTTCACTATGAGCCTCGAATACACGTAGAAACCGTCTCAAATAATACGATGTCTAGTTCCTTTTCAATAAGGTTCGATTAGATATTGAAAAATAATTCGAATAAACCACCACAGGTATAGCATAACTTTTCCGTTCTTGAAGACCATATCGCTAGTGGATTGGAAAAACGCATATACGACAAAAATCCTACCCACCGGAGGTCCTGATTATAATGCCCTACGCCAGCGTCCACAGCCCGGACAAGTGACAGAACAGCCAAGGCAGCAAGAGAACCGCTCATCCTAGCAGAATGTTTAAAAATGGGACGATCAACCCCTCACTTCGCACACAGCAGTGGGAATAAGATCGGATGCTATAGCAACTCCAGCCGACACCCTACCTACGTAGGTATAGGTGCCATACCCTTTGGAGAGAGCTCCTAAAGGGGAACGCAGGGCACACAGCGGCCCACATAACCCGGCACAGCTGGCACCGGATATCCCGGTGTGCTCCAAAAATTCGGAAAACAGGACCACTGCGCCTCATACGGAGACACGCCACCCCACATTAGGCTACCCAATCCTCCGAGGCGGCCTGTTTGCCTGAACCCCCTCCGTTAGCCTGAGCCGAAGCCCAGTTTGCAGCCCATACCTGACCGAAGTCGGAGGTTGAGATAGGACCATTGTATCAGAGGTAACATCTCTCAGTGCACCATTGCCCTTATGGGTTACAAGAGCCAGACCCCAACTCCCCGGTAAAGCCACCAGTTATTGAACATTATTAACCATTGAGGACCAGACAAAAGGACAGTGGTGTAATAATAAATTTGGTATACCCATAGTTGGTTTCATATAGTCATAAATGGTACCCCCCCCCCCCGTCAAGCCACTGGTTATAGGGGGTGCACAAAATTCTTAGCCTACCCCTGAGACCTCAAAACTTGTCAACCGGCTTCCGTTGTGCACACAAAAACACTGTAAACCAACTTGCCGGTACGTTAACCATCGTTTGCTGATTTTCGCTTGACTTCAAAGCCCGCTGAAAATGTCAATACGTTTAACAGAAACATACCGCTTATTTGTAAAAACAAATAAAACCTTATTAAATCGAGAAAAAATACTTCTGCTTTAACTTATACGGGATGATTTTTACCATTTGGATATGACATGAGGGGGGGGGGGGGGGTTGCCAACGTCATATATTTGTACTGTAACCATACATCGGCGGCTTCGGCCTCCAGTCTCCGAGACCCGCGATATCTATGAAGTCGCGATGAATATTTGACACATGGAGACCGAGGGGCTCTGCTCGCGATGGAGACTGGAAGCCCAACTTTCTAGTGGAGACTGGAGACCAAAACTGTTGCTGACCTATGATTGTAACTTTGAAAGAATTTTCATGAAAGGAGGCAGTTGCCCCGTTTTCCACCCCCAAACCCCATTCGGGCTCCCATATCATTTGGCGTTTGAATAACTTGGTGAACAAACAATGTGATTTTTAGCAAAACTATGAAACATCAGTTGGTTTTCAGGTACAATTGAAATATAAATCTTTGTTTTCGCTTTCTCACAGTTAATCAAAATTAGGGTTTCGTACATTTTAAGGTATGAATTTATGATACTTTTATTTCTAAAAACAATTGCACTTTTAACTTGATAAATTTTATTGATTTTTAACTTTTTATGAAATTAAAATGTGGTTGAATGAATAAAACGATGGGATGATTTAATAAGGATTCATCTGCCAGCCGCTTTCCGGCCCCCGCCTTCTGGAAGCCCGGCCACCACGACCACGACCACGACCACGACCACGACCACGGCTACTCCTCCCAACTCTTGAATCAACAAGATACGGTGTCCGAAAAAATTAAGAGTCAGCACGAGTCTCTGATAAAATTTAATGAGAGTAAAAATATTTTACGATTAATTGCATAGTCGAAGCGGCTGTGGCCATCTCCTGTAAAGTACCATCTAAAGTTTGTCCAAAAAGGTGGACGGAGACTGGTGGGTAATTGGCCCCCATGAGACCTTGTCTCGCCACTTGCGAGAGGGGCTGGCCTCCAATAGAGAAATTTGTAATTATATTTTTGCGCCTTTGCGCCACTAGGATAGTTTGTTTGTTTTTTTGGTCACGGTACATCTCGGCAACCCGAGCTTTTTGCTCCGCATCTTCCAGCTAGAAAAAGGTTACAAGTGGTTATAGAATATTGTTTCAACGGCCGTAGCTTAGCCAAAAAATCGCAAAAAGCGGAGTTTTATTGTACAAGGGGAAATTCCCTTACAAGAGAGTCGAAGTAGGCGTATGGTCTAAAGCTACGGAACTCAATTTGAAGACGGTGTTTCAACACCAAATTCATCTTGTCTACGCCATTCTTAAACGCTTGGGGCCTTCTTGGCCTTAATAAGTTCGGATGGGTAAAACCGACAAAATAAAAACCAAAGGTTAGATGATAAGATGGAAGCTTTGTATAGGGGTAAAAACTGGTTGTCTGATTCTCCTTTAGAAGTGAAAACGTAAACAAGTGGCCGCATTAAACAGTCGCAAGATGACTTTGGACTAAGGTGGTGCCTTGGGTATTAGCCTGGCTGATTATTATTATTTTAGCCAAAAATATCCATCTGGCGCCATTTGTCAACGAGGGTGATCACTTAGCCATTAGCACCGGAAAGACTTATAGGAATCTAAGAATATTTCAACCCCATCGCTATCTGAGAGCCAAGATCAAGCAAATCTAAAATCATTATCTAATATAGAAAATGCCGTGGCGGCTTAAGAAGGCTGCCCCCCCCCCCTCGAGCTTCTCCGATGGCACCCCTGGCTACCCTGGTACCCGGGGCGGACCACCCCCCTCGCCCCTCCTTACGCCGCCACTGAGAAAATGTACAAAAAGTCCAACGATAAAAAGTGGAATCCGACATGAAATCCAACGCCAATGCGTTAAGTGACCGGACGCCACCCGTGCTTTTCTTTATATAAAAAAAATTCTCCAAATTGGCGGCCATGGTCTAGTTCATTAACAATATTCCACACATCCTTGCACAAACTTTAATTAAAGAAACATAAACGTACTTGGGCGTAAATCGCTTTCATAAAAGTCATTGTTCTTTTTAGGGTTAATTGAATTTCGAAATACATAGACTCTCTTTTTTTAGCCTCGGCATCCGCCGGTTGAGATTGCCAGTCGGTATTGTTAATTATGAAGGGATCCAGTTGGGGGACTACATATTCTTGTTCATTGATCTATATTAGAATAATAATAAGATAATTATTCGTGTTAATTAATAAAAATTACTACTTACAATTGCTAAATCATAATCCTGGTCATCATTTAAGTTTAGCTGCTCCATATTGTAACTGCTTTGTTCAAAGTTTTGAAACCAAACTAAAACTAAAGCTAACAAGCATTCCTGTTTATACCTAACCCCTTATTGGCGGAGGCATCGCAGGGTCTTATGTATAAGGGGGGAGTCTCTCTTGTCTAAGGGGTTGTCATCCTTGCTGTATCATAGTATAAATAGGCTATACACTTTTTGTTGCATGTATCCCCTCCCCCCTTTTCCCACCCTTAAAACAAGGAGGATAGGAAGGGAGGCGAAGTAGGAGGGATGAACGCGCCAACATCCTTGTAAGAAGCTTAGCGCGTGCTCGGCGGGAAAATTTCGGAAAAATGGCGGCAAGATTGCGGCCGCTACGCTACGTGTTGCCGCCATTTTTTCGAAATTTTCCCGCCGAACGCGCTAAGCTTCTTACAAGGATGCTGACGCGTTCATCCCTTCTACTTCGCCTCCCTTCCTATCCTCCTTGCTTAAAAGCTTCCACGTGACGGCCACCAAGGCCGTAGTACCTATACCTTCACTCTCGAAGTCTCCTCCACAGGTAGTGTGGCTATATAAGCCTTGGTGTAATGGATTTTTACATAGAGAGCAGTGGTGTAGTCCTGAAATAAAAAGAACCGGGGCTGCACCGGCCGCTATAAATGTACGTCCAACTTCGATTTTTAGCGTGATCGAAGCTGGCCGTAACTAGGTAACGATTGGAAATTGTTATGGAATTTTTCTGTGGGCAAAATTTATCAGAAATTCACACACCCTTTATTCCAGAAAAATGATATACGAAATAGAAGCAAGGCGCGTCCTGGCAAGTTGAAAAAAAGAGGCAGGGCCCGCCCCAGAAAAATGTAAAAACCAAGGCGGGGCGGGGCCCTACCTTTGAAAAAAGCAGAGGGGCGACGCCCTGCCCCACCTTGGCCCAACTACACCAATGATAGAGAGAATCGTCGACTGCTTAGACTAATTAATAATAAATTAGTATCTAGATTCCCTTATTATTGAAGAATAATTCAAATAAACCGCCTCAGGTAAAGAATAACTTTTCCGTTCGTGGAGACTATATCGCCATCTAGGGGATTGGAAAAACGTATATACAACAAAGCTCAAGCCTCATACCGAAAAAGGCATTAGAATAAATGGGCTATATTTTTAAAACGGTGGAGTGGAAATTAACGAAACTACCACGAAATATACCCCTCTTCACGCTGTTCGTGGCGGCCTAAAAATAATTCCGGTATTCGAATGGAAAGTATAGAAAACGTGATAGAATAAGTTTCAATAGCTAAATAACGCGTTGACGACAAAAAGCATACCGAAAACGCGTTAGAATAAATAGAATAATTTCGCTATAACGTTTAAACCTGTGGAGGGAAATTAACGAAACTACCACGAAATATACCCCTCTTCACGCTGTTCGTGGCGGCCTAAAAATAATTCCGGTATTCGAATGGAAAGTATAGAAAACGTGATAGAATAAGTTTCAATAGCTAAATAACGCGTTGACGACAAAAAGCATACCGAAAACGCGTTGGAATAAATAGAATAATTTGGCTATAACGTTTAAACCTGTAGAGGGAAATTAACGAAACTATCACGAAATATGCCCCTCTTCACGCTCTACGTGACGGCCTAAAAATAATTCCGGTATTCAAAAGGGAAGTAGCTTAAAAACGATAGAATAAATGTGAAGCACGAAAAAACGCTGATACGCCATATTTCCTACCCAAAAGGAATTAGAATAAATAGAATAATTTCGCTATAACGTTTAAACCAGTCCGTGCAAATGAACGAAACTACCACGAAATATACCCCTCTTCACGCTCTTCGTGACGGCGTAAAAATAATTCCGGTATTCGAATGGAAAGTATAGAAAACGTGATAGAATAAATTTGATACACGAAAATACGCGGAGACGCCATATTTCCTACAAAAAAGCAATTAGAATAAATAGAATAATTTGTCTATAACGTTTAAACCGGTGGAGGGAAATTAACGAAACTATCACGAAATATACCCCTCTTCACGCTCTTCATGACGGCGTAAAAATAATTATGGTATTTAAAAGGAAAGTAGCTTTAAATGATAGAGTAAATGTGAAGCACGAAAAAACGCCGAGACGCCATATTTCCTACCCAAAAGGAATTAGAATAAATAGAATAATTTCGCTATAACGTTTAAACCTGTGGAGGGAAATTAACGAAACTACCACGAAATATACCCCTCTTCACGCTGTTCGTGGCGGCCTAAAAATAATTCCGGTATTCGAATGGAAAGTATAGAAAACGTGATAGAATAAGTTTCAATAGCTAAATAACGCGTTGACGACAAAAAGCATACCGAAAACGCGTTGGAATAAATAGAATAATTTGGCTATAACGTTTAAACCTGTGGAGGGAAATTAACGAAACTATCACGAAATATGCCCCTCTTCACGCTCTACGTGACGGCCTAAAAATAATTCCGGTATTCAAAAGGGAAGTAGCTTAAAAACGATAGAATAAATGTGAAGCACGAAAAAACGCTGATACGCCATATTTCCTACCCAAAAGGAATTAGAATAAATAGAATAATTTCGCTATAACGTTTAAACCTGTGGAGGGAAATTAACGAAACTACCACGAAATATACCCCTCTTCACGCTGTTCGTGGCGGCCTAAAAATAATTCCGGTATTCGAATGGAAAGTATAGAAAACGTGATAGAATAAGTTTCAATAGCTAAATAACGCGTTGACGACAAAAAGCATACCGAAAACGCGTTGGAATAAATAGAATAATTTGGCTATAACGTTTAAACCTGTGGAGGGAAATTAACGAAACTATCACGAAATATACCCCTCTTCACGCTCTACGTGACGGCCTAAAAATAATTCCGGTATTCAAAAGGGAAGTAGCTTAAAAACGATAGAATAAATGTGAAGCACGAAAAAACGCTGATACGCCATATTTCCTACCCAAAAGGAATTAGAATAAATAGAATAATTTCGCTATAACGTTTAAACCTGTGGAGGGAAATTAACGAAACTACCACGAAATATACCCCTCTTCACGCTGTTCGTGGCGGCCTAAAAATAATTCCGGTATTCGAATGGAAAGTATAGAAAACGTGTAAGAATAAGTTTCAATAGCTAAATAACGCGTTGACGACAAAAAGCATACCGAAAACGCGTTGGAATAAATAGAATAATTTGGCTATAACGTTTAAACCTGTGGAGGGAAATTAACGAAACTATCACGAAATATACCCCTCTTCACGCTCTACGTGACGGCCTAAAAATAATTCCGGTATTCAAAAGGGAAGTAGCTTAAAAACGATACAATAAATGTGAAGCACGAAAAAACGCTGATACGCCATATTTCCTACCCAAAAGGAATTAGAATAAATATAATAATTTCGCTATAACGTTTAAACCAGTCCGTGCAAATGAACGAAACTACCACGAAATATACCCCTCTTCACGCTCTTCGTGACGGCGTAAAAATAATTCCGGTATTCGAATGGAAAGTATAGAAAACGTGATAGAATAAATTTGATACACGAAAATACGCGGAGACGCCATATTTCCTACAAAAAAGCAATTAGAATAAATAGAATAATTTGTCTATAACGTTTAAACCGGTGGAGGGAAATTAACGAAACTATCACGAAATATACCCCTCTTCACGCTCTTCATGACGGCGTAAAAATAATTATGGTATTTAAAAGGGAAGTAGCTTTAAATGATAGAATAAATGTGAAGCACGAAAAAACGCTGAGACGCCATATTTCCTACCCAAAAGGAATTAGAATAAATATAATAATTTCGCTATAACGTTTAAACCAGTCCGTGCAAATGAACGAAACTACCACGAAATATACCCCTCTTCACGCTCTTCGTGACGGCGTAAAAATAATTCCGGTATTCGAATGGAAAGTATAGAAAACGTGATAGAATAAATTTGAAACACGAAAATACGCGGAGACGCCATATTTCCTACAAAAAAGCAATTAGAATAAATAGAATAATTTGTCTATAACGTTTAAACCGGTGGAGGGAAATTAACGAAACTATCACGAAATATACCCCTCTTCACGCTCTTCATGACGGCGTAAAAATAATTATGGTATTTAAAAGGGAAGTAGCTTTAAATGATAGAATAAATGTGAAGCACGAAAAAACGCTGAGACGCCATATTTCCTACCCAAAAGGAATTAGAATAAATAGAATAATTTCGCTATAACGTTTAAACCTGTGGAGGGAAATTAACGAAACTACCACGAAATATACCCCTCTTCACGCTGTTCGTGGCGGCCTAAAAATAATTCCGGTATTCGAATGGAAAGTATAGAAAACGTGATAGAATAAGTTTCAATAGCTAAATAACGCGTTGACGACAAAAAGCATACCGAAAACGCGTTAGAATAAATAGAATAATTTGTCTATAACGTTTAAACCGGTGGAGGGAAATTAACGAAACTATCACGAAATATACCCCTCTTCACGCTCTTCATGACGGCGTAAAAATAATTATGGTATTTAAAAGGAAAGTAGCTTTAAATGATAGAGTAAATGTGAAGCACGAAAAAACGCCGAGACGCCATATTTCCTACCCAAAAGGAATTAGAATAAATATAATAATTTCGCTATAACGTTTAAACCTGTGGAGGGAAATTAACGAAACTACCACGAAATATACCCCTCTTCACGCTGTTCGTGGCGGCCTAAAAATAATTCCGGTATTCGAATGGAAAGTATAGAAAACGTGATAGAATAAGTTTCAATAGCTAAATAACGCGTTGACGACAAAAAGCATACCGAAAACGCGTTGGAATAAATAGAATAATTTGGCTATAACGTTTAAACCTGTGGAGGGAAATTAACGAAACTACCACGAAATATACCCCTCTTCACGCTCTTCGTGACGGCGTAAAAATAATTCCGGTATTCGAATGGAAAGTATAGAAAACGTGATAGAATAAATTTGATACACGAAAATACGCGGAGACGCCATATTTCCTACAAAAAAGCAATTAGAATAAATAGAATAATTTGTCTATAACGTTTAAACCGGTGGAGGGAAATTAACGAAACTATCACGAAATATACCCCTCTTCACGCTCTTCATGACGGCGTAAAAATAATTATGGTATTTAAAAGGGAAGTAGCTTTAAATGATAGAATAAATGTGAAGCACGAAAAAACGCTGAGACGCCATATTTCCTACCCAAAAGGAATTAGAATAAATATAATAATTTCGCTATAACGTTTAAACCAGTCCGTGCAAATGAACGAAACTACCACGAAATATACCCCTCTTCACGCTCTTCGTGACGGCGTAAAAATAATTCCGGTATTCGAATGGAAAGTATAGAAAACGTGATAGAATAAATTTGAAACACGAAAATACGCGGAGACGCCATATTTCCTACAAAAAAGCAATTAGAATAAATAGAATAATTTGTCTATAACGTTTAAACCGGTGGAGGGAAATTAACGAAACTATCACGAAATATACCCCTCTTCACGCTCTTCATGACGGCGTAAAAATAATTATGGTATTTAAAAGGGAAGTAGCTTTAAATGATAGAATAAATGTGAAGCACGAAAAAACGCTGAGACGCCATATTTCCTACCCAAAAGGAATTAGAATAAATAGAATAATTTCGCTATAACGTTTAAACCAGTCCGTGTAAATTAACGAAACTACCACGAAATATACCCCTCTTCACGCTCTTCGTGACGGCGTAAAAATAATTCCGGTATTCGAATGGAAAGTATAGAAAACGTGATAGAATAAATTTGAAACACGAAAATACGCGGAGACGCCATATTTCCTACAAAAAAGCAATTAGAATAAATAGAATAATTTGTCTATAACGTTTAAACCGGTGGAGGGAAATTAACGAAACTACCACGAAATATACCCCTCTTCACGCTGTTCGTGACGGCGTAAAAATAATTCAGGTATTCGAATGGAAAGTATAGAAAACGTGATAGAATAAGTTTCAATAGCTAAATAACGCGTTGACGACAAAAAGCATACGGAAAACGCGTTAGAATAAATAGAATAATTTCGCTTTATTTTTAAAACCGTTCCGTGGACATTAAAATTTTTTACACTCTAGATTAAAAAAAATAGTTATTATTATAATTATTATTATTATTTTTATAGGTTCAAATAAAAATAAATAAGTCGAGATTCCCTTAAGTTGCTATTAGGTTTGAAAACATTATAATTGTCTAGTTTCCCTTGCCTTAGAATACACTCTAAAATTAGTTTTAATTACCGCGATATAAAGACAAAGATATGGCCTAGATTACAATAAACGACGAAATCGAATATAAATATTTTATTTACTTTTACTTAGCTTTATTTGAATTACACGTATTTAATAATTTTGAAAGTTGGTTTTAGTTTAATGATAATCATGGTTAAATGATTAATTTCGTAGCTAGCAGGCAAAAAGAATGAGCATTATCGCATTTAGAATAAATAGAATAAGTATCATCCTACCGGGCACACTCTCGTCTCCAGCATATCGGTTTTATTCTATTTATTCTATTTATTCTATTCATTCTTTTTAGGCAGGCCCCATTTTTCCTCCAGCAGCAACGTCAAACTCAAATTTAATGCAAAGTGCAAGTCAAGCTGGTTAAAATTTAAGACAAATTACCTAGGCTTAGGTGAACGGTTGGAAAACTGTAAGATTTCAAAGTCATATTGACTTTTGTATTACTGACTTGAACATGAAAAAATTGCTTACCTCTTATTAATAGTTCCTTTAAGTTTTTATCGTATTACTGCCGACAGAATTATTAGTGTTCTACGTGTTGAAAATGGGCCTTGGCGTCTAGCAAAGAATATACTCTTTGCGTCTAGTAAAAGCGTTACCATGCTGGCGTTACCAAATACCAAACAAAACAATTTAGTACGCATGGATGATAAATAGAGGCACGGCCAACTTCGATCACGCGCTGCCGCTATAGCACGTGCTATTGAAGTTGGCCGTGATAAAATAAAAATATTAATTTTCAAAATTATTAAAATTACTAAAATTATTTAAAGAATAATATTTATTTTAAAATAAATATAAAATAAATTTCTAATATTATTATAAATTGGATAAAATGTAAAAGGGATAATATTCTTAAGAATTGAGCGCCAAGTTTGAAACTTTTTATACTTTTTTACTTTAATTTTGAAAATAATCATATTTGATTAATTGGAATTTTGATAATAATTCTTCTAAATATTTACAAAATTTTTTTACTTCGTTTTTTATAGATTTAAGACTAATATTAATAAATTGCTGTATATTTAATTAATCTATGCAGATAATATCGGTAGTCCTGCGTATGTAAAATATGTATTTCTCGTTATTACATATTTTGAGAAGTTTTATAGTAGTTTCAATTAATTAGGAAGCTCCGACGCAAATGTTAATAATAAGGAAACGGAAATTGAAATTAATATCCCTGGGATATTAAAGAGACTTACCCATTTTTTTATTTTGGACATAAGCAGTCTCCGATATTCGGACGTCCCAGGGATATGCATTAGATTTTGAAACTTGGATGTATGAACTGTAAGATATTTGGATCAAACATGGATATCCATACAATATCATCTTTTGGGATTTTTGTATATGACCTACCAGGGAGATTCGGATCATATATGGATATCCCCGGGACTTTTGTGTTTGCTGGGCAGAAGTAATAAATAAGTGTGGCATTTTCTTATCGAAACCGTGTATGGTCAGAAGTAATAAATAAGTGTGGCTCTTTCTTATCGAAACCGTGTATGGTCAGAAGTAATAAATAAGTGTGGCATTTTCTTATCGAAACCGTGTATAGTCAGAAGTAATAAATAAGTGTGGCTCTTTCTTATTGAAAGAAACCGTGTATGGTCAGAAGTAATAAGTGTGGCACTTTCTTATGGAAACCGTGTATGGTCAGAAGTAATAAATAAGTGTGGCACTTTCTTATGGAAACCGTGTATGGTCAGAAGTAATAAATAAGTGTGGCACTTTCTTATCGAAACCGTGTATGGTCAGAAGTAATAAATAAGTGTGGCATTTTCTTATCGAAACCGTGTATGGTCAGAAGTAATAAATAAGTGTGACACTTTCTTATCGAAACCGTGTATGGTCAGAAGTAATAAATAAGTGTGGCACTTTCTTATTGAAAGAAACCGTGTATGGTCAGAAGTAATAAGTGTGGCACTTTCTTATGGAAACCGTGTATGGTCAGAAGTAATAAATAAGTGTGGCACTTTCTTATGGAAACCGTGTATGGTCAGAAGTAATAAATAAGTGTGGCACTTTCTTATCGAAACCGTGTATGGTCAGAAGTAATAAATAAGTGTGGCATTTTCTTATCGAAACCGTGTATGGTCAGAAGTAATAAGTGTGGCACTTTCTTATGGAAACCGTGTATGGTCAGAAGTAATAAATAAGTGTGGCATTTTCTTATCGAAACCGTGTATGGTCAGAAGTAATAAATAAGTGTGGCATTTTCTTATCGAAACCGTGTATGGTCAGAAGTAATAAATAAGTGTGGCATTTTCTTATCGAAACCGTGTATGGTCAGAAGTAATAAGTGTGGCACTTTCTTATGGAAACCGTGTATGGTCAGAAGTAATAAATAAGTGTGGCACTTTCTTATGGAAACCGTGTATGGTCAGAAGTAATAAATAAGTGTGGCACTTTCTTATGGAAACCGTGTATGGTCAGAAGTAATAAATAAGTGTGGCATTTTCTTATCGAAACCGTGTATGGTCAGAAGTAATAAATAAGTGTGGCATTTTCTTATCGAAACCGTGTATGGTCAGAAGTAATAAATAAGTGTGACACTTTCTTATCGAAACCGTGTATGGTCAGAAGTAATAAATAAGTGTGGCACTTTCTTATCGAAACCGTGTATGGTCAGAAGTAATAAATGTGGCACTTTCTTATTAAAGGGAGAGTGACCGAAAAAAACAGTTGGTCCCATTCGATAGAACTCTTTGACGCGCACGCAGTGCCGTTAATTTCCACCCCCTCCGATCAACTCCCGTAAAGGGAGAGTTACCGGGAAAAAAGTTGATTTCATGAGGGTGGGCGGTGGCCAGTCTTTAACATAGGATGGTAAATTATATATCAAACGCTAGAAAATCAAATGGCCTCAACAGCTTTTGTATTGGTTTGCCCACCCGGGTATCCTGAGGGTGGGCGGTGGCCACTCTTTAACTAAGGATGGCAATTTATATATCAAACGATAAGAAATCACGTAGCCTCAACAGTTTTTGTATTGCCTACCTGTGTCTACTAAGGGTGTATTGGTTTGCCTACTCGAATACACTGATGTGGAACTAATATTACGGCCTGGGCCGACTTGTTTAGTACAACCATTGGTGAAAAACGTATAATTGCCTAATTTTTAAATAGTAATTCACTTAGAATTTTATTTAATGAGCACTTAATTTAGCGAACTTTTATGTTTTTAGGGGTATTATTTTTTGTTTGTGGGGTTGATCAGTGTATATTTTGAGGTTTTTCAATTAGAAGGTTTAATTCATTAAAAGTAAACGCTACTGTTAATCATTCTGTCAGTACAGTTGATATATTATTGCGTGAATATCTTCCATTCACCTAATTTGGTTATTTAAGTTATTGGTTCCTTAATTTGATTTTTTGTTGCAGTTAACTGATACGCAATGTAATGCTTTGTTGCGTAAAAAGGTACAAAGGTTATTTGGCAAATTTTTTATCAAAAGGTATAGTTTTTCATTAGAAAAAGGAATCAACTGCTGACATTGAATCTATTTGACATTTGTACAAAAGTAATTAAGCCTTCTTTAAGTCTAACTTTTGACACGTAAAATATTTTACATAGTTAAAGTCTAAAATACGATAATCTCGTATGAAATGTTTTCAAAATATGTTTAATTATAATCAAAAATTGGGATTTAAAATTTATAAATTTTCCAAAATGCATGTAAGCTTGTTTTCTCAAAATGTTTGAATTTATGTTTAAATAACAGGAAAAATTCTATGGGTTGGTTATATGAGAACATTTAAAAAAAAATGAAATTTTAAATAATGTTAATAATAACAAAAATGAAAAAGATTCTTTTTACATTTTTAACATTCTGCCCAGCGTTCGTAGCATTTGGAAAAAGTAACTAAAGAAACTTGAATCTCAGGTTACACACGGCCAAATCGAAATTTTTATGCAAAAAATGGTTACGGCTTATTTTTTGACGTGGATTTTAATCAAATCAAAGAAAATTTTGCCATTATATAAATTTAAAGACGACTCTTTACAAAAAAAAACAATTATCCTTCCAAATGTGGTCTATTATAGAAAATAGCGTACTTAAATATATTTTTCAAAATTTGAAAATATTGTAATTTATATATCAGGATGAAGTAGTATTTGAGAATACGTGTTTTGAATGTTATTTTTGTTTCTCAGTTTATGATTTTGATCTTTTAATTAATCAAACGTACTTACTAATCAAAATGATTCAAAACTATTTTTCAAAATTTAATTTGTTTGTAAAGATTTAACTAGTTCAAATTAAAATATTTTGAACCATCAAAATATGGATTTAAATTTTACTAAAAAAATGTTATCGTAGAAAATTCACGAAATCAAATGTTTCAAAACTGAGAAGCAAAAATCGTGGTGGTTTAAAATATGTGTAAATTGGTAATATATAAAAAAAACGTTGTGGTGAATTTAAAATATCTCAAAAAAATGAGAATGAAAAGAAAAAATGCTCAGTTCTGTGTTGTCAAAAAAAATTATAAAAGAAACATACGCTTAATTTATTTTTTAAAAATGCGTATAAAAATTTTTTTTTAAAGAAAAAAAACTGAGTTCCTAAGTATCAAAATATATCATGATGGTCAGAAAACATATTTTATTACAAGTTTAGTAAGAAAAATATATCACCACATAGATTAAATAAAATTTTAAAAATATATGTTTATGGAATAGTAAAAATTAGGGGTGTCTTTTTTCCAGGGGAAGGTTAAGTGCGAAAATGATAGGAAAAAACCATAAAAAATATTTCACCTAAGTTGTGATATATCATTTGATAGTAGTAAATTAAAAAAAGTTATATTTTTTCATTATATTTCATACTATTTAATTCATAATACATTTGGTTTGAAAAATCTCTATTTAAAGTAAAAAAAGAAGACTTTTAATTTTAAAATTTCATAATTATTAAATCTTATTGCCAGTCAACGCAACGGGCATATAATTAATGTTTTTTTGTTTATTTTAATTATACTTGGCAGTTAATTAATTGTCTCGCTTAAATTCATGTATTTTTTGTATATTATTTTTTCACTATCATTTGCTTGATTTTTTGTGTGTTTTCTGTGATAAACCGTATATCTGTAAAACTGTAAAACGTATGTTTAAAAAATCTTCAAAAACTTTCGTGCCTATAATTAAAAATATTATTCTCTGAATTATTTAGTTTTTATTTATTTTTAAATGCATAGCAATATCAAATAACCCTAGAAATATATTGCAATGGGTTAAACACACTACTCGCATTAAGTTTGGGTTTAAATTAAATATATAAACTAATTTCCTTACGCAAATGAATACGGACAGACATTTTTAGCTATAGTACAAGCACGACTATCTGACTATCGATTTCTTCACTTAAGATAAAAGATACATCTAGTGAGATAGACAAGTATTATTATTTGGCAATTAAACAGTTTAGATTTTAGAGTTTATTAACATATAAATATATTTCATTTATTCCATTAATTTGTGAACCAAAGAAGCTAATATCGGAATTTAATTAAAAATTATAAAAATATATGCGAAGTCTAAGACTCCCATCTGGCGTCATTTACCTGCACTAAGCGCCACCTTGATTTAAAAAGAGTACTAATTTATTATTTTAAATGTAAGTATAATTCAATTATAACTAAATAAAAAAATGCTGAATATTTTGAAATATTATTTTCGTACTTTAAAAATTATATTGTAACTATCAATAATTAAAATTAGAGTGCAGATGGCGCTACTAACGGTCCTCTACTCCTAAAGCGTGAAAAATGTTTACCACGGTTTAGCAAAAGATAATCTAGCCATGTGTTTACTAAACATGGGGAATGGCTTAAACCTAGGCTAAATTAGGAAATATTTGATTAAAGCCTAAGCCACATGCTTCCGCCTAATTTTTCACAGACTAATAATAATGTACCTCTACACTGCTATTTCAAATATCTTCAGAAACTAAAATAAAAATCCATATTAAAAACACAAAAAAATTGTCTCAACAGGTGGCGCGTCGAACACCCTAATTTATCTGGGCCGCGGGCTTGCAGCTAAGAGCAACAAACACAAGGATAACCCAGCTAGCTTTTAAACACGCTAAAGCAGTGTTGTGTACAAATTTCATTATACGTCTGGACGAGCCTTTTCACTGAACGTTTTACGGGCAAGGGGGAAGACAATTTCCTAATTTTCCCCATCCGACGGCAGCAGGCGTTAAAGCGTCTAACCAATGAAAAATGTACAGAAGAAAATGCAGAACTTTTGACGGGTGGCGTTCTCCTTGTGTGGGGTGCTCTGTTTGTTGCTCCTAGCTGAAACTATCTATAATTAGCTTTTCTGTTTTTAGTTTAGAAGGCTTAAAATACAATATAATGAGCCGAATGAAAAAGGCTAATTCGTTGTATTGTAAACTATGGGTTAAGCCTACAAACTAAAATAAGATATTAATTTCGTCCGCGGAAATCCCCCTTTAACAGCCGACAAAAATACAAATGCAATCAATTTTATCAAGGCTTCTGATTATTTTAATTATTCGCGACCGAAACGAGTCAAGGTGGCGCTGCGGTGCCACGCTTTTACAAGGGCTGCGTTCAACAACTATCAACAGAGAAAAACCGTTGAGTTATCGTTGAGTTCTTTTAATCAACGCTACGTCACAAAAATCTAGAAGTTGTTAAACGATTTATAGTTCGCTGACTTAACGAACAAAATATCGTCTGCTACCCCTCCTTTAACTTTGTCGAATGACGTCACGACACCGATGAGTAACGGAAAAACAATCTCGCTCAGCCGATGTTTCCGCTGAGTCTCCGATGATGAACGTGACGTCAAAACCGGAAGTAAATAAACCCGTTCAGAAAAAAACCGCTGACCGTTGAGCTCAGCGCTGAGCTTTTTTAGAGTTGTTGAACGCAGCCCAGGTAGCGCCCACTTAGTGCCAGCACGATTTTACGAACCTTAGGTAGCGCCTACAAACTAGCGTCTGCTATTGACAAATTAAGGGAAAAATGCCTAAATCTGGGAGTAGTAATGGGCGTTAGTCCTATTTCCCCCAAGCGTTGTTTTTCGGAAGCTTTCGTGTGGAACATGGTGAAGCAGACGCTATTTTAACAGGGTTGCCATTAATTTTACGTAATAAATTATTTATTTTACATTGAAAATGTATGGCAACCCTGTTAATAAGTCGCTGGAAAACCGGGTTGCCAGATGATATTGGATAACGGAGGGAACACGAAACTACGAGAAAGATAAAATGTTTGAACTAACAATTTTCACGATTTAAGTTATTGCTTGGTAAAGCAGGGTACGTGACGACAGACACAGAAAAGCTTTTTGGACAATATTAACAAATTAATTTTAGTTTTTACTTTTGTACCACTTCAAAGTGTAAAGTTACACATATTTTCGCCAGTAGAGGGATGGAAATAAGCGTGAGTATGTAACGTAAGTTAAAACCTAACCTTGGAGGAATAAAACAAGTATACAGGAGTTGCGGAGAGCTGCGAAATCGGTTTCGTCAGTGACCGTGAACTCGTGCGAGACGGAGGGGTTCAAACGCGACTAGCGCCAACTGCATACGGAATTTTGCAACTATTATCGTTTTATATCATTGTTTTCGCGTCGTCTGGTTTGTTTTATTCCTCCAAACAAATACGAGTCATTTTGGAAAAAAGCGCAAAGAATTTAGAAATGTTTCAAAACAAACCAGACGACGTGAAAACAATGCTGTAAAATGATAATAGTTGCAAAATTCCGTATGCAGTTGGCGCTAGTCGCGTTTGAACCCCTCCGTCTCGCGCGAGTTCACGGTCACTGACGTAACCGATTTCGCAGCTCTCCGCAACTCCTGTATACTTGTTTTATTCCTCCAAGACCTAACTGTATTAATTAGTCCAAGGCTTATGTCTCGCCTCGAACACAATGAGACGAAGAATCTTCGCAAAGTTAATGGGACAAACATGTAAAATTAAACAAGCACCAGTTCATTAAGAATCCGAATTAAAACCGGCTTTAAAGTCCCAAAAACTTTCAAGGACATATTAATTCTTTTTTTTGAAAATAAATTCTTTTTAAATAATTGGGCATAAAATTAAATCGTGATTAACCGTAGTTGGAAACGCTATTTCTTAAGCCTTGGCAATAATTTATCTCGGTAATTTTTACGCCGCAAATGCAGTAGCGCGATTCTTCGTCCATGTCTTAAGTGATTTTTTTCTCCAAGGTCTGGAAAATCTTTATTCAATTGGGTTTGGGGAACGAAGGGATTAGGAGACGCTGATGAAAAGAAGGATTAACGCTCGGAGATTAAGTCCAGGAAGCGAGCGTCCTAGGCCTTGGTACTCGCAATAATACGCTGCCTCGGGTCGCCAAATTTACTTAGCTTTAGAATGGAGCTCTCCGCTTCCTTTAGAAATCTCGAAGAATTTCTACTTGGCCACTGGATTGAAATCTTTGACCTATTTTATCGATTTTACGGTGAAACGAGTTTTAGATTTAACGCTGGTCGTTTTGATTTGTTTTACGCGTGTTCAATCCTCGTTGTCAACCGTCTTTTGGCCAATTGAAATATTTAAAGCGAGTAACTGCTCTAGTGTAGTAGGACTGATTTAGTGTGACCTTCATAAGCAATTCGAGGTTACGCGTGTAGTTATATCTATCTATCCCTCATAAAACGTCTTGTTACCCTTATTCACAAAAACTTGGCGTATATATAACTTTATATATTTTGAAGATGGAGGTACGCGTGATCAAAATTTATTTTGTGAGTTTACTTGAAATTACTCTTAAACCAAAAATAGCACCCTCTTAAGAATTGGTACCATTAATACGGCCACTTTATTTTACACAACTACTCAATCAAATTTAATATCAAATAAATAGTTATTTAAATAATAATTAGTAGCTGCTGCGACACGTCTTAGTAGTTTTTAGTTCCACATCGAGATATATATATCGAAGTGGGACTATTGCTATCATGGACTAATTAACACAGGGACACCCCGTTCCCGAATATTTGCTTCGGGCGATTGTTAAATGTGCGCTCTGGCGGTATAGTTAAGAACTAACGGAAAACTAGGGTCAAACGGGAAGGAGGAAAATGGGGAGGGGGGGGTGAACATAAACCTAGTCAATGTGGCTACCATGTTGCGGTTCGTACAGTTTCGTTTTTCGGATTTCGACAGCTAGACCGACGGCTTGGACTGTTTTTGAATAGAATATATACAATGCGCATCAAAAAAAGAGGTAAGCTACAATACATGGCATTGTCCAGGCGGTCACTCCAGCTGTCAGAGCTGTCACTTAAGTTGTCAGAGATGTCAATCAGTTGTCACTCATCAAAAAATTAAGTACAGGATAAGAGGGGTGGAAATTCGCTCTGGTGTCCCTGTGTTAATTAGTCCATGTTGCTATGGACGGATTGTCGTTAAGTGTTGTTGTTTGTGTGTTTGTGGTGGAAAAGCGACGACACGGTAGATGGAGCTGCGAAAAATAATTTAGTAATATAATTTATATTGCTGGCCTGGCCGGGGCTCGAACACAGACCGCCGCTCGCCGCGTAATCTCATAAAAACCTCACGGCCTGAAATTTTACCGTTGAACAGTTTTTTTCTTCCATTGGGGGCGGGACGAAATTTTGCGTTTACTCAAAAGCGGGACAAGTAGATTGTTAACTAGTAGTGTCCGTAAAGGCAGGAGAGCGCTGACGGTGCAGTCTGCGGATCGGACTGAGGATTTGCGGACAGCCATATTCCGTTCTCTTTTCGTATCACATAGGCTTTTTCGCCCGTCAATTTTCTCCCTCGCCCCTGAATCGCGAGCCCCCGCTGACGGTGCGGTCTGCGGGTCGGACTGGGGATAATAAGTGTGGCACTTTCTTATCGAAACCGTGTATGGTCAGAAGTAATAAATAAGTGTGGCACTTTCTATAGCGGTACAAGTAGATTGTTAACTAGTAGTGCCCGTAAAGGCAGGAGAGATAGATCCGTTAGACATTGCAGCAGAGAGCATATAATATTATATAATAATAATAAGTGTGGCACTTTCTTATCGAAACTGTGTTTGGTCAGAAGTAATAAGTGTGGCACTTTCTTATCGAAACCGTGTTTGGTCAGAAGTAATAAATGTGGCACTTTCTTATCGAAACCGTGTATGGTCAGAAGTAATAAATAAGTGTGTCACTTTCTTATCGAAATCGTGTATGGTCAGAAGTAATAAGGGTGGCACTTTCTTATGGAAACCGTGTATGGTCAGAAGTAATAAATAAGGGTGGCACTTTCTTATTAAAGGGAGAGTGACCGAAAAAAAAACAGTTGGTCTCATTCGATAGAACTCTTTAACGCGCAAGCAGTGCCGTTAATTTCCGCCCCCTCCGACCAACCCCCTTAAAGGGAGAGTTACCGGGAAAAAAGTTGATTTCATGAGGGTGGGCGGTGGCCACTCTTTAACATAGGATGGTGAATTTTATTTCAAACAATAGGAAATCACATGGGCCCAAAAGATTTTTTATTAGTTTGCCGACCCGGGTCAGCTGATGGTGGGCGGCATCCACTCTTTAACTTAGGGTGGAAATTTATTTATAAAAAGATAATAAATCACGTAGCCTCATTAGCTTTTGTATTAGTTTGCCTACCTGTGTCTACTAAGGGTGTATATGTTTGTCCACTCTAGCAATTTGACTGTTAAAAAAAATGTCAAATTGATCATTAAAATTTATGTCCGTATTACAGTAAAAAATACAGTAGCAATGAGATTTATATTACTGTGTAAGGAGTTTCTAAGTAACAGTTTTTGAAACCTTTATTTTATGGTAACGCGACTGTGCATTGTTCGGTGACGATATTGTGCATTGCACGGTGACACAACTGTACATTGTACGGTGACGCGACTGTGTATTGTACGGTGACGTAACTGTGCATTGTACGGTTACGCGACTGTGCATTATACGGTGACCGTGCATTTAACGATGAGGCGACTGGGCATTTTAGGCTGACGCGATTGTATATTTTACGGCGACTGTGCTTTGTACGGTGACACGCTTGTGCATTTTCCGGTGACGTGCCTATGCTTTGTACGTTGACTTAACAGAATGTTACGGTGACATGACAGTTAACTTTACATTGATTTTTCAGTTTAAATAACGGTTGAGACATGTTTCATATTACTGTTCTAGTAAAATCCATTGTACATTCACCAGTAATATTAGATATACTCAAACCATAAATTAACAATTTCTCAAACCTATATTTTTCAATCAACCTGTAAAATTAAATTCATACAAACCGTTAATTTGCAATCAAAATGTAAATTTCAGTTATAATAATTTAAATTTTTAATTAAACCACATAAATGCCATAAAACTATGAATCATTTTAATGAAATCGCCTTCTTTCAATCATACAGTGAAATGTTAAGCAGTTGAACTGTAAATTACGTTTTTAGACAAAGTTGTTTAAGATTATTCTTTTACTAAAGAGTGGTTTACTTTGGTTTCATTTGCTTTACATTATGAAATCCACATTAATACTACATCAAAATTATATATTCAAAATACGAACCATATTCTATTAATTTGGTAAAAAAACAAATCACACTGTTGTAAATAACCTTTAATGCAGTAATTTTACATAAAACAAAAATAGAAATCTTGAATATTTGCAACCACGAGTGTCGTCTAAAAATAAAATTGCCTTATTATTTTTAACAGAAGGGCTTGTAATGATTACCAGATCTCTTATTTTAAAAAAGTTGTCCTTTAGTCATAATTCTTTAATTTACTAGACTACGTTGTTATCATTACAAATAGCTACCTTATTAAGTAGCGCAATAAAGTAACAAATGACTAAGAATTTAAATATACCAATAGATAAGTAAGACAACTACACACTTATTCTTCTAGGCGAGGTAACTGAGAGTAGCAACTATAAAAAAAGAGATCTGAAAATTATAGGACATAAGTAAATAAACCTTTCTATTTCGGATCATCGATATCTGTTCTTTGAGAAACTGAAAGTCGGTTTCTTAAAGTTAAAATTTTGTTTACACCATTTTTCATTCCCTTGGTTCCATTGAGAGGGTCAATACCCAAGAGGCGCCTGGAAAAATAACATGAAACTAAATACAAAGTGTTAGATAAAACGACTATTGACGTAATAATTGGTCAATATTTGAAAAACATGTTAATACAATAATACAATTATAAATATTTTCTTTTATTACCATGGTTGACTAAATTTAATACAATATTTGACATACCTCTGAATGTATTCTAATGAAACAGAAATATTCTCGGCATTGTGTGGTTTACTGGACTAACTAAAATCCTTTACTTATCCCTGACGTTTTACAAAATTATTAACATCCCTGTTATCCGTGACCTTCCTTCCTATTTAACAGATCCCTGGTTTATCCAGGTTTCCAGGTTCTGTACAAACCCGTATTAAAGCTAAAAGTGTATTGCTTGTAAATTAACTTCAGAAGTACAACTTTGCATGAAAAATCATTTGGTGATATTATACAAAATTGGAAAGCTATTCAATATATTTTTTAATAATGTTTTTTTCTAACATCGAAATTTTTAAGTTTATGCTATCTTGATAATATCTACCACACCCGTGTGGTGTTCTTCAAGCTAACAGAGTCCCAACTAGCCAGAAAAATATATTTTTTCACCCAACTCTAAAAAAAAATATCCACCACACCAGTGTGGTGTACTTCCACTCTGGCACTTAAGTCAGAAAAAATTATTCAAAAAACTACCAAAAACAATAATATCCACTACACCTGTGTGGTATACTTATAACTAACATAGTCACTACTTCAACTCTGGCACTTTAGCCAGGAAAATATAATTTATTCACTCAACTCCTAAAAAAATGTAATACCCACGACACCTGTGTGGTGTACTTAAAACTACAATAGTCAACTCACTACTTCCACTTTAGCCAGATCAATTATTTAATTTACCCAACTACCAAAAAAATTAATATCACCTGTGTGGTGTACTTATAATTTGTTAACACAACTCCCAATAAAACAAAACCAAATCCACTACTTCCTACCATGGGCCAAATAATGATAAATCCAGGACATGACTCTATGCGAAAAACCCGTCCAATAGCGCTAACACCCGACCACTATTGCCCCCTATTGGGAAAACGCGCGATCGCGGACCTACGTCATTTTGGGGGCATATTTTTTAGGGGCAGTTTTCAAAAATAATACACGTGGTCGTCGTAGTAAATATCCCGGAATATTTATTCACAGTGATCATATATAGTGTGGTTATAAATGTAAGTACCTATTTTTATACGTACTAAGTTCATAATTAGTATAATATATATAATTATATAATACTTTCCTAGAATAGTTAAAATTAATCTAAAACTGAGAGGCCAATATGGCAGGATTTTTGAATAACAACCGCCACTTATTTCCGAATTCCGACTTAGTGAACACTAGATGGCGTTCGGGAAACCGGAAATTTCTGCTTGATTTTGCTCCCAATTTTTTTTTTAATTGATCCTTTTCCCCACCTACTAAAATGGCCGCCTGTTACTTTTGGTGGACGACTGATTTGGAACGTGTGAAGGTACCAGAGTCATGTCCTGGATTTATCATTATTTGGCCCATGTTCCTACCACCACTCTGGTACCGTAGCCATTTTTCAACCAAATTATAAGTATATATAGCTAAAGAACCTGACGTTTAGTTTCTTTAATAATATGAACTTACTGGACACGAAAAATTGTTAGAGAAATTAAAGTGGAAACAAGAGAATAAATAATTTAATAAAAATTTATTTTGGCTACAATAGTATGACCACGAATTGTAGTAAGTAAACAAATTGTTGGTAATTTTAATAAAATATTTACCCTCTTGTTACCTAAATGATAGATTTTAGATACTGTTGGCGAAAAAGTTCGAATTTACTTTTTAGGATCTAAGATTAAGGAAATCTGACCTTACATAATAATAGGCCGTAGCTAAAATTACTTACCACGACCTCAGTTTTACCAGTTACAACTGTCCGCAGAACACTTTGTTTAGAGTGCAGTCTTCCTAAATTAGAGTAAAATTAATGAAATATAAAAAACGTATTTCAAAATAAAATTATAACTACCTCAATTTTAAATAGCCACACAGAACAGAAAATTCCAACTTGTTACATGACTGTTTCAATTCCATACTTTCAGTGTTACCAATGTTTCAGGACCAAATTTTCACGACTGGCAGTGTTGCCAGGTCAAGAAAATTAAATTAACGTACTACGTCCAGAAAATTTAAACCTTCGCAACCATAGACATAATAAAGAAATAGACCCAAGATTCTACGGGCGGTTAATACGGAAGGGACGCCAAGCAGACAATTATTTTCTTCCTGGGGTACTACGTTTAAGCGACGCCTGTCGAGTAGGTGAGGTACCCGGGTTTGGTGTCTTCCGAAATCATAGAGATACTTCTAGTAATAACGGCAACCTTGCGGCCCTGAATTCAGGCCCTTCATGCAAACGGGGCAAAATCCCCAGGGTCCGGCTAAAAAGGGCCCATGAGGGACTGGTAGGGGGCCCGCAGCTGTAGGGGTCCACCGAAAAAGTTCAATGGGGGTGCAAATCAGAAAGATTTTAAAGAGGATTTTAAATCTCAAGGGAGGGTGCAAAACGAAGCGCCCGCGAGTAAAACTTTTGCCCCGGGCCCCAAGAAAACTGCCTGAATTCTTATTTTACCGCGGCCCTGTCCTGGCGGAATATAGTATACAGTTAAAATTATAGAAAACCTCGAAAACGAGTGTTCACACGAACACCTGGAAACCGCTCTGAAACACTCTAAAGCTGTTTCTGGAAAGTGTGAACGCGTTGAAAACCAGTAACAAAGCGCTTCGAAACGATTTCGAGGTGTAAGTGTGACCGAGGTTTTGGTCTGGAAACGCTGCCTTACGCTGGCAGTTTTAAAATTTTCAGCCAAACCAAACCATTTTAGCCACGCCCTCTCCCAAAACTCAGCGGAAACATATCTTTCATACGCTAGCGAGGGCAAGTACTAGATGAATCATGAATTACAAAAATTTCTTACACATTACAAAACTCTTAAGGCATTATACAATACACAAATAGATTGACTAGATATATATATATTTTTTTACTACAAAATCAATAATTTTCGCCTAAAAATCTCTTTAGCCCTCACAGCAAAAAAAAGTTAAAAATCCCACACATTGGCAACACTGTCTGCGGTCAGTTTATAAGCTTTCTGTAGCTGCTCCAATTATATAATAAAGAAATAGATACCTTACACGGATTGTGATTCGCCTAAAATATACGGGAGCGATAACTGGCAGACAACCGTCATGGTTAGTGTTCTGTTCCACTTCCATATACTTGTTTTCCACTAGTGGCCGTAACGACGCGTTTCTCAGCTTTGAGACGTACAAACGTTTTTACGCTCGTAAAGAAAATAACATTATGACTCGCGCTCGTGAAAAACAATTTTAAAGCTCCACCTAACGGCGAAATATTCGCGAACCATGTGAGAGTCCCTGAAAAATTACAAACATGAACACGTGATAATTTTTGATTTTATCACCCACTCGACATTCATAGTACCCTAGGAAGAAATGATTGTCCGCTTGGCGTCGCTTCCGTATTAACCGCCCGAAGAATCTTTCTATTTCTGTCTATTTCTTTATTATGCCTATGGGCTGCTCCAGTTCGATTTATTAATTTTTTCATGTTCAAAATTATGTATTCTTCGTATATTCCATTTGTTAAAATATAGAATCCTTGGCAAGAGTTAACTAGAGTTCTGTTTCCGCAAGGAAGATTCGCTAAAAGGCCGAGAAATTTCCAAAATAGTAAATATGGCAGCCATATACGCTGAGCCCGAAAATTAAAAAACTTTCGCCTCTCCACACGAAAAACTGATTTGAGTAAAAAAAACAACGGTAAAGTTTCGTTTTAAATGTCAGATTGCCGTTAAGTCGCGTAACATTAGTTTTACCGTTAAATTTACGGTAAAGATCCAAGTTTCATTTCACCGAAATTAAAAATGCAAAATTATCATTAAGGACGGTAACATAACATTACTTTGACCGTTAATTTAACGTTAAAATGTTATTGATTAATTTCACCCTAATATTAAATGTCAGATTACCGTTAAGTAGCGTAACATTAATTTCACCATAAATTTAACGGTAAAAATTTCAACTTTCATTTCACCGTAATTTTAAATGTCAAGTTAGTGTTAAGTGGTATAACAATCATTTTACTGTTAAGTTAACGGTTAAATTTAATTCGCCGTAATTTTCAATGTCAGATTACTGTTAAATAGTACAACATGAATTTGAGCGTTAATTTAACGGTAAAGAAAAGTTAGGTATATTTCACCGTAATTTTTAATATTAGATTACTGTTAAATATGACAACATTAATTTGACAGTTAATGTAACAGTAAAAAATTGAAGTTTCATTTCACCGTAATTTTCAATGTCAGATTACTGTTAAATAGCACAACATTAATTTGACAGTTTATTTAACGGCACAATTTGAAACAATCGTATTACTGTCAATTTAACCATGGAATTACTGTTCAGTTACGGTAATTTCTTAGAGTGTGATGTGGAACTAATATTACGGCCTGGGCTGACTTGTTAGTTTTAGTTGCCTTGTATTTCTGATAAAATAAGAAACTATTATATTTAAATTAAAGTGGTTTATCGAATACCTGTATCGGAGTTCGATTTAAACTCTTCCTGTGGAAAAGTAGTTGCCAGCACCCTCCTACGCATTGTAACCCGGTCACCTGAATTAAAGGCTTCAAAAGTCGCTTGATGACTTAGGCCTAAGGTGGTGCCTTGGGTATTAGCCTAGCTGATTATTATTATTACTACTATTTGACACAAATCCTAAGTGGACACGGTAAGTTCCCACTTTAACTGTTCAACTTGGGGCATATTGCATCGCCCAAATGCATATGCGGTGCTCTGGAAGCAGACTCAGAGCACTATGTTCGTAATTGTCCCAAAACGAACCATTTGATAAGAAGACCACTCCAAGTGGATGGGCTTCGGAATCTGGATAACGAAACGATCAACGATCTTGAACGCGTAATGCGTTATATCGTTGTGAACTTTGACGAACTCACGAGTGAGTCGTGAGTAGGGGGTACAAGTATACGGGTGTATATCTGATTGTGTACGCCTTTTAGGAAGTGTTTCCTAATTTTGTATACAGGTCGACGGCTCGGCCGGGACAAATGATGAAAAACTCCCGTAATGCTTAGGCGGTGCACCGGTATATAAATACAATAGTCTGATGTATCTAGTTTTCCCACTGTCCATATCTAGTGGTTGATTGGGGTCACTGGAGTACTTGGGGTGTCCTGCGCTCGGGGAGTTGGGTATTCAATAAACTACTAAGACGGGTAGTATTTGTTTGCGGTGGAAGAATAAGTCACTCTAGTCCTCAGTTAGGTGAGCGAGGGACTCTGGCAGCCCACGGTGTCTCCTTCTGTTGGGCCACGAGGAGGGTGTTTGTTTGCTATATAAGAGGCAGTCACGATGTCTGTCTCACTGGCCGAACGTTGTTTCGCGAGCGCACTTTCTGTCCTAGCCTGTTTAGTCTCGCAGGCCGCCGTTGTGCTTATGCGGAACGTCGGGGTACGCGGAACGTCGGGGTACAAATACATAACTCTATGTTGGGTATACAAACTTTTAGTCAATGTAACGACTGTTGAATTCCACATCTCATACAAACGTGGTCTATCTCATTTTAATCGCCCAAATAAATCCGCTAAACAAGTCATGGGAAAATTTCTGGTCTTCTGTCGTTGCATCTACTCCGTTTTCCCTGCCCTACAAACTCTGCACTCATAAAGTACCCCCTCCTACAAACCTATCCACGGTCTTTAAGTCTAACAACTACTATCGAGGAAACCGTCACGGAATAAAGTTGGAATTGAAGGAAGAATAGCGAAACCCACAGAAAAGGGAACGGCCTGGCAAGGACAGAGGACATTGGTTCAGTAATGTATATACCGGTGCTCCAAGCGAATCAAAAAGCCTACTACACCGGTGGTCTCATCAGAATGGCCTACGCCAGCGTCCACAAGCAGATGACAAATCAGAACCCCACTACTGATGGTCGCACCCTCGACGCGAGCCACTCATCCCGACAATGGGTGGACCAATCCCCACTCCGCACACAGCAGTGGGATTAGGAGTGGATGCTGTAGCAACTCCAGCCGACACCCTACCTACGTAGGTAAAGAGTCAAACCTTTGGAGAGAGCTCCTAAAAGGGAACGATGAGCACACAGCAGCCCAAGTAACCCCGAACAACTGGCACCGGAGATCCCGGTGTGATCCAAAAGGCCGGGAAACGGGACCACCGCGCCTCATACGGAGACCCGCCACCCCACAGCAGACTATCCAGTCCTCCAAGGCGGACCTTCTCCGTTAGCCTGAACTGAGACTCAGGTTCCAGCCCCTACCTGACCGAAGTCGGAGGTGGAGATCAGAGCTAACATCTCCCAGTGCACCACCTCCCTTATGGGTTACAAGAGTCGGACCAAGAATACCCGGTAAAGCCACCAGTTATTGCACACTCTGAACCATTAAAGGCCAAGGACAGAGAACAAGAAGCACCCCGCCGAACACGACCCCATGAGGAGACACCAGAGGCACGCCACCAACCGGAGTCCGCCCGCAGTCGCCGATGAGGTGTACTTCCAAATTTTCAAAAAATATAACAGAATTTAATAAAATATAGAAATGAACGATGAACTGAAATACAGAGATAAATGATAAATTGATTGAAACGAAGAAATAGTTGACTATAACAATTGAAAGATAGTGTATTATATAAATTTGTGTGAAAAATAGTTATTCACACTTTTTTTTAATTAGTATTTTAGACGATAGATTGACGATGTCTCGAATAGAACATTTGAAAGTTGTCCACCCGGAACAGAGATTATAAAAGCATAATTGGAGATTCACTTGGAGAAGGATAGTTATTTGAGGATGGTTGGCATTTGACATTTGCAATATAGATGATAATGAAGATGAGAGTAGTCCACTTGAAGGGCTTCAAGATTAGTAATAAAATATAATGTGACCTGATGATCAATACAAAATTAATAAAGTATATCGACGTAAATATTAATGACGAAAGTTGATTTTTAGTTTTTGGCGAAAAAGACTGACTGACGATGAGGAAGATGAGGAGATTGACAAAAGATTTGAAAGACAGTTCGAAGATTAGTACAATTGGTATCGGTGATTTCCCGAAGACCTTTTTTTTTCGTTATTTAAATAAGGAAAACTGATAAAACTTGACGAGGAAGACTAGGGAATTAACAAACAAGTCCTGAAGACAGCTTGAAGGTATATAAATATACAGGGTAAAAGCTTCAGCCGTGGTCCAGCCTCGGTACTTCTCCTAGTACACCAAAATGCTGCGGGTCGAACACTTCTACAGGCGCTGGTATTCCACAAATAGACTAATGGGATAATTAGAAGCTCATCTTTATCCAACGCCTGAAAAAGCATTTGGAAGATTATCCCATTGATCTATTTTTAGACTAGGAAATGTACCGAGGCTGGACCCCGACTGAGGCATCCAATTCTCCCATTGGTCTATTTTTGACCTACCAGCGCCTGTAGACGTGTTCCACCCGCAGCACTCTGGTGTACTAGGAGAAGTACCGAGGCTGAACCACGGCTGAGGCTTTCCATTCTCCCATTGGTCTATTTGTGACCTACCAGCGCCTGTAGAAGTATTCCACCCGCAGCACTCTGGTGTACTAGGAGAAGTACCGAGGCTGGACCACGGCTGAGGCTTCCAATTCTCCCATTGGTCTATTTTTGACCTACCACCGCCTGTAGAAGTATTCCACCCGCAGCACTCTAGTGTACTAAGAGAAGTACCGAGGCTGGACCACGGCTGAGGCTTCCAATTCTCCCATTGGTCTATTTTTGGCCTACCAGCGCCTGTAGAAGTGTTCCAACCGCAGCACTTTGGTGTACTAGGAGAAGTTAAGTTACAAGAAACCACCTATGGACTGTGAGAAGGATGATAAAATACGCGAAAAAGTAGATTAGTCCATTATGAAAAGGGATAATAAAGCTAAATCCTAAACAAATTTGAAGAAATTAAAAAACTTACTAATAACTCGTACCAATAGGTCTTCGAGCAAACAAAAAACGCGAAACTCGGATAAAATAGATCTTCGAGTAATAAACAAAATTAAAAATAAATAAAATAGCCAGAAATTCCAACGGTAGACCGGTTTCGTTCTATTTGGAACTCATCAGTACCGTGCGGGAAATCTGGCTGGCGACTGTCAAATCTAAAAGGGAAACTAAGCCTAAACATTAAAAATTTCAAAACGCGTTGCATATAGCAACGGAAAGCCGAAAATGGGGGAGTGTGGTGGAGAATAGTATAATACGATAAGATAAGTTAGAAGAAACCACCTATGGACTGTGAGAAGGATGATAAAATACGCGAAAAAGTACTGATGAGTTCCAAATAGAACGAAATCGGTCTACCGTTGGAATTTCTGGCTATTTTATTTATTTTTAATTTTGTTTATTACTCGAAGATCTATTTGATCCGAGTTTCGCGTTTTTTGTTTGCTCGAAGACCTATTGGTACGAGTTATTAGTAAGTTTTTTAATTTCTTCAAATTTGTTTAGGATACCAAACTTGAAGATGATGAAGACGACTAGGAGGATAACAAATAGGTTTCGTAGACAACGCAGAAGAAGAAGACTGACGGATGAAACTTGATGTTGAGAAATTCGAGGAGATTGACGAAGAGAACTTGAGTATAAGTATGAAAGTTGTAATTATTAATAGTTTTAATTTCGCTGAAAAGATGGCGGCCCCTCCGTTTTACAAAAATAAACAAACAAGGTAAATTAATTTATTTTTCGTTTGATAGAGTGCAGTAGAAACGCAGAGTGTTGGAAACTCGATGGTGGTATGGGCTGCTACCGCGAAACAGTAAATGGTGACCCCAACCACTGGTACTGCCGTTGCCGAAACCGACCTGAAGTACAAGATCAGTGGCTTGCCTTAAAAAATAGCACACCACCAATCGAATGGTATAAAAGATGGGAATATTTAACCAAGGGATGAAATAAAATTTACTGAATTACTGAAATTAAGACTCGTATATTTCACTTAATTAAGATCCTTTTATTCGATAATGTAGAAACTTCCGCACTTGGAACCCATTTTTAGATTTTTATCTCCAAACGTTTACCAAAATTGGTTTTAAATTTCATAGTTTTCTAGTAAAAAAAATTATTCACACGAACAGTTGACTTTCACTTGAAAACAAAAGTTCTGGAAAATTTCCAGCTGGGTTTAGAGAAGACTTGATAGGAAATATTTCAACCTCAATTTCCGAATAGTAAATAAAACAATTAACCATCAAATTCAACAGTTTAAGAATCTAAGAGAAAATATCCTACCTTATCTAAAACACAACGCGAACAAACCTACGCGGAACTTCCGAGACCTGATTACGTAATCTGCAGCCAATGAAATTGAGAAGCATTTGGTCGCGTCGCGTCGGTGCGAATACGCCTTAAAGGGTCTATCAAAAGTCCTGAACATTTAAAGGTAGTAGCTGTGGGGGACAGGAATTTAACTAAAAACCGCATTTCACACTGCGCCAAATCTGCACCCCGGTATTGGCTCTTTAGGCACGTTTCCACAACGAGTGGTTTGGCAGAACCATCTTTGAGCCAATCATTTTCCAGCAACTGAGAATTTAAACGCAGAACCCCCGGCACCCGGTGATTAACCGATGAAAAACCACGCCCTTATTTTTAACTAACTAAGAGGGGACGAGACAGCTAAGAGGTGGCTCAGATGTTTCACCCTCTCAACACCGCTCCAAGTGGCCAAACACTTCGTAGACCCACCAAATAATGTCTTTAATTATCTTCAGTTGTTCAAACGGTTCCTTGTACTCCGAATAAATGAAATCGGTTGAAATAATGAGAACGACACGATTAAAGTTTTTCTCGTGATGCAAAATTAATGTTCAAATGAATTAACTCGTACTTGGTTGGTTTGAATACAACGATAAAGTTGCCAAAAAGATAAACGATCCATTCAAAGCGTGAACAATTCGCCCTCAACGTGCAGTACGTATGTTAACGAGCACACATATTACCAATTGTTTGGATATAAGCTACGTTTTACAACTCAATTGGTCCAAAAATAATATATCCTTAAATTAGTAAAAATGAGAATGATAAAATAAAATAGCGAGTGTTGAATAACCGAACGTTTTGTGTCACTACAGTTCCTCAGTGCCATATAATTCGACTCGTGCTCAGACCATCAGTACGCAACCAAACTACGACAGCTCAGAATCTAAGATATTTTTCAAGTGCTCTTCCATTCGAGATTAAGTTTCGTAAGTACCGAATTTCAAACGTTTTCTTTTCACGGCATTAAATAATTTATTTCGGATAATTATTTAGAAATTTACCAGCTTGCTCTAGAAACGACACAAGCAGTGCAACACCAAATATTAGTCGGGATAAAGAATAGTATAATAAGGGAATTCTTAGCTACTGCCGCTACGAAATAACGTATCGATTAAAATAAGTAGTTCAAAAAATTTCAATCCAAGGATTTGGTTTGCTTGAAAGAAACCAATTAACCCACTAAAATAAAAATATCAAAAGATTCCCACAAACAAAGACTGTTATTGCAGATAGAGTGCAGCTCAAATACTGATACACGAATCATTAGTTATACGCATATAGACAGTATTTCCGTAACGTGGTCATGGCTATAATGGGAGGCTCTTGCATGATGTCCCTTCGCAATCACGTCCAGCCTTTGAACCACGGCTGACATGTCTCAATTTCCTGCGAGTACCTTTCATTTACGCCGTAGAGGCATTATCAATTTACTGCTCAATTAAATATAAATTTAAGTTTATCATTTTCCACTAGTCACTACAACAGTCATTTAAAGACATTTCATTTCGTTTGCATAGGACACCTTAAATTTGCAATTTGGCATTAGCAATGAATCGATACTGGCTAATTGCTTTGTGGTTCGTTGTCACTGTAATCTTAGCCATCGCTGAAAAATTTGTAACACCCGATGCACATGGAAAAACAGCGAGATTATTTGGCCAAGGTAAGTAAATTATCATTTGTTTTGGCTCAACTTTTATTATCAAATTGAACTATTTACCATTATTACTAACGTTTAAATCGCGTTAGCTAGATTGAAAGGTTTTTCGCCAACTATCGTTAGCTTAGAGGGCTGTATACACCCTGACTTGTATATTTTTGATAGTTCTCTTAATATTCAGTTTGTGCAATACATATTACGAAATATTTGCTCTTTTGCACGATATGTAGCGCCTTTTCAAATAAATTTGAGCTTCGTGGGAAATTGTCACAGATGGCGCTTCGGGGCTACAATTTCGGTGACTGCGTGATGGAAGGAAAATTACATTCTCCCATTTCGAAGAACTCGCAAAAGTTTGTGACAGAGTGGACAATAATAATCATCTAGGCGAGGCGAATGCGCTAACCACTCCGCCACTCCACAAATAAGAAACTGGATCTGAATCTAGTTTTCGGGGGCTAGATTCTTACTAGAAGTTGTCCGAAATTGAAATGATTTCTACCCAAATGTTAAACCGGCGTGCCAAGTTAGCGAAAGACCTTAGACGTAATTCCTTTTCTTACGTCCTTAAAAATTTGAGTCGAAACGTTTCGCTATTCTCTCGGAAGGAGCGCTGGTTAGCGATGCAATTCCTAGTTTAGGGCTTTTCGCTTCCGATTGGAGTTCAACAGTTTATTATAAAAAAAACCAGGATTATGGAACACATAACGGCAATTAATCACAAACGCTTATAAAATATGTTTAGAGTGCGAAGGAATGGGCGACTGCCGGGATGGGAATAATTGGGAACTTCTCTGCTTCTGTAAGACAATGAACGGTGACCGCAAAGAATGCCAGTGCCGATTCAGAAGCATCGACAGTGATGACGAAATAGTGACGAGACGAATCCGGTATGAGGAATAGTGCCTCGTTGTGCATCATGCAAAACGGGCCCTTGAGTGCAAATTGTCCTTGTCTATAAAGAAATGATATTATTGTATATTTTTCTTTAAATTAAATTAAAGTACACCAAATAAAATTCGAATTTTTTAATTTTTTAGTAAAACGTTTTTTTTTGTTTAAAAATAGAGTAAGGTCTTTTTTTAACATAAAGCTGCGTATGTATGTTAACGAAATACTTTGACCCCATTTTTTTGTTAGATGAGACTGAAACTTTCGATTCATATTTAGTATTTAAATGGGATATTTTACAAAAAATAAATAAAAATAGATCCCTTTTTAAATAACACAAATCAAAGGGAACCAAAATAAGAGAAAGTTAATATTTTTTATAAAAACATTTTATAATTGTTATAGTGTGGTTTATCTATCACGGTAAGAAAATGAAAAGATATCTTTATTGACTGTCTGTAGTTTTAGATTAATATAATATAGGCAAATATTTGAATTATTATATTCATTCTTTGCATGTTGTAATTAAATAAGATAAAAAAGGACACCGAATACTCCGAATCCCCCTGATATGTTAAGTACGTTTTGTTTGTTAAAGTAAAATCAGAACGGCCCAAAATTACCAGCGTAAGAATTTTGTAGCAACAGTTTCGGAGCTAAGCTACGCCATCTTAAGCGCTTGATAATAGCAACAAAAACCAAGTTTTAGCAAAAACGTATATAGATTTCTGAGAACGTAGGAAACAACCTTCTATGGCGGCTAGGCAATATATTACCTAAACAGCCTCTTAAACGGACACCTTTCATTTTGCCAATGATCGGTCTGAAAAATGTATTTTACCTTTCGAGAGCCAACACCCTTTTTAAGAAACTCACCGCTGAAAAAGTACGAGACATATCATTATCATCACCCTGTAGAAATGACCGCTGCAAAAATGCCCAATGCCTAATTTGAAAATGTCAAGTGGCAGATGGATGGCCCGTATGTTTTTACACATAATCTTTTTAGTTTACAAAGAGCCACGTTGCGGCAAACGCTAGAAGCACAACCCGCTGTATTTCGATCTGATTAGCACACGCTTTGCCACTTTAAAATATAAAAGAGTTTGATTGGCTGATGAAAGTCGAGCAATTTGTGAGCTTCTTGCTTTGGCCACTACGCTCAATTTAAACTAAAATACCTAATTGGTACCGAATTCAAATATGACAATAATGAGTGTGGGGTTTGTAAGGTCTCGCTAGTTGGAATCAAACAGCATTTCAAATACTTTTTTACTCCTTCTTTTTAGGAGATCACGAAATTTAAAACAAATGTTTGTGAACATTTGGAAAGAAAAATCTAATAAGTGTTCCATGTGCAGAATTTTCCACAGAATCGATTAAATGGCTCTTAATTAACTAAAATATACGACACTTAATTTAAGTTATTCAATAAATTTTATTTCATTTTATGGGATTTGTTATTCCCATATTTGATGCGTATTCAGATGCTGCCTTGCCACCAATTAAACGATCTTGATCTTCGTGTTTTTTAAGTTACCATTTACTGTTTAGTATATAGAAGCATTTCAAACCATCATCGAGTTTCCAACACTCTGCGCTTCCAACGCACTCTATCAAACGAATTGATAAATAAATTACTTTACCTTGTTTGTTTATTTTTGTAAAACGGAGGGCCCGCCATTTTTCAGGGAAATTGAAACTAATAGAGTGCAGTAGAAACACAGAGTGTTGGAAACTCGATGGTGGTATGGGCTGCTACCGCGAAACAGTAAATAGTGACCTCGACCACTGGTACTGCCGTTGCCGAAACCGACCTGAAGTACAAGATCAGTGGCTTGCCTTAAAAAGTAGCACACCAGAATGAGAAAGGTATAAAAGATGGGAATATTTAACATACGGATAAAATAAAATTTAATTAAGACTCGTATATTTCACTTAATTAAGATCCTTTTATTCGATAATGTAGAAACTTCCGCACTTGGAACCCATTTTTAGATTTTTATCTCCAAAAGTTAACAAAAATTGGTTTGAAATTTGATACTTTCCTAGTAAAAATATTATTCACACGAACAGTTGACTTTCAATTGAAAACAAAAGTTCTGGAAAATTTGCCGCTGGGTTCCAGACTAGCTATTCAGGCTTTCGTTGCAATGGTTTAGAGAAGACTTCAAAGCAAATATTTCAATCTCAATTTCCGAATAGTTAATAAAACAATTAACCATCAAATTAAATCGTTTACGAATCGAAGAGAAAATATACTAACTTATCTAAAACACAACGCGAACAAAACTACGTGGGAACTTCAGCGACCTGATTACGTAATCTGCAGCCAATGAAATTGAGAAGCATTTGGTCGCGTCGCGTCGGTGCGAATACGCCTTAAAGGGTCTATCATGGGTCCTGAACATTTAGAGGTAGTAGCTGTGGGGGCAGGAATTTAACTAAAAACCGCATTTCACACTGCGCCAAATCTGCACCCCGTTATTGGCTCTATAGGCACGTTTCCGCAACGAGTGGTTTGGCAGAATCATCTTTGAGCCAATCATCTTCCAGAAACTGATAATTTAAACGCAGAACCCCCGGCACCCGGTGATTTACCGATGAAAAACCACGCCCTTATCTTTAACTAACTAAGAGGGTACGAGACAGCTAAGAGGCGGCTCAGATGTTTCACCCTCTCAACAGCGCTCCAAGTGGCCAAACACTTCGTAGACCCACCAAATAATGTCTTTAATTATCTTCAGTTGTTCAAACGGTTCCTTGTACTCCAAATAAATGAAATCGGTTGAAAAAATGAGAACGACACGATTATAGTTTTTCTCGTGATGCAAAATTAATGTTCAAATGAATTAACTCGTACTTGGTTGGTTTGAATACAACGATAAAGTTGCCAAAAAGATAAACGATCCGTTCAAAGCGTGAACAATTCGCCCTCAACGTGCAGTACGTATATTAACGAGCACACATATTACCAATTGTTTGGATATAAGCTACGTTTTACAACTCAATTGGTCCAAAAATAAAATATCCTTAAATTAGTAAAAATGAGAATGATAAAATAAAATAGCGAGTGTTGAATAACCGAACGTTTTGTGTCACTACAGTTCCTCAGTGCCATATAATTCGACTCGTGCTCAGACCATCAGTACGCAACCAAACTACGACAGCTCAGAATCTAAGATATTTTTCAAGTGCTCTTCCATTCGAGATTAAGTTTCGTAAGTACCGAATTTCAAACATTTTCTTTTCACGGCATTCAATAATTTTTTTCGGAGAATTATTAGAAATTTACCAGCTTGCACTAGAAACGACAATAGCAGTGCAACACCAAATATTAGTCGGGATAAAGAATAGTATAATAAGGGAATTCTTAGCTACTGCCGCTACGAAATAACGTATCGATTTAAATAAGTAGGTCAAAAAATTTCAATCCAAGGATTTGGTTTGCTTGAAAGAAACCAATTAAGTGGGAAGCTATTGCATGATGTCCCCTTCCCAATCACGTCCAGCCTTTGAACCACGGCTGACATGTCTCAATTTCTCGCGAGTACCTTTCATTTACGCCGTAGAGGCCTTATCAATTTACAGCTCAATTAAATATAAATTTAAGTTGATCATTTCCCACTTGTCACTACAACAGTCATTTAAAGACATTTCATTTCGTTTGCATAGGATAACGTAGATTGGAAATTTGACATTAGCAATGAATCGATACTGGCTAATTACGTGGTGTCTCGTTATCACTGTAATCTTTGCCACCGCTGAAAATTTTTTAACACCCGATGCATATGGACAAACAGCGAAATTATTTGGCAAAGGTAAGTAAATTTTGGCTCAACATTTTTTTTTAAAATTCAAATATTTACCATTATTACTTACTTACTGTCGAAAATAATATATAAAATCGGAAGTCATTCTTTATCAAAAATAGTTTTTTCTTTAATTGTTTATCACTCGTTTTGTTTTATATTTTTTACTTAACTAGATATGTATATATAGTCGGAGTTGTAACTTTTAATCTATCAGTTCAGTTGTTCGTTCTTGCTCCAGTATGGTCTGAATAAAACTATTATTATACTTTTAAACCTCGAGTCGTTCTTATCTTCTAGTTACAACAGGTTATGGGCCCAGCACGCTCCCACTGCGCTATCTAGGATAGAAGTCGTGTTCCTTCTCATCAATATCAAGAAGTCTGTCTAAGAAGGTGGTCGAGTAAACCGGAAAGAAGAATGGCAGGAAGTCACCATGTACGGATAGAGACATTGACTAAAGAGAACTATGACACGTGGAAAATGCAAGTGGAAGCATTGCTACATAAGAACGATGCATGGGGCTACGTTGATGGCACACTGGTCAAACCCGTTCTGGTCCTGGGGGCTAGCGGCAACGCGCAAGTAGTCGCTGACTGGGAAAAGAACGACAGAAAGGCGAAATCTGATCTAATCCTGGCAATCAGTCCTTCTGAATTGAAGCAAGTGAAGAATTGCGTTACCTCCCGTGAAGTTTGGCTAAAACTCGAATCCATCTATCAATCCAGAGGTCCAGCACGAAAGGCGACACTTTTGAAGAAGCTCACCTTGGGGAAGATGAGAGACGGAGAGGATGTACGGGACCATGTCAAAAACTTCTTCGATGCGGTGGACAAGCTAGCTGACATGAACCTGGTTATTAACGATGACCTGTTAGCTATAATGCTCCTGTACAGTCTACCAGAAGTTTTCGAAAATTTTCGATGTGCCATCGAGTCAAGAGACGCCTTACCTGATCCAGAATCCCTCAAGGTTAAGATTCTGGAAGAATGGGACGCACGAGAATCGAAGCAAGATGAACCCATTCAGAATGCCATGGTGTGTCAAAATAAATCTTCAAGAAAACCTACCGGGAGGGGTAAAGGAGGACGCGCACGAGGAAATGAGAATCCTGGTTTTCGATTCAGATGTCATAGATGTAAAAAGATTGGCCATAAGATAGCAGAATGCCCAGAGAAATTTAAGGGGTCTACAAGCAGATCAGCACATCGCGCTGAAGAGGACACCGTAGAAGAAGAAGCTCTTGTACTGAAGGAAGATAACGAAGAATTCGCTTTCCATTCTCTATGCGTCGACGGTTCCTGGTGTCTAGATAGCGGGGCTTCCTCTCACATGTCTTCAAAGAAAGAAAACTTTACGGGCTATGAAGGTGTAAATAGGTCCCTGATCTTGGCAAACTCGAATTCCACGGTGATAGAAGGTGTCGGAGAAGTGAAGATTGCAGCAACAGACGGAGTCACGGACCGAGTCATACGCCTGGACAAAACTCTTCACGTACCGGATTTACGTAGCGATCTAATATCAATCTCTAAGATAACCGACAGAGGTCACAGCGTAATATTCAGCAAATCCTCGGTCACCATTTGCAAAGACAACGGAGAAGTCATTGCACTCGCGGACCGCGTTGGGGATCTCTACTTTCTGAGGAAGTCCGAAAAGAGGTCCGATGACATCGTTCAATCAGTCCAGACGGAAATCACTCCGAAAAGCAATCTAGAAAATTGGCATTTTAGACTGGGCCATTTGAACGAACGAAGCTTGAAAGATATGGCTCGAAAAAACTTGGTTCATGATCTCAACATTGAAAAAAATGGCAACCTGGGTACATGCAAAATCTGCGTGAAGGGAAAGCAGACGAAGATACCATTTCCGATGTCCAAAGCGGGCCGTAGCTCAAGTGCTCTGGAGATCATTCACTCCGATCTATGCGGACCGATGCGAGTTCAGTCACAGGGAGGAGCCAAATACGTCATGGTTTTTACCGACGATTTCACAAGATGGAGTGAAGTCAAATTCCTGAATCGAAAGAGTGATGCTTTGGGAGTATTCAAAGAATTTAAAGTCCGAGTTGAACTACAGACTGACACAAAGATCAAGGTGTTACAGTCGGATAATGGAACCGAATATTGCAACGCCGATTTTGATGTCTTCTTGAAGCAAAACGGCATCAGGAGACGTCTAACGATCCCTCAAACCCCTGAACAGAACGGTGTCGCCGAGCGGAAAAATCGAACGTTACTCGACATGGCCAGATGTATGATGATTCACTCAAACCTACCACCATCGTTTTGGGCAGAGGCAATGTCGACAGCAAATTACGTACGTAACCGATGCCCATCACGAGGTATCAATGGCGAAATTCCGTATACCAAGTGGACCGGAAAGAAACCTTCGCTGAAACACCTGAAAATATTTGGAATAAAAGCTCTCGTATTGGATGAAAATTCTAAGAGAGGAAAATTTGAAGCCAAAAGCAAGGAAGCTCTTTTCGTTGGGTATTCTTTGGAGTCAAAGGCGTACAGACTATGGATTCCGGCTGATAAGAAGATCGTCCGAAGTCGGAATGTCAAGTTCCTGTCAGAGTTCGAGAACCATGGAATGTTCGAAGACTTCATCAGCCCTGAGATTTACGAAAAGTACGGTCAAGCCGAGCCGCAGAGCGAAATTGAGTTCCCTCTCACTTTAAGTCAAGCGGAGACTTCCGCTGAAAATGAGCAAGAATCAAATGACGTCGACACACCAGAACCCACTTTATTGAAGAGGGGCCCAGGAAGGCCGAAGCTAATCAAAACCGGTTTCCCTGGAAGACCAAAAAAGGCATTTAAGATGGTTTCAGACGTCTCCGAAGAGTTACCGATACAAGAGATGACCCAAGAAGCGGATGCCATCACTCCGTATGAATCGGCTTGTCTGATCACTTTGTCCGAACCTACGTCGGTACAAGAAGCGATGGCAACCCCATATGCCGAAGAGTGGAAAAATGCAATTACGAAAGAGTTCATTTCCATAATCAAGAATGAAACCTGGGACATTGTTGAACGTCCGGAGCATCAAAAGGTCCTTGGGAATCGACTGATATTTCGAACGAAATACTTACCAAGCGGAGATGTGGAGCGCAGAAAAGTCCGTCTGGTTGCCAAAGGATTTGCCCAAAGACCAGGGGTCGACTATCACGAGACATTTTCACCTGTCGTGAGATCAAGTTCCATACGGCTCGTCATGGCCTTGGCAGTCGAGCTCGGCCTAGAGGTTCACCAGATGGATGTTGTAACGGCATATCTCCATGGCGAAGTCGACGAAGAGATCTACATGACTATTCCTGAAGGATTGGAAGATTCCCTCGAAGAAATAATTCATTCTCGTAAAGCTGATGATTCTATCGTCATTACGTCCAAGAAATGGATTCATCAGTTGAGGGGCGAAGGAGGTCAGAAAATTTGTCGAGTCAAGAAATCCCTCTATGGACTCAAACAGTCGGGACGGCAATGGTACAAAAAACTACACCAAAGACTCTTAGAAATCGGAATGGTACCATTGGTAAGCGACCCATGTGTATATATAACACGAAAAGGCGATGACGTCTTGATCATTGCTGTCTACGTTGACGACCTCATTTTGGCTTGCAACAAATCTGAGTGGATGAAGTCTACCAAAAGAGAATTGGGAAGACTTTTCGAGATGAAAGATCTGGGACCTATCCATTATTGTCTGGGTATGGAGTTTCATCAGGACCTACGGAAGAACACTATTAAAATCTCTCAGAAGAAGTACACAGAAACGGTCCTGCGACGTTTTGGTATGTTGGATTCCAAACCATCACTTACGCCATTCGACACTAACAGCAAGTTGCAGGTTCCCGGAAACAGCTCTCTAGAAATCATGAGTCATTTCCCGTATCAATCTCTGGTTGGATCTCTCATGTATTTGGCGACATCAACACGTCCGGACATCGCCTATGCCGTTAGCGCTCTGAGTCAATTCAACACTACTTATGACGAAAAACACTGGGTAGCTGGGAAACGAGTTCTACGCTATTTAAAGGGTACACCGAACTATGGACTACTATTCAACGTAACTGGAAAGGACATTGAAGGGTTTGCTGATGCTGACTACGGCGGTTGTGTCAAGGACCGGAAATCATACACAGGATATATCTTCAAACTCGCTGGAGCGGCCGTATCTTGGGAAGCACGCAAACAACGTACGGTAGCGTTGTCCAGTACAGAGGCCGAGTATATGGCGATGTCTGATGCCACGAAGGAAGCCCTTTACCTTCAGAGTTTCCTCGGCGAACTTGGTATTTCAATAACTACAATGATGCTGAACAACGACAACCAAGGAGCGCTGAAATTGGTTCGCAACCCTGTTTTTCACTCTAGAACAAAACATATTGACATACGGCACCACTTCATAAGAGACTGTTACGAAAGAGGACAGATACAGCTACAATATATGCCGACGGAAGATATGCCTGCCGACATCCTCACCAAAGCACTGCATGCACCGAAACATCGGAAATGTACCCAGGATATCGGTGTAATATAAAATTTAAACAACTTAATTTATTGATTATTACTTCTGATCTTAAGAGGGACTGTCGAAAATAATATATAAAATCGGAAGTCATTCTTTATCAAAAATAGTTTTTTCTTTAATTGTTTATCACTCCATCGTTTTGTTTTATATTTTTTACTTAACTAGATATGTATATATAGTCGGAGTTGTAACTTTTAATCTATCAGTTCAGTTGTTCGTTCTTGCTCCAGTATGGTCTGAATAAAACTATTACTAGGACGTTGCAAAAACCGAAAACGGAATTTTCAACAAATACTTGAGCGGAGCGAGATGCAAATCCGGTGGTTAATTAGGCTTAGATTAATTAAACTCAAGTAGAGAAAGAAAAGCGAGATAAATAATTTAGTTTTTAAAGATTACTCTTTATTTCAATTCGTTTGCATTAATGAGTGGAGAAACAGTTATAAGATGCGGGGAACGACTTGCCGGTGTGGAATCTGAGGTCGACGTCGACGTGGCCCATTGTTTAAATGTTCTTTTACGTAAAATTTCAAAATAAATTTTTAAACGTGTTGTTTTTTTTAAATAAAAATATAAATTTCAAAACTCATTTAAACGTTATGTTTTTTTCGGTCAATAAAAATATAAATTTAAAAATTCATTTAAACGTTTTGTGTTTTTCGGTCATTGTCAGCTGTTGAGTCTTTTTAGTTTTACACGAGCCTAGTATAGGATAGAGTAAAACTCCCGTAGCCGCTACGGTCCCCGCCGCCGCCGTTCGCAAACACGCCGTTTTCGAACGCCACGGTAGGATTCCCACCGTCCGCAATAACGTCGTTCTCTTACGCCACGGTAGAATCCTCCTACGCTCGCGCTTTAAACCAGAGAGGGAAAGGCCGTAGAAAGCTAGCCATATGCTGCTATAGTTACACCAGCTTTTCATCCCTAAAATTCACGCGGTTTAGACAACCAACAACCTTGCAAGTCAGGCAATCGGGATTCGGCGATCTTCTGGCGTTTCCGTCTCAGGCGTTTTGGCGTTTTCGTTCGCACACGGTTTCCGCAACAGCGCTTGCCTCTCGCTTCCATTCGGGTGGGGGAGGGTAAGATATGGCGACTCTCCCACCGAGCGCTCCTATCTATTGTTGGCGACTCTTCGGAGCCCAGCCATTCTGTGGAATTTGGGAACTATGCTATCACCTTCCCTGAGCCCCTAGGTGTGAAGGGAGGGGAGGGGGTGGCATGGGTTTTCGTAAGTGCATCTCTAAACGTGGTGAAATCGCTTCTGTTGGTTTTTTAACCCTTTAGCCCAACCACTCTGGGTAATTTTTGAAATTGTCACCCCTATATTTCCCACAAACATATTTCGAGCGGTTCCCATATTACCCACAAAAATATTTCGAGCGGTTTTTCTCGACCGTTTATTTTATTTGTTCATGTTTCCGTTACCGGTTATACTACTATTCGTGTGTTCGTAAAGCTTGGCTCGTGTGAAACTATTATTTGGGACTGCCGGGCCCACTTGTTTCCCCTCTCGTGGCTCCGTCAGACAGCAATTTTCTGGCGCCGGCTCTTCTGGAGTCGTTTTCCCCCCAACACGACCGATTAACCACTCTTTCCCTTTCGACTCGTTTTCCGAAACCCCACTTTTTTCCCCCCCCAATTCATCGCAGTGAGAGAATACCAATTTTTTTTAAAGCGCGGAACAATCACCCGTTTTTCCCTCTCGAGTCGTTTTCCGAAACGCCCCTTTTCGTTTCATCCAATAGCTTCTCTAGGACCGGACAGCCACTTTTTCTGCCAGTTTCCACAGTGAGAGCTACGCTCAATTATACTTTTAAACCTCGAGTCGTTCTTATCTTCTAGTTACAACACTTACTTATGTACGTTTAAGTTGCGTTAGATAGACTGAAAAGTTTTTCGCCAATTATCGTTAGCTTGGAGCGCTGTTTTGTATATTTTTGATATTTCACTGAACTTTCAGTGTGTGCATTACGTATTCCCAAATATCTGTTCTTTTGCACGATAGGTAGCGCCTTTTAAAATAAATTTTAGGTTCGTGGGAAATTGTCACAGATGGCGTTTCGGGGCTACAATTTCGGTGACTGCGTGATGGAAGGAAAATTAAATACTCGAGTTAAGTTAAACGAGCGCTGGGAATTGTGAATTTCGTAGGGAAATTTATCCCGAATCTCTCTACCCACACAGTGCATCTTAGAAGTCTTAAGAATAAAGACGTGGACGATCAGCAAATCCTTCCAGAACATCACCGTGAATGGGACTATATCAAGAAAACCCTAACTCAATAACCAGTTCTACAATACTACGATCCGGGCAAGGAAACCAAGATTTCAACTGACGCACCCAAAGACGGATTAGGTGCTGTCCTCATGCAGTGGCACGGAGACAACTGGTTCCCCGTAGCATACGCATCAAGAACTCTAACGGCTGCTGAGATCCGGTATGCGCAAATAGAAAAAGAAAGTTTGGGTCTTGTGTTTGGATTCCAGTGGTTTCATAACTATATTTATGGGTAAAAGTTAATACTCGAGACAGATCACAAACCGCTGCTGTCCATGACGAAGAGGGTGTTAGCGGAAGTGCCGCCTCGTCTAGAAATACCAGTTCACGATGATTTTCACGCCAGGGAAGAGTTTGACGCTAGCAGATGCTCTATCCCGAGTCAGTCTGCCATTGAAACCAGGCGATGACGAAGAAGTGTCTAAAGAAGTTGAGGTCCACATCAATTCCGTTGTCAGATCGCTGCCAGTGGGACAGTCAATGATGAAACAACCGGAAGACGAGACCACGAACGACATCGAACTTCAAGAGCTCTCGAAACAGCTACGTCAAAAAAACCGCTGAAAAAATGCTCAATGCCTAATTTGAAAATGTCAAGTGGCAGATGGATGGCCCGTGTGTTTTTACACATAATCCTTTTTAGTTACAAAGAGCCACGTTGCGGCCAACGCTAGAAGCACAACCCGCTGTATTTCGATCTGCTTAGCAGACGCTTTGAAACTTTAAAATATAAAAGAGTTTGATTGGCTGATGAAAGTCGAGCAATTTGTGAGCATGAAGTTTGGGAGGGGCACCCCCCCCCTCCGGGTTTCAACACCCTTGAAAACTACTGTTTCCGATATGAATGCTAACAAAGGCAAAAATTACTTTAAAGTATTTTTTAAATACGCATCGGAAAAATGTGAAACGGTGGCTGAAATCAAAGCGACAACAAAACAAATTAGTGGTTGCGGACTCATTAATTTTTTTAGCTTTCAAGGAAGTAAATCGGGCTATAAATTCTGACACATGTAACGACTGTTGCGCCCTTAATGGTTCAGATTGTGCAAAAATTTGGAGCCTTAACCGGGGAGTCGGGGTCCGGCTCTTGTAACCCATAAGGGCGGTGGCCAGTGGCGTAGCTGATGGTCCGCGGTGCGGGGGGGCCTCAAGCTTCAAGGGGGCCCTCAAGCTTTGGGGGGGGGGGCCGCTAACCATAAAAAAATTAAAAAGGGGGGCCTCATAGCGATTTTTGCGGGGGCGCCTCTGAGTTCTCAGCTACGCTACTGGCGGTGGCGCACTGGGAGATGTTATCTCTGATCAAATGGTCCTATCTCCACCTCCGACTTCGGTCAGGTAGGGGCTGGAAACTGGGGTTCAGCTCAGGCTAACGGAGATGGTCCAGGCAAACTGGCAACCTCGGAGGATTGGGTAGCCTGCTGTGACGCAGCGGGTCTGCGTATGAGGCGCAGTGGTGTGGTTTCCCGGCGTTCTGGAGCTCATCGGGATTTCCGGTGCCAGTTGTGGCGCGTTCCGCTGGATCGCAGTGTGCCCGTCATTGCCCTTTAGGAGCCTTTTCTTAAGGGCTAGGCTCTCTACCTATATAGGGAGGGTGTCGGCTGGAGTTGCTAGAGCATCCGCTCTTATCCCACTGCGATGTGGCAACGTGGTCGACCCATTGCTGCGCCTTTTGCTGGTGTAAATTTTTTTATTTAGTACGCATCCATGGTCGCAGAGGACTAGGCGAGGATGAGGATAACGTTGAACTACTTGATGGTGTATGAAACACAGCAAATGTTTTTAACAGTGACAAGAACAGAATTTTTAATTGAAAGCGATGGGCTTATCACTCCCCGTAATCGGTGTACAGGCCTGTAACTTTGACTGCACTAAAATGATTACGTAAGTGAGTACAGATTTAGCCCCTCGATTAAAAGTTTTGAAATATTTGACTTATGAATGCCCTCATAAAACTCCGTAACTCCTATAGGATCATTGATCGTTCCAGGTGTTTTTCTCACAACATCATACAAGAGGTCGATTATATTAGATCCCCCAATCACTTGTCCTCGAATAGAAAGCTCTCCTGAGTTAACCCATCTAATATATCTCGGATCTTCCGTAGTCGCTCGGTATAGGGCAATTGCATCACTTAAGGTCTTTTCACACGAGCCAACTTTTCAAATCAAAATGCTGAGTCAGCAAAAATGGATCAGTGATCCATTTTTTTCTGGCATACTTTTTTGGTGGATCAACTCATCGAACTTTTATTCACACGAACCAACTAGTTTACTCAACTCAAGTTAACTCATCTAGTTGGATCAAAAAGTTGGCTCGTGTGAAAAGGCCTTAACATAACTTGCAGGTAGAGAATAAGATATTTGCGCGAACCAGGTTTTAGTACGTTGAGAGTTTTCAATATCGGGAGTGATTTGCTCTTTACGCATGAATGTTAGTCGTCGTTGCACAATTTGATTGTACAATGCTAATTTCTCTGATTCGTTTTAATCTGAATTATCTAGAATAGATTTCATTTCATCATCGAGTGTCTTCTCTTTTTGAAGTATAGATGTCTCTTCAGTTTTGGAAGGTGTAGTATTTTTCAAACTCTCCAATACATCTTCAGGCACTAGAAGCATTTTTCGAGCCATTATCGGTTTATAGTTCTGCTTATTGCACTTCTCGCGACTGAGCTAACGATAGACAACAGCGGGGCTAATAAAAATGGTAGAAAACCACCCTTTTGAACCAGAATCTTTAGTCGTTTTGATATAGCGTTCTCCTTTGACACGTTTCGTATAACTGCGCTATGTTTCTTTAACCGCTTACGATGACGTTCTGACAGTTCAATTGTTTCGTGTAATACATTTATACAGCATTCAACGAGGGCTAATATAGCTTCCTTACTGGCGTACTTAATAGCTGTCTTTCTTTGATTTAGATTGCAGGACGTCAGGAAACGTAGAGATTTTCTTAAAGCGCAATGAACAGTCTTAGTATGAAAACAGCAGTTTAATTCAACGTCTTCTAGTTCCGATAATTTAGGACAACCGGTATCTTCGATGTTAGTAACTGAAACTACTAGGAGTGTTGATAATACCGCAGCTTTTTCCAAACTTTTGGTGAAAAACGAAGTTGCTCTTTTCGCTATCTAATTACATATGTTCTGTAAGGACGTTGGCCGTCATCCCATCGAAGATGACAAATGTTATGAGATATCCATCTGCATTGCCTTTTATCTTCATATGAAAGCTCTTTGAAGGGGTACGGAGATTTGAAAGTAAACACTTTCGATTCTTTGATTTCTAATACTGTTCAAGTTTTATATTTATTCATTTTCCTTATTTATTTCGTACAATTTGTATAACGTTTTAATTAATATTTAATTAAAACCATTTGAGGCTGATAATGGATGGCTATAACCACAAACATATCATGACTCTATCATTAATATATTTCAAAATAGAACTATTGAAAGTCAAATTTTAGTCAATCGGGCAGTGCACCCAAAATATATAATTTTGGGCAATGTCGGAATCGAAAACATTTCCATATCACTTCTTGGTCTGCAGGGTGAAGGATTATCAAAGAAATTACCATGCATTATGCATAATTAAATTAACTGGGTTCAGATGCTATTAACTAAGTAGATGAATTGTGGTCGTACAGGGCGTGCCCCCACAGCAATGAAATAATAAATAAAACTGTTTAAAATATTTGTGTGCTGAAATAACCAGTTTTTCAAAAATACTGGCTCCCCGATGAATTATACGTTTGAAGTTTGTAAATTGAAATTAATGAATTCCAGTATATCTACAGTGTCAGATATGCTAAATGTTTTTAAAGAACTTCAATGTTAATCTTACTGAAGCTAGCCGATTAAGTACATATCTGTTCTTCAAGTAAATTTCACATAATGCGCTGTTAATTTTACACTCTCAATGTGTGTAATAAATACAGCTGCAAATATTCCTGAACATTTTTACAATGTCAACCTGTACATTTTACAAGACCAACCCATATTTATAGAATACAGGCCATTTATGTACTTATGTTCCTGTATAAAATAAAGGATTCGTGTAATTTGTACACGATTATTCTGTACAAGTTATAAACACGTTCCATGTAAATATCTTCAGTTAAATTAAAGGATAACAGTAATTATCACAGGATTATTCTGTTCAAGTGATATACAGACGCTTCATGTTATATTATCCTGTTAAAACTAGGATTTTTTCTAGTCCCTGCCTAAATCTAGTGGTCACTTTCAAGTGATGTCATCATCTCTATACTGGAAGCCAATAGTGTCTGTTCCATTCACGGACAGTCTTTATGATCTGTTAAAGCCAGGGTGGCCACAGAAAACCACCCTTCCAAGCAGTGTCTTGGGTATTAACCTAGCCTAGCTGATTATCTCAAAACAAATTTACAGGAAATTACAGGAAAATAATAAATTATAGTTTATGGAATTTACAGGAAAATATAGGATTAATTCCATTGAAATTACAGGAAAATAAAGAATAAATTCCATTGAAATTATAGGAAAATAAAGGATAAATTCCATTGAAATTACAGGAAAATAAAGGATAAATTCCATTAGAATACCAGGAAAATATAAGAAAAATGCCATTAAATTATAGGAAAATAAAGGATTAATTCCATTGAAATTACAGTAAATGGCGGGAAAAATTCCATTAGAATAACAGGAAAATATAAATGAATAAATAAATTGTGAATTTTAAAACCGTTTTAAGTCTCTTTTCATTTAGTTTTTCACAATGTGCTTCTCTTCACTTCTAGGAAAATATAAGACAAATTCCAATAAAACTACAGGGGAATATAAAAAAAATCCATTGTAATTACAGGAAAATATAAAATAAATTCCATTGAAATTAAAGGAAAATTTTGGATAAATTCTATTAAAATAATAGTTAAATGTGGGATAATTCCATTAAAATTCCGGAAAATATAAATTCAATGTTATTGAAATTACAGAGAAGTATAACATAAATTCCATGAGAATAAGACGAATATATAAGTCAAATTCCTTTAAAATTACAGGAAAATATAAAATAAGTTCCATTGAATTTACAAGAAAATATATGATAAATTATATTGAAATAACAGTAAATTGTGGGATAAATTATATTGAAATAACAGTAAATTGTGGGATAAATTCCATTAAATTACAGGAAAATATAAATTTAATTTTAATGAAATTCCAGGATAATAAAACATAAAATCCATTGAAATTACAGGAAAATAAAGGATAAATTCCATTCTGATAACAGGAAACAAATAGGATTACTTCCATTTGTTTTAACAGGATAATGTGGGGAAAAATTCCAATAAAAGTACGGGAAAGTATGAAATAAATTTTATTGAAATTACAGGAAAATAAAGGATAAATTCCATTGAAATTACACGAAAATACATTATAAATTCCATTGAAATTACGGAAAAATATATTTTAAATTCCAATGAAATTACAGGAAAATATAGGATAAATTCCTTAGAAATTACCGAAAAAGATAGGATAAAGTCCATTGAAATTACGGAAAAATATATTATAAATTCCAATGAATTTACAGGAAAATATAGGATAAATTCCATTGAAATTACAGGAAAATATAGGATTAATTCCATTAAAATTACAGGAAAATATCAAATAAATTCCATTAAAATTACGGAAAAATATATTATAAATTCCAATGAAATTACAGGAAAATATAGGATAAATTCCATTGAAATTACAGGAAAATATAGGATTAATTCCATTAAAATTACAGGAAAATATAGGATAAATTCCATTGAAATTACAGGAAATTATAAAATAAATTTCATTGAAATTACAGGAAAATATAGGATAAATTCTTTTAAAATAACAGTTAAATGTGGGATAAATTCTATTAAAATAACAGTTAAATGTGGGATAAATTCCAATGAAAGGTTTCTAGTAGAATTTCGAATATTTCACCCTTTGTAGAATTGGATATCAAAAGATTTAATTGCAACAGTTGAAGACCGATAAAGTTAATTAAGACTGACCTGAGAAGATGAAACGTCACTTCAGAAAACAGATGAACAAATCCTTGGGTAATAACGGTAATTCACTTAATATGGAAATCACGAGAAAATTTGGAAAAATCGCTCAAAGTTTTCCAAAAACGACGATTTCGGCCAATTTGTCACCATTCACAAATTGACCAAGAGATATCGTTTGGCAGAGCTAGTTAATAATTTGGTTGAAGATATACTACAGATTCCTACTACCGCAAACTCCTGTCATAGCTCGTAAACGTTTTTATTCACACTACAGATTAGGAAATCAAATTAATAGTTCAGGAATGCATCTAGAGACCGGCAGTCCAATGGCCAAGCATAGTAAGCGCCATTTGTTTTGGAATCACGTTGTTGAATCTAGTTGTAACACTGAAAACCAGTTAATTGTTTAAAAATAACTTTCTTCATATGTAACATAGTAACATAAGCATGACACTGAACGATTTCAGTTAATGATAGTCGGTCGTATAGTAATTGAGTAACCGGAAACTAGCTCCTTTATTCTCTCTTTGCTGCAGAAGTTACTGACAAATTAATTTGATGGCTATAAATATGGGCAAAAACACGCTAAAATCTCAAGTTGGAAAATAACTAAAGTAATAGTAAATTCCTTGGTTAGTCTTAAGAAACTTAATGATGTATATGGTCTTTGGCAAAGCAAACTATCATAAAAGAACTTAGCATTATACTTAGTGGAATACTTATATTTCTTATGTTACTTATGCTTTCTTGTATAACCAGGAAATAAGAACGGAAAAGACAACTTACTCTCGTTGCGACCAACTGGAGGAACAGTTCATGGAACATTTCAACACATTTTTTATACGAATTATTGGCTCGTTTTGCTTAGAAACATTTTACTATCGCTTGATGACAAAGATAACCTCTGCTAAAAGTACAATTATTGGTTTAAAAGGTGAGAGTAAATGTCCATAAATAGTCAGGGGGAAATCAGGGAGTCTGGAAATGATGTGGCAACCCTGGCATGTTGCTCTCGCTGGAAAAGCTTATTTTTTTTACTATTACGTCACTTCCCCTCAGGGATCTCGGTAAATATTGCGAGTAACTGATGCACTTATAGAGCGCACTTAAAGACTTCTGCTGCATAGATGAGCTCGTGGCTTAATTAAAAACTGTGTTTAGTTTAATTCGTTACTGAGTTTAAAAGGTATCGTCCCTTTGATAGAATTCCTATTCGACCGAATATTTTAATTATCCCATCCCAATAGTTTAGGTTAGGTTAGGTTGGGTAGGGTTTGGTAGTTTATTGAAATTTAACTTCGGTCGAATGGGATCAAAAATAATATAAATTAAAAATCGCGCAATTGGGCTACTTTCGGTCGAATGGGACACAAAAGAAACGCATTCGTTCGAAAGAGACCAAAGCGTTTAAAATCCTCTCTAAATAAGGAACAGTTTTCATTAATTTAGTTTCGTTTGACACCCTTTAATTTAAATAAAGTGCTTAATTAGATAAAAAGGCGATTTCATCGCTTGTGGTCGGTATAACGAATATTATTTTTATTTCATTTCAAGTTGGTTATTACATTCTTAATTGCGTATTCACTCTGATATGTATTCCTAATTATCCCAGTCCCCCTCCTCGTCCGAATTGCCAGGACACATGCAATACGAGCTGTCCAGACTGCGCCCAGGAACACAAATACAAGGTTCGACACATTTCGGTTCGCCACCACATTTCTCTGCATCAATGGTGTTTTGTCATTGAAATAAATTCAAATTATGGTTGAAAGATAACTAATAACGTTATTGGAATTAAAGTAATGAACTGCTATTATTAAAATGAACAATTTAGCGCCAAAACGTGAACCCCGCCATTTGAAACAAAACACGAAAAGCAATACTACTATCATTGTAATTAGTTTGTTAGTAAACAATATTATTTAATAAACTTGTAGCTACGGCCAAACAAATATCATCTCAAACGTAATATTGCCTAGTTACTTCTAAAAATCAGTAATTATTTCGGCGAAAGCGAAGGTAATATAAAGCTCCGTTCCCAAGATTCGTATTCAGAGAGCTTTCCGATTGAAGGTTTTGCAATGAAGCGCTTACCCACTACTGAAACCTGACCTTAGAATCTATGGTAATAGTATCTTTGGTTACAGATGTTTTACAGACACCACCATAAAATTAAAATATAATTTTTTTGGTTAAATTTGTGAAATAACAAGTATTTAGAATACGTGTAAATGAGTGAAATATTTTTTATTTCTAGTGTTGTTAATTTTCCTGAAAAATAAAATCGGAAAATAAAAAACACAATTTACTTTTTAGAGCATTTTAATGCTTTTAACTTTTAATTAATATATAATGTCTAATATCCGTAAACATACTGCAAAAATTAATAGTGTTACATTGTTAATCAGTTTAAACTAGACTTAAGGTTTAGTTTTACTTTTCGATTCGATAAAATGAGACGAAAATGCCGCTTTATTTAATTTGTAAACAATATACTAATCAAGGAATGAAATCTTTTTTCGGAAAAATACGGAAATTTTTCCGAATTAAAACACTAGTTATTTCTTTG